>NC_135851.1:2552500-3752500 GCF_029677425.1 Wolffia australiana | reverse complement strand
GGCCTGGCTGCGCACTGTTGTTGCTGTGCGTGGCCTTTGGCTGGACACGGCTTGTGCTGCGCGCTTGTTAGCCGCACACTGCCTCTGCTTGCAGGGGCTGTGCGAGCTTGCCGGCTGCGCTCAACGCCCTGGCAATTGAGGCAGCTTCTGCTGCTGAACTGTGGCAAGGTTGGGGAAATGGAACCGGATGTGAAATGTGGATAATCGATTCAAGGTGAAACTAAAGGGAGATCGATTTGAACAAGCAACAACTTGAAATCAAACTAGAAGAAGGAACAATATTAGTTGGAATTGTTGGAAGACCACTGGTGTGTCTCTTCCAACCCAACCTAGATTTTCTGATAAGGAGAGAAGTACACAGTTACTGAAACCTGAGATATCGCTCCAACCTTGTGTCACGATCCTTGCGGCAAGGTGGAGGTCGTCTAGCCCAAGTTCCTCCTCAGCTTGCTCCTTCTCTCCAGCTCCAATGCTCATCAGCCCCTGGAGGGTGCAGAACTCTTCTTCTCCAAGCCCTAGCCTGTTTAGGTGGAAATTCTGGACAACCTAAAATGAACCCTTAAGAGGCTATTTATAGGTTTCTCTCATTTGTGCCTCTTGGGGATTTTTAGGGCTTTTTCTTCTTCATGATTTTCGCCAGCTCCTCTTGGTCAAATGCATTTTACTTTGTGCTTAATCCACATCTGAACTCATTAAGTCCAATTAGTGAGATCTAATCCACTTGATTCAAAGAATCAAGTGGGGTTAGTAAGTAAGAAAATAATGCACATGAAGTATGACCAATATGGAGTAAATGTATGCAAACGACACTTTGATGCTCAGAAAATTCATAATAATTAATGACATAATGAGAGTCATCAAACACCCCCCAACTTAGATCATTACTAGTCCCTTAGTAATGAAATACGAGTGAGAATAAGTGATGATCTCTAGTTGACTCCTTGTTTTTGATAGTTTTAATTCGTGTTCTCGTCAAGGAATGTCTTTGTCAATTGAGCTTAGCCAGCTTAGGGAGATTTCTAAGGATCTATTTCAGCCTTCAACCGCAACTAAGTGCACTTCTGATCTATGGATTACATATAGTAAGTACATATAATATGAGATAAGGTCGAGTTACACCCCAATCGCACTACTGAACAAGGCGTAGAGAGCGGTGCTAATGCTGGCTCAATACTAATCGCTATAATAACATCGGCTCAAACACATGGGAGACAACTTTTCCAATTTTTTTTCTTTTCAATTACATTTGCTGCATGTTGGTCATATTTGATGACAATCAACTTGATTTCTAAGGTGCAAGCTTTTAGCTTGTAGTGCTTGATGCAGCTTCTTTACTTTGCATTTGATGGGGCTTATCCACTACCCATGTGCCGTCCTTAGTAAATCGGCAGCTTATTCCCCCGAAGAGGTTTTGTATCCCTCTTGGTTCAGGGAGCTTCACTCACATCCCTAAATAATAATGCCGTTGAGCCAACACTAGCCCTACTCTCCACTAAAGCTAAAGGTTTCATGCATGTAAGTGTTAACTCAGCCCGAGGTGGATGGTAAGATGAGAGAAATATCATGATAAGATTTATGGATTTCAGCTAGTATGAATCATTTGTGCACCTAGCTAGGCTTATTTCACCTTGGGTCTCCTTAGCTGGCTAGTCTTTCAACTCCAATCACCCTTGAGAAGAACACTAATGTCGTGGCTATCATTGCTTGAATATCTCCTAAGCTCATCAAATATCCATGGTTTGGTGCATGCAAAAAAACGAAAAAATTTTGATAGATGACGGAAACAGTTGTTCACGAGACTCTATCCCCCCTCCCTCCATAAAAATGGCATGTTCCTACATGACGGGAAGTAAACTGGAGTAAGGAGAAAGAGAGACCAAACCAAGGAATGGAGAGCTGCGATTGGCGAATTGAGTTGTCTATCGTGTGGTGTAGGCGAGCTTGGATAAGTGAGGCTGCACATGATGAAGAAAACAAAAACGAAGAAAACAAAAACAGAACAAAAGGAAAAATAAAGTAAACAAGAAAACAAACAAAATTACCTTTCAGATCATGCTACTATCATTAGGAGGTTTTTCTAGAGGGATATTCATAGGTCCTTGCAAATCTTTATCCTGTAAATATGGCTTAAGTCTTTGTCCATTAACAATGAAATGTTTTTGAGAGTGAGGGTCTAGAATCGTGACTGCCCCATTTTCAAAGACTTTTTGTACGATGAAGGGGCCATCCCACCTAGTTTTCAACTTGCCCCGAAATAATTTCAACCTTGAATTGTAAAGCCAAACTTTTTGATTCTCGACAAATATTCTTCTCCTCAGGCTTTTATCATGAAATGTTTTCATTTTGGCTTTATATATCTTTGAATTCTCATAGGCCTCATTCTAGAGTTCTTCCAACTCATTCAATTGAAGAAGTCTTTGTTTGCCGGCTTGATCTAAAGCCAAATTGAGTTTCCTAATAGCCCAAAGTGCCTTGTGTTCTAACTCTAAGGGTAGGTGACAGGCTTTCCCAAAGATTAGTCAAAATGGGGACATTCCTAGAGGTGTTTTGTAGGCTGTCCTATAGGCCCATTATGCCTCGTCTAGCTTCCTAGACTAATCCTTCCCAGCCGGACGCACTATCTTCCTTAAGATTTTCTTAACCTCTCTATTGCATAATTCGACTTGACCATTAGCCTGAGGGTGATACGGGGTAGTGACTCGATGATGTAGACCAAATTTCTTAAGGAGGGCTCTAAAGTTATAATTGGTGAAATGAGAACCTCCATCACTAATAATGGCTCGTGGGCATCCATATCTATAGAAAATATTTTTTCGATGAAATTGGTCACTACCTTACTGTCATTGGTCTTTGTGGGAATGGCTTCTACCCATTTGGACACATAATTGACAGCCATCAAAATATATTCATATCCATTGGAGTTTGGAAAAGGGCCCATAAAATCTATGCCCCACAGATCAAAGACTTCTACCTCTAGAATGGGCTGCAAGGGCATATGATCTCTCTTGTTAATATTAATGGAGGCTTGGCAAGCTAGACAGTTGTTATAAAATTTCTGGGCATCTTGAAATAGAGTAGGCCAAAAGAAACCAGATTCTACAATTTTATGGGCGGTTACCTTAGCCGAGTAGTGCCCTCCTCCTGGTTTTGCATGGCAGAATTCCAAGATGCTCCGTTGCTCGCTTTCCGGTATGCACCGCCTCAAGATTTGATCTAGCCCTTGGTGAAATAATTCCGGGTCTTCCCAAAAATAAAACCTGCTGTCCTTCAGCAGCTTTTTCCTCTCATGGGATGTCCAACTTGTAGGAATTTTTCCTGAAACAAGAAAATTGACAATATGTGCAAACCAAGGAACCGATGTTCCTTGTGTCGTTAGAACATGTTCATCAGGAAACTCATCATTTATCAACTCAGGTTGGGTGCCTGAAATCCTAGATAGGTGATCTGCAACTACATTTTTACACCCTCTCTTATCCATAATCTCTAAATCAAATTCTTGTAATAAGAGCACCCATCTAATGAGTCTAGGCTTCGACTCCTTCTTCGCTAATAAGTATCTAATAGCTGCATGATTAGAAAAAACAGTAATCTTACTACCTAGCAAATAAGACCTAAAATTTTCTAATGCAAAGATAATCGCCAGCAGTTCTTTCTCTGTAGTTGTGTAGTTCAATTGTACGTCGACTAAAGTTCTGCTGGCGTAGTAGATGACCACTGGTTTCTTATCAATTCGTTGACCTAACACTACGCCTACAGCAAAATCAGAAGCATCACACATTAGTTCAAAAGGAAGGATCTAATCGGGCCCTTGCAAGATAGGTGCATTCACTAAGGCTTCTTTCAAAGTGTAAAATGCACTTTTAGCTTCTAGTGTTAGTTCAAAATCATTATTCTTAGACGATAAAATATTAGTAAGAGGTTTAGAAATTTTAGCAAAGTCCAAAATAAAACGTCTATAGAAACCAGCGTGGCCAAGAAAACCTCTAAGGGTTTTTAGGTTGGTTGGAGGTGGAAGGTCCTGAATGATTTCGATCTTGGCCTTGTCCACTTCCAATCCATGGTTGCTTACCATGTGACCCAGCACCACTCCCTTCTACACCATGAAATGAGATTTTTCCCAACTTAATACGAGGTTGGATTCAATGCATCTCTTTAATACTTTGGTGAGACTTAGGAGGCAGTTCTCAAACACTCTTCTACTAGATCGGAGAATAGTGCATTCATGCATCGCTGGAATGTGGCGGGTGCATTACATAACTCAAAAGGCATACGCCTAAAGGCGTATGTCCCCACGGGACTCGTGAAGGTCGTCTTTTCTTGATCTTCAGGATGAATGTTCACTTGGTTGTATCCTGAATATCCATCAAGAAAATAGAAGTATTGTTGCCTTGACAGTTTTTCCAATATTTGATCCATGAAGGGTAGTGGGTAGTGATCCTTCTTGGTTGCTTTCTTGAGCTTTCGATAGTCGATGCATACTCTCCATCCAGTGGTTAAGGGTTTCTGTACTTCTTCTCCTTTTTCATTCACTTCTACTATCACTCCGGACTTCTTTGGAACCATGTGTACAGGGCTCACCCATCTACTATCGGAGATGGCATATATAATTCCTGCATTTAACCACTTTAATATTTCCTTCTCAAGGACTTCTCTCATATAAGGGTTGAGCCTCCTTTGATGCTCTCTACAAGGTCTAGCTTCTTCCTCCAAGAAAATTCTATGTTCACAAATCGAGGATGGAATTCCATTTATGTCATCAAACGTCCAACCTAGGGCTTCCTTATGATCTCTAAGTACCTTGAGTAATTCATCCTCTTGTTTTTGGGTAAGTGATGAAGAGATGATTACAGGTAAAGTTTTCAAGTTATCCAAATATGCATATTTGAGGGAAGAAGGTAAAGCCTTTAACTCTAGGCCTACCTCAACTGAAGGAGAGTCCATAATTTCATCATCTAGCTCTCTCCCTTTGACATGCGATAAATACTCCTTTACAACTTCCACCTCTCCTTCATCCTCTGTACACAAATTTAATTCTTCGTTGCTTCCTAAGGGGCACTTCATCATTTTTGATATATCAATCTGTACTCTCTCTTTTCCGATCTTAAATTCTACTGTCCCCTTCTCCCAATCCATAATCGTCCTCGCCGTTACTAAGAACGGTCTTCCTAAAATGATAGGAGCTAAACTAATGTTCCCTGATATTTTTACATCTGTCACTATGAAATCTACAGGGATTTCACAGTTCTCTACAGTGATCATGACGTCAGTCAACCTGCCTTTAGGTTGCCTAACCATCCCATCAGCTAGGAGTAGGTCCATATGAATCTCCTTTAGTTCCCCAAATCCATACTCCTCGTACAACGCTGTTGGAATGATACTTATGCTTGCTCCAGTATCTAATAAAACCTTGGAAAACATTTTTCCTCCGATTTCACATGTGATGAAAGGGGCTCCAGGATCTCTCATTTTGATAGGGATGGCATTCAAAATGCTAGATGCATTTTCTGAAAGTTTAACTACTTCCCTAGGCTTTCTACTTCTGCAAGAATCCTTAAGGTATTTTTTTAAGGAGGGTGCACACCTAAGCATGTCTTCTACAACAACAGTCATGGTGGCTTTTTTAAAATTCTCTAGCAACCTATTTTCATAGTCAAGGACAGGTTTTACTCTCTTTAGAGCAGAGGGGTAAGGAACGTCATGAGTATGGGTGGAAGATAGAGGCTCCTTCGCATAAGAATGTTCCTCTTCCTCTCTACTTTGTTCATGTTCCTTTCTTGACTCCTCTACAGAATTTTGATAAGGGTCCTGAAGTTCTTTCCCACTTCTCAGTTTTTAGATAGCTAGAACGTCAAGATCTTCCTCATTCATCTCATCATGAATGGAATGGTGTACATGGTGTAGATTGCATGGATTTATCATGGGTTGAGTAGGGAATCTATTTGGTTGACAGTTAGGTTCTAAATGTGTACCTTGAGCTTCAGCAGTTCCTGGCCTAAGGCTCTCCAGCAGCTTTCTCATCTGCTCTTGAGACTCCAACATTTGCCTTGTTTGGAACTCCATCATCACCTGCATCCGCATCTCCATCTCTGCCCTCAATTTTTGATTTTGCTTCTCTATCATGTCTGAAATGACTGGGGTTAGTGCAAAAAAATCAGGTTGAGTTTGAGATGGAACCTGGTACTGCTGCTGAGGTCTAAGCTGAAACTGCTGCTTTTGCTGAAATTGAGGCTGAAATGCAGGCTTGTTGCCTTGGTGGAGGCCCTCTCCACCTTGGAAACTAGTCTTCTTCTGTCCAGCCCATGATTGTTGCTGGTTGAATGCTTTGACCTCTTCTTCCATGGACTGGCAAGCTCCATCTTCATGCTCTCTGTTGAAATAGAGAGCGAGCAAATTTTAGCTTTAACGATTGGAGAATTGTCGAGGAAGACGTTTCTCAAAGTACAAGTGAGCTCCTCCAATTTCTGGTTTGTCTCCTTGAGGCCTGCTTGCAGCTCCACTTCCTTTGCAATGACCTGCAGAACTCCTGCCCTCTTTGGCTGCATATTTCTTCCATTCTGGTTTGCTCCAATTTCCTGCAGATCAGTTTCTGCAACTCTCTCCAAAATGTCAAACACCTCATCCTCATATGCAGTGTAAAATGTTCCACCGGTGGCTAAATTGACCTTATTTTTTATGAAATCTGACAGAGATTCATAAAAAATTTGGGCTAATTGACAGTGCTCAATTCCATGATGAGGGCATTTCCTCAACAGGTCATTGAACCTCTCCCAGGCCCCGCTAAATGCCTCGCCTTCATGGGGATGGAAATTATGGATTTCCCTTCTATAGAAATGAGTTTTGGAGAGAGGGTAAAATTTCTGCAGAAATTTTCCCTACATCTCTTCCCAAGAGTTGAAAGTGATTCCTAAATTACGATACCATGAGAAGGCTTTATCTTTTAAAGTCAAAGGAAAATATTTCATTTTTAAAATATCTGTAGATAAACCTGGAACATTTTGGGAAGAGCATCTAATATGGAAATCATCTAAAAATTCCAAGGGGTTTTGTGCAGACAATCCATTAAATTCAGGTAAGGATTGTATTAATGCATTGTCATACCTGAACATGACACCCTCACCTATGTTCAGATTTACATACGTTTGCCTCAAGCTTCCTAAGGGTGTTGATCTGTCCAGCATGGTTCTCCTTCTTTCATGCTGTTGATGTCCTTCTTCTGCCATGTTTTCCTGCTGATTTTCCGGTTGTATGACTATAGATTCGGGAGTGGAGTCTCACGCAGCGTTCTCTGCAGATCTCTCACCGGCTTTGGACCTTGTCACTACTATAGACTTCAGAAGATTGTTAGAAGGACAATAAGCTGAGGATTTTCAAGTCCTACAGCTTTAGGAGAATGACCCAACAATAACTGAAAAGAAAAGAAAAAAAATTACTACTGTAATAACGTGCTCCCCGGCAACGGCACCAGTTGATAGTCTCAAATTATGGGTATTTTTACTTGTTATTACTAGTGTGAGAATTTGAGCTATGCAACAATAATTTTTAACCTCACAGCCTTAGAGCGAGTAAGGTGTCGATCCATAGGGAGCAAATAAAACAATAGCAATTCCTATCCAATTCAATTTAGCTTCTCAGATTTCTGTATTAATCCCGATAATCAAAAATATTATCTCCAGTAAAATTCCATAGAATGCTCTTTAAAATCAATTCAGCAGAATCTTCAGTAAAGGTTCTCATTACTTAAAGACTCTAACCTGCCCTTTGGGGCAATTTCACAAACACTCAGCGGGTGCACTTGCAGTGGTTCCTGCGTGCGGCCTTAGCTGCGTACGAATGCGCTAGCAGGTGCATCTGCATGCTGCACGAGCGCACAGCCCTTGCTGCGCGCAGCAGCTGACAGCGCGCGCCCTTGGCTGCGCGCGGCTTGGCTGCGGGCGGCCTGGCTGCGCACGGCATGTTCTTCACGCAGCCTAGCTAAGCGCTGTTGTTGTTGTGCGTGGCCTTTGGCTGTGCACGGCTTGTGTTGCGCGCGGCCTGGCTGTGCGCTGCTGTTGTTGTGCGTGGCCTTTGGCTGCGCACGGCTTGTGCTGCGCGCCTGTTAGCGGCACATTGCCTCTGCTTGCAGGGGCTGTGCGAGCTTGCCGGCTGCGCTCAACGCCCTGGCAATTGAGGCAGCTTCTGCTGCTGAACTGTGGCAAGGTTGGGGAAATGGAACCGGATGCGAAATGCGGATAATCGATTCAAGGTGAAACTAAAGGGAGATCGATTTGAACAAGCAACAACTTGAAATCAAACTAGAAGAAGGAACAATATCAGTTGGAATCGTTGGAAGACCAATGGTGTGTCTCTTCCAACCCAACCTAGATTGTCTGATAAGGAGAGAAGTACACAGTTACTGAAACCTGAGAAATCGCTCCAACCTTGTGTCACGATCCTTGCGGCACGGGGGAGGTCATCTAGCCCAAGTTCCTCCTCATCTTGCTCCTTCTCTCCAGCTCCAATGCTCATAAGCTCCTAGAGGGTGCAGAACTCTTCTTCTCCAAGCCCTAGCCTGTTTAGGTGGAAATTCTGGACAACCTAAAATGAACCCTCGAGAGGCTATTTATAGGTTTCTCTCATTTGTGCCTCTTGGGGATTTTTAGGGCTTTTTCTTCTTCATGATTTTCGCCAGCTCCTCTTGGTCAAATGCATTTTACTTTGTGCTTAATCCACATCTGAACTCATTAAGTCCAATTAGTGAGATCTAATCCACTTGATTCAAAGAATCAAGTGGGGTTAGTAAGTAAGAAAATAATGCACATGAAGTATGACCAATATGGAGTAAATGTATGCAAATGACACTTTGATGCTCAGAAAATTCATAATAATTAATGGCATAATGAGAGTCATCAGTAGGCTGCGATGGATGGGTGATTTCTCCGGTAAATGCTTCCATGAAGATTTGCACGAGTATGCTCCTTCGGGTGTGAGCGTTCAAATGGCAAAGTCTAGAGTATACCCGATTGAGGCACTCTAGATCTCAAGTAGTGTGTCTGAAGGGAGGCCATGCTGCTCTAGTAGCTATTGCGTGTTGCCCATAAGCAGCTTAGCCACTGTTAGTCGCACTTCATGTGGGACAAACTATGGTTGGTGCGCGAGTGGTTCATCAGCATGCCAGGTATCAAACTAGGCGCTAATCTTTCCTCGTCCAATGTGCCAGCGGGTGACCCGGGCAAGCTGAAGCCATTGGCGTTGCCATGTTTGCCATTGTTGAGGACCCCGAATATCAACCTCCCGATGGGCCCACTTGCCATACTTAGCATAAATGAAACAACCCAATACTTATTATGTGGTGCGCAACTGCCATACGAGTTTCTTTTGGAGCATGTCTAGGACATCTGTGAGGCGTCTGATCCCTAGACCCCCCTCATCCATCGGCTGACATGCTTTCTCCCAAGAAACGCAATGGTGGCGGTACTCTCCCTCGAGGTGACCTGACCATAAGAAACATGCGCATAGTCATTCTACTGAGCAGAGGATCGTAAAAGACAGTGAATGAACCGTGAGGGTGTGCAATGGGATACTCATGAGGACGTGTCGAATTAGTTGGATACCCCCACTAGGTGATAGGAAACGGAGTTTCCATCCCTCTAGTTTCTTTCGGAGTTTACCCAACAAGGTATCAAAGTAATGATGCCTCGTGGGTCCCAAAAAGATAGGGCATCCAAGATATTCAAAAGGAAGACATCCTCGTGAGTATCGTGTATAGTGCTCGATGATCTGAGTGCGCTTTATAGTAGTGGAAGGACCAACTATAAAGCTACTCTTTGAGGCATTTACGAGCTGGCCCGAAGCTTGCTCGAATGCCGTGAGGACACTCATAAGTTCCTCAATGGATTTTAAGATCCATTGAGCAAGAGGATGGCATCTTCTGCAGGTAGAGAATGTGAGAGGAGCGGGCAGCCCCTTTTCGTAAAATACGGGTGGATGAGGCCATGATCGATCGCACGGGTGGGCGATCGACTAAAGACATCTACCATCAATATGAAAAGGGTAGGTGAGATTGGGTCACCTTTCCGGAGACCTCTCGTGGCCGTGAAGAAGCTAGTGGAGTTTCCGTCCATCAAAACAGAGAAGTGATTCTCTCTTATGCAAGCATGGACAAAATCGATTGATGCCGGACGTCGTCTCAACGGCGTCCGACCGTCACCGAGGGTAGGGACTCGGTGTCGTATCACTAACTAATCGGTTCACGTCCTCGACGTCAACCAATGGATATGCGGAGAATAGGAACGTATGTATGACGATGACGAGGATGATGGTCCTACTATGGTACGTGCAATGCGCCGACAAGCTATGAGAGCCAACCCGGAGCGGGGACGGGGTCGCCAAGCTGGGTCGAACCAGCCCTCCAAGTCGTCCGAGGTGGGTCGAGGGCGCGCACGCCGTCGAATGGGGTAACTCCCACTGGAATGCTCACACGCGTCGGGGCGTCCCGACTCGTACCGGACAGGTAAGACGCTCGTCTTTGTTTCGTCGTTCTCTCACTCTGTCTCACTCACCTATCTAACCCGAGCGCGGTGGAGGCAATACGAAAGAATACTGAAGGAAATAAATGATGTAAAGAGGCGAGGGAAGCAGAGTACCTTCGTCGCGCTGGCGACGGGATCTTCGTACCAACTGGTTCCGGAGGAGGGAGTGTCGGGGGCGCCGGAGGTTGGCTGGTGCGGAGGGGCAGCGGCGTCGGTGTGAGCGGAACGGGAACCCCAGCGTCGCGCGGATCACGGACGGCGGGCACGTCGCGAGGACGGTGGCACACGGCCGGGCGCATAAGGCACCGGTGAGCACGGCCAGCGGGCGCCGCAGATGGCGCACGATGCACCGGCGCTGCGCGCTTGCTGTTACGCACTGCGGGTGTCGCACAAGACACCAGGGGCGCAGCTGGTGAGCGCGGCTAGGACCGTGCAGCGCCGACGGGCCCAGCGCGAAGCGCACACGCGCAGCGGCGCGGCGGCGGCCTCGGCGTTGAGCGGCAGAGCAACAATCCGGGTGAGGGAGGACGGCTGCACGACGGCCTGGGCGCAGGGTGCCTACGGCGCGGGAGCTGCGGGTGTCGCGCAGGACACCAGCGGGCGCAGCTGGTGAGCGCGGCTAGGACCATGCGGCGCCGACGGGCCCAGCGCGCGAGCGGCACACGCGCAGCGGGCGCGGGCGGCGGCCTCGGCGTTCAGAGCGGCAGGCAACGATCCGGGCGAGGGAGGGCGGCTGCACGACGGCCTGGGCGCACGGTGCCTACGGCGCGGGCGGACTCCGGCGGCCGGGAGCAGTTGGGCGATGGCGAGATGGCGAGATCCGGCGGCCGGATCAGCAGGGCGACGGTCCTGGCGTTGGGGGGGGGGACGGCGCCGCGAAGGCCCTGACGTAGGGCGACGGCGGTACGGCGAGGTCCGGCGACAGGAGGGCGGCGCGGCGGCGTTCTCTCTTCCCCTCTTCTTCTCCTTCTTCCTCTTCTTCTTCTTCTTCTTCTTCTTTCTTCTTCTTCTTCTTCTTCTTTCTTCTCCTCTTCTCCACGACCTGACCCTTCTTTCTCAAAGTGCAATTCTTCAAAATTAGGTCAAAAGGTAAGGGGAGCGCCCACCTCTTCCCCTTATATATGGGTGAAGATGGCCCTTCCTTAAGTCCAATAACACAAAAGAAAAGGAGAGAAAATAAGCAAGAAAATAGGAAACGGGCTTGTCAGGCCCAACATAAAAAAAAGGGGGGAAAGGGTTCCTCCTATGGGCCCTTCCCCCGCTACACGACAATACGAATAAAGGGAAAAACTATAAGATAAAGTAACCGACTGTAACGGTGTGCTACGGTGGTCGGCGTCCGCGTCATGCCGAGTAACGGAATGCGGGATCCTGTGTTGCTGCGGCGGCTCGTCGTGGTGGCTGGACTCGTCTCGGTGGCGAGCTGGGTAGTGCCGGCTCCTCGGGTGCTGAGTCGGGGAAGTCCTGCTGCTCCTCTACTGCTGGCTCGATGACGACCGGTGGTGACGCGCCATCATTGATGAACTCGGTAGTGAAACCAAAGCGCCGCAACACTAGGGTGAGGAAATTCCACTAAACTCGATCAAAGGCCTTCTCCATATCCAGTTTGACGATGACATTTGAGCCCAGAATATGAGCATCCAAGGATTGGGCTAGCTCCTGAACGAGCATGATGTTGTCATGGATCTGTCGACCCTTGACAAAACCACACTACTCAGGCGACATGAGTCCCTCAAGGAGGTTCCCTAGTCTGTTTGTAATGATTTTGGACGCAACTTTGTAGCATACATTACAAAGACTAATGGGGCAAAAGTCGTAGAAGGTAGTTGGGAATGCCACTTTTGGTATAAGTGCCAAAAAGGTAGATTTCCAACTACGAGGGAAGACTTTGCGCGTAAACACCTCCTTGATAGCGAGCACCAAATCTGTGCCCACAATGTCCTAACAAGCCGTATAGAATTCTACTGAGAATCCATCCAGTTCTAGGGCTTTGTTCCTAGCCAGGGAAAATACGACCTCCTTGATCTTTGCTCGAATGGGTAGTGCTGTGAGGAGGGCGCTGGCTTGGTTGGTCACCAAGTGAGGGATAGAGGCAAGAGGGTCCTCACTCACCACAGTTGGTTGTGAGGATAGGAGCGAGCGGTAAAATGCCACTCCTGCGTCTGCCAGCTGGGCAGGGTCCTGATTATGCGTCTCTAGTAGAGTCGTTTAATTGGGCATGGCTCTGTGATGGATCGAGGCGTGAAAGAAACATCTGTTTCTATCACCTTCTCGTAGCCATTGGATACATGATTTTTGGAGATAAAATATCTCAAGGCGCCTCATAGTATCTTCAAGCTACTCCTTAAGTCGAATGTGGCGCTCTCCCACCTCGTCCATCTAGACATATTGCAACTATCGCTCGACGGCAGCTAATTCCACCTTGATTGCTTTGAGTGGCGCTTCCAAAAAAGCCAGAGCTTATTCTAGGGATGACAATAAACCTGATCCATTTCTAGTTTCCCCGCAATGGAATGGGAGGATTCCGATGTAATCATCGGTTCAATAAGTCCAACTATTACTAAGTTGTACTTATTGACTAGGGAAAGGAGATGTGATTCGGTTAGAGGGTTTGCGATCCTTCTACAATTCTAAACAAGGCTTGGAATAAAAAAATTATCGACTCGCGTGGCACAACCTCGATCGGGTGTTATAGATGCGATGTGTATTTTGAGTATCCGAGTGATGAGCTGGAAGAGGAGGAGTGATGTCGGAAGTCGTCAAGACGTCATCTAGTTGACACTGAGGGTAGCGGCTAGATATCGAATCAGGATCTCAATCGAACGATGACAGGCAGCGTCGTTCGAGAATGCTGATGGGCAGGTGTAGATGATGACGATGATGCGAAAAAGCCCTACTATGGTACGTGCATGAGGCAAAGTGCGGTGTTGCCGTTCCAGAGAATGACAGGATCCCTTTTGGTGAGGTCAAACAGATCTCTCGAACCTCGCCTGAGAGGGTCGAGGGTGAGTACGTCGCCGAATGGGGATACCCCGCTGATATGCTCACACGCGTCTGGAGAACTTGACTCGTACCGGGCAGGTAAGACTCTCGAATAAATTCATCATTTTCTTGACCTGTCTCGCTCACCTATATCTAACCCGAGCGCAGAGGAGGCAAATCGAAAGTGCACTGAAGAAAGTAAGAGACATAAAGAACAGAGGGTTAGGGAGTACCTTCGTCGCGCTGGCGACGGATATCTCCTATCAATGGAGACCTGGAGAAAGCAGCTAGATCGATGGTGCCGACATAGGCTGGTGCAAGAGCGAGGTGTGGTGCGAGGCGTGGGCGTAGCAAAGGAGCAGTCCTCACGGAAGAGAGTGTTCGCGTGTCAGGCGCGGACGAGGGTCGAGCGTCGCAGCACTTGCACGGGGCATCGGGCGCAGAACAATGAACTAGCGCCACGGAGAAGGTAGCGCAGTGCGGGCACAAAACAGGCTGTGAGCACGTGCTAGGCTCTGGCGCGCGGGTGCAAGGCGAGTGTAGTGCGGGGTGCGTTCCGTAGCCGGGTTCAAGGCCAGCAGGGTAGGCTCAGAGTTGACGTGGCACTGGACAATGGAGGGTAGCGTCGTCTAGCGTGGCGCGGCGGAGCACCCACAGCGGCAGCGCGTGTGTGGCGGCTCTTGGCGCGGCGTGGGGGAGCGCAAGGCGTCGCGAGGCGCCGCACAGGCGCGGGCATAGTGTCGCGGCGACGGGTGGCGGCAATTGGAGCGGCAGGCGACGGCAGAATGACGGCGGCAGTTGTGCACAGCGTTGGCGGCCAAAGGCGGGTACGACAGCGGCGGCGTCGGGCAGCGAGCAGTGGCGCTCTGGGCAAGGCGATGTTCAGCGGCATCAATCAGGCAGTAGGTGGCGGGACTCCAGGCGAGTCAGTCTGGTCGGCGTCCTCCTCCTCCCCTTTCTCTTCTCTCCTTCCTCTTCTTTTCTACTCCTTCCTCTTCTTCTTCCTTCTTATTCTTCTTTCTTATTCTTCTTCTCTCTTCTTCTTCTTCTTCCTTCTTCCTCTTCTCACGATCCTGACTCTTGAAATTCCAACGTTATAACTTTTTTATGAAAATCAAGAGTGTTTGTGAGGGTTGCCCACCCCTCCCTTATATAGGGGGATAAATGGGCCCCTTAACTACAAAAGGGGTGAGAAAATAAAATAAAGGAAAGAAAAGTGGATAGATGGGAGGGGAAGATATCCTCATATGGGTTCTTCCCCTCACTACAACGACAAAATGATAAAGACAAAAAATGATGAAAGGGAAAGTAAGAAATGAGTAAGTCAAATGCTCCGAATATTTGAACCCGGGTTGCGCGTCGATGTTGCGGCTCGTCGTGTCGGCTGGACACATGTTGGTAGCGGGCTCGATGACGGTGCTATCTCCTCTCGTGATGACTATGCTATGTCGGACAGTGCCGCGCCATCAATCCTCCCGGGGTGGAAAGGACTTAACACCGGCGAGTTAGAGTGGGTGAACGGCAGCGGTTGAAGCAGATCTGGCCGAAGGCGCTGGAGCTCCTCCTCTGATATCCAAATGTCGTCCGCGCAAGTCCGCCCCACCAACCGCACCAGGAACCTCCTCGATATCCCCTCCCCTACATGGTCAATTACCTCCTGTAGTACACAATCGATTGCCTCGTGCCTATCGGGTGAAACAATCGGGGGAGTGGTCGCGACAAACTCACTCACGCTGATGGGGTCTAAAGAGGCTGGGTCTGGGGGATGAGAAGGGGCCCGATACGGAGCTAGGTCCGCCACATTGAATGTAGAGCCTATTCCCAAAGTGGGCGAATCTCGACGACATACGCGTTGTCGCCCACTCTTTGGAGGATCGGGAAATTGCCGACACTACGAGCATGCAGCTTCGTAGCCGTCTCGAGAGAGTACCTCTCCGGCTTAAGTCTAACCACCACTAAGTCTCCCACGTCGAATATTCTGGGTCGGCGATGCAAGTCGGCACCTTGCTTCTACAATGCATTTTGCTGCGTGATCCTATCATGAATGCGATGATGTAATGCAGAAATATGCGGGGCAAATGCAAGACCGTCTTCAGAAACCCTAACATGCAGATCTATGGGAGCTAGGTCTAATGTTCGATGGGGTGCCTGGCCGTAGGCGATCTCAAAGGGGCTCAACCCGGTGGTACGGTTCACCAAGGAGTTGTATGCGAACTCGGGGTGGGGTATGATAAGATACCACGACGCGAGATGTTCACTCACTAGGGAACGGAGAAGGTTGCCCAAACTTCGGCTGACTACCTCTGTCTGACCGTCGATTTGCGGATGGTAGGCAATCAAAAATTTGAGCTTCGTGCCCAGGAGGCTCCAGAAGGTCTTCCAGAAGTAGCTTGTGAAGCGTACGTCCCGATCAGACACGATCGAAGATGGCAGTTCGTGGAGGCGTACAATCTCCCTGAAGAAGAGTTGGGCGACCTTCACGGCGTTGGACGTCTTCGTGCAAGGCACGAAGTGTGCCATCTTCGAAAACCATGACTACCATGATGGAGTCGTGGTGCCTCACAGTGTGAGGCAATCCCAAGATGAAATCCACGCTCACGTCATCCCACGGATGCTTGGGCGTTGGTAGTGGGGTCTACAGTCCGGCGCTCTTCTTGACTTGCTTGGCCAAGGCACAAACGCGGCATTGGGCAACTATGTTGGCGACATCGCGCTTCAGCGAAGGCCAGTAGAACTGGTATTCTACGGCTGCAATCATCTTTTCGCGGCCAAAATGGCCGCGAAGCCCTCCGGCGCGACACTCCCAAGTGAGGAAGTCACGCAGCGACGTGCGAGGCACACATAACCTGTTCTTATAGAACAGGTATCCATCCGTGACAGTGAAGTCCCTATAATCGTGGGACAGGCCTCGTAGGACCTCGGCGATGATCGAGCTCAAATTGTGCAGCTGTCGTACCCGTCTCGGATGGTCTCAAATCCTAGGACTGTGACCTTCATGACATTCAGCACGTGGGCTGTCCGGCTAAGGGCGTCGGCAACGACGTTGTCCTTGCCCTTCTTGTGCTTGATGACGAATGTGTAGTCTTGTAGGTACTCGACCCACCTGGTGTGTCGGTCGCCAAATTTCTGCTGTGAGTGCAGATATTTGAGTGCCTCATGGTCCAAAAAGAGGACAAACTCCGAAGATAAGAGGTAGTGTCGCCAATGCCGTAAGGTTGGTATGATGGTGTAGAACTCTTTGTCGTACATGGAATAGCGCAGCTTGGTGTCATTCAGCTTCTCGGTGAAGAACTCGACGGGGCGACCCTCCTGGCTAAGGACGCCACCAATATCGACGCCCGAGGCATCGCATGTGACCTCGAACACCTTCCTAAAGTCGAGTAGGCAATGTACCAGTGCCTGTGTCATCATGAGCTTCATCTGCTAGAAAGCTCGTTCTACTGTCGGTGTCCACCTGAACGACTCCTCCTTGAGGCTATAGGTGATGGGAGCCGTGACGGAACTAAAGTTTCGTATGAATCGTCTATAAAAGGTCGCGAGACCTATGAAACTCCTAACGTCATGCATATTGGACGGTGTCGGCCACGACGTGATGGCCCGGACCTTCTCCGGGTCCGCAGCAACGCCCTGAGCGGAGACGATAAACCAGAGGAAGGCGACTTCCAAGGTGAGGAAGCTGCACTTCTTAGGGTGAGCGTAGAACTGCTCGCACCATAGGACGGTGCAAACCTGTTGGAGGTGGTAGAGGTGCTCGTCTGTCGATCGATTGTGGACGAGAATGTCGTCAAAGTAGACGACTACGAATTTCCCTAGGAACGCGCATAGTACCTCATTCATGAGGCGCTGGAAAGTACTAGGCACATTGGAGGGGCCGAATGGCATAACTCTCCACTCATATAACCCGTCCTTTATCTTAAAGGCGGTCTTCCATTCATCGCCAGGACGAATCTGAACCTGATGGTATCCACTCCTCAAATCTATCTTGGAGAAGATAGTAGATCCTGCCATCATGTCGAATAAGTCCTGGACTCGTAGAATGGGAAAATGGTACTTGACTGTTATCTTGTTGATGGCACAACTATCGCAGCACATGCACCACGTGCCATCCTTCTTCGGAGCTAGAAGGGCCGGAACCACACATGGGCTAAGGCTCTCCTGAAAAAGGCCCTTCTCCAAGAGCTCCCTGACTTGCCGTAGTAACTCCTCATACTTCGGCGGCTCCATACGATAATGCGGTAAGTTCGGTAGTGAGGCACTGGGCACTAGGTCGATAGCGTGCTGTATGTTCCGCATAGGGGGCAATCCACCTGGTAGCTCATCCGGAAAGACGTCTCCGAACTCCGATATGAGAGCCTCAACCTCGGGTGAACGAGGGGCAACTGGAGGATCGGCGGGGACGTCGAGGGTAATGGCAAGACACAAGGGCGTGTCGTCACCCTCACGGCCCAGGTCACGGGTGAACAAGGGCCCTCTGACGACCATGAACCCTATGGGTTTGGTCACGGCCGGCTTGTTCACCGGCTTCATGGCATATAGGTGCCATGTAACCCCTCGTCCCTGGTACATGAACGAACAAGTGTTTGTACGCCCGGCTAAGGTGACATCATGGTCATACAACCAAGGACGGCCTAGGATGATGCTCCCCACTTTCATGGGGAGTACGTCGCAGAGGACGTCCTCGGCGTAGTCACTCACCTTCAATGGAACGTGACATTGACGCTTCACTGGTAGTGAAGAAGCGTCGATCCATGAGACGTCGTAGGGGGTGGGGTGATCGATCGCGGCCAACCCTAGTCCAGTGATCATCATATCGGAGATGGCATTGATGCAACTCCAGCTATCCACGATCAACTTGCACACCTTGCCATTGATCTTGACGTACGTATAGAAGATCGAGGTGCGGAGGGCGGCATCAACGAACGGTGCTGGCAGTGGTGCAGCCGGAGGGGTCCTAGCGGGATTGGTAACCCGCGGCGATGGTCGCGCTCTACTAGTGCCGGGTGTGTCGACGGAGGGGGTCTCTCTACCCTCGATAATCTGTATGTACCCGATCTGACCATCGAGCTCCTCATACTCGAGGGCGTACTCGTCTCTGTGGTAGTGATCCTCCTATGGTGTATCCGCTCCATCAATGTGTTCCTGTTCGACATCTCCGGCATCGATCAGAAGTGCTGACGAGGGGCATTGATTGGCCCGGTGTCCTCTTCCTTGGCACTTGTAGCACGTCACGTGTGCCTAGCTAACGGCGGTGCTCCGGGTCGCTAAATCGCTAGTGGTGGCCTGATCTAGTGGGGTGGACCCCACGGAGGTGATGGGGGCGATTCCTTGCCCCCCGGTCGTTCGAGTAACCCGTGACCGCGAAGGCTTTGATGTACTCTGTCACCGCGAGTCGACCCTGCTTGAGGTCGAGCCACGAGAGAAAGAGAGACATCTATTACTGCCGAGGAACGTACTCTACTACTTGTTTTGTGCCATTTCCACCCAAGACGTGATAAGTCATTCTCGTCGCTCGGCGGCGACTCGCTCATTCTCCCATAAGATCTTGGCCTGTTCGCCAAGTCTCGTCTCCGCGTACTCGACACAAAGGTCGTCATCCATGCGATACCACCTGAAATACGTGTTCATGTTTGACTCCTAGTTGATGAAATCCTTGGGCTTCCGAGAGCCCTCAAAGAGGGCAATGTCGGCACGCAGGCTCCTCTAGATGCGTTCACGGTGCTCCTCACACCGACGTTCTTCGTCGTCCAAGTGCCGCTCGGGCATGGGGTAGTCTCCACGTCGCGGCTCCATGTGGCGACGGGGCGTATCGGTTCGTAACCGCGGTCATCCCAAAGGGGGGGAGGACCATCCCGTGGTGCGCAATCGATATGCATCGCACGATGTGGGTGTAGGGGGACATCGTCAACCCCATAGTATCGTGGCGGGGGTGGCCAGAAATAGTCGTCACGGTGCGCCGGTGGGTCAACCATCCTAGGATCATGGGGCTGGATGGGTTCGTATCAACGGACTGGATTCTCGTGGTCCATGTCACGATCATATCGACAAACGTAAGGGTCCGATGATGGCGTAGCCCTCAAGTTATCTAGTTATTTTTTTTGTTTTTCTAAGTCTAGGTTAAAATTTCCTGTTTTCGCTTAGGGTTTTTCCTTTGTAACCCAAGGGGCCTACTTATAGGACCCCAAGGGTAAGAGCAAGAGCAAGTCTTTGTTGAATTTTTGGAAGAGATCCCGTCCCGTTTTCTTGTGAGAAGAAGAGAGAAAGAGGGTGAGAGAGAGTTGGACGGAACAGAACGTGGCCGGCTTCGCCGCCCGTCCCGTTCCACCCCCCCCCCCTCCTGTTCCGTTGGTTTCACCTGACGAAACCCTAGGCGGCCGCCGCTGCCGCTGCAAACGCAGCCGCAACCTCTACCGTCGCAGGCCACCCTGTAGGGATTCTGGTCGCAGCCCCGTCGCACTGCCACGGGTTCACCCCCACCTTGCGGAGCCGCCGCCGGGGCCGCCGCTTGCCGTCGGGGCAGTCGCCCTCGCACGGGGCGCCACCCTCGCACGTGGCCGCCGCGTGCCGCCGACGGGGCAGACACCTGCCGCGACGGACAGCCCGCGCAGCCGGGGCAGCCGCCCGCCACGCGGGGCAGTGTCTCGCCACGGGGCCGCAGCCTCGCTGCCTCGCCGCGCCCCCACGTCGCCTCGCCGCCGCGCCCCGCGCCGCCTCGTGCGACGGTTTGGTTCGTCGTGGGGAGGTAAAACCTCCGCGTTGTGCCATCCTTGCGGATCGCGTCTCTACGGCCATTCTTGGGAATCCTATATGAATTTTCAAAAAGACGATGCGATGAGAATGCAACTAAATGCGGATGCATAGTCGGAGACATGCTGTGGGCGCCCACAGCCGGGCTCTAGTACCAATTTGATATCAGACATCGTCAAGACGTCGTCCGGTCGACACCGAGGGTAGCATCAAGATCTCAATCAGACGACGACGGCCAGCGTCATCCGAGAATGCTGATGGGCAGGTGTAGATGATGACGATGATGTGTGAAAGCCCTACTATGGTACGTACGTGCGCCGAAGTGCAGTGTTGCCGTTCCATAGAATGACGAGATCGCTTCTGGTGAGGTCAAACAGACCTCCCAAACCTCGCCTGAGAGGGTCGAGGACGAGTACGTCGCCAAACGGGGATACCCCGCTGATATGCTCACATGCGTCGGGAGAACCTGACTCATACTAGGCAGGTAAGACACTCGTATAAATTCGTTGTTTTCTTAACCTGTCTCACTCACCTGTATCTAACCTGAGCGCGGAGGAGGCAAATCGAAAGTGCACTAAAGAAAGTAAGAGACGTAAAGAACAGAGGGTTGGGGAGTACGTTCGTCGTGCTGGTGACGGATATCTCGTATCAATGGAGATCCGGAGAGAGCAGTTAGATCGATGGTGACGACGTTGGCTGGTGCAGGAGCGAGGTGTGGTGCAAGGCGTGGGCTTAGCAAAGGAGCAGGCCTCACGGAAGAGAGTGTTGGCGTGTCGGGCGCGGACGAGGGTCGGGCGTCGCAGCGCGCGCACGGGGTATCGGGTGCAGAACAATGAACTAGCGCCATGCAGAAGGTAGCGCAGCGCAAGCACAAACAGGCTATGAGCGCGTGCTGGGCTCGAGCGCCGCGCGGGTGCAAGGCGGGTGTAGTGCGGGGTGCATTCCGCAACCGGGTTCACGGCCAGCGGGGTAGGCTCAGAGTTGATGCGGCACAGGACAATGGCGGGTAGCGGCGTCTGGTGTGGCACTGCGAAGCGCCCACAGCGGCAGCGCGTGTGTGGCGGCTCTTGACGCGGCGTGGCAGAGCGCAAGGCATCATGGGGCGCCGCACAGGCATGGGCGCAGTGGCGTGGCGACGGGTGGTGGCCGTTGGAGCGACAAGCGACGGCGGGATGACGGCGGCAACTGTGCGCGGCAGTGGCGGCCAAAGGCGGGTACGGCAGCGGCGGCGTCAGGCAGCAATCAGCGGCGCTCCGGCCAAGGCGGTGTTTGGCGGCGGCATTCGGGCAGCAGGCGGCGTGACTCCAGGCAGGTTGGTCGGGTCGACGTCCTCCTCCCCTTTCTCTTCTCTCCTTCCTCTTCTTCTTTTCTCCTCCTTCCTCTTCTTCTTCCTTCCTCTTCTTCTTCCTTCTTCTTCGTCTTTCTTCTTCTTCTTCTTTCTTCTTGTTCTTCTTCTTCCTTCTTCCTCTTCTCACGATCGTGACTCTTGGAATTCCAACGTTATAACTTTTTAATGAAAATCAAGAGTGTTTGTGAGGGGTGCCCACCCCTCCCTTATATAGGGGGATAAATGGGCCCCTTAACTACAAAAAGGGGTGAGAAAATAAAATAAAGGAAAGAAAAGTGGAAGGGCTTATCAGGCCCACTAGATAGATGGGAAGGGAAGATATCCTCATATGGGTTCTTCCCCTCGCTACAATGACAAAATGATAAAGATGAAAAGTGATGAAAGGGAAAGTAAGAAATGAGTAAGTCAAAGGCTCCGAAGGCGGCGTGCCTTCACGCTGAATATTTGAACAAGTGGTTGCGCGTCGATGATGCGGCTCGTCATGTCGGCTGGACACGTATCGGTGGCGGGCTCGATGATGGTGCTGGCTCCTCGCGTGATGACTCTGCTGTGTTGGACGGTGCTGCGCCACCAAGGAGTGTCCACGTCTGACTCCTTTGAGAGGAAGGCGACATTATCCTCCTCGTTTGTGGCGGCGTGGCCGCTAGTCTCTCCACAGGGGTCCTCTGAACCAGGGAGCGGGGCTTGAGCATTAGTCAAGCAGTCCTCCCGCTCAAAAGGTATATGTGATGGGTGGAGGTCGGGCAAGGAGGTGAGTATATCTGGTGGGGGGGGGAGTGCGGCTAGGGTGGGCTGGTAATCTAGGGATGGTAATGGCCGATGAGCTGGGTGGAGGGAAGTGAGATGGAGGGGGGCGAGGGGAAGGGTGCAAGAGGGACGGGAGAAAGGTGGAGGAGGGCGGGGGGGAGGGGAGCAAGGGGGACGGGAGTGAGCCAGGACGGAGCTAGGGGGTAGGGATGATGAAAATGAAGGTCAGTGCGAGGGTGTGAAGTGGGTGGTGGAGGTAGGCAGGGATGGTGGGGTAGGTGCTAAAAGAGGGGTAGGTGTGAGAGGGGGTTGGGATGGTATACTATGAGAGGGCGATGTAGGTCGAGGTGCTAGGGAGGAATGCAAAGATGAAGGACGGGGGGATGGTATAGTGGAGTGGATATGCTTGACCTCCGTGCACTCTCCCTCATGTCTCCCTAGTACATCTAGTAAGGCAAAGGAGTTTGAGGTAAGTGGGGCTCGTATCTCCTGAGCTTTGCCTGATCGAGTACTAGTAGTAGATATCTCTACGGTGAGGGTTGGAGGGCGCTTATTAGCGCCCTTCTTCACCCACTGCGGGGCTATCGGGCCAGGCTTAGCCGATACCGGCTTAGCCGACATGGAGTCTCGTGAGGACGAGACAGTAGGCACACCCTGCGATATAGTGGTTGGACGGGTGCTCAGTGGTGGCCTACGGGTAGGGTGGTGGTCATGTGTAGTGTGGTTGATGGCTAGTATATAATCGTTGTACGACAAAGGGAGGAGGTACTCCTCCCTGGGAGTTGAGGTGGTCAGTGACGCCTTTTGGTGGCACGCATGGATGGTATGGCCAAGGAGGGTACAGTGTGTAAAGAACTGTTGAAGGTTCTCATACACAATGGGTTGATGAATCAACTCATCTCCGTTCTAAATGAGTATCATGAGGTGAATAGGCTCAAGGAGATCTATCTCGACATATACCCACACA
The DNA here is from genome assembly GCF_029677425.1 of Wolffia australiana. Classification (NCBI taxonomy): domain Eukaryota; kingdom Viridiplantae; phylum Streptophyta; class Magnoliopsida; order Alismatales; family Araceae; genus Wolffia; species Wolffia australiana. Next base: position 3,729,204 of record NC_135851.1, on the reverse strand, counting down.
TTTCCCGGGCGATTGAACAATTCTACATCTTTATCAAGACGTATAAATGTTCCAACTATGCCAGCAAAATATTCAAGAGTAGTGGGCGTGAAGAGATGTGGCCGTAGCCCTAGGAAACCTATCCATACCGGCACGGAATGAGGACAATGCTCTCGTGTGCTCGTCTATTGAGCTATCCAGTGATAAATATCCATGATGGAGCCACTGATCGTCCACGTAATTTGACTCCAATTCCTTCTAAAGTCAGCTTCTACTTGGACGCGAATGAAGATACTCCGGTGGTTGCGTGCGCCGATTAATGCCCGATGACGTCGAGGATGAGGTCCTGCCATCACTGAGAAGTGGGACTTGGTGTCGAGTGTGTGGGGGCGCAGCTCCAACTGCAGCCCCAGAAATGTCTTTGGAGACATCACCGTCGTCCTTGATAGCACCAGCCGTCCGTGTTCAGCCCGCTCGACAAGCCGAGGCGACAGTACGCACGCTCAGATTCAAATACCCTGGGTAACGAATACCTTATCTTTGTCTTTACATCTTTGTTTTTTCGTCATTTTGGTTTTGATCTTCTTTTGTCGTTTTCTGACTCGTGATGATCATGTGTAAGCAGGGAGGTTCATCCTATAAGGATTTCCCCTCCCCCCCTCCTCGTCGTTTTGTTGTTCTTCTCCTTCGTCCACTTTTCTTCTAGGTTCTAGGTCAGTATCTGCTTTCTCTTTTGGTCTAAGGGGCCACCCACTTCTCCCCTATATAAGGGAAGAAGGGTGCCCTAAACTACACCCTTCGTTGAATTTTGAAAGCTGAAGTTTCCTTGTTGAGAGTTAGGGTTGCGACCCCAGAAGGAAGAAGGGAAGGAGAAGGAGAAAGAAGAAGGGAGCGAGAGAAGAGGAACGGAATAGAGCTACTGGAAGCGTCCGTCGTCACCGCTCGCGCCCATTGTGCTTGAGCCGCCACCGCCGACGAGCATACTATCAGCGCTCCGACCGTCGCCCTGCATCGTTGCGTCGTGGGCCGTTAGCATCGAGACGGTCATTGCATCGAAGGAGGCGCCTTCATGACCTAGGCCTCGGCTGCGACGGAGGTCACCCACGCTGTTCGCGTGCTTTGCAACTCACCTTCCCCATCACCCCGAACCCGCCGCCGGTGCACCCTGTTGTGCCCACTCCTGATTTTGTGCCTAGTGCCTTCACGCTATGCACGACGCCTCCCATTGAGCCTCCCCGCTCACGGCGAGCACCCAACGGCCTGTGAACGCTGGCCCGGTTGTCACCTCCAAGCCCCGTGCTTGGAGCCTGGGCTCCCCCTTCCGCGGTGACTCACGTCAATGCACCGTACATCTCAATGGTCGAAGTGCACCCCGCCCTCGCCGCGACGACGCCCTGTGTTGCCACATCCGTTGTCGCCGTGCCATCCACCTCTACCGGGACGCACCCATGCCATCCCGTAGTTACTCGCGCCGTGCCGTTGTGCCACGCTACCGCGCTGCGACCTCGCCGCGCCGCGCCTATTTGCGCATGCCGCGCTGCGCCCCTGCACTGCATCCACCACTCATCACCGACCGCTAGTTGCCGTATCCATCGCACTAACCTGCTGCCTCTTGTACACTTCTGCGTATACCCAAGCCCGGACTGTCTGCCACCACCGTTCTTCCGACGCTGCTGACGTTTAAACCAAATCCCTAGGACGAGACGAAGACGATCTTCCGCGGGATGATCATGAGGTACGCCGCTCATGCCTTGTCTCTTATTTCTTGCAGTATTCTCTCGATTGCCTCCACCGCGCTCGAGTTAGACGTAAGTGAGTGTGTAAGGGTGAGCGAAGACCTATCAAATTTGAGCGTCTTACCTGTTTGGTACGAGTACGGTTCGCCCCTCACGTACGAGCACCATCTGGGAAGAGTCATCCTGTTCGCCACCGTAGCAACCTCGTCTGTCACGATAAGGGTCAGGAGGTCTATCCCCCCCCATCTCTAGGCGACCCCGTAAATACCTCGGAGGTCGGCATCCGCTTGCTTGTCGGTCGCTGCACGTACCACATACCTGACACCTGTGCATCTCATCGTAGGTCACCCACATAGGAGATCCGTGTCAGACATTGACGCACTCGACATCGAGTCCCATTCCTCGGTGATGGCAGGACCTCGTCCTCAACGTTGTCCTGCATCATATTGGTATCAGATCAGGCTGTGGTTTCTCACAACGCGCCTCGACGCCGCATTTGCATCATTAGCTGCATCCGCATCGCATCGCATCGCATTTCATTGTCTTAAAAAGGCATATTGATGGCGAAGCCCTCAACGTATCTGCATTTTTTTTCCTAGGTAGTTTAAATTTTCATCTTTCATAAGTTAGGGTTTCCCTTATTTTTCTCATGGGTCCAATATAAAGAACCCCTATGTACTAGAGAGACAGAGGTTTTCCCTTTGAGAGAAACCAATTTTTGTAAAGAAAGAGAGAGGTCTGAGAGACGTAGAAGAAGGCGGCTCCGCCGCCGCCGCAAGCACCGTCCGGCTGCCCGCGCACCGCTTCGCCGCGCCCCACGCAGCCTCGCAGTGCCCCGCGCGGCCTCACCGCGCCCACGTCGCCTCGCTGCGCCCCGCACCGCATCGCTGCTCCCCGTGGCACCTACCGCGCTCGCGCCGCCGCTGCCCCGCCGCGCCGCGCCACTCGCCGCGCCCGTGCTGCCGCTGCCGTGCCGTGCCGCCTCGCCGTGCCCCGTGCCGCCATGCCGCCCCCCGCGCCGCCACGCCGCGCCCGCCACCCGCGCCCGCGCCGCCGCGCCCGCGCCGCGCACTCGCTGCCCGCGCTCGCGCTGCCTCGCGCCGCCGCACCGCGCCGCCGCCGCCTTCGCGCCAATGCCACCCGCGCCGCCCCTCGCCGCACCACCCGCGCCGCGCCCTATCGCGCCGCCCTATGCTGCGCCCAATTGCTGAGCCAGGCCGCGCCACCGCGCACCCCGGCTCAGCCGACCGGCCCAATGGGCCTGTCGGCCTAATGGGCCAGCTCTAGCCGACCAGGCCCATCAGGCCCGCCGGCCTGGTTCCCCGTGCCAGAGGCACCGCACATCCGCGCCCCGAGGTGTCGGTAACCCTATCCGCCGTCGCCGCTCCCCGCCGCCGCCGCTCACCGCTGCTGTTGCCGCTCGTCATCATTGCTGCCACTACCACCACTCGCCGCTCGATGCCGCCGCCGCCGCCGCCATTCTCGTCATCCGGCCGGTTGACCGCTCTACCCACTAGTAGTCAGGCCCACCAGCACCTCAATGACTATCCGTGGAGCATCGACCACATGAAGATAGAGACTCCTTTCATCCCCAACGAATTGAGGACCCGCGCAGGACCGTTTCACGACGCCCCCCAATGAAAGGGGGATGTGCCGTCCAAGATCACTGTCCTCAGAGAAGGACAATTAGACCACGCTCCCTCCGTAGGACGTCGACGACGTCTGTCCTGCATCACATATATGATTCCCTAGGGATGGCCATAGAGACGCAATCGAGCCGGAGAGCTCAACGCGGAGGTTCTAACTCCCCGCGACGTTCAAGACCATCACCCGACAAGAGAGGCAACGCTACTGCCCTCTCGGAGCATCGTCTCGCGACACCGATAGCTGGTCCGATACCACCGCCTATCGATGCCGCGCGGACCGCACCCGTTGATACGGGTGTCCCGAGTCGTCCAGACCACGAGACCCCACACGACTCACCGCCTTCCCGCGACGAGTCCCCTCGCGATGATTACCAGGAAGAGACGGCCGTAGGCTGTCGACCGCATGGGAAGACTCCCGTGGACGAGGTCATACCCCAGACAGCGCTACTCGCGGCTGAGGCACAAGACCTAGACGAGGAGGAGTACACCGCCAGCCTCGACCTCAGGAGGACCCGTTAGAAGACCAAGGGGCGTATTTTCGCACCATGGCAGCCAGGATGGAGCGCATAGAGCGGATGCTCGTGTGCCAGCGATCCCCTGTACAGTGAACCGGACCAGCGTTCCGTGCTCGAAGATAACGACACGACCCACCTAGGATCGCCCGACACGCGCCACGACGGAGGAGCCCCTACGATGAAGACGAAGACGTGTACGAGGACTACATGACGTAGGACAACTAAGGAAAAGGTGACTGAGGGGATGGATGGGTTGATGACAGGTATGGGTAATAGGCGAATTATAGGTAGGGATAAAACAGCCCACAGAAATTCACGATCGAATTCGGATTTAAAAACCGATGAAAATCTGGTGGTGCAGCTCCAACCCTTTTCGAGGGCGGGAGTACTGTCTTCCCCCACCGCGACGATGCCTACGCACCGAAATCAATTCCCAAATTCACGTCGCAAGGGAATACTCGAGAAGAGGAGAGAAGAGATAGAATCTCAAAGCAAATCTAAATCTGACGGCGCTGGAAACTTCTCGGAAAAACACTAAACGAGGAACACTTTGACACCAAAGAGTTCAGGCATACCTCGGCACCGTGGTGCATGAAGAGGTTGCGGGCAATTCTGATCGTGACAAAGCTAGGCGAATCCGGGCATTGAGCGGACCACTAGAAGAAGACGAGGCTGGACGTTCCGGGCGTTGAATGGCCCTGGTTGAGTGCGGTTGTCGTGGGCGCAACATCAAGCGTGGGCGAACACCCGCGCAGAGTGCGGCGCAGCGCGCGCGTCTTGAAGCGCCGACGGCGCCGGACAGGGGCAGCCGGAATGCGGCCTCGGGCGGCCTTGGCGAAGGCTGCCTGGGCGGCGCGGCGCGGCAGTGGCGCGCGCAGGCGGCACGTGGGCGCGCGCGGTCGGTGTGCGGCGCGCGCGAGGCGCGTGGCGCGGCGGCGCACGCGTGCGGCGCGCGGCGCGTGGCAGCCAGTGGCCTTGGCGGGCTACCTGGGCAGCCTTGGGCGAGAGAGAGAGGGTGAGAGGGAGAAAAAGAGAGAGAGAGAAAGAGAGAGAATGAATAGGAGACAAGAGGCCGACGTGGTGAAGCGGCGGCAGCAGCAACGGCAGCGGCGGCGACGAAGGCTAGGGTTAAGAGGGACACGGGAGGCTGGGCAGTCTTCCAAGAAGAGTTAACAAAAATAAATTCTTGAAAACAATGGCCTATATATAGGCCTTGGAGGAAAGAGAAAATGACGAGAAAATATAGACAAGAAAAGAAAGACGTGCGCCGTGTCACGCAAAAGGGCAGTTGTGGATCTGCCTCTGGCGTCGTGTCATGACGCGCGTAGGGACGTGAACATAGGATCTTTTTGGAAGAGGAAGCTAGACCTTGTACAGAGCACCGAAGGAGGCTTAATCCTCATATGAGAGAAGTCCTCGAAAAGGAAATCATAAAGTGGCTGAATGCCGGCGTCATATATGCGATCTCCGATAGTAGATGGGTGAGCCCGGTGCATATGGTTCCTAAGAAGTCAGGAGTGACTGTAGAGATGAATGAGAAAGGGGAAGAGGTGCAGAAGAGGTTAACCACATGATGGAGGGTGTGCATCGATTATAGGAAGTTAAACAAGGCAACCAAGAAGGATCACTATCCACTACCCTTCATGGATCAAATACTAGAAAAACTGTCGGGGCAGCAATACTTTTGTTTTCTTGATGGTTATTCAGGATACAACCAAGTGAATATTCATCCTGAAGATCAAGAGAAAATAACCTTCACGAGTCCTGTAGGGACATATGCCTTTAGGCGTATGCCCTTCGGGCTATGTAATGCACCCGCCACATTCCAACGATGCATGAATGCACTCTTCTCCGATTTAGTGGGAGAGTGTTTAGAAATCTTTATGGACGATTTTTCTGTATTTGGATCTACCTTTGAAAACTGCCTCCTAAGCCTCACCAAAGTATTAAAGAGGTGCATTGAATCCAACCTCGTACTAAGTTGGGAAAAATCTCATTTCATGGTGCAAGAGGGAGTGGTGCTGGGCCACATGGTAAGCAGCCGTGGATTGGAAGTGGACAAGGCCAAGATCAAAATCATCCAGGACCTTCAACCTCCAACCAACATAAAAACCCTTAGGGGTTTCCTCGGCCATGCGGGTTTCTATAGACGCTTTATTTTAGACTTTGCTAAAATTTCTAAACCTCTCACGAATCTTTTATCGTCTAAGAATAATGATTTTGAACTAACACTAAAAGCTAAAAATGCATTTTATATGTTGAAAGAAGCTTTGGTGAATGCGCCTATCTTGCAAGGCCCCGATTGGACCCTTCCTTTTGAACTAATGTGTGATGCTTCTGATTTTGCTGTAGGAGCAGTGTTAGGTTAACGAATTGACAAGAAACCCGTGGTCATCTACTACGCCAGCAGGACCTTAGTTGATGCGCAATTAAATTACACTACCACTGAAAAGGAACTGCTGGCGATTATTTTTCCTTTAGAAAAATTTAGGTCTTATCTACTAGCTAGCAAAATTACTGTTTTTTTCTGATCATGCAGCTATTAGATATTTGTTAGCAAAGAAGGAGGCTAAACCTAGACTCATTAGATGGGTGCTATTGCTACAAGAGTTTGATTTAGAGATTAAGGATAAGAGAGGGTGTGAGAATGTAGTGGCAGACCACCTCTCCCGAATAGTAGGCGCCCAACCTGAATCGGTAGATGATGCAGTTCCTGACAAACATGTTCTAACCACACAAGGAACATCGGTTCCTTGGTATGCACACATTGTCAACTTTCTTGTTGTAGGAAAAATTCCTACAGGTTGGACATCCCACGAGAGGAAGAAGCTGCTGAAGGATGCTCGGTTTTATTTTTGGGAAGACCCGGAGTTGTTTCATCAAGGGCTTGATCAAATCTTGAGGCGGTGCGTACCCGAAAATGAGCAGCGAAGCATCTTGGAATTCTGCCATGCAAAACCCGGAGGAGGGCACTACTCGGCTAAGGTAACCGCCCATAAAATAGTCGAATCTGGTTTTTTCTGGCCGACTTTATTTCAAGATGCACAGAAGTTTTATAACAACTGTTTAACATGCCAAGCCTCCATAAATATGAATAAGGGAGATAGAATGCCCTTTGCAGCCCATCTTAGAAGTAGAAATCTTTGATCTATGGGGAATTAATTTTATGGGTCCTTTTCCTAACTCCCATGGATATGAATATATTTTGATGGCAGTCGATTATGTGTCCAAATGGGTAGAAGCCATTCCCTCAAAAACCAATGACAGTAAGGTAGTGACCAATTTCATTGAAAATTTTTTTTTCTATAGATATGGATGCCCGCGTGCCATTATTAGTGATGGGGGATCTCATTTCACAAATTATAACTTTAGAAACGTCCTAAAGAAGTTTGGTGTCCACCATCGAGTCACTACCCCGTATCACCCTCAAGCTAATGGTCAAGTCGAATTGTGCAATAGGGAGGTTAAGAAGATTTTAAGGAAGATAGTGCGTCCTGACGGGAAGGATTGGTCTAGGAAACTAGACGAAGCATTATGGGCTTATAGGACCGCCTACAAAACACCTCTAGGAATGTCCCCATTTCGACTGATTTTTGGGAAAGCCTGTCACCTACCTTTAGAGTTAGAACACAAAGCCCTTTGGGCCATTAGGAAACTCAATTTGGATCTAGATCAAGCCGGCAAACAAAGACTTCTTCAATTGAATGAATTGGAAGAACTACGGAATGAGGCCTGTGAGAATTTGAAGATTTATAAGGCCAAAATGAAAACCTTTCATGATAAAAGCTTAAGGAGAAGAACCTTCGTAGAAAATCAGAAAGTTTGGCTTTACAACTCTAGGTTGAAATTATTCCCCGGGAAACTAAAAACTAGGTGGGATGGCCCCTTCATTGTCAAAAAAGTTTTCGAGAATGGAGCAGTCACGATTTTAGATCCTTAGTCTCAAAAACAATTCACTATTAATGGAAAACGGCTTAAACCTTATTTACAGGAGGAGGATCTTCAAGGACCTATGAACATTCCTCTAGAAAAACAACTGATTGATAGTAGCATGATATGACTTTATCTATCTTATTTTGTTTGCTTGTTTTCTTCTTTTCCATATCTTGTTTTTGTTCTGGTTTTGTTTTCTTCGTTTTTGTTTGCGTCGTCATGTGCAGCTTACTTCTCCACGCTCGCCTACACCACAAGATGGACAACTCAAATCGCCAATCGAGGCTCTCCATTCCCTGGTTTGGTCTCTATTTTTCTTTACTCCAATTTACTTCCCGTCATGTAGGAACATGCCTTTTTATGGGGGGGGAATAGAGTCGCATGCATAACTGCTCTGTCATCTATCAAAATTTTTTCCCTTTTGCATCAACAAAACCATGGATATTTGATGATCTTAGGAGATACTCACACAATGATAAGCACGACAATAGGGCTCTTTTCAAGGGTGTTAGAGTTGAAAGACTGGCCAAAGGGGATCCTAGGTGAAATAGGCCTAGCTAGGTGCACAAAGGATTCATAATATCCACAATCCACAAATCTTATCATTATATCTCTCTCATCTTGCCATCCACTTCGGGTTGAGTTAGCACTTACATGCATGAAACCTTTAACTTTAGTGGAGAGTAGGGCTAGTGTTGGCTCAATGGCAGTATTATTATTGACGTGAGTGAAGCTCCCTGAACTAAGAGGGATACAAAACCTCTTCGGGGGAATAAGCTGTTGGTCTACTAAGGACGGCACAAGGGTAGTGGATAAGCGCCATCAAAATGCAAAGTAAAGCTGCATTGAGCAAAACAAGCATAAGCTTGCATCATTGAAATCAAAGTTGATTGTCATAAAAAATGACCAACAAGCAGCTAACGTAATTGAAAAATAAAAAAGGTGGAAAAGCTGTCTCCCATGTGTTTGAGCGGATGCTAGTATAGCCGTTAGTATTGAGCCAGCATTAGCACCGCTCTCTTCGCCTTGTTCAGTAGTGCGCTTGGGGTGTTGACTCAACCTTATCCCATATGATATGTATTTACTATATGTAATCCATAAATCATGAGTGCATTTAGTTGCGGGTGAAGGCCAAAATAGATCCTCAGGATTTTCCCTAAATTGGTCAAGCTCAACTGATGAAGACACTCCTTGACGAGAGTATGAGTCAAAGTTATCAAAAGCCGGAAGTCAACTAGAGATCATCATCTATTCTCACTTGCATTTCATTACGAAGGGACTAGTAATGATCTAAGTTGTGGGGTATTTGATGACTCTGAATACGTCATCAAATGTTTAGAGTTTGTGTGCATAAAAGCATCAATCATATCCACCTAATCCATATTGGTTCTCATTCATATGCATTATTTTACAAATTCACTAACCCCACTTGATTCTTTGAATCAAGTGGATTAGATCTCACATTTTCGATTAGTGAGTTCAGATACAGATTAAGGCAGCAAAAGAAAGAGGAACTTGATCAAAAAGAGGTGGCGAAAAATCAAGAAGAAAGAAGCCCTAATTTTTCCACTAAGCATGTTTTAAGAGAAACCTATAAATAGCCTCTTAAGGGCTCATTGTAGGTTGTCCAGAATTTCTCTCAAGGAAGCTAGGGCTTGGAGAGGAAGGATTTCTACAGACCCTCCAAGGCTGATGAGCATTGGAGATGGGAGGGAAGCAAGCTGAGGAGTAGCTGGAGCACGACGATCGTCATCTTGCCGGAAGGGCGTGACACAAGGTGGTGTGAGAGTTTCAGTTTCAGTTGGTGCATCCTCTCCCTGCAAAGACAATCGAGGTTGGAGGGGAAGGTGCTGAGTGGTACCTCCCTGTTGTTCCAAACGAGATTGTTCATCTTCTAGTTTGATCTTTGAGTTCTTTGAGTTCTTTGTTTGTTCAGATTGATTTTCCCTCTCGTTTTTCTGAAAACCTAAACTGTTCTTCAGCAAATTCTGTGAAATCGACCCCTGCAGGAGGGCCTAGGCAGCTAGCAACCAAGGCCACTGCTTAGGTTGCCAGCAGGCCAAGCTTCCTGCAGCAAAGGCCGTGCGTAGCAATGCCGTACGCAGCCAAGGCCGCACGCAGCACCGCCGCACGCAGCCAAGGCCGCGCGTAGCACCGCCGCACGCAGCCAAGGCCGCGCGCAACACCGCCGCGCGCAGCCAAGGCCGCGCGCAGCCAAGGCCAACACCGTCGGACGTATGGCTCTGTTCAGTTAAGCTTTACAAAGAATAATTTGTAGAACTTAACATTAAAGCTGAACTGAGGTTAGTTTAACTGAACATTAAAGCTGAAATTAAAAATCTTGAACTGATAATCTACAGTAAACTGAAAAGAATTTTCTGTTGTTTTCTCTACTCCCTGTGGATCGACCCTTACTTGCCCTAAGGCTGTGAGGTTATAAGTATTGTTGCATAAGCTCAATCCTCACACGATTTAACTGATAAATAACTAGTAAAAACACCCAAAATTTGAGCTTATCAACTACGCCCACGAATGTGAGGCCGACTGACCGGCCCGTCAGGACCACTACGTCCGACGACGTGGTCGCGACATGGAAACGAACTACCCGGCCCGCCGAGATGACCCTGTGGGGCCTCGCGATCATCAAGAGGTAGCGGACATACCTGCATGCTGGGACGAACGCGTCCCGCCCAAGCACCATCAGTACGAGGAGGTGATGACTCTCAAATATGTCATCAAATAATTAAACTTTTTAGTTTTCATTCATCAAAATTATAATGTTAATTCATGCTAATATCATGTATATGCATCATTTTATGAAAACACTAACCCCACTTGATCCTTAGAATCAAGTGGAACATATTTAACGTTTTATGGTTAGTAAACATTCAGAGACAGGTTAAGAAGATCAAGGAAAGAGACGAGGATCAAGAGGAGGGGGCGAAAATTCAAAGAAGCAAAAATTACGAAAATACCCCTGGGCATGACTTAAGAGAAACGTATAAATACTCTCTTGAGAGTTGATTTTAGGTTGTTCAGAATTTTCTCTAAGGGAACTAGGGCTTGGAGAAGAAGGATTTCTGCACCCTCCAGGAGCTGATGAGCTTTGGAGTTGGAGAGAAGGAACGAGCTGAAGATTAGCTTGGGATTGAAGACCTCCGCCTCGCCGCAAGGACGTGACACGTGGACGTAGCGATTTCTCAAGTTTCAGTACTGTGTACTCCTCTCCCTATAGACAATCGAAGTTGGGTTGGAAGAAACATTCCAGTGTTCTTCCAACGATTCCAACTGATATTGTTTCTTCTGCTAGTTTGATTTTGAGTTTAAAGTTCGTTTGAATCGTTTCTTTCTGCTCATCCCTCTTGAAATCCTCTGATTTCCACTACAACTTGTTCACAATTACATCATCAGAATCACCTAGGTTGTGAACACGCCCAAGCCAAGCGCAACCACAGCGCAGCAAAGCAACCTACAGCCAAGGTGCGGCCAAGGCCGTAGCGCATAAGCCGCCCGGTGAGCTGGGCCACCATCGACCAAGGCCACAGCCTCGGTCGCCAGCAGCCCAGGCCGCCAGCAGCCTAAGCCGCGAGCGGCCAAGGCTGCCAACAGTACAAGTGGCGTGCAGCTGCAGCTACGCGCAGCACCGGCTGCGCAGCAGCAGCGCCCGCGCGTAGCCGAGCAGCGCGTAGCGACTGTTGCGCGCAGCAGCGCCCGCGCGTGGCCGAGCAGCACGCAGCAACCGCGGCGTGCTGCCTAGCAGCGCGCAGCCTCAACTACGCGCAATCAGGCCACGCGCAGCGTAGCTGCGTGCGCTCTTGTAGCACGCAGGCGCTCCTGCAGGCGCGTCTGCACATTGCTGAGGCCGCGGGCAGAAACGCTTGCACGCGCGCCCGCCACGTGTTTGGATAGTTTTCTTCAATTGCTTTGATTGATACAGTTATCTTATAAGCTAAACTGACTTGGAAAAGAATTAATATTGATTTACCTGCTCCTTGTGGATCGACACCTTACTCGCCCTAAGGCTGTGAGGCTAAAAAATATTGTTGCATAGCTTAATTTCTCACACGACTAACCAGTAAAAACATCCATATTTTGAGTATATCAACTGGCGCCGTTGCCGGGGAGCACGGTATTACAGTAGGAATTTTTGTTTTTCTGAATCTACAGTCGTTCTGTATTATCCTCTTAAGCTGAAGGACTTTAAAATCCTCAGCCCATCGTCTGCTAACATTTTGCTGAAGATTTATGGTAGTTACACGCTCAGGAGCTGGTGAGAAGTCTATAGAAAAAATTATTAGAGACGCCACTCCGGACTCTACAGTTACAGAACCAGAAATTCAGCAGAGAACTATGGCTGAAGATATTCATCAGCAGCATGAGAGGAGGAGGACCATGCTGGACAGGTCGACACCGTCGGGAAGCCTACGACAAACCGATGTAAATCTGAACATCGGCGACGGTATTTCATTTTGATATGTCAATGCGTTAATTAATTCCTTACCTGAATTTAATGGATTGCCTGCCCAAAACCCATTAGAATTCCTTGATGATGTCCATATTAGGTGTTCATCTCAAAACGTTCCAGGGATATCTACAGAAATTTTAAAAATGAAATATTTTCCTCTAACTTTAAAAGATAAAGCATTTTCCTGGTATCGCAATTTAGGAATTACTTATAACTCGTGGGAAGAGATGCAGGGAAAATTTCTGCAGAAATTTTACCCTCTCTCCAAACCCAACTTTTATAGAAGAGAAATTCACAACTTCCATGCTCACGATGGCGAGGCATTTAGTGAATCATGGGAGAGGTTCAATGATCTGCTGAGGAAGTGCCCTCACCATGGCATTGAGCAATGTCAATTAGCCCAAATTTTTTATGAATCGCTCTCTGATTTCATGAAAAATAAAGTGAATCTCGCCACCGGTGGCACGTTTTACACCGCTTATGAGGATGAAGTTTTTGGTATTTTGGAGAGAGTTGCAGAAACTGACTTGCAGGAGATTGGAGCCAACCAAAACGGGAGAAACTTGCGACCAAAAAGGGCAGGGGTTCTGCAGGTCAATGCAAAGGAGGGAGAGCTGCAGGCGAACTTAAGGGAGACCAATCAGAAATTGGAGGAGCTCACCTCCACCTTGAAGAACGTCTTCCTAGGTAACTCGCCTATCATGAAAGCTAAGATTTGCTCTCTCTGTTTTAGCAGAGAGCATGAAGATGGAGCGTGCCAAGCCATGGAAGAGGAGGTGAAGGCATTCAACCAGTCACAACAACCATGGGCAGGTCAAAAGCGGCCAAATTTCCAAAACGGAGCGACCTTCCACCAAGGGAACAAGCCGGCAACTCAACCTCCCTTCCAGCAGAGGCAACCATTCCAGCACAGGCCTCCACAATAGTATCAGGTTCCATCTCAGAACCAACCTGATTTTTCTTCACTCACCCCCGTCCTTTCAGATATGATAGAGAAGCAAAACCAAAGGTTGCGGGCGGAGATGGAGATGAAGATGCAAATGATGATGGAATTTCAAACAAAGCAAATGCTGGAGTCTCAAGAGCAGATGAGGAAGATGCTAGAAAGCTTCAGGCCTGCACAATCTGAACACCAAGGTATATCTCTAGACCTACCTTGCGCATCTTATAAACTTCCCACGAAACCATTAATAAATCCATGCAACTTTCATCATGTGCAGCACTTCATTCCTGATGAGACGAATGGAGACGATCCTGAAGTTCCAGCAATCTCAAAATTGAGAAATGGAAAAGAACTTCAGGATCCCTATCAGAACTCTAGAGAGAATTCTAAGAAGGGGAATGAACCACGAGAGGAAGAAGGAGAGGATTCTCCCTACGTGGAGGAACCTCTACCTTCTACGAGTGGGCAACATGTTCCTTACCCTTCCGCTTTAAATAGAAAAAAACCGATCCTTGATTATGAAAATCGATTGCTGGAGAATTTTAAAAAAGCCACCATGACTGCAACTGTAGAAGACATGCTTAGGTGCGCACCCTCCCTAAAGAAGTACCTTAAGGACTCTTGCACCATTAGGAAGCTTAGGGAAGTAGTTAAATTATCTAAGAACGCCTCTAGCATCCTTAATGCCATCCCTATCAAAATGAGAGACCCCGAAGCCCCTTTCATCACATGTGAAATTGGAGGAAACACATTTTCTAAAGTTTTATTAGATACGGGAGCAAGCATAAGCATCATCCCAACGGCATTATATGAGGAGTGTGGGTTTGGAGAATTGGAGGAAATACACATGGATTTACTCCTATCCGATGGAACCGTGAGGCAACCCGAAGGAAGGTTAACCGACGTCATGATCACTGTAGAGAATTGTGAAATACCTGTAGATTTTATAGTGACTGATGTGAAGATATCGGGAAACATTAGCTTAGCTCCTATTATCTTAGGAAGACCATTTCTAGTTACGGCAAAAATGATAATGGATTGGGAAAAGGGGACGGTGGAGTTTAAAATTGGAAAGGAGAGAGTTCAACTTGATATATCAAAAATGATGAAGTGTCCCTTAGGAAGCAATGAGGAGTTAAAATTGTGTGCAGGGGGTGACGAAGAGGATGTGATTAAGGAATACTTGTCACAAGTAGAGGGCAGAGAGCTAGAGGAAGAAATCATAGACTCCCCTTCGGTAGAGGTAGGACCAGAATTGAAACCATTACCCTCATCCCTCAAATATGCATATCTAGATGAGAAGAAAATCTTACCGGTAATCATTTCCTCATCACTCACTCCTGAACAAGAAAGTGACTTGCTCGATGTACTTAGGGCGCATAAAAATGCCATAGGTTGGACATTTGATGATATTAGAAAAATTCCATCTTCGATCTGTGAACATAGGATATTTTTAGAAGAGGAAGCAAGACCTTGTAGAGAGCATCAAAGGAGACTCAACCCTTACATGAGAGAAGTTCTTGAGAAAGAAATTATTAAGTGGTTGAATGCAGGAATTATTTATGCCATATCCGACAGTAGATGGGTGAGTCCCGTACACATGGTACCAAAGAAATCTGGAATTACAGTAGAAGTGAATGAAAAAGGGGAAGAGGTGCAGAAGAGATTGACCACTGGTTGGAGGGTGTGCATTGATTATAGGAAACTAAACAAGGCGACAAAGAAAGATCACTATCCATTGCCCTTCATAGATCAAATACTAGAAAAACTGTTAGGGCAGCAATATTTTTGTTTTCTTGATGGTTATTCAGGATATAACCAAGTGAATATCAATCCTGATGATCAAGAGAAGACAACATTTACGAGTCCCGTAGGGACATATGCCTTTAGGCGTATGCCTTTCGGGCTATGCAATGCCCCCGCCACATTTCAGCGATGTATGAATGCCCTCTTTTCTGATTTAGTAGGAGAATGTCTAGAAATCTTTATGGATGATTTTTCAGTATTTGGATCTACCTTTGAAAACTGCCTCCTAAACCTCACCAAAGTATTGAAGAGTTGCATTGAGTCCAACCTTGTCCTAAGCTGGGAAAAATCCCATTTCATGGTGCAGGAGGGA
Organism: Wolffia australiana; assembly: GCF_029677425.1. Lineage (NCBI taxonomy): Eukaryota > Viridiplantae > Streptophyta > Magnoliopsida > Alismatales > Araceae > Wolffia > Wolffia australiana. The sequence continues at coordinate 3,713,868 of NC_135851.1, read as the reverse complement.
GTAGTGCTGGGACACACGGTCAGCAACCATGGATTGGAAGTGGACAAGGCCAAAATCGAGATCATCCAGGGCCTTCCACCTCCAACCAACCTAAAAACCCTTAAGGGTTTCCTCGGCCACACGGGTTTCTATAGACGTTTTATCCTTGATTTTGCTAAAATTTCTAAACCTCTTACAAATCTTTTATCGTCTAAAAATAATGATTTTGAACTAACATTAGAGGCTAAGAATGCATTTGATAAATTGAAAGAAGCTTTAGTTAACGCACCTATCTTGCAAGGGCCCGATTGGACCCTTCCTTTTGAACTAATGTGTGATGCTTCTGATTTTACAGTAGGTGCAGTGTTAGGTCAGCGAATTGACAAGAAACCCGTGGTCATTTACTACGCTAGCAGAACTTTAGTGGATGCGTAGCTGAATTACACTACTACCAAAAAAGAGCTGCTGGCAATTATCTTTGCTTTAGAAAAGTTTAGGCCTTATTTACTAGGTAGTAAAATAACTGTTTTTTCAGATCATGCAGCTATTAGATACTTGTTAACGAAGAAGGAGGCTAAATCGAGGTTGATTAGATGGGTACTTTTATTACAGGAATTTGATTTAGAGATTAGAGATAAGAAAGGGTTTGAAAATGTAGTAGCCGACCACCTCTCCCGAATCATAGGCGCCCCAACTGAACAAATTAATGATGCATTTCCTGATGAATTTGTCCTAACTGCACAAGGAACATTGGTTCCTTGGTATGCGCATATCGTCAATTTTTTAGTTTCAGGACAAATTCCTACAGGTTGGACGTCCCACGAGAGGAAAAAGCTACTAAAGGATGCGCGATTTTATTTTTGGGAAGATCCGGAGCTGTTTCACCAAGGGCAAGATCAAGTTTTGCGACGATGCGTCCCCGAGAGCGAGCAGCGAAGCATCCTAGCATTCAACCACACGAAACCCGGTGGGGGACACTACTCGGCCAAGGTAACAGCTCATAAAGTTGTTGAATCGGATTTCTTTTGGCCTACATTATTTCATGACGCCCAGAAATTTTATAATACTTGTTTAGCATGCCAAGCATCCATCAACATAAATAGGAAAGATAGAATGCCCCCACAACCCATCCTAGAAGTAGAAATATTTGATTTATGGGGAATCGATTTTATGGGACCCTTCCCTAGTTCTAATGGGTATGAATATATTTTGATGGCTGTCGATTATGTCTCCAAATGGGTGGAAGCCATTCCCTCCAAAACTAATGACAGTAAGGTAGTGACTAATTTTATTAAGAAAAACATCTTTTATAGATATGGATGCCCACGAGCTATCATTAGTGATGGAGGTTTCCACTTTACAAACTACAACTTTAGGAACCTCCTCAAGAAGTTTGGTGTCCATCATCGAGTCACTACTCCTTATCACCCTCAAGCCAATGGCCAAGTTGAATTGTGCAATCGGGAGGTTAAGAAAATTTTGAGGAAAATAGTGCGTCCGGATGGGAAAGACTGGTCTAGGAAGCTAGACGAGGCATTATGGGCCTATAGGACCGCTTACAAAACTCCTCTCGGCATGTCTCCCTTTCGACTTATCTTTGGGAAGGCTTGTCACCTACCACTTGAGTTAGAACACAAGGCCCTTTGGGCTATTAGGAAACTCAACCTAGATTTGGATAGAGCCGGCAAGCATAGACTCCTTCAATTGAATGAGTTGGAAGAGTTAAGAAATGAGGCTTATGAGAATTCGAAGATTTATAAAGCCAAGATGAAGATGTTTCATGATAAGAGCTTGAAGAGAAGAATTTTTGTAGAGAATCAAAAAGTATGGCTTTACAACTCTAGATTAAAGCTCTTCCCACGAAAATTGAAAACGCGATGGGATGGCCCCTTCCTTGTTCAGCAGGTTTTTGAGAATGGAGCGGTTACCATTTTTTATCCTACATCTCAAAGACAATTCACTGTGAATGGGCAACGGCTCAAACCCTACTTAGAAGAAGAAGATCTTAATAGCCCCATGAATATTACTTTAGAAAAGCCACCGCACGAGAGCTCATGATCTGATTAGTTTTTGCTTCCATTTTCTATTTTCTCTGTTTTGTTATTTTGCCGTGTTTTGTTTTTGTTTTCTTCATTTTTGTTTCTGTCTTCGTGTGCAGCTACTCCTATCCAAGCTAGGTACACCGTCACTGGACAACATGAATGCTGATCGCCGCCTTTCCTTCCATGGTTTGATCTCTCTTTCTCCTTTTTCTTAATTATGATTTGTCATGTAGGAACATGCCTTTTTCTTGGGGGGGAGGGGAGTACAGTTGCATGCATCATCCATTAAAATTTTTTCGTTTTGCATTCACAAACCATGGATATTTGATGATCCTAGGAGATGCTTGTCCAATGATATGCATGATAATTCGATTCTTTTCAAAAGGGTAGAAGTGCAAGAGTGGCCAGCAAGGAAATCCTAGGTGAAGTAAGCCTAGCTAGGTGCACTATGATCCATACTATTACAGCTCATTTTAGGTTTTCCAGAATTTCTCTCCAAAGAGGCTAGGGCTTGGAGAAGAAGGATTTCTGCAGACCCTCCAAGAGCTGATGAGCATTGGAGTTGGGAGAGAAGCAAGCTGAGGAATAGCTGGAGCACGATGATCATCATCTCGCCGGGAGGGGTGTGACACCAGGTGGCATGAGGGCTCCAATTTCAGTTGATGTATTCTTCTCCCTACAAAGACAATTGAGGTTGGATTAGAAGGTCCTGAATTGTGTTTTCCAGTTGTTCGAAACGAGATTGTTCTGTTTTCTAGATTCATTGCAAGTGTATTTGTTAGAATTGATCTCCCTATTCAATCTCCTGTTCGACTTCACCATCATATCTGAGTTTTTGCTTAATTGTGCTGCATTGCTGTGCAAGCTTAGCCGGGGTTGAGCGTAGCTGAGCCATGCCCAGCCAAGGCAGGGTGCAGCAGAGCCACGCCCAACCAGGGCCGAGCGAGGCCCAAACAGGTGCACACCACCTGTTTGTCGCCTCCGCATAGAGAAGTTTTGTGCGCAGCCTCACGGTCGCGAGCTTCCCCTGCGCGCAACAGAGCCGCGCGCAACAGCGTCGTGCGCTGGGCTAGCCATCGTGCAGCAGCGCCACGCGCATACGCCGAGCGGCAGGCGTGCATGTTCGAAAGCAGGTAACTGCCTGCGCACAGGCTGCTACCCGCACGTAGGGTGTTCGCTCACTTGCCCCAAAGGGCAGAGGTGAACGGTCAGCGAAGAAATTCTCTACTGACGGTTCTACTCAGTTAGGTTCTATAAATATTACTCTGTAGAACTTAACTAAAGATAAATTTAACTGATTATTTCAACTGAATTTAGAAATCTGACTATAAATATACATTGAATTGAAAAGGAAACTGCTTTATTTACCTGCTCCCTGAGGATCGACACCCCACTTACCCTAAGGTTGTCAGGTTATAAATTTTGTTGCTTAAGCTAAATCCTCACACACTTGACTGATAAATAACCAGTAAAAAACCATCCCAAATTAGAGCTTATCACGCATCCAGAGGAGCGTACGTGCCGACGTCGCCATCTTCAAGGGTTCACAGAAACCCAAGGAGTTCATCGATTGGGAGTTGAGCATGAACTCCTTCTTTCGGTGGTACCGCATGGACGACGACCTATCTGTCGAATACGTAGAGACGAGACTTGGTGGACAAGCCAAGATATTCTGGGAGAACGAGCGCATCGCCGCTGAGCAACAAGGACGACCCATCATGTCGTGGGTCGACATGGCAGAAAAGCCTTAGAGCAAGTATGTTCCTCAATAGTATCAGATGTCGTTGTTCCTCACGTGGCTCAACCTTAGGCAGGGTTGACTCTCCGTGATGGAATACATCGATGCGTTCGAGGAATGTTGGATGCGCTGCCGATTTGTGGAGGACCTGCGAGTCATTATTGGATTGTTCGCCCACGGGTTCAGACCAGCCCTGCGGAATGAGGTTCTCAAGTGCAACTCAGCTGAGGTGGATGAGGCATATCACCTAGTCGAGCACATGAACCCTCCGAGTGACAAGACGATATTACCCGGCACAACCACCGCGCCTCGGACGACTCTGGTTTGACCCGTTCTGGCTCGAACTACGCCGCCCACGACCATAAAGGCTACTCAGACCACCGAGGGGAAAGGAGCCACCCCCGCCACCTCTGTGGGTTCTCCCCCACCTGCTCGGGTCGTCACGAACGACACTCTGACCCTTAGCATCATCGTTAGTGAATCACACGTAACGTGTTTCAAGTGCCAAGGAAGACGGCACTGGGCAAACCAATGCCCCTCATCAGCAATGTTGAGTGACGTTAGAGTTGTCAACCCGGGCTATACGGAGGATGTGGAAGCACCACAAGACGATCACTATCAAAGGGAGGAGGAGTTCGCAATCGAGTACGAAGAACCCGCCAGACAACTCAGGTACATCCAGATTACGGTACCTCACGTGACTCTTTCAACGGCGCCTCGAGCCCCGGGCCGTCCGTTGGCCAACATAGCCGTCGACCAGCCCAGTCCTAGTATGGTGCAACCACCGCCTCGAGCCGCCCCACCTATCCAGACCGCTCTAGTAGAGCCCCGACCAGACACTATGGTAGACGTGTCGCTCCGCACATCGATCTTTTACAAAGTGTGTAAATTGATCGTCGATAGTGGAAGTTGCATCAATGCCATATCCGATACAATGTTTACCCGACTCGGGTTAACCCCTATCCCACATTTGACTCCCTACGCCTATTGGTGAAGAGCCAGTGCCACGTACCGTTGAATGTGAGCGCCTACGATGAGAGCGCCCTCTGTGACGTACTTCCCATGAAAGTGGGAAGAATCATCTTGGGCTGTCCCTGGCTATATGACCACGACGTCACTATAGCCGAGAGGACGAACACATGTTCATTCTTATACCAGGGACGACGGGTCATTTGGCACCCGTATACGACGAAATCGATGAACAAGCCAGTCCCCACCAAGCCCGTAGGGCTCATGCTTGTTTGAGGCCGCCTGCCGCCTGTTCGTTCAAAACTTCGGCCACGAGAGAGACGACACGCCGTTGTGCCTCGCCGTCACCCTTGACGTCTCCGCCGACCCACCCATAGAGCACCAACCACTTGAGGTCAAGGCCCTTGTATCAGAGTATGGTGATGTCTTCCCCGAGGAGCTGCTCGACGAACTACTGCCTATGTGTAGCATCCAGCACGCGATTGATCTCGTGCTCGGCGCTTCATTGCCAAACCTGCCACACTACCAGATGGAGCTGCAGAGATACAAGGAGCTACTACGATGGGTCTACGAGCTACTCGCGAAGGGCCTCATTTAGGAGAGCCTCAGCCCTTGTGCAGTACGCGCTCTCTAGGATGGTACGTGGCGCATGTGCTGCGACAGCCGCGCCATAAAAAAGATAACGGTTTGATATTGTTTTCCCATTTCCCGCATACGAGACCTCTTCGACATGATGGCTGGAGCCACTATCTTCTCAAAGATAGATCTGCGTAGTGGCTACCATCAGGTTCGGATCCGTCCCAATGACGAATGGAAGACCGCCTTTAACATAAAGGACGGGTTATACAGGTGGAGAGTCATGCCCTTCGGCCTCTTCAACGCTCGAAACCTTTCAGCGCCTCATGAACGAGCTACTGTGTACCTTTATCGGGAGGTTCGTTGTCGTCTACTTCGACAACATCCTCATCTATAGCCGGTCGAGAGAGGAGCACCTCGACCATCTGATGACTCTCAAATATGTCATCAAATAATTAAACTTTTTAGCTTTCATTCATCAAAATTATAATGTTAATTCATGCTAATATCATGCATATGCATCATTTTATGAAATTACTAACCCCACTTGATCCTTTGAATCAAGTGGAATATATTTAACATTTTATGGTTAGTAAACATTCAGAGACAGGTTAAGAAGATCAAGGAAAGAGACGAGGATCAAGAGGAGCGGGCGAATATTCAAAGATGCAAAAATTACAAAAATGCCCCTGGGCATGACTTAAGAGAAACCTATAAATACCCTCTTGAGAGTTGATTTTAGGTTGTCCAGAATTTCTCTCAAGGAAGCTAGGGCTTGGAGAGAAAGGATTTCTGCAAACCCTCCAAGGCTGATGAGCATTGGAGCTGGGAGAGAAGCAAGCTGAGGAGTAGCTAGAGCACGAGGATCGTCGCCTTGCCTGGAAGGAGTGACACAAGGAGGCGTGAGCATTTCAGTTTTAGTAGAATCTTCTTCTCCCTTCTAAGACAATCAGAGTTGGGTTGAAGATCACAAGCTGTGTCTTTAGCATTTCCAATTTATGTTGTTCCTTTGGTTACGCTTGATTTCAAATTTCATAGTTGATTGAATCGTTTCCCATTCTGTTCTAGCAAAAATTCCATTGTTCTCGCATCAGATCGTGAAATCCATCCCTGCAGAACTTCTAAACTGCTAGCAACCTTGGCAACAGCCTAGGTTGCCAGCAATCCAAACTGCGGGGAACAACGCCGCACGCAGCAGCGCTGCATGCAGCAAGCTCGCCCGCGCGCAGCAGCGCCGCGAGCAGGATCGCCCACACGCGGCAGCGCACAAGACAGTGGTCGTCGCCAGCGTATGGCGCGAGCAGGGTCGCCACACGCGCCATGAGCAGGCTCGCCTGGCGCAACAGCGCGTGTGCACAAACACCCGCTGGGTGTTTGTGAAATTGCCCCAAAGGGCAAAGGCAAATCCTCAGTAAGGAAAGCCTTACTGAAGATTTGCTTCACCGAGACTTTTAAAGAAAGCTCTATCGATTGTACCGAAGATCGTTTACCAGAGTTTATACTTGAGTATTGAGATCTAAAAGAACTGATTTGATAGAAAGAATTCTTCTGCTGTTTTTTGCCGTCTCCCTGTGGATCGACCCTCACTCACCCTAATCTGTGAGGTTATAAATTTCGTTGTATAAGCTCAATCCTCACACGTATTAACTGCTAAACAACCAGTAAAAAACACCCCAAAAATTGAGTTTATCACCATCTTCGGTGAGTCTGCACCGTCCTTCGGCATGAACAGTTATACGCGCACCCCAAGAAGTGTAGCTTCCTCACATTGGAAGTTGCCTTCCTTGGGTTCATTGTATCCTCCCAGGGCCTTGCTGCAGACCCGGACAAGGTCTAGGACATTACGTCATGGTCGTCACCGGCCAGCCTCCATGCTGTACGGAGCATCATCGGCCTTGCTACCTTCTACTGATGCCTTGTACAAAACTTCAGTTCCGTTACGGCTCCTATCATTGACTGCCCCAAGGTGGAGCCATTCACTTGGATGCTAGCCGCCGAGCGAGCTTTCCAGCACATAAAGCTTCTGATGACATAGGCGCCCCTTTTCCGTCTACCCAACTTCGGGAAGGTGTTCGATGTTACTTGTGACGCCTCAGGCGTTGGAATCGGTGGTGTCCTCAGCCTGGAGGGTCACCCCGTTGAGTTTTTCAGCGAGAAAATGAACGACACTAGACTACGTTATTCGACCTATGACAAGGAGTTCTACGCAGTCGTTCAAGCACTAAGACACTGGCGACACTATCTCCTTTCAAAGGAGTTGGTGCTCTTCTCGGATCACGAGACACTCAAATACCTGCACTCCCAACAGAAGTTCAGTGATAGACATGCGAGATGGGTCGAGTATTTGCAGGACAATTCCTTCGTCATCAAGCACAAGAAGGGCAAGGATAACATCGTCGGCGACGTATATAGCCAACGAGCCCACGTGCTCAACATCATTAGGGTGAAGGTCCTCAGGTTTGAGACCATCCAAGAGGGATTCGATAGTTGCCCTGACTTTGGGCCAATCATCCCTAGAATTCGACACAGACCGTTTCGCGACTATCGGGACTACGTCATCACTGACGACTACTTGTTCTACCAAAACAGACTTTGATGGCGAGGACGCCAACATATCATCGATGAACGTGTCACCACGGTCAACCGGAGTCACCATGCTTGCTATGGACCATGGTCAACCAAAGTCAACCGAAGTCAACACTAAAGCCGACACGCCACAACGACCAACTAGCACGTCTCCACCCGCGCACGTCTCTACGCGCGTCATGACACGACGCCAAAGGCAGATCCACAACTGCCCTTTGGCGTGACACGGCGTACATCTTTACTTTCTCGTCAATTTCTCTTTCCTCCAAGGCCTATATAAAGGCCATTGTTCTCAAGAAACTCTTAGGCAGTCATAATTTCAAGAATTGAGTTTTGTTTAACCCCTCTGAACCCTAGTCGTCACAAGCACTGCCGCCGCCTCGCGACGTCGGCCTCTCGTCCCCACTCCTTCCTCTTTCGTCATCCTCTCTCCCTCTCCTATTCTCTTTCTTTCCCCTCTCTCTCCCACTCTCTCTCTCTCTCGCCCAGGCCGCCCAGCCAAGCCGCTCACCCTGGCCCAACGAAGGCCACCCAGGCCGCCCTACCAGGACGCCTAGGCCGCCCCAGCCAAGGCCGCCCAAACCTCCCGCCAGGGACGCCCAGCCCGCCCCAACCCAGGCTGCCCAGGCAGCCCTACCAAGATGCCCAGGCCGCCCCAGCCAAGGGCGCCCAGGTAGCCCTGCCTGGACTGCCCAGAACGCCCCAGCCAAGGCCACCCAGGCTGCCCTAGCCAGGGCCGCCCAAACCTCCCGCTAGGGATGCCCGGGCCTCCCCAGCCAAGGCCGCCCAGGCAGCCCTGTGAAGATGCCTAGGCTGTCCTCGCCAAGGCTGCCCAAGCCACGTCCTAGGCCACCACCCAGAGCGTCCTAGGCCGTCAGTCGTCGTTGACGCCGTCCGACGCTCCGAGCCACGCGGTCTACGCTTGACTCTGCGACCAGGACATCTGCACTCAACCAAAGCTGTTCAACGCCCGGAATGCCCAGCATCGTCCTCGTCTAGTGGGCCGCTCAACGCCCGGATTTGCCCAGCCTCGTCACGATCAGAATTTCCCGCATCCTCTTCACGCACCACGATGCCAAGGTACGCCTCAAACTCTTTGGTGTCGAAAGTGTTCTCCATCCATTGTTTTCTCGAGAAGTTTCCACCCCCGTCAAAATTAGTTTTGGTTTTGATTTCCACCTCTTCTCTCTCTCTTTGCCGAGTGTTTCTTCGCGATGCGAATTGGGGTATTAATTTTGGTGCTTAGGCATCGTCGCGATGGGGGAAGATAGTACTCCCGCCCTCGATAAGGGTCAAAGCTGCACCACCAAATTTTTATCAGTTTTAAAGTCCGAATCCGACCGTGTGAATTTCTGTGGATTGTTTTATCCCTCCCTACATACCCATTTCCCATCATCAACCCATCCATCTCCTTAGTCGCCCCTTTCCTTTGTCATCCTACGTCAGACTTTGTGTGCCACGCACGTCCCTATGCAACTTCCTCACATGGGGATGTCATGCTAGAGGTCTTAGCGGTCACTTTCGACGTGATAAGACCATCTCTGCCGTAGAATACCAATTCAACTAGTTGTCACTGAAACGCGGTGTCGGCAACATTGTTGCCCAGTGCCGTGTATGTGCCTTGGCCCAACAGGTCAAGAAGAGCGCCGGGTATTATACCCCGCTACCGACACCCAAGCGTCCCTGGGATGATGTCCGCATGGACTTCTGATGGCGAAGCCCTCAAGCTATCCGTGTTTTTTTACTAGGTTTGGATAAATTTTCATCTTTTAAGCTTAGTGCTTTCCCTTAATTTTCCTCATGGGTCCTATATAAGGAACCCCTATGTAATAAAATACGAGATTTTTTCCTTTTCAGAAAACGATTTTTGGAAAAAGAAGAGAGGGTTAGAGAAACCCTAGAATAAGCGGCTCGCTGCCGCAGAGGCGCGCCGCCAAAACCTTCTGGCCGCTCCGCGCGCCGAGCCCACGCCCGTTCGCGTGCCTCGGCGCCGCCGGGTGCCTGGCAGCGCCACGCCCGCTCACTGCCCACGCACCTCACGTTGCCCTTGCCACCGCGCGCCCACCGCGCACCACCCGCGCCGCCCGCGCACCACCCGCACCGCCCACCCGCGCACCATCGCGCGCCCCTCGCCGCGCAGCCGACCTGCGCCGCCCCTCGCTGCGCCGCCCTTCCCGCAGCCCGTCGCGCCACCCAACGCTAAGTCCTGCCACTGAGGCAGGGCGCGCCACTATGCGCCCTAGCTCAGCCTACCCAATGGGCCAGTCAGCCTAATGGGCCGGCTCCAGCCTTTCAGGCATACCAAGCCCGCCGGCCTGGTTCCCGCGCTTGAGGCACCGTTAATCTGTGCCCCGAGGTGCCGCACATCTATGCCTTGAGGAACCGATTACGCTAGCCGTCCATGCATGCAACCTGAGGCAGCCACGTCAGCCCTAAGCCCTTAAGTGGGCTGGGTTAATGGACCTTTCAAAGGACCACTAGGCCTCTAGGCCAGCTCCTGAGGGACTGCGGCCCAGACCGGGTCATCCGTGGCCTAAACCCCGGCCTAGCCGCAGCCCACTCTAGGTCGCCTCCCGCCGCCGCCTCTCGCCGCTGCCACCTCCGCCCGCCGCCACCTTCAGCTGCCGCTGCCTCTGGCCGCCACCTCTGGCCACCGCCGCCACTTCCGGCCGCCGTCGTTGGCTCCGGCCGCCACCGTCCTTAGCCGCCGCCCCCATCTCCGGCCACCGCGGCCTCCGGCTGCTGCCGCCACCAGCCATCGCCGCTACTTCCGGCCGCCGCCACTCCTTCCAGCTGCTGCCGCTATCTCCGGCCGCCACTGCCGCCGATGCGGCTCGAGGCCGCCGCTGCTTGACGCCACCGCCGGTTGACGCTGCCGCTGATGCCGCTCGATGCCGCTCGATGCCGCCGCTGCTCGATGCCGCGGCCACTTGCCGCTGCTGCTCGGCGCCACTTGCCCCCACTACCGCCGCTCGCCCGCCGCCTCTGGCCACCGCCCGTTGTTACCTCCGACGGCCGCCTGCCGCTGCCTTAAGGTCGCCGCCTACCTCAGTCGTCAAGAGCACCGACACCACGACGTCCATCCCTGCTGCCTTGTTCGCCGCCGTCTTCGTCATCCGACTGGCTGAACCGCCCCGCCCACCGGTAGTTGGGCCCACCAACGCCTCGACGATTACCCATGGAGATTCGTCCACGTGAAGAGAGAGACACCCTTTGGCCCCAACGAATTGAGGACTTGTGTAGGACCTTTCCGGGACCCCCACCCACCGTAAGCGCGACGGGCCATCCAAGACGATCGTCCCCGACTTGGAGGAACGGATGACACTCCCGCCGCAGGACGTCGACGACACGACTCCGTCATGGTCATTGTCGACAAGTTCTCGAAGATGGCGCACTTTGAGCCCTACGTGAAGACGTCTGATGCCACGAAGGTCGCACAACTGTAATTCTGAGAAATTGTGCACCTCCATGGCCTGCCAGCTTCGATCATGTCCGACCGAGACGTATGCTTCATGAGCTACTTCTGGAAGACCTTATGGAGTCTCTTCGGCACATGGCTCAAGTTTTCCATTGCCTACCACCCATAGAGTGATGGTCAAATGGAGGTCGTCAATCAAAGTTTGGGCAACCTACTACGTTCCTTAGTAGGCAAACACCTCGCGACTTGGGATTTGATCATCCCTCGTGCCGAGTTCGCGTACAACTCCTCGTTGAATCGCACCACTGGGTTGAGCCCGTTTGAGATTGTTTATGGCCAAACCCCTCGTCGCCCACTAGGCTTAGCACCCGTTGACCCGCATGTTAGAGTATTCGAGGATGGCATTGCATTCACCTAGCATATTTTTGCATTGCATCAGCATATCCATGATAGGATCATGTGCCAGCAGTCTGTCAACTTGCACCGCCCACCCCGAGTCTTCGATGTGGGAGACCTAGTGATGGTTAGGCTTAGATCGGAGAGGTACTCTCCTGGGACAACTACGAAGCTACACGCTCGTAGTGCCGGCCCGTTCTCGATCTTCCGAAGGGGGGCGAAAATGCCTATGTCGTCGAGATTCCTCCTACGTGGGGAATAAGCTCTACGTTCAACGTGGTGCATTTGGCTCTGTACCGAATGCCTTCTCACCCCCTTGACCAAGCCCCTCTAGACATTTTCAATGTGAGTGAGTTTGTCGCGACCACTCCCCCGTTTGTTACACCCGATTGGAAGGAGGCAATAGATTGTGTACTGCACGAGATAATTGACTATGCAGGAAACAGAGTCTCGAGGAGGTTCGTGGTACGGTGGCTGGGACGGAGCAGCGCAGTCGACACGTGGATATCAAAGGCAGAGCTCCGGAGCCTTCGACCGGATCTACTCCAACCGCTGCCCTTCGACACACCTAACTCATCGGAGTTGAGTTCTTCCGACTCCGGGAGGATTGATGGCGCAGCTCCAGGGGCAGCCCCAAAAATGTCTTCAGAGATGTCACCTTCGTCCTCGACAGCACCAGCCGTCCATGCTCAGCCCGCTCGGCAAGCCAAGGCGATGGTACGCACACCCAGAGTCAAATACCCCGTGTAACGAATACCTTATCTTCGTCTTTACGTCTTTGTTTTGTTCGTCATTTTGGTTTTGATCTTCGCCTTTTGTCGTTTTCCAACTCGTCATGATCATGTGTAAGGAGGGAGGTTCGTCCTATAAGAATCTCCCCTCCCCCCCTCCGTCCTTGTCGTTTCGTTGTTCTTCTCCTTCGTCCTCTTTTCTTTTAGGTCCTAGGTTGGCATCTCCTTTCTCTTTTGGTCTAAGGGGCCACCCACTCCTCCCCAATATAAGGGAAGAAGGGATGCCCTAAACTACACCCTTCGTTGAACTTTGAAAGCTGAAGTTTCCTCGTTGAGAGTTAGTGTTGCGACCCTAGAAGGAAGAAGGGAAGGAGAAGGAGGAAGAAGAAGGGAGAGAGAAAAGAGGAACGGAAGAAAGCTACTGGAAGCGTCCGCCATCGCCGCTCGCGCCCACCGCACTTGAACTGCCACCGCCGACAAGCATACTATCAGCGCTTCGGCCGGCGCCCTGCCTCATTGCATCGTGGGCTGTCAGCACCGAGACGTCCGTTGCACCGAAGGAGGCGCCTTTGCGACCCAGGCCTCAGTTGCGACGGTGGTCACCCACGCTGTTCGCGTGCTTTGCAACTCGCCGTCGACGTCACCCCAAACCTGCCGTTCGCGCACCCTGTTGTGCCCACTCTTGATTTTGTGCCTGGTGGCTTCACGCCGCACGTGATGCCTCCCGTCGAGCCTCCCCGCTCACTGTGAGCACCCAACGGCCCGTTAACACCGGCCCGGTCGTCATCTCCAAGCCCCGTGCTGCGAGCCTGGGCTCCCCCTTCCACGACGACTCACTTCAATGTGCCGTACGTCTCGATAGTGCAAGTGCACCCGGCCCTCGCCGCGACGAAGCCATGCGTTGCCGCATTTGTTGTCGCCGTGCCATCCACTTCTACCGCGACGCGCCCACGCCGTCCAATAGTAACTTGCGCCGCACCGCTGCGCCATGCTGCCGCGTTGCGACCTCACCGCGCCACGCCTATTTGCACATGCCACGCCGTGCCCCTGCATTGCATCCACCATGCGTCACAGACCGCCAGTTGCCGTATCCATCACACTGACCTACCGCCTCTTCTACACTCTGACGTATACCCAAGCCCAGACTGTCTGCCACCACCGTTCTCCCGATGCCGCTAACGTTTAAACCAAGTCCCTTGCACGAGACGAAGATGATCTTCCTCGAGACAATCACGAGGTACGCCGCTCCTGCCCCGTCGCTTATTTCATGCAGTATTCTCTCAATTGCCTCCACCGCGCTCGGGTTAGACGAAGGTGTGTGTGTAAGGGTGAGCAAAGATCTATTGAATTTGAGCGTCTTACCTGTTTGGTACGAGTCGGATTCGTTAGTCACGTGCGAGCACCATCCGGCGTGAGTCATCCCGTTCGCCGCCGTAGCAACCTCGTCCCTCCGGACGAGGGTCAGGAGGTCTATCCCCCCCCCCCATCTCTGGGCGACCCCGTCGATACCCCGGAGGTCGGCATCCACTTGCTTGTCGGTCGGTGCACGTACCACATACCTGATCCCTATTGATGCCGGACGTCATCGAGACATCGTCCGGTCGACACCGAGGGTAGCAACTCGGTATCAAATCAGAATCTTAATCGAACGATGACAGTCAGTGTTGTCCGAGAATGCTAATGAACAGGTATGAAAGATGACGATGATGCGTGAGGGTACTACTGCCGTACGTGCGTGCACGGACGAGCGGTGGTTGCCGTTCTAGAGATTCACGGGATCGCTATGAGTGAGGTCAGATGGACCTCCCGTACCTCGCCCGAGAGGGTCGAGGGCAAATGCGTCGCCGAACGGAGAAACCCCGCTAGAATGCTCACACGCGTCGGGTGAGCTCGACTGGTACTGGGCAGGTAAGACTCTCAATAAATATTTGTCGTTTTCTCAACCTGTCTCCCTCTCACCTATCTAACCCGAGCACGGAAGAGGCAAATCGAAAAAGCACTGAAGGACGTAAGAGACGTAAAGAGCAAGGGCAGGGGAGTACCTTCGTTGCGCTGGCGACTGATATCTCGATTCAGAGGGAAAGTCCGGAGACAATAGGAGGTCGGTGACCCTGATGGCAGGCTGATGCAGGAGCGGGATAAACGGGGTGCGGACATCCACAGGTGGGCTCGGTGGAGAGGTGGTGGGAGCAGAAGGTTAGAGTGCACAAGCGCAGAGGGTGCGCGCGCAAGGACAATTGTCAGTGGCGAGCTGTGGGCGCGGTGGAGTTCCAGCAGGGGTGAGGACCGGGTGGGATCTCTCCCTCTCCCTTCTCTTCTCTTCTCCTTCTCTCTTCTCCTCCTCCTTCCTCTTCTTCTTCTTATTCTTCTTCTTCCTCCTCCCACGATTGTGACTCTTGGTCTTCCCACGATATTGTAACTTTCAAAGGGAAAAATTCAAGAGTGAGTGTTTTGGGCGCCCACCCCTCCTCAGATAGGATGGATGAAAATGGGCCCCTTTAAACAACAAAGAGAGAAGGAGAAAATGAGAGGAAGTAAGGGGCTTGTCAGGCCCATCAAGGTTTGTGGGAGGGGAAGATGTCCTCATATGGGCTCTTCCCCTCACTACAATGACAAACATGAAAGACAAAGAGCGACGAAAGGAAACTAAAAAAATGAATAAGTAGAATACTTTGACGATGGGGATGCCGCATCGTCATGACGAGTATCTGAACCCGGGGTCGCGCGTCGATGCAGCGCTCGTCGTGTTGGCTAGACACATGTCGGTGGCGGGCTCTATGACGGTGCTGGCTCCTCGCGTGATGGCTCTACGGTGTCAAGCGGTGCCGCGCCATCAACCCTCCCGGGGTGGGAAGGACTCGACTCCGACGAGTTAGGGTGGATGAACGGCGGGGGATGAAGTAAATCTGGCCCAAGGCACTAGAGCTCCTGCTCTGTAATCCATGTATTGTCTGCGCAGGTCCGCCCCACCCAGCGCACCAGGAACCTCCTCGATATCCATCAGTGATGATGAAGTCCCTATAGCCCTAGGACGGGCCTTGTCGAACCTTGGCGATGATAGAGCTGAAATCGGGGCAGCTGTCGTACCTATCTTGGATGATCTCAAGCCCTAGGACTGTCACCTTCATGACGTTTAGCACGTGGGCTCTCCTGCTAAGGTCGTTGGCGATGACGTTATCCTTGCCCTTCTTGTGCTTGATAACGAACGTGTAGTCTTGTAGGTACTTGACCCACCTGGCGTCTCGGTCGCTCAATTTCTGCTGTGAATGCAGATACTTCAGCGCCTCATGGTCTGAAAAGAGGATGAACTCCGAAGATAGGAGGTAGTGACACCAATGTCGTAAGGCTTATATGAGGGCGTAGAACTCCTTGTCATATGTGGAGTAACGCAGTTTGGCGTCATTCAGCTTTTCGCTGAAGAACTCGACTGGGCGACCCTGCTGGCTAAGGACGCCTCCGATCCCGATGCCCGAGGCATCACATGTGAACTCGAATACCTTCCCAAAGTCGGGAAGGCGTAGTACCGGCGCATGTGTCATCATAAGCTTTATCTACTGGAAAGCTCGTTCTGCTGCCGATGTCCAAGTGAACGACTCCTCCTTTAGGTAGTCGATGATGGGTGCTGTGACGGAACTAAAGTTTTGTATGAATCGTCTATAGAAGGTCGCAAGACCTATGAAACTCCTAACATCGTACATATTGGCCGGTGTTGGCCACGACGTGATGGCCCGGACCTTCTCCGGGTCAGCGGCAACGCCCTGAGCAGAGACGATAAAGCCGAGGAAGGCAACCTCCGAGGTGAGGAAGCTGCACTTCTTTGGGTGAGCATAGAGCTGCTCGTGCCACAGGACCATGCAAACCTGCCAGAGATGGTCTAGGTGCTCGTCTTTCGATCGGCTATACACGAGGATGTCGTCAAAGTAGACGACTACGAAGTTCCCTATGAACGCAGGTAGTACCTCATTCATGAGGCGCTAGAAAGTACTAGGCGCGTTGGAGAGGCCGAATGGCATGACTCTCCACTCATATAAACCGTCCTTTATCTTAAAGGCAGTCTTCCATTCTTCGCGGGGACGAATCCAAACCTGATGGCATCCGCTCCTCAAATCTATCTTGGAGAAGATGGTAGATCCTGCCATCATGTTGAATAAGTTCTGGACTTGCGGAATGGGAAAATGGTACTTGACTGTTATCTTGTTGATGGTATGACTATCGCAGCACATGCGCCACGTGCCATCCTTCTTCGGAGCTAGGAGGGCCGGCACCGCTCATGGGTAAGGCTCTCCTGAATAAGGCCCTTCTCCAAGAGCTCCTTGACTTGTCGTAGTAACTCCTCGTACTTCGGCGGCTCCATACGATAATGTAGTAAGTTCCGTAGCGATGCACCAGGTACTAGGTCGATTGCGTGCTGTATGTTCCGCATAGGGGGCAATCCACCTGGTAGCTCATTCAGAAAGACATCTCCAAACTCCGATATGAGAGCCTCGACCTCTGGTGAACGAGGGGCAACTGGAGGATCGGCGGGGACGTCGAGGGTAACGGTGAGACACAAGGGCGTGTCGTCACCCTCGCGACCTAGGTCACGGGTGAACAAGGGTCCTTGAACGACCATCAACCCTAAGGGTTTGGTCGCGGCCGGCTGGTTTGCCGGCTTCATGGCATATGGGTGCCATGTAACCCGTCGTCCCTGGTACATGAACGAACAGGTGTTCGAACGTTCGGCCAAGGTGAAATCGTGGTCATACAACCATGGGCGGCCTAGGATGATGCTCCCCACATTTATGGGAAGTACATCGCAGAGGACGTCCTCGGCATAAGTGCTCACCTTCAACTGGACGCGGCATTGAGGCTTCACGGGTAGTGAAGAAGCGTCGATGCATGAGACGTTATATGGTGTAGGGTACTCTATCATTCCATACCCTAGTCCAGTGACCATCGTGTCTGAAATGGCGTTGATGCAGCTGCCACTGTCTACGATCACTTTGCACGCCTTGCGATTGATGTTGACGTACATATAGAAGATCAAGGTGCGGAGGCCGCATCAACAAATGGAGCCGGCGGAGGTGCAGCCGGGGTGGTCCTAGCGGGAGTGGTAACCCGCGGAGATGGTCGAGATCTGCTAGTGCCGGGCGTGTCGACGGAGATGTTGGCCAATGGCCAGGTGGACACATGGGATGCCACGGAGGGGGTTCCCCGTGCCTCGATGATCTGTATATATCCGATCTGACCATCGGGCTCGTCATACTTGAGGGCGTACTCCTCATCTCTATGGTAGTGGTCCTCCTTCAGTGTGTCCGCTCCATCAATATGATCATGTTCGACACCTTCGGCGTCGATCAAAAGTGCTGAGGAGGGGCATTGATTGGCCCGGTGTCCTCGTCCTTGGCACTTGTAGCACGTCACGTGTGCTTGGCTAATGGCGGCACTCCGGGCCGGTAAATCACTAGTGGCGGCCCGAGCTAGTGGGGTGGACCCCATTGAGGTGACGGGGGTGGTCTCTTGCCCCTCGGTGGTCGGAGTGACCCGTGTCGTCACGGGTGGTGTGGTACGAGCGGGTACGGTCCGGACGGCGGGGTCCAGGGCGCGATGTTCGCGCTAAGTGGTATGCCTCGTCGACTTCGGCCGGTTGGCACTCGAGGACCTTGCTGCTCAAGGCCGACCGGAGGCCGTGGGTGAAGAGTCCAATGATAATACGTGGGTCCTCCATGAAGCGGCAGTGCATCCGACATTCCTCGAAGGCCTTGATGTACTCTGTCACCGGGAGTCGACCCTGCTTGAGTTCGAGCCACGAGAGAAAGAGTGACATCTGGTACTATCGGGGAACGTATTTGCTCCTTAGTTTCTGTGCCAGTTCCACCTAGGACATAATGGGTCATCCTCGTCGCTTGACGGCGACCCGCTCGTTCTCCTAAAAGATCTTGGCCTGTCTGCCAAGTCGTGTCTCCGCGTACTCGACACATAGGTCGCCATCCATGCGATACCACCTGAAGTACGAGTTCATGTTTGACTCCTAGTCGATGAACTCTTTGGGCTTCCGAGAGCCCTCAAAGGTGGCAACGTCGGTGCACACGCTTCTCTGGATGCATGCACGGTGCGCCTCCCGCCGACGTTCGTCATCATCAAAGTGCCACGTGGGCACGGGGTAGTCCCCTCGTCACGGGTCCAAGTGGTGACGGCGCGGGATAGGCTCGTGACTACAGTCGTCCCAAAGGTGGGGAGGACCATCCGGAGGTGCGCGGTCGATGTGCATCGCGCGATATGGAGGTAGGGTGACGTTGTCAACCCCAAAGTATCATGGTGGAGGTGGCCGAAAATAGTGATCACGGCGCGCTGGTGGATTGTATCGTAGGGCCGGATAGTCGCGGCCCATGTCTCGTTCATATTGATGAGCGTAAGGTTCAGGGCGGGCTGGTCGGTCTACGTCGTACCCGCGGGCAAAGTCGTCGCCCAGGTGCTGCATATCCCAAGCGCGGATATCCTGGGGCTCTCGTGCTGGCTCTCTGATTAGGTGCCCCTACGGAGGAACGCCGTCTGAACGGTGATCAAAACCCTCATAATCATCATCGAGGTCGTGGATGAATCTCCCTTGGGGTCCCTCTCAAGCAACCCATGATGGGGTGCGAGGTTGCCCTAGGGCAGCCGGACCCACGTCAGCTCCGTGCTCGAACGCCCTTGGTTGGCGAACATGCGCTCCATGCATTCCATCCTAGCAGTCATGGCGCGGAAGTAGGCTCCCTACTCGTCCGGCAGCTCCTCTCGAAGCAAATACTGGCGTGGTGCTCCTCCCCGTCCTCATCCTCGACCCTGTGTGGGGGTCGCTTGGGGGGTGTACTCGGCAACGGGAGATTTCCCGTGTGGGCGCCGACCTACGGTAGCCCTATCCTCGTAATCACTTGGCAAGGCGTCGTCAAGGGATCGCGGTGAGCTGCGTGGAGAGTGCTGTGGCTCGCGTGGTGCACCGAGAAATTTTTGTGGGCCCGATGTGCCAGGAGCACTCCTGTCGTCGAGTGTGATCCGCGTGGCCTCGACATGTGGTAGGATGAGGTCGTCCACCGAGGTGGCCAGTTGGGGTCCCGAGAGGGCAATCTCATTGCCTCTCTCGTCATGTGACGGTTCGGTTCGTCGCGGGGAGGTAGAACCTCCGCGTTTTGCCATCTGTGCGGATCACGTCTCTACGGCCATTCTTGGGAATCCTATATGAATGTTCGAAAAAGACGATTAATGCGGATGCAGCTATATGCGATGCGGAGTCAGAGACGTGCTGTGGGCCACCACAGCCGGGCTCTGATACCAATTTGATGCCGGACATCGTCAAGACGTTGTCCGGGCGACACCGAGGGTAGCGACTCGGTACCGAATCAGAATCTTAATCGAACGATGACACTCAGTATCGTCCGAGAATGCTAATGAACAGGTATGGAAGATGACTATGATGCTTGAGGGTACTACTATCGTACGTGCGTGCGCTGACGAACGGTGGGTGCAGTTCCAGAGATTCACGGGATCGCTATGAGTGAGGTCAGACCGACCTCCCGAACCTCGCTCGAGAGGGTTGAGGGCGAGTGTGTAGCCGAATGGAGAAACCCCGCTAGAATGCTCACACGCGTCAGTTGGGACCGACTGGTACTGGGCAGGTAAGACTCTCAATAAATATTCATCATTTTCTCAACCTGTCTCGCTCTCACATATCGAACCCAAGCGCGGAAGAGGCAAAGCGAAAGAGCACTGAAGGACGTAAGAGACGTAAAGAGCAGGGGCAGGGGAGTACCTTCATCGCACTGGCAACGGATATCTCGAGTCAGAGGGAAAGTCCGGAGACAACAGGAGGTCGATGATGCCGATGGCAGGCTGATGCGGGAGCGGGATAGACGGGGAGCCGACGTCCACAGGTGGGCTCAGTGGAGAGGTGGCGGAGTAGGAGGTTAGGGGGCACGAGCGCAGCAAGCGCGTGCGCGAGCAAGCAATGCACAGGCAGGCACACTGGCTCGGGCGGCCTCGACTCACAGCGGGGTAGTGATGGTGGGCGCACCACACAATGCAATTACGGCTCAGGCAAGTGCGGTGCGCAATCAAGCACAGCGCGGGGCGAGTGCGCGCACAAGTGGCGGCACGCAGGCAGCGTGTTTGGTTATGGCGGCCTTTGACTGGCAGCGGGCGCAGCCTGCAGCAAGGTTGATGGCGGCGGTGCGGACCAGCAGTAATATGCACACGGGAGGCACGAGCACGGTGCGGCCACGCGGTCTTGTGACGTCGCGCAAGCTGACAATCGCGTGGGGTGGCGCAGTCTGGCGTTGGCGTCGGGCGAGGCCAGAATTGACGTGCGCTCTAGCGCAGGCGCACGGGTGGCCCAACACGGCGTGGTCACGTGGCGTGTGGTGTCACGCGAACAGGCGATCGCGTGGAGAGGCGCAGGCGAGCGTCAGGCGTCAAAGCAGCGGCGAGAATGGTCGCTGGTGGCAAGGACGGTCACCGGCGGTGAGGACGACCGTCGGTGGCGAGCTGAGGGCACGGCGGAGTTCCGGCAAGGATGACGGCCGGCCGGGTTCTCTCCCTCTCCCTTCTCTTCTCCTTCTCTCTTCTCCTCCTTCCTCTTCTTCTTCTTCTTCTTCTTCTTCTTCTTTCTTCTTCTTCCTCCTCCCACGATCGTGACTCTTGGTCTTCCCATGATATCGTAACTTTCAAATGGAAAAATTCAAGAGTGAGTGTTTTGAACGCCCACCCCTCCTTATGTAGGATGGATGAAAATGGGCCCCTTTAAACAACAAAGAGAGAAGGAGAAAATGAGAGGAAATAAGGGGCTTGTCAGGCCCATCAAGGTTTGTGGGAGGGGAAGATGTCCTCATATGCGCTCTTCCCCTCACTACAATGACAAACATGAAAGACAAAGAGCGACGAAAGGAAACTAAAAAAATGAATAAGTAGAATACTTTGACGATGGGGATGCCGCATCGTCATGACGAGTATCTGAACCCGGGGTCGCGCGTCGATGCAGCGCTCGTCGTGTTGGCTAGACACATGTCGGTGGCGGGCTCTATGACGGTGCTGGCTCCTCGCGTGATGGCTCTACGGTGTCAAGCGGTGCCGCGCCATCACCTGTGCATCTCATCGTAGGTCACCCATGTAGGAGACCCGTGTCGGACGACTACCTCAGAGAAGCCGTCAAACATTGACGCACTCGACATCGAGTCCCATTCCTCAGTGACGACAGGACCTCGTTCGTGAAGTTGTCCTGCATCATATTGCTATCAGAGCAGGCTGTGGTTGCTCACACCACGACCCTGATGCCACATTTGCATCATTAGCTGCATCTGCATCGCATCGCCTTTCATCATTTTCAAAAGGCATATAGGATTCCCTAGGGATGGCCATAGAGACGCGATCGAGCTAGAGAGCTAAATGCGGAGGTTCTACCTCCCCGCGACGTTCAGAATCGTTACCTGATGAGAGAGGCAATGCTACTGCCCTCTCGGAGCATCATCCTGCAACACCGGTAGCCGGTCCGATACCATCGCCTATCGAAGCCGCGCGGACCGCACCCGTTGATACGGGTGTCCCCGAGTCGTCCGGACCATGAGACCCCAATAGCTTGTCTCGTGATCCACGGATTTGCCACACGACTCACCGCCTTCCCGCGGCGAGTCCCCTCCCGATGATTACGATGAAAAGACGGCCGTAGGTCGTCGACCGCACGGGAAGACTCCCGTGGACGAGGTCACAACCCGGAGCACCGCTACTTGCGGCTGAGGTAGAAGACATAGATGAGGAGGAGTACACCGCCAGCTTCGACCCCGGGAGGACCCTTCAGAAGACCAAGGGCATATTTTTGTGCCATGGCAGCCAGGATGGAGCGCATGGAGCGGATGCTCGTGTGCCCGCGATCCCCAGTACATGGAACCGGACCAGCGTTCCCCGCTCGAAGATGACGACACGACCCGCCTAGGGTCGCCTGACACGTGCCATGACGGAGGAGCCCCTACCATACGGAGGAAGACGTGTATAAGGACTACGACTGCCGATACAACGACGTCTCACACCACGGACGTTTCGACCGAGATCCGGTGCGAGGCCCACATGGCACTCGTACGCGGGTTAGATGATACCCGCGGGACGACTACGTTCCCAAATATGAGGCTGACCGACCGGCCCGTCAGGACCACTACTTCCGACGACCTGATCGCGACATGGACACCAACTACCCGGCCTGCCGAGATGACCCTGTGCGGACTCGCGATCATCAAGAGGTAGCAGACATAACTGCCTGCCAGGACGAACGCGTCCCGCCCAAGCACCATCGGTACGAGGAGGACGAAGACATCCCTCGATACCCGCCACGCGCAATGCCGGAGGGCCGCACCTTTCGCGACGGTAGTCCCCGCTCTTGGGACGACCGTGATCGTGAGCTGACCATGCCTCTACGACGCGTTGACCCGTGTCACGAGGACTACCTAGTGCCCGATCGGCACTTGGATGATGAGGAGCGACGATGGGAGGAGCACCGTGCTCGCATCCAAAGGAGCGTACGTGCCGACGTCGCCGTCTTCGACGGTTCCCGAAAACCCAAGGAGTTCATCGACTGGGAGTCAAGCATCAACTCGTACTTTCGGTGGTACCGCATGGACGACGACCTCTACGTCGAATATGCCAAGACAAGACTTGGCAGACAAGCCAAGATATTATGGGAGAACGAGCGCATCGCCGCTGAGCAACAAGGACGACCCATCATGTCTTGGGTCGACATGGCACAAAAGCTTCAAAGCAAGTACGTTCCTCGATAGTATCAGATGCCGTTGTTCCTCACGTGGCTCGACCTTAGGCAGGGTCGACTCTCCGTGACGGAATACATCGATGCGTTCAAGGAATGTCAGATGCGATGCCGATTCATGGAGGATCCGCGAGTCATTATCTGATTGTTCGCCCACGGGCTCATACCGGCCCCACACAACGAGGTTCTCAAGTGCAACCCGGCTGAGGTGGATGAGGCATATCACCTAGTTGAGCAGATGGACCCTCCGAGTGATGAGGCGATATTACCCAGTGCGACCACCGCGCCTCGGACTACTCCGATTCGACCTGTTTTGGTGCGGACTACACCACCCACAACCATATAGGCTACTCAGACCACCGAGGGGAAAGGAGCCACCCCCGCCACCTCTGTGGGTTCTACCCCACCTGCTCGGGTCGTCACGAATGACGCTCTGACCCATAGCATCAACGTCAGTCAATCACATGTAACATGTTTCACGTGCCAAGGAAGAGGGCACCGGGCAAACCAATGCCCCTCGTCAGCACTGTTGATCGACCTTGGAGATGTCGACCTCGACTATACGGAGGATATGGAAGCACCACAAGACGATCACTATCACGGGGAGGAAAAGTTCACCATCGAGTACGAGGAACCCGAAGGACATCTCAGGTACATCCAGATTACGATACCTCGCGTGACTCCTCCCACGGTGCCTTGAGCCCCAGGCCGTCCGCTGGCCAACGTAGCCGTCGACCCGCCTAGTCCTAGTATGGTGCGACCACCGCCTCGAGCCGCCCCACCTATCTAGACCGCTCCAGTCGAGCCCTGACCGGACACTACGGTCCAAATCAATGACAAAGTGTGTAACTTGATCGTCGATAGTGGAAGTTGCATCAATGCCTCTTCTACACTCCGGCGTATGCCCAAGCCCGGACTGTCTGCCACCACTGTTCTCCTGACGCCGCTGACGTTTCAATGAAATCCCTTGCACGAGATGAAGACGATCTTCCTCGGGATGATCACGAGGTACGCCGCTCGTGCCTCGTCTCTTATTTCTTGCAGTATTCTCTTGATTGCCTCCACCACGCTCAGGTTAGACATAGGTGAGTGTGCAAAGGTGAGCAAAGATCTATCGAATTTGAGCGTCTAACCTGTTTGGTATGAGTCGGGTTCGCCAGTCACGTGCGAGCACCATCCGGCGGGAGTCATCCCATTCGGCGCTGCAGCAACCTCGTCCATCCGGATGCGGGTCAGGAGGTCTATTCCCCCCCCCTCTCTGGGCGACTAATGTAATACGACGTCGGCCGGGATTGATCGGCTCGTATTACGTCACACGAATTATGATGCGATGACGTGAGATGTAATTCAATGCATGGGAAAATAGCGGATGAGCAGTAGAGGGAATCGACGGATAACGGTGTCGGCCGTGCCGGTCAACGAGAGAAGAATGATCCCTAGATCAAACTCCCAAATGACCCTCGAAATCAACTAGACGTCTAGACAATGAGGGGCGTATGACGGCCCTGGAGTGTTCGGCGTCTAGGCCAAAGAATATCAGTCAACCTCAAAGAATTCCTACACTCGACGACGGTGGCTATCCTATCCGTGAATTGTAATGAAAATAATGGCAGAGGACCCGATAGCAGAAGACGAGACTGGAAAAGATAATAATGCTGGTAAACGGAGGGGAGACTAGACCAACCTTAAGTCCCGCTAATCCACGACGTCAAATCTCGTTATGGCAGGTGATGTGGTGTAGATGGTAACGTGTTGGTAGACGACTCTGGCGTGATTACTCGGACATTGGACCGATGAGCGCAGGAGGTGATCAAGTCAACCGACCTTGGGACCACGGCAAAGGATGTGGCAGCAGACGGGCACGCGCGGAGGTGTTTTGGTGTGCGCGCGCGCACGGGCCGGCATGATGAGCACGACGCGCGCACTGGCGAGCGGACGCACCGCGCGGTGGTCGCAGGCGAGGGCGCGCGCACGCCTGCAGCGGCCGGCGGAGAGGTGCATGGGAGGGGTACGCTCTCGCGCGGGCGCCAGGCGATGAACGATGGAAGGGTGGTCGAGTGGGAGGCGAGGGTGAGGGGCCAAGAATCGAGAGGAAAGAAGTGTGGGAGAATTGAGGGCTCAAGAATGGTGATGGGGAAGGGTCAAGAACGAGATGGGGAAAGGACCAAGAATGAGATGGGACGGATCAAGAACGAGATGGGAAGGATCAAGAACGAGATGGGGAGGGTTCAAGAACGTGGAGGGACGGATCAAGAACGAGATGGAAAGGGTCAAGAACGAGATGGGAAGGATCAAGAACGAGATGGGGGGGTTCAAGAACGTGAAGGGACGGATCAAGAACGAGATGGGAAGGTTCAAGAACGTGATGGGAAGGATCAAGAATGAGATGGGGAGGGTTCAAGAACGTGGAGGGACGGATCAAGAAGTTCAAGAAACTGGGTGGGACGTGGTAGAATCAAGAAACGGGGCGAGGGGAAGGAATCAAGAAAACGTGGGGGAGGGGAAAGAGGGGAAAGTCAAGAAATGTGGGAGGATGTTCAAGAACGGTGGTGGGGTGGATCAAGAACGAAGAGAAGGGTGGGGTATGGATCAGGAATGGTGGAAGGGTGGGAAAAGGTACCAAGAAATGGCTTTCTTGAACTGTAACAACCAAGAACCCTCCAAGAAAGAGGACTTCTTGACGGATCTGGGGTGTGCACCCTCGGCGGAGCAGATTTCCCCGGTTGATGGCGTGTCGGCGATGCCTCTTGAATCTCCCAAGACCCCCGGAGTAATCTTGACGAAGGCCTCTTTCGATTCTTGATGGCGGCGGCTTCTTGAAACTCTTTCCTCGCACCGGAGTGATCTCGACGGCGCGCTTTAACACGTCTCCCTCGAAGTGATCTTGACGGAAGAGACGTGGGCTCTACCCACGGAGTGATCTCGACGTGGGGTGGGGCTAGCCAAACCCCGTACACTACTCTCTATGATAGGGGGGAGACAAATTGTGAATAAACTTTTCAACAATGACTTCAAGGTGTTCCTTGGGCATGACATCCCCTTATATAGTGAGGATGGGTGCGAAGTGAACGTGGGAGAGGACGAACCGTCGCGAGACGTGGTTCGGCCTCTCCTTACAAATTCAAAATACAAACATAAAAAGTAAAAACGATGAGGACGGGGCCCAACAACATTGGCCCAGTCCACGAATCCGACAATACAAACACACATGAAAATGAGCATAAGTAAAAAGATAAAAGTTCTTACGCGGGGTACTTAAACCCCGGGTGGCGAGCGTTAGCGCAAGCTGCTCGACGTGGCTGATGACGTCCCGTCGCGTCATCCTCGAGATGGTTCTTTGTCATCGTGGCGTCGTCCTCGAGATGGTCCTCCATCAGCGACCCCGTCGATAGCCCGAAGGTCGGCATCAGCTTGCTTATCGGCCGCTGCATGTACCACATACCTGACGCCTGTGCATCTCATCGTTGGTCACCCACGTAGGAGACTCGTGTGAGACGACTACCTCGGAGTAGCCGTCGGACATTGACGCACTCAACACCGAGTCCCATTCCTGGGTGACGACAGGACCGTCCCCGACGTTGTCCTGCATTAGTGTGTCAATGCTCGACGGCTACGCCAAGATAATCATTAGACACGGGTCTCCTAGGTGGATGACCTACGATGAAATGCACACGTATCGGGTATGTAGTACGTGCAGTTGCCAACCGCGCGTCTCTACAGGACTTCCGTGCCCGACGAACCCCAAGCCTTTGTCGCGCACCGATGCGCCTTTCACACCGAGTACGAACCCTCGGTGACGGCAGGACTTCGTCCCGTACGTGGTCCTGCATCACTCCCCCTCTCTCTCTCTCTCTGTCTCACTTCTTCGTTCTCTCTCTCTTAATTTCTCATTGGGTCTCTCTTCCTTTCTCTCTGCATGCTATCTCTTTCTCTCTCAAGTTTTTTTTAGTTTTCTAGAGTGGGTATACTTTCTAGTACGCATTTGAGCTGATTTCTAGAACGTTAAACTGAAAAGACAATGCTGATTTTCTAGAATTTCTTGATCTGAGTGCTGGTCATTATTAATTCAATGGCTGTAAAACCTACTGATCACAGGTACCACTTTGAAGAAAATTTTAATTTGCAACACCTCAGTTCTCATATTAAAACATATCTAAAAGAAATATGGTTATCTTCTCTGAGTGGGAAGAGTGGGGGAGATACTATGTGTCATTAGGCAGCCAAATATTATTTGTAAATAAACAAAAAATGATCCAAAGAGCAAAGGAATTTCATCAAAAAGATGATATTAATATATGAACCAAATTTAACGACAATGGCTTGATGTGTAAATTAAAGAGTAAATTAGAGATCATTAAGAAAGGGAGAAGATATAGTAAGATGAATTATGATTAATTTAGTAAGGGATTAATTATGATTGCATAGATAGATACATAGAAGTCAGGGATTTAGTTAGGAGGAAGAGTTGTGGTGAGAGAGAGGAAATAAATTAAAAAATATATAGATAAATAATAGGGAATGCCTGAATGAGAAAGAGCATGTTTATCTAGACTTTTCAAATGACATTCGATCTTCATTATTTAGTAGACACTAAACATTGTCAAAATGAGATGCTGAGAATATCAGAAAAGTTTGGTCATTAGATCTGAAATTATAGGTAATTCTTAAACGTGTTATCAAATTAAAAGTGCAGAGAAAGAAAAGATCAATAATTGTAAAATGAGATAATGAAGAGCAAGGGGTTTTCAACCCATCAGAGAAAAAGGAAGAAAGAACAAATTTTTAGGAGATGAGGGTCTACCTCTGTTATGTGTTCAGGAGACTTTTAGCTTTGGAGAGAATATTCATGATTAAATAACAAATTGGAAGTTTGTTGACAAGGAGAGCATCTACCTCCTTGTTCCCTAAGATTGTCCCCTAAGTGATATATATCTATAGAGAGAGATATATATATATATATACATAGTGGTAGAGAGAAACGGAGGAAGTATATGTGTGGGAGAGAGTGAGATAGAGAGAAGTATGGAAAAATTTGAAGTAGAAATAGAGGGAGTAAAGTAGACACAGAGAGGATAAAAAACATAAAATAAAATTCAAAATCCAAAAATGCATTAAAAGTTTGGAATGAAATCTGAAATTATATATATCACAAAAGGCTATATCTTTTATCTTCAGATCAGATTTTTATTTAAGTTTCAATTAGAAATCTACGTCGTGTAATAATATCCCTAGGTCAGTCTGCACTCCAATAATGCAAAGCTATTCTGACTTTGGCTTATAGATGGGTCATCATTTTAACTGATTAACAAGAAATAGTCAAACCCCCCGTTACGACGCATAATAGCTTCTTGAGGAGGGGCACGCTCTATTTTAATGATATTAAAATACATTAATTATGAGTAAATTGTTGCTCGCAAGTGCGTTATTGTGAGATATGACACGCAAGTGCTCGCAAGTGCTTTATTTTTCTAGAATGTACATATTTTATTGATTTGAACGCGGATCGTATGCAAATTGATTATATCCATGCCGATTGAATACTAGAATGTCCAGATACAATTTCTTGATTTGAATGCCATTCATGTGTAAATTGAATAGCGGTAATTTCCCCCCATCTACATTACAGGTATGGCTTTGGAGAAAATGTTAAATATCAACACTTAAATTATCCTAATAAAAAATCCAACAGAAAATTAAGAAATATGATTATTTTCTTTGGGTGAGGTTGGTGGTGGTCAGACGAGGCAAAGTAATCGTATGTATGTTATTTTTTTGTTTATCAATTCACCTAAAAATAAATGGTTCGCGCAAAGTTAATAGTTTGCTTGTCCATTGATTGTTATCTTCTTTAAAATTTCCAAATTCCAAAGAGAGAACTTTCTTATCCGTATTTCATCTCTTTTGGTATTATATAAATTGGTGAAATAGTATTAATAAAGAAACGGTATACATCGTTTTTGGTAATATTTAACTGACTGTTGGCATACTACAAATCAGGCATGTAAAACCACACTTTTTAAGGGCGTCCGAAGTCATTTAATGAAAGGAAGAAGCATTTTTAGGTTAAATTCCATTTTTATGAAACTTTTCATTCATTATTTAAGATGTCATATTTTTAATGGGGTTTTGTATCTCTTAAGCAATAGCATAAAATTTTGTTGACTAAGTAAAAAAATTTAAAAATAATACAACCAAATTAATTATAAAATATAAATAGAAAATAGATAAATAAAAACTGGGCTCCTAGGGAGCCATCAAGGTACAACTGATGGGGGACAATCCAGGAGACGTGACGACCGGTTGACATCAGCCTTGCAGAGCTGCTCACGCCAACGCTCGCCAACCGGGGTTTAAGTACCCCGCGTAAGCATCCTTATCTTACTTGTTTTTCTGTTTTGCTTGTGTTTTTGGATTTCATGGACTGGGCCGGTGTGGGCCTCATCCTCATCTTTTACTTTTATTTTTCAGTTTTTATTTTCAATTGTAAGGAGAGGCCGAACCACATCTCGCGACGGTTCGTCCTCGCCCCATGTTCACTTGGCACCTATCCTCACTATATAAGGGGATAGCATGCCCAAGTGAACATTTGAGTCATTTGTTGAAGAAGTTTTTCCAACTCTTGTCTCCACTATCGTAGTGAGTAGATTGTAGAGAGGAGTGGCTGCCCTCACCCACGTCGAGATCACTCCGTGGAGTAGAGCCCGCGTCCCCCCACGTCGAGACCACTCCATGGGAACGCACTCAATGTCTTCGTCGAGATTACTCCGAACACGCTAAAAGAGTTCAAGAAGGCCACAATTCTTCGAGCCAAGACCCTACGTCGAGATCACTCCGAGGGGATTGAGGAATCGAGAATCGTCGTCACTACCAAACGTCAAGGTCCCTCCACCGCCGCCCACGAGCTCTCCAAGGGGGTCAAGAATCCCGGCCCTCCAAAGGTTTCTTGGGTGGTTACTCTCAAGAACCCCAGTTCTTGATTGCGCACCTCCACCACCACACCATCTTCATCTCCGCCATCCTTGCAACACCCCTCCAACCTGTGGCTCACTCCGCCACGACCGCCGCCCCTCTCCGCCATCCCCTCCATCTCCACTCTGCTGCCCCGTCGTCCCAACCACCGGCCGACCCTGCCCCGGCCGCCACCCCGTGCCACTCATCTGCCCGCATCCACACGTCAGGCCGCACACGCGCGGGACCATCCCACCGGCGCTCGTGAGCCCTTCATCCTCCTGCGCCAGACCGCGCCGAGAGCCATGCGCCCACCCTCGCTGGTGCCGCCGCCCATGGTCGTGCACCGTCCCACTGCCTGCGGCTACGCGTCTTGCACCTGCCCGCGCAAGCGTGTGACACGTCTGCCCATGCTCACGCACCGCACGCCTACGCGTACCCGCTCACCGCGCACGCCCGCGCGCTGCACACGCTCGCCCGAGCACACCCGCAGCGCCCGTGCCCGCACAATCCCGACGTCCACCGAGGTCGTACGCCGCTACGGTGCACAGCCGCCACCACCTCGTCCTTCCATGCCGCTCACGGGTCCCCATTCGACGCCCAGCTTCCCCGACTGTCGCCGACTCCGCCCTCGGCATTGTTTTGAACGTGAACGACACCGTGAACTATCGATACATCAGGTACCCGCTCGTCTCCCCTCCGTCAATCTCCATTATTATTATCTGCTTCAGTCTCGTCTTCCGCTATCTCGTCCGCTTCCCATTTTCATCGACTCGTCAATAGGTTAGCCACCTCGTCGAGTGATGGGGTATCTCCTTGTGGTTGAGCGTTATTGTTGTCCTTTAGCGTCGAACACCTTTGGGCCGTCACACGCCCCTCGCCACCTAGTCGTCATAGTCAAACCGACGGGTCATTGGGAGTTTGATTTCGGATCAATATCTCCCCTTTGATTAACAAGGACCTACTTTCCTATCTGTGGACGATCATTAATTGCTCATTCGACGATTTCATCTATCAGCATATATTAATATAAATCACAAACCTATTCATTGATTCTTGTGACGTAATACGAGTCGATTGATTCCGGTAGGTCGTATTTGATGACTATCAATACGTCATCAAATGTTTAGACTTTTTTAGCATAAAAGCATCAGTTGTATCCATCTAATTCATGTTGGTTGCCATCCATATGCATTGTTTTATAAATTTACTAACCCCACTTGATTCTTTGAATCAAGTGGATTATATCTGACAATTTTGATTAATGAGTTCAGAAATAGAGTAAGGCAGCCAAAGGAAGACGAAATGGATCAGGGGGAGCTGGCGAGAAATCAGGAAGAAGAAAATTCCAAAAATGCCCCCGGGGCATGTTTTAAGAGAAACCTTTAAATACTCTTTTAAGAGTTCATTGTAGGTTGTTCAGAGATTCTGTCCAAGGAGGCTAGGGCTTGGGGAAGAAGGAGTTCTGCACCCTCCAAGAGCTGATGAGCATTGGAGCTGGAGAGAAGGAGCAAGCTGAGGAGTAGTTTGGGCAAGACGATCTCCACCTCGCCGCAAGGGTCGTGACACCAAGTCGGAGTGATTCCCCAAATTTCAGTTCTGTGTAATTCTCCCATTCAGACAATCAAGATTGGGTTGAAGATTCATACCATTGATCTTCTAACGTTTCCAATTGACATTGTTCTTTTTTTAGTTAATTGCACGTTCTTTGTTCATTCAAATCGTTTTTCCTTTTGTTTCCCCCACAAGTCCATTGTTCTCCTATCAATAGAGTTCAAGATTCTCCCCTGTAGCAGCAGCCAAGCCGCCAGCAACCAAGGACGTGCACAGCAGGGCTGCGCACGCCCAAGGCTGCCTGCAGCCAACGCTGCACAAAGCCTGCGCCGTAAACCGGTCTTGCCCGCGCGCAGCTAGCACTGCTAGCACGCCACGCCTGTGCACAGCGGCGATGGCGCACGGACAAGCCGTGCGCAGCCAGCCACCACGCGCAGGCATGCCAGCGCACAACATCTGCCATGCGTAGGCAGATCCCGTGCATTACGGCACGCGCGCGCAAGCAAAGCCTGCGCACAACAAGGCTGCGCGCAATCCTACGCCCGCGCACCGCAAGCGCCGTGCGCAGGCGCGCCCACGTGCAGTAATCTGCACGCGTGCGTGCAACCTTCATACGCTCCTGCAAAACCTTCTGCAGACGGCTAAGGCCGTGAGCAGAAGGAGCCACAAGAGCGCCCGCTAGGTGTTTGTGTACTTGCCTAAAAGGGTAAAAGTGAATAGTTCAGTAAAGAAACTATTTACTGAGGATTCTTCTTAGTTGGTTCGTCTAAAAAGAATACTCTGTGGGACTTTACTGAGGATAAATTTACTGATTATTACTGTTGAATTTGAAAGACTGAGTATAAACATACATTGAATCGAAAAGGAAATTACTCTTGATTTACCTGCTCCCTGTGGATCAACACCCCACTTACCCTAAGGTTGTGAGGTTATAAATATTGTTGCATAAGCTCAATCCTCACACAATTTAACTGATAAATAACCAGTAAAAATACACCTAAATTTGAGCTTATTAGTATTACATCATATTGGTATCAGAGCCGGTCGTGTTAGCTTTCGCTTAACACGGTCAGTAGCATAACATCAGAAATTTTATCGAATTATGCACGTCATATTTTGAAACTCATCTGCATTATACAGGTCATATCATATCATCCATCACGTGCATACCCCTAGAAAATTTTAGGTTGTGGATGGTTGATCATAGCATGATTTATACGCGAGCCCAGTGTCGGGATACCGACTATCTTGAACGCGACGACGATCATGACCATGATCTCATCATAGGTGATCCTCTACTAGGGGATCCCTTAGGCGAACAACTGCACGCAGATCAGGTGGAGAACGAAGAGGTACCTTTACCTCCTCCTCCACCTAGGGAACCCGCCACACGGGTTCCGAGGCCTCCAGCTGAAACGGCACCACCGGCGAATCGAACTTCCGAAGACCGGCGATCTATCACCGCGGTACCTACACGTAGGCCCTCGGCGAGTGAGCCCTATGACGGCCCCTCGGCCAACGAGGTTCCCCAACGCCCCGGCAAGGCTCCTATGCAGGAGCCTTCCGCCCCGACATACCCACCACGAGACCCCGAGACGCCACCGACACGCTACCGCCGAGCTGAAGACTGGGAGTACGATCACGCCGATCGACGAAGATCTCCTCCTCAAGAGGAGCGGCCAGCACCGCGTTACTACGACGAACGTTCATATCCTCCGGATAGGAACTACTACCCTCCCGAGAATCGGAGTTCTCGGCATTATGACTATCCCGAGTATCCCCATGATGGGGTCCCCAACCCCAACCGCATACCGGTGCGGAATGCACCACACTACTCATCCCGACCAGGTAGCCCACGGCAGCCACCCGTTGCCCGTCAACCGGAAGTCGCCACTTATGGTGACAGCTCCGCTTATCCCCCTCCCTACAGGACTGCACCCGCTCACGCACGAGACACGTACGAGACACGCCTGCGCGTGCGTGTCGTGCGTCCGCTGCACACCGCCCGCTGCCTGTTTGCCCGCCAAACCAGTGTGCCTGCTGGCCAGATCACACCTCACACCTACCGGCCAGACGTCTCCGAGCTCGCCCACTCTCGAGTCGCCCTCCATCACGACCTAGTCCACGCCTTGGGGCCAGCCGGATCGAGTTTTAACGCCGTGGACTAGCAATACTAAAGGTCAGTCTCGTCTCCCCTCCCTCTTCCCAGTATTATTATCTATTGCAGTCTCATCCTCCGCTATCGCGTCCTCTGCCATCTCTACTCAATTCACTTCACGGATAGGATTAGCCACCTCGTCGAGTATTGGATTTCTTGTGGTAGAAAGGATAGTTGCTGTCTTGAACGTTGAACACTCTAGGGCCATCAAAATCCCCTCTTGACGTAGTCCTCTAGTGGTTCTCGCGGGTCATTGGGAGTCTGATCTTGGGATCATTTCTCTCCTCCCATTTGTCCGTTGATCCTTCCTCTGCTCATTCGTTAAAGTTTGTCATCTCCTTGCATCTACACGCATTTCATTCATCACATTCTTGTGGCGTAATACGAGCCGAACGATCCCGGCCGATCGTATTACATCAAATAGTACCACAGCTCCCCGCCCCACGGCCCCACTAGCGACACCGGCCCCGGCACCCACACCACCCACGCCTTCGATGATATCCACGGCTAGAGCCCTGAATGCTCCACGCGAGCCAATTCAGTGTTTTAAGTGCAAGGGCTTTGGGCATCGACGTACTGACTGCCCTACCCTCATGGTTATGGACATACACGGGCAACCAGTGGAGGAGCAACCCGAGGATGACCTCGAGGTGGATGAGTACCCGGCCGAGTGCCCGGATGGCGAGGATGTGGATGGTCCCCTTGGGTACATCCAAATCACATCGATCACCACGTCCTCGACGTACCCCGTCGCCACATTGGATACTACCAGGGCTAGGTGCACCACCGATGGTGCCCGAACAACCCCCGCGCAGGCTAGTGCCACCTCGGTGATGCAGGACCACGTTCGAGACGAGGTCCAGCCGTCATCGAGTGAAGACACTCGGTGTCAAGATCGTGTCGGTGCGTGACGAATACTTGAGGGGTCGTCGGGCACGGGTCTCCTACGAGGATGACCTACTATGAAATGTTCGGGTAAGGGTGTCGTACGTGCAACTGCCGACAAGCACAGGGGAAGGCCAACGCCGGGGTTCGACGCAGTCGCCCGGAGATGGGAAGGTAAACTTCCTGACCCTCGTCTAGGGGGACGAGGTTGCGACGGCGCCGAACGGGTATTCCCCGACAGAGGTTGCCCGCACGCGACGGGCGAACGGACTCATACCAAACCAGGCGAGACGCTCAAATATACGTAGTTTTCACTCGACCTGTCACTCTCACCAACGTCTAACCCGAGCGTGGTGGAGGCAACCGAGAATGCACTATAGGAAATAAACGACGGGATCGTACGGCATACCTCGACGTCGACCGAGAGTATCGTCCTTGCGTCGTACAGGAACTCGCTGGGTGCAATGTCAGCGCTGGGAGGGGTGACGTTAGCAGACAGTCAGGGAGCGCGGAGGGTGCCGATCGGTTGACAAGAGCGGCACGAGAGGACAGCTCGGAGCACCGGGATGATGAGCGTAGGGGCGATCCAAGTGCAGCGGACGGGCCACACGGTAGGGTAGTTCCACTACAGGAGGTTGCGTCTGACACTTCGTCGAGCGCGTGGGGCGCGAGCGAGGAGCGGAAGTAGGCGGTTGCGATGCGCCCAGGATGGAGGCGCGGCGCGGTGTGCAGCGAAATGGGAGGGCGTGGATCTAGGTAGCGATTACGGCACAGGTGTCGGGAGCGGCTCGTTGCGCAAGATGGAGTGGCACTGAGGCACGTCGTGGTGTTGCGTCGCGGCAGGGGTGTCCGACCCAGGGGGGGTTCGAGCGGTTGGTAGCCTCGCAAGGGGTGGCGCGAGAGTCGTCTATGGGCGCGGTCGGTAGGCGCGCCAATCGGCGATGGCAAGCAGGGCGGACGTAAGGGTAAGACACATGAACGCCTGATGCGAGTCACCCGCAGGTGCACGGGCGTGACCCTCTGTCCTGCAGGGTGACGAGCTCGGAGGAGCTGGTCACCGGGTGGGCAGGCCGCAGCGTTGATCGGTTTAGTAGCGGGAGTCGGCGCGGTTGCACCGCACTCACTGGTGGCCGCAACTGATTGAGAGGCTGGGATGATGGTCGGCTCTGCGACGGTGGCAAGAGAGAGAGGGAGGGACCCACAGGTGCAGGGACGAGGCGCTCAGCGGGGCTGGTCACGGCAGGCAAACTCGCCCATGGCGGGGAAAGTCCGCGCGTCGAGACGAGTCAGAGGCAAGATGGTCGGGCTTGCCCCCTGCACGAGTCACACCGTCAGGGCGAGTCCATTCAGGATCCTAAGGCGGCCCGGCGTGTAGGGTCTTGCTAGGCATCCGGATCGCGCGGGAGGCAGCGCCGACAGCAGGTAGACATGGTCGTGCGGTTCGCTTTGTGCGAATCCGTGCGGTTTGTGCGTTCTGTTCGGATTTCCAAACAGAACAACTCTAAAACGAACCGCACTTCGCACATACCCCTGTGCGGTTTGTTTGTGTGAATTGTGCGATTTATTTTTTGAAAAAAAAAAAGAAATGAGTGTTTTAGGTCCTCCTTGCCGCACTCTGTCCTCACTCCCTCCCCACTCCCTCCGTCCTCCTCCTTGCCACCCTCCTTGCCGTCAGTCCGCCCTCCTCTAGGGCTTCCTCAACCCTTGGTCTGCCCTCCTTGACGTCGCTCTCCACCCTCCTTGCTGTCGGATCCCCCTCTGCGCGGTAAGAACTCACCCATTCTCTCCCTCTCCCTCTCCCTCTTCTTCTCCGATTCTCTGTCTCCCCCTCTCTCAATCACTCCCCTGCTCCCTCTCCCTCTCCCTCTCCTTATTCTTCTCTCGTTCACTGACTCTTCCTCACGCTCTCACTGCCCCTATTCTTCTCGATTTTTCAATCTCCCTCATTCCCTCTTACTCTTCCCTCTAGGCCTCTCCCTCTCCCTTGCCAATGTCACGGTGTATATTCATCTCCAATTCTCTGCCCCTCACTATCTCTCATTCATTCTTCCTGCCCCTCTCCCTCTCCCTCTCCATATCCATGTCTCCCCCTCTCACGGTCTCTCTTCTTCAAAAGTGCTCTGTCACAATTTGCACAATTGTGTGAATTATGCGTTCTTATTTTCGCACATCAAACGAACAGAACAGAGAACAGACCCCTGTGCGGTTCGTTTGTGCGAATTTTTTGTACGAATTAAATGAACAGAACAGAACACACATGTCTAGCGGCAGGCCTGGCACGGCAGTTGCACCACACGGGAAATGCCGGGCCGCGGGGTTGGCGCGCCACAGGGCGGAGCGGAGTCAGCGGTGACCAGGGGTGGCCGCAACCCAGGGCCCTGCTCGTTCTTGGTCCTTGCTGCTTCCTCTTCAGCTCTCCTTCTACTCTTCTCCTTGTTGTTCTTCTTCTTCTTCTTCAACTGGACGTAACCCTAGCTCATCGGGGAGAAAGCCATCTCTTTTCAAACAACAATATTCAAATTCTTCGATGCAAAAAGTCTGTCCAGTTTAGGGCAACTCTCTTCCCTTATATAGGGGAAGGGAAGTTGGCCCATTAAACCAAAAACCCAAATGAAAAGCACAAGCTATCAACCTACAACTTTGAAGAAAACAAAACACGATGACGGGTGAAGACGGGGGAGGGGAAGTCCTTATGGAACAAGCCTCCCTCCTTACACATGACCATGACGAGTTGGAAAACGACAAACGACGAAGACTAAAATCAAAGAGGCGAGTAAAACAAAGATGTAAAGATAACGATACGGTGTCCATTACCCGGGATACTTGAATCTGGGCGCGCGTACCGTCACCTTGGCTTGCCAAGCGGGCTGAACGCGAACGGCCAGTGCTGTTGAGGGCGGTGGTGACGTCTCCGAAGACGTATCCACTGCTGGGGCTGGTGTCGTCGGGGACGACGTTGATGCGTCCAAAGACGTTTCTGGGGCTGCTGCCGAGGCTGCGCCATCAATCCTCCCGGGGTCGGAAGAACTCGACTCCAGCGAGTTAGGTGCGTCAAAGGGCAGTGGCTGGAGTAGATCTAGTCGAAGGCGGCGGAGCTCTGCCTCTGAAATCTACGTGTCGTCTGTGCTGGTTCATCCCAGTCATCGTACCAAGAACCTCCTTGTGACCTCATTCCCTGCATAGTCAATTACCTGTTGTAGTACACAATCGATTGCCTCGTGCCAATCAGGTGAAACAAATGGGGGAGTGGTCACGACAAGCTCACTCACACTGAATGGGTCTAGAGAGGCTTGGGTATGGGGGTGAGAAGGGATTCGCTACGAAGCCAAATCCGCCACGTTGAACGTGGAGCTTATTCCCCACGTAGGAGGAATCTCAGCGAGGTAGGCATTTTTGCCCACCCTTCGGAGGATCGAGAATGGTCTGGTGCTACGAGCGTGTAGCTTTGTAGCCGTCCCGGGAGATTATCTCTCCGGTCTGAGCCTAACCATCACTAGGTCTCCCACGTCGAAGACTCGGGATCGGCGGTGCAAGTCGGCAGTCTGCTCGTGATCCTATCATGAATATGCTGATGCAATGCAGAAATATGCTGGGCGAATGCAATGTCGTCCTCGGATACCCTAACGTGCGGGTCAACAGGTGCTAAGTCTAGTGGGCGACGAGGGGCCTGGCCATAGACAATCTCAAACGGGCTCAACCCGGTGGTGCGGTTCACCAAGGAGTTGTATGCAAACTCGGCGCGAGGGATGATCAAATCCCACATCGCGAGGTGTTCGCCCACTAAAGAATGTAGTAGGTTGCCCAAACTACGATTGACGACCTCCATCTGACCGTCGGTCTGCGGATGGTAGGCAGTCAAGCACTTGAGCTGTGTGCCGAGGAGACTCCACAAGGTCTTCCAGAAGTAGCTCGTGAAGCAGACGTCTCGATCAGACACGATCGAAGATGGGAGTCAATGGAGGCGCACAATTTCTTGGAAGAATAGTTGTGCGACCTTCGTGGCGTCAGACGTCTTTTTGGCGCCATCTTCGAGAACCTGTCAACGATGACCATGCCGGAGTGGTGTCATCGTGCTGTCCGGGGTAGTCCTAGGACAAAGTCCATGCTAACGTCATCCCACGGACGCTTGGGCGTCGGTAGTGGGGTGTATAACCCGGCACTCTTCTTGACCTGTTTGGCCAAGGCCCATAAGCGGCACTGGGTAATGATGTTGCTGATGTCGCGTTTGAGCGACGGCCAGTAGAACTGGTATTCTACGGTGGAGATGGTCTTCTCGCGTCTGAAGTGACCGCTAAGACCACCGACATGACATTTGCATATGAGGAAGTCGCGCAAGGACGTGCGTGGCACGCAGAGTCTGTTCTGATAAAACAGGTAGTCGTCCGTAAGGACATAGTCCCGGTAGTCGCGGGACGGTCCCTGTCGAACCCGTGTGATAATCGGGACGAAGTCGGGGCAGCTATCGTAACCGTCTCTGATGGTCTCAAACCCGAGGACCTTCACCCTCATGATGTTGAGCATGTGGGCTCGTCGGCTAAGTGCGTCGGCGACGACATTGTCCTTGCCCTTCTTGTGCTTGATGACGAAGGAATAGTCCTGTAAGTACTCGATCCATCTCGCGTGTCGGTCGCTCAACTTCTGCGGGGAGTGTAGGTATTTGAGTGCCTCGTGATCGGAGAAGAGCTCAAACTCCTTCGAAATGAGATAATGCCGCCAGTGTTGTAGTGCTTGAACGACTGCGTAGAACTCCTTGTCGTACGTTGATTAGCGTAGTCTCACGTCGTTCAACTTCTCGCTGAAGAACTCAACGGGGTGACCCTCCTGGCTGCGGGCACCACCGATCCCAACGCCCGAGGCATCGCAGGTAACCTCGAACACCTTCCCGAAGTCGAGTAGGCGGAGGACAGGAGCCTGCGTCTTCAGAAGCTTCACGTGCTGAGAAGCTCGCTTGGCGGCGGGAGTTCAAGTGAACGGCTCCACCTTGAGGCAGTCGGTGATAGGAGCCGTGACAGAACTGAAGTTCTGTACGAATTGTTGGTAGAAGGTGGCGAGGCCGATGAAGCTTTGTACGTCGTGAAGGCTGGCCGGTGACGGCCATGATGTGATGGCCCGGACCTTGTCTGGGTCCGCGGCAACGCCCTGGGCGATTACGATGAACCTGAGGAAGGAGACTTCCGGGGTGAGGAAGCTACACTTCTTAGG
This sequence comes from Wolffia australiana, assembly GCF_029677425.1. NCBI lineage: Eukaryota > Viridiplantae > Streptophyta > Magnoliopsida > Alismatales > Araceae > Wolffia > Wolffia australiana. The sequence goes on along the minus strand of NC_135851.1, from coordinate 3,673,924 downwards.
GTGCGCGTATAACTGTTCACGCCAAAGGACGGTGCAGACCTGTCGAAGATGGTTGAGGTGTTCCTCCCTCGACTGGCTGTAGATGAGGTTGTCGTCAAAGCAGACGATGACGAATCTCCCTATAAAGGCGCGCAGTACCTCATTCATGAGGCGCTGAAAGGTACTCGGCGCGTTGGAGAGGCCGAAGGGCATGACTCTCCACTCGTATAACCCGTCCTTTATCTTAAAGGCGGTCTTCCATTCGTCTCCAGGGCGAATCCAAACTTGGTGGTAGCCACTACGTAGATCTATCTTCGAGAAGATAGTGGCTCCAGCCATCATGTCGAAAAGGTCTTGGATGCGAGGAATGGGAAAACGGTATCATACCGTTATCTTGTTGATTGCGCGGCTGTCACAGCACATGCGCCATGTGCCATCCTTCTTCAGAGCTAGTAGTGCCGGTACGGCGCAAGGGCTGAGGCTCTCCTGGATGAGGCCCTTTGCGAGTAGCTCGCAGACCTGTCGTAATAGCTCCTCATATCTCTGCGGCTCCATGCAATAGTGTGGCAAATTCGGCAATGAGGCGCCGGGCACGAGGTCGATCGCGTGCTGGATGCTACGCATCGGCGGTAGTTTGCGGGGGAGTTCCTCGGGAAACACGTCACCAAACTCTAATAAAATAGCCTCGACCTCCGGGGCTCGGGGTTCTATGGGTGGATCGGCGGAGACGTCGAGGGTGACGGCAACGCATAGGGGCGTGTCGTCACCCTCGCAGCCCAAGTCTCGAGCAAACAAGGGGCCTCGAACAACCATGAGCCCTATGGGCTTGGTCGGGACCGGCTTGTTTGCCGGTTCGTCGTATACGGGTGCCAAGTGACCCGTCGTCCCTGATATAAGAATGAACACGTGTTCGTCCTTCCGGCTAGAGTTACGTTGTGGTCATATAGCCAGGGACGGCCCAAGATGATGCTTCCCACCTTCATGGGAAGCACGTCACAGAGGACGTTCTCATCGTAGGCGCTCACCTTCAACGGTACGCGGCACTTGCTCTTCACCGGTAGCGATGAAGCATCGATCCACAACACGTAGTAGGGAGTCGGGTGGGGTATCGGGGTTAGCCCAAGTCGGAGAACTATGGCATCGGATATGGCATTGATGCAACTCCCGCTGTCAACGATCAATTTACACACCTTGCCGTTGATCTTGACATAAGTGTAAAATATCAAGGTGCGGAGCGACGCGTCTGCCATAGGGTCCGGTCGGGGCTCCACGGGAGCGGGCCGAACAGGAGGGGCAACTAGAGGTGGTGGTTGCATCATGCTAGCACTAGGCTGGTCAACGGCTATGTTGGCTAGCGAGCGATCCATGACTCGTGGCGCCAGTGTCGGGGTCGTGCGAGGAACCGTGATCTGAATGTACCCGATCTGTCCGTCGGGTTCCTCGTACTTGATGGCGAACTCCTCGTCTCCATGGTAGTGATCATCCAATGTCTCATCCATGTCTTCCGTATTGTTGGGGTCGATGTCTCCCATGTCGATCAACAGCACTAACGATGGGCACTGACTTGCCCTGTGCCCTCTCCCTTGGCACTTGTAGCACGTTAGGTGAGCTTGGATGATGGTGATGCTATGGGTTGGAGTGTCGTTCGTGACGACCCGAGCAGGTGGGTTAGAACCCACGGAAGTGGCGGGGCGGTTCCTTGCCCCCCAGTAATTGGAGTAGCCCGTATGATCGTGAGCGGGGTAGTCCGCGTAGGGACGGGTCGAACCGGTGTGGCTCGGGGCACGGTGGTCACGCTGGGTGGGGTCGCCTCGTCACTCGAAGGATCCATGTGCTCGACTAGGTGATACGCCTCATCCACCTTAGCCGGGTTGCACTTGAGAACCTCGTTGCGCAGGGCTGGTCAGAGCCCATGGGCAAACAGTCCGATGATGACTCGCGAGCCCTCCACGAATCAGCAATGCATACGGCATTCCTCGAATGCCTTGATATATTCTGCCACGGAGAGTCGACCTTGCTTAAGGTCGAGCCAGGTGAGGAACAACGACATCTGGTACTATCGAGGAACGTACTTGCTCCGTAGCTTCTGTGCCATGTCGACCCAGGATGTGATGGGTCGTCCTTGTCGCTCAGCAGAGGCGCACTCATTCTCCCATAATATCTTGGCTTGTCTGCCAAGTCTCGTCTCCGCGTACTCGACGCATAGGTCGTCGTCCATGTGGTACCACCGAAAGTAGGAGTTCATGTTCGATTCCCAGTCGATGAACTCCTTGGGTTTCCATGAACCCTCGAAGACGATGACATCGGCATGTACGCTCCTCTGGATGCGGGCGTGGTGCTCCTCCTGTCGTTGCTCTTCATCATCCGAGTGCCGATCGGGCACCGGTTAGTCCTCATGACGCGGGTCGACGCGTCGTCGAGGTGGGGTCAGCTCATGCTGATGGGGGACCATCGCAACGACACCAACACCGCCATGGGATGCGTTCGACCTCTCCGAGCCGCTCGTGCCGACGCACGCGACCCCGAATTCAAGTATTCTTCGTAAGTCTTTTATTATTTGCTTATTTGTGATAAACATTCGGATCGGGTCGTGTGTTAGGCCTCGTATGTCCTATTACGTCTTGTTCTCTTTCATTACGTGTAAAGAGGAGGGCCACGTCATGCTACGGACCCCTCCTCTCTGTTTGGCCTCTTGGCACCCTCCCCCCCCCATATAAGGGGAAGGCATGACGAAGGGCAAGGGCAGAGAGTCTTTGAAAAAACACATCAGTTGGTATGGTTCATTTTTCGTTTTTCCCTTTAGAGTTCAAAAAAATATCAGGGTATCATCTTCCTCCTTTGTTCTGCCTCCTGGGTCTGTTCGTCTCCCTCCTTCGATCCTGGTTTTCTGAGTGTGCTCCATCACCGGCCAAGGAACAAGCTCCCTATTGGTCGCAGCCACCCTGTCGCCATCTGCCTATTGCCGCTGATTTACCTAGAGAGCGGACCTGTCCTTGGCCGACCAGGTCCCAGCCCGACGGCCACCCTGATTAGACGATCAACCCAAGCCGACCGTGACTCACCGGTTCTCCACACCGGTGACGTGCCGGTCACCCTGCCCTCAATCCGCGGACAGCGCTTCCATTTCTCTCCCTCCTAGGGAGAACCAGTCCGCCAGCTTGATCCTTCCTCAGCCTAGCTGCCGTCGTCTCACCCTTGGGTGGATCCGGGCAACCTCGGCAGTCTTTTCGTCGTGCCCCGCGCTCTCACCTCACCAGCAGCAACACTCGAGTGGAATCTCGCCACCAGAGCCCGCAACGCTGGCGGGTTCCGACACTCCCGGTCGCTAGGAGCCGTGTTCATCGTTCCCGCGACCAGGCAGCACGCAGTAAGCCGGCTGACCTCGCCTAGGAGCCGTCCCGACCGCCGCTCTACTTTGTTCTCAGGTCAGCCCCCTCTCCGCCCGCCCGCGCACGCTCACACGTGTCCCCGCGCGTGCGTCGCGGCTACACGCTGCCCGCCACCTTGTGTGCCTACGCGCCGCGAGCAACCAGTCGCGCGGCCACGCGCGCGCCCACTACCGCCACTACCGTGGCCTTCACTACTGCATGCCACGATTGTGAAGGCCTCGCGCACCTGTGGTTATTGCGGTAACCTACGTTCGTATCCGTGCCAGCAACCGGGCTCACCACCACCGGGTGTTCTCTAGATTGTTCGTCATCGACGGAGCGTGACCAGGTTCCCTCTCGCTCCCTCCCCTCTTTAAAAGTATTATTATTTCCTATAGTACTGTCGCCCTCTATCGATTCCGCTGCCGCTTCCTCGTCGATATTATTCGGTTAGGCTAGCCACCCCTGTCGAGAGTTAGGATTTTCTTTGCGATAGACGATCCGATCACCGCCTTGTGGGAAGAACTCCGTCGGGCCGTAAAACGCCCCTCTCATCGTGCTTGTTCGGTAGAATCAGTGGGTCGCACGGAGTCTCCCCTGACCTGTCCCCTCCCAAATTTACTATGTCTTTGCCCCTTCCATCGGACCGTCCTTGCTGCTCGTGAAAGCTCTTTAATAGCGCATTCATCACATAAGTGAACACGCATCATGCATATTGTGACGTAATACGAGCCGTCGATCCCGGTGTCACCGTATTACATCATATTGGTATTAGAGCCGGTCGTGTTAGCCTTCGCTTAACACGGTCGGTGGAATATCACATTCGTTTCATTACGCATCACATATTTTAAATTCACTTACATACGCACCAAAAAAAAAAGCATGTCATAGCATCCATTTCATCTCATAGCATAATTTAGATAGAACCCGTAGATAACTCTAGAGAAGTTGACCGTAAAATGTTTCGGACACGTGCCTAGATGCAGAACGCCGACGCGGAAGACCTCGGCGTGGATCATGATTTTGATCCCAACTTAGAGGATCTCCCCCCCCCCTAAGATCCGATAGACCTAGCAAACCACGAGGAACCGATAGTGAACGAGGAGGTACTGGTACCTCCTCCCCCTCCGATGGGGGAACCCCTCCCTCGGGTCCCCACTCCCAATGGTGGACACGCATTCATCACATAAGTGAACACGCATCGTGCATATTGTGACGTAATACGAGCCGTCGATCCCAGTGTCACCGTATTACATCATATTGGTATCAGAGCCGATCGTGTTAGCCTTTGCTTAACACGGTCGGTGGAATATCACATTCGTTTCATTACACATCACATATTTTAAATTCACTTACATACGCACCAAAAAAAAAAAGCATGTCATAGCATCCATTTCATCTCATAGCATAATTTAGATAGAACCCGTAGATAACTCTAGAGAAGTTGACCGTAAAATGTTTCGGACACGTGCCTAGATGCAGAACGCCGACGCGGAAGACCTCGGCGTGGATCATGATTTTGATCCCAACTTAGAGGATCTCCCCCCTCCCCTAAGATCCGATAGACCTAGCAAACCACGAGGAACCGATAGTGAACGAGGAGGTACTGGTACCTCCTCCCCCTCCGATGGGGGAACCCCTCCCTCGGGTCCCCACTCCCAATGGTGGACACGCATTCATCACATAAGTGAACACGCATCGTGCATATTGTGACGTAATACGAGCCGTCGATCCCGGTGTCACCGTATTACATCATATTGGTATCAGAGCCGATCGTGTTAGCCTTTGCTTAACACGGTCGGTGGAATATCACATTCGTTTCATTACACATCACATATTTTAAATTCACTTGCATACGCACCAAAAAAAAAAGCACGCCATAGCATCGATTTCATCTCATAGCATCATTTAGATAGAACCCGTAGATAACTCTAGAGAAGTTGACCGTAAAATGGTTAGGACACGTGCCCAGATGCAGAATGCTGACGCGGAAGACCTCGGCGTGGATCATGATTTTGATCCCAACTTAGAGGATCTCCCCCCCCCCCCTAAAATCCGATAGACCTAGCAAACCACGAGGAACCGATAGTGAACGAGCAGGTACTGGTACCTCCTCCCCCTCCGATGGGGGAACCCGTCCCTCGGGTCCCCACTCCCAATGGTGGGGTGGCGTCACTCCACCAAACGGCTAGAACTGAGGACCGTGCGTCCTCTTCCGTGGCCAGCCCTAGGGTGTCGCCTAGTGGTCACCGGACCACCAGCTCGTCGGGAGATGTGCCCCAACGACTTGGCAAGGCTCCTATGCCAAGCAGCCCCGCTCCAGTCCCGGCGTACGTCCCCCCAAGACCGGCGACATCACAGCACCATGATCAGCCAGCGCACCAACCTCGGCACTACAAGCAACGGAGCTGGGAGAATCACCGATGGAGATCGCCACCACCCGACGGGTATCGCAACCAGCGTTACCCCGAGGAACGACCCTATCAGCACGATAGGGGTCACTACCCATCGGAGGCGAGAGCGCCTCCTCATTATGACCATCCCGGTCAGCATCACGGGGCCCCCCCTGTGCAGACCCATGACCTAGCGCCGTATGCGCCGACCTACGCCACAAGGCCGAATGGGCTACCCTACGTCGCCCCCCCTCCGGTCCCTCTGACTACCTATGAGCCACCTACTTATTATACTACGGCGCACACACCTGTGCCCCAACACCACGTTGCCCCACATGCACCATCTATGGTGGTCCCACCATACACCACGGGGTACCCACCGGCGCCCCAACCGATGTACCCGGTGGGCGCACATGGTCAGCCAGCCTTAGCCCACACGTACACTCCGCATACATATCAAGAGCAAGCTGCTCGTACCGGACCACAGGCGTAGACTGCAGCCTATCCCCACCCAGGTTATGCTCCAGAGGCGGCGTACTACCCCCAACCAGCCCCACCGGCCGCGCCCGTCCCAAACTATTTATGGCAAGTAGGCCCTCGGGAGATCCCTTGACCCCCACCAGCTCGTCATCCGGATGATGAACGAGAGAGACGGCGTGAAGCACATCGCGCCATGATCCAGAAGAGCATGCGCATGGAAGTACCCATCTTCGAAGGATCCCAGAACCTGAAGGACTACACGGACTGGGAATCCGATCTAGAGAGCTACTTCTAGTGGTACGAGATGGATGACGACCTCTGTGTATCCTACACAGAAGCTCGTCTCGGAGGGCAAGCCAAGATCTTCTGGAAAAATGAAAAGGAGGCTGCCCGACGCCGAGGAGACCCACCCCACACATGGGACGAAATGTCTCGCAAGCTTAAGGAAAAGTACATTCCTAAGCTCTACATGAGCTGCCTGTTGCTCAAGTGGATGGACCTAAAGCAAGGCCGACGACGGGTCAGCGAGTACATTGAGGAATTTGAGGAATACCGCATGAGGTGCAAATTCGTAGAAAGCCCTCAAATTCAGATCGCTTTCTTCGTTCACGAATTACGGTCAGACCTAGGGGTCAGAGTTCTAGAGCAGAACCCCAGCACCATGGATTTAGCTTACAGCTTAGTGGAGAGTAACGAGTACTCTCATGACGACACCACCCCGACGACCACCGTCGCACCTCGGGCAAGCAACACTAGCTCGTCTACGAGTTCCACCTCTAGAGTGGCACCCGGATGGACACGAGGAGCCCCGGCCACACCACGCCCAGCCACTCTGGCTCCCACCCCGGTACCCGCTCTGGTACCGTCAACACCTTCCACGGTGTCGACCGCTAGGGCACTGGTAGCCACCCGCGAGCCCATGTAGTGCTTTAAGTGCAAGGGGTTCGGACACCGTCGCACTAAGTTTCCTTCCCTCTTACACATGGATATCAACGGGAGCCCGATAGATGCAACGCCGGAGGATGACTTGGAGGTAGATGAGTATCTAGGGGAGTGTCCCGAAGGAGAGGACTACGAGGAACCCCTCGGGTACATCCAGATTACCCCGGTACTCCCTACCTCGGCTCAGCCTGTCACGACCCTACGCATACAGCAGGGCGCCCAGTCTAGGGACCTTAGCACCCTAGCGCGTTCGGCCACTACCACACCAGCGAGGTCGGCCCCCGTGGCCATCGTCATTCCCCAGAAGAACAAACGTCCAACCAAACCCGCTCCGACAGCGCCCCCGCGCGCCCCCACCCCGGCACCAAAGCCACCTACTCTGGGAAGTGCGGACACGACTCAGCGCACTTCCCTCTTTTATCTGTACGTGAAGATTGCCGGGCGCACGTACAAGCTTATCGTAGACAGTGGAAGCTATGTCAACACCATATTCGAGGACACAGCTCGCAAATTAGGACTCAAGTTGGTATCACACCCAACGTCGTACAATGTGTCTTGGATCGACGCATCCACCCTCCCGGTGAGGATGTAGTGCTATGTTCCCTTGAAGATGAGCACATATGATGAGTAGGTGCTCTGTGATGTGCTGCCAATGAAAATTGGTAGTATCATCCTCGGATGCCCGTGGCTGTTTAACCATGACGTCCAGTTAGCGGGGCAAGCGAACACCTGTTCGTTCGTGTATGGAGGTCGGCGCCTCATATGGTACCCTTTGACCTGCGCCCACGCCCCACCACCAGCACCCACATCCGGTCAGGAACCCTCCCGACCGACGTCGGTCATCACCAATGGGTGCATATTTAGACAAGGCATCGAGCCCGTCAAGGATACACTACCGGTCTGTTTCGCCCTCGCCCTATGGCCATCATTGGCACCGGAGGAAACGGCGCCAAAGGACCCTGAGGTGTCCCAACTAGTGGCAGAGTTCCCGGACGTATTCCCTGCCGAGCTCCCTTGTGAGCTTCCTCCATTGAGGAACATCCAGCACGCGATAGACTTAGTTCCGGGAGCATCTCTCCCAAATCTACCTCACTACCGGATGGACCCGGTCAAGTACGAGGAGCTGCATGGGCAAGTGAAAGAACTTCTCTCCAAAGGATTGATCAGGGAGAGCCTTAGCCCGTGTGCTGTACCAGCCCTACTTGCGCCCAAGAAAGATGGGACGTGCGCATGTGTTGTGACTCTAGGGCTATCAACAAGATTACGGTGAAGTACCGTTTCCCGATCCCTAGAGTACAGGACCTATTCGATGAGATGGTCGGAGCCACTATCTTTTCAAAGATAGATCTTTAAAGTGGATACCACCAGGTCCAAATCCGACCAGGAGACGAATGGAAGACGGCGTTCAAGATCAAGGACGGACTATACGAGTGGAACGTCATGCCATTCGGGCTCTCAAACGCCCCAAGTACTTTTCAACAACTTATGAATGAAGTACTCTGACCATTCATAGGGAAATTCTTCGTACTATATTTTGACGACATTTTGGTTTATAGTGCCACGAGGGACGAGCACCTCCAGCACCTTCGACACGTATGCACTACGCTGCGTCGAGACAAGTTGTATGCTCATCCGAAGAAGTGTAGCTTCTTCGTGTCCGAAGTATCCTTCTTAGGATTTATTTTGTCACCTAGAGGAGTCGCCGCCGACCCAGCCAAAGTGGAGGCGATCACCACTTGGCCAAAATTGAAGAAAGCGCACAACGTTCGTAGCTTTATCGGACTCGCCACCTTCTATAGGAGATTTGTGCTAGGCTTTAGCGGTGTAACTACACCTCTCACGGACCTCCTCAAGAAGGAGAACTTCGAGTGGACCCCATCGGCAGATCACGCCTTCGAGCTAGTGAAGAAGCTCATAACGGGGGCACCGGTACTCCGATTACCCGACTTCGCCAAGGTCTTCGAGGTGTCGTGCGATGCCTCGGGAGTCGGGATAGGGGGACTCTTCAGTCAGGAAGGACACCCCATAGAGTATTTGAGCAAGAAGCTAAACGACACACGCCGGAGATATGACAACTACGATAGGGAAGTCTACGCCCTAGTGCAGTCCTTACGCCATTGGCGTCACTACCTCCTCCCGAAGGAGTTCGTCCTCTTCTCAGACCACAGCGCCTTGTGTCATCTTCACGATCAGCGAGAGGTCAGTGATCGCCAGGCGCGTTGGATAGCATATCTTCAGGACTTAACATTTGTCGTTCGACACAAGAAGGGCAAGGATAACATAGTAGCCGATGCCCTAAGAAGACGGCCCCTAGTCTTGAACATGATGAAGTCTCAAGTCCTCGGATTTGAGCAACCACGCGACGACTACATCGACTGTCCCGACTTCGAGAAAGTCTTCGCGCAGGTCCGCGATGGCACAATCCCGAAATCCCAGGATTACTACATCGACGATGTTTACCTCTTCCACGGCAAGAGGCTTTGCATACCCCCGACATCCCTACGCGATTTCCTAGTGTGGGAGATGCACGCCGACGGGTTGAGTGGACACTTCGGCGTCAACAAGACAATTCACGAAGTGGAGCATCGGTTCTTCTGGCCATCTCTAAAGCGAGATGTGGGAAAGATCATTTCCCAATGTTCAACGCGCACGAGGGCCAAGCTGACGAAGCAAAACACGGGGCTCTACACGCCACTACCCGTCCCCGACAAGCCGTGGGAAGATGTCAGCATTGATTTCGCCTTAGGCCTGCCTAAGACCTTTAGGCACCATGATTCCGTCATGGTTGTTGTCGATCGTTTCTCGAAGATGGCACACTTTGTGCCATGCTCGAAAACATCCGACGCTTCTCGAGTCGCTCGAGTCTTCTTCGACAACATCGTCAGGTTACACGACGTACCGAAGACCATTGTCTCCGACCGAGACGTTAAATTTATCAACTACTTCTGGAAAACACTTTGGGTCCTCATGGGAACCCAACTGAAGTTTTCCACCGCATACCATCCCCAGACGGATGGTCAGACGGAGGTTACCAACCGTAGATGGGGTAACCTCCTTAGATCGCTAGTGGGTGAGAACCTTAAAATGTGGGATCAAGTCCTACCCCGCGCCGTATTCGCCTTCAACCACTTGGTGAACCGCACAACGGGAAAAGCCCCGTTCGAGATAGTGTACGGTCAACTTCCGAGGAAGCCAATTGACCTCATTCCCCTAGATGCATGTAGTAAAATTTCCAATGACGCATATGATTTCGCGAACGAACTTAGGAACATGCATAAGCATATACATTCACGCATATCATCTCTCAATGAGCAATATAAGGCTGCTGCCGACAAGGGACGAAGGTCCAATATCTTCTCGGAGGGCGACCTAGTGATGGTTAGATTGAGGCCTGACAGATATTCTCCAAGGGTCGCTACGAAGCTTCATGCTCGTAGTGCCGGGCCTTTCCGAGTAGCCCAACGAATCAACAACAATGCATATGTCGTGAGCATTCCTCCTAGTAGGGGACTTAGTTCAACCTTCAACATCAGTGATTTGATCCGATATCATCCGTTGCCACCCATCGAAGAGCCTCACAGCCACTCGAAGATTGATAGTGAAGTGAGTGAGAGCACACACATCCCCTTTCCACTACCCACCCATATGCGGCAAGAAAAGATAGAAACGGTACTGTAGGAAGTAATTAATGCTGTAGGGGATCGAGTGGAACGCACGTTCCTGGTACACTGGCAGGGGCGACCGACATCGGACGACACATGGATCACAGAAGAAGACCTACGACGACATCGACCTGACCTGCTCCAGCCCATCGACGACATTGTGGAGATTAGCTCGTCGGGGTCGAGCTCTTCCCGCCTTGGGAGGATGATACCAATTTGATGCAGGACCACGTTCGAGACGAGGTCCAGCCGTCATCGAGTGAAGACACTCGGTGTCAAGATCGTGTCGGTGCGTGACGAATACTTGAGGGGTCGTCGGGCACGGGTCTCCTACGAGGATGACCTACTATGAAATGTTCGGGTAAGGGTGTCGTACGTGCAACTGCCGACAAGCACAGGGGAAGGCCAACGCCGGGGTTCGACGCAGTCGCCCGGAGATGGGAAGGTAAACTTCCTGACCCTCGTCTAGGGGGACGAGGTTGCGACGGCGCCGAACGGGTATTCCCCGACAGAGGTTGCCCGCACGCGACGGGCGAACGGACTCATACCAAACCAGGCGAGACGCTCAAATATACGTAGTTTTCACTCGACCTGTCACTCTCACCTACGTCTAACCCGAGCGTGGTGGAGGCAACCGAGAATGCACTATAGGAAATAAACGATGGGACCGTACGGCATACCTCGACGTCGACCGAGAGTATCGTCCTTGCGTCGTACAGGAACTCGCTGGGTGCAATGTCAGCGCTGGGAGGGGCGACGTTAGCAGACAGTCAGGGAGCGCGGAGGGTGCGGATCGGTTGACAAGAGCGGCACGAGAGGACAGCTCGGAGCACCGGGATGATGAGCGTAGGGGCGATCCAAGTGCAGCAGACGGGCCACACGGTAGGGTAGTTCCACTACAGGAGGTTGCGTCTGACACTTCGTCGAGCGCGTGGGGCGCGAGCGAGGAGCGGAAGAAGGCAGTCGCGGCGCACCCACGATGGAGGCGCGGCACGGTGTGCGGCGCAATGGGAGGGCGTGGATCCAGGTAGCGATTGCGGCGCAGGTGCCGAGAGCGGCTCATTCTACAAGATCGAGCGGCACTAAGGCACGTTGTAGCGTTGCGTCGCAGCAGGGACGTCCGACCCAAGGGAGGGTTCGGGTGGTTGGTATCCTCACAAGGGGTGGCGCGAGAGTCGCCTATGGGCGCGGTCGGTAGGCGCGCCGATCGGCGATGGCAAGCGGCGCAGACGTGAGGGTGAGACGCACGAACACCTGATGCGAGTCACCCGCAGGTGCACGGAAGTGACCCTCTGTCTTCTAGGGTGACGAGTGATAACACCCTAATTTTGATCTTTATTTCATGTTATTAGCATGATTTATGCATTTAAAAGGCTTAAAATTGGGTTGTTATCAAATATTTACACGAAAATAATGTTTTCAAGTAATTTCTGATTTTTCCCTAATTTTCTGTTAATTACATGAATTTGTAAGGATTTAATGAAGCTCGAAATAATTATTTTTGGATGAAAAAGGCATATTAAAAATTTTATTTCGACATTTATCAACATGGGAATGAATCAGGGAATTTTCTAGAATTTTTTACGAATTTTTAGGAATTTTCTGGGATTTATTTCAAGAAGAAATGCATTTATTCTATCAAAAAAGGGCATATTTATAAGAGAAAAAAATGTATTTATGCAATTTCTAGACTTTCCGGGGCCTTTTTGCAACGTTTCGTTGCAAAAAGACCTTGAAAACAGCTCTCAGTCGCCATGGCAGGCGTAAAGATCCAATTCAAAATCATTCAGGGTTTATTTGCAATTGCATTATTAATTTTAGAGAAAATCGGAGGAGAGAGAGTGCCAAAAGGACATATATACAAATACCTCTGGGCGTCGTCAGATATCAATAATCTGTTTTATGAAGGGCTTCGTTGAAAAATCGCGCCGGTGCCTTCTGCCGCGTCGACGTGGCGAAATCGCGCCGGTGCCTTCTACACGTAGGAAGTAAGTACACCGCCCGTGCAGCGCATACAACGCGCGTGCACGGGTGGTGACGTGGCGACAGTTTAATGGATAAGGTATAAAGAAACGTGCGTAGCGATGCATATGCAAATCCCGCTTTTTGATTTTTCTTTTGTTTTTCTTTTTTTCGCAGGTGGGGTACATGGCGCAATGAGAGAGAGCCCGCCAAAGATATTTGAAATGCGGCAACCAATAGGCTGCCGACACGTCATTGCGTGAATTAAGAAATAAATCAATTTTAATCCAATGGTTAAAATTGGTTAAAATTGATTTATTAATAACTTTTGATCCTGAAGTCCGATTGAGATGATTTTTTTATGGATTTGCTCATCTTGATCTCCTCTTTCTATCTGTACAGTTGGATTGTTCAGATCTAGCCTACATTTATAGATAAATATTAATTACTAAACGGGGGTAAAATGGTGATTTTCACCATGTAACCTAGGTATAAAAGCTGAATTTCGAGAGGAGGGGCTCATTCTTGATGGTTCTCTATCACAGCTGCAAGACAGAGAGGAGTCCCACCCTAGATCAAGTTATCTGGTACTTTTTCCTTGATTGTATTTGGATTTGTGCATTTTGAATGAGATTAGTTCAATTTCTTGTTTCTTCTTCTTGGTTTTGATCTGAAATTCTAAATCGCTTGGCTTGAGCGGCATGTAGAAGCCCTGATTAGGATTGAGAGGAGAATTTGAGGGATTCAACTAAGCATTCAACTGCATTCCAAAGAAAAACTCTAAAAAAATTAGTTTTAATTCTTAGGAGATTAAATTACCCCATTTCAGTTCTGAATTATCAAAGTTGCAAAAACAAACCAAACTCAAATTATAAATTCCTTTTCAACCTCTCTAATTGACCTCTTGGATCCTTTTATTAGGATCAAAGAAGCCATTTTAGAGCTCCATATTTCTTCTATTCATCTCAACTCTTCTATCCCCCTTTCTAAATTCTCATCTAATTAGGGTGACTTGATCCTCATTGAAGATCAAATTCAGTTTAATCAGAGTGAAACGACCAATACAATCACCAAATTGAATTCCTTACTAGCTTCCCTTGGACGACACTCGTACTTATCACTATACGTTTTAAGTGGAGTTCTTATAAATTTTATTGCATAAGCCAAAATCCACAACGACAAGGGCTAAAAATTGCATAGTTTTACCCCTATTTTCGGCTTATCAACGAGCTCGGAGGAGCTGGTCACCGGGTGGGTAGGCCGCAGCGTCGATCGGTTTAGTAGCGGGAGTCGGCGTGGTTGCACCGCACTCACTGGTGGCCGCAACCGATTGAGAGGCTGGGACGATGGTCGGCTCCGCGATGGTGGCAGGAGAGAGAGGGAGGGACCCAGAGGTGCAGGGACGAGGTGCTCAGCGGGGCTGGTCACGGCAGGCAAACTCACCCACGGCGAGGCAAGTCCATGCGTCGAGACGAGTCAGAGGCAAGACGGTCAGGCGTGCCCCCTGCACGAGTCACACTGTCGGGGCGAGTCCATGCAGGATCCTAAGGTGGCCCGGCGTGCAGGGTCTTGCCAGGCGTCCGGATCGCACGGGAGGCAGCGCCGACAGCAGGCCTGGCGCGGCGGTTGCACCACGCGGGAAACGCCGGGCCACGGGGTTGGCGCGCCATAGGGCAGAGCGGAGTCAGCGGTGACCAGGGGATGGCCGCGACCCAGGGCCCTACTCGTTCTTGGTCCTTGCTGCTTCGTCTTCAGCTCTCCTTCTACTCTTCTCCTTGTTCTTCTTCTTCTTCAACTGGACGTAACCCTAGCTCATCGGGGAGAAAGCCATCTCTTTTCAAACAACAATATTCAAATTCTTCGATGCAAAAAGTCTGTCCAGTTTAGGGCAACTCTCTTCCCTTATATAGGGGAAGGGAAGTTGGCCCATTAAACCAAAAACCCAAATGAAAAGCACAAGCTATCAACCTACGACTTTGAAGAAAAGAAAACACGATGACCGGTGAAGACGGGGGAGGGGAGGTCCTTATGGAACAAGCCTCCCTCCTTACACATGACCATGACGAGTTGGAAAACGACGAACGACGATGATTAAAATCAAAGCGGCGAGTAAAACAAAGATGTAAAGATAACAATACGGTGTCCATTACCCGGGATACTTGAATCTGGGCGCGCGTACCATCACCTTGGCTTGCCGAGCGGGCTGAACGCGAACGGGCAGTGCTGTTGAGGGCGGTGGTGACGTCTCCGAAGACGTATCCGGAGCTAGGGCTGGTGCCGTCGGGGACGACGATGACGTCTCCAAAGACGTTTCTGGGGCTGCTGCCGGGGCTGTGCCATCACTCGGCCTCCCGACCAATTGATGTCGCTCAGCGCACGTCGATTTTCTACACGTACGTCAAGATTGGTGGACGTACCTACAAGTTGATGGTCGATAGCAGTAGCTGCATCAACGGTATCTCCGAGGATACGGCTACTCGGCTTGGACTTCCCTTTCTCCCTCACCCCACTCCCTACAATGTGTCTTGGATCGACGCATCCACCATTCTCGTAAAGATGCAATGTTACATGTCGTTGAAGATGAACACGTATGACGAGAAGGTCTTATGCGACGTACTCCCCATGAAGATTGGGAGTATTATACTTGGTCGACCATGGCTGTAGGATCATGATGTACAGTTATCGGGAAGAGCAAACACGTGCTCTTTCATCTACAGAGGACGTCGACTCATATGGTACCCCTCGGTGCGGCTACCTTCACTACCCACGCAGTCGACGACGACGCCGCCCCACACTACACCCTCCGCCATTATCACTAATGGTTGTATCTTCCGGCGTGAATTGGAACATGATCGGGAGTCCTCTCCCATATGCTACGCCGTAACATTATTAGACGGAGCTGCCGAGTCAGATCATGAGACTCCACCCTCAGAGATCACCCAACTCCTCGAGGAGTATGCGGATGTATTTCCCGCCGAGCTACCGAGTGAGATCCCTCCGCTATGCCAAATCCAGCACGCCATCGACTTGGTCCCGGGAGCCACTCTCCCTAACCTTCCACATTACCGGATGGATCTGGTTAAGTATGAAGAACTATACACCCAGGTGAAGGATCTCCTAGCTAAAGACTTAATTAGGGAAAGCCTTAGCCCATGTGCCGTACTGGCCCTGCTCGCCCCAAAGAAGGATGGTACTTGGAGGATGTGCTGTGACTCGTGAGCCATCAACAAGATCACGGTGAAATACCGTTTTCCAATACCTCGAGTCAAAGACTTATTCGACGAGATGGTAGGCGCGTCTATCTTTTCCAAGATACACTTACGGAGCAGCTACCATCAAGTCAGGATAAGGCCTGGGGACGAATGGAAAACGACGTTCAAAATAAAGGATGGTCTCTTTGAGTGGAACGTTACGCCATTCGGA
This sequence comes from Wolffia australiana, assembly GCF_029677425.1. Lineage (NCBI taxonomy): Eukaryota > Viridiplantae > Streptophyta > Magnoliopsida > Alismatales > Araceae > Wolffia > Wolffia australiana. The sequence goes on along the minus strand of NC_135851.1, from coordinate 3,657,715 downwards.
TTATCAAAAGCTCCTAGCACATTTCAGCGTTTGATGAACGAAGTGCTTCGACCATACATCGGTAGGTTTGTCATCGTATACTTTGACGACATCTTAGTGTACAACAGAACCCGGGAGGAACACGCACAACACCTACGACACGTGTGCACATCACTACGCCATGAGAAACTGTACGCACATCCGAAGAAGTGTACCTTCTTCACCTCCGAGGTCTCCTTCCTCAGATTCATCCTGTCCACGAACGGAGTAGCTGTCGACCCGGCCAAGATCGACGCCATCATTTCCTGCCCTAAGCTTAGGAGTATCCACGATGTCCACAGCTTCATATGACTCGCAACCTTCTATCGAAGGTTTATCCCAGGATTTAGTGGAGTTACCGCGCCTATTACCGACATCCTCGAGGGGGAGAAATTGACGTAGGATGACTACAGGGTAGGCGAGGAAGGGCGGGACGACAAGATGTACGGGCTAAGGGTAGGATGGGTGTGTGAGGGATAAAACAATCCACAGAAATTCACGGCCGGATTCGGATTTAAAACCGATGAAAATCTGGTGGTGCAGCTCCAACCCTATCGAGGGCGAGAGTACTGTCTTCCCCCACCGCGACGATGCCTAAGCACCGAAATCAATACCCGAATTTGCGTCGCGAGGAAACACTCGAGAAGGAGGGAGAAGAAGTAGATAATCCAAACCAAATCTAATTCTGACAGCGATGGAAACTTCTTGAGAAAACACTGAATGAGGAATACTTCGACACCAAAGAGTTCAGGCGTACCTCAGCACCGTAGTGCGTGAAGAGGTTGTGGGAAATTCTGATCGTGACGAAGCTGGGCGATTCTGGGCGTTGAGTGGCCCATTGGATGAGGACGATCCTGGGCACTCCGGGCGTTGACTGGCCCTGGTTGAGACTAGATGATGTTATCGTAGAGTCAGGCGTAGGCAGATACCCGCGCGCGCGAAGCCCGCGTAGGGTGCGCGGAGCTCACGCAGCGCGCAGAGCAGCGCGCGCGGGCATTGAGCGCGTGGAGCGCGCGGAGCGCCGGCGTGCGCGCGGAGTGCGCGGAGTGCAGCGGAGCGCATGCAGCGCACGCGGCTCGAAGCACAGATGGCATCGACGACGGACAGGTGGTCGGTCAGCCCGCGGAGTGCGGGCGACCGTGTGCGCAGTGGGGGCAGGTGATCGGCGCGCGGCGTGCGCGAGCGGCCAGGGGCGGCCCTGGGCGACCTTTGGAAGGGCAGCCTGGGCGGCCCTGGCGGGGCGGCCCTGGAGGCCTTGCGAGACTGCCTGGGCGACCTTGGGCGGCCTTGAGTAGGGCGGCTTGGGCGGCCCTGGCGGGGCTGCCTGGGTGACCCTTGGCTGGGGCGGCTCTAGGACCTTTGGATGGGCGGCCTGGGCGGCCCTGGCGGGGTGGCCTGGGCGGCGTGGCGAGACTGCCTGGGCGACCTTGGGCGGCCTTGACTGGGATGGCTTGGGCGGCCTTGGTGGGGCTGCCTGGGTGACCCTTGGCTGGGGCGGCCTTTGGGCGGCCTAGGAGGGCGGCCAAGGGAACGGCCTAGGGCATCCTTGGGTGGCCTGGGGGCAATGGGGTGGCCTTGGCGGCCAAGGCGGGCGGCCTGATTGGGCAACCACAGGAGTGGCCTGGGGCGACCCTTGAGGGCGAGAGCAAGAGGGAGAGGGAGAGGGAAATGGAAGTGAGGGGAGAGGGAGAAGGAAATGGAAGAGATGGAGGAGGGAGAAGAGAAGAAGATGGAGGGGAAGAAGTGGAGGCCGGCGACACGATGGTGGCGGCGGCGGAGGTGACAGCGGCTAGGGTTGGAGGAGGATAGGGGTGGCTGCGTAATCCTCCAAGAAGAGTTAAACGAAAAAACTCGATTCTTGAACTATGATTGCCTAAGAGTTTCTTGAAAACAATGGCCTTTATATAGGCCTTGGAGGAAAGAGAAATTGACGAGAAAGTAAAGACGAGAAAATAAAGACGTGCACCGTGTCACGCCAAAGGGCAGTTGTGGATCTGCCTTTGGCGTCGTGTCATGACGCGCGTAGAGGCGTGCGCGAGTGGAGACGTGCAAGTTGGCGGTTGTGGTGTGTCGGCTTTAGGGTTGACTCCGGTTGACCGTGGTGGGTTGACTTTGGTTGACTCCCGATGAGATGTTGGACCCCCTCCGCCGACCAGGCCTTCGAGCTTCTTAAGAAGCTCATGACCGAGGCTCCGGTCCTCAAGCTCCCAGATTTCAACAAGGTATTTGAGGTCGCGTGTGACGCATCCGGAGTCGGGATCGGAGGAGTGCTCAGCCAAGAGGGACACCCCATCGAGCACTTCAGCGAGAAGCTGAATGATACTCGAAGATGGTATGATAACTACGATTGAGAGTTCTACGCTCTCATACAGTCCCTGCGCCATTGGCGCCACTACCTACTCCCCAAGGAGTTCGTACTATACTCGGATCACGGGGACCTTTGACACCTTCATGACCAGAAGAAGGTTAGCGACCGCCCTACTCGATGGATTGCCTACCTTCAGGATTACACCTTCGTCATACGGCACAAGAAGGGAAAGGATAACGTCGTCGCCGACGCCTTGAGCCGGCAACCACTAGTCCTTAACATAATGAAGACCCAAGTCCTTGGGTTTGAGAAGATCCGAGACGAATACGCCGAGTGCCCGGACTTCTCCCAAGTCTACTCCTCCTTCACGGACACGGCCACTCCCAGATCGAGGGATTACTTCACTGACGGCGGCTATCTATTCCACGGCGGAAGACTATGCGTACCTCGGACCTCGATCCGGGATTTCCTCATCCACGAGACACATGCCGGTGGTCTTAGTGGTCACTTTGGAATTAACAAGATGATCCATGCACTTTAGGAGAAGTTTTATTGGCCGTCCTTGAAAAGGGATGTCGGAAAATTTATTTCACGATGCCTTACTTGTTCTCGCGCGAAGCTCACCTAGCAGAACACGGGGCTATATACTCCCCTACCGGTCCCCCAGAGACCATGGGAAGACGTTAGCCTTGATTTTGTTTTGGGGTTACCCCCAGAGACCATGAGGTTGTTAACCGAAGTCTCGGAAATTTACTGAGATCTATCGTGGGGGATAACGTAGCCGCATGGGATCAAGTGCTTCCTCGAGCGTAGTTTGCCTTCAACTACTCGGTGAATCGCACCACAGGGAAGGCCCCGTTCGAAATCATCTATGGTCAACTTCCACGTCGACCCCTTGACCTCATGCCATTAGACGCACATCATAGGATCTCAGATAATGTATTAGAATTTGCTGAACAAATTAGGGCCATGCATGATATCATACATTCACGCATTGCATCCATGAATGAGCAATATAAGGCGTCCGCTGATAAGGGTCGTAGATCCATGTCATTCTCTGAGGGAGAATTAGTCCTGGTCAGATTGAGGCCTGAGAGGTTCTCTCCAGGGGTCGCTACGAAGCTCCATGCTCGTAGCGCCGGGCCTTTCCCGATAGCCCAAAAGATCAACGACAACCCCTACGTTGTGAGTATCCCGCCAACTTGGGGGATTAGGTCGACGTTCAACGTCACTGATCTATCCCGATACCTTCCTTCGCCACCCATCATCGAGCCTCACAGCCATTCGAGCCTTAGTAGAAAAGAATGTGAGAGTCAACCAGCCCCTTCTCCGTTTCCCACCCTTGTACAACAAGACGAGATAGAAACGATTATGCAGGAGATAATTCACGCTGAGGGGGAGCGGGTAGGTCGCACTTTCTTAGTCCATTGGCAGGGATGGTCGTCTTTCGACGACATGTGGATCTCTGAGGACGATCTTTGATGACTCCGACATGACCTGGTTCAACCGCTCGAGGACATCACGGAGCTTTATTCGCCGGAGTCGAGTTCCTCCCACCCCGGGAGGATGATGGGGGACCATCCAGGAGACGCGACGATCGGTCGACATCAGCCTCGCAGAGCTGCTCGCGCCGATGTTCACCAACCGGGGTTTAAGTACCCCCATAAGCATCCTTATCTTACTTGTTTTTCTGTTTTGCTTGTGTTTTTGGATTTCATGGACTGGGCCGGTGTGGGCCTCGTCCTCATCTTTTACTTTTATTTTTCAGTTTTTATTTTCAATTGTAAGGAGAGGCCGAACCATGTCTCGCGATGGTTCGTCCTCCCCCCACGTTCACTTGGCACCTATCCTCACTATATAAGGGGATAGCATGCCCAAGTGAACATTTGAGTCATTTGTTGAAGAAGTTTTTCCAACTCTTGTCTCCACTATCGTAGTGAGTAGATTGTAGAGAGGAGTGGCTGCCCTCACCCACGTCGAGATCGCTCCGTGGAGTAGAGCCCGCGTCCCCCCCACGTCGAAACCACTCTGTGGGAATGCGCTCAACGTCTTCGTCGAGATTACTCCGAAGACGCTAAAAGAGTTCAAGAAGGCCACAATTCTTGGAGCCAAGACCCTTTGTCGAGATCACTCCGAGGGGATTGAGGAATCGAGAATCGTCGTCACTATCGACCATCAAGGTCCCTCCACCGCCGCCCACGAGCTCTTCAAGGGGGTCAAGAATCCTGGCCCTCCAAAGGTTTCTTGGGTGGTTACTCTCAAGAACCCCGGTTCTTGATTGCGCACCTCCACCACCACACCATCTTCATCTCCGCCATCCTTGCAATGCCCCGCCAACCTGCGGCTGACTCCGCCATGATCGCCGCCCCTCTCCGCCATCCCCTCCATCTCCACTCCGCCGCCCCGTCATCCCAACCACCGGCCGACCCTGCCCCGGCCGCCGCCCCGCGCCACTCATCTGCCCGCATCCGCATGTCAGGCTGCACACGCACCGGACCTTCCCACCGGCGCTCGTGAGCCCCTTCATCCTCCCGCGATGGACCGCGCCGAGAGCCACGTGCCCACCCTCATCGGTGCTGCCGCCCGTGGTCGCGCATCGTCCCTCCGCCTGCGGCTGCGCAACTTGCACCCGCCCGCGCAAGCACGTGACACGTCCGCCCGCGCTCACGCACCGTGCGCCTGCGCGTACCCGCTCACCGCGCACGCCCGCGCGCTGCACACGCCCGCCTGCGCGCGCCCGCAGTGCCAGTGCCCGCACAATCCGGGCGTCCACGCACTCTACTAAGACCCGAGGTCGTACGCCGCTACGGTGCACAGCCGCCACCAGCTCGTCCTTCCACGCCACCCACGGGTCCCCATCCGACGCCCAGCTTCCCCGACCGTCGCCGACTCCACCCTCGGCATTGTTTTGAACGTGAACGACACCGTAGACTATCGATACATCAGGTACCCGCTCGTCTCCCCTCCGTCAATCTCCATTATTATTATCTGCTTCAGTCTCGTCTTCCGCTATCTCGTCCGCTGCCCATTTTCATCGACTCGTCAATAGGTTAGCCACCTCGTCGAGTGATAGGGTATCTCCTTGTGGTTGAGCGTTATTGCTGTCCTTTAGCGTCGAACACCTTTGGGCCGTCACACGCCCCTCGCCACCTAGTCGTCATAGTTGGTCCGACGGGTCATTGGGAGTTTGATTTCGGATCAATATCTCCCCTTTGATTGACGAGGACCTACTTTCCTATCTGTGGACGACCGTTAATTGCTCTTTCGATGATTTCATCTATCGGCATATATTAACATAAATCACAAACCTATTCATCGATTCTTGTGACGTAATACGAGCCGATCGATCCCGGCAGGTCATATTATATCAACAACCAAGGCAGGCGCTAGTCGCAGCCACGGCCAAGGCCACAGCTGCAGGCTGCACTTGCAGTGCAGGCACAGCCCAAGCTGGCCCTTATAGCATCCCATAGATAGTCCCAGTTAGCGCCCAAGGAAATAGAGGTAAATTTCAATTCATTTAAAAAGGGGTTGCCAAATTTACATATTGGTTCAATTTTCTAACAGCGGCAATATGAGATTACCATATAACATTACTTTTCAAAATGCAGGTTGGGCCAGAGATTGCAAGAGAACAACGGGCCACAACCTTAAGAAAATTAAAAGTGAAATCGTGACCATCAATCTTCCTTTGGAATATCGAACGCTCAAGACCGTCGTTATATTTTCTTTCTTTTTCTTCTATTTCAGGCGACAACTCAGCACGGAAATACGACATGGAGGAATCAGAGGTGGACACGTGGAATCGGAAGCTGACTTGCTGGAGCTGACAGAGCAAGGGTTTTCCTCCAAATATTTTAATCTCTCGTTATCCTGATTTCTACCTTTCTGAATCTTCTCATTCTTTCCTTATATCACTCTTCATCTCTTGTAATGTATCTTTCTCTTGCTTCTTACCTCATTGGATAACAATATATCAATTTACTTGTTCAGACTTTCTCAGTTTTCCTTTTCTCAATATTTCATTCTCGCACTCACTTTTTCTGCTCTTCCTGTTCTCAGAAATCTCTCTCAATGTCTTTCGTCCCTTTAGAACACCCTTTTAACATAATAGATAATAAGCTGCATTACAATCTAACTTCTAATAACTATGATCTTTCTTGTTCAAGAAGTACAAAAGATGTTATTTTCTTTTTCATTGTCATATCTTGATCGACGCTTATTTGATTCTCTAATCCTTTTGAATATCGCATCCTCTCGTAATCTCACTCTTTGTTTCTCTTAATCTCTCAATCTCTCTTTTTTTTGTTATCTGACGCTCTATGTCTATCCACATCTAAATTTTTTTTGATTCATTGTCTTGCATTGCAACGCGTCCCTAATAGGTTTTTCAAAAAAAACACATTTGGACAACAATTTTCTTGCAATGGAAAATTCTATCGATTCAATTTTTTACGGATATGTTGTTGTTCGGGTGTCGGTATGGACTGCCTAAAACTGTGAGAAATGACACGGCCATTTCAACACCATCACCCTACACCATGGTGAAGATGATTTTGAGTGAGTTGGATGGACGGCTGAGTGATCTCTACATCATTGTCTCAATTTCACCCTAATCATCTTTGTCATTTGCATAAATCACTATATGGTCTCAAGCAATCTCCCAGAGCATGGTTTACCAAATTTATTGAATGCCTTTCAGATTTTGGATTCATTGCTTCCAAAATAAACAATTTGTTAATTTTTTAATTAGGACGAAATCCCATTTTTATTCTCATCTATGTTGATGATATTTCAATCATTAGTCCCCAGACCTCTGAAATTTCAAGGCTCATATATCATCTGAACTTTCACGTTTGCCGTCAAGGACTTAGGACCCACTCAGTTTTTTCTTGGAATTGACTTATAATTAAACATGAACAAGGTTTTGTTTTATCTCAATATAAATATGTCACATCCATTTTACATTGGGCAAACATGGAACACTGTAAGTCGTCCTCCACTTCGTGTGCTGTTTCACCTGTTCAAAACAATGACTCATCACCAAATGATATTCTTCTGTATCATCAATTAGTTGGATCTCTCTAATACTTGACTCTTAACAGAACTAATATTGCATATGTGGTAAACAAAGCATGTCAAAATATGCATTTACCAACTCATAGTGACTGGCAAGCTTTGAAACATCTTACAGTATCTGAATGGAAGCATTCTTAGCGGATTAATAATTCATTGTCATTCTGCTTTCACGATCAATGCTTATAGTGATGCAGATTGGGCAGGTTACAGCACTAACCGACGATCTATCGGAGCCTTTCAAGTATATATTGGCAAAAATCTTGTATCCTGGAGCTCCAAGAAGCAACCAAAGGTTGCTCGTTCCAACACAGAAGCTGAGTACAAGGCGTAGGCAAATCGCACTTCAGAAGTTATCTGGATACAGTCCTTTCTCAAGGATATTCACCAAACACCAACGGACAATCCAATATAATGGTGTGACAATATTGGGGCAACGTATGTCGCCGCCAACGTAGGCTTCCATGCAAGGATTAAACACATTGAAATAGATTTTCACTTCATACAGGAGCAATTTGTAAGCAAGAATTTACAAGTTGTGGGCAGTGATGAACAACTTCCAGATACTACAAAGCTTCTTCCCAATACCAGGCTACAATAGATCAGAAGCAAGCTCAACGTTCTCAACACTTTGCCGTTGAGCTTGAAGGAGGGTAATAACAGATTTCACAACTCTGTTCATGTCTCACACCAAGTCAATGTCTCCAGATCTATATATATGGCCCAATAGGATATAAAATGAAGAATATACTAGTAAAAATAAGCCACACATCCTATACTCTTTATGAGAAAATAGTGGCTAGGATTAAATATAAGTTCAAATATAGATGGCTAGGACTAAATATAAGTTCAAATATAGATGGCTAGGATTAAAAGTAGTTAGGATTCTAGATAGCCTTTAGGATTAAAGATAGATAGGAGAAGGATTCAACTGTCATGCTTTGTTTTCACATGGCCGTTATATTATGCTATAACGGCTTTAATTAGAACATAGTAACAAACTATATAACGACTATTATCTTAAAGCATATACAAACCAATTGTTAAATTGTTACTTGTTGGATTGAACATGCGCATTCAACTTCTTCTCTCGTCTCTCCTCCTTCTCTTCTACCCCCATTCTTGTTCTTGTGCGAGAACCCAATCTCTTTCACCTCTCTCTACCTCCCTCACTCCCTCTCCCGCTCTTCCTGTTTCGTTCCCTCTCGCTTTCTCTGTCTGCCCTCTGTCTCTCACATGTTCTTTCTCTCTATCTCTCTTTATTTCTTTCACTCGCTTCCCCGTTAGCTCCCTCTCTCTCTCTCTCTGTCTTACTCCCGCGTTCTCTCTCTTTCTTTCTCGTTGGGTCTCTCTTTCTTTCTTTCTGTGTGTCTATCACTTTCTCTCTCTCAAGATTTTCTTTAGTTTTCTAGAGCGGGTATCTTTTCTAGTATGCATTTGAACTGGTTTTCTAGAACGTTAAACTGAATATACAATGCCGATTTTCTAGATTTTCTTGACCTGAGTGCTGGTCGTTTATTAATTCAACAGCTGCAAAATCTACTAATCGCACGTACCCCTTTGAAGGAAATTTTATTTGCAACACCCTAGTTATGGTAATAAAAATTTAAACCTATCAATTAGAAATATGGTTCTCCTCTCTGGGTGGGATGAGTGGGGGGATACTATGTGTCACTATGGAGCCAAATATTATTTGTAAACAAACAAAAAATTGATCCAAAGAGCAAAGGAATTTTATGAAAAAGATGATATTAATATATGAACCAAATTTAAAGACAATGGTTTGATGCGTGAATTAAAGAGTGAATTAGAGATCAATAAGAAAGGGAGAAGATATGTACATAGATATGTGTGGATGGATATATAGAAGTCAGGGATCTAGTTAGGAGGAAGAGTTGTCGTGAGAGAGGAAATAAAGTAACAAAAATCAAGATATGTATTAGGGAATGCCTGAATGAGAAAGAGGATGGTTATCTCGACCTTTTAAACGTATATATATATATATATATATATATATATACACAGAGAGATGGAAGCCTACCTAGCGAGGTAAGGAAGAATCGATCTCATCTGCGCCCTGCTGCTGAGCATATCGATTCTGCTCAATCTCGTATGTGCTGCGTCTGTGGTGATGATTCTTGTCAAGTTATCTCGCTCGGACGCTCAAGGAGATGGAAGCCTACGAGGCGACGCAAGGAAGAATCGACGCAAGGACTAATTCTTGACAAGTTATCTTGCTCCGCCGATCAGCATTTTCCGCCGCCTCCTTGACTTGCTGACGAAATTTCTGGATTTCTAGATTGTACATATTTTCTACCGCGCTTTAGGAGTTTTATTTTTCTACAATGTGCATAGTTTCTTGAAAGAAATTGAACGCGGATCCCGAATAAATTGGTTCGATCCATGCCGATCGAACGCTAGAATGTCAAGATACACTTTCTTGATTTGAATGTGGGTCCTGTGTAAATCCAATAGCTGTCATTTCCCCCCGATCTACATTGCCGGTATCGCTTTGGGAGAAAACTTTATAATATCAACTCCTCAATTCTGCTAATAAAAGATCCAACAGAAAAATAAAAGAAATACGATTATTTTCTTTGATTTGGGGGGAGGTACTATCTGCCATTATTAATCCAAATCTTATTTCTAAATCAGCAGAAAGTAATCCAAAGAACAATGGAATTTGACAAAAAAAGGATGACGCATATATATGTATTTTATCAACCGAAATTAAGGACGATGGCCTGATGTGTAATATTTTATCACTTTTTCATTTCTATCTTTCTTGATATCTCACTCTTTCTATCTCTCTTTTTCATTTCTATCTTTCGTGATATCTCACTCTTTTCTTCGCTTATTCTCCATTCCTTGCCATCTCTCAGTAATGTCTTTATTTTGCTTTCTACCACCTCTCCCACTATTTTAATCTCTTGTTCTTCTGCTCTCTACCTCTCTGAATCTTCTCATTCCTTCCTTATTTCACTTCTCATCTTTCTTAATCTCTCTTACCACTTCGGATTTTCTCATTATTTCCTTCTCTCACTCTCCATCTGTCCTAATATATCAATACCTCTTTTTATTTCCTACTTCTCTGTATTTTCTCAACATTTTTCCTTTGCTCGATCTCCATCTGTCCCAGTATAATAATATCTCTTTCTGTTATTTATACCTCTCAGAATTTACTCAATATCTCATGTACTCACTCCCCATGTCTCCCAATCTCTCGATATTGTGTTCTCTTACTTTCTATCTCACCTAATTTTATTAATCATTCTTTATCCCACCCTCCTCCTATCTCAATATCTTAATTTTCCATTCTGTTTATTTTGAAGTCCCTGAAGTTTCTCAATTTATCCTTCTCTCACTTGCCATCTCTTTCAATACATTAATCGCTCATCATATTTCTTGCTAACTCCCTCGATTTTCTCTATCTCACTCAATCTCTCTACATAGATATAACTATGCGAATGCGATGCCCTAGGAGGGAGTACATGCAGTCCCCGACTCGTGGGGTTTGTCGAGCTCCAAACTCCAGGTGAGAGACTGGTGACAATGCCGATGGAAAGTACAGCACTGAGCGGACTACGTCTGTCGGCAATCACACGTAACAAATGGGCTTGGCCCATACCTAAGAATTCAATCGAGTAGAATCTCTTGTGGTGGTTTACCTGATGGATATTATGTGGCCGTCAATCCAATCACACTGACATGTTTATTTAAGTTCATTAAATAAAATATTTGTGTTCATTATTATTATGTGTGTTGTTTATAATGATTTCCATGAATACGTGCAACGCCGTAGTGAATTCTGATTAGATCGTAATATAGCGATCACTACTCTCTAAACATATATTCTAAAAATTCCTTTTTGATGGATAGTCGACATCAAATTATCCATATAGAATAGCACTAGCTAATCATACTTATATGATAAGTGTACTTGATCATGTAGCTATTCGTGTGGCCATATTATGGACATATAGTGGGTGCTTTTTGGAGAAAGAGTTCACTATATTGATCCATATGAATCCCTTAATGGTAGTATACCTTAACGCCAATCAGGTTGATTCAAATCACGGTTTTATAAGTGATCCATTGCTCTGAGACGCCAAGGACATCTTGTGAGTGGACGACTACATTTTGACTATGACCTACGAGCCTCTAATCATATAATTCAAATAAGTAATAGATTGGTCGTACTAACAAGCTCACAGAGATGATTGAGTGGTCAAGATGGGATCATCCGCCCTCGGTGTAAGAGGAGATTGAACCGAGGAAGACGATGCAGAAGAAATCCTTGCCAGGATAGTGAGGATATTGGAGAAGGCATTCTCCTCTGATCCACATTATGCATTAGTTCTAATCGAACGAGGGATCAGGGGTTGACGATAAACCACACCCTATATCATTAGAGAGTCTCGCACGGATGATGAATTATACGTATACAGTAACTGATGATGGTAAAGGTTCGATGAGAGAGTTCGAGACTACACGGTATCTTCTAGAGCACGAGGTGTAGCTTGGCACCCCACGTGCTGGAAAATTAACCTATAGATAGGGTTAAATCAATCCTTTTAATTAATCTATATGTTGATATGGTTAAATGTTAATAAATGTTGGTCAATAAATGTTATTGTGCCATAAAAGTTACCAACTAGAACGATACATGGGCCTATACGGACACACGACTAAGGTCATGAGGGCATTGGTGATGATATATTTTTCTCGGGAGGATTTTTTTTGAGAAAAACCTTAAGTGAATTATAAAAAGGGAAATGGGTCTCATTTTAAGAACCCATGCAAGCCTGATTTGAGAACCCCCTCTTTTGTTCATTATCTACATCAATCAAGGAGAGAGCCTCCAAGAAGAGTTGAAGAGGAAGAGATGGATATCCAAGCGCCGAGTGATCGCGTGGATACCTTTAGAGGCTAGACGCTTGAACGGCTTCTGAACTCAAAGTGAGCATGTCAAGGGTGGAATAAGTTCCCGAAATGATACTTTCAATGGTTGGTTTTAAAGGTTGATTGGGAATTGATCGACATGCTTCCGCGTCCATGGAATGTGTTTTCCGTGGCCAAACCAAGATACCGAACCCAACATTACCCTCTCACCTAAGCTATCCCGAGCGGGGGAGAGTGCAGCCGAAAACCACAGTTTTTGATACACATCGATGCTGTAGAGTGCAGTCCCGAGCGCAGAGGTGGTGACGGTGAACCATAGTGGCGCACATCGGTGGCAGCGTTGGGCGGCAAACGGCAACTGTCAGAGGACAGTGGTGGCTACGGCTACCCATACACATTGGCGTGCGGATGGCGATGATGGTCACTACAGTTAGTGAGGTTGCTACATTTACAGTTGTTGTGGGCGGCGCAAGAGTACGGGCAGCGGTAGGCGATGGTGGTTTGATTGGGTGGGCATGCGTACGGTGATGAATGGCAGTTGTCCAGCCACAGCGGCAGCACAGGTGGCGTGGGAACACGACTGGCAACGGTCATAGTGATCACGAGCAATGCGGGAACATGACCGACAGCGGTCATGGCATTCACGATGTCGTTGACGCAGGAGACGCGAGCAGCGCTCGATGACGGTGCAAGCGGCACTCGGCATGGCAGGTAGCAAAAAGGGTGGACCGGATCGGCAGCAAATGATGGTTTATCGGCGTCGAACGATGGTGGGCTAGCAACCCTCTTCTCCTAGTCTCTCCTTTTCTACTCTTCTTCTCCTCCTCCTCCTTATTCTTCTTCTCGCACCAACATGGAGTGGTGGGTCTCCTTTTTCAAAATAAAGCTTGTACCTTGACGACGGATTAGGGCACCCATTCCATCCATTATATGGGGATGGTAAGGGGCCCCTTGAAAGAGGTCCACCAAGGGGGGGCCATTATACATAGGGGCTCCTTTAAAAACCCAATAAAATATTAGGAAAAACGCAGACAAAAATAGAAATAGGGGGTTGAAATGAAGCGTGTTGCTAATGGATATGGCCCGAAACATGTTGAAACTTATGAGCATGGGTGTGTCTACACCTTTGCCTTGGTGTGCCCATCAGGATGGGCTCCAACTGACTGTTGTTGATGACCACGGTGTGGGCTATGACAACGTGTTTTATGTACTGTGACTACTTTTCCCATCTGATTCCAGTATCTCATTCTCTTGATTGTTATGTCTCCAAATTTTCTCAATCTTTCTTGCTCTAAACTCTCCATCTCACTCAAGCTCTCGTTCTCTTGCTTTCTATCTTTCTTGATCTCATGCTCTTTTCATTGCTCATTGTTCATTCCTTCCCATCTCTCAATAATGTCTTTTGTTTGCTTTCTGCCACTGTGAATTTTTGAATCTTCATTCGCTCGTCATCTCTCTATAACTCTCTCTCTCACACACTCTCTCTCTCTCTCTCTCTCTCTCTCTCTCTCTCTCTCTCTCTCTCTCTCTCTCTCTCTCTCTCTCTCTCTCTCTCTCTCTCTCTCTCTCTCTCTCTCTCTTACTGTCTTTCTTAAACCAATCAATCCTTCCATCATCTACTCTTCATCCCTCCAAATACTTTAAGATCTCGTTATCTTGATTTCTACTTCTGAATCTTCTCATTCTCTCCTTATATCAATCTTCATCTCTCGTGATGCATCTTTCTCTTGCTTCTTACTTCTTTCGATTTTCACCCTATTTGCTTCTCTAACTGTCCATCTGTCGCAATATAACAATTTACTTGCTCAAACTTTCTAAAATTTTCTTTTCTCAATATTTTCTTCTCTCACTGACTTTTTCTCCACTTCCTGTTCTCAGAAGTCTTTCTCAGTGGCTTTTAAAACACCCTTTTAACTTAATAGATAAGTAGGATGTGTTACAATCAATTTTCTAATTACTAGGATCTTTCTTGTTCAAGAAGTACGAACAAAGGGTATTTTTTTTCAATTCCCCCCGCCTCCAACTATTCTTTTTCATTTTCATTCATCAGAATAAGGGAGCTTCAATATCTTGATCAATGCTTATTTGTTTCTCTACTATTTGTCAATATCTCACCTACTCTTAATCTCGCTCTTTGTTTCTCTTAGTCTCTCAATCTCTCTTTTTTTCGTTATCTCACATACTATTTCTCTCCACACCTAAAAATATTTTGATTCATTGTCTTGCATCACAACAGGTCTCTAGTAAGTTCTTCCAAAAGAACACATTTGGAGCGTGACAATTTTGGAGCATTACATTTATACAATGATTTTCTTGCAATGGAAACTTTTATCGATTCATTCTGCAGATATGTCGTTGTTCGTGTGTCTATATGGACTGCCCTAAAATTGTGAGAGATCACACGGCCATTTCAACTCCACCATTCTACACCACGGTGAAGATGATTCTGAGTGAACTGGGTGGATGGCTGAGTGATTGATGTAATACGCTCTTGGCCCTGATCAATTGGAACGTATTACACCACAGATGACGGCAAACTTATTGTGACATAATGATGCAAAGTTTAAAGAGTAACAAGAAGTACGGAGAATTAACTAATAGGGTTCCAAGATCGACTAAATCGACAAAGTTTGATTAGACACAATCCACTTCCCGACGTCCCTTAGGATCAAGAAAGATGAGGGGTAGTGATGGCGTCGCATGACCCGCAGCCCCGGAAGCACCTTAGGAGACGTCACCGTCGCCCCCGACATCACCACCGGTACGCATTCAGCCCGCCCGGCAAGCCATGGCGATGGTACGATTCCCGGATTCAAGTATTCCGAGTAAAGGGCATCTTATCTTCATTATTTTGCTTGTGTTTTACTTCATGTTTTAGCTCGTTATCATCATATTCATCGTGTTTAGTTCGTAGTCGTTGTCATTTTGAACTCCACTAACAGTTAAGTGTAACGAGGAAGATTCATACTATAAGGATCCTCCTCCTCAGCATCCATCTCTTCGCCCTCCCCCTTCTCTTTTTTGTTGGTCTTTTAGGTTTTGCCATGTTGTAAGGGTCATCCACGCTCACCTATAAAAGGCAGCGTGGATGACCTAATTCGGATAGCCGTTGTTTTTTTCTTGAAGAAATCATAGGGTCGCCCCTGTAGAGGAAGAAGAAGAGGAGGAGAAGAGGAAGATGAAGAGGAAGGGAAAGAGAGGGGAAGAGGGAAGATAGCCCGCCGTCACCGCCACAGGTCGCCGCCGGCGCACCTTTGGCCGCGTCAAGGCTGCCCTTCATGACAGCGCCATCCACCACGTTGCAGCCGCGGCCATGTCGCTATGCCACGCCACACGACCCGGCATACAGCGCTCATCCAGAGCTCCACCTCCACGTTGTGCCAGTTTGTTGCACCGCGGCCTGGCATTGCCATTGCCTCGGTTGTTGTTGTGTGTTCGCATTATCGTGTGGATGTGCCCGTTGCTGTCATCGATTGTTTGACTGTTGACGGTCAACTGCCACCTCCAGTCTGCTTAACCCATCTTTGACCCAGTTGCGTCATCTTCCACCCTCAGGTCAAGAACGTCACTGTCACCACCGTTAACCTGCTGTCGCGTAAGCCACTCAGAATCATCAACCTTCACGCCAGCTGCCCACCTGTATCAGGCTGATAAATGCCACCCTGCGTCTTCCACCTCGCGCCGCCACACCATGCCTGCTGCGCCGTGCCCTCAGCATCACACCATCGTGCCGTGCACACCAGCTGCGCCCGCCGTGCAGCACCTGCTGCCCTCGCTCGCCAACCTTGCCGACACCCTGCCTGCACTTGCCAGCGCCATGGCGCATGAGTCCCACGCGCGGCCATTACTATCGCGCATCAACTTACGCACTCTGACTGTCAGCCACGCTGTCGCACCAGCCAACGCTCCAGCGCCTGCCCTCGCGTTGGACCACCAATCACTTGCCGCCAACCGTCATCTCCGACGATGTTGCAACCCTCCGCGCGAGACTCAACAAACTACCCTAGACGCCGACAAGGTACACCGCTCCGTCTCGTCTTTTAATTCTTGCGGTATACTCCTGGTTGCCCCCACCGCGCTTGGGTTAGATATAGGTGAGCATGTAAAGTTGAGCAAAGATCTATTGAATTGAAGTGTCTTACCTGTTTGGTACGAGTCGGGTCCGCCCATCCGGGCGAGCACCGTCTGGAAGGAAATTCTCCCGTTTGGTGCCGTAGCATCCTCACCCCATCCGGACGAGGGTCAAAATGTCTACCACTATTTCTGGGCGACTCCATCGACGTAGGTCACCCGGAGGTCGACATCCCTTTGCTTTTTGGCAGACGCATGTACTAGACACCCTCGCCCAAGCATTTCATCGTAGATCACCAACGTAGGACCCCTTAGTTGAATGACCACGCCATAGTCAATGGCCGACCGTCTCACTCGACACCGAGCCCACTTGCCTCGGTGATGGCAGGATCTCATCCCCGACGTTGTCTTGCATCAGGTAGTATCAATACCCGATAGCGTCTAGTCCCACAAGTAAATAACTAGTGGTTTAACAAAGAATTAAACTACCTCTCGCTAAGTGTGTAATCCTGGGGTCAATAGCATAGGATCCTAACACTCCCGGCACAGAAAATAATTTGACAAATACTGTAAGGAACGTAATGAACTGCGTAGGCAAAAGCTGAAGGACCAAACCTAGGGCGGAGACCCATCGTAGTCATTGTAGGAACAAATTGGCATTCGATTTTGACGAGAAGCACAGCCATCACAGGTCCGACAAGGGGAGGAGACGGCATGTAGATCACCTACTCAGGCAGGCCGGTGCGTCACAAACCTTCGTGTGGGCGGGTGCGACAACGCGCCTGGATGATGCTTGGGGCATGGGATGTGGCCTCGCGTGTGTAGGGACGGCAAGCAGAGTGCGCAAGCACGCCCGGAGTGGCGCTCAGTGCGCGGGGTGTGGTAGCGCACTCAAGGACGATGTGCGGCGTACGGGGACTGCAGTGTGCTTGTGCACTTAATCAGCAATGACGTAACACGGCCTGCTGGGATCGCGCGGCTCGTGATTACACCACAAGGAGTGGATGCAGTGCAGTGAAATGGAAACACGAGGCGGACGCTTCAATAGTGGTGGCAGAGTGGACCCGTCTTCAATCTGTTGTCAGTCCACAAAGATAGGTGTCGATAGTGCAGAGCGACAGCTGTATATCGTGTTGTGGCAAGACCTCGCAGTGGTAAACTAGCAGCGGCGTATCATCTGACGATTGTCTCACGTGAAGTTTGGCTAGGAGACCGGAGTGGCGGGTATGTGATAGCGGACTGCGCAGCGGCATAAGGCAGCTTCATGTGGTAGACGGTGCAGCAGAATGAGGCGGATACATGTGACGGACGGTGCAGCGGCATAATCTGGCGTTGCTGATACGAGTTCTGATCGACGAGAGTGCGGCGGCGGTAGCAGGCAGCTGCGATGGCGAGCGGTGGCAGCAGCAAGTGGCAGTGGTGCAACCCGGCATTGTAGAAACGAGTTCCGAACGACGGCGATGCGACAAGAGCTGCAGGCGGCGGCGGTGGCAAGCGGTGGCATCGCGAGCGTCGGCGGCACAATGCGGCATTGTTGATACGAGTTCTATTCGACGGCGGGTGGTGGGGTGATGTAATACAATGAGCGTACTGGGATCGCTCGGCTCGTATTACGTCACAACAAAACACGAAAATGATTTAAATGATGAGAATTTGTGCAACTTTGAAAAAAAACTCTATTGAGCGAAAGGACGGTCCGACTAAAGTGAACAATACAATAAGTCCTCGTGTAAATGAATAGGAAAGATAGACTCCAGATGACCCGCAGGATCCACGAGCAAGACTGATGCCGGACGTCATCAAGACGTCATCCGGTCGACACCGAGGGTAACGGCTCGGTGTCGAATCAGGATCTCAATCGGACGACGACGGGTAGCGTCGTCCGAGAATGCTGATGGACAGGTAAATATAAAGATGATGATGCGTGAAAAGAATCCTACGTGTAGTACGATGCGAGTGCCGAGATGCAGGGTTGCCGTTCCAGAGATTGGTGGGGTCGCTATACGTGAGGTCAAACAGACCTCCCAAACCTCGCCTGAGAAGGTTGAGGGCGAGTACGTCGCCGAACGGGAATATCCCGCTAGTATGCTCACACTCGTCGGGCTCACCCGACTCGTACCAGCCAGGTAAGACTCTCGAGAAGTTGTCGTCGTTTTCTCAACCTGTCTCGCTCTCACCTATATCTAACCCAAGCGTGGAGGAAGCAAATCGAAAGAGCACTAAAGAAAGTAAGAGACGTAAAGAACAGGGCAGGGGGACGCCGATGTCTATTGGAGCGGGAGCGAAGATAGGCGTTGGCGCGGGTGTCCACTGGCGGGCAGGGTTGACCGCGTGCACAACGCGGAGTAAGGATTCGGAATGGTGCAGGCGGGCGTAGCACGTAGGGCGAGGGCGTGCGCGGCTGGCACGGCGTGCAGCGGGCACTATGCACGGCGAGCGCGCGTGCAGGCAGCACGGCGCGCAGGCGGTGCACTGTGCTCGGGCGGTCGCAGCTCACGGCGAGCGCAGCGCACGGCGGGCGCATGCGCGGGTGGGCACAGAGCTCAGGTGAGTGTGGTGCGAGGGTCACAGCACGTGGGCGAGATGGCGCACAGGGACCCGGGCGGTGCGCGCAGTCAAACAGCAGCGGTCAGAAGCCGAACGGGCGGAGGTGGAGCAGGTCGGGCGGAGTAGCTCGGCAGTGGTGGAGCTGGTCAAATGGGGCAGGATGGTGGTGGCAATTTGCGGTCGAGCAGGGCGGCGGTGGTGAGATGAGGGCGGTCGTCGGGCGTGCAGCGAGGTTGTTCGGACGGGGAGTTCGCCAGGCGGCGAGCGGGCGAGCTGGCAGAGAAGTCGGCACGGCGGCGGCAAGGTCAGCGCGGTGGCGCTGGGGATGGTGCGGCGGTAGCAAGGTCGGCGCGGCAGTGACGGGGTTGGCGTGGCGACAGCGACGGGGACGGCGCGGCGGCGGCAAGATCAGCGTCCTTCTCTCTCTCTCTTCCTTCTCCTTTTTCTTCCTTCTCTCTTCTCCTCCTCCTCCTTCTTCTTCTTCTTCCTTCTTCTTCTTCTTCTTTCTTCTTCTTCCTCTTCTCACGTCGTGACTCTTAAAATTCTAGAAAAACGTTATAACTTTCATAGAATATTCAAGAGTGAGTCTTGGGGGGGCGCCCACCCCTCCTTATATAGGAAGGATGAAAATAACAGAAAATAAGGGGGTTGTCAGGCCCATCAAGGTATGTGGGAGTGGAAGATGTCCTCATATGGGCTCTTCCCCTCACTACAACGACAAAATGAAAGACGAAGAACAAGGAAAGAAAATAAGAACGCATAAGTAGAACGATCCGAAGACGAAGGTAGTGCGTCCTCATGCCGAATATCTGAACTCGGGGTCGCGCGTCGCTGCGGCGGCTCGTCGTGTCAGCTGGACATGTGTCGGTGGCAGGCTCGATGATGGTGCTGCCTCCTCGCATGACGATCCTGTGGTGTCGGACGGTGCCGCGCCATCAAAGACTACGACGGAGAGGCGTTTTACGGCACGTTGGAGTTAATCTTTAATATCAACAACCAACTCGTCAATCGCAAAAAATCCTACTTCTCGATAGTGGTGGCTATCCTATCCAATCTTTAACGATAAAATCGGCAGAGGAATAAGATAGGGAAAGACAGCATAGAAAGAAGTAATAATACTGAAATGGAAGGGGAAAGAGTGAGGCAGAACCTGGACGTAATAGCACAGGTACGATTGCGATGGACGAAGGAACGCGGGTGAGGGCCGACAAACCCCAGCAGTGTCAAACGGGTGAGCGTGTACGTGGGCGATCGAGGGTTGGCGAGCTCTGGTGTGGCTGAGCAGGAAGATGCACGCACTGGTGGTTGAGAGTTGGGGGCTCAAGACTCGAGTGGTTGACGATCGGCGGGTGCGGGCAGCACCCAACGGTGCGCGCGCGCGGGTGGCTAAGGGCCGGCGAGTGCGGCAATGTCGGGTTGATGGCGTGCACGCGGGCGGCAATCTCAGGCGATCATGGGCAGCGTTGTGTGGCCAGTCGCGTGCACGGGTGGTCGAAGACCAGCAGACACAGGCAGTGCCGGGACAAAGGGGCGCGCTCACGGAGGGTTGAGGACAGCGCCTGGGCGGATGGTGCACCCGCGGATGACTGAAAGGCCGGTGGGCCTGGATGGCACTATAGCGGAGAAGGAAGGTGGCCAAGAAGATGTGGCAGCGAGCCACGATGGATGAACGATGGCCGCACGTCCAGACGTAGGCAATGTGAGCAAACCACGATTTTCCAAGACGTTCTTGCGGTTCTTGATGATTAACCGCCAAGAATCCAAGGATCTTTAAGATGATTTTCCAAGAAAATGATAACACGATTCCTTCATTGATCAGCGGCCACGGAGTGATCTCGACATGCTTGCGACTCGAAGAGGAAGGCACGATCTCCACAATCAACGCTACGAGGTTTAACTATCTATCTCAAGGACAAAGGGAAGAAAGGAACAAAAGCATTCAGGTTTCAAATTTCTCAAGTCTGTCTCTCCCTTGGGGCATACCATCCCCTTATATAGGGATGATGGGTGTCAAGAGATGGTTCTTAGAGGAGGAAATCGTCGAGATATGAGGTCCTCCTCTTTACAAGCATTTCAAAAGTAAAATGAAAACATGGACGAGGCCCAAAACAACGGCCCAATCCATTTGTTCTGAAAATTACAAGTAAATGAAATAATAAATAAAACTTACGAATGATCACGACGAGTACTTGAATTCTAGGTCGTGGACGTCGGCACGAACAGCTCGATGTGGTTGAGCTCGTCTAGTGCTGGTGTTGGTGCAATGGTCCCCCAACACGGCGACGGCGAGCGGTGGCAAGCGGCTACAGCGGCACAATCGTATCGTTGCTGTTACGAGTTCTGTTCGACGGCGGGTGGCCGTGGCAGCGAGGTGGCGACAAGGGCTGTGATGGTGCGGCTATGTCCCGGGATGGCTCGGAGGCAAGCACAGTATCGTGGGCGAAGTTGCCACTAGGCGCGGCGAAGGGCTCGGAGACGAGCACTGTGATGGGGACGGCCAAGGCGCAGCTAGGTGCAGCGTTGGTCTTGGAAGTGAGCGTAATGAAGAGGACGGTTGTGGCACATCATTGCGCGTTGAAGGGCTCAGGGACGAGCACCGTGGCGATGATAGCAGAGTCCCTACTAGGCGCGGTAATGGGCTTGGAGGTGAGCGTAGTATCGAGGACGTCCATCAAGGGTGGCGGGAGGCGGCTGACGTTGGTGGCATGCAGTGTCAGGGAAAGGCACCAGCCTGGTCGACAACCCAGTGCGAGGGTGGCTGCCCCGTGCGAGGGCAGCAGCCCCGTGCAAGGGTGGCGGCCGCGGGTCAGGCGGCTTTGGCTGCGGGGCTACGGCCACTGTTCACGGCTACGACCGCGGCTCGCAGCCTGGTCCAGTGATAGCGTGGCGAACTGGCAGGCGACGGCCCAGCATTGGCAGCGACGGTGGCGGCGGCGGCGGCGGCTACGGAGACACTGGCGCCAGCGAAGATGGCGGCACAAGCGAAGACAGTGACAGCGCTCTAGCAAAGACGATGACAGCGACCTCAGCGATGAAGCCCTAGCTCTCCCCTCTTGTAGGGGCAATTTTGTAAATAACCAGAACTTTAAAATCACTCAAAAACTCTCAAAATGCTCCTAAACTAAACTAAAGTTGACCAATGGATACATTTTTGAAATTCTTTTTTCAATGGCTCTCACAGGAACCGAACGGGTTCTCATTTTCCAGAAATTCAACAAGACTCTCTTTCTTAAGACGGACACCCCTCCCCTCTTATAGGGGAAGTATGGGTTTCCTCCCTTAGAAATGGAAAATAAGGCCCAAAAAGTTTCAAGGGAGGGCCCAATAAGGAGAAAGAAAATTGGTACAAGAGAACACGAAAGAAAACATAGACGATGTGCTTGTTAGGCTGGATGGTGCCCCATCAAACAATACCCGCTAAATGGCTGATTCAAGATGCGATGTAGGAGGCGATTAGCATTCTTGCAATAATGACTCAGAGAAACCCTTCTTGAAGGATCTTTCACTATGCGTGGATGTGCGACGAAGGGCATGGCAACCAAGAGAGCAACGGAGAGGTCGAAGATCGACCGAAGAAGTCTACACCGGTCCAGAAAATTGCCCATCAGAAGGTCGACTCCGACGTGTAGGGTGACGAGACAATTCGAGTTAGCTGCCAGAAGTCGAGGTTCTTGGGTGGCCATCGGACAGAGGAATCCGCGGGGATGAATGTTTGAGCGAGAATCGTTATCAGCAAACTTGTCCCAGTGGGGTGATCCTTACTATAAAACAATGATGTCGATCAGCATCTGATCGATAGATAAGACCATGTTCTGGTCATGGACGAGAGAGAGAGAGCCACGATACGTTCAAAACTCTCACAACTACAACCCTTCTAATTCTTCAAAACTCTCAAATCGAAAAAAAAGAAAACACTAAGAAAGAAACAACACTTTGATTTCCAAATTCCAGTCTATCTGTCATTTGGGCATGCCGTCCTTATATCAGGCCGAGGCATGCCCAATTGGACGTATCTAGGGGGAGCCGTCTTCAGAGAAGCGGTTCTCTCAAAAAAAAAGTAAAGGTTCAAAATGGACGAGGCCAAAACACGACAGACCTAGTCTGGAATCCAACGAGGAATTAAAACAATAAAAAAGAGAAATAAACAAAAACTGAAGCGGTTTCAACTTCATGCAGATTATTTGAACTATGTGTCACAGGCATCAGCTCTTACGGCTCGATGAGGCTGTTACCATCATTCCCTCTTGAGGCAAGAGGGTCCCCCATCAGTGATCTTTATGTCATTATCTCGATTTCACCCTAATCATCTTTATCATTTGCATAAATCACTATATGGTCTCAAGTAATCTCCTAGAGGGTGGTTTACCTAATTAATTGAATGCCTTTCAGATCTTGGATTTCTTGCTTCCAAAATAAACACTTTGTTATTTTTTCAATCACAAAAAAATCTCATTTTTCTTCTCATCTAAGTTGATGATATTTAAATCATTTGTCCCGACACCTCTGAAATTTCTAGACTCATACATCGCCTGAACTCTCATTCTTGCCACTAAGGACTTAGGACCCACTCATTTTTTTCTTGGAATTGAGTTAATTAAACACGAACAAGGTTTGGTTTTATTTTCCTAAATATGTTGCATCCATTTTACATCGGGCAAACATGCAACATTGTAAGCCGTCCTCAACTCCGTGTGCTGTTTCACCTATTCAAAACAGTGAGTCATCACCCAATGAATTGTTCTGTATCATCACTTAGTTGGATCTCTCCAATACGTGACTCTTAACAGAACTGACATTGCATTTTAGATAAACAAAGCATGTCAAAAAATGCATTCGCCATCTCATAGTGACTGGAAAGCTTTGAAACATCTTCTATAGTTTCTGAATGGAAGCCTTCTTAGCGGACTATTAACTCGTCGTCATTCAGAGTTCATGATCAATGCTTTTGATGATGCTGACTGGGTAGGCGACAGCACTGACAGGCGACAGCACTGACTGGCGATCTACTGGAGCTTTTCTAGTCTATATTGGCAAAAATCTTGTATCCTGGAGCTCCAAGAAACAACCAACGGTTGCTCGTTCCAGCACAGAAACTGAGTACAAGGCCTTGGGAAATTGCACTTCAGAAGTTATCTCGATACAGTCCCTTCTCAAGGATACTCACCAAACACCAGTGGACAATCCAATATTATGGTGTGTCAATTGGGGACATGTATGTGATAAGCCTAAAATGGTGGGTCAATATGTCGTTGATTGAGTGTATGGACTTATACAATAAAATTTATAAATACCCTTAAACACTAAATACAGAGTAAAGAGAAAGCAAGGGGTCTAATTACAGGGAGGCAGCATGCAATAATTATATCTAAATTTCAATAAATTAATTCAAGAATGAATCAATTTTTCACTAAATAAACCTTAATGATACTTAATAATGTTTTAATTAATCAAAACAATGTTAAAACTAATTTTGATTTAAACTATTCTCGGTCAAAACACAAAATAGGATAATTTTAATTATAAGGTCATACTACTTCAAAATATTAATTTCCCAATTATTATAAAAATTTTAAGACAAATTTTATGAATTAAAATTGGAATTAATTATCAAAAAGGGGTTCTAAAATTAGACTTCAAGATGGATGGATTTTCGGATGATTTTATATTTAGCTTTTGTATATATTGAATTCAATTTCCAAACAATCAATTTTGAAATCTAGAGAGAGAAAATAGATGAATTAACCTAGAGAGAGAAAATGAAGATTTTGGGGAAAGATGAATTCCGACCCAAAACAAAAAATCTACAAATGCAGAATTGTTCCAAATCTTTTTAAAACTAGAGATTAAAAATCAGATCTCAAATCAGACTCAAATTGCAAAAGCTAAATTTATTCCAAACAACTTCTAGGGCATGTCCATTTCGTCCATGCGAAGGCGTTCTAGAATCTTTCAAGAAGTTCAAAATACAGATCAGAAGCTTACAACATTGAACACAGAATCAAGATTTGTCAACTTCCAAAGCAGCTCTTGTGTCCTTCTTGGCCAAATCCTTGGGAAGAGCTTCAAAAAGTGAACTTTGCCATTTCCAGACCTCTATTTAAAGATCCAACCATGTGGATTTTAGAGGGAAAAACACAAACATGCCCATAAAATTTCAGCCCAATCGAATATTTAGATCTCAAAATATCAAGGTTTTATTGAGGATTAATCCAGGCCGTTGGATCTCTTTTATCTTTCTGAAAAATGGGATCTTTTTCTCGTTTCCCCATCCTTGGATCATGCACTACCACATTTTTGCCCGCTTGAAACGGTCGCAATCATCGTGAAATGATTGTCTTGTTTGAATGGACAAGAAAACGCCATGTCACCCTGTTTTTTATAAAATAACATAAAAGACAAAAGAACGCTTTTGCTTTTCGTTATAAT
This sequence comes from Wolffia australiana, assembly GCF_029677425.1. Classification (NCBI taxonomy): domain Eukaryota; kingdom Viridiplantae; phylum Streptophyta; class Magnoliopsida; order Alismatales; family Araceae; genus Wolffia; species Wolffia australiana. Next base: position 3,632,367 of record NC_135851.1, on the reverse strand, counting down.
TAATAATACGCAGTCGACTTTTGCATGCAGCGAATCGACTGCAGGAGTATAATAATACAACATCTTGTATTAATGCATGTGTGTTCGTTAGCGCTGCATTAAATGCATACGGCTAACTGACTGAGCGTACAAGAAATAAATGCATCCGGAGATCGATTCTATGCGTGCATTTATTGCACAAAAAAGTTAATGTAAAAAAAACAAATTGTACCTCTTTCTCGTTGCCTATGCAACGTTGATGCCTTTTAAGACAATCATTCGCTCATTATGGCATCACGATCTGTGATGTCATACTCAGCCAATAATGCTCTCTCGCTCTCTTGATCTTATTTTGATAACATGCATCCACTTATTCGCTTAAATTTCGGGCGAATGACGTGGATGCAACTTGATATATATATATAGATAAATATATTATAAAATTCCAAATGAATAGAATATGTATAATTAAGTTTTTAAAAAACATTCCTCGGCTATAGAATGGCCAGAAAATTATAATCAAATATGGGAATAATTCTAGAAAAATAGGAAAACCGTTACCAACCTCTGGCCAATAATTTAATGCCCTGTAATTATTATTTTGATTAAATGAGTTTAAATACCATATAAAAATACTATTAATTTTGAAATAACAATAAAATAAAAAGGTTTATCATTTACCTCTATTTCTATATGATAGCATGCAAATATGGTCATTAAAAGTGACGTAGGACGGCTACGAACGGACGATTAAAAAATAGACGACAAAGGAATGGGCAACTAGGTTGACGAGACAGACTACAGGTAGATGGATGACTAGGGATGGATTGGATACTAAAGGGATAAAACAGCCACAGAAATCACACGGTCGAATTCGGACTTAAAAACTGATGAAAAATCAGGTGGTGCAGCTCCGACCCTTATCGGGGCGGGAGTATTGTCTTCCCCACCGCTACGATGCCCAAGCACCGAAATCAATATCCAAATTTGCATCACAAAGAAACACTCGAGAAAGAGAGAGAAGAAGTGGAATCCAAACCAAATCTAACTCTGACGGCGGTGGAAACTTCTCAAGAAAACACTGGACGGAGAACACTTTCGATGCCAAAGAGTTTAGGCGTACCTCGGCACCGTAGTGCGTGAAGAGGATGCGGGAAATTCCGATCGCGATGAGGCTGGGCGAATCCAGGCGTTGAGCAGCCCAGTGGACGAGGAAGATTTTGGGCGTTACGGGCGTTGAACAGCCCAGGTAGAGAGTAGATGTCGTTGTCGCAGAGTCAGGCGTAGGCAAATGCCCCCGCGCGCGAAGCACGCGTAGGGTGTGTGGAACGCACGGAGGGCGCGGAGCAGCGTGCGGCTCGAAGCGTCGAATGGCATCGACAACGACCGGCGCCGCCGGTGTCAAAGTCTTGCGGGGTGGTCTGGGCGGCCCAGGTTGGGGTAGCCCAAGCGGGCAGCCTGGGGCGGCCTAGGTGGCCTTTGCACGGGCGGCTTGGGCGGCCTTGGTTGGGGCGGCCTGGGCAGCCCCGGTTGGGGCGGCCTGGGTGGCCCTGGTTGCGGCGGCCTGGGGGGCCTTGGTTGCGGCAGCCTGGTGGCCTTCGGGCAGCCCCAAGCAGGCGGCCTGGGGGCGGCCTTGGTGGCCCTAGCAGGGGCAGCCTGGGCGACCCTCGAAGGGGCAGCCTGGGTGACCCTCGAAGGGGCGGCCTTGGTGACCCTCGAAGGGGCGGCCTGGGCGACCCTCGAAGGAGCGGCCTGGGCGGCCCTGGTTGGGGCGGCCGAGGCGGCCTTTGGAAGGCGAGAGAGAGGGTGAGAGGGGGAGAGAGAAATAGAGAGAGTAAGAGAGAGAGAGGATGGAGAGAGAGGATGGAGAGATGATGGAAGGTTGATGACGCGAGGCGGCGGCAGCGGCGGCAGCGGCGGCAGCGGCGGCAGCGGCGGCAGCGACGGCTATGGTTAAGAGGGATAGGGGAGGATTGGCAGTCCTCCAAGAAGAGTTAAACAAAAGTCAATTCTTGAAATTATGACTGCCTACTGTTTCTTGACAACAATGGCCTATATATAGGCATTGGAGGAAAGAGAAAATGACGAGAAATTAGAGACGAGAAAGTAAAGATTTGTGCCGTGTCACGCCAAAGGGCAGTTGTGGATCTGCCTCTAGCGTCGTGTCATGACACGCATAGGGACGTGCGCGGGTGGAGACGTGATGCAGGACCACGTCCGAGATGAAGTCATGCCGCCACCGAGGGTTCATACTCGGTGTCGAAGGTGCGTCGATGCATGACGAATGCTCGGGGTTCATCGGGCACGGGAGTCCTGCGGAGATGAGCTACAATGAAATGTCCGGGAGGGGGTGTAGTACGTACAGATGCCGACGAGTAGGGGAAAGGCCAACGTCCGGGAGTCGACGGGGTCGCTCGGGAGAGGTAAGGGGACCTCCTGACCCCCGTCCGGAGGGAATAGGTCGCTACGGCGCCGAATGGGAATTACCCTACCGGATAGTGCTCGCACGTGACGGGCGAACCCGACTCGCACTCATCCCGGAAAGACACTCACAAAGATGCCGTGTTTGCTCTTCCTGTCTCCTTCACCTACGTCTAACCCGAGCGCGGTGGAGGCAAAAGAAAGTGCACTGCAAGAAATAAGAGACGCGAGTCGGGCGGCGTACCTTGTCGACGTATGTGAGAGCCTCCCTCGCGTTACGTAGCGGCTAGGTGCAATATCAGCGTTGGGAGGGGCGTGCTCGGCAGGCGATCCGGGGAGCACTACGCACGTCATCGTCAGGCAGGATTGGCGTGGATGACGGCGGGGGACGTCAGGAGAAGGGGCATAGAACGCCCAAGTGCAACAAGCCGTCCACTTGGGGACGGCAACCCGCCGTCAAATGAGAACGGCAGGTAATCCCTCGAGCACATGGAGCGCGGAGAAGAGCAGCTCACGTGTTCGCGGGCAGTCGCGAGGTGGGTCAGCAGGGGTGCACCGCATTCGGGCGCACGTCGAGCGCAGGGCGCAGTGGAGATGCGGCGCGAAGGTGCGCGAGTACGACGGTGAGCAGTCCCGCATGCAGTCCGGCGCGCGCGCTTGGAGCAATTTCTGCAGAAGTGGGGTTGGCGCCACGAGGTGCATGAAGGCACCCGCAGCGCAGTCGATAGCAGAACAGGAGACCAGGACCCGTGGGGCCGGGCCGAGCAGACTGGTATGAGGTTGGGGCGTCAGATCGGAGGTGCAACGACGCTGACCCGAACGAGCAGGACAGCTCGATCCCAGCACGGCGGATTGAGCAGGTCGCAGGGGGACGCTCAGGGGGGAACGTCTGTCCTACGGGAACTCGGCAGGAGTTTTCGTTGATGACGCTGGCGGAGAAGCGACTTGGAGGGGGCCCATGAGCAGGAGGGGGCTCTCGACGGCGCAGGGGTGGTGCAGGGGCTACCCGCGCAGGGAGAGAAACTAGCGGTCGCGCGTTCCGAGGGGGGGAAGTCCCGCCTGGAACGTTCCAGCAAGGAGCACCTGATGTAATACGACCTGCCGGGATCGGTCGGCTCGTATTACGCCACAGGAATCGATGGATAAATTCGTGAATGATGTGAATATACGGCAATGGAGAAAACGTCGAATGAGCAAGACTTGGTCGCTTAAAAAAAGGGAAGAAGACCTCGTCGATCAACGGGAAGATATTGATCCAAGATCAAACTCCCAATGACCCTATTGTCCAACTAGACGGCTAAGTGGTGAGGGGCGTTTGACGGCCCTAAGATGTTCGGTGTTCAAATCAATGAATATCCTATCAACCACAAGAAGATCCTATCCCTCGACGAAAGTGGCTAACCCTATCCGTGATTATGTTGAAAGTTGGCAGCGGACGAGATAGCGGAAGACGACACTAGAAGAGATAATGATACTAGAATGATGAAGGGGATGAGTGGGTACCTGAGTAGTCGACAATCCACGGCGTCGTCTTGTCGGGTCGGTGTCGATGTTAGATGATGATCGTGGACGGAGGACAGTCGGGGCCGGACGGCAAAGCCAAGGACGAGCTGGATAGCGGACGCGGGGCGCGCGCGGCACAGGACTGCGGGAGTGCGAGGACGCGGTCGGTGGGCGAGCGGGGTGGCACGCCAGCCCGAGGGGCGTGCAAACGCAGGGTTGTGCGAGCGCGGGCGCGCGAGCGCGAGGGGTGCGCGGGATTGTGCGAGCGCGGGCGCGCGAGTGCGGGCGCGTGAGCGCAGGCACGTGAGCGGGGCTGCACGAGCGCGGGGCGCGCTGGCGGGGCCGTGTGAGCGTGGGGCACGCGGACGAGGGGCGCACTGGTGAGGCGGCACACGGGTGCGGAGGCGCACGAGCGCAGAGCACGCACGGGTGCGAGTGCGCGCGAGCGCGGGCGCTGCACAGTGCGGGTGGCATGCGGATGCAGGCGGGGCGCGGATGCGGGCGGCGTGCGGGCGCGGGGGCGGCAGGGCAGAGGTCGGTGGCGGTGGAGAGCGATTCTTGAGCCCAAGAGGGGGTTTTCTTGAGCTGTAACCGACCCAAGAAACCTTCAATAAGATGGTTCTTGGGCGTTCTTGGGACTCCCTTGGGGAAATCTCGGTGGATTCCACGGCGGGAGGGCGTCGACGACATTCTCGAACCTCAGGCTCCTTCGGAGTAATCTCGACGAAGGGTTCTTCAGCTCCAGGCGATGATGACTTCTTGGATCTCTTTCTCGTTCCAGAGTGATCTCGACGGAGCGATTAGTCACGTCGTCACGGAGTGGTCTCGACATGACGACGGGGCTCTAACAACGGAGTGGTCTCGACGTGGGCGAGGCTAGCCGGGCCTCTCTACTCTCTACGATAGGTGGAGACATAGTTGGGATTTTCTCTTCAACAAATGACTCAAATGTTCCTTGGGCATGCTATCCCCTTATATAGTGAGGATAGGTGCCAAGTGAACGTGGGGGGAGGACGAACCGTCGCGAGACGTGGTTCGGCCTCTCCTTACAATTTGAAAATACAACTGAAAAATAAAAGGAAAAGACGAGGACGAGGCCCAACACCAGCCCAGTCCATGAAATCCAGAAATACAAGCAAACAGAAATAAAAAGCGAGTAAGATAAAGATGCTTACGCGGGGTACTTGAACCCCGGGTGGTGAGCATCAGCGCGTGCAGCTTTGTGAGGTTGACATCGTCCCTTCGTGGCGTCTCCAGGATGGTCCCCGGTGACAACCCCGGATATGCCTTCGGAGTCGTCACCGTCGTCCCCGACATCACCAGCTCAAGCCCCGGATACGTCTTCGGAGACGTCACCGCCGCCATTGACTGCACCGGCCGTCCGCGTCCAGCCAGCTCGACAGGCCAAGGCGTCAGTACGCATGCCCGGATTCAAGTAGTCCGGGTAATGGATACCTTATCGTTTTCGTGTTTCATTTCATTCGTCGTCTTTGGTTTTGATCTTTGTCTTTCGTATTTTCTTACGCGTCATCATCGCATGTACAGACGGAGGATTCGACCCTATAAGGATCTTCCCTCCTCTCCCCCGTTTCATCTTCGTTTTCTTCGTCTTACAGTCATCCTCATGCCCTTAGGTCCCAGGGTTATTTTGAGATAAAAATAGGTCTTTTTGGTCTTTGGGCTCCCATAACCCCTCCCCCCTATATAAGGGTCGGATGGGGTGCCCTAACAGGGACACTTTTATTTAAGATGAATTTGAATATCGTTGTTTTTGATGATAGGTCTCCGAACGAGCCTGTCGAGCCTCGCCTGGGCACCTCTGAGCCCGTCTGTACCGAGACCTGTACTGCCGTGCAGTCGTCCGCAGTTCCCTACTCGTCGCCGCTGGTGCTCCGAGTCGTGCCGACCCACCATCGAGGCCGCAGCCCTCCTCCTGCACCTAGCTCTGCCGACGTGATTGCCGACTAGCGCCGCTCACAGCCCAGACTCGTGCCCGCCGCGTTGCGCCTTCGCGCCACGCCACCGGGCCGTCGAGTCATCCGTTGCACCGTCTAGTGCCGCACACACCTGCCCCGCCGCGCGGCCTCACCACGCTGGTGCCTGAGAGCGCTGCACCTGCGGACTTGAGCCGTGCCCCTGTGTCATGCCATGTGCCGTGCCGCTCTACGACCCTCAACTCCCTCGTTGTGCCTCCTCTGAATGTGCCCATTGCGACGCCCGCCCCGTCTCGGTTACGCCCACTACCGCCTCTCCGTCAACGGCAACTCCCACTGAGCCGACCGAAATTACGCGTGACATTGCCGGACGACTACTTGGTATGCCGTCCTCTCTCGTCTCGTCTTTTATTTCTTGCAGTACATCTTCTTTTGCCTCCACCGCGCTCGGGTTAGACGTAGGTGAGCGAGACAAGCGAGCGAAGAACTACGTGTTATCAAGCGTCCCACTCGGTCGGTACGAGTCGGTTCAGCCGTCGCGTGCGGGCAACCTCCGGCGGGGATTCCCCGTCCGGCGTCGTAGCCAACCTCGTCCATTTGGACGAGGGTCGTAAGGTCCCCTTACCCATCTCCGGGCGACCCCGTCGATCCCTCAGAGGCCGGCTTCTCCCTGCTCGTCAGCTGTTGCACGTACTACACCCCTCCTGGATCATTGTCCTCCTAGCTCGCCTTCATAGGATTCTCGTGCCCGACGAACCCTTTGAGCATTTGTCGTGCACCGACACGCCCTCGACACCGAGTACGAACCCTCGGTGATGGCAGGACTTTGTCTCGGACGTTAAACCCTTGGCAGGTCGACATATCCCGATGATGATGTGGAATCTAGCGTGGCTGCCAGGTGGGTTTCGCCAGGTCAAATTCTTGCCGGAGATCCACCTGGCAGGCACGATGGATTCCACGTCACCATTGAGATATATCGCAGTCGACTTAGCGAGTTTGGGATATACCGTGCCAAAAAAAAACTAAGGTTAACTCGAAGATTTTGGACATGGTTTGGGATGTACCGTGCTATTTACCCGATAGATTTTCACCTCGTTCAGAGCAAGTGGCAAGCAAGAATTCGCAAGTGTGGTTTGTGGGCAGTGATGGAAAGCTTGCAGATACTATAACAAAGCATCTTCCCAATACCAAGTTACCATAGGTCAAAAGCAAGCTCAACGTTCTCGACACTCTGTCGTTGAGCTTGAAAGGGGGTAATAACGGAGTTCACAACTCTGTTCACGTCTCACGACAAGTCAAGGTCTCCAGATCAATAGGTATGGCCCAATAGGATAACATGAAGAATAGACTAGTAAAAAGAAGCCACACATCCTATACTCGTTATGAGAAAATAGTGGCTAGGATTAAATATAAGTTTAAATATAGATGGCTAGGATTAAACGTAGTTAGGATTCAAGAGAGCTGTTAGGATTAAAGATATATAGGAGAAGGATCCAATGGTCATACTTTGTTTTCATATAGCTGTTATATAATGTAATAACGTCTTTGATTCAAACATAGTAACAAACTATATAACGACTATTATCTTACTGTATATATAAAAGCAACGATATATTGTTACTAGATGGATTAAACATGATCATTCGACTTCTTATTGTGTCGTCTCTTGATGTAGCACGTTAACAGCCGGGATCGCCAGCACGTATTACGTCACAACGTTGTAGGAGGATGATGTTAGTGATGAGAAATGTATGCAATTTTAAGAAGTTCTATCAAGCACAAGGACGGTCCGACTAAAGTGAACAATACAATAATCCTCCGGAAAATGAATAGGAAAGATAGACTCCAGATGACCCGCTGGATCTACGAACAAACTACGACGGAGAGGCGTTTTACAGCCCGTTGGAGTTAACCTTTAATATCAACAACCTACTTGTCAATCGCAAGAAATTCCTACTCTCGACAATAGTGGCTATCTTATCCAGTCGTAACAATAAGTCGGCAGAGGAAATGATAGGGGACGACGGCACTGAAAAAAGTAATAATACTGTAATGGTGAGGGAGATCGAAATAGAACCTGGAATAGTCGCTTTCCAAATACGTGCACGGACGGATGACACCGAATAAGCGATGAGCGGACAACGAGTTGGCGTGAGAGCACGGACGGGCACCAGGCGGTAAGCTGGGGACTAAGGTTGTGCAGTCGTGCGTGCGCAGCAAACGAACTCACAGTCGCGCGAGCGCGTGGGGCACGGCGAAGGGATGGGGCTGCGCTGGCATGCAGAAAATGGCGATCGGCCGTGGGGCGCGCGTGCGCGCGGTGGCTGTGATCGGCCGTGAGGCACGCGCGAGAGAAGACGCGCGGCGGGCGGCCACGGTGCGCTCGCGAGAGGGCGCGTGGTTGACTGCGTTCAGCCGCGAGCGCTCGCGCGTAAGGGGCACACGGTGGGCGACGGTCGCTGAGAAATGCGGCTAGCGCGGGCGTGCGCTGGGGTCGCGCGAGAGCACCGGGCAGCGGGTGAGCAGCGTTGGGCGACGATCCACAACTTTGTGCAGTCGCCAGGAAGATCAAGATCGATGGTTGAGGAGGCGTCGCTCAGGCTTCTTCCAGGAATTCTTGCAGTTCTTGGAGAATAACCGCCAATCTTGAACTCGATCCTTCAAGAATCAAAAGGACAGTGAACCTGTCATCGAAGACGTAGGACATGGAGTGATCTAGATGCGTCACGGCTCGAAGACGGAGATCACCATCTTCACGTTCCCACACTATGGAAACTAACTATTTTGCTCAAAGAAGAAAAATAAATGAACAGACAACCTGATTTTCAATTCTCAAGTTTGTCTCTCTCTTGGGCATACCATCCCCTTATATAGGGAGGATCGGTGCCAAGAGACGGTTCTTAGAGGAGGAAATCGTCGCGAGACGAGGTCCTCCTCTTTACAAGCATTTCAAAAGTAAAAGGGCAAATTCTACGAAACGTCACGAACTCCGTTTTTCGTTCAAAAAGTAGCACAAACTTTTAGTTTTGTTCAAAATATAGCACGCGCCAATCAGAAGACGCCATTTGGCGTCTTCTTTTTTTTGTTTGCCAGCGATGGTCCAGAAGCTGACGTGGAGTCCACCTGGTAGCCAGGTAGACTCCACGATGGCATCCATGCCAGGTGGACTCCACGTCAGCTTCAGGACTTCGCTGGACGTTGCCGCCGCTGCCCGTCGCGGACGGCCACCGCGGGCGCCCGTCTCTAGCCGCCACCGCCCGTCGCCACCGCTGCTGCCGCCCCTCGCCGCCCGCCACCGCCGCCCGTCGCCGGCCGCTGCCGCCGCCACCGTCCGTCTCCGGCCGCCTCAGCCGTCGCCGGCCGTCCGTCTTTTTCTCGCCCTCGCTCACCCTTCCTGTTTTCTCCTTCTCATCGTCTCTCCCTCTCTCCACTCGTTCTCTCTCTCTCGACCTCTCTCCCCCTCTCCTGCTCCTTCTCTCTCCCTCCCTCTCTCTCCTCTCCGTCTCACCCTCGCTCCTGCTAGTTCTCCGTCTCTCATCCCTCTCTCGTGCTCTCGTTCTCTCGTGCTCCCTCTCCCCCTTCTCTTTCTTGTTCTCTTGGTCTCCCGCGGTCGTTCTCTCCCCCAAACTCTTTCTCGATTCATCTTAATCCAAGCCTTGGAGAAGACAGAGAGGGCGAGACAGAGAGGGCGAGAAAGAGTTTGGGGGAGAGAACAACCGCGGGGGACCAAGAGAACAAGAAAGAGAAGGGGGAGAGGGAGCACGAGAGAGGGATGAGAGACAGAGAACTAGCGGGAGCGAGGGTGAGACGGAGAGGAGAGAGAGCGAGGGAGAGAGAAGGAGCAGGAGAGAGGGGGGGAGAGGTCGAGAGAGAGAGAGAGAGGGCAGAAAGAGAGAGAGCGAGGGAGACAGAGGAGATGAGAGACAGAGAGAACGAGGGAGATAGAGGAGATGAGAGACAGAGAGAACGAGAAAGAGAGAGAAGGCAAAAAGATAGAGAACGAGAAAGAGAGAGAAGGCAAAAAGAGAGAGAACGAGAAAGAGAGAGGGGATGAGAGACAGAGAGAACGAGAAAGAGAGAGGGGATGAGAGACAGAGAGGACGAGAAAGAGAGAGGGGGGGAAAAGAGAGAGAACGAGAAATGGAGGGGGGAAGAGAGACAGGGCGAGCGAGAGAGAGAGAGGGGATGAGAGACAGAGGGCGAGAAAGAGTTTGGGGAGAGAACGACCATGGAGACCAAGAGAACGAAAGAGAAGGGGAGAGGGAGCACGAGAGAACGAGAGCACGAGAGAGGGATGAGAGACGGAGAACTAGCGGGAGCGAGGTGAGATGGAGAGGAGAGAGAGCGAGGGAGAGAGAAGGAGCAGGAGAGGGGGAGAGAGGTCAAGAGAGAGAGAATGAGTGGAGAGAGGGAGAGGCGATGAGAAGGAGAAAACGGGAAGGGTGAGCGAGGGCGAGAAAAAGACGGACGGCCGGCGACGGCTGAGGCGGCCGGAGACGGACGGCGGCGGCGGCAGCGGCCGACGACGGGCGGCGGCGGGCGACGAGGGGCGGCGGCAGCGGCGGCGACGGGGTGGCGGCCAGAGACGGCGCCATGTGGCCGTCCGCGACGGGCAGCGGCGGCAACGGCCAGCGAAGTCCAGAAGCTGACGTGGAGTCCACCTGGCGTGGATGCCATCGTGGAGTCTACCTGGCTACCAGCTGGAGTCCACATCAGCTTCTGGACCATCGCTTGCAAACAAAAAAAGAAGACGCCAAATGGCGTCTTCTGATTGGCGCGTGCTATATTTTGAACAAAACTAAAAGTTTGTGCTACTTTTTGAATGAAAAACGGAGTTCGTGACGTTTCGTAGTAAGCGCCCAAAGTAAAATGAAAAGACAGACGAAGCCCAAAACGACGGCCCAGTCCAATTGTTCTGAAAATACAAGTGAAATAATAAAGAAAACGTACGATAGATCATAACTAATACTTGAATCCAGGGTCGCGGACGTCAGCACGAGCAGCTCGATGTGGTTGAGCTCGTCTAGTGCTGGTGTCAGCGCGATGGTCCCCCATCATCTCTCCTCTTCTATCCCCATTCTTGTTCTTGCGTGAGAAAGCAATCTCTTTCACCTCTCTCTACCTCCCTCTCCCTCTCTTCCTGTCTCTCTCCCTCTCCCTCTCCCTCTCGTTTTCTCTGTCTGTCTTCTGTGTCTCCCATTTTCTCGCTCTCTCTCACCATCTCTTTTCCTCACTCCCCCTCTGTCTCCCTCTCTCTCTCTGTCTCACTTCCTCGTTCTCTCTCTTTATTTCTCATTGGGTCTCTCTTTGCTTCTCTCTGCATGCTATCTCTTTCTCTCTTAAGAATTTTTTAGTTTTCTAGAATAGGTATACTTTCTAGTACGCATTTGAGCTGATTTTCTTGATCTGACTGCTGGTCACTATTAATTCAATAGCTGTAAAATCTCTCGACCGCAGGTACCACTTTGAAGGAAATTTTGATTTGCAACACCTCAGTTCTCGTAATAAAAATTAAAACATATCAATAAGAAACACGGTTAACTTCTCTGAGTGGGAGGAGTGGGGGGGATACTATGTGTCACTAGGGAGCCAAATATTATTTGTAAATAGACAAAAAACTGATCCAAATAGCAAAGGAATTTCATAAAAAAGATGATATTAATATATGAACCAAATTTAAAGACAATGGCTTGATGTGTAAATTAAAGAGTACATTAGAGATCATTAAGAAAGGGAGAAGATATTGTAAGATTAATTATGACTAATTAATTATGACTGATTATGATTAATGTAGCAAGGGATAAATTATGATTGCTACTATTATTATTAAAGAAGTTCTAGATAACAGATGTACATAGATATGTGTAGATAGATACATAGAAGTCAGGATCTATTAAGGAGGAGGAAGAGTTGTCGTGAAAGAGGAAATAAAGAAACAAAAATCAAGATAAATAATAAGGAATGCCTGAATGGGAAAATAGGATGTTTATCTAGACTTTTTAGACGACATTTGATGGTCATTATTTTATTAGAAACTAAACATTGACAGAATGAGATGCGGAGAATATCAGAAAAATTTGGTCATTGGATCAGAAATTATAGGTAACTTTTAAAGGTGTTTTCGAATTTAAAATGCAAAGAGAGAAATGAACAATAATTGTGAAATGAGATAATGAAGAGCAAGGGGTTTTCAACCCGTCAGAGAAAAAGGACGAAAGAACAAATGTTTAGGAGAGGAGAGTGTTCATCCGTTATGGGTTCAGGAGACTTTTAGCTTTGGAGAGAATATTCATGATTAAATAACAAACTGGGGAGTTTGTTGACAAGGAGAGCATCTACCTCCTTGTGCCCTAAGAGTGTCCCCTAAGTGATATATATATATATATAGAGTGAGAGAGAGAGAGAGAGAGAGATTTATAGAGAGTGTTAGAGTGTTAGAGAGAAACGGAGGAAGTATATGTGTGGGAGAGAGTGAGATAGAGAGAAGTGTGGAAAAAGTTGAAGTAGAAATAGAGAGAGAAAAGCAGACACAGAAAGGATAAAAAAACACAAAATAAAATTTAAATTCCAAAAATGCAATAAAAATTTGGAACGAAATCTGAAATTATGTATATTAGAAAAGGCTATATCTTTTATCTTCAGATCAGATTTCGATTTAAGTTTCAATTAGAAATATACATGATGCACTCCAATAATGCAAAGCTATTCTGACTTTGGCTTATAAATGGGTTATCATTTTAACAGATTAACGAGAAATATTCAAACCCCGAGTTAAGATTCAGAATAGATTCTTGAGGAGGGGCATGCTCTATTTTAAAGATATTAAAATACATAAATTATGAGTAAATTGTCACTCGCACGTGCTTTATTTTCCCGTCATCCGTCGATTTTAAAAATCGTACTCCATTCGGTTGAGACCTCGGCTCTTTAAAAGCAGAGACAGCGCGGGAGAGAGAGCGACAGAGATAGAAAGGGAGAGAGATGAGGAGGCGCGGCGGAGAGAGGCTCCGGCCAGCCAGCGGCGCGAGGAAGGCTCTGAGCTTCCCGCCTCTGAAGAATTCGCTGGATTCGGCCAAGCAGATCGCAAAGGATCGAGCTTCGATCACGGTAGCATCATCATCATCATCGCCATCAGCTTCGCCTTCCCGCGCGAAAACCTCGGAGGAGCTGGCGACGGCAGCGATCTCCGCTTCTTCTGATGCTTCCGCGTCGACGCCGAAATCCGAGGCGAGAATTTGGATTTCTCATGTTTTGCGGCATCGAGCCTCGATTTCCATTTTGATTTCTTCTGATTCGAATTTCTCAAGTTTCGATTTCGAATTTTTGCGCGCGTGATTCCGCATTGCTTCCTGTAGATTTCTTCTCCCTCTTCTTCCTCGTCGCCTCTTCTTCCTGGAGAAAGCTTCCCGGATCAGGTGGAAATCGAGGAACAGGAAGCTGCTCGGACGCTCCATTTCCCACCGTCGTCGTCTTCTGCGGTTCCTGCAGAGCATGCGGACGATCTTCGCAACAGAGTCGCCGCGGCGATGCTCAAGGAGATGGAAGCCAACGAAGCGACGCAAGGAAGAATCGATCTCAGCTGCTTCCTGCAGCTGAGCATAGCGATTCTGCTCATTCTCTCGTGTGCTGCGTCTGCGCTGATAATTCTCGTAAACCTGTCTTACTCCGCCGATCAGCATTTTCCGCCGCCTACTTGACTTGCTTAGGAAAATTCTGGATTTCTACATTGTATATATTTTCTACCGCGCTTTAGGAGTTTTATTTTTCTACAATGTACGTAGTTTCTTGAAAGAAATTGAACGCGGATCGTGAATAAATTGATTAGACCCATGCCGATTGAATGCTAGAATGTCCAGATACACTTTCTTGATTTGAATGCGGGTCCTGTGTAAATTACTCAATAATTCGCCCTAAAGTAAATGGTTCGGGTGAAGTTAATAGTTTGCTTGTCCATTGATTGTTATCTGATTTAAAATTTTCAAATTCCAAAGAAAGCACTTTCTAATCCTTATTTCATCTTTTTGGTAAAATATAAATTGGTGAAAATAATAAATACACAATTGACGACTGTACATGGTCAACACCTCCGTGTGAGTTGACGTTCTTACCATTTCTTTTTATGATTTTAATAGAAATTTATATGGCTTTGTTCAGTCTGTTTAGTATCTTTCTATTATAATATTTAATACAAATTTATCTCGTTTCTTATAATTTTTTTCTGAGTTTTTTTCTTCTTCAGTGTCTTATTTGATACAGTCTGACTGAGTCAGGCCACTAAAAATGTTAGCCCTTGTTTGTTTTAGAGTTATTATCGTACTTAAATTGTATAAATCTACAGTGTTTGAAATATTATCTTTGATTGATATATATTGTTTTAGTTACCTCATTGGGAATGAAATATTTTGAAAAATCAACTTGATTTCATTTTCTTTTATTTTGTTATACTAAGGTCGAACGATCCCGTCTCAAGCATTGAATCACCTTCAGAGAATAGTTTTTACGCCCACCATAAGACTCTTTGAAATATAGATTTTAGGGACCAATAGGTCGTAGAAAATCAATGGCTATTAAGAAATGGTCATCAGTTTCTCAAGACTTAGGGTCATCTGTAAAAATGTGTTGTGAATCATTCTGAACGACAGTTAGTGATGGGAGACCATCGCGACTGAATCAACACCGGACGACTCCAACCGCGCCATGCTTCTTGAGATGACGTTCAAAATTCCAGCTTCAAGTATCTGGCCTAGTTCTTATCCGTAAGTGTTGCACATTATCTCTTTGTACTTTAATTTCCTTGAATGATTTGGATTGGCCCATTATGTTTTTGGGCCTTGTCTGTTGTTTTCTTTCGCCTTTTGTAATGAACGTTTAAGGGGAATATAGTCTCGCGACGGTTTTCCCCCGTTGTCGTTCACTTTGAAAATTGAAAGTTCTTCTTTCTTAGAATAGCTTTTCCTTTAGAGAGTGTAGTACAGTTGTAAATCTACAATGGATCAAGATCATGGATTCCTTGCTGTGCTCGCATGTCTCCCACATCGAGATCAGTCCGTGGAATGAAACCCCGCCGACGACGTCCCTCGTCACTTACCAGGTTCTTGGAGTTCATCAAGAAGTTGATTTCTTGAGCGGTTACTCTTCAAGAAACATCAAGAAATCCCATTCTTGCGATCGTTCTTGAAGAACAACGCCCCTTTCAGCATTACATCCTGTTTTCAGCGCCGATTCCTATTCGTCCGAGCCACATTCCTTTGCCGCGCTGTCTAGAGCCACGTGTTGCCTGGTGCTGCGCCTCCATCGTGCTCGCCCGCCCCGCATTGGCGTCACCAGCGTCTATGCATCGTGCCTCTGCGCGGACCATGCCCCTCCTCATGCATCCTGCCTCAGCATTTTCAGCTGCCCGGTGCTAACGTTCCCGCACGTTTGCATGCCCTAAGACAGTGCCGCCAGTACCTGCGCGCCATGTCATGCGACCTGTGCCCACGTTGTGTGCCGTGTGTCTCATCTGCGCAGTTTCTTTCGCTAATGCATGCCCCCACGTCACCACCACCATGCACGTCTCTCCTTTTCTTCATTTCACACCTTTTCTCTCGTCAGCAGGCGCGCTGCCCACTCCGTGCCTGCGCCTCCTAGTGCCATTGCACGTGCCTACATCCATCATTGCTCATCCTTCACTTCATCCATTTGGGCCACGTGATTGATCAAATCCCTAGTGTCGTCATGCATCGCCGCTCCACCGCATGCTGA
Organism: Wolffia australiana; assembly: GCF_029677425.1. Lineage (NCBI taxonomy): Eukaryota > Viridiplantae > Streptophyta > Magnoliopsida > Alismatales > Araceae > Wolffia > Wolffia australiana. The sequence continues at coordinate 3,616,786 of NC_135851.1, read as the reverse complement.
GAATATCGTCGCCTTGTCTCCAAACTGTGTATCAGAGTAGCGTACACCTTCACCAAGTTCACCTCGTCTCCCCTTCATAGTCAGTATTCTTACTTTCTTCAGTGTCGTCTTCCGCTATTTTTTCCTCTGTCGAGTTTACGTAATCTACGTAGAATAGTCAATATCGTTGAGTGTTAGTATATTTTCTTGTGGTAGAGGACTGATCGCTTGATAACGATAGTTGTGGATGGTATTGGGCTGTCACGCTCCTTGTGTCATAGGTGTCTAGACAATTTCACAGGTCATTGATGATAGAAATATATGTGGCCGACAAGCCAATCACACATTCCACATCTTGTTCAATGTTCATTAATACAATATATTCATTATAGTGCACTTGTGATGCTTATAATGAAGTTCATGATTGGACTTAGTGAATTATGATGAGATCGTAATACAAAGGTCACTAGTCTTTAAGCATGTGTTCTAAATATTTCTATTTAAAGGATATGCAAGAAGGACATCAAAGTATCCGGATAGAATAGCACTATCTAGCCTCACTCATATGACGAGTACGGCCATTCCCGTAGCCATTAGTGTGGAGACACTAAGGATAGATAGTGGGTGCTCTTAAGTGGAAAGAGTTCATTGAATTGATCCGTATAAATCTCTGAATTGTATTATACCAAACTGTAATTCAGGTTCATTCACGTCACGGTTGTGTGAGTGGTCATTAGACATGAGACACCAAAGATGTATTGTAGATGGACGGTTGTACTTTCGCTATGGCCAACGAGTCTCTAATAATGGGATTCTAAACAGTCTTAGTTCGGGTGCATCAACAAGTACATGAAGGCGATTGAGTGATCAAGATGGGATCGTCCACCCTTGGTATAAGAGGTGACAGCTCAAGGAAGATGATGCAATGAAGTCCATGGCCAAGGTAGTGAAATGTCAGAGAAGAGTTCTCCGATGATTTCCGAATGCATCAGTACTAACTCGGATGACTGATTAGGGTTTGATAGTTGACCATGCCCTAAGTCATCCAAGGAGCGTCAAGTGGATGAGGGATTATACATACACGGTAACCGATGATGAGCAGGTCCCATGAGTGAGTCGATACACACTCCTTTGTATCTTCTAGGACACAAGGTGTAGCTTAGCACCCCACGTGTCGGAGTCTCAAACTATCGATTGGGTTAAATCGATCCAACGTTAACTAATCTATATGATGATATAGTTAATTAATTTGGAAGGCAAATAAAGGTTATTGGTCACACGCAAATGGTCTTTTTGGATATCGGAAGTTATACTTAAGTTTTGGGGGGTTTTATGAAAAATACCCACTTTAGTATAAATAGGGAAAGGCATTGAACGAAATTCACCCAGACAGAATTGTTCAGGGGCCTTCCCCTTCTTTGCCACTCTCCCCACAACCCTTCTCCATCCCCGATGCAATCGGGACGACGTGTTGAGGATCGCGTGGATATGTCTAGAGGTTGCACACTTGAGCAGCTTAACTCGTCTCACTCCGGGATCCAAGGTACATCGTTTCATGGTTTTAATGATGTAATTTTGATTTCGCTACGTGTCTTCCGCTACGGATCGTCTCCATTTGTTCATCCAGGTCTAAGCCTCTCGAACCAGACAATTAGGGCCATTAGGGGAATGACAATGTTTGGATAATTCTTCTAATGGGTCCATTAGGGCAACCACAACTACTTAAAGGGGTGGCCTACCCTAATAGAATCTGGATTTCTTGGTTTTTAAAATGGGAAGTTTCCTTTCACGTCGAAGTCCCCTCTCCCTATCCATGGAGAACCACGATCTGTATTCTTAAATCCATTTCCAGGACATTGATCAAGGGACACGTTGCCGCTGCCGTCGGTTCTCCATTGCAAACAATATCACAACCACAAGGATCTCTGCTGCTGCCAAAAGGCGACGTCGTGACCTCTCAATATCCATTCGAGTTGGCCATCCATTGTCGATACGTTGTGCCAGGCCCGAAAATCTGTGTCCTTCTTTTCGCCTGGTTGTCACTGTATCATTATGTGTCACCTACAATCTCTTCATTCACGGGCCATCCACAGCCTATGGACGAATCCTTCAGACTCGTACCCGATCACTCTTCCCATGTGTCAATCGTGGTCCTGCCCGAGATTCACAACTGTTGGTTTCCTTTCACGATGCTCGACCACCTCGATCACAGAATGAGTTCTCTCGACCACTATTGAGATCACCATCAACCACCGCGTCCACCCTGACTAAAGTCATCTAGGTCGAACCCGATCTCTATTCCCCGATAGATTTATTAGCCATTGACCCTTAGGCTCCCATCGGTTAGGTTGCGTTTGAGCAAACATAAGCGCATCTGGTCACACCAAATCTCTTCTCTCGTGACGGTGGGAAATTGTGGTTATTCCACAACAACCGGTGTTGATTGCTTGTGGAGGCATCAAGCGGGATGGGCCTGTCTATTCTCCAATCATGTCATCCGTGGAAGCTTCTTTCTCTAGAGTTCTTGGCTCCAGCCCTCGGGGACGTCCGTCAACTACACTAGATTGGGAATGCATTACTGGTCACCTGGAGGGTATAAATGTCAAGGACATCATCAAACTTCCTCGTATTTCTCCATACAACCAGGCCAACTACATGCAGATCTCATCCTATTAACCACCCTTTTATTTTCAGCTTAATTACCTGCATTAGTGCTGATCTCATCCCCCTTGCCGAAGACTTATTTTATAGGACTAGCCATTTTCATCTGTGAAAATAAGAACCTTCGTTCATTGTGTCAGATTAGATTAGTCGTCGACAAAGGTTGGAATATTTCAGGCAGTGATTGCTTTTCCCTCCTTGTCGGGTCATTTGGAGTCTGCCCAGACCGTAGACCTCTCGTGTCATCCCTCTGTCCATCAATCTAGTGTTCAACAATTGAACTACCTTTCCTTCTTTTAAAAATTTTGCATCATTCATTACAACATCACATCCGTCTATTCTCTGTGGTTGAATCCAATCCGACGATTTCGTCGAATCATTTTACATCATAAAAAAACAGATATGATTGTGCACAAAATAACTGAAATTCATGAATTTATCACTATTTTTGCATATCCATCTCTTTTCATTATGAACGAATTGCCTTCCTCTAATCGATTATGTCTTTATACAGTTATATGTTTTGGACCATTTTGTACTCTTGCTAGTTTCCGATTGGGGTGGGAAATAAAGTAAATGAGGTTTAGTATGAATATCAAAATTCAAACTTTTTGTTCTTGAATTATCTTTCTGAAAGTTTCTTCCCCTATGTTGACATTTTTTTCACCATCATTGAACCAAGTAGAATAGGTAGTAGATACGGGTGTATCTTCTCATAGTCAACTATCCAGGATTTTGAATTTGGATTTTTTTTTCCCATTGTGTTTCTTCAACAATATTAATGTCCTCTTTCTCTCCCCCATTTCTCTCTTTATCCTCTCCTTCTCTCCCGTACTTTCCCTCTCGCACTCACTTGTTACATGTCTCAAGCTCTCTCCCCAGGCACCTGCTTTCTCTCTGTATCTTGTTACATGTGTTTCTGTCTTCTCTCTTTCTGTGGCACTCTCTCTCTCTCTTGCTCACTATCGGTGTGTCAAACTATCTATGTCTTTGTCTCTCTCACTCTCTAGCTCAAGCTGTTCCACTGTCTTGCACTCTCTTATCTTGCTCAGTTTTTTCTCTATTTCTTCCACCCTCTCTCTTTGTCTCTATTTCATCAGTCTTCCCCAACCAAAACGTTGACTTGATGATGGGGGACCATCGCGATGACACCACGGGACGCGTTCGACCTCTCCGAGCTGCTCGTGCCGACGCCCGCAACCCCGACTTTAAGTACTCTTCGTAAGTCTTTATTATCTTTCTTGTTTTGTTTGTTCATGATAAACATTCGGATCCGGCCATGTGTTTGGGCCTCGTCCGCTCTTTTCGCGTCCCGTTCCCTTTGTTACGTGTAAAGAGGAGGGCCACGTCATGCGACGGATCCCTCCTCCCCTATGGCCTCTTGGCACCCTTCCTTCCCCTATGTAATGGGAAGGCATGCCCAAGGACCCTTTTAGAGAGTCTTTGAAAAAAAATGGTCATTGCAATGTTAGTTCACGTTCTTTTTTCCGTAGTAAAATTAGAAAGGGGTTGTCTTCTACCTCTGGATCCCGCCAGGAAACTGTTCAACTCCCCTTGGTGCATCCAGTGATCCAGCTTGATCCATCCTCAAACCGCCGGGAATCTTCAAGCCCCTCGACGGTCATCCTCGCGGGCTCTGTGTTCCTGCCACCGACGGCCTCACCCGAGCAGGATCCCGCCGGCCGAAGCCTCGATGCCCGCAGGTCCGTCCGTCCGGCCTCAGGGTCCTCTTCCCTGAGTCCCGCAACCTGGTCGCCGTCTACACCGGCCGCCTCCGCCCAGGAACCCCCGATCATCGTCCTACACGGACGCCAGCCGATCCCTCCGCGCGCCGTGAGCCCCTGAGCGCGCGGACCTTCAGCCACCCGCCGTTTGTTTCTTGAGTACCGCGCACCTCGCGGGCCGTCTGCTGCCCGGTCGCACCACGATCGCCCCCCCCCTTCTTTCCCTGCTGGACCACCCACCTTGCGCCCCGACCAAGCGGCCACGCGCACCAGTGGACTTTGCCGCGAGCAAGGCTTGCGTTCTCTGCCGGGGACCGAGCTCATCACCCCGGGTCCCCTAGCCCGACCGATCACCAGTTTCCGACCTACGTCTCGTGGATCGCCCTGCAACTCGCCGCTCCGCGCCCGCCCGACCGTGCGACCACCCGACGTCTATCATCACTCCGGCCTCGCAGGAGTCTTCCCAACGTGAATGCTGGCTTGTGCGTGAGTCTGATTACGGAATTCTCTGATTGTTCCACGTCGACGGAGCGACGCCAGGTACCCTCTCGTCCACCCCGCTTACAGTATTATTGCTCCCTCCAGTGCCGTCGTTCCCTATCGATTTCCTTTATCGCTTGTCATCGTTAAAGGGTTTGGTTAGGCTAGCCATCTACATCGAGTGATAGGTTTTCTTTGCGGTTGACGATCGGGTTATAGTCGTCGAGGGGTGAACTCTCGGGGGCAGTAACGCGCCCCTCACGTCGTGCTCGATCGTGGGTTTCGCGGGTCACATGGAGTCTACCCTGACCTGTTCGTCTCGCTTAGGATCTACTGCCCCTTCGCCCCGCCGTCGGACCGCCCTTGTGCCCCTGAGGAATTTTTAAATGAGCATCCACTTTGATACTTGAACGCGCATCAACGTATTGCTGTGACGTAACACGAGCCGTCGATCCCGGCGTTACCGTGTTATATCACTTGATGATGGAATATAGATGAATGAATGAATGAAACACAGATACAGAATTTATCAACATCCCAAGATATTTCTCTCTGTTGTTTAAATGTTTAATTATATTCCTTAAAACATTGTCATAACCCGTGGAATATCCATCTTGATTTCTGGTAGTGGGTGAATATCGGATATCTGCAGAATATCCCATCTCTGAAATAATCTCAATTACATCTGTATATTGGATATCGTACCACTACCAGATGGCCAAATACTAGTACAAGGGGAGATCGATAGGTAGGGAGAGACGGTAAGAGTGTGTGTAGGACACATGGAGATGGCAACAGTAAGTGTGGGTGAGGGAGGGAAAGATCATGTAGGAGAGAGAGGAAAATATAGAGCGAGAGTTAGAGAGAGAGAGGGAGAGAGTTTGTGGATAAGAAATATTGGGAGAGAGAGAGAGGGTGGGAGAGTATTTGTGTGGGAGAGGGAGTGAGATAGAGAGAAGTGGAGAAACAAATTGAGATAGAAATGGAGGGGGGAAAGCAGAGACAGCAAGGAATGAAGCAAAAATTTTCAAAATTACGTTCCAAATATGCAATAAATATTTGAATGAGCTATGAAACTTTGCCTATTATAAAAGCAATATCATTTATCTGTGCATCAGTTTTGGTTTAAGTTTCAATTAGTCATTCTATTTCATTCCTGTTTTTCGTCGCTCGTACTGAAGTTCATAAATATATCAGTAATCCCAAATCAGGCAGAGGTTAGCACTTTGGTTTCATATTTTCAGGCTCAATCTTGAAAATAACAATGATGGGAATGGTCGTCGTTATTGAAAGGGGCAGTGAATGCCATGCATTTAGATGGTTGTCATCTATGGGGACGTCACTTTCATGAAATAGGTATTCATTGTTGGGGTGTTGGCAATGATTCTCCTTCTCTTTATGGATTGGTGAGAATTTGCACCAGGACAAGTGTCACAAGTCAACAATGCAATCACTCTATTCTTGGCCAAAGAAACACTACTACATGCTCAATCGATCAAAGATTGATGAGGTACCTGCATAGAACATCAAAGTAGTAGTCCTATATTGAAATCCCACATTTCTGGAAGGGTATAAAAGGTTGTTTCTTCCATGTCATTATGAAGTAATCATCTTTCGCTCTCACAGGCCATCTACGCCATGTAGGCAAGTCATTTGGCCCATCTACGTCTGGCGGCTGAGTGGAATGCCTCTAGATTGCCCTCCCACATGCCCAAGCCTTTAATTATTTTTACTTTTACTCCTTAAAATTTATTAATATTTAGAATAAAATGATGTAACAGAGAAATTCATATCTCTTAATTTGTAAGGCCTGCTGTTTCTCTATAAACTTTTTGGCCTCCAAATAAGTTTGAGAATCAAAGAATCACCCATTACCTCTTATCAAAAAATGAAATACTCCTTCAAGAAAATATCTAGTTGTACATCCCTCTTGATCATTAAAATTTTTTCTTACCTTAACATTTTCTAATTCCTGGTACGTAAGACCGTTTATTTTTTCTCGTGTATCTCATACATTTTATTTTTGAATTAGAGTGTACTTTCAACCTAGTGCCATTATCATTTTCAGGTAAACTCTGTTTAGGATTTATCATTTCCAAAATCTAAATTTTATTGTTGGAGGGGCAACTCTTCAATCAAACACCCAAAAAAATCATGACAATATTTTTCAGTGCCCTATAGAGGCTGATGAGGTTTGCATCTTCTTTCCAGAATGCAATTCAAAATGACAGAAGAGAGATCTAAACACAAGTATTATTAATTTATAATTTATCATTTGAACATTTGAATCAACTAAATATTTATGCACTAGCTATGAACTCCAATTTTGCAGATCATGGTTATTTTGTTAACTAACTTCCTTGGCTTCTTTGAAGTCAGGCAGTTTGATTACTTATTGAGTATTTTGCAATTAAAAATGTGCATATGATAAGCCAAAAATAAAGGTAAATTTTGCGAGAATTTTAATCCCTTGTCGTTGTCAATTTCAGCTTATACAACAAAATTTATAAAAATCCTACTTAAGATGTGTGGTGATAAGTAAACGTATCGTCGAAGAGAAGCTAGTAAGGAATCTAATTCGATACCTTGCTTAAGTAATTCAACCCTAATTAGAGTTCATTTGATCTTGAATGAAGATCAAGTCAACCTAATTAGACAAGGAAGTTAGAAAGGGGGGTAGAAGAGAACAGAGGAATAGAAGAAATAAGGGGCTCTAGATTGGCTTCTTTGATCCAAAGAGAAGGGTCAAAGGGGTCAATTATAGAGGTTGAGAGAGAAATTTTGATTTGGTTTGGTTGGTTTTGTAGGTTTGATAATTCAGAAATAACTACACTATTAGATAATAAAAAGGGAAATTTAATCTCATAGAAATAGAAGTTTTTTTAATGTGCACTTGGAATAGCTAGGTAAATTCTCTCAATCTCTGCTCTCAATCTCAGTAAGGGCTTGTACATTTTGCTCAAGCCTAGCGATTTAGAAATTCAGACCAAGATCAAGAAGAACAAAGAAGAAATTTAACTAAAACATCATCCAAAATACACTAAAAGTTCAAATACAAAGAATAAAAAGGTACCAAATAGGTTGATCCAAGATAGAGCTCCTCTCTGTCTTGCAGATGTGATAGAGCACCATCCAAAATGGCCCCCTCCTCTCGAAATTTGGCTTTTATACTTAGGTTAAATGGTTAAAATTACCATTTCACCCCTAATTAGTAATTATTTTTATCCATAAATGTAGGCTTGATCTGAATGATCCATCTATACATATAGAAAGAAGGGGGTCAGGACGACCAAATCCATAAAAAATCATCTCAATCGAACTTCAGGATCAAAAGTTGTGAATAAATGAATTTAAACCAATTTTAACAATTCGATTTAAATCCATGTATTTAATTATTTTCTTTTGAAACACGCAATGTCGTGTCGATTCCTCATAAGATGATGAACTTCAAACTTCAAATGGCAGGTTCATCCTTGTTGCGCCAGACCCCTTTCCTGAAATCAGAATAAAGAGAAAATAGAAAAAATAAAGATTGTCCAAAGCTCTTTGTACGTGTGTGTGGGCTTGTACTAGTGCCTCCAATCCAAAGGCACCACATCATCAACGGTCCGTGCGCTGTGTATGCACTGCACCTGAGAGAGAATTCCCTGGAAATTTGCATAAAGTCCCCTTTTAAATGTGCACATCTTAAAGGACGTCGGCCTAAAAAATATTTATGTATATGTCATTTATTTATCTTTTTCCTCTTTTTTCCCATAAAAACCATTAAACAAAGACTAAGTAATTGCAATAAACCATGTAACTGTTTAAATAATATCTTTACACATGCACACACGACCGAGAGCTGTTCTTAAGGGCATAATTACAACTACAATTTAAGAAAAGCCCCTCCGACTTCAGAAATTGCTAGAAAACTCATATTTTTCATATAAATATACCATTTTCCTATTTAAAAATTCATTTCTTCCTTGAATAAATTCCTAAATATCCAATAAATCCTAGAAAATTCTGGAAAATTTCGTAATTCATCCCCATACTAATTTATCTCGAAATTAAATTTTAAACCTGCCTTTTCATTTAATAACAGTTATTTCAAGCTCAAATAAATCCCTAAAAATTCATAAAATTAACAGCAAATTAGGGGAAAATCAGAAATCACTTGAAAACATTAATTTCATGTAAATATGTGATAACAACTCCATGTTAAAGGCATAAAATTGTGCTAAATTACTTGAAATAAATACCGAATTTAGGATGTTATCAGCATAAATTCACAGGAATGAGAGTATACAATTCTTCAAGAGTTGGAGAATTTCAGGAGCTTAGTGATTATCAAAATGGGCTGAAATGATGAATGGTGTTGTGGGCTTATTAAAGAGAAATCAGAGGTGGTTGGGCCACGACCTTACCTACCCATTCGGCCTTCAAACACCTTACAGAAGAAAGTATCTCTCATTCAATGGAAAAAAAGAGGCAAAATGGCAACAAAATATAATATATGTATTATTAGAGGATTTGAAGTGGATAGTGCCAACTTTTATGTCTTTCTCTTTCAACATATTAAGGTATCAAGATCAAAATACTTTTTCAAAAGAGACAATGTCAGTGATGAGATCTATGGACTTCCAAGAAGGCAACCACACATGAGAAGAGTCTGAGAGTAAAAATGACCTATCAAGTATCAATAAGACACATAAGATTAGAAAATTGCTACTTTGGTTTAGGTAAGCAGTTTGGGCTGGCCACAACGACATGATATTGATTTACACAACTTAATTTATCTACATATGACATGTTGTGTATTTTTAAATAAGAACAAGCTGTAAGTTTCTTAGTCACTTTTGTGCTCAATATCTTTGGCACATCCCAATTTTCCATTATTGAATGTTTGGAGAAACTTGAATTTATGCACTCTGCTATTTGGTTACTACTATGTGATATTTGGTCTATCATTCACATTGCATGTATGCCGGTTTTTCATGCTATACCAATGCATAATTCGAAAATGGATTATTAGTCCAACAACAATATATTAAAATAATTAATTATTATCACATTATAGCCCCAATTTACATGTAAACTGTATTCTAATAATCACCTTAAAGTGGGAGCCTAGGTTATAAGACATATATTCCACCTATCAGGGAGATATCATAATATGTAAAGAATTATACAGGACTTCTGCCTGTAGCCAAGGCCTAGAGATCATATCAAGCAATAGGAAAAACAGGTTTTTTCTGGTCATTGTCTCTACCGTTTAATATCCATGTTCGTTCTTTTTTTGCATATTAATGGTGCAGCTTATTAGCTGTTGTCATTGGTGTTAATAACAACACCATACCTGTCCTCCAGAAACGGCGAAATGCATGATTAATAAATGCAGCATTTTCTCAAAATTAGTTTGGGAGAATCTAATTTTTTAAGTAATTTTGTAACCATCTCAATCAAGTTTTTGAGGCATCGTGCTCAGATATAAGTGTGAGAGCTGGTATTATTTTCATTAACTATGGATCACAACCAGATGGTGATATGTTCAGCTCTCTCCCTTTCCTCTCTTATTCCGGTCCAGCTCACAAGCATTTCTAGCATTCTGGAACTTCCTCACCTGCAAGTACAACCACACCCCATCATAAGTTGACAAAAAAATAAGAAATATAGTTATGAGATAACCTAGGAGATAGATAGGTAGATTGAGATATATAAACATGTTGGTTTATGGGTGTAGAAATGAGAGAAAAGAAAAGAGAGAAATAGGGGTAGATGAGAGAAGCGTTAAAAACTCAGTGTGCGATAGGGAACGACATGTCCGAGACGTGACGGGACAGATGACGACCCGTTACGAACGGTGACGTGATGAAATGTTCGTCACGTCACCGTCATGTCACGTGTCCGAGTATTTTCAAAAAAATCCGTCACGTACCCGTCACGCGTCCATGCATCCTCGTTCCGTCACGTCACCGTCATGGTGATAGCGTCACCGTCACCGGTGACGGAAATAATAATATTTATTTTTATTATGTTAATAAACATAGTCAAAGCATAATATTATTTATTTTACTATGTTATTATTTATAATATATTTTTCTGTTAATTCGTCACGGCCGTCATCGATGACGGGCCTGTTGTCACGTCACGCGTCGCGGGTATCCCGTCACGCGTCACCATCACCGTCACACCCCATGCATTCTGTCACCGTCACCATCACGTCATCCATCACGTGGCCGTCACGGTGACGTGTGACGTGACGGATGACATTTGCTGATGCCTAGTGTGAGAAATGTAAAAAGGAAACGGAGTAAGGCAGGTAAACATACAGAGAGAGAGGCGGGAAGAGTGAGAAAAAGAGAAGCATATGGTGATATGGGTATAGGAAGGGAGAAAGGAAGGATGAGTGAGAAATATATGTAGAGAGAGAGAGTGTGTTGGGGGGGTGGAAGGGGGGTAGTGAGAGGATTGAGTGAGGAGAGAGGACGGGAGTTAAAGTGAGAAATAAATTTATAGAGAGGGATTGAGAGAGAGAGAGAGAGAAGAATATGAAAGAGGAAGGAGATAACGAGAGGGAAGAGAGTGAGTGTGAGGAAAGAGGAGAAATTTTGTGTTCTTGTGGAAGAGAGATGGAAAGGAAGAAAGAAATATAGATGACGAGAGGGAGAGAGAGAGTAACAAGAAAGAAGAGAGAAGCTTTGACAGATTGCATGCAGGAAATAAACAGAAAGGAAGAAAGAGTGAGAGGGTGAGAGGAAGGCAAGGAGAAATTTTGGTGGTATGCGGTGGGAGAGATACAGGAAGGAAGAAAGAGAGACAAACAGAGAGTACGAGGAAAGAATAGGAATTTTCGAGGGATTGCTTGTGGGAGAGATAGTGATAGAAAGGTAGTGAGAGAGAGACAGCCAGAGGAAAAAAGAGAGAATTTTTTGGGCGAGTCTGGATGGAAGAATAGTGAAAGAAAGGTACTAAGAAAGAGTGAGAGTGAGAAGAAAACGAAGCTTTGGTGTGCGTGTGGGAGAGACAGAGAAAGAAAGAAAGGCATAGAGGCTCTGGGGTTGAAATAAGCCAGAAATCGAGGTAGCGTGTGTGGGAATGAGAGATAGAGAGAGAGAAACAGAGAGACAAAAAGATGGAGAAAGAGGTAGAAACAGAGAAACAAAAAGAGAGAAAACGAAGACAGAAAGAGAGAGAAACAGAGAGACAGGAAGAGAGAGAAACCGAGACACAGGAAGAGAGAAACAGAGAGAAAAAGATAGAAACAAAGAGACTGAAAGAGAGAGACTGAGAGGGAGAAAGCGAGAAAGAGAGAGAAAGAGTGCGAGAGAGAAACAGAGAGACTGAGAGAGAGAAAGCGAGACAGTGAGAGAGAGAGAGAGAAAAACAGAGAGACAGATTGAGAGAGAGAGAGGGATAAACAGAGAGAGATTGAGAGAGAGAGAAAAACGGAGACAGACTGAGAGAGAGATATATATATATAGAGAGAGAAAGAGAAAGAGAGAGAGAGATAAACAGAGAGAAAGAAAGAGAAAGAGAGAGAGATAAACAGAGAGAGAGAAAGAGAAAGAGAGAGAGAGATAAACAGAGAGAGAGAAAGAGAAAGAGAGAGAGATAAACAGAGAGAGAGAAAGAGAAAGAGAGAGAGAGATAAACAGAGAGAGAGGAAGAGAAAGAGAGAGAAAGAGATAAACAGAGAGAGAGAAAGAGAAAGAGAGAGATAAACAGAGAGAGAGAAAGACAGCGAGACAGAGAGACAGAAAGAGAGACAGGGAGAAATGAACAAAGAGAGTGTGAGAGACACAGAGAGACAGGAAGAGAGAGACAGGGAGAAATGAACAGAGAGAGAGAGAGACAGGGAGAAACGAACAGAGAGAGAGAGAGAGACAGGGAGAAATGAACAGAGAGAGAGAGACGGAGAGAAATGAACAGAGAGAGAGAGACAGAGAGACAGAAAGAGAGAGACGGGGAGAAATGAACAGAGAGAGAGAGAGACAGAAAGAGAGAGACAGGAGAAATGAACAGACAGGGAGAGAAAGACAGAGAGACAGAAAGAGAGAGACAGGGAGAAATGAACAGAGAGAGACAGAGAGACAGAAAGAGATAGACAGGTAGAAATAAACAGAGAGAGAGAGAGACAGAGAGACAGAAAGCGAGAAACGGGGAGAAAGAAACAGAGAGAGAGACAGACAGAAAGACAGAAAGAGAGAGACAGGGAGAGGTAAACAGAGAGAGAGAAGCAGAGAGACAGAGAGAGAGAGGCAGAAAGAGAGAAAAACAGAGAGAGAGGGATAAAGATAGAGAGAAACAGTGAAAGATATAAAAAAATAGAGAAACACAGAGAGAGAGAGAGAAACAGAGAAACAAAAACAATAAAGAAAGGAAAGACAGAAAGAAAGAGAGAAACAGAGAGAGAGAGAGAGAGAGAGAGAGAGAGAGAGAGAGAGAATGGTGGCAGTCGATAATTGAAGACTTACTTCCGCATTTGGAGCCGGGGGGCGGGAGCTTCACCTTGCAGTGCTTGGCGACGGTGCAGACCCTCTTAATATCCACCAGCCCGGCGATGGCCGGCGTCACCTGCTTGCACAAACACGTCAAGTCCACCGCGTTCATCGCGTCGCAGCAACTCTGGCTCGGGTTCACGTCCGGCGCCCCCTTCCGCACATACTTCCTGCACTCCTTCAGCAACTCGTCCTGCCCTTTGCACGCTTCCACCTCTTCTCCCCTCGCCACACTCCCCGCCAGAAGCCCCGCCATGGCCAAACACACCACCAAGCTCAGCCCCCACCTCGCCATCTTCTTCTTCTTCTTCTTCTTCTTCTTCTCCTTCTTCTTCTTTGTTCTCTTCTTCTTCTCGCTCAGAGTACTCATCTTGTTCATCTTGGGTTTGTTTTATAGGCTGTGGCGATGGCCCTTCTCCCTCGGCCACAGCAACGGCGTTGGCCACACGCTCCTCGCGTGCTCTTCTTCTCTCCTGGGAAACGTAAGATCAGCTCAGGCTCCGTCCTGTATCTTCTCTACCTGATGAAAGAATTCAAGACGACCAAGCAGATAGAGAGCGAGAAGAATAAGAATAAGAGAGAACAAATTTTTGTTACATGTTGTTTTGGATTTATGATAAAGCACAGGGTTACTATCTAGATTGGATTACCTTTCTCTCTAGACTGCATCCTATCCGTCTTTACTACGACTGTCTAGATTGAATTCTGTCCAATCTACGTTAATCATGACTAGGTTGAATCCCATCCATTTATAGTAATCATGTCTAGATTGAATCTTATCCATTTATAGTAAACCTGCCTAGATTGAATCCTATCCGTCTGCCTTATTCCTATCTAGATTGAATCATATCCTTTAATCTTAATCCTATATGTATTGAATCCAATCCGTCTATCTTATTCCTATCTGTATTGAATCATATCCCTCTGTATTAATCTTATCTAGGTTGAATCATGTCCGCATATCTTAATTCTGTCTAGATTTAATCCTTTCCGTTTATTTTAATCCTATCTAGGTCAAATTCTGTAGCTCTATCTTAATCCTATATAGAGTGAATCATTTGTCTATCTTAACCCTTTCTAGATTCAATCCTATATGTTTATCTTGATTGCTTCTGCGTCAAATCCTATCCGTCTATCTTAATCCCATCTATATTCAATCACAGAATCATATTCCTCTATTCTAATCCTATCTGGATTGAATATTAATCCTGTCTACATTGAACCCTATGCATTTATCTAAGTCCTATGTAGTTAAATTCTATCTCTCTATCTTAAGCCTATTGGATTGAATCCTTTGTGTCTATATTAATCCTTCTAGATTTAATCCTATATGTCTACTGTAATCTTGTCTAGATTGAATCCTATCCTTCTATCTTAATATTATATAGATTGAATCGTTTGTCTATATTAATCCTTTCTAGAATCGTTTGTCTATCTTAATCCTCTTTAGATTGAGTCCTAAACGTATATCTTAATCGTATAGAGGGAATCGATACCAAACTCCTTCTCATCTATAACTGAACCTCTACTGAATTGTGTGTTCAATTCTTAGTTTTCTTGTCTAAAATTACCTCCTACTGGTCTAGGACAATACTAATGCCATAGAACAGTAGAGTAGAACTCCTTTGCAGTTGATTGAGCTCTAAGTGAAAGATATCCAGGGGGGGGAAGAGAATAAACAAAACAAGTGAAAGTGTTGTTATAATTTAATTATGCAAACCTATCATTTTTGTACTTATAATTCTTGATATATATAGTCCCATTAGATATGTGTTTAATTAAGTGGTTAAAATGATGCGGTATGATAGTTTGATTAGGTTATGTTATGTCTGTGCTAATGACCTAGGGTTAACCAGTGGTTAATGTGAGATTCAGGACCTAGGGTACCATATGTGAATATAATAATACATATCACTATGAATTGATACATAAACTTTTATTACGAGTCACTTTGGTCCAGCCCTTAGGCTCGGTAAGAAATTCAAAACTTCGTGTGATGGATCTGAACACTCGGATCAAGAGACAATCAGATCACAATCGAAAGGTGTGCGATCAACCAATTTTTTTATCAGATCACACGAAAGTTATTTTGACGGATCAAAACATTCAAACCATCAATAAACAATTAATTTGGTCTGAAAGATTGGATATATCATGATGGGTTATTATAAGGACAATAAAGTAATAATGAAAAGAAAGGCCGAGCTGGTCGATTCGCCTGCCGCGGGATAAGTTCCTCAATATAGCAGAGGAAAAACTGATCAATATGTCATCATTATGCGGCCTCCGAGCATCATAATTGCAATGAAGATGATGAATTTGTCATTGTCTACCAACCCTTGCTTCAAACCAATTCACTGCTGCATTTAGATGAGCCAAGAAAACAAGGGTACAAATGAGAATAAGAAAATCAAGGCCTTCCTAGGATATTTCATCATGGTTATTGTGTACAGCTGCAGTTCTAAGTTTTTGTATAAATTTATGCTTCACACATGCAATCAGGAAGTGGGTATGTGTAGACGGATTGCTTGGGCTTCCTCAACCTGATCTGGCCCTGCCTGGTCTTGTGGCCAAGCCGAACAGCCGTCTCGAAGTCGACCCAGGAGAGGCTCTTATTCAGGAACAGCGGCCCGAGCAACGTCATGCTAGGCCGGATCGTCTTCAGATTTTCGTAAGTGCGATGACCCAACTGGTTTGATTGCAGAAATACCCAAGAAAATTGAATTATTGTTATTCAGGGCCCGAAAGAGAAGCAGGGGGATTTACCAGTGCATTGTGCATGTTTCCGGGGGAGGCGGAGATGAACACGTCGCTCTGCATGCTGACGTGGTAGTCGAGGGCGGCCAATAGAGAGGCCTTCCCGCTGAGCTTGGCGAGCTCTTCCTTGGACACGAGGCTCTTCTTGTCTTCCATTAGAGGGAAAAGCTTCCGCAAAGCCGAAATCCTTCCTTCACCACCATAGACCTACGAGCTCATAAGAAAAGTGTCTCCCAACTGAAAATGCGCACACAGTGGATAGATAGATGGATAGATGGATATAGTTCCGGGATGCGGACGGGACGATTTTTTCGTCCCGGGACGAAAAAACTGTCCCGTCCGAGGATATGGACGAATTTCAGGACGACAATTTGTCCCGGGAACCACCGGACAAGACAATTTTCATCCCGCGGGACGAAAAAACTGTCCGTCCGGAGGTCTCAGACGATGGACGGAGGGATGCGGACGAAAAACCGCCGGCTTCACATCCGATGGTTGATATCTCGCCAGGTGGCCTTGCTATGACAATTTGCATCAAGGTCCTTGTGTTTTTTTGGCACATGCAAACTGACGCCGCTCAGAATTAATTGTACATATGTCCATTTGCATTCTCTCTCCTCCATATTTCCCTTAAAATACTTGGAAAAATCTATATTAATATATTAAAAATATAAAATGGGTTTTTTCGACCGAGACGAATTTTGGTGCAAAAATTCATCCCAGGAGGACTGGACGGGACAAAAAACCGTCCTGAGATTATTGGACGGGACAGTTTTTTTGTCGGTGGACAAAAAATCATCCCGTCCTTCGTCCCTTGGCTAGCATCGGACGTAGGATGGGACGAAATTTGTCCTGTCCCATCCTTCGTCCACGTCCGGGACGATCCAGAACTATATAGACGGATAGATGGATAGATGGATGCCCACATGCATGGATGGATGGACAAATAGATAGATGGATTGAAGGATGGATGGATAGATGGATAGAAGGATGAATGGACGCTGCAACCGGTCTATGGTGAAGGGATTGATGGAAGGATGGTGTAGATGTGCAGATCTTTGGATAGATGGATGGATGTATGGATGATAGACAGAAGGATGGATGGAAGGACAACCGTATGGATGAATGGATGGACAGACAGACCGATAGATGGACAGGGCCACACGGATGGGAGGACGGATAGATGGATGGATGGATGGTTGCATGGACCATCAAATGGATAGAAAAAGGGGAGACAAATAGAAAAGCACATGGATAGATTGCCAATCAACAAATAGATGTATTGATGGATGCATGTTCTATCCAATAGATAGAGGAACAGAGAGAGAGAGACAGAATTAGAGCAACACTTTGATGGGCAGATGGCCACATAATGGATGGATGGATGGAAAGATGGATGAACAGGACAGACATGGGAGGCAGATGAACAGAGGCAAATATGTGAACGGGTAGAGGGTGGACAGATGGCCAGATGGATGAATGCCTGCTCCATCCAATGAATCACAAAAGAGAGGGAGAGGATCAGAAAGGAGGATGGACATACAAATGCATGATACAGATGGGCAGGTGGCTAGATGGATACATGAATACATGAATGAATAGATACAGATAGGAGGAGATGATCTGATAACCTTGTGAGAGGCCAGGTAGAGGCGTGTGTTGGTGTCAAATCCCAAGGCTGCAAGGAGCAATCCAACTTCCTCTGGAGTTAAGGGACAACGGCCCTGGCTACGGAGCTCCTCGTCAGTGAACTGTGAGTTGGTAACTCTCCCTTGCCAAATCCTTTGTCGATACTTAGCCAAAGCCAGCCTCTCTGCCTTTCCCCCACCAAAATCACAAGCTGAGTGGGCAGCCATATCCTGCCATACACAGAAGCCATCACATAAATTATTCAACAACCAATGCTTTGGCTTTTATTCCAGATAATCAGGACGGAGAAGAGATCAGCTGGGGACCTTTGCACAAGCCTCAAAAAAAAATGTCAGTTAAAAAAATAAAAATGTATGTCACTCTTTGTCAGACCTCACATTCCCCCTGGTTTTCTCTAGCCACCAATAGGATTTGGGTACGACAAAGCCGCAAGGAATTGTTGTTTGATTTTGATCATGCCTGTTATAATACAGGACGAAATGGTAATGGACCTGACCCACTTACAGTCCCTTTAAGTGAACCCAGTATTCAAGGATCAGCCTAGGAAATGTGATAGAACCTCAGCAAACCAGAACACTTGTATTCCACAATCAAGCAATGTTGTGTAACAGAAATGAGAGGAATAGAAGATAGGGAAGGGGAAGGCCGGGAAAGCCGCAGTCGCCTGTTTGTGTTGGCGTGAACGCCTACGTCCACACTGTCAATACTCCTGGAGGTGGCCACAGGGGAAAGGAGGGAAGAGGGTTAGGGTGGAGCTGGCAGAGAAGAAAGGGAAGAAGGACAGGAAACAGGAAGCAGAAGACTTAAAAGGGTTTTTCCTGCTCTCTCGATCAATCTACCCCTGCTCTTATGACTCACGATGCACTGTGAGTCATAACCCTTAGTGGGCTGGGTTAGGTTTGACCCCTGTTAGATCATCACGGCCCATTTAGGGCAGATTGGACTGACTTATGGGCCAAAGGCCATGTACATGTAATAGAATAACCCTAGGAAAATGAATAAAAAACCTAACTAAAATCAATCTAAATAAGGGCCCGTTAAGGGCCCATTAAGAGCCCACTAAGGGCCCATTAAGGGCCCAATAGTGAGGGGCCCATTAGGGCCATATATTAGGTCCACTAAGGACCTAATATATACTGGGCCTGATTTACATCAGGCCCAGACTCCAACGGCTGGAAAACTAGTCGTTGGACATCCAGTTGCAAAAAAGGGCAGCTGGATGTGATAGGTCCCAACGGTCATATTTTTCAAAAATATGACCATTGGAGGGACTGTTTTTCTCTCTCTCCTCAGTGCATATTTGTATAAAAAGGGCAAAGGATTAGTAATGGAGATTCCAACCTTTTTGTGCCCTATTTTCTGGTGTTCCTCTCCTCTTCTTCTCATCATTTCCTCATCTCTCTCAAGAATTTACAACCCCTTTATGGACCGAAAATACAGAGGGTCGTTTGGTCCCCTGCTGCCTTTGATACATTTTTATCAGGGTCTTAACAGAATGTTTAAGAAACAATACAGAGAGTGTAAAGGAATACTAAAGATGCAGAGACATATAGACATAATGGTTCTCTCTGTAATAGGATGAAATAAGTCACCATAACAAAGAGCAGACATCACATGAATGCAACTCGGACTCTAGTCTGTCAGAAGACCAAGTTTTCTGATTTTTATTGAAAAAAAGTTGTCTGGAAACTATATAAGCAATATGACACAGTCATTGGTTTTATGAGCTGAAATGGTCAGTTCAGCAACTAAAATGCTAATTTATGGCATCAAAGAAGAACATTTCGAAAGGATACCTTGTCAAAACGTAGATGCACAGCAACAAATCTTCCACTTTCTTTCTCAAAGAATTCGCCAACCATCTCACGCAGATACCCTCCAGAACCCGAAGTCGAGTGAGGTGGGCGTCTCAAACGCCTCACAAGTGCATCCCCCAAAGCGTTGATGTGGGGGACAAAAGTCAAAGCATGAAAGTTGACCTTACAACGAAGGCGTTGAATATCTTCAGGCATGTTGTCAAAAGCCAGCCGGTGGGAAAATGGGGAAATTGCAGCAATTCCGTGACTGGATAAGATTTGGTAACACGTCAATGTATCCAATATAACATTAAAGCACAAATAGAACGAGGTAAAATATTGATATGATCCCCAACCTCTGTCAGAGATATTTCTTTCATTCATCTTTAGAGTAGTTCCTTCTACATAATGTAACATCCCTCTAGAGGGCAGTGAGAAAGCTGTTGATTAGCCGGGAGATCCTCCTGGAGGGGTCAGGCGCCTATCTGGGCCTGTTACCATTGTTGCTTCTACATTTTCTGTTTAGCTTTCTTTTTTCCCTTGAAAGAACACTCCCCAAAAGAAATTCACCCCAAGTCTCTAAGACATGATTGACATTAGATTGAATACTAGCATAGTAGCCAGTTAAAATCTATTTTCCATGAGAATCTTCTGGGTTAAGTATCAAGGATTCAAGAAATATTTTATTTTAAGAACGCATAAATTTAATATTGGCAGACAAATGGACTCTAGAAGTGAACAAATCACATCAAAAGATTTTCCATATTTTTCTTTGGGCAAACCAAATTAAGTCCCTAACAATTTCAATCTCATGAAGCACGAAATTTCAGTCTGAAAAAGAAGAAAAGTAAATAAGCGCTACAACGGAAAGAGGAGAAGCTTACAGACCTCTGCAGTATTGGCAGCACATTTTCCAAGTACCAGTACATGGAAGCATGAAGAGGGGCAGTTTTAACCCGTGTTGCCCTTATAGCAACGGCATAATAATTTCTGGTGCTCCATGAAAATTCTTTGGGCAATTCTCGCACAATGGGAATGTCATCTTTCAATGATTCAATAAAGTGATCCACATCAAAAATGTCTTCGAATGGACTGTAAGAAAGTACAACTAGGAATGAGGAGCTGATATTCATGGCATAACTACAACATGATGCTCCAATCATATGGGAGCAGCAAAGAGAGATGGGAAACGACAAGGGAGAAAGTTACCTGGAATCTTTCCAAACCGAATTCTCTTCAAGATATGGGATCACAAGTGTTGCATTTAATATCTTTGTCACCGCAACTGCATCGCAAATCTTGAGAAAGCCAAAAAATGGATAAGAAACGAATCAACTAGGAGATTCGAGAGTTTTAAAATGAGGAACGCGTGAAATATTTGATGCTTGAATTCTGTTAGGATTCTGAATGGATCCTGAATAGTAACAGGGGATGAACAAAAGGGAAGGAGAGAGATAGATATAGGGAGATCAAGAAAAAGGGGAGATTGAGAGAGGAAAAATTTTCAACATACGATGGAAGAAAAGACAATGATCACCTTGCTGGGCTATTCTGCACTCATCTTATATCATAAATAAAGAAAAATCTCCCTTTCCCCTAGATTCAGGCTCTATTTATAGAGTCTAAGAATTCAGAAGCCTAAATGACTATAACGCGCCCTTCCCCACTTTTAGGGTGGTGGCAAATTCTAGAAAGACGAATGGTTCAGAACCGGGAACGTAATATTCTGATTTAAATAACTATATAGGAACAACGAAGGCCAGAAGAGAGCAAAGCTGATAAATCATTTCGAATTGTTCATTCTGCAATTCATGTGGTCCTAGTAGATACGACTGTGGAGACTTACCCCCATTCTCTGTTGGTTCAAGCCTCCATCGAGAAATACCTGGATGTATCCTGATGACTTCTTGGGAATTCCTGTTCATGGAAAAATTCAGTAAAGAATTACCTCGTCTTCTGCAAACAGATTCATGAGCATATTAGGGAAAACAATTTCTTAGAAAGTGTAAATATCACTTACGAGGAGAGTTAGGATAATTGAAACAAGGTTTCCCACTTAGGGGCGGCAAAGGAGACCAAAGATCAGATTTTTGGTGATCCACCTGAACAGAACTCAAGAATCAACAGCTGACATCATTGTAACCAATCATAAAATACAGTATAAATTCAAATAAAATAAAAAAAAATATAGAGGCAGATAAAATAATAGCACTCACTATATGCCGATGTATAGCACCTTTCAGCAAAGATGAATGAACAGGCCCAGGGGCATTCCATTCCTGCAAGATCACATTCTTTGAGATCATCTGCAACAGATGAAACAAAAAGGGTTAGCTTTTCCATAAATTAGGAAAGACATCATACTGAAATTACTTGGATTTTACAAATACGGTTGTGAATAAACCAATCCCCATTGTGGACAAATATCGCACGTCGTTAGTTCCTGCACACATAACGAATATCTATCGGCATTGAGGACGTTGTGGTCATAGTGCTATACCACCAACAGAATCATGCTCAGTTGCCAGAGAAAATGAGGAACACATAAAATTGGCCCTAATTAGGGTTCAACATCAATGAGGACAATGACAAGTGGGCTATGACTATCCCCAAAGACATCATCATCCCTCTGCTAACAAAGAATTAACCCTCGTCATCAACATTCATTCATGCAAACATGGATGAGGATGGTGATGATGAATTCATCATCCATCCCAGAGAAGGGAGACTTTTTAGAGAAGGATTCATCATCATCATCACTCTTGTCACCCGACATCGCCATCAACATTGTCTTCTGGTCATCCATGGATGATGACGGTAATAAATAAATGAAAGGAGAGTGATGATAATGAAGAATTCATCATTGTCCGCCAATCCTAACCCTATCTACAGTAGATTGACTTGGGGTATTTCTGCACATTCGCCCAACTGGCTTAAAAAGAACTTCCTACCAAACGACTAAAGAAAAAATCCCAGGAGCTTGTACCACTGGATTGTAAAATCTTACATGATAAACGTTGATTTACCGACAGTTCAAGGATCATTCGGCGCAATGCATGCGATTTCCCACTAATTCGTTGCAACTTGCAAAAAAAACTAGATCATTCTTACATTGACAAAAACTAGATCCGAAAACCCTAAACAGCAAAAAGATCAAACACTACCACAGGGGAAATGTCAAGGCTTCGTTGAAACAATCGAGACTCCAAAATATAAAAAAAAAATACACTTGAAGGGTTGATTACCGAGAAAATAGAGGGCGATGCATGGCCAAGAGGCGAGAATATCTCCGGCCACAATGCCGGGGCAAGGAGCATTAGAAGCGCCATGTACGATGCTCCCCTTCGCTTGTGGTAAAGATTATACTGCTTGAACGAAGCAACGCGCATGGCGGCTGCTGCGACACTTCCCATCAAATCAAAGCGAAGAACAACTCTAGACAATCTTGCAAGATTTCTCCACCGCCGTGCACTGCAGATCTGCAATCCAAGAAATCTGTAGGAACTTCAAGATTGGAATCAGTAAACAATTCTGGAACAACGATCGCTGGAAATATCTACGAACAGGTGCCAACAAATGAAGATCCGAGTTGAAGAGAGTAGGAAAAAATTCAAAATTATGATTCTATATTAAAACCTGCTGAACAAGAGCGGCTATTAAAGACTGAAAGAAGGTTCGAAAGAATATTAAATGAGGAAATAATTCGAAAATAAGAAGAAACTTCAAGTTTTATCTTTCTTGTATTGTTAAAACGTTGGGTTTGATTGGTTAAAAATTATTGTCAAATATTGAAAGAAAACTGGTTTGTTAATATGCAACTGATGAGTGGATTTATTGATAGAACAAAATCTCGTGTCATTATATACCATTTGATGTGTTTATTATGACCTATGACGAGAAATTATTGTTTATTTATGTAATTAATTCTTAAAATAGTTGTTCTTCATTAGTTAATGGAATAATAATTGTACAGTAGTGTAGCTTGTGAGGCTTCCTTATTAGTTATTTAAATGGTACAAAGCAACATCAAGATGACCAACTAAAGTTCTACATAATCAGTGCCAAAAATCATATATTCAACAGAGTACAGGCGCCCAAAACCATTTCTAGCAAAGACTCTTCTCAACTTGTGATTAGTATGCAAGGACTAAACTCAACTAATCCATCACAGTTCATCATGATCATTGATATCATCGTCATCATCTTCGTACTTGGTAGGTGTGTTGGTGCACCACATTAGTATCATTAGCTGTTTGGTGATCGATGTCTTCAAGCTGGACATCTAGTAGTTGATGATGACATTACAAGCAGAGAAGAATCAATCTATCGAAACATCGATTGCAGACACTGATATAAATTATTTTGCACTCTTCATGAGCATTTGATAAGAGTCTCCTCATGTCTTCATCCACCAATGTAATAGTTTGATTCCCTTACAAGGAGAGTTATTTTATTCTTCTCTTTGAGTCTTCTCCACATGCAAATTTAACAACACCTTCCATGGATGTTAATCAGTCTCTGAAAATCCTACTTGTCCATTCCTCCTCCAAAACTCTCCTAGAAATAGTCCAGACCTCAGTGCTTCACATAGATCCGGATCGTCCCGGACGTGGACGAAGGATGGAACGGGATGAATTTCGTCCCGTCCTACGTCAGATGTTAGCTCTGGGACGATGTCAACCTGAAATGTCAGATCTCCTAGAACGTTCACTTTTCAAAAGGTTTATTTCAAGGAGAGTTGCTCAATTTCAATAAGGTAAGTGTCAGTGATGTCTTAGGGGGTACATACTTGTATATTTGATTACTTTATAGAGTAGAAAATTCTGACAATATGGATAGTGCAATGTTAGGAATTGCAAAAATGATTCAAAGAGTTATGTTTCAAATTAGGTTCTGAATCAGTATTGTAGACAATCTTGTGGAGATATTTCAAAAGGTAAATGTAGATAATCACAAATTTGAGAAGTGGTATTACAAGTGAATGTTACAAATACCACATCGAATACAGTACTGTAGACAATTTGTAGAGCAACTTTTTATGCAACACTATAGGTGTTGGAAACATATGCGGCCAGAAATTCAATCACACATTATATGTGTTGTTCAATATTCATTAACATCATGCATTCATTATACTGTTAACATGTATTTCCATGATTACATGATTTGACTCGATGAATTATGATGAGATCATAATAAAGAGATCACTAGTATTATGCATTTTTTAAAAAATATCTTATTCAAATGATACTTGAGAAAGACATCCATGTATTTGGATAGAATAACACTATAAAATAACACTCATGATGAGTATGGTCGATTACACTCATGATGAGTGTTGAGACAATAAGGATAGATGATGGATGCTATTTAGTAGAAAGTGTTCAATAATTGATCTATGTATCCGTGATTTTCTATGAGTATTTCATTTAGGCCAATTAAATTTACAATGACCTTAAAAATAGCTCCATAATTTGCATCCATCAGTTGTTAATGGCATGACATGGTATTTACAAAATGTGGAGCCATTTCACAATTCTTTATCTTTTGTCTAGTAGATATTGTCAATGTATGTAGGTGTGTGTCTTCTATTGCTTGCACTTGAGATAAAAATTATCAATGATTTGAAAATTTTCATGTGTCTCATGCATCAGTCACGTTAAATGCCCGAAGAAAAAGAATCATTTCTCTTATTTGCTGGCTCGAATCATGAATTATGGCCTAGATTGAAAAGTAAAGCGTCACAGAAAATCAAGAAATCATTCCAACTGACGTCAAACACGTTGTAAATATGTGTCACTATAATTTTTTACCCTGAGAGTGCAGCAGGAATTGTGACTTGTCTCAATCTACTAAAAAACTTAAAACTCAATAGAGTTAATTAAAACCCTTCTCAAGTTCAACAAAAATATATTCTTATAATGATATATTTGCATTATAATGATAATATATGAAAGCTATCATGACTAGAAATTATAAATTTCATTTTAGAAATTTTAGATATTCTTAATTGTATATTTTAGTATTATCATGTTGTGGTAGCCGCTATTTAAATTATTTCCACTTCCCTAGTAATATTTCTTTATCAAGGGAAGAAAATGTGCTTCATGAATTAAAGATATTTTCTCGTACTCAAACTCTTGTTTTTTCTATTTCATTTTTTTTTCAATTTGTAAAGAAGTATAAACAAATATTCATAGAATTTATTCCTAAAAAAATTCGGACAAAAAATGTTGTCATTCTGAATATATGCCCAAACTCACATGTTCATGCTTGTTTTCAGTCCAAGGATATTCAAAATCAAACATATTTTTTAATGATAATTTAATAAAAGAGAATCACCAAGAGACATAAGGATGTTAATAAGCAGAATAGGTATTGGGTGGGTTAAAAGGAAAGGATAACATAAAGGGGATGATAGACATATTTGGTAGTTGAGTATCCCCATAGCAGTATGTGGAATAGATGAATGATGTGTTACAAAGGGAATATGTTTAGGGGACAGGGACTGGGCAGTAGGTACAAAATTTGGATATAGGTGGCTCAATGAAAGGTAATTATGTTCTAAGGACTTGAAGAAATGAACAGTACTTCTTCCAGATGAAGGTTCCACATAATGATATTTCTAGACTCATGAGTAGGATTTAGTCAACCTATGCAACAGGAATGTAGGTTTACTCCATTCTCAACAGTCCCTTCTGTAATGACACTAATTCAACCCTTTGATTTTCATGGTTGTTCCTCACACTACCTTGTATTCTAGACACGTGGCAGTTGACCAAAAGTATGTATTCATGACTCATGCCATCCATAGATTAATTTGACCCCCTACAAGAGCATAACTTGTCTACTCAAGCTTTTCGGATATCCAAAGTGGGGTGATGATGAATATTTAATTTATAAATATTTTTTTCTCATACTTAGGTTAAGAAATTTTTTATCATAAGAATAAATTACATTTCTTCATAACCTGACGTGATTCTTCGCCATATAATATTTGAATGGCCCTCAATGCATGAAAATGGAAAAACCATTAATGAGGGGGTGGATGTTGCATTTATGAATTAGAAATATTTGGGGCAGAATGAGAGGCTTCAGTTTCTAATCCTGTTATATTCAGATAATCTAAATAAAATATAAAAAGGTGAGGAGAGCTATGAAAATAACCCATATCCCACATATTGCACCATAGATTTTACTTTCATATTGCATGAGAGCTAATGATTTATTTTCAGAATGAAACTAATCTTCAGAATTAATTTAAGTTTGAGAGCACAGTTGACCATTGATGATGTCAGTTCTGGGTTTGGCTGGATCTCCTATTTTATGTTTGTATCTTTAACTATTGTATCTCCTAAAAGTATACACAATTTGTAGATGAGTGAGCAGAATTTTACCTTCATTATGATTTACCTTTGTCTAATAGTTGCAGAGAAGATTGCTTTTCCTCACCTTCTCTTTCTCAATATCTCTATCCATTTCTCTCTTTAACACTGTGCTTTGTCCCTCCATCTCTTGTGTTCTCTAGATATCCATCTATTTCCCACTATCTCTGCTCATTGCACTCTTCCAAATATCTCTCTCCATCTCTGACACACTCTCTCTTGAAAAAGAAGAAGTATGAATAGTACATTTTTCCTTCATCAATTATTAAAAAGGCCTATTCTGAAGTAATTTAAGGTATGAAGAGAGATTTACCATTATCTCCCTTTTCACTCTCTTTGGCATCCATGTCCCATTCATTCTAAGTGTCATCCATGTATGTATCACTGATATTCTCTCTTTACTCTTCATCACACTCTTCTTAATCCCTCTATCTCCCACTCTCACACATTCTCGCGCGTACAGTCTTTCTCTTGAAAAATAATGATGGATATTATGTGGCTGTCAAGCCAATCACACCACCGTGTTTTTATTTAAGTTTATTTAATGAATATTTCTTCATTATTATTCCCATGTGATGTTTATAATGAAGTCCATGAATATGTGTAATGACCTAATGAATTATGATGAGGTCCATAATGTTTATAATGTTGTCCTTAAACATGTATTTCAAATGTTCCTCGTTGATGGATGGCCAAGATGGACATTTAATTATTGTAATATAGCACCATCTGATCATATATATATGATAAGTACTATCGATCTAGTGGTAGTCAGTTTGTGGGCACTAAGGACAGATGGTGGGTGCTCTTTGTAGAAAGAGTTCACTAAATTGATCCATATGAATCCATCAATGGTATTAAACCTAAATGCCAATCAGGTTGATTCATGTCATAGTTGTATAAGAGATCCATTGACGTGAGACACCATTGACGTATCTTGGATGATACGAGTCTCCATCCACGGTATTTGAACAAGTATTAGCTTGGAAATAGTAAGAAGCACACAGAGGTGATTGAGTGGTCAAGATGGGATCATCTGCCCTTGATATGAGGAGACTGACTCAATGAAGATAATAAAGCTGAATCCCTAATCAAGCTACTAGAGAGGACATTCTACAATTAAGGCATCATTGCTTATTGAATGACAGATTAGGGTTTGACATATTAGGGTTCTACAATTAAGTCATTTGAGAGTCTCATGGGGATGAATGATTATATATATACAGTAAAAAATAATGTTAAAGGTTTCACCATATCGTTAAAAGACTATAATGTAGCTTCTAGAGCAAGAGGTATAGTTTGGCACCCCACAGGCTGTAAACTTAAACTATAGATTGGGTTAAATAAATCATTTTTTTAATTAGTCTAGATTTTGGTATATTTAATCAATAAGGTCGGCTAATAATTATTTCGGGGCCACTTAAGTTATTAACAAAAGCGATACATGGGCCTAGAGGGTCACACACATAAGATTATAAGGGCAGTGGTGGATATACATGTACCTAATGGTTTTTATGAAAAATCTTAAGTTTAAATAGGGGATGGATACTAATTTCATGCATCTAGGCTATTCAGAGCTGGGCTCCCCCCCCCCTCACTTTTTCCTTCTTAGTTTGTACATTCATCCAAGAAGAGCATCTTCATGGTGAGAAGATTGATAAGAGCTTAGAGAAGAGTTGGATAAGAAGGGTAGATCCAAGAGAATCTTGATTGTGTGGACACTTCTAGAGGCAAGACACATGAACAGCTTCATAAAAATCTCCAAGGGAGCAAGTCAAGGGGGGAACAACTTCCCCATAAGGTACATATGATGTATAATGTCGTAAAGGTTGATTTGGAATGGATCATCTTCCATTACATATAAAATAGCTGTCTAGCCCCTGAATCAAAGCACCAGAACCCCAACAAGTGATAAGTCTCAACAATGTAAAAGTCATTGTCTGAGATTATCACTAACTTGCCAAAGGAATTAAACCTAGAGTTGAATGTTAATTTCATGTTGCTCCCTAACTTTTACTTTGCAGGAAAATGAAATTTATATAACATGAGTGCATAGTGAAGAAAAAAAATGGATCAATAGACAAATGGATGATGGACCTCCTTGGAAGGAAATTATGCCCTGGAATCATAGGATTCAATGTCGGACAACAGGTTTCATGAAGACTGCCAACCTTTATGATAGTGGTCCTAAGCTATAGGTAAATGTTGATGAGGACAAGTCATTAAATGAATGCACTAGTTCTCTTGGCAAGGTAATTACTAATGTTATCATGGTTGTTCATGCCATATGTTTTTCTTTATTCAGTAATACAATGTATTCATTATAGGGCATGTGTGATGCTTATAATGAAGTCCATGAGTAGATGATCTAACTTACTGAATTATGAAGAGTTCATAATATAAAAATTCCTAGACGGTATGCATATTTTTAAATATTCCTATTCAAAGGATATTTGTTGAAATAATTATGCATTTTCAATTATGCATTATTTATCATTGAAAGTTTCCTACACGCAATGTGAATGATATATTGATTATCACATAAGTAGTCAATAAGTAGTGGAGTGAATAATTTGTATGTTCCAAAGACTTTTGTTGATTTCACGACAACAATGGGTTATAAACTTATATATTGTTCTTATTTAAAAAGACGCAAATTCCATATACATATAAAACCAGGTATCCAAATAAATATCGTCATTTATTTATCAAAATATATGTGGCCAGCAAGCCAACCACACATTCCATGTCTCGTTCATTGTCCGTTAATATCATCTACTAAAAAATCCATGAATACATTATACGAAGTAGTGAATTATGAAGATGTCATTATACAGAGATGACTACTCCATAGGCATGTGTTGGAAAAGTTCTTATTTGAAAAGCATCAAAATGTCCAGATAGAATAGCACTATATAGTGTCACTCATGTGATGAGTATGGTTTATCCCAAAGCCATTATTACAAAGACACTCATGATAGATGGTGGGTGTACTTTAGTAGAAAGAGTTCATTTAATTGACCAACACAAATCCCTGAATGGTACGATACCAAAATTTTAGTTGATAACAAGATAATTAATTGATTAATATCATGATTTTATGAGATTAAATTTGATGAGGTATTATAGTTTAAATTCAAAAATTTATACTTCTAACATTTTTATGAATTACAATATTTTTGGAATTATTGAATCAATTTTCTGAGTTTTTTGGATTATTGAAATATTTTGTGCCACACTGGAATTTTGGAGAGATAAAGTGGAGGCCTGAGAATAATTCAACTTCACATCACAATATCCAAAGATTTAAAGAGTGTTTTTGGCTGAAATTTTGAGCCTATATTTTTATTTCCCTTCTCTTCTCATCTATGTTGGGATCTATAAATTGACCATTGATTCATGTAGACAACATTCTGAACTTACTCATGATCCCCCAAGTTTTCTTGGTGTTCATCACTCATTGAAGTTACGGAGTGAAAGAGAAGTGTACGGACTCTTTCGCTGTGTCAAATTAACTTGATCTTGGAAGAATATATGGTGAGTCTTCTTATCCTTACTGATGAACCAAGAATAAGGTATGAAATACCAAATTTTAAGGCCATTTTTGGGATCATTTGACTTATATTATCTTCATTTTGGTATGAGTTCACCTTCCAAGTATTAAATTGACTATTTGGTCAAAAGCATCTTTTAACATAATGTTTTGCATATACTTTCCCATTCATTCTCTTGGAAAATATGCTTCAAAACATATTTTAATTATTCTCTCTAGTATGCACACTGAGAAAGTGGCCTGCACACATGCATGAGAGGAGAGTACTTATTTATTTTGATTTATGACATTAAACAAGATATATAAATATATTTACTTTTCTTAAAATGTTTTGATATGGGATTAATGGTAGTCTTTTAAGTTTGAGAATGGTATGGGCTGGGCCAAGAATATTAAAGATGGACTGTGGCCCAACGGGCCACAATTTGAAGAGAATTAGAAGCAAAATCATGGTTGGGCTTCAAGCTAACCAGGCCCGAAGCCCGTGTCATAACGGGCCTTTTTAAACGCGGGGATATAATCTAGACTATTCAATCTTCTAAGAGAAGATTGTATGGTGATATTTAAAATATGTGCTTTTAATAATTTTTTCTCTTTTATAGAGTTCTGATTGGCTGTTGCAGCCGACGTAGATGGTGGGCCTACATGAGCTAGCTTATCAGTAAGGAGGTAGTTGACGTGGCTTGATGACCAAGATGAGTGATGTGGCATGGTGGATGCACCACTTAAGATTGGACCAACGACCGCAATTAGATTGCAGCCCTTGGTCCAAACTCTTAAAGAGATTGTTGGCCAGGGCTAGATTCATCCATCTCTGCCCTTGGTCATCGACTCCGTTGAGCGGGTGATAGATTCCAGTGACAAGAAAGGACCACATGCCATCTAGTGACCATCGACGAATCCCTAAGCTGGACCATGAAATTGATGGCTGGGGTGGGTCCTTCCGATGTCTTAAAAAGGGCTTACAACCCCCAATTTCATCATCTTCCAACCGAGACACACATTGACAAGGAGAGACCCTTTTAGGGGAAGAATGAGCAATAGGAGGAGCATGACACTTCTCCAACGGCTCCAACCACCCATTGTGGCACCAGAGAGAGTCTAGGTAGACCAATATTTGTGCTAGTATTAAGGGGAAGATCCAGGGAAAGTGCACACTAATGTTAGGAGGTGGTGATCAGTGCCGCCCCCTTTTGCTCTTCAAATCAAGGTGGATATTGTATGGTAATGACACAATCAGGTTAAAAAACTAGTTAATGAAAATCATTGACTACATGGAATTTAATTTGAGTAAAAGAAAAGCTTTGTTTCATCATAATTTTATGGATCGACCTCTTTGAAGCATTCCATTGAACACGTTCCGTGTATTGGGCATTTTACACAATTATCACTATTTTCTCCCAAATTTTACGTCATAAAAAATATAAAAATGTACAATATATATTAATTATTTCACCCATATAGGCCACAGTCTATTATTATAATCTGCCGATAACTCAAATAATATTATAAATATTTGTTCTTAATTAAATTAGATAATACATAGTCTCCCACCTATCGCTCTTAGTCTTAAACTCTTAGCATGAATATGTGTACCTCTTTTTTTCTATTTTATTAATCTATATCTCAATTAATGATCATTTCCTCTCCCTATCCATCATAATTTTTGTCCCTTTCTTCTTCATTCCTCTTCTTCTTACATCTTACTAAAATAAAATAAAAGTATTCACTATCTAAATAAATCCTAGTGTCCACCATTATTATATATAAATCTTATATTATATAACTGACTATTAATTAAATCAATAACCTTCCTGTCTTCAATTAAGAATACTACACTATTATTCTCTCTATATTACTAATCTTATATACCTCTTCCACTACCTACCTTGGTATCATGCTTTATTCTAAAACATAAATATATTTCATAATCTTACTTGCTTACTATTTTTAATATCAATAAAAATATATATTAATCATAAGAGATGATATATTAATCGTGTCTTATCACTATCTCAACTCTCCCTTTCACTACTACTCCATATCACTACTTATAGTAGTTATTATTACATATAATCTTAATTATCCCTTACTATAACTGAACCATTAAATTAACCTCTAAATGCCAGTTCTTAGGGAGACAGCCTCGATCCTACTATACACTGAGTCAGTTTTCTATAATTAGGGACTATTTGATTTAGGCAAAAAAATCAAAATGACAGTAAATTAACTACACAATTTGACTTGATCATTTACTTCATCATCTTCCTCTCACCATCACCCATCCGTTTACTTCCATCACTATACTTCCACCCATTCGCATCCCTCAAAATATCATCCATCCATTTATTAGTGATACACTTACAATCATGGCCAACTATCGAGATTTATTATCACAAACAGATTTATTCTTACTTATGATTCTTCTCATATCTCCATATTCTATAAAAAATATATCTTCGCATTCCCTAATTACCATCTAAACATGCTTCTGAATCCCCAACATGTGTTCCCTTTGGAGACGACCCCTGTTCTTCACTAACTAGTCAAATGTTTTATGAGTATTGCCTAAACCATTATCTAATTTTTTACTGATTAACTCAAATAACAATGATAAAATGGTACCTAAAAGTTGGCTCAATATTAACATGCATTGTTAGTACCTTAATTTGATAATATATGCATGTTTATTTGCATTAAATTACATATATTTGTATGCTATCAAGCTTAATACGATAAAATCTATTGTTAGTATGATGTTCTAAGTTTTCTGCATTTATATGTATTTTTTGGGATTTATGACAATAGATTATGAAAATCTAATTTCTGAGACAGAATATGATTTTTATGGAATTTTGCGACATTAAATTTGGAAAGATATGATTTTTTGAAGACACAATATACATTTATTTGTATTTTTTGGGCTTGTATTTTATTTAATGTGAATTTTAGAATATTTTCTAGCCCTTTTATCATGTGCCGCCTTGTGTCCCTGTTCGTTTCATTGAACGACGACGAGTCACAGCTAATGGTAATGATTGGCAACAACCAATCATTTAGCCAAGCAATCATAGCATCACGATTAGTGACACCATGACTGCACTTATGACTAATGACCCAATTTTTTTATTTTTCTGGCGCAAGAGCGATGTGGACCAATAAAAGAAAGGTCTACTTTTTTGCAATAAATGCTGTGTGGACCAAGTCAGAAAAAGGTAAATTTCAACTTTTAATTCTCTCTTTCTCTTTTGAGTGAACAAAGACGACCAGCGACGTGGGGGCATGACATTGCGTCACGTGTACACATGGCACGCCCGTGTACACGTGGCATGCACGTGTCGGCATTTGACTAGAGGAAAAGAAAGAAAGCTGAAGTGACACTCGCTGACGCACTGTCACGAGCCAGTACCTTATAAAAGATATAAAAATAAGGTGTTATTATTCTGTTTTGTCTTTTTCCAATTACAGGTACACGTGGCGACTCCAAAAGAGGGAAGCACAAAAGATGATGTAGTGCGGAATTCTAACTACGTGATGGTTAAAGGGGAGCTGAAAAAGGTAGCATTCGTGATCGGCCGAGGAGAGAGAGAAATCGAGGGCTAGGATTGCCCCCAACTTCAAATGGCAATATCTCATGATATACAGTTCCGATTGGGCTGAAATTTTCAGCACTGCTTCATCACCCCTCCTCTTTCCATCTATGCGATGTGCTCTATAAAATAGAGGCCTAGATCATTATAAAATTTTACTGAACTTGCTTCCTACTTGTGTAGGATGATTGATATATAGTGAGTTTTGAGATCCATCAGTCTGTTCTTGGTGTCCTAGGTCTGTGGTAGAAGCATTGTAGAAGAGCAAGAGCTTACTAGAACTCACAAATTGCCATGATCCTGGTGGAACGTAAGAATCTAACATAAGCGTCGTCGCCTTACATTGTTTCGTTTCTCGACATCATAGTTAGCTTAATTAGGGTTTATAATTTTTTCACTATTGTTTCACTTCCTTATATCACCATATCCCGTCTCTACCATATCATCATTCACACACTCGATCATCATCGTGCCCTTCATGTTCTCTATCTCACCAGCATATTGCTTCACACAATTCTACGGTCACTTACTCTTTGCTTTTCTAATTTAAGTTAAAATATAAATATCACATCCTTTCATTTGATATAATTAGCTCATGTACTATATTCTCGTGTTGTTCATCAATATAATAAGAAATTAATTCCTTAATCATCGCTCCTTCTGGAGACGATCTGTGCTCATCACTATCTAAGTATTCCTAGGTAAGCACGGTTAAATATATTTTTTATTGAATAATCTCAATTATTGACAAAGATTTAAAACCCCTAAATTTGATATTATCACTCAACTCACTGTTGGGACATAGTTTCTCAATATCAATCAGTCTTAGTTGGGATGCAACAAGAATTTCATGAAGATGATTTAGTGGTTAAGATGATATCATCTACCATCTATATAAGATTAAACAATGCAAGAAAAATGATGTGTTGTAGTCCTTGTCCAGAGCAAATGATTAATGACAAAAAGTTTTCATATAATTATCGAATGTGTCCTTTTTTTAATGTGTCCTTATCCAAGACAAAGAGTTATCATACAAATATGGATGTGTTGGGTTGTAAAGGCCTTGACATGCATGAATATTTCAAAATGATCTGCAGCGCAAGACTTTAGCAAGATTGTATGGCACCGATAAAACCATTGAAATGAAGTACCTCGGCACAGATCGCATCTGAGATTTCTTGGATCCTTGAGCAAGACAAGTCAAGTTGCTCAAGAGTGCAGCCTCTAAATGTATTCACGTGGTCCTCAACATGTCAGATATCCTCCTCATTGACAAGACCCGTTCAATCTCCATCCTCATTGTTACATCATCCCCATCGCATGAGGAGGGAAGGGGAGGTGTGCGGAGAAGGGAGAAGAAGGGGAAGGCCCTGAAAATTTTTGGCTTGGGTGAATTTTGTTCAGGGCCTTCCCCTATTTATACGCAGAGGGTATTTTTCATAAAACTCCCAAAACATATGTATGTCTTTCGGTGTCCAAAGACCATCTACATGTGACCCTCTAGGCCCATGTATCAGTCTAGTTAACGACTCTAGGGGCCCAAAAACCTTCATTGGCCTTCCAAATCAATTAACTATATCATCATATAGATTAATTAATGTCAGATCAATTTAACCCAATCGATAGGTTGAATATCCGACACGTGGGGTGCCAAGCTACACCTTGTGCTCTAGAAGATACAAATAAGTTTATATTGACTCACTCAAGGAACCTATTCATCATCAGTTATCATGTATCAATTACCCTCATCCACTTGACACTCTTTAGATGACTTATAGTATGGTCAACTATCAAACCTTAATCTGTCATCCGATTTAATACTGATGCATTCGGAAATCAACGGAGAACTCTTCTCTCTGATATTTTACTACCTTGACCAAGGACTTCATCGAATCGTCTTCCTTAAGTTATCACCTCTTATACCGAGGGTGGACGATCCCATCTTGACCACTCAATCATCTTCGTGAACTTCTTGATGCACCCGAACTAAGATAGTTTAGAATCCCATGATTAAGGACACTAGAGACGTCTTTAGAGCCACCATCGTCGTCATTGACAGCCTGTCGGTTTGTGTCCAGCCCGACCGGCATGCCAAGGTGCAAGTGAAGACACACAGGTTCAAATAGACTAGGTAGAGCACGTCCGCACATGTTCACTATGATCATCATTTATCAATTTTGTATTCGTCGTGCTTGTGTCCGTGTCAAGTGTTTTCTCAAATTTTATTTTGTTTTAAAATGGGGCCCCAAATCATAAGGGCCCCCATAATGGACCCTTTGTTAGGGCCCATCATGGTCCTACATAAAGCCATGATGGGCGCTAGACAGTTTCAGATCTGGTTGTGTTTTCATTTTGGAAGTTACGTTCAACTTGGACCTCTTGAGAGGAAGAAGGGGGAAAAAGCGGAGGAAGGAAGAAGGTGAAGAAGAGGGAGGAGAAGAAGATCCATCGCAGCCTCACACCTGTCGACCACCGTCCAAGTCTGAAACTGTTTGGCACCTTCTCTCCTGAGTGCACTTCAACGGTGACTCCTACACTGGATGAAAGTCCCATTGGGTCGCCCTAGTGGTGTCTGAAATCACGCTCATCGATACTTGCGGGAACGGCGATGACCACGCCTTGAGAACCTAGTCGCGCCACATCGCTATCCCTTCACTGGTCAATCGAATACATTGTCAGTTGCCTCACCAAAGCTGTTCTCTGCACGACGCCCTCCCATAGGAATCCTTGTGGGATTATCAACGTCTGTGTTAGAGAATCACCGCACATGATCACCTCTCCGTGGAGTCATGAATAGCGACGAACACCACCATCTAGTACGACTACGACGCTTTCTTCTGAGCATTGGTTACGTGCCGGTCATACGAAGACTACTCACTGTATGGCCGAGCCCCGATCAAGGATTCTCCATTGTGCAAGTCTTCTCCACCATCAATCGAGCTGGTGCACGTGTACGACGCACGGGCGTTGACCACCAACGCCAATGAACTCATTGGTTGTGGTGTGTGCCCGCGTCATGATGCCTCTGAGTGACTCGTCACCATGCACGCCTTGAAGCTGCTCCCGTGGGAGTTTGATCTCCACCTTATCGATATCGCGGTCTTCGCATGCCTAACACCGCTCCATCCCACAACTCAGGGCCCATCCTTGGAGTACGTGGTTCAAGTGCCACCCCCCGACTTGGTTCTAGGATCTATCTCCCCCAAGGTAGCTGCCGTCCGTCACATGGCCGTTGATCGCCGGGTATGGTACCACGATCGTCGAGCCTCGCCTGGGCCACCAAGAGGAGTTTTCCACAGTAGTAGTGCTCCGCACAGGTGAACACCTCCGACGCGCCTCGCCTCACCCATTTGTTAAAGCTGCCTCGTCTCCAACCAACTCGCCTCACCCTTCTCCTCCACCAGTGTTACGTCTCTTGAGCCGTGAACCCACCGCTAGTCGAGCAACCAAAATCTTCTACAACTCGCTCCTACCAGCTCTGACCGTCCTGGTCTATGTAGAGACGAAGACGCCAACGACGAGCAACACCACCGATGAGGTACTTCATTCCCTTGCTCGCTAGTTACATTACCATCTTCAGTATATTGTCGAATGTGCTCCATCGTGCTCAGGTTAGTTTAGGTAAGAGATTATATGGTGAAAACTACATCTCGAGTGAATTTCATGGTACTGATTGAACCCCTCTGTTATGTGCGAGCATCAACGGAATTATTCTGTTTGGCGTCGTAGTCACCATCGTCGCTCCGACGAGGGTCAAACGGTTGCCGTTATTGTCAGTGGTCTTCCACCCAAAGCTTGGATCTCGGCAAATCCCCACATGTTGGGGACTGCACATACATCCACCTAGGACATCGCATCCAGTAGTTTCATATTCCTTTAGGGAATTATTCGTTGAACGATGTCACTGACAACGTCAGACATCAGGACAGATAGGTCATAATCAAAGTATAATTGTCCGTCCACAAGACATCTTTGGTGTCTCAGGTCTAAGGACCACCTGCACAACCATGATGTAAATCAACCTTATAGACAATTTTGTATAATTGCATTTATGGATTCACATGGATCAATTCAGTGAACTCTTTCCACTAAAGAACACTCATTATCTATCCTTAGTATCTCCACACTCATTATCTATACTCATCATACGAGTGAGGCTAGATAGTGTTATTCGATATGGATACTTCGATGTCATTCTTAAGTATCCTTCAAATAGGAATATTTAGAACACATTCTTAAAGACCAATGATCTCCGTATTGCGATCTCATCATAGTTCACTAAGTCTAATCATGTATTCACGCACATCATTTTAAGCATCACTCGTGCACTATAATCAATATGTTCTATTTATGAACATGGAACGAGATGTGGAATGTGGTTGGCTTGCAGGCCGCATATATTTTCATTAAGATGAACAGCCGAGATTTGACAATTGAACTTACTTAGAGTTATCCTAGGAGTTCTAAAATGATGAGGGACTAGACATACATGAAAACAGGTAATAGAAAGTTTGCACGAGTGAGTGAGTACTGATGGCGCAGCCCCCGCGACAACCCCGGACACGCCTTCGGAGTTGACACCATCGTCCCCGACAGCACCAGCTCAAGCCCCGGATACATCTTCGGAGACGTCACCGCCGCCCCCGACAACGCCGGTCGTCCGCGTTCAGCCCGCTCGGCAAGCCAAGGCGTCGGTACGCACGCCCGGATTTAAGTATTCCGGGTAACGGACACCGTATCATTATCTTTACGTCTTCTTTTACTCGTCTTTCAGTCTTCGCCGCTCGTTGTTTTCCCGACTCGTCACAGTCTCGTGTAAGGAAGGGAGGTTCGTCCTATAAGGATCTTCCCCGCTATCGTTCCGTTGATTCCCGTGAGTTGCTTTCGTCCCGTTGGAGTCATAGGTTAGCTGTTTTAAATTTTCAGGTTTTGTTTTGTTTTTGGCTTAATGGGCCAAACCCACTTCCCCCCTATATAAGGGAAGCAGGGTTTCCCTAAACACTTAGATGTTGTTTTTTTTAATGGAAGAAATCTCCCCTCGTTGGGTTCTGAAGATTTTGTAAGCTCATTCATGAAAGTTAGGGTTCCCGTCAGCTGAAGAAGACGACCAGGAAGTGCAGAAGGAGCTAGGGAGAAGACATGGCGGAGTGGTGTACTCCGGACAGTCGCCCAAACCCTCTGCAACCCTCTCGCCCTCCCTTTGCGCATCACTGTGCGCGCGCGCGCCGATTGCGTGCTTGCGCGGCTGCGTGAACCCTGCACCGCAGTGCGCGGCCGCGCCGCTAGCGCGCGCTCACGCTGCCGCGCATCTGGCGCTCCTTGCCAGAACGTTCCAGGCGGGACTTTTCCTCCCCTTGGAACGAGCGACCACCAGGTTCTCTCCCCGTGCGGGTAGCCCCTGCACCGCCCCTGCGCCGTCGAGAGCCCCCTCCTGTTCGTGGGCCCCCTCTAGGTCGCTCCTCTGCCAACGTCGTCAACGGAAACTCCTGCCGAGTTCCCATAGGACAGACGTGCCCCCCCGAGCGTCCCCTTGCGACCTGCTCAATCCGCCGTGCTGGGATCGAGTTGTCGTGCTTGTTCGGGTCAGCGTCGTTGCATCTCCGATCTGACATCCCAGCCTCGGACCGGTCCGCTCAGCCCGGCCCCATGGGTCCTAGTCTCCTGTTCTGCTATCGACCGCGCTGCGGGCGCCTTCCTGCACCTCGCGGCGCCAACCCCACTTCTGGGAAAATTGCTCCAGGCGCGCGCACGCCAGACTGCACGCGGGGCGGCTCACCGCCATACTCGCGCACCTTCGCGCCGCACCTCCATTGCGCCCCGCGCTCGACGTGCGCCCGAATGTGATGCACCCCTGTTGACCCACCTCGCAGCTGCCCCACGAACACGTGAGCTGCTTTACTCCGCGCTCCGCATGCTCGAGGGATTACCCACCGTTCTCATCTGACGGCGGGTTGTCGTTCCCAAGTGGACGGCTTGTGGCACTCAGGTGTTCTACGCCCCTCCTCCCGGCGTCCCGCGCCGTCGCCCACGCCGATCCTGCTTGACGACGACGTGCGTAGTGCTCCCCGGAACGCCCGCCGAGCACGCCCCAGCGCCAATATTGCACCTAGCCGCTACGTAACGCGAGGAAGGCTCTCACGTACGTCGACAAGGTACGCCGCCCGACTTCCGTCTCTTATTTCTTGCAGTGCACTTTCTTTTGCCTCCACCGCGCTCGGGTTAGAAGTAGGTGAAGGAGACAGGACGAGCGAACACGGCATCTTTGTGAGTGTCTTTCCTGGATCAGTGCGAGTCGGGTTCGCTTGTCACGTGTGAGCACTATCCGGCGGGGTATTTCTCATTCGGCGCCGTAGCGACCTCGTTCCTCCGGACGAGGGTCAGGAGGTCCGCTTACCTTCCCCGGGCGACCTCGTCGACTCCCGGACATTGGCCTTTCCCCAGCTCGTTGGCAGCTGCACGTACCACACCCCCTCCCGGACATTTCATCGTAGCTCGCCTCTGTAGGACTCCCGTGCCCGACGAACCCCGAGCATTCGTCGCGCACCGACGCACCTTCGACACCAAGTATGAACCCTTGGTGGCGGCAGGACTTCGTCTCGGATGTGGTCCTGCATCACGTACCCTTTTTTATCTTCCAAAGTGCGAGGTTTTTCTTGGCATATTATTGGTCAGAACCTCGAGCTATCATCCGGGTTAAGAAGATCCATAATTAATTCTTTTATATGCTGGTATAGTTAATTAATTTTTAGGCCAGTAAATATTATTGGTGATGGAAATATATGTGGCCAAGAAGCCAATCACACATTCCACATCTCGTTCATTAATACAACATATTCATTAAAATGCACGTGTGATGCTTATAATCTGCGGGCCGCATGATCCCTATGCTGCCCCTACACCTGGATGCACCAATGGCTGCAACACATGGCACTACCTAGTATGACTAGTACACCCAACCGGTGCCACCTACGACAAGGGCTGTCAACATGTAACCTAGACCACTTGCACCACAGGGTTATTATACAACCATCAAGTTCTAGTTCCC
The DNA here is from genome assembly GCF_029677425.1 of Wolffia australiana. Lineage (NCBI taxonomy): Eukaryota > Viridiplantae > Streptophyta > Magnoliopsida > Alismatales > Araceae > Wolffia > Wolffia australiana. The sequence continues at coordinate 3,575,683 of NC_135851.1, read as the reverse complement.
GCACCGACACTAGATCCACGAGATCTCTACGGGCCATAGGACGCCCATCGATACCAGCCCGCACATCGTCACTACGACGATGATGCTAGAGACTATAGACAGGAGGCCCATCGAGCCATGATTCAAAAGATTGTATGAATCGAAGTTCTTGCTACGAGGGCACGTGGAACTCGAGGGACTACATGGACTAGGAGTCCAATCTAGAGAATTACATCCAATAGTACAGTATGGACGATGACCTATGCATCGAGAAGGATGCCGCAAAAAGCCATGGAGATCCACAGATCACTTGGGAAATCATGTCGAGAAATCAAAAGGATAAGTATATCCATAAACTCTATTTGACACAACTCCTCCTAAAGTGGATGGACCTCAAGCAGGCTAGGTGCAAATTAGGCGAATACATTGAGGATTTCAAGGAGCACCATATGCGTTGTTGTTTGGTCAAAAGCCCACAAGTCCAGATTGCACTCTTTGTGCATGGCCTTCATCCCAAGTTAGGAGCTAAGGTGTTGGAACAGAATCCAACATCAATGGACCATGTGTATAGTATCGTGGAGAGCAATGAGTTCTCCATCGAGGACATATCTTCCACGACAAGCCCAACTGATGGAAATGTATGTCTGACAATCTAATCACACATCCACATCTCGTTCGATGTTCATTGGTATAACATATTCATTATTGTGCTTATGTGATGTTTATAATGAAGTCCATGAATACATGATCAGACTTAGTGAATTATGATGAGATCGTAATATGAAGACCACTAATCTTTAAGAATGTGTTATAAACATTCCTATTTGAAGGATACACAAGAAAGACGTCGAAGTATTGAGATAGAATAGCACTATCTAGCCTAACTCGTATGATGAGTATGGCTGGCCCCGTAGCCATTAGTGTGGAGACACTAAGGATAGATAGTGGGTGCTCTTTAGTGGAAAGAGTTCATTGAATTGATTTGTACGAATTCCTGAATGGTATTATACCGAACTGTCAGTCAGGTCAATTCACATCATGATTGTGTAAGTGGTCCTTAGACATGAGACACCAAAGATGTCTTATGGACAGACAGTTGTACTTTGACTATGGTCAATGAGTCTCTAATCATTGGATTTTACACGATCTTAATTCGGGTACATTAAGAAGTTCACGAAGATGATTGAGTGGTCAAGATGGGATCATCCACCCTCAGTATAAGAGGTGACAGCTCAAGGAAGACGATGCGATGAAGTCCTTGGCCAAGACAGTGAAATGTCAAAGAAGAGTTCTCCGATGATTTCTGAATGCATCAGTACTATCTCAAATGACCGATTAGGGTTTGACAAATGATCATACCCCAAGTCTTCAAATGAGCGTGAAGCAGATGAGGGACTATACATACACGGTAATTGATGATGAACAGGTCGCATGAAGTAAGTTGATACACACTCCTTTGTATCTTCTCAAACACGAGGTGTAGCTTGGCACTTGATAACACCCTAATTTATGTCTTCATTTCATGTTATTAGCATGATTTTATGCATTTAAAGAGCTTAAAATGGGGTTTTTCTCATATATTTACATGAAAATAGTGTTTTCTAGTGATTTCTGATTTTTCCCTAATTTTCTGTTAATTCTATGAATTTTAAAGGATTTATTGAAGCTCAAAATAATTATTTTTGAATGAAAATGGCATATTTAATATTTTATTTCGACATTTATCAGCATGGGAATGAATCAGTGAATTTTCTAGAATTTTTTACGAATTTTTAGGATTTTTCTGAGATTTATTTGAAGAGGAAATGTATTTATTTCAAGGAAAAAAAGTATATTTATAATAGAAAAATAAGTATTTTATTATGTTCGAACTTTCAAGGGCCTTTTTGCAAACTTTTGTTGCAAAAGACCCTGAAAACAGCTCTCGGTCGCCATTGCAGGCGTAAAGATCCAATTTAAAATTTTACAAGGTTTTATTGCAATTTTTAATATATATTTTTAATGTTTTTAGGAGAGATCGGAGGAGAAAGAGTGCGCCAGGGGCATATACGCAATTACTTTTAGGCGGCGTCCAAAAGAAATTCCAAGCTTTTTAAGGACCTTTCTGCAAAAAGGAGGATTCAAAATGCGCCCGCCAATGAGAGAGCGACACGTCATTGCGTGTTTAAAAATGAAATTAATAAATAAATCAATTCTAAATCCAATGGATTAAATTGGTTTAAAATTGATTTATTAATAACTTTTGATCCTGAAGTTCGATTGAGATGATTTTTTATGGATTTGTTCGTCTTGATCCCTTCTTTCTATCTATATGGTTGGATCATTCAGATCCATCATACATTGATAGATAAATATTAACTACTAAACGGGGGTAAAATGGTGATTTTTACCATATAACCTAAGTATAAAAGCTAAATTTCGAGAGGGGGAGCTCATTCTTGATGGTTCTCTATCACAGCTGCAAGACAGAGAGGAGTCCCACCCTGGATCAAGTTATCTGGTACTTTTTCCTTGATTGTATTTGGATTTGTGCATTTTGAATGAGATTAGTTCAATTTCTTATTTCTTCTTCTTGGTTTTGATCTGAAATTCTAAATCGCTTGGCTTGAGCGGCATCTACAAGCCCTGATTAGGATTGAGAGGAGAATTTGAGGGATTCAACTAAGCATTCAACTGCATTCCAAAGAAAAACTCTAAAAAAATTAGTTTTAATTCTTAGGAGATTAAGTTACCCCCATTTCAGTTCTGAATTATCAAAGTTGCAAAAACAAACCAAACTCAAATTAAAAATTCCCTTTTAACCTCTCTAATTGACCTCTCGGATCCTTTTATTAGGATCAAAGAAGCCAATTTAGAGCTCCATATTTCTTCTATTCATCTCAACTCTTCTACCCCCCTTTCTAAATTCTCATCTAATTAGGGTGACTTGATCCTCATTGAAGATCAAATTCAGTTTAATCAGAGTGAAACGACCAATACAATCACCAAATTGAATTTCTTTACTAGCTTCCCTTGGACGACACTCGTACTTATCACTATACGTCTTAAGTGGAGTTCTTATAAATTTTATTGCATAAGCCAAAATCCACAACGACAAGGGCTTAAAATTGCATAGTTTTTACCCCTATTTTCGGCTTATCAGCACCCCACGTGTTGGAGACTCGACCTATGAATTGGGTTAAATCAATACCACATTAATTAATCTATAGGATGATATATTCAATTGATTTAGAATGCCATTAAAGGTTATTGGGCCACTAGAGTCGTTATCTAGGCTGATACATGGGCCTAGAGGGTCACACACAAATAATATTTTGGACGTCGGAAGATATACTTAAGTTTTGGGGGTTTTCATGAAAAATACCCACTTAGTATAAATAGGGGAAGGCCCTGAATGATTCACCCAGGCCAGAATTGTTCCGGAGGCCTTCCCCTTATTCTCCCTTCTCCCCTCACACCCTCTATGCCCGATGTGATTGGAACACTGTAACGACGACGATGGAGGTAGAACGGGGCTCATCAGTGAGAAGGACAAGATTCGACATGACGCGGATCACGTGGATATGTCTAAAGGCTGCACATTTGAGTAACTCGACTAAGCTCACTCTAGGATCCAAAAAATCACCGATGTGATCCATGTGAAGGTACTTCGTTTTATGTTTTTATTGATGACGTACGATTTCACAAGTCTTCCATTGCATGTCTTTCTGATTTCTTCACCTAGATCTATGCCTCTAGAACCCAAAAATTGGGCCATCAGAATCATTAACTATACTGATTTACGAAACTATAGGTTTGCACATAAATATTCTTTTGGATATCAAAAGATATGCATAATATGAATAGCTAAGGCCTTGAAAAAACAATATAGGTCAGAATGTTATGGGCCCTACCCTTCTCCTCCCTTATTCAGTTGGATCCTCTCCATTCTTGATTTAAACAAAATGTAGTAAGGATAATACTGAAGCAAGAACGAGGCTCATCAAGGTGAAGGAGGAGATTTGATTTGCAAAGGATTATGTGATATAGCTCAAGGTTGTACACATGAATGTATCAACCCTTCTTTCTCGAAGAACTACGAACCATGGATCTGGTCCTTGCACATGATTTGTGAAATTAACAGTTTTAGCATGTCATTATGCATATGTTCATACTCTTTCATTGCGTGAATCACTTTAGTTTCATCTAAATCAAGACCAGTGAAACCAAAATAAGCCACGCATATCTCTATAGGGCACATAAATTATGTCAACCTTGATTCTGCTGATTTTCCAATGCCGTGGGAGCACTTAGGAGGTGCTTGAGGGAGATGTTGCAAATCAGGATGTAATGAAAGAAGGGGTGGTTTTATGCACATCTATTGGAAAGTAAACAAAGAACTCTTATTGAGAATGGAATATTCTCAAGGATTTTGCCTTCCTCTTGGGGTTTGTTCATGTACACCAAAGCTCATGTGAGTTTATCAGCCAAGTGATGTGAAGCAAACACACCATGTCAACAAGATTAATAGAGAGCCAAGTCAATCAGCCCCTTAGGGCATAAAACCACTATAGCAAGCACAACACCTGCTACCCATCATCTTCTGTCACCTACCCCTTGGCCAGAACCGCCATCGTGTTCTTCTCGACACCCACCCATTATCACAATCATCATTGGCGTCATCACTCTTGTCATCATCATCAACCTTCTCGTTCACTTTCGTCCTACATCATGCTTCCATGTTTTTTTCTTTTTGGAAGTCCTACATGATATGATACCAAGAAAATTTTCAGTGTCATGAGAAGTAGAGAATATTTAGATCAACTTTACTAAATACAGAAATTTTAAACTGTATATCGTTATCACTACCGTTATTGCCTTCAAATTTTAAACTGTATGTCATCACATTAGTTCACAATGCCATTGGTGCCCTAATTAACATTACATTATTGATATTGATGTTGACATCCATATTAGTAGCATACATGTATTTGTAATGATAACAAATATCATGATATCACATAACATATATCAGACACGGAAACTATTTATTGCACCCTTTTCATCTAATATTGGACATGATCTCATCAGATCTGGTCACGATGCTATTGATGCCTTGACTCACATTCCACTATTGATAAATATATCAACATCCTTTTAGGTAGCGTAAGGATAACATATATAGTGATATTGCTTAACAAATACAGAACACAAATACTGTTAGTTGCACCTTTTTAATCTTATATGGGATACAATGTTATCACATCAGTTCATGCTGACATTGATGCACGAACTCACATTCCATATCAACATCCATATCAGTAGTGTACCTGGTTTGCAAGGATAACATATATTGTGATATTGGATAATAAATATCAAACATGGAAAACAATAGTTGTACCTTTTAATCTGATATCAGACACAATGTTGTCACATCAGGTCACGATTCCCTAGGGTGCACTGATCCACATTCTATCATTGATATCTATATCAACATAAATATCAGAACAGCACCTGATTTTGTGAGGATAATGAATATCATGATATTAGATAGGGATACCATTAGTTACACCCTCTAATCTGATCTCGTACACGATGTCATCACATCAGTTCACAATGCCACTGATCACTTGACTCACATTCCATAGTCGATACCAATGTCAACATCTATATCGGTAGCGTACGTGGTTTGTAAGGATAACAGATATCGTGATATCAGACATGGATACCATCAGCTACAGCCTCTTAATTTGATATCAGATACACAGTCATCACATCAGTTCACAACACCACTAATCGCCTGATTCACATTCCATTGTCGATGACAATGTTTAGAACAGTATGAAAAACAACACGAGAAACAACAGGAAAACAAATAGTTGGACTGGTTTAAGCGGGCATCAGACACGGTGTCACCACATTAGTTCGTGCTGCCATTGATCCATCAATGTTACTGTTTAGAGCACCCTAAAAATTTGACAATGTCGATAACGGTATAAAAAACAACCTGAAAACAACATGAAAACAAATAGTTAAACTACATTAAGTGGGCATCAGACACGATGTCGCCAAATTAGCTCGCGCTGCCATTGATCCATCGATGTTACTGTTAGGAAAAGGATTTTGATGATTTAATATAATAAATATTAAATGAAATTAATTAAGTAGTTGAATATAGTAGTAATATATAAACATTTATTAGATAAATATGTGATGGAGTATATTAGGGATAATAAGTTTATAATTAAGGTAGAAGCCCAATAAGACAAGGAAAATTGGGCCCAATAACAGTTAAAGGCTATAAATATCCAATGTAGTCTTTTTTCTAAGGTATTCCTTTGGTGCTCATTCTCTCTCTTCTCTTGAAAAATCGTGATCTCTCTCTCTCTCTCTCAACTGAAAGTTCTTGAAAGTTCTGGCTGGTGGTGAGGAAATTCAAGACTGGTAGACGTCATCATCTGCATGTTTGTGATTACTGATTCTTCAAGAAAATCCTGGTTAGATTGTTCCATATCTTGTTGAAGGTTCTTGATACCAATTTCTTGATTTCTTGAAATCAAGATACCAATTTCTTGATTTCTGTTGAAATTAATTTGAAGGTTCTTGAAATTCATTGACTTTCGTAAGTTAGAATCTAAAATCGAAATTTGAACATTCATAATTTGAAAAACTGATTTTGATCTTGGATTTCTGAAATCTAAATAACAAGTTGTTTTCGGTTTCTTGATTATGCGAAATCAAACATAAAATCTAATTGATATCGTGATCGATAAAGATTAAACATTAAATCACTTTTTACTACATCGTCAATTGATATAAAATTCAATTCGATTTTGATGTTTGCAATTATTTGAAATCATATAACTAACTTTCTTGGACTTCTTGATTATTGAATATATTGACAGCTTTAAATCTATTTGAATTCTTTGATTAATTCAAATTAGTTTTGAATTCGATTTCAAAATATTGGAATATTTTAGGCGTCCTAATTCTAATTGAATTTAAGTAACGTTCTTGAAATTCAGTTTTCTTCAGATATAAGAAATTCAATTTAAAAATTATTCATTCATCTTGTAAACTTGAATTTGAATTTTAGATTGGATGAAATTTAAATAACTATCTAAATCGATTTCTTGAATGCATTAACTCACAAATTCAAATACATTTGATATCTCCCACATATATATATATGTATATATATATATTCGATCATAATTGAAATACCTATTGGATTTGAATTGATATATCTTTGTTATAACTGATCAGATTTGATATAAGTGTTTGATTTAAATTGATATCATCTAACTACATTGGATCAGAATTGATATAACTATTTGATTTAAATTGATATTTCCTAAATCACATTCGATCAGGATTTACACAGTGAAATTGTTTGATTTAATTTGAGATTTCTAAATCACATTCGATCAGATTCTGATGGAGGACCATCTCAAGGACGACGCCACGATGACGAAGAACCATCTCGAGGATGACGCGATGGGACGTCGTCAGCCACGCCGAGCAGCTCGCGCCGACGCTCGCCACTCGGGGTTTAAGTACCCCGCGTAAGAACTTTTATCTTTTTACTTATGCTTATTTTCATGTGTGTTTGTATTTTCGGATTCGTGGACTGGGCCAATGTTGTTGGGCCCCGTCCTCATCGTTTTTACTTTTTATATTTGTATTTTGAATTTGTAAGGAGAGGCCGAACCACGTCTCGCGACGGTTCGTCCTCTCCCACGTTCACTTGACACCCATCCTCACTATATAAGGGGATGGCATGCCCAAGGAACACCTTGGAGTCATTATTGAAAAGTTTATTCACAATTCGCCTCCCCCCTCTCGTAGAGAGTAGTGTAGGGGGTTTGGCTAGCCCCACCCCACGTCGAGATCACTCCGTGGGTAGAGCCCACGTCTCTCCCATCGAGATCACTCAAAGGGAGACGTGTTAAAGCGCACCGTCGAGATCACTACGGTGCGAGGAAAGAGTTTCAAGAAGCCGCCGCCATCAAGAATCGAAAGAGGCCTTCGTCGAGATTACTCTGGGGTCTTGGGAGATTCAAGAAGCATCGCCGACCCTCTTTCTTGGAGGATTCTTGGTTGTTACAGTTCAAGAAAGCCATTTCTTGGTACCTTTTCCCACCTCCACCATCCATTCCCCTTCCCATCGCGTTCTTGATCCCTCCTACCACGTTCTCGATCCATTTTCCCGCGTTCTTGATCCCTTCTTCCACGTTCTTGATCCATTTCCTCGCGTTCTTGATCCCTTCTTCCACGTTCTTGATCCATTTCCCCGCGTTCTTGATCCCCTCCTCCCACGTTCTTGACCATTTCTTCCCCCCCTTCCCCACGTTCTTGATTCACCCAATTCTTGACCCTCTTCACCCTTGCACCCCTTCCCCTTTCCCTTCCAACCTTTCTTGACTGTCCGCCCTCTCCCTCTTTCTTGAACTTCTTACCCCACCGTCCTCACCCCTTCGCGCCCTGATCCTTCTCCTTCGCTCACCCGCGTCATCCACCCCGCCACATTCCCCTGCGCGCGCGCCACCGCGCCTTTCTGGCTGCGCGCGACAAGGGCCGTGCGCCCACCCGCGCGCGCGCCCCGCGGCGGCGCCAGCCCGCGTGAGTGACAAAGGTCGGCCGACCCAGCATCACCGAGTGCCTTCGCCACCAGGCTGGGAAACCTGCTGACCGGAACATGTCGTCGCTAATCGATCGTACGACCCGAGCCATCCACATCTCGCCTTCAACTCGACGGGATTACACGAACGCCCTGGACTAGCGATACCCAAAGGTCAGTCTCGTCTCCCCTCCATATTTCCAGCATTATTATCTTCTTCAGTCTCGTCTTCCGCTATCGCGTCCTCTGCCATTATCGTCGTCATAAATCTCGAATAGGATAGCCACCGTCGTCGAGTGTAGGAATTCTTGAGGTTGAAGGATTCTCGCTTGTTTTTTAGATGCCGAACATTCGTGGGCCGTAAAACGCCCCTCACTAATTAGTCGTCTAGTAGGTCTAGCGGGTCATTGGGAGTCTGATCCTAGGATCATTCCCCTCGTTGTCCGACGTGACTTACACCTCTCACCCAACGATACCTACAACTGATCATTCGTTCTTTCACTTCATCAGCTTGCATCTCACGCATCCATTCATTCCCTGTGACGTAATACGAGCCGCTCGATCCCGTCCGACATCGTATTACATCAGATTCACTATAATTACTTTATTTGACTTGATATTTGTTAAATCACATTTAACTTGAGTTAAGACAATTGATCTTTAATATTCATTGATCTGATTGTCTACTTTGAATATTTCTGATATTAGTAAACATCAATTGATTTCATTTGACTATCTCATCACAATTGAGCAGAATTATTACCAGTTGATATAAGTTTAGATTTTGACTGCATTTGATTATATCCATTGGTAGTTGACATCGATCGACATTTGATACACGGTTTGTGACTTGAAAGTGGAAAAACAGAATTTAGGAGAGAACTAGTGTTAGGAGAAAAGTTGACTTAAGGTCAACAAAGATATTGTCATTATATTGCTTTTTAGGGAAGTGCACTAACAGGAGAAAGACCACATCCACTTGAACACGGGAAGGTGGCCTGAGACGTGAGGACTTCATCAGCACAGAGTGGATTGAGGAGAGGCTCAGAAAGTTTCTGGAAGCTGAGAAGGCACTCGATTGAGGTCGAGGAAGACGTCGGCACCGAGAAAGTGTTTTTTTTAGTGTGATATTACTTGAGATCAGTGCGAGCGATTGTACATCGCAAACAGTTTTTCTCACTTTGCATTTGCCAAAGTGATTAGTGGAGTCAGGGCGACTCCTCGGGTGGCGGCTACGATGAGGCACATTAGTGCCCCGAAGCAGGGTAAAAATTTATTGTCCCTTGAGTGAAGTAAGTGAGAGTAAAACAAGGAATCTATATAAATAAAAAGAAATGGAACTAATTCACCCCCTCTTAGTTCAACAGTTACTATTTAGTGCACCCTATAAATTTGACAATGTCGATTACAGTATGAAAAACAACAAAAGAAACAACAGAAAAACAAATAGTTAAACTGCTTTAAGTGGGCATCACACATTAGTTCGCGCTGCCATTGATCCACCGATGTTACTATTTAATGCACACTAAAAATTTGACAATGTCGATAACCCTATGAAAAACAACACGAGAAACAACAGGAAAACAAATAGTTGGACTGTTTGAAGTGGGCATCAGACACGATGTTGCCAAATTAGTTTGCGCTGCCATTGATCCATCGATGTTTCTGTTTAGTGCGCCCTATAAATTTGACAATGCCGATAACAGTATGAAAAACAACACGAGAAACAACAGGAAAACAAATAATTGCACTGCCGTAAGTGGGCATCAGACACGACATCACCACATTAGTTCGCGTTGCCATTGATGCCCCCATGTTACTCTTTAGTGCACCCTATAAATTGGGGCCTAAAGTCTTCAATTTTATATTTTAAAGCATTCATTAAAGTCTCGATTTCCTCGGGGCGGAGCAACTCCAATCCCATCATCTTAAGAATCGTTCGTTTTGGTGTGAAATAGTTCTCGTTCATCGCGGGGGGAAACTTCCAATTCAGGTACGTTTCTCTCTTCGCTAGCGTTGATGTCGTTTCTCGTATGCTTTGCAATCCTTTTTTCCTTATGATCGCTTTGATCCTCCAGCTTCCGAAGCTGAACAACCGGTCTTGATTGATCCCCTCTGAGAGCTTTCCGTTGCTCTCTGCGGCGATAATGAGCTACAGATCTGTCTTCTGTGCTTTGCAGGAACTTTTTCCTCAGGTATGCGTGTGGTCGAATCTCAGGGCTTGTATTTGCTTAATTTGCGTAATTAATTCACCGCTATGTCTGAGCATGGTTTGCAAATATCGTGATATGTTGTCAAATCGCTAGTTTCTATTGAATAGAGCGACAAATCATAACTTAACCTTCCAATTAAATCTTGAGAGTAAAGAGATCTATGGATGGGTAACACTTCTTTATTAGTAACCGTGACTAAGTTGTTCGATTTAGATTCCAAAGGATTGGATCCAATATCCCAAAACATGGAGGCTTTAGTTTACTAGAGCCCTCAGCATATCATTTCGACATATTCTTAGGAACCTGATTGACACCTTCCCCGTAGATTACCCGTGATCATTACCCTTAATTTTCGTTGGCTTCAGCGGGCATAATTTCCTCAGCGTTCCAATTCCATAGAAAAAATTCTGGAGACTCCTACCCTAAACCGACATTTTTCCTTCAAAGATTTTCCTTCACAGTCATAACTTTTCCTTTTCGGAAATTTGCCCCTTTTCTTAAAGGATGCAATGGGCTTTTTTCTTAAGTTAGGGTTTTCTGTTGTGTCATCTGATACGTTGTTTTCATGACCGTATCTTAGAAGGCCCAAGAGGAAGGTTACCAATTAGACAAATGTCCGGATAAACTCGTTCATGGGGGGAACCTATTAATAAAGCCCTAGTGGGAGAAGAAAGGGTTCATATATTTTTCAACAAGTCGTCAGAGTCAGTCCAGTGTGATTGAAAGTCCGGAAGAGTGGAGCAACGAATCATATCGGCAGATAGGGAAGGTTTTCCCAAGATCTTGATTCCTTAAGATTTTGATACACATTAGACAAATAAGTCATTATGCGAGGAGTTAACCTGTAATTCGTCTGCATAAAATCTGGAGCATCTTTTATTTGATGATCCCCGTACAGGAGATTTCATGTTGTAGTTTCAATATTGTGCATCAAGTCATATTCTCTGTTTTTCTTTTAAAGTAATCTTTTGTTAACTCATAAAAATTCATCTTTTTTGTCTGTCACTGTGCAGTAGTCATCCTTTTTCTAGTTGGTTGTAAAATTTGATCCCAACTTTCATTTACTCTTCTAGGTGTCTCCTTACCTTACTTGGTTGGTTTCTGACCTTAGGGTTTCATTTTAGTTTGTAACTCAGGAAGTCGTGTTTGATGGTTTGAGGATTATGGCGTCGTCATATATTGTTTGAAACCTGGAGTAGTATGTTTGAAATGAAGAAAAACTGTATGAAAACAATAAATAATAAATGTTGCAGATGTATCATTAAGGATCATCCCAGGCATTCCTTCTAACTCATCCATTGTCACAATTTATGTTGTCACTGCCTTATGTCATTCGAACATACAAGTACCTAACCAGCGAACACAAGACGTATTCCTTCGAACTCAAAGTCCTACAGCTCTTTGCTGCAGATGGATAAACTAGTTTTTTCCTCAGGCACCAATACCTCATCGAATTTCTGGGGAAAACTGGGATCTTTTGTTTTCAGTATTTCAATTGATATTTGGAAGGGAATAAATCACTTATATCCACTGTGGTGTGCATCTCGACATGTGCCACAGCTACCATTTGAGCATTAGAAAATGGAATGGAAATATTTTAATATTTAGTTGAAAAATGTTATCAGCAGACTCTATTTCGTTTTCTTTCTTTCCATATTCGTACTTTCCATATTTACCCTTATGTGTACTTTCTATGTTTAACTAGATGGCCAGTTACAATAGGCCCAATACTGTACAGCCCATATTAACATCTCATATATGGATGTGTGGGCGTCATTAGTGAAATGGAATGCTTTTCTCTGTTAACCCTATTGGCTGTCTCGGGTTTATGTCATCCAACCTCAACAGAAAAAGACAAGATTTTCCCTTGCCTAGTTCTTCTAAAAACGTGTTGAATAATTAGTGGCACAAATGTTTATGACAGCAAGTTTGAGGTATGCAAAGAAATATCGCAGTCTATAGAGTTTGAACATGTATCCTCTATTATGTGCTTAGGTATCAAGTTTTCATGGGCTTAAAATCCTTGTCAGTGCAAGATGGGTCATACAGTTTATGTTTGTCGAAATGGTATGCAGAGTATTTGGGTCATATACAAAGTATTCTTGTTGTCCCACATTCAGGTTCTTATGCAGTTAATTTGGGTCCTCCAACTACGCCAGAGAGAGATTAAGAGGAAGGGTCGAGGGAGAGACTGAGGTCTAAAATAAAAGTAGTAAAATGACCTTGACTGGGGTTGAGGATCCTAACTATTGTAGCTCTCAATCCTACAATATTAATGCATGATAGACATCCTGGCCTTCTAATCGTTGTAATTTTCTTTCCATCACTTGGTTCTATAGCTACTAATTTTTCAGATAAGTTGAAAAAACATATAAAGATATTGATGTTTGCAGATTGATCTACGTGTGCTGAAAGCTGTTGCACTAGAACACTGTACAGATGTGGATGCGGCTGCAGAATTTATCCTTTCAGAATTCTTGCCAACTTTAGATGCTCAACGAGATAAACCTCGTGTTTCTACTGGTTCTCTGAGTCACTCTAAACTGCCAGGTTTGTGCCGCTTTCTTTAACTGATCCGAATCTTACGGTGTTTGTTTATACGGACCCATTCTGCTTTGTAACGGTGATGTTTTTAATGATTCTACCATCATTTTTTTGAAGTTACTTTTGATTCTTTAATGTTCTTTATTTATTTTTATCCGTCGCTTTTCTTACCTTTCTGGCTTGGCATCCATGTGCAGATTCAGGGCTGTTGATTGAAGGCACTGATGGAATGACTTACAGTAGTATCTCTTCCCCTGACATGACACTGAGGATAGATGAAGCATCACTCAGTGTTTCCTTAAACGAAGTCATGCTTGATCAGAGAGCAAATGATTTTCCAGTGAAGGACCATAAAGAAATTATTGAGAAGGATAATCCCGTTAAATCTTCTTATGTTCCTATGGCACAGTCTGGTGAAATCAGTCTACAGATTGTATCTACTAGCGAGTCAGGTTCCTATGAAGTTGAAAAGCCTTTCCAACTTAGCTATGATCATTTTAAATCAGATTCGGCCTCATCCTCTCCAAAAGGCTCAATGGAATGTGAAAATCCTTTAAATTCTCCTGCTCTTCCAGAAAAAGATGATTTAGAAAACATTCCTGGCTGTTCAAATGACTTTGTTGAGTCACCTCGTGCAAACAGTACTTTGCAAGTAGCAGAAGATGAAACTATTCACAATGTGCCCGTAGAAGACATGAATTATCTAAGAAATACTGACGATGATCCATCGGTTTTCAATGGTGAGGACATAGTTGAAGACGATAACGCCGCCACAGAGATTGAGGCACAGTCCGGTCAGATTGTGTCTGTTGAGTATCTCGAAGAACTTTTAATCGATTGCAAAGACATCAAGGTTCCTATTTTCTCGTGAAGTTCTTTTGTCATTACGAATGTTTATTTATCTTCATTATTTTGGTAATTATGATTATGCTGAGACCTTTGTATTTTTAGGTTTTAAGTCCTATTTTCTATGACTTTGATAAAAAGACGCCTGAATTTGAGTGATTCTGAATGTATGTCGTTCCTGCTATTTTTTCTGGCCATAATGGATTCCTTCCCTTTTTTTTTCATGCAATCGTTTTTGTAAAAGATCTCCATCGAATATTTGATGAAAATCTTCGCTGCAGAAAAATTCAAAATGATGAAAACCTTAATGTGAGCAGGATTTTATAGCCTCTGAAGTTGAGTCTATACTGGATTTGGCAAGAGAAACAGATACTCGTGAGAAGGAAGCTAGCTTAGCCAAAGAAGAAGCTTCTAAAGCCAGTTTGGACATCCTTCCAAAGGTTGAAGATCTCAAAGAGATGCTGAAGCACGCTGAAGAAGCCAACAACATGGTGAGACTTCCAGTCTTCTTTTCTTATTTAAATGGGATTGTGAACTGACCAAAACTCCCATCGTGTACAGCATGCTGGTGAGATCTATGGCGAGAGGTCCATTCTAGTCACTGAAGCCAAGGAACTTCAATCTCGGCTTCTCAGTTTGTCTGAACAGAGACATGGCACCCTGGCAATCACGGAGCAGGTACTCTTAAATTATATATTATCTTTTAATTTCAACTTGAGTATCAATGCGACGAATTTAAGCACTCGTTATTATCCCTCACCCAAGCTTGGTGATAACGAATTTCTGGAAAACTCTGAAAATGAAAAATGAAAAATAATGTGATAGGATCCCCAACCTCTGTCAGGGGTGATTATGTCAATTGTCCTCAGAGTAATATCGCTCTAAAATACCTAAGGGCAACAAAGGACATTGTTGAATTGGCTAACCATTGCTACTTCTATGTCTTTATTCTATGGTTATGTTACCTTGCTGACTTTCATGAGCCACCTGTCTAGATTCGGCAAACTCTCAAAGCCCGTCTGGATACAGCAGAAAAGGAAATACTTGAATCATCTAAAGACAAGGATCTAAAGGAAGAGGGTGCTCGTAGAGCTCTTGAAGAACAAGAGGCAATCATGAATAGGGTGGTTCTGGAGTCTAAGAGGCTCCACAAAGAAGCTGAAGAAAATTCAAAGGTAATATCCATTTGTAGTCATTCTTTGGAAAAAGCTGCAGTCCGCATCTTTATAACCACTATACTTTTATCTCTATGATTGTATTTTTCAGTCTTCCCCCATGGACTCAAACATTGTTTGTTGCAAAATGATATGATCACTAACTCCTATCAGGGGTATCTCTGTCATTTCAATGTAGGATAGTTTTCCCTATATGTGGCTGTAGTCCTCTCCCAAGTAGGGCAGGCAAGAAATATGTTGGTAGTTAGCTGGTTTAGCAAATAGGAGAAGGAAGCATGACAGTCAGCGGGAAGGGACCAATTGGGAAGAGAGAGCCTCTGTAAACTTCTATGCTGTTAGATTTTCTTTTTTTTGTTTTCCATTGTTCTATTATTCTATCTTTTCCCTTGATAGAGACCTCCTTTCAATGTTGTCAAAACAACAGTCTCTTTTCGCTCGCACTATATCAAACTTTTAATTTCATCTTTCTTTGTCGTGTTGTAGTTGGCTGAGTTTCTTGTGGAGCGAGGGCGCCTCGTCGACACATTGCAGTGAGTCATCTACTTCTGTTGATCAGATTCTCTTCTATAAATAAATCATAGATAGATGGTATCCATAACCTTCACTAATTTTTCATCGATGATGATCCTAGCCATGTAAACTAAGGGAAAAAATTCTGCAAAATACGAGGCTCAGGCCCATCAGTAAAAATCTGGGCTAATGCATCTTCTCATTCATGATCTTAACAGAGGTGAAATATCCGTTATATGTGAGGATGTATTGAAACTGAAGGAGAGGGTTGATCAAGGCCCACCTCTTGGAAGATCTCTATTCTCAAGCCAGGTCCTGCCTAGCATAGCTGCCTCAGCTTGCTCCTCCATGAGCTCTTCTGCTTCTGACAGGCTCCCCACCTACCAAAAGTCATCTGCTTCCACAAGACCCATCGAGGTTCATGGTAATGGAGATCTTGGTTCCTCAGGAGATCAACAAGGGGCAGTGTTTGATGGCAATGAGGACGACTGGGATTATTGTGATGGGGGGTTCCAATCTGGTGCAAGCATATGAGTTGGAAACTTGACTGCAGGAAGAGGTTTGAAATCTGAGGCTCTGGTGAGTTGAACCCGTTTTCGAGATCTGAAATGAATAATCCCCAGACTGATTTGTTCCCGAATCTATGTATTATATTGAATAAGATGTGTGGTCAAAAAGCACAGGTTTCCCTGTCTGCCTTGTACTGAAATGGTTATTTATCTAAGCATCAAATTTTTGTATTTAAACTCACTGCCGCCCGTGTATTTTATCAGCTATGGAAAGAGATGAAAATCCCTGTTCAACGATATCAAGAGTTTATGGCATTTGCATCTTTTTGGAAATTTTCCTCATCTTAATACTGTTCCAGCGTACGTGATGAGCAGGGACTATGTGACGATGATGACAAATCTTTGTCCTCCTTGTTTTTGTCATTCATTGGTTGATGAATCATCATCATCATTAGTCATCATTAACATTTAGGATTTGATGATCATGATGAGATTTTGGGACGACAATCACTACCACAAATCTGTCATTGCCTGCGAACTCAAGCGAGAGGACAGGAGTGATGACTACGAGTGGACTTTGATAATAATGGTGATGATTTTTTCATTGTCATCATCCTTTTCATCCAACAGCTGTTGATTATTTTGTCACCATGATCATCCCATAGCTAAGTTGCACATATAGGATGATGATCTGTGAACCCTAACCTAACTGCACAGTCCCTGGAGTCTGATTTGAGCAGTGTTTGAATTGTGTCAGCACGGCGTAGAACTGTTGGGCATAGCACCTATATCCCTCATGATATGATTTTCCCTAATTCATTTATAGTTGTATTTCTACAAGATCCCCAGTTAAGCAGATCTTGGCATGTGGCCTCTATGGGGTCTACATAGACACCTACCCAAGAAATTCTTCATTTATATTAACTCAAAATCACTAACACAGGTGATGAGAAGAATCTCTCCTCTAGCCATCGGTCCTTAAGAACGAATTAGGGTCTTGAAAACAACTTTGTAATTTTGTAGTCAGGGTTTCCCAGTTTCAGTATTGGGTTTCTATACATTGGTGGGCCACCAAAAAATCAGAGGTGGCCACTTTTTTTCTCGTGAGAGCATAACTGATCACTCACGTGAGTCACTTATGAGATTTAGTCATGAGATAATAAACAACTTGCAAAATAACATGACAGGGTTCTTCTCCCTGAACGGAATGAAATAGAGAGTTGAGACACTCATAAGACGTGGATAACTTCCTACTAAAGAATAACATAAATTAAAGGTATAGGGAGCCACCTAACAAAGGGAAAACCTAATGGGACAAAAACTCTTTCCTCATTTCTCGGTTGAAATTAGAGCAGTACCTGGTAGACCAACCAGGAGATGGTGTCGCACATGGTATGAGAACTGTGTGCCTGGTGATGTTGGACATAAACCTACACGAGTGATACAGCTCCTCCCTCACCTCTCCTATGACTTCTGCAACACGAGAGGTAAAGTGGAGCGCGCCAGTCCATCTTGTCGAAGACGTCTTCAGCACCAACGTCATCGTCATCGACGGCCCGCCGGTTCACGTTTCGCTCGACCGGCACGCCAAGGCGAAGGTGAAAAACCCGGGTTCGAATACCCCAGGTAAAGCATGTCCGTTTATCCGACCGTTTTGATTTTTGTCGGCTCATGCTTCTTATGTTCGGTGTTTTATCGTGTTCATGAGTTTGTGTAAGTCACGTTGTTTTGTGTCGGTTATGTGTCCGTCGTGTTTTCGTGTGCCGTGTTCACGCCGTCAAACGCATGTCAGAAACTATTGTTGTTTTGTCTTAAAGTGGGGGAACTATGTATAAGACCACCCCCTCCCCCCCTCCCCCCATTGTGCCCCTATAAAAGGGGGCACGATGGAGCCCTAGAGTCTTAGATCAGGTATTATCTTTGAGAATTGTCATTCGGTATCTGGTCCCACCGTAAGAAGAAGAGGAGGAAGAAGAGAGGAGAGGAGGAGAGGGAAGAGGACGCACATGTGCTCGAGAACTTTGGCTCACCAGTCCGGACGATCTCAGTTGTGCTCGTGCAGCCCGTCCATCAGGTCGTCGACCACGTTCCAAGGGGGAGGAAGCCTCAGCGATTCTCTTACCCACGGGAAAGCCGGGTTCGTGTCGGTCTGACGGTCCGCCTGCACGATGCCATTTTTTTTTTCTGCCAGTGCCATCAACCCACGTCCATGGAAACCCTGACCCCCCTTGGTCAACTCACGTGGTGCCCCTGTACAACGTCAATTTTCTACCGTCGATCAACGACCATGCAGCCCCCATGTTGACCCCGACAGCCCACCTGCACGACGTGTTATTGCATTGTTTTGGCAGCCCGACCTCAATCGGTCTGGACCGCTAGTCCTCCCTGGTCGCTGAAATTACATGACCCGCCCAAGACGCCAGCAACGACGCTGTTAATGGCCGCCGAGGTCTGCCAGGTCACGTCGTTGACGCCGTTTGGTTCAGCGCCCATGCCGCTCTTGTTGATACCAATTTGATGCCGGACGTCGTCTCAACGGCGACCGACCGTCACCGAGGGTAGGAACTCGGTGTCGTATCACTAACTAATCGGTTCACGTCCACGACGTCAACCGATGGATAGGCGGAGAACAGAAATGTTTGAATGACGATAACGAGGATGATGGTCCTACTATGGTACGTGCAATGCGCCGACAAGCTATGAGAGCCAACCCGGAGCGGGGACGGGGTCGCCAAGCTGGGTCGAACCAGCCCTCCAAGTCGTCCGAGGTGGGTCGAGGGTGCGCACGCCGTCGAATGGGGTAACCCCCACTGGAATGCTCACACGCGTCGGGGCGTCCCGACTCGTACCGGACAGGTAAGACGCTCGTCTTTGTTTCGTCGTTTTCTCAATCTATCTCACTCACCTATCTAACCCGAGCGCGGTGGAGGCAATACGAAAGAGTACTGTAAGAAATAAGGAACCGAGGATCAAGTGGAGAAGCTACCTTCGTCGCGCTGGCGACGGGGGCTTTAGTGCCGTTCGCCCAAGGTGGCCTGACTCGTTGGCTCGAGATGATCCGGCTCGGCAGCGCACCAGTCGTGCAGGATCACGGCGGTCGGTGCAACTTGCTCGGTGCAGGACCACGACCGGATCAGCAGAGTCCGGTGCGGGCTGGCTCGGCGCAGGCGAGGTCAGTACCGGCTCGCGGCGGCTCGACGGCTGGATCAACGGCGGGCGGGGCAGGTGAGCTCGGTGCAGCCTAGCTCGGGCAGGTCGCGGAAGCAGCGGCAGCACGCGCGGAGCGTCGACGGTGGAGACGGGTGTGGCGGCGCGCGCGGCGGCGCGACAGCACGCGCAGGCGGCGCTGCGGCGCAGCGGCGGCGGTTCGCAGCGGCGGGCGGCTCGCGGCAGCGAATGCGGCTGCGGAGCGGCAGCAAGCGGCGGCGCGGCGGCTGCGCGAGATCAGATCGGCGCGGCGGCGCTGTGCGGCGCGACGGTTCGCGGCGGCAGGGGCAGCGGTAGGATCGGGGCTCGCGCGGCGGTTCGCGCGGGTTCCGGTTCGGCGCGGCGCTGCGCTGGCGCGGCGGCTCGCGCAGGCGGCGCTGCGGCCGCAGCGCGGCAGCGGTTCGCAGCGGCCGGCGGCGGCAAGCGGCGGCTCGCGCGGCGGCTCGCGCGGGATCGGATTCGGCGCAAGCGGCGCTGTGCGGGCGCGACGGTTCGCGGCGGCGGGAGCGGCTTCTCGTGGCTGCAGGGGCAGCGGTAGGATCGGGGCTCGCGCGGCGGTTCGCGCGGGTTCCGGTTCGGCGCGGCGGCGCTGCGCGGGCGCGATGGCTCGCGGCGGCCTGAGCGGCGGCCGGAGCGGCTGCTCGCGGATGCAGGAGCGGCGGCGGGGCCGGTGGCTCGCGGCGGCGGGAGCGGGGCTGGTGCAACTCGCCTCCTCCCTGTTCTCCCTCTCCTTCTTCCTTCCCTCTCTCCTCCTCCTCCTTCTTTCTTCCTCTTCTTCTTTCTTCTCTTCTTCTCCACGACCTGACCCCTTCCCTTCCAAAGGTGCAACTTCTAATTTAGGTCAAAGGCGAGGGAAGCGCCCACCTCTTCCCCTTATATATGGGTGAAGATGGGCCCTTCCTTAAGTCCAATAACACAAAAGAAAAGGAAGGAAAATAAGCAAGAAAAATAGGAAACGGGCTTGTCAGGCCCTTCCCCCGCTACACGACAATACGAATAAGGGAAAACTATAAGATAAAGTAACTGACTGTAACGGTGTGCTCCGGTGGTCGGCGTCCGCGTCATGCCGAGTAACGGAATGCGGGATCCCGTGTTGCTGCGGCGGCTCGTCGTGGTGGCTGGACTCGTCTCGGTGGCGAGCTGGGTAGTGCCGGATCCTCGGGTGCTGAGTCGGGGACGTCCTGCTGCTCCTCTGCTGCTGGGTCGATGACGACCGGTGGTGACGCGCCATCACTGCCGCTCGGGCTAGGGTAGCACGATCATGCCGACCTGCGCAGCGCGAGACCTCGCGCTGGATCACCTTGCCGACACATAGCCACGCGACCCGTTGGTCGCTCGAGCCATCTACGCGTACGACCATGCCGTCTGCCGTTGCATGGACCCACATCCTGCCTCCGAGCCACTTGTTGCTGCTCGCAACTGCTGCTTAGTCCCCGCTCGCGCCATCCACCATCAGGCTGCACCCGTCAAGCACCGCTGTTTGCTAGAGCTGCCTTGCCGCTGCCCCTCACTCTCTTCGCCTCCGGCTTCCATCGCTCCTGCGCTGTGCCACCGTCGCCAGTTGATCCAAGCCGTGCCCATCTATGTACACCTCCGCCTACCTGCCCGTGCACCGACGAAGATCCCGCCGACAAACGCCGCACCGACGAGGTATGAGGTTCAACTTTACTCGTCAGTTATATCACGTCTTCCAGTATATTTTTGACTGCACTCCACCGCACTCTGGTTAGAACTAGGTGAGAGTTGAAGATATCCAAACTACAACTTGTGTGAATTCCGAGGTACGGGTCAAGCCCGTCCGTTGCGTGCGAGCATCCATGGAATTATTCAGTTCGACGCCGTAGTCGTCGTCATCGCTCCGGCGAGGGTCAAAAGGCCACCATCACCGATCGCCCATCCCGGAGCTCGGAGATCGACAAACTCTACGAGTCAGGGCCTGCACGTACATCCTCCTAGGGGTCATCACATCACGTAGTTACATTCCCCTTAGGGAACTTACCCGTCAGACAATGTCACTGACGATGTTTGACACCATCTTGGTATCCGAGCATCGTCTCGGTATCGACTAGACAACTTCATCGACGACGTCCGACATCATATAGGAGCTTACGAAGATAAGATGGGGAGAAGGGTGCAACTTGAAACACAGCCTATCAGCCAGCATGCAAAGGTAGCATCCCAAAGGTATTTTAAATTTAGGGGAGGCTTGACTTGCTCCACAAATCTTTCAACATCATGAAAATCTCATGATGCATTCCCTGATTGTATCTAAGCGCATTTTAGTTGCTTCGACCACAGGGCCATTCGAGTCATTTTTCCTACATGTTTTCCCTTAAAATACAGTAGCCACCCTTTTAGGAGTGCAGCCAAGAAGAATGAAGTTGAAGTTGCAGTCCCCAGATTCTCATCTCTGTGATGTTTAAGTCTCGCCTCTTTGTCTGAATGACAGTCCCCTCTCCCATGATTGTCTCTACTTCACTTCATATTCGGGCAACGGTTCATCCTGGCTGATCCCTCATAGGCTCGGCCTCTC
This sequence comes from Wolffia australiana, assembly GCF_029677425.1. Taxonomy (NCBI): domain Eukaryota; kingdom Viridiplantae; phylum Streptophyta; class Magnoliopsida; order Alismatales; family Araceae; genus Wolffia; species Wolffia australiana. Next base: position 3,553,568 of record NC_135851.1, on the reverse strand, counting down.
CCCTTCCCATTTTCGACACAAACAAAAATCTAGGTTTGAATCAGGTCATGCAGATTGTCATGCCTAATAGCTCTAAAGCCTTAAGGTATGATCCCTAATTGACATGCCGAAAGATAAAGCACTATGTACTCAGAAAATGAGATACCAATTACCTGTATAGTCAGCTACGATAGTCTCCCTTCTGAATATTGCCTGCTCCATACTAACCTGGAACCCCCCTTCTTGCTCAGCAACAAGAACACTTGATACCACAGTCAAGCAATGTTTGAGGGTTGGCAAGATGTTTAACAGAAATGAGAGGGACAGAAGATAGGAATGGAAGTCCCATGAAGGCTGCAGTCGCTTGTTTGTATCGCTGTGAACACCTATGTCTGTGCCACCGATACACCTGGAGGTGGCCACAGGGAAAGGAGGGAAGAAGAAGGCGAAGAAGGACAGCGAAGAGGAAGGCAGAGATTTACAATGGTTTTTTCCGGCCTTTACGATCAATGTCCCCCTCCTGTTATGACTCACGATGCACCGTAAGTCATAACCCCTAGTGGGCTGGGCTAGCTTTGGCCCCATTTATGGGGCCAAAAATACAGAGGGTTGTTTGGCCCCTGATTGGGTCTCTACAGAAGTTCTACGAAGAACAGTGGAAGAATCATGGATCAGGAGAAGGATGCACTTATTAAGACTGAGACTTGGGAACTACTAATCTTTTGCCCCATAGCTGGAAGACCGTTGGATATAAATTGGGATACAGCTTAAAATAGAACTCTAATGGGTCATTATAAAGGCATAAATCCAGACTTGTGGCCAAAGGCTCCACCCAATCCTTCAGTATAGACTTCACAGAAACATTTGTATTTGTACCAAGCTCAACACTGAGGATCTTGCTTGCACTTGCATCAAGGTCAAGCTGGCATCTAGAACACATTCCATCCTGAAGATGTAAATGAAGAAAGTCACATGGAACTCCCTCCAGGATATTTTTCCATCTCTTCTAAAGAAGGCTCTATATTGGACATTTGTCTATTGTGCGAAAGAATCTGGCCCGTGCAGAGACTAATTCATCAAGTTTTCTTGTGCGCCGGGGGAGGGTATTGCCCCACTGTCAAGGATCAATATTGTGAGTTAAATCTCTCATCTTCAACATTCGCTGTGGCATAAGACTCCCTATTAAATTCAAGAACAGCTGTCCTGTGTATCTTCAACATGCATCTACTCAGGCAATTCCTTTGGTCTGCTTCATATTGCTTGATCTCTATGGTGATGTTCCACTATTTAATGCGGCTCTTTGGCCATATCATTCATCATTGAGGTATTGTAGGATTTCAACTTTCTTTCCTTCGGATTCTGCCTCTAATAGGCAGATTCGTCAATGCTGGTCTCTTGCCAATGGTCATAAGGGAGCTTTCAGGGGTGCATAGAGTACTTGTTTCTTTGTGGACAGCTGAGGTGATCAGTTGGCAGGGGTGACTGACGATGTGCTGGGTGGCAACTGCTCATAAATCCCTTCCATCCACGCCTTGCATGAAAAGGGAGTTGGGACCTGTGCATGGTCAGAGATATATCTAGCCAGGCTTCCCAGAGAAAGAGCATGGGATTTTCTAGCATCTAGGCAAATCATGTCTTTAATACCACCGTCACAACCGCAGGTAAACAATTGAGAAACAGATAAATCAGGACCACAGTGAAGAAAAACCTCAAGAGGCATCAGAACTTCACTCGTCCAAAGACGAGTCCACCACAACCAGGAAAATAAAAACAATTATTTAAGGAGCCCTCGAACGGAAAACTCCCAACCCAGACGACAGATACTCAACACCACCTTTCTCTCCATAACTGTCTTATTCCTAAGCCTTAATCACCATTTAAGGACTAGTCATCATAACCCTTCTCAACTTTGTTCTTCAAACGCTCATGCCAGGCCCTCGTTTGTCAAATATTTATTTACGCCCCTAAACATGGGGCCACCAGACCTGTGAAATCTTCGATGGGCGACATCAGATTCAGTAGCAATATGATACACTTCCGTATAGAAAGGTGAAGAAATTGCTGATAAATGGACTTACAAATTGGATCCTCACTCCTAGCCTCTGCTGTATAAGAACACCCGGACTTCGTCCTCGTTCTACTCTGCAGCCACGACCCCTGAAGAGACTCACGCCGAATGCAGCCCTCGCTCCTCAACAATAACCTGTTCCCAGAAAACACAAAGCCTCCGTGCCTTTCTCGTTCTCCCTTCCTTTATTTATAATCCCCCTTTTCTTTATTTCCTTTCTAAGATATTATCCAAGGAACTGTAAGTCAGTTGGCCAGCTCAGTGCTAGCTGGCCCACTGACTTTCAGCCCTTTCCTTCTCCTTTCATACGTTCTTATAGGGACCGTATCACAATATCACTTGGATGTATTTATTTATTACACTTTTAATCTGAAATTTCACTTTATTTTCTGTATATTTTTCGTAGAAAGAAAATAGAAATTTCAGGGCTTTATTTTATGACGAATAGTTTTCAGGTTTCCTATTCTTTTTATGATTTTGGCTAACTTGCGTGGATGGACTTAGACAACATGATTAACAAATGGAGAAGAATTGCTTTTGTCACTGTTGCATGAGTACAATAATAGTTTAATGTCTTTTTCAATTAATAAGATAATATATTTACTCTTAGTTTCACTACGTTAATTTCAAAAGAATTTTCGTATACATAAGTTTTACAAATTTTGAGTTCTTTATAAGTAACATTTATTGTCCTATTTTCATATAATACTCATTGAAATACATTTCAAGCGTTGGTATTGACCAATAGCAATTCCATTTTCCAATGACTTAGTCATACATGATCGATAGCAATGCTCAAGGTTAGTTGGGCTGGATATGATGATAGGAGCCGTGGAAGTACTCACATCATGAACTATAAAAATCTATGATGAATAGATTCCATAACAATATAATGTTCTAAAGGTTATTTTCTATGTTACTAGGGGATGGAAAATGATTTGTAGGAATTTAGTAGAAAACATTGCAGCAATATGCTGTCTCTTACTGACTGTGGTTACTGGATGATCATGGTATGACATTTTAGCTTGATAATGGCAAGGGAAAACGACGATCCCTGATCCCTGATCGGCAATCCTTGGATTTGGGGATTTCGATCCCTTATCGGAGAATGACGAGGGAGAACAGAGAGGACGAGGGAGAAGCCGAGGACGAAGACGAGGGAGAAAGACTCCGGTGGGGACGAGGGAGAACAGCAAGACCACGAAGAGGACGCTCCGGCAAGGAGGCTCCAGCGAGTTCGACAAGGGCTCCGATGTTCCGACGTCGCTCCGATGTCGTCGGCGCACCGGCGCTCCGATGCTTTGAGTACAGACAAGGATGAGGTCAAGGTCCGCCGCTATGACACTCCGCCAAGGGCACGGGGCTCCGACTCTCTGCCCTGTCTCCACCTTCTCTGCTGGTTGCTCTGCCATTGCGCAAACCCTAGCACTTGATAGACGTGAAGATGGGAAAGATGGAGCGGTGGAGGAATGAAGCCATCAGGGGCGGTGAACGTCTCAGAGTGGGCCGTTGTCATGATAGGATAGCAGCCGATCGGGAGGAAAGCGAAAGGATGACAGAATGGCGCAGAGCAAACTCCTCAGACGTGACGACCGACACGACGTCGGCCACCGCGACGAAAGGGTCGCGGCCAATAGGGAGGAAGACAAAGAGGTGGCAGAGGGGCGGCAGGGAAGAGTCCACAGACACGGCGATCACCCAGACGTCAGCCGCCGGGGCGAAAGGGATGATGGGAGGGGGATGAGCCGCGAGCAGCGTCCCCCTGCCTGAAGAATTCCCAATGCGGAGTTGCGATCACGGAGGAATGTCTTCAACAATGGTCTCCAGCAAGAAGGTTTCTGCATGGAGAATTCCCGATGCGAAGAGGTTCTTTGCTGGGACGTATCTCAGCGGGAGGGCCTGAGGAGATGGCGTGAGGTCCCCAACCAAAGATCCTCCAGCCATGCTGGACGGACACACAGGGCAAATGTGCAGAGAACAGTTGGTGACAGAAAGAAGACACTCAAGCATGTGCAACCCACTAGAGGGCTTCATGCATGCACAGGGAGGGTCCATGAAGATGATTAGGAGGAGATTGGAGAAGATTACACCATGCAGGGAAGGTGGCGGCAGGGGATCAGGGCTAGAGAGTGCGGGATCACCACACATACGCTCGGAACATGGGGGGGGACCCTGGAGTCATGTTCACAGAAAGAGAGAATTATGTTGCAGCCAGGCACAAGCAATCACCACACATGCGAGATAATGGGGTCTGAGCACTAGACTCAAGCCCACGTGAAGAAGTCTTAGTTCGAGGGAATGGAGTAGCACATGGAGCGGAAGACGATGAAGAAAGATGGGTGACAGTGAGTTCTCGTCACGTTAAAATGTCACAATCCAAAAACACAATGACATCTCAGTGGCCTGCCAGAGAGGAGAACAGGTGCTTCAGATGTTTAATGATGGGACACCAAGCAAAAGAATGTAGAGAGCCAGTGATCTGCCGCGGATGCAGAGGGACAGGACCAACAAACTACCCACCTAGTTGCAAAGGGGGTAGATATATGTGCTAGTTCACTCCAAAAGTGCTTAGTGGGGGACGTGTTCGAGGAATCTCCAGGGTTAGAGGTCCGAGAAGGCATATGGCAGAAAGTTCCGACAATGGAGAAGGCAGAATTACAAAGACTAGATATGAACACCCTAATTCTTCGAGGGGTATCAATGGCTGAATATGTTGCGGTCTGTGGCTGGACGCAGCGGTCGATGACACCACGGAGGTGAGGTGGCGCCGAGTGCTCCCCACGGATGGGGCTGATCAAAATAAAAATTGGGGACTGTAGTAGAGGTGCATGGGGTTCCATTGGTGCATCGTCGAGAATCGACGCTGGAGAAGATAGTCACTTCATTTGGAAATCTTAAGCGTATCATATCGATAGGTTTGGAGGATGGGAACCCAAGGGTGGTGCTAGTGGAAGTCGAATTGATAGAAGGGGATTCGATACCTGGATTGGTTTGGTCCCATGGATATGCGGGCACCTTCAGAGGCAGAATAAGACCTATGACACCTCCGCCAGCGCTACGCACAGCCGCGGACAATGGCGATCGACAAGGCGAGATGGAGGGCCCACCCACAGGAATACAGTCGGGACAACAGGTTACGGTGGGAGATGTAGCACCAGACAGAGTAATCACAAATAAGGCCAGCTATGAGAGTACAGCATCGAACTTCCCGTCGTCCTCAACCATAGGGGACATCACGAATGAATATCACTGCCGCGACAGAGGAGGACAAGGGCAAACCATAAAGCGCGGCGGGTCACTAATGAAGACCTTCGGCGTTTAAAGGACGTGGTTTACGGTCGGGGAAAATTGGCCTAGACAGATGGGGACAGCAAGCAGACGTGGGTGGTGGCCGGGAAGCACAGTCAAATGCGCTTGATCGCAGAAGGTCAAAGAAAGTGGGACTCCGACAAGATATGAACAGGGCAACATCGAGGGGGCTGAACACCAAGGAGCAGGAGATCAGAGAGTCTTCAAACCACAAAAGTGACTAGGAACTACAGGACGAGCAGGTCACACACCTGACGGCATGTGAGGTGGCCGACTGTGTGGAGGTGACGCCGGAGAGGCGAAAAGGGGGGCAAGCATCGTTTCAATTATGAAGTGCGACTCATGGAATGTACACGGTTTCTGTGATGAAGGGAGACGAAGAGTGGTGGGAAGGTATTTGCTGCAATAGGGGGCCACAGTAGTTTGCCTACATGAGACAATGATGGAGAGTTTCACTTCAAAGGAATGGAGCATGGTGGGACGAGGATTTCTCGATGGCTTTGTGGCAGTCAACGCGATTGGTAGATCTGGAGGGTTACAGGTTGCTTGGAACACATTGACTTTTGCTAAAGAAGGGTCCTGGATGTGACAGTATGTGTCTGTGACAAAGCTGAAGAGAAGGAGCGATGGTTTTTAATGCATGGTGGCATCGGTTTATGGCCCAATTATTGCAGCCCGACGGCACAGGCTGTGGGAGGAGCTAGGAGTGGCTTCACTCTTTCATGGGATTCCAATGCAGTTTGGAGAAGACTTCAATGTAGTTGTGGAATGGGGAGATAGAATGAAAGGGAGAGGAGGGCAGGATCCAGGCTCTGAGGCTTTTTGGTTTTTCATTTCTGAAGCCGGAATGCAAGAAATGGATCTGACAAATTGCACGTACACATGGCGCAGCACGAGGGGTCCTTCCACACTCTCACCCGGACAGATTTCTCTGCTCGGTAGAATTTCTTAAAGAATACCCATTGGCTGATGTCCGAGCACTGCCCAGACCGTTATCTGACCATGTACCAATTATTTGGCAAGATAACATCGGATAGAATTGGCCCATGTACTTCAAAATGGATCGGTCGTGGCTTCGAGAGAAGGGGTTCAGGGAAGAGGTGACAGCTTGGTGGATGGCCCATCCAGCCCGGGCACATCCAGGGCACAGTTGGTTACCAAACTGGCAGGTCTGCGACAACATCTTATCAGGATTAAGAAAAAGATACAAGAAGGAAGAAATCGTAGAAGAGAGGAAGCCCTAGCACGAGTCCAGTACTTAGATGCGATTGAAGACACCCGATGTGTAACAGATGCCGAACTTCATGAGAGCAAAGCATGCAGAACAGTGGTGGATGAAGAAGATAAAAAACTAGAACTCAATTGGAGGCAAAGGTCGCGGCAACTCTGGCTGAAGGAGGGAGACGCCAACACTCGGTTTTTTTCATTTGGTGGTTAATGGAAGGAGGTGTTCAAACCATATTCTACGAGTACAAGTGGGCAACCGAGAAGTTGTGGCGACACAAGCTGTTGGCAGATCACACGCAGATCATTTAAGAGAGATAACCAACCGAGGGGCTCAGAACTAATGGAGATGGAGCGGAAGAAGTGCATCAAAGGTGTCCCAAGAACAACAAGAAGAGTTAGTGAAACCATTTCTTCTGGAAGAAGTGTGGGCTGCGATCCAAGGATTAAATGGGGACGAAGCACCGGGCCTTGACGGAATTCTCAGTCTTCTTCTTCAACGAATTCTGGGATATTGTGGGATCCGATGTGATGGGTACCCTGGATGAGTTCAGACAAGGCAAATCTAGATTGGAATGGCTCAATTGGTCTCATCTTTTTTTGCTGCCCAAGTGTATAGGTGCCAGGAGTGTGGGGGATTTTAGACTCATTGCTCTATCGAACTCAATATACCTCATCATGGCTTAGGTGTTGGCTAACCGGTTGAGGAGGGTAATTGGGAGCCTAATTGGACCATTTCAATCGGCATTCCTTCCGGGTAGACAACTGGTGGATAGTGCGGTGGTGGAACGAGAAATTGTTTCAGCATGGAAGAGAAAGGGGACAAAGGGATTTATTTGGAAGGTCGACATTGCCAAAGCGTATGATTCGCTCGATTGGAGATTCCTATGGTCATTTTTCCGGAAGCGAGGCTTTCCCAATGTATGGGTGGCATGGATACGACGCTGTGTTACATCCCACACATCCTCAGCTCTGGACAATGGAAGCGCAGAAGGGGGATGGATACACCCACATAGGGGAGTCAGGCAGGGTTGCCCATTAGCCCCATTACTATTTTTCCTAGCAGTGGACACATTGGCCTCCTGCACCCTTAAGGAATGCGAACGCGGCATATTAAGGGGCTTCCTGACTGCAAGCTTCCCAGGGGCCATTCTACTACTTCAGTACGCAGATGACACGGCATTCTTCAAGGAAGGTTCCATGACAGAAGCTCACACACTATCTACACTGTTAGATATTCTTGCAGACTTCTCGGGGTTATGTATCAACTGGGTTTTGTTGGCATTTGTGGGATATGGACTTTCTTCGGTGGAAGAAGTGCAATGCGCCAACGTGCTAGGCATGCCTCAGGGTTTTCTACCAATGAATTATCGAGGTCTTCCATTGACGGGGAGACGTATTTTAACCACAGAATGGGAACCAGTGATCGAGAAGGTGGAGAGGCAGTTGGAAGGATGGCAGGCCAAAGTGCTATCAAAAGGGGGTCGCTTGGTATTATTGCAATCAGTGCTATCAAAAGGGGGTCGCTTGGTATTATTGTGATCCCAATATTTTACATGTTGGTGTTTAAAATACCATCAGTGCATAGGGACTGATGAGGTTTCTTTGGGGAACCAATAGAGAGGATGGGCGTAAGGGGTACCCCTAGTAGCATGGGAAGAGGTCTGCAGGCCCGTGAAACAAGGAGGGCTGGGGATACTCCACATAGACTCCATGAATCTGGCACTACTGACCAAATGGGTGGAAAGGATTGTGACGCCGGGGGAGGGCCTCATCCTCAATGTCCTTAGGGACAGATATGGCGCGGAGACTGATTGGGGGAGAAGATGGGCTAAAGTTTGGGGGAACCCCCCTTTTGGCGCAATTTGCATAATAGTATACCCCACATCCGTGAGTTCTTTGACCCCAAGTTGGGGGATGGGGCCAGTTTTCGATTCTGGAACGACAATTGGTCCAATCAAGGCGTCATGAAATTGAAATATCCAAGACTTTTTGCTCTAGGGGGAATCCAAACGCCGCGGTCGATGAATGTTGGTTTGGAGTTTGGGTGCCTATTGTGCATGGGGCATTATGAGAGCCACGGTTTGAGGAACTGATGGAGATGCAAGAGAACCTTTCACATATCAGTCCATCGAATGTATATCGAGATGGCTGGTGTGGCGAGGGCCATCTTTCTCGGCGAAGGATGCATATTTGAAGATCCGAGGGGAAGCGGGGGGAGACTCGACAACCATCAACTCATGCTCCCGGCTGATGATGCAAAAAGTTTCTCTCAAGGTGTGGTTCTTTGGCTGGTTATTGAGATGACGAAGATTGGTCACACAAGTCTTTTAGAGGAGGTGGAATCCGGCAGGTTCCATCGAGTGTCCCCTGTGTGCCCAGGTCGATGAAGACTGCTCCCACCTATTCTTCACGTGTCAGTTCGCCCAAGAAGTATGGGCAGTGCAACAGATACCAGGGGTGAATATCTCCTCCGGCGCGGCATTTTAGACCTCAGTCACTGGTGGTAGGTACCGGAGCAGACTGGAATGGAGGAGGCTACTTGCGGTGCTATGGGCGTTATGGCTGCGCCGGAAGGAAGTGGTGTACAAGAGGAGGCGGGTGTCAGTGGAGAACATCATTCACAACATTGAGACACTTGTGTCTTTTTGGGTTGGAGGGAAGTGATTGGTGGACCATTTCGGTCCTGTATGTATCTTGAATGTACATATTTTCTATTTTTAATGGTAGCAGGTTGACCACCAATTAAGGGTGGTCTTCCTTATTTTCTTCAAAAAAAATCATTTGGGTATTGCAACTTATTCTAATGATTGATGTTGGAGGTGGCACTAGAATGGCTTGGAATGTGATATAATCCCTAATCCAGTAATTTCCGCTTAGGGGTAGTCGTGTCCTTTTCCTTGCGCATATTTCCCTTTAAATAGGATGCTCTCCTTTAGGAGGGCATCCAGAGAAGTATTTGCTATTAGAAGTATCCGTCCCTTTGTCTGTGCTTCATATCTTCCCCGACGATCCCTGTCTCTTGTGATTGTTCTCTTCACCGCATCTTCAAGCAGCTCATCCTTGATCAACCCCTACCCCTCTGTTCAGCCTCTCCCTGACCATTCCCCTTCCCCTCTTCATCCCAAGAACTCTCTATATCATCATATTTCATCGGCGATGATACATCCCTAGTGGGATCCTATCAGAATGAGTCTACATTGCTTCATTTAGAAGCCCTCTAAATGCACCCATCATAATGATATCCGATGAGGCGAACCATCCTATGCTGAGTGATGTTTGGAAGTGCAAAATACACAAATGTCTACCTATGTTCGTAGCGGCAAGAGATAACTTTAAATTATAATTCAAATGTGTTGATAATGATATTAAGTTCAAGTTTTCTTTCAGTTTTTGCAAAATGATACATGTTTTCCCATGAACTATAAGCAGCACAATTGGATGATTACTTTGTTTCATGAATGTAGAATTATCTACAAATGATGAATGAAGTGAATTGTGGTTTATTTCTGCATTGTACTATCTTGCCATAAGAAAACTCTTGAAATTAAACGTGATGCGCTGTCTTGAAAGTGCTTGCTAGTAGAACTGATTACAGTAACATTCTTTGAGCATGGTGTTTGAATTCATCTCTAGAAGTCTGTTGATTTTGAAACACATGTTTTGATAACTGATCGCCGTTATGGCAAAATATATTATTACTCGTGTTTCCGTGTCATTCAACTTGTGAATTGAATAACATTCAACATCTGAAAGAAAAGTCATTATTTTCATAACTTGAAATTATTTAATTTTAATAATGAGAACTTAGATTTCATATTGTCTACTGGGAAAATGTGGATTTTTTTACTGAAGTTTAGATAAAATAATTGAGAGGTGAGGGTGTATAGTGAAAGGTAGACGTTTAATTGTAGACGTTTTATTGTATATATTTGACATTCTGCTCTGTGCCACAGTACTTTTTATAGGAAAAAAATGAATGTTGTTTTAATAAATCCCAAACTTATTAGAAAAAATTGATTAATTTTTTGTTACTTGAGCTTGTCTCATATAAAAGAACTAGTGTGGCACGGAGCAGAACGTCAAATATTAATCAAATTCGAAACTCGTAGAAAATGGCACACAATAAAGCAGTTATCTCTCAGTCAAATGATAAATAATTTTTTTAATGATAATTTACACATGAACTTAGATACAGTAAATTCATTTCATATTTTTTTTAAAAAGATACTGTAAATTCATATAACTATAAATTCTACCTTAAACGGCTTGTCATTATTATTGACATTGACGGTGAGTATTGACTTCGCCTTTGACAGACATTGACCATTCAACATTAAGGATGTCAACCATCCATAGGGATCAATCTCATCATCCCATATGGCAGTTGACATTGACGAGATGCTGACATGCTATTGACTGGGTTTGACTAACATTTTAACAAGATTTTAGGTAAGTTGATATTTTTACGATGATGAATGCTGAGATTCAAAACAATAATGGCATCAAAGTCAATGATAGTCAATGTCGACATCAACGTCAACGATATGTACATTAAAATGTTTCCATAGACATCATCACCAAGACCCATATGGGTTGATGACGTTGGCATTGAAAGTATCATCATAATTGACATATTTTCAACTACAACATAGCAAAATTATCTGTTGACGTCTAGGGACTGTGTCAACCATCTGCAGTACCGTACCAATGTCATTCATCAATGGTGATACCATAAATGTCAATATCAATAAGGTTAGATGTCAATCATAGTCAATGTTGATGAGGGTAGATGACATTCACATTGACATGATGATTGACGCGTGCCAAACCCTAGTCAATGTCAGCTCTGTGCGATACGCTGTAAACACCCACCACCAACTGTAATACTGATAACATATTTCCTATCACTCACCTCATGCCATCCACTAAATCATGACAAGGTGACTCATGACAAGGTGAGAACCCTAAATTTTGGTCACAGAGACCCTTAAATATTGTACACCCACAACCGACGTTCTCTATGCAAAAGCATTACCTGTACCAATCACGTGACGTGTTTGTTTGGGGAATTTCTCTGGAACATTAGATGAGTTTAAATCTCTCCCAAAGCCTTCTGAATGTCTCTCTGAGATCCACAGCAAAGGTCTGGGTCAGCAATGAATTACAAAATGATCTTATTTCTGGGTAATCGAGTAATGAAAAGTTTATTATTTGGGTAGGGTTCTGACCTCAATGAGCAGAGGTTCAGTTGCTGGACTGTAACGATCTAGGACGATTCCATCTTTGTCAACCAAGAACTTGGTAAAGTTCCATTTAATTCTAGAACACAGAAATCCGCTCTTGCTTGCTTTAAGAAATTTGTATACTGGTGCGGCGGCAGGGCCATTTACATGAATCTGCAGGAAATACCAGCCAAGGTTTATGTTTCTCTCAGAGAGCTTGTCTGAAATCGGTCCTTGATATATTAGAATAATTGGAACAGAATGGACGATGATTCAATTTTTTTTGAGTGAAGCAGAAATCAGAGACTGAAGGATAAGTCATCAAATTACAAGAGATTAAACTGAAAGGTACAACTATAAAATAAATGTCTTCTCCAACCCTAGCTCTCATAGACAAAAATTGCAAAATTATTCTGTTCACACCAAAACAAGACCGTAAAATAGCTGAAAAAAGCTTCTTTGAGAGCTGGGTAAGGTCCCATCGTGGAAGATAGAAAAAGTACAAGTGGAGAGAAAGAACGTCCCGAGTGAGAAAGAAAATATCCTATATGAAACCATATGATGGAGAAATAAAGATGGACAGGCCTACTGGTCTTTAAGGCCTGTCAAACTCAGTTCTATCTTCTGCATTTTTGTCATTGTTATCTCAAAATGTTGGAACTCCATAGGGACGGAGAGATAGCGAGGAATGAGAGAGGTCGGATGAGAACAAAGCAAGGTTGTGAACCGATCCGCAGCCCCCCGGAATTGATGGATATTAAACCAAACACTGTTAACTAAAGGATTCATTGTGCTTACATATGGATGAGGAACTTACAAAGGGAAAGTGAAAATATCCGTATTGTCTAGTACACCATAATGTCTAAAGAGATATAAAGGTAACAATAACGGAAACTAGAATATTAGGGAATAGTGGAATTCAGATCTAAAGGAGGCCTTGTGCATTGTTCATGCCTTTAAATGGTAACTCCGTGCACTCATAATAGGAGAACATTGGAGTTGTTGCCTATCTCCTGTGGTGTTTTTTACTTAAGACATGAGCGGCCAATGGGAGAAAATGTCCATATAGAACCATAACCATACATACCAAAGTTGTCAAAGCAGGAATCTAAATAATTTCTTTACCTCTTCACAACCAGAAACAAAGGACATTTCAGATAACTTGATGTGAGGACTATTTAGGCCAAAATTTTTGAAGCCGGTCATTACGAGAAGTTCATTTGCTCCAAAAAATAGCTAGTCTGTGGAACATCTAACTTGAAGATAAGCCAGCTCAATTCCTCGATTTGATAATTAACAGAGAGTGGTACGACAGTAATTTTTAATATTAATCTTTGATAATTCCTTCTGTTGTTTGTTTGGAATGGAAAAGTGAATGAAAATCTCTGGGTTAGGGACCGAGGAAGGAGCATCTGTCCATTGCACAAAAATAACAAATGTTTTTTTTGTTACACTGGCAGTCGAGCGAGTAAAGATTTAGGCTGCGGTTCTAAAAATGGGTTCCCTTAAGTTGTGTACTTTTCAGCTGAAGAACCAGATACATAGCCAAAAGGACTAGGTCTCTGCTGCGCATATTTGTTGGCCTTCTTTTGGTAGGCATAAAGGAAAAGATGCAAAGCAAGTGGTATTTTGAAAATTTAACCAAGAATAAAACTTTACCCAATGATAAGGGGCAAACCAAATAATAAATCTTTTAGAATAAGGAACATTTTCCTCTGAATCTGATCATTCTTTCAGGTACTAGGATTTTGATACGATCCCCGTTGGGTAGTCTGTCATGCGTAGCACAGAAAGAAGCATCAGTCAGTCAACTACCAGGACACCTCAGTAAACATTGAACAAGTAGATATGAATGTACAAGGGAATACTAGGGTGCCAATGGATGGTACAGAAAAAGGCCACTGGCCTGTATTGGGTGGGAGAGTCCTATGGATTTCTCCGACATCCAGGTTTGAAGTTTAGAGGAACCATCAACATTCTTTTTCTCTTCTTGTTCTTTATTCTTCAACCTTTAACCTCTAAAAATTACCAATCAATCCTATCCTCCATCCCGGGGGCGTATCCGATTTTTCTAATTGTACCATTTTCTAGAAAAAAATTAATCATAACTGCTTTTTGGTCTAAATATAAGGACAATCAACCCCGCGAATGAAACCAGTATAAATGTGAAGAGGATGTTTTCCCTCAATACGACATGTGAGGTCTCTGATACACCAAAATTTAAATACAATTGAACTGAAGGATAGGAAACTAATTACATAAATTTTAAAGAATCCTTGTATTTCTTTTCAATTAGCACGCCAGCAATAACTACAACAAATAATACTGTAAAAGTGAAGAAAAAACACAAACGAATAATTGTAGAATAATAAATAAATATTTTTTTCAAAAAAAGAATAATAAATAAATAAATACAGAGACCAAAGCATCTCTGGTGTCCATGAGTAGGAAGTTATGCAGTCTGATGTGACACAAGAACATCATAAGTTTAGCAAACGGGACTCCAATGACTTTTTGAGGTGGCCACAAAATACAATTCCATACTTTTCCATATATTTATTGACTGCTGTCGTACCATTTTGTGCTACCGTTAAATTAAAAAGAGGAAGTGTATTACTTTACCTTTTGGAATATGGGATACTCAGCTTTGTACATCTCACATGCAAAATTTACAGCTTGCTGGCTGGTCAAAGGTTCTTGATTCATGAACTGATTGCATGGGAAGGCCAAAATTTCGAAATCTAGGTACACACCAGAAGATAAAATAAGAAATCAAAGTAAAAAAATATGAAACAAAATCTGACATCGTCTATGATAAGTGTAAAAATAGGATCCTTGATCACTAACTATTTCACAAATAATAGGAGACCAAAAAGTTAAATATGCCATTGATTAGACTAATACAAGTAAAAATAGGCTGGCTGATAAAGGCCCTATTTGAGGAATTCGTGATACAGTACAGATGGAAAAAAGAGAAGGGGTAGCCAATGCCGGTTAATAAATATTCAGTCAGGGGCCAAGGATGGGCTTGCCCATGTGGCCTCATGTTCGCTCAAGGGGTAATCAAATAAGGGAGGGGTTGCCGTGCAGTGAGTAGAGCTTTAGCTATCTTCAAATGTAACTTTGGGTGGTTACTGCTCTGTTGGGTGACCGCCTTAAATCACTTTTCCAAAAAAGAAATATTCAGCCAGGGGTCATTCCTGGCTTGGGGTTGTAAAGATGAAGTAATGACACAAAAATACATGATGACTTTTGGGACAAAGTGAACCGCTGAATCCGGTGAAGAAGCTTGCACAATAAGAATCACAGCAAGGGTATGAGATGTTGGTTAAAAGGAAGTGGATCGCATTGGTTTAACAGTATGTTTTCCTCAAGTGTCTTTTACCAAATCTGATATGTTTCGCATCACAGCCCAGAAATGCTCTGAATGCAACTAAAAATGTTTGTTTGTTTCCAAGGAAATGTTCAAGTGATTTTCTTCTCCAAAGGAGACTCATAAGCTGATTGGTATTATGCTACACTATTTCTTAAATGCAAACAATTAATTAAGAGTATACATTTTATTTAGGATGGTAGACGGGACACTTTTTTTTTCTTAACCAAAGAACACAAGAATGTTTGGAATAACTGTTCATGTTTCCAAGGAAAGATCCATACTTTCTGGTACTAAGTTTTTTGAGCTACCATGGATACACTACAAAAAACAGTGATTCATCGAAATTTCTTTAGCCATCATTACACATCAGAGCTAACACACATGCCATTAGTGCACTTCACAAATATGAACGAGCACCGTATCTACAGCGATAAAGAACAGTAAGATAAAGGTTGATGAGTGCAACATGTGCCTAACTGATGATAATGCTTGCCACGTAGATGCAAACAGTGTCATGGCACACAGATTTCTCATGTTTTAAGAAAACAAAAGGGAGAGAGGGATAGGGTTCATCAGTAAACAGAAAAGAGACAGGTATAATATGGAATAACATAATGTTTTTGAATTCAGCTAAACATTAATCACGTCATATGAAAAAACTAGAAAATTTATAAATACGATGAAAATAAGTACAATAGAAAGCTCATCAGTCAGAAGCATCAGTTTTTCAAACGATGTCTACGCATGTTTATGAAAGGGCCTGTTCTCAATTAATACAAGTAAATAAAGTTTTGAGAAAGACCCAGGGAAAGGACAAGAAAAAGGGAAATAGGTACAGCAAACCTTTATTCCTGTATTTGTTGTAAAGCTCTGTCAGCTGGGTGTAATTTTTGTCTGTTAAACCGCTGTTTGGCCAACAATATGAAAATAGAGGAAAAATCAGAAATAATTTATTCAGAGAAGGAAGAGAGCTGTATCAACTATTCTGAGAAAAATGGAAGAAGATAAAAGATATCGATTACAGATCTGATAACATAAAAGATGAGAAAACAATAATTATGAGAGAAAACTAAAGCTCAAAATTAAAAGTACCATTTGGATGCGACATTAACCACAAGGAGAACCTTTCCTCTGTACCTTCCAAGATCAACGTCATTTCCTTGATTATCCTGATAAATTATTGAAGACGTTTTAAGATAATAAAAAAGGAGTTCCTTTTTCTGTGACAGAAATAAAAAACTTCATTCATTTTTTTCGACATTAACTCTTACAGGTTGCTATTCCCATACAAACAAGAAAGAAAATTATCTCGCATGATTCGAACCGTAACAGCAAATCGTCGAAGATAAAAAACATTCGCCTAAAAAGAACAGATTTTTCCCGAAATTGTGGAAAACAGATTCGAGAAGAGATCAAATTGTGACTGTATCGAACGATCGAAATTAGAATAATTGGAAGAAGTACGTGTGAAAGCAAGGGGAAGAGCGGGGATTGATACCTTTACGGAGAATTCAAAGATAGATTTTTCTCTGATTGCTGCTTGGGAGGAAGGCGATGCCCCCATTCGACGACTGTGAACTTCAGCGGGGTGTGTTCGACGACGTTGGAATTGCTTCGACAACAACGTGCGACATCACGCTCGCTGTATGGGTCGTAGAAGTTGGTGAGATCGACTTTAAGTCAACGACACCCCCCCCCCTTTCACTCTCTTCCGATTTCTCTCTTTCTCTCCCTATCATTTTCTTTCTCTTTCTATCTCTATCACTTTCTCTCTCTTTCTATCTCTCCCACTTTTCCTCTCTTTCTCACCCTATAATTTTCTTTCTCTTTCTCTCTCTTTCGCTTTCTCTCTCTTTTTCTCTCCCACTTTCTCTCTCTTTCTCTCCCTATAATTTTCTTTCTCTTTCTCTCTCTCTATCACTTTCTCTCTCTCACACTTTCTCTCTCTCTTTCTCTCTCTACTACTTTCTCTCTTTCTCTCTCCCACTTTCTCTCTCTATCACTTTCTCTCTCTACCAATTTCTCTCTCTATCGCTCTATCTCTCTTTATCTCTTTATCACTTTCTCTCTCTTTCTCTCTCTATCACTTTCTCTCCCTTTCTCTCTCTATCACTTTCTCTCCCTTTCTCTCTCTCTTTCTCTCTCTCTCTTTCCCTCTCTCTTTCTCTCTCTTTCCCTCTCTCTCTTTCTCTATCTCTTTCCCTCGCTCTATCTCTTTTTGTCTCTGTTTTCTCTATTTCTCTCCCCCTCTCTCTGTCTCTCTTTCTCTCTCCCCCTTTCTCCCTCTTTCTCTCTTTCTCTCTCTCTCTCTTTCTCTCTTTCTCTCTTTCTCTCCTTCTCTCTCTCTCTTTTTCTCTCTTTCTCTCTCTCTCTTTCTCTCTTTCTCTCTTTCTCTCTTTCTCTCTCTCTCTCTCTTTCTCTCTTTCTCTCTCTCTCTCTCTCTCTCTCTCTCTCTCTCTCTCTCTCTCTCTCTCTCTCTCTCTCTCTCTCTTTCTCTCTCTCTCTCTCTCTTTTTCTCTTTCTCTCTCTCTCTTTCTCTCTCTCTCTCTCTTTCTATCTCTCTCTTTCTCTCTCTCTCTCTCTTTCTATCTCTCTCTTTCTCTCTTTCTCTCTGTTTCTCTCTCTTTTTCTCTCTCCTCTTTCTCTGTTTCTCTCTCCTCTCTCTCTTTCTCTGTTTCTCCTTTCTCTCTTTCTCTCCCTTTCTTTCTCTCTCTTTCCCCCTCTCTCTCTATCTGTCTTTCTCTCTCTTTGTATCTATCTTCCTCTCTCTTTTTTCCTGTTTCTTCCTCTTTCTCTCTCTTTCCCTCTCTATCTCTCTTTCCCTCTCTCTCTCTCTTCCTCTTTCTCTCTCTCTCTTTCTTCCTCTTTCTCTTTCTCTCTCTTTCTCTTTCTCTTTCTCTCTCTTTGTCTCCTTCTCCCTCTTTCTCTCTCTTTTTCCTATTTCTCTCTCTTTTCTTCTCTCTCTGTCTCTGGTTCATTCTCTCTTTCTCTCTCCTTCTCTATCTTGATCTTTCTCTCTATCTTTGTAGCCTTTTCTCTCTCTCTCTCTCTCTTCCGCTCTTTATCTCCCTTTCTTTCTCTCTTCTTCTCTCTCGCACATCTAAATTGTCTAGTATGTCTCTCTCTCCCAGCGGGTTTATTTCTTCTCTCCCTCTCTCTCTCTCATCTAAGAACATCAAGTCTACACATGTAGTTCAAAATTCCTAGAGGAAAATAGGAGTGATTGACTAGCCAACGGTAATCCTGAATATGATGCATGAGGTATCTGTATACGGCCTCATGTATTAAGTGTAGATGAGAATACTATGACCATGTAAGGTTGCGAATGACATAACATAGAGAATGTGGGGTACTTTTTTCCTTCAATGAGTAACTCTAATGAATAATCTTTAATCGATAAAAATCATACTTTGTTTAATAGAGTTACAATAGACATTAGCTATGCCAAGTTTCTTCTTTGTGGAATGGGTTTAATAAGCCCAACTATTTCTAGTTTTTGCTTATTAATGAGGGACCTAAGTGATAAGCCTAAAAATGCACGTAATTATGTCGTTGATTTCGGGTTTAGACTTATACAATAAAATTTATAATTTTCCTTAATCACTAAATATTGAATATAGAGTAAGTAAGGGGTCGAACCACAGGGAGGCAACAAATAAGAATTTTTAATGAATTAATTCAAAGATGAATTAATTTTGCAATTAATAAATCTTAATTATGCTTAATAAGGTTTTTAATTAATCAAAATCAAGTAAAACTTAATTTTGATTTTGAATATTTCGGTCAGAAAGCTCAAGATAGAAATATTTCAATTTTAAGGTCAGTTTAATTCATATTCTTAATTTCCCAATTATTATAAAATTTTAAGACATTTTTTATGAATTAAAATTGGGAATTTAATAATCAAGAAAGGGATTTTTAAATTGGACTTTAAGACGGATGAATTTTCGAATAAAATTTTATTCTTAGGTTTTTTATATATTAAGTTAAATTCCGAAACAATAAAAATCGAAATCTAGAGAGAGAAACTAGACAAATTAACCTAGAGAGAGAAAGTGAAGAATTTAGGGAAAAGATGAAATCCAACCCTAAATTAAAAAATCTAATGAAGCAAAAATGTTCTAAATTGATGTAGAATTAAGGATAAAAAATCAGATCTTAAATCAGAATCAAAATGCAGTGCTAATTTCATTCAAAACCAACTTCTAGGGCATGTACATTTCGCCCATGCCTTGGCGTTTTAGAATCGTTCAAGAAGAAGATTGAAATACAAATCAGTACTTACAACTTTGAGTGCAGAATCAAGAACTGTCGACTTCCAAAGCATCCCTTGTGTCCTTCCTGGCCAATTCCTTGGAGAGAGCTTCAAAAAGTGATTTTCGCCCATTTCCAAACCTCTATTTAAAGATCCAACCGTTTGGATTGTAGAGGGGAGAAAGACAAACATGCCCTCGAAATTTAAGCCTGATGCCGGACGTCATCAAGACGTTGTCCGGTCATCACCGAGGGTAGTGGCTCGGTATTGAATAAGGATCTCTATCGGATAACGACGAGAAGTGTCGACCGATAATAATGAAGAGCAGGTATGATAAATGATGGAATAATGAAAGCCATACGTGTAGTACGTGCGAGTGTCGATGTGCGGTTGTACCGTTCCAGAGATCCGACGTGGTTGCCTAGGGTATGATCAACTAGACCACCCGAACCTCGCCCGAGTGGGTCGAGCACGAATATGTCGCCGAACGGGAATATCCCTCTAATATGCTCATACTCGTCGGACGAGCCCGACTCGTACCAGCCAGGTAAGACTCTCGAGTAGTTCGTCGTCGTTTTCTCAACCTGTATCTCTCACCTACGCCTAACCCAAGTGATAACACCCTAAATTCGGTCTTTATTTCATGCTATAAGCACTATTTTATGCAGTTAAAGAGCTTAAAATAAGGTTGTTATCATTGATTTACATGAAAATACTGTTTTCAAGTGATTTCTGATTTTTCACTAATTTTCTGTTAATTCTATGAATTTTAAGAGATTTACTTGAGCTTGAAATGATCATTTTTGAATGAAAATGACAAGTTTAATATTTAATTTCGTGATTTATCAGTACAGGGATGAATCTGGAAATTTTATAGAATTTTCTAAGATTTTTTAGGATTTTCTGAGATTTATTGGAAGAAGAAATACGTTTTTTTTAAGAAAAAAAGATATATTTATAAGAAAAAAAGAGTATTAACATTATTTTCAAACTTTGAAGGGCCTTTTTGTAAAGTTTTGTTGCAATGATACCCTCAAAACAGCTCTCGGTCGTGGTTGCAGGCGTAAAGATATGATTTAAAATGTTATGGGGTTTTATTGTAATTATTTAATATATTTTTTATTATTTTTAGGAGAAACCAGAGGAGAGAGAGTGCGCAAGGGGCATATACACAATTACTTTTGGGCGGCGTCCAGCAGCAATTCCAGGCTTTTTAAGGACTTTTCTGCAAAAAGGAGGATTCAAAATGCGCCAGTCAATGAGAGAGCGACACTGCATGGCGTGTGTTTAAAAAATAAATGAATATGTAAATCAATTTAAATCCAATGGATTAAATTGGTTTAAAATTGATTTATTAATAACTTTTGATCCTGAAGTCCGATTGAGATGATTTTTTTATGGATCTGTTCGTTTTGATCCCCTCTTTCAATCTATATGGTTTGATCATTTAGATAAATTCTACATTGATAGATAAACATTAATTACTAAATGGGGGTAAAATAGTGATTTTTACCATGTAACCTAAGTATAAAAGCTAAATTTCGAGAGGGGGAGCTCATTATTGATGGTGCTCTATTACAGCTGCAAGACAGAGAAGAGCTCCAGCTTGGATCAATCTATTTGGTACTTTTTCCTTCATTGTATTTGAATTTTTTGGTGTATTTTGGATATTGTTAGTTGAATCTCGTAATCGTTCTTCTTAATTTCTGTCTGAACTTCTAAATCGCTTGGCTTGAGCGGCATGTACAAGCCCTGACTAGGATTGAGAGAAGAAATTGTGAGATTTACCTGGCTATTCAAGTGCATTTCAAGAAAACTATAAAAAAACATAAAAAGGGTTAACTTTCTAGGAGATTGAATTTCCTATTCCATTATTCAATAGAGTAGTTGTTCCTGAATTATCAAATCTACATAATCAACCAAAACACATCTAAATATTCTTCTTAATCTCTCTAATCGACTTCTTTGATCCTTTCAATTGAATCAATTAATTCAATTTAGGGCCCCTTATTTCTTCTACTTCTCTCATCTATTCTACCCCCTTTCCAAATTTCTCATCTAATTAGGGTGATTTAATCTCTGTTGAAGATTAAATTAATATCAATTGGATTCCTTACTAGCTTCCCTTGGACGACACTGATGACACTCAATATGTCATCAATTATTAAGGATTTCTTGAGCATTAAAGTATCATTTGCATTCATTTAATCCGTATCGGTTATATCTCATGTACATCATTTTCCTACTTACTAACCCCACTTGATTCTTTGAATCAAGTGTATTAGATCTCACTTATTGGATTTAATGAGTTCAGATATGGATCAAGTACCAAGAAAAATGCACTTGACTCAGAGGAGCTGGCGAAAAACTATAAGGAAGAAAAAGCCCTTTAAATCTCCAAGAAGCATAATTGAGAGAAACCTATAAATAGCCTCTTGAGGGTTCATTTTAGGTTGTCCAGAAATTCTGTCTAAACAGGCTAGGGCTTGGAGAAGAGGGAGTTCTACAGACCCTCCAAGGCTGTTGAGCATTGGAGTTGGGAGGAGAAGCAATCTGAGGAATAACCAGAGCAAGAAGATCATTGCCTTGCCGGAAGGAAAGTGACACAAGGTTGGTGTGATTGCTGGGTTTCAGAAACTGTATTCTCTTCTCCCCAAGACAATCTAGGTTGGGCTGGAAGCACCCGTCCAGGTTCTTCCAGCATTCTCCAACTGAAATTGTTTCTGTTTTTGATTAATCTGAAGTTTTTCTTGTTGTTCAAAGATCGATCAATCCAGTTCTAATTTGATTTCACAACCTCACCCTTAAACCTCAATCACCCTCTGCACTGTACAAGCTTCGCTCACCTGTGCTCAGCAATTGCACGGCGCAATCAGAGCCGTGCATAGCAATAGCTGAGCGCAGCTCAGAGCAGTGCGCAGCAGCAGCCGCGCCCTTCTGCCCGTGTGGGAGCGTGCTCATGCAGCACGCAGACGCACCCACAGGTGCATCTGCACGCAGCTAAGGCCGCGAGCAGAAACCCTTGCAGGTGCGCCCTCCAAGTGTTTGGTAACGTGCCAAAACTGCAGGCGTGAGTCTATAGATTAAAGAGACAACAGTAAGTGCCAACTTTTTGTGAGCTAATCAGAAGAAGGAATTCATTGTTCTACCCAAAATTATCTTGCACATCTTTTTTGAGGAAATTCAAGTAATTTCACTGAAGATAATTTCTTTGACTATTAGGATAGCCTATGGATCATTGACATTGTAAATTAAACTAAAAAGGAATTGCTATTAGTTTATCTGCTCCCTGTGGATCGACACCTGACTCACCCTAAGGCAGTGAGGTTAAAAACTATATTTTTGCAAAACTCAAATCCTCACACGATTAACCAGAAATAACCAGTAAAAACTACATAAATTGAGCTTATCAGACACTCGTACTTATCATTACACATCTTAAGTAGAGTTTTTATAAATTTTATTGTATAAGCTAAAATTGACAACGACAAGTGTTTAAAATTGCATAAAATTTACCCCTATTTTTGGCTTATCACCGAGTGTGGAGGAGGCAATACGAAAGCGTACTGAAGTAGATAAGAGACGTAAAGAGCAGTAAGGAAGGGTTACCTTCGTCGCGTCTTGCAACGGTAATCTCGTAACACTTGGAGGCCGGAGAAACAACTGCGTGGGCGCGAACATTGAAGAGACGCAGGGTGCGGCTAGGCGGCAGCGTGGGCGACCGGTGGTGTGGAGGGGGTGCGTGGCACAGGCAAGAGCCAACGCTCAGCACATGGCGCAACTGGGCGCAGCAGAGCACGGCGTCGGGTACAGGTCGACAGGAGGCGCCGGGCGGAGCGCGACGTAGAACGTGGAGCGATGCGTGGGGGCCGACACAGCACGGCCGGGTGCAGCGTGCGGCGTGGCTGCGAGCACGATACGGGCCGCGGCGCGGAGCGATCCTGTGTGGGCGCCGGCGCGTGCGGCGGTCGTCGCGGCTGGCCGCGCGTGGCGCGCGCAGTGGCGCGGGCGCGCAAGCAAAGCGCGAAGCTCGGGTTCCTGGGGCAGGATGCTGGGCACGGGTGGCGACTGTCCGCGTCGCGGCGCAGTTGCTGCACGGCGCGGTGTGACACGGGTGTGGCTCAGGTGCGGGGCGCGGGTGGCACCCGGCGGCAGGCAGCGACGAGCTGTCAATGGCGGCGGCGGACAGCGCTCCTCCTCTCAATGGCGTTGGCAGCGATCAGCAGGTGATGAAGTGGAGGCGGGGCAGTCGTGCGCGCGCGGGGAACCCGATGGCGTGCGCGGTGATGGGGGTGGCGTGCGACGGCGATCAGCGGCGGCGAAACAGGTGGGTGGCGGTGAGGCTGGTTGGGCGGCGGCACGTTCTCTCTTCTCCTCCTTCTCCTCTCTCCCTTCTTCTTCTTCCTTCTTCTTCTTCCTTCTTCTTCCTTCTTCTTCTTCCTTCTTCTTCTTTCTTCTTCTTTCTTCTTCTTTTTTCTTCTTTCTTCTTCTTTCTTCTTCTTTCTTCTTCTTTCTTCTTCTTCCTCTCCTCACGTAGATGACTCTTCAACTTCTCACGTTAAACTTTCAATATGAAATTCAAGAGTACTTGGGGGGGGGGGCCCACCCCTCCCTTATATAGGAGAGAGGTAAATGGGACCCTTAAGCTAGAAAGGAAAAAGATAAAGAGGGGCTTACTAAGGCCCACTAAGGGAGGGGAAGGTATCCTCATATGGGAAATTCCCCTCTCTACATCGTAGATGAAACAACAGAACTACGAAAGACGAAAAGTGCAAGAAAATAAAGATAGATGGG
This sequence comes from Wolffia australiana, assembly GCF_029677425.1. Taxonomy (NCBI): domain Eukaryota; kingdom Viridiplantae; phylum Streptophyta; class Magnoliopsida; order Alismatales; family Araceae; genus Wolffia; species Wolffia australiana. The sequence goes on along the minus strand of NC_135851.1, from coordinate 3,529,338 downwards.
ATCGAAGGGGCGCGTCGCTACCCGGTATACTTGAATCCGGGTGTGCGCGTCGTCGCTTTGGCTTGTCGTGCGGGCTGGACGCGAGTCGGTGGTGAGATCAAAGGTGGTGCCGACTCCTCGAGCGATGGTCCTGGGGTCTCGGACGGTGCTGCGCCATCATAGCCCAATCAGACCGCTAGATCTCAAGATATCGCCAATTTACTAAGGATTAATGTCAACCGTTACATCTTTTATCTCTCTTAAAAATATCTCAAAAATCAGCATTTTCTGATTGGCTGGCATTATTCTTTCTCGTTTTTCACCGTCTCAGATCACGCCCTGACACGTGATTGTCTGCGTCATCAGCGCGCAATCATTGGTACATAATGCCCCTTTTTGGATGGTTGAGAGAATGCCACGTCGCCCTGTCTAAAAAAAAGTAAAAGAATATATATATATTTTTCGTCGAGCCGCAATGTTTGACCGCGTCGTTATTAAAAAAAATAATAAAAAATAGAGGTAAGTTTACCGTCGTTTAAAAATTAAAAAAAACACGACGTTGATTTCCACGTGCATTTAATGCATGCAGCGAATCAACGCCACATAAATGAATAATAAAAAATGTTTGCACGTGCATGTCGGTTGCCGCGTGCATTAAATGCACGCGGCTAACCGACCCGCGTGCAAAAATTTATGCACGTCGGTTGCCGCATGCACACTGCTTAAATGCACGTGCATGTCGGTTGCCGCGTGCATTAATGCACGCGGCATCTCGACGCCGCATGCACGCTGCGCACGTGCATGTCGGTGGCCGTATTTTTTTGAAAAAATCAATCTCTCTCTCTTATTATTTAATAATAATTATCCAGTCATTCGCCCGAATTTTGGGCGAATGACGTGGATGCCCTTTAGTATATATATAAATACATTATGAAATGCCAAATAAATTAAATATGTATTATTTAAATATATAAAAATCATTTCTTGGCTGTATAAAGGTCAAAAAATTATATAAAAATATGGAAATTTTCCAGAAAATTTTGAAAAGCCCTTACCAACCTTTAGCCAATTATTTAAGGCCCTGCAAAAAATATTTCTTCATTAAAATGAAGTTAAATTCTATGTAATAAATGATAAAAAATCAGAAATAATAATAAAATGAAAGTGTAAGTGATTTATCATTATTTTAATATGATAACATGCAGATATAGTCATTAAAACGCATAAATATAATGTAAAATTCATTAATTAATCATGTTAATTTGCAAGTTATCACTAAGGTGGGATTGAGTGAGAGGGTTTCTAAGCCCTCTATAGTTATAAACATGGCTGGGAACCATAGAAACTATCAGCACAATTGATGCACTCATTGTTGGGCCTTGTAGATACGACAGTTAGTGGAGTGCATGAGTGGTATCCACCATGACGAGTTGTATCATTATCTGAATACTTAGATAGGGATTCAGTATCTTCATCTTGTACTATGGAGGCCATTCCACTAGTATCCTTGGAAGTATCTTCAATAGAGGAGGAAGAGGATGCTTGATGATTGTTAAAGTGTTCTTCCATAGAGGAAGTCACATAAAGTGAATGGAGATTTAGGAGTCTAAGGGATGAGGTAGTCTAAGAGAGAAGGGGGGCCTGGTGGATGAGTTAGAAGTAAGATGTGATGTTGATAGAAGGCGAGGGTGGGTCTAATGAGAGAGTAGGAGGGGAGGGATGCGAAGGAGACTTTGGGGTGGACCAAATTGTGGGTTATAAATTTAGATGGCCTACCATGAAAGGGTTAGTGGGCATGAAAGTAATGATGGGGAAAAGTAATGGAAGAGAGGGAAGTGATGTGGTGTAATATTGGGGAACTGCAAGATGAGGGAGTTAGGGAAGGGATGCTGGAACACGAGAAGATCTATGCTGGAATCTCCAATAAACATGGATGTTTACTTAGTCTGACCCGTCTTGACATTGAAGCACATTCCACCATCAATCTCATCTTAATGGATACAAGAGTGAGAACACATTGAATGCCGAGGGATGAAGGGAGGAAGGGAGGAAAGCATCTTTGTCGTTATGCAATGGTGGGGCAAGGTGTGAATTGACATTCCCTTTAACAGTCCATTCAATTCTTGCAAGGTATCAATTCATTTATTGTACCTCCAAAGGTATTTGGTTGTGTATGTTTTGTGTAGGATCATCGATCTTCTATGAGTAAACTTGACCATCGAGCCATCAAATGTATATTTTTGGGATATTTGCCCACACAAAAGTGATACAAATGTTGGTCTCCTTCAGAACGGAAGATGTATGTTAGTATGGATGTGATTTTTTGTGAGAAGGAATCATTTTATGGAATCTCTCTACGTGAAGGAGACACTACAATTTCAGAGACACTACCAGCACCAGAAGACCAATTAATATATCATAAACTCCAAAGTGATACTCAAGTTACCTCAAGTGAACGACAGGGGGAGCAGCTATTACATGAAACCCATGCTCTTGACAGAGAGATTCCTGCCGTATTTGAGGTAACTTCACAGCCTTTTCCACACAATGATGAACAGGTTGAAGAACACTCTAATAAGCTTCTAAGAGATTTAGATGTCCCAAATGCTTCACGCAAAGGGGCACCTCCCAAGGTACTCCCTTCAAAACTTCGTGATGGCGTTCGGTACGAACATGATATAGCAAATTTTGTGTGTTATGAGGCCCTTGCATCATCCCATAGAATCTTTATTGCATCTCTATCTTCCATCAGTATTCCCAATAACTTGATAGCGGCGCTGGAAGAGCCGAAGTGGAAAGAAGCAATGCTTGAGGAAATGGATGGTCTCGAAAAAACTAAAAGATGGGAACTTATTACATTACCAGAAGGGAAAATGTTGGTGGGATGTAAGTAGGTATTCAATGTAAAGAAAAAGGATATGCTCAAACTTATGACCTGGATTATGAGGAAACTTTTGCACCTGTGGAAAATATGAGTTCTATACGGACTCTTATTTCGTATGCAGAAAATAATGGATGGGATGTATTTCATCATGATGCTAAGAATGCATTCTTACATGGTGACCTCCGAGAATAAGTATGTATGGAAATTCCTCCAAGATTTGATACATTAAAAACAAGAGGCAAGGTATGTCGTATAAAGAGATCGATGTATGGCTTGAAGCAATCCCCAAGGGCATGGTTTGATCGCTACCACATGCTTGTTGTAGGAATGGGATATCAACAAAGAAATGTTGATCACACTCTTTTCTTCCAAAGACAAATGGGTAAGATTACTATCCTCATTGTATATGTTGACAATATTATTATTACCGATGATGATGGGAAATCAATTAAAGAGTTGAAAAGTGACTTGGCACAAATCTTCAAAGTTAAAGGCCTTGGCTAACTAAGGTGATTTCTTCAAAGTTAAAGAAGGTATCTTTCTCACTCAACGTAAATACACACTATATCTCCTTATAGAGACTGTGATGCTTGGGTGTAAACCAAATGATACTCCTACAGAACATAATCTTAAGCTGGTACTTAATGAGGAGGAGAAAGTAGATAAATTACAATATCAACAATTGGTGGGACAGTTAATTTATTTGTCACACACGCGCCTTGATATTACTTATGTTGTGAATGTGGTTAGCCATTTCATGCACGATCCAAGATCACGCCGCTTAGATGTTGTCATGTGGATACGAAGGTATCTGAAAGGTAATCCAGGTCATGGAGTACTATAGTCAAATGAAAGTAATTTGAAAGTGAAATGCTACACAGATGTTCATAGGACAAGAAACAAAGACTATAGAGGCTGAGCTTCAGGATACTTTGTATCTTTCAGATGAATCCAGTTTCACGGCGAAGTAAGAAACAAAGCGTTGTTGCCAGATCAATTGTTGAAGCTGAATATAGATCAATGGCCCTAGGTGTGTGTGAAATGTTATGGCTACGAACACTATTGCTGGAATTAGATCTTCTAAGTCTTGTTCAACTTATCTTATATTGTAACATTATATCTGCTATGAACATTGCCAACAATCACCTGCAACATGATCATATCAAGAATATAAAGATTGATCGTCATTTCATAAAGGGAAAGTTGGGCACTGGGATCATATACTTAACACGTTAGCTCAACTAAGCAAGTTGCCAACATCTTGACAAAGAGGGTGAACTCACCAAAATTCACTTCCTCGTGTACTAAGATGAAGTTGCATAATATCTTCACCGACCATGGAGCTTTATGATTTGTCGCTGATCCATGATGCTAATATTTTATTTTTATTTTTTATGCTTATGTTTTAATTAGGTTGGATGTTAGTTAACATCATATCCTGAAGGGGGAGTGTTGTGATCTCAGTCAAATGTGGGTCCCACATAGTGGAAAACCCTACTCAAGTGTACGTGTATGTAAGAACATTTTGCTGATAAAAATGAAAAAAACACTATTCTTACAGCCTCCACCCTCTCTTCTCTCCCTTATCCTTCTTCCTGGTGCTTCCTTCTTCTCTTCCTTCTACTTATGTGTATGTAAGTTGCAGTCTTCGTCTTCTCCACTCTCCTCCACCTCTCATCTTCTTTCTCTCCCCCCTCTCTATTTAACAATGTTATCTATGAAACACAGAAACACAACATTTGCATGCCTTTAGAAGGACGTCTGATGCTGAGCTTATGACTCTAAATGCTAAAAAACTAATGTTGGAGCCCCAATATGCTGCTCTGAATCGCTATTTAGCATACAAACACCCTTTTTTATGCTTCACATAGCAAAACACATCTATCGCTCTTTTGCATACAAACACCCTTCTTTGTGCTTTACATAGCGAAACACATCTATCGCTCTTTTGCATACATACACCCTTCTTTATGCTTTATATAGTGAAACACATCTATCGCTGTTTTCATATAAACATTCTTCTTTATGCATTACATAGCAAAACACATCTATTGCTCTTTTGCATACAAACATCCTTCTTTATGCATCACATAGTGAAACACATATATCGATCTTTTGCATACAAACATCCTTCTTTATGTATTACATAGTGAAACAAATATATCGCTCTTTTGCATACAAACACTATTCCTTACACATTACATAGTGAAACACATCTATCGCTCTTTTGCATACAAACATCCTTCCTTATGCATTACATAGCAAAATACATATATCACTCTTTTGCATTAAACAATCACACATATTTTGCTCTTTTGCATACAAACATTCTTCCTTATGCATTACATAAGGAAGAAACTTCTATCCCAACCTGCTCATTTCCTCCTCTCCCCTCCCTCTCTGCTATCACTTCTCAGAAGAAGGGGGAGACCAGAAAATGAAACAACGATCATCTTTCTTGTTCTTCCTGGTCTAAGGGGCTAGGGCGCCCCCCTCTTCCCTTATAAAGGGGAAGAAGTCAACGGTGCCTCCCCCTTGGTGTGTCAACAAAACCAGAACTAAGATCCATTAGGGGCCCTTGTAGAATGGGCCCCCATTACACATAGAAGGGGTTGGGAGGGAATTTAGAATAAAAAAGGAAAAAGGTCAATGGGGCCTCCCCCTTCCCCTGACGATGAAAATGCGGGCACGGGACGTGTCATAGTGTGACAAAAATGGGACGATGAATACGAACACAAACACATGACACGACTAGGAAAATGACGAAAAAAAATATGATAATCAAGCATCTTCACCCGGCTTTTGATGACGGTGGTGGGCGACGCGGATAGCGTCATCAATGATCCTTGATGGCGTGCACCATCAAAAGGGGAAGTCATATCATAGAGGAAAATTCAGCTGCAGTTTTAATGATATTTTTTTAGACTTATGTTCAATCTTAAAGAATGTTGATAAATTTGTGAAGAAGGACAACACCAATACAGGTAAGTTTTGGATACAAATAGAGAGGATGATAATGCATAAATGTTTATTTTATAATGACTGATGGAAAAAGAAATGTGACATCAGGCTGAGAAGGGAGTAAGAAGGGGAGAAAAAGAGAGGGAAAGAAAGATCTGGTCAACCCATAAACTGGTGAATTGGTTAAGTAGTTGTATTTTTGTGAACTTGCAAGATTAGTGCATGCGGCAAGTGCGTCTACAGCTAGTACAAATAGTAGGAGTGCCAGTGGGCACCCTTGCCTCACTCCCCTTTGCGGCTGTATATGTCCACATTCTGGCCTTTCGTTCACCAATACTGAGAGGGAGTGTGTTGTGATGCATCTCTTCATCCACTTTACCCATTCCTTAGGGAAGCCTCTCCTTGTCATTGACGCCCAAAGGAAACCCCAGTCGAGCATATCCTATGCCTTTGCAAAATCGACCTTCCACATAAGACCTTTTGTTCCATGCCATTTCCATGACGCTAGGATCTCGCCAGCTGCTAGGGCACTGTCCACTAGTAAACGACCGGGTATGAAGGCAGATTAAGAGGGTCTGGCCAGTTCCCCTATTACCTCTGTCAGCCTGTTTGCCAAAACCTTTGCGATGATTAGGTATATGAAGTTGGACAAGGAGATTGGTCTGAAATCCTCAATCCGTTCAGCGCCTTGCTTCTTGGGGATTAGAACCAAATAAGCCCTGTTTAGTCTCTCCCTGCTGCTTGTCCATTGTTAGAACTCTTCAAGCTTGGCCATCACATTTGGTCTCACAAATTCCCAGAATTCTTTATAGAAAAAAACTGGCAATCTGTCTGGGCCTGGCGCCCCTTCGTCATAGAACGAATTCTATTGTTGGTGATTCCTATATAATGAAATTCTTGAAAAATTACGTTCAAGATACCTGATCGGTATAAGGATGACACCAGAGGATGATAGCTGACTGAGATCACTAAGCAGTTGACGCTGGAGCAAATTGCTCATAAGTGGATGGAGAAGAGTGGGGAATCATGACCCAAGTAATCTTCTTAGTCATTCCCCATGTTGCGAAGTCAAATGGCTTCAATTGATGGACCCAATATGTTGAACTGACAATGGAGAGCACATGATTAGTTCGCAATCTCACAAAAGAGGTGGATCCAGTCAGTTGAAAGTACACAGCCTGGAAGAATGAATCTGCCAGTGACGCACATGTTTTTTGAGCAACATGGTAGGAGATTGATTCAAAAAGTACATGTACATGAAGACAACAAAGAGGATCTAATCATCGTCACAAAAGTAGTGTGAAGTAAAGCCAGGCGTAGAAGATATTTGAACTAATGATGCGGGCCACCACACTAATGCAGGAAACACATCAGTCCCTAACTTTGCTGATAAACTTCAGGCACAATGGCGAGAGATTGATCATCTCATGCCAGTTAAGAACCCAAAAGAATCGCAATCAACTCTACAGGATTGTATGTTCGGGTTCATTATTGGTCTGAATGTGGAATGTGAGGGATTTCGTTGTCAAATCTTCAAACAGGAGAGTGTTCCAGACTTAGAGGCAATCCAAGTAGTAGTAGATGAAGAAAGCAAGGGACATACAGACATTACGAAGAAAATACTGAAACTGGAAAAAAAACATGCTGACGATCCGTGCTGGACCAAACTCCCAAGCCAGCACTGGCCTATATCCCTAGTACTAATGAAAGTGAATCTGTAGATGGATACGCATGAGGAAATGAGACCATCCAGGCTACTTCCTAACCTGCCTTTGAAGATCACAACAGTCCCAAGGAAGAGTTTGAGAAGCTCAAGACTATGAGCAGCTCTACATCCATGGCCTGATCAGATGAGCTGCCTACTCATATTTTGTCTGAATGAACCGTAGATACTAGCGCAACAGGTCATAGGACCCCTTATTACTCCATGTTTTGTAATTACACTCCATGTTAAGGAGACTTACAGGTATTTTCTGCAGGGACCGTAATTGGTGGCGACGACGTCAACACATCGACACCGGACGCGTCACCACTGTCATCTGAAGTCAACACGACCGCTGAAGACATGCAACCATCGTCACCGGATCAAGTCAACATGCCAGCATCAGGCACGTCTCCACCCACGCATGCCCCTTCACGCGTCCTGACACGTCGTCGAAGGCAGATCCAGAACTGCCCCTGATGTGACACGAAACCACGTTGCTCGTCACGTCTCTTGTCTTTATTTTATTTCTTTTAACTGTACTTTTTCTTTCCTCCAAGGCCTATATGTATAGGCCAATGTTTCAAGAAACAGTTAGGCAAGTCATAATTCAGGAATCGAGGTTTTGTTAACTCTTCTTGGAGGACTTGCCCTAGCCTCCCCTATCTTCCATCTTCTAGTTGGCCACCGCCACCGCCGTCGATGCCACCACGCATCACCGGCTGCCGCTTCCAATTCTATCTCTCTCTTTCTTGCCCTCTCTTCTCTCCTCTTTTCCGCCTAGCGCCCTCGCATCAGGCCAACCGGCGTCCGAAGCACCAGGCCATCCAGCGCCCCAGCACAAGGCCGCCCGGTGCCCACGCGCTTGGCTGCCTTGCGCCCTAGCACCAGGCCACCCTGCGCCCAGGCGCAAGGCCGCCCAGTGCCCTAGCGCCAGGCCACCCCCGCGCCATAGTGCTAGGCCACCCCGCGCCCAGGCACAAGGCTGCCCAGCGCCCTAGCGCCTAGACGCTTTGCGCCAAGGTGCTAGGCCGCCCACTGCCTCAGGCGCCACCACTGACCGGCGGGACAAGCGACACCGCGCAGGCCGCCAACCCGACCGCCCACGCCCTGGACGCCCTCGCCGCCACAGGTCGTCGTGCATACCGTTTTGGTGTCGGGGCGCTGCCATGCACCCCGCAAGGGGGCGACTTCCCCCTTGACCCCCCGCCAACTGACCGCGCAGTTGGATCGGCGACACCCTCTCGAAGGGCACGTCAATCGTCCCGCCACCGAGCAACCAGGCTTAGTTTGGCCGTCCCACTGCCAGGGCCGCTCAATGCCTGGAACGCCCAGATATTTCATCCAGTGGGCCATGCAACGCCCGGATCACCCAGTCATGTCACGACCTGAATTTCTCGCAGCCTCATCACGCACTACGGTGCTGAGGTACGCATGAACTCCTTTAGTGTCGTGTGTTCTTCGTCCAGTGTTCCACGAGGATTCTTCCATCGCTGTCAGATTTGATTTGAATTTCTTGAAACTTCCACAAATTCTTCTTTTCGTGAGATTTCCCGCGAACGTGAATTTGAGTTGAAGACAGTACTCCCGTCCTCGACGAGGAAAGAGGCTGCACTACCATTATTTCATCGGTTTTAGGTTTTTGAATTCGATCATGTGAATTTTGCGGCCTGTTTTATCCCTCTACCCACACCCGTCCTGCATTCTCCACCATCATTATCATTCCCATCTCCCTGGTCGTCAGCCTCCCTAGTTGTCCTGGATCAGTAATCCTACCCATCACTAGGTTTGGAGATGTAGAAACCACAGAGCTTAGTTTTATTAAGCTTGTTTGATATGTACCTCGGCTTAGGGCACAAATCATATCTCCACAGAAATTTGTTAAAGATTTAAATATCATTTTCTCTTTGTCCCCTGATGGTATTTTGTTTATGAAAAAGCAAAGAACCAGAGGCCTTCACCTTTTAAAGTGACGAATGGACGTCTCTGAGCAATGTGGTCGGTGCTGGTCACTGAACCGAAGTGGAGCTAGGGAACGGCACGTCCGGGATGTGATGCCCGTGATGTGACGGGACGGATGACAACTCGTGACGAATGGAAACGTGACGAAATATTCGTCACGTCACCGTCTCGTCACATGTCCGAGGAAGTTTAAAATTTTCGTCACGTTCCCGTCACGCGTCACGGGTTCCCCGTTCCGTCACATCACCGTCACCGTGACGCCATCCCGTCACCGGTGACAGAAATAATAATATTTATTTATATTATGTTAATAAACATAGTCGAAGCATAATATTATTTATTTTACTATGTTATTGTTTATGATATTTATTTTTTTATGTTAACCCATTATGGCCGTCATCCGTGATGGACCTGTCCTCACGTTACGCGTCCGGGGTATCCCGTCACCGTCACGTACAGCCCGTCACGCGTCACCGTCGCCGTCACGCCCCATGCATGCCGTCACCGTCACGTGTCCGTCACGGATGACGTTTGCCAATCCCTACGTTGCTGAGAACTTCAGGCTTTCATATCATCGTTACAATGACAAGCAATATGAGCAGAGGCAGGAGAGCAGGGGGAGCCTGCATTCAGATGGAAGGATCTCTCAATACTTATGGTTCCGTTTTCTCTTGGCTGTATCATCTCTTGAATTATGGATTTTTGGATGCGGGAGGGAGGAGATCGAAGACAAAGAATTCGAGCATAACCATGTGTGTTTCTCATCAACTCTGTGCTAGATCTCCCTGACCAGCCCCGATCGATGTCGGAAGAGATGGTAGAATTGGAGCTCGATGTGATACATACGTCGAAAGTAAAGGATTCTGAGTCGAGGCAGCCGTTTTCCCCCCATTTTATGGTTCCTGAGTGGATGATTGATGTCGTACCTCTCCTAGAACTAGAATATTACATGTTTCAACGGCCTGAAGGAATGCTGCATCGATTTCCATCTAATCTGCCTGGCGATGCGAGGACAAAGGACGGGTCCAGGCTCAGTCAGTCATACTGCATCCTAGATTGTTGTTTTCCGGAGGAGGATCAGACTTATTATGCGATTGATGTCTTATGTTGGAGAGGCTACTCGTTGTATGATTGCGATGCTGAGCTCTGGTTTTTCTGGCTGAATTCGAAGCATTTGGAATCTGGAGCGTGTGAATTTCCCTCTGCCTATCACAAGTATAGGTTTGCCACATGTCCTGTTTATGATTGTACTCAGAGCAGACTTAGAACTGCTTATTCTGGTCATGTGCCCTATGTTAGAGATGGATTGTTTTTTCTGCGATGAGCATGCTCATTATCAAACTGCTTATAGGCCGCTGGCATTTAGGTATGGAAAGATGCGCATTCTAGTCGATATTTCCGTGATACAGATAGTCAAGGACAAGTTCCTCAGAGACCACTCATAATCTTGTAGTCACAAGAGTATGTCAAAGTAATGAGTTCTGATGACCCCCTGGATCCTCATCTGCCTCAGTAAATATTTTATTCTACAGCAGCTCACTGCTGCTTTCCTGTGGAAGTGGGAGAAGCAAAAGGTCATAACCATCGTACATTGGCACAAATCCTGGTCTCCAACAATAGCAGAGTTTGTGTGGAAGGGGGCGGCACAAATCCTGGGCACAAATCGCTGCCTCCAGATTCCCCAAGCCACAGTTTCTTGTGAGGCATCTCAATCTCATCACTCAAATTCCCCCCCACCTCCATTGACTGGTCTCTAAATCCAGAGAAATTTACAATGAGATTCTACTTGTCTGCCCGTCTAACGACAGATTCTACTCGTCCTGTAGCCTTCTCCTCCACCTTTGCTGTGGGACTGGCGACTGCGACAATATCAAGAGGGTTGAGGGCGACCTGACACACAAGGATTATACGAGGAGGAAGCTCTTGAAGACGTTGCAAAGAGGGGGCCCCAAGCAGAGTTTCGTCACCATTCTGGCAGGGTCTTTGACAAAGTTCCCCCAAATCCATGACTTCCTCTCTGCCTGACTTGGAGACGGCTCCCTATTTTGCCTTTTGATGGATCAATGGGTGTCAGGTGGCCCTTTGCGGGAGACATTCCCGCGGCTCTTTGCCCTTGCCTGATCCCGATGTCACAGTGGGGGACTGCTGGGACAACACATGGAATCTGAGGGTCAATGGCGCCTTGTCAGACCAGAGGGTGGCGGACATCTTGGGCACGCAACAAACCTTGAATCAGTGCCATCCAAGACCCAGAGAACATGATGGATGGGTTTGGACCAAAGCTTCCTTTTTCTGTTCGGAAGGCCTACTTGAGGATTCGACAGGGAAATGAGAAGGACCATTCGATGATCCATTCATGTCGGGCCATTTGGTGCAAAGGTTGCGCTAAAGGTAAAGATTTTTAGATGGCTCTTACTACCCACATCTTTCATAAGATATATTTAGATAGAACGGCGGCGTGCACTTTATGCACATGAAACAATGAAGTCGGCAACCATTGAATCTTTGAGTGCCCCCTTGGCCCGCACAATTTAGGCCACCCAAGTATGGCTGGCGGTGAATGCGGCATCAGAGGCGGTCTTCTGGGAGTACTTATGAAATGGTGGTCCTAAGAGGAGGGATGAGGGCAGCTGACCGGTGGCACTACTCTGGGCACAATCGCTACATCATAATGAGGTGGTATTCAGATGGCGTAAGGCTTCTACAGACGAGCTCGCCTATGAAGTTGAGGGCCTCATGGCATCATGGTTCCCTCGTTGTGAAAACAGATAGGGGAGAGGTTGATCATGCATGAGTAGAGCTTTAGGGATCTTTACATGTACCTGTTTGAGAAGAGAAGATGGATAGCTCTTGGTTATTTTGAAAGGAAGGGATACATGCCCTTATATAGGGCTGAGAGAGAGTACGAGTAATTTATCCCATGTGGGACTAAGAGAAGGAACCCTTAGTGGGCTAATGGTCTAGTGGACCTAATAGGCCACACCACCTATTTCCTAACACTCCCCCGCAAGCTGGAGCGTGGATGCTCGTCATCCACGCCCAGATTGTGATGTAGTAGTAGGCGGTGCAGAGCGTGCGGAGCAGGATGGCCAGAAAGATGGCAGAGGACGGGTGGAGGCTGAAGTCGGTTGTAAAAGAGAAGATGGCTGAGGCAGCCAAGGCAGCCTAGGCCAGAGGGGACCGAGGCAACTACAGGCGCTGGAGGCAGCTGAGGCGGCTGAGGTGGCCGAAAGCGGCTGAAGCAGCCGGAGGTGGCCGAGGCGGCGGAGGAAGCCCAAGGGCGACTGAGGCAGCCAGAGGCGCCGAGGCGGCGGGTGGCGGCCCAGACGTGAGGAGACGGATGACGGGTTGTGACGGACGGTGACGTGACGCAATGTTCGTCACGTCACCGTCACGTCACTTGTCCAAGGATTTTCGAAAAATTCGTCACCTACCCGTCACTCGTCCACGCATCCTCGTTTAGTCACGTCACCGTCAAGGTGACGGCGTCACCGTCACAGTGACGGGAATTATTTTTATTTTATATCTTATTTATATGTATATGTTATTGTTATTGTTTTATGTCACCGGCCCTCTCTCTCTCTCTCTCTCAACTCCTCCCCTTACGATCGCTCCCTCTCCTTCTCCCCTTACGATCTCTTTCCCTCTCTCTGTCTCTCTCTGGATCACTCCCTCTTCCTCTATTCTCTAGATCGCTCCATCTCCTTCTCCATATATATATATATATATATATATCTGTCTCTCTCTCGATCCCTCCCTCTCCTTCTCCCTCTCGTTCTCCCTCTCCCTTTCTAGATCACTCCCTCTTCCTCTCTCTATTTTGGTCATTCTCACTCCTTCTCCCTCTCTATCTATGATAGTAGTTGATTTTTCTTCTCTCGCGTGGTCGGGGATTTCCACGTAGGGCTGGATACTAATATTGATCTTAGATTGGGGGTGAATAAATAATTCATTATATTCTTTAAATTTTCAATCAATACCTTAATCCATAAATTATCTACATTTGAAATTTTAGGTCCATAATTTTATTATCATAACATATTAAACCATAAATCTCATTTTAAACAATTTGATCATTACCACCTATTTAATAGTAAATTATAATTATATTAAAATTCCATCACAGACGTCATCCGTGACGGATTAATCGTCACGTTACTCGTCCGGACCACCCCGTCACCGTCACGGGCAATCCGTCACCGTCACCATCAGCGTCACAGACCCTCTGATTCGTCAATGTCACCGTCACATCATCTGTCACGTGATTGTCATGGTGACGCGTGACATGACGGATGATGATCGCCGATCCCTAGTGGCAGCCGAGGCAGCCGTAGGCGCCGGAGGCGGCCAAAGGCTGTGGAGGGCAGAGGAGGAAGCCCGAGGGAAACTGAGTTAGACGGAGGAGGCCAAGACGATGGAGGCAGACGACGAGGGGGCCGACGGCGGCCTAGGCAGCCAAGGTAGTTGGAGACGGCCGGTGACGGCTGGTGACGGCTGGTGACGGCCGGAGACTGGCCGGTGATGGGGGTACCCAACTACCTTGGCTGCCTAGGCCGCCTTCGGCACCCTTGTCATCTGCCTCCGTCGTCTCGGCCTCCTCCGTCTACCTCGGTTTCCCTCGGACTTCCTCCTCTGCCCTCCGTTGACGGCTGGAGACGGCCGGAGAGGCCCGGTGATGGCCGGAAACGATCTGAAAGAGAATGTAGACGGCGATGAAGGCTGGCCAGAGGATGCCAAGAAGAGGGACAAGGACGGCGAGGAGAACGGGGACGCCGAGAACGAGGACGAAGAGAAGGAAGATGGGACAGACGAGGACGCGAAGGTGAACCCCGACGAGGAAGCCAACATCAAGACTAGGGTGGAGAGGAGATGAGGCGACGAGGGGGAGGAGGAGTCCTAACCTGGGAGCAGCGGCGGGCATAGATATCCGGAGGAGGAGCAGCGTGGATCGCTGGCGGCGGAGGGGCATATTTGTCTCCATGAGGCATATTTGTCTCACAGCATAACTATATTCTTGATCTCCTGCTAGAAACCAACATGAGTGCGCCACGACTCAGTTATGCTGAACAAGCATTAGATCAGAGAGAAGATTGATCAACAACATGCTCAGATAAAGCATATTGAATCAACTTATCAAGTTGCTGATATTTTCCCTAAAGGGTTGGCGATCACTTTTTAACTGATTGCTTAGCAAGCTGGGAGTCAGAAGTAATTATTCGACAGCTTTTGGGGGGGATTTAGTAGCAGAAATTCCCTTTCTTTCTTTCTTGTTTTCTTTCTACTTCCCATGTATCTCAATGGGCCCAATAATATTTGGGCGCGCTATAAACCCATATATATGGGGAGGACAGTTGAAGTAAAAGTTCTTTTTTAGTCTCGAAAAACCCTAATCGTTTAAATCCTAGTTGCTGCCAGTTCTGCCACAGTAGGAGAAGGTGGAGGCAGATCTTCGTCAATTACTTCTCCAAAATACCATCAAACCTTAACCCAATGCTTACTTGTGACCAAACTTATTCCTTCCACCTCAATGCAAAATGGACGAGAAATCAAGTTTGATATCCAGAGGTCTGGTTCTTAAAAGTATGGAGATTTGGGAAATTGTGGGGCTTGATAACTTATGCTGTTTATAGATTAGGAAATTGTGGAGCTTCACCATGCATCATGATTCATTTTTGAACAATTTTTAGTATTGTAAAGGTCACACTTTAATGTCAAAATGTTTTAACTCTGATGGTGTTAACAAAACTGAAGTTTTCGTATGCCATGTTTCATCAGAACTGAGCCTACTTCCGCTGTGCAGGATTACCATGGTCCAGAGATTATTTATCACTTTGTGATGCATGGGCCAAACGTTTTGGAGGTGGTTAAGTATCTGATCACGGTTTTCAAGAAAACTATGGAGGATGGTGTCCATTCAATGTTCGTTGAGGCATTGAAAGGGTTTGGACCTATTCATATTGACTTGGTGCTAATTTTTTTTATGTATCTTTATCATGCACAAATGTTCTCTTGTTTTTAATTTTATCTCGAAAACAATGTGATACAAGTCATTTCTTCTCCAAAAAATATTAAAGAAAGAAGAGAAGGACCCGGGCGTGAGGAGCACGTGCGAAAGGAAAAGCCTCTCACGTGCAGGGGGGAGCTTAAGTAGCTGCAGCGGGAACCCCAGGGGACATTTGACGTTTTGATGTTTTGTTGCAACTGAGGGCTGGAAGCAGAGCAGACCACGACCAGAGGGAGAGTTCCATGTCCGGAGCGTTTCCTCCACCACCTATCTTTCCTTTCCCGTTGCCATTTCTTCCTCAATCTCTATCGATCTTGGATCAGACTCGTTTGACTGTGTTTTCTTTGCATTCCTGATTGTTATTCACTGTGTTTTGAACGATCTTTTCTTCTGATACTGTGGCGAGCTAGGAGGCAGTATCACAATGTCTTCTAAAATCTTCTATTTTAGAACTTTGACTGAAAGGGGGTCAAGGTTCCCCCCCCATAGGAGAGGGTTCATGCTTGTGGCTTTACATCCAAAATCCCAAGGAAGACGATGAGCTTTTGTCACCGTGTGGATTCAAGTCCTGTTCCTATACCGTTCGTGTACTAAGGCTGTGTCATTTGGAGCTGGTGTCTTCAACTCATCAGTCACAACCTTCTTCTCCACAAGTAAACCCTAGGGAGATTGATATTGAACAACAATGATAACAACTTCCATTACCTCTTTCTGGTCTTCTTGATTAAATGTATGGGTCCATTAGTCGGGCCCATTAGTCTACATCAGGAAATAACTAAATAGGAAAGACACAGTAAAAGAAATAAGGACAAAATAGAAAAAAAGGCATATCAGCTGACACCCACCCTCAAGCTGGTAGGTAGATGTTCTGCATTCCAGCTTGGAGTTTAGCCGGTGAAATACTCCTGGAACTCCCTTCGTGAGAAAACTGCGAGCTGGTGGGCTGATTGAATGTACTTCATTTGAATCACTACAGAATCAATCTTTTCAGGAATTAAGTGCCAATAGCTGATTTGCTGTCACAATAAAATACTGTGTGACTTTCTTGCGGTACTGACAGATCCTGTAGGATATTTCTAATCTACAAGACTTCACAGATCCCTTTGGCCATCGCTCAAAATTCTGCTTTTGCACAAGATCTCACCACCACCTTTTGCTTCTTACTTCGCTAGGTAATTAAACTACCTCCAACAAATGTACAATATCCAATAGTTGTTTGACGGTCCAATTCTGAACCACCATATTGTGCATCGTTATAACTTTCAAGTTTCAGTTCTTCACCTTTCTGAAATACCAAATCGTGTCCAGCAGTTCCTTTCAAATAAACCAGCTCTTTGAATACTGCCTGCATATGATGTTCTCTTGGACAATGCATAAAATGACGTAAAAGTCCCACAGTAAAATCAATATTTGGTCTGGAATGCTGAAGATAGATGAGTTTGCCAATAAACTTTTGATATTGAGTACGATCGACTGGAGAAGCTTCCTCACACAATCCATGCTTCCCAAATTATAATGTAGAAAAACGTTTTGAAACAGCATTGCCTCACCTAACGATATCTTTTACGCTAATATTTACTACATTATTTCGTTGTGGGAAGGTCAGGTATTAACTTGTTTTATATGGCCTTTATTTAAAATAGTTTTCAATACTTACCACTGATTGCAGTGTTTTCTATCATTCTATTGGATGATTTTGATTATAGTTAGGATATGTGAATGAATTTCGAATCGACTTCGGTTCTGTCCCAGTTGTCTGATCTGTCTTCAAGAGGGACAGTGCAATAAAACGGATGACAAGTTTGGGGCAGATGAAAATGGACTATTGACGGTTGTTTAACTTAGTTCCCCTCATGCAGCTGTGGTTCTTCCTACAGCAACCTCTCCTAAACCTCTCTTGTGGTGGCTAAGGTTTACAAAAACGATAATAGAACTACTTACACATTCGCCTATTACAGCTGGTTTAATACCAGCCAATATATGGGTTGGCCTCACTCATATTAAGTTATGGGTTCACTTATAGAAATGTGGCCCACTTTCACATTAAAAGGGAAATTTCAAAAATAAGAGGAAAAAGCAGCACTGTCTAACAACCGATGACTGATGACGGGATGAAATGTGATCTTACTATCTTTAACTCTCTCACAATTACTGCCGTTATTTCAGATTTTCCAATCTTTTAAAAAAAAAATTGTAATATTTTCCTGAACATAGTATCAACGGTTCCAGTCTTGCATCTGTTCTGTCCAGTCTTATGGATTGAACACAGACCAAAATGATTAACTCCTTTGATAGAGAATGCCACAAAACCATTAAGTCTCAGCAATCATCCGTTTCCAAATCCAAGATCATTGTATTTTGCTTGATTATTTCCATGGAAGTCAGGAATCTACCATTTATCTGCATGCTTATGTTTTTGATAGTTAAACCTTATATCATTTAGTGTGGCATGATTTCTGATGATTCCAATGAATAAACTTGTTTTGATTTTATTAACCATTGTATACTTCCATTTTGCTAAATAATATTTTGTAATATGATTTTAACATCATGATGTTTTGATGATTCCAACGAATGGCAGATGAACGAGACAGGAATCAAGTGAAGCGTCGCCGTCGACCCCATAAAGCAAGCAATCTGCTGGGGAAAAAGCTCTTTGAGGAGCTGATACGATGCAGTCCCAAATGGTAAAAGCAACTGCTGGAATTTAAGACTTACAGAAGGATCTTGATTCCGCTCCTCGTACTCTGGTACAAGTCCATGTCGCCTTCGAATCTTCTTCTCAAGATCACCGTAGAGGCAGCTCGCCGAATGCAGCTCTGCTCCTCCCGACCCCTTGCTCAAGAAACCCGAAATGCTCCCCCCTCTTCTTCTCCCCCTTCGCTCCTTATTTATACTCTTTTATTTCCTAACTAACTACCCTTTCAAGAAGGGTGGTTATTTGGCCAGCTCAGCGCCAGCTGGCCCGCTGCCTTTCTGGCCTCCTCTCTTTCTTCTTTCATATACTCTTACTGGGATCGTATCAGGAGCACGCTCCAAGTGAAGAGGAAGATTCCATCAGCGCATCTGATTGTGATGATCGTGGCGAGGAAGACAGTGAAGAGGAGCAGACGTTGGTTCACTCCTTCACCAGGTCATCTGCTTCCAAACCCGGGTCAATTCAAGTCCCACAACAGATGACCAGGGCTCCTCCTCCTAGTGCGTCTCGGAGTGGAGGTTTGTACTAAGGATCATCATGAATGCATCATATTTAGAGCTCAAAATTTAAAATTTCATTATGCGGATGCCTACAGCTCAAAGTACTTATAGCCTTCATTTTTTTTTAATTACTTATAGCCTTCATTATCACACTGAAGATTCACTTTTGCATGTTTAGAGGTCGACGTATTATTAGATTTCATAGTATGCGCAATTTTCAATCATGTGGAAGTTTGACTTCTGCAAGCTTTTGGTTCAAAGTATTATGTGATTTCATAGTCTGGGCAGTTCATAATCAGGTCAAATATTCAACTTGCTCGTACTTTTAGTTTAGAGTATTATATTTCATTGTCTGGGGGAACACTCATGGCCACAGCGAAATGCAGCATTTGCATCTATAGATTTTGAAATATTACATTTCAATTGGTTCAAGTTGTGCATGCTTAAGTTTGAATTATTAAATGCCATAGACTAAGCAATGCATACTCACACTGAAGATTTGGTCTGGGCATGTCTAAATTGTAATAGACCAAGTCATCCAAGAAGTGAAGAAGGTGACCCATCTTCTTCACTCTTCCTCTACGAACAGGAGAATGCAGGAGAAGAAGCTGGCATGGGTAGAAAATATAAGAAGAGGGCCAAGGATGATGAGCCGGCTGTTGTCGCTGAAACTACTTGCATCCAAATCAAAAAGTGTTTGGACGATTTGTGGGTTTCTGATGCCGATGTTCCCACTTATTGAACCGACTCTTTAGTCAACTCAACCGAAGGGCAGTGCACAAGCTTTGCAACAAGATGGCCTGATTTCAAGGAGGAAAGATGATGTAGTTCCGATCTGGAAGAAAGGCTCAAAGAGAAAAATTGATTTTCAAGATCCAACAACTGTCTTTTAGATCCAAACCTAGCAACGATTTCAAGAATAGAAATGGCATTGTTCCACGAGAAAGAGATAGCAAGAAGAACAAGAAAAGGGAAATAGGAATGTCGCTCTCGACGCTTCTTCCTCTCTGGATCCCGGACTCTCCCGCGCTCCAGCCCGCTTTTGAAATCACACTTTCCAAAAAGACTCCATTCTCCCTCCTGGATGCTTTATTTATAGTCTTTCTATGTTGACCACGGCTACTTCGTTGACTGGCGACGTTTTGACCTTTGATACGTACGTGGCAGAGTCGTATCAAAAGACTACAGAAAGTGTGATCTGTTCTCTTCGGAATGGTTCGAAAGGTGGCCTAAGAAGAGAGTAGGGAAATGGATAAATGAAGGAATAGGTGGGTAGTGGCTTCATAATGGACATAACCTTTAAATAATGGAATGGACGAATTGGAAAGGACAGAGGAATTTTCAAGAAAAGTCATTTCCCTGATCGGTAGTTGCAGTTGAGGACTGGGGCGCACGATAAGGCTGCGAGCAGAAGGGAAAAGAATCTACCCATTATTCTCAATTCGTACCTTCATTTCTCTTCCGCATTTCTCGTTCTCTCTTTTCTGTCATTAGACTTCCCCAGTTTGATCTGCACTAGATTCTCTTGAACATTGGAATTCTGAGTGTACAATTTTTGTTTCTTGTTTGAATTGCCACATCTGGAATGTTGTTCAAGGTAGATTTGTTGCAGAATGATTAGACCCTAGATATCACTACGAATAGAAGGCCAAATCTTTAAAGAATCCGTCCTGAAAAACGTCTAAGCGCAGTACACGGATCCCTTAGATCAACCAACAAACAACAAGAATAAACCAGAGAGGAGATTGAGAAGAGGTGGAAATTGAAACAGAGCAAGTCTGAATTGGGAAATGCTCATCCAGCGAGGAGGATTTCCCACTGGCCTCAAATCGTGAGTGTAACTCAAATCGTCAAGAAAAGCCAATGCCCCCATTTCTCATTATCTTTATTTATATTCACCTTTTTCCCTGCCATCTGTTGCTTCATTAAAATCCTCACATGTGCCTGAGTGAGTCGCACGTGTGATGTCCTTTCTCTGATAGGTCTTCATAAGGTTCTTACCACAGAACTTGTTGCTTGATACCACGATAGTATCAGATTGCTGTCAATTGTCAGTGTTTAGGAATAAGTGGAATCAAGATTGACTGAGGGAGGAAACGGTGGAGGTGTCGGGAATTTTTTTTATCAGAGTTGGTTACAAGATTTGTGTACTCAGTATCCTTCTGAGGAGTTACAGAACGAAAAGACGGTCATTAGAGCTGGTAAGGTCATTAGAGACCAGAGAAGAAGGATAAGGGTACAGACTGCATAGCCTTTGATGAAGGAAAAATAGATTGCTAGACAATTGAAGCGGCATAATGCTAAACTGGAGATGACTCCTTAGCTTAAGAAGCTGATGGGGATGTTTGAAAGTAACTGAATTTTAAGAGTCTGCTTTTGGTGCCACCACGTCAGTTATTTACTTTTTGTTGAAGCCCAATGGTCAAAACTTACTCGTACTCCTGTCAGAGTACATGCCATCATCAGCTGACATTGAGGGAGTTGTAGATGCGCAGACAAAGAGGAAGAAGGCCAAGGTGGATCAGCGCCAACGGAGAAGTGATGTTCTCTAGGGAAGAGGAGAGTGGGGAAAATAGAGATCTTCATGAATATGACGACCCAGAGGAGCATCAGCCTTGAGGTCAAGAGCAGTGACGCAAGCAATAACGTAAAGGCCGAGAACTATGACAAGGGATTCTTCCAAACCAGCATGTCTCATTTTCGATGGCATGCAGCTGGAGGGTTTGCCAATTTCTCAGCCTGCAGTTACAAACGATGAACCTTGCGCTTCTGACAGTGGGTGGCCAAGATTTATGAGTTATTGGGTGGGACTGATGCTCAAAGTACAGAAGTGTTCGGCTCCTGCATTTTGGAAGGGTTTGAGACAAGTCTTCCCCTCAGTCCATTAGTTCTTCCATGTCAAACTGGGGGATTGTTCACTATTCCATCAATGGCTAGAGACGTAGTCAGCTTGGGGCAGTCTGCCAGAATAGCTTCTGCAGCTTTTTGCCATTTACAAGACCAACAGGACAAAATTGGAGATTGCTGAGAGGGTAGGTGGAATCTGTTCTTTAAGGGCACTCTGTGGGACCACATAAGAGCACAAGGGAGGAGAATCAATCCATGATTCTTGTTGAGGTATATATCACTATTCTTCCTGATCTCCTTTGTCTCATTTATCCTGAAATCTACCAGATCGTTCTGGATTGATTTCTGTGGACATCTACTTGGTGTGCATTCTTTCCATAGTTATTATTGGAGATCAGCTTTTGAAATATTGTTTGGAGGTAGGGTTGTTGCTAAACATTCTTACATGATACTTCATCGTATCACAACATTCTTTCGCACAAGTTAAACTGATCAATGGATTATAGGATGAGTGAAGTGGACAGATGAAAATTTCTTCTCGAAGGGTTTATGTGGAGATCAGAGCTGACAAGATTGTGGAAAAGCTGGCAGCCATTTGCGCATTCAAGTTCATTTGGAAGTTGAAAGTTCCATCAAAGGTGTGGATTTGTTGTTGGCTGCTCCTCAGGGGGAAACTTGTGACATAACCTTCAAAACGAGGCTATTTCAAGGTAGACTTATGACATCTTTGCATAATGTGTTCTGTAAAATGGTGTAGGGGAGAAGCATCGGGTGGTTTCTAGGCCTTCATTAGAGGTTGAATATTCAGGAGGGAGGCATAGTAGAAAGGTTACTTTGGGTTAGTTTCAGGGGGAACTATTTTGGCCCTCATTCGCTTTGGGTTGATCATCATTTTTTGGGTGATCTTGCGTATCCTTCAAAAAACAAATTTTTTTTTTAATTAAAGAGGGAAAATCACCCAAAATCTGTGATCGACCCAGAATTAGTGATATACATGAACGTGTAGTACAAGACCATCATGGTCCTCTCCAATCAACCCTCCCTCTCAAACCAATATGTAAGGAGGCTCTCCACAACATGTAACACACTATCCGTCAAACTGCCCTTCCCTTGAACACCACTTCATCGTGGTGCAGCCATATCGCCCAAATAACCGCAAGGACCCTTCCCCATCCCTTCCGTACCCTGCCTGCACTCCCCTGGATTGAGCCCAAGCATGTTGTATTAGAAGACGCGTCCATCCCTGTGGGCTTCTAAAGCCTCCATATTGCCTGAGCAAATGGACATTCAAAGGAAACATGTGAACAGTTTTCCTCTTCTTGTGTGCACATGGGAACTCGGAAGATGTATCCGGGAACATACGTTTTCTGAGGATTTCTGAGGACTCTGGTCATACCTCATTGCCTAACCAGTAGTCATCGAAAAATCCGTACTTTAGTTGGAACCTTTTGTTTCCAAAGCAAGTGGCACACATGAGCGGTATAGTCTGCAATACTTTCGCGAATCTTGTATGCTTCTCCAACCGAAAAGGCTGTGTCTTTCTACTCCCAGCCGTCACATATCCCATTCGAAGGATGCAAGTGTACCAAGGCCTGCTGCATGTTCAGCCATTCATCCACCCTCTGGTCGGAAAATCTCCCTCTAAAATTGGGTTCCATGCGTTGTCCCAACAATCTCTGACCAAAGCTTGGGGATTCCTTACCAGTTGGAATAAGCGCAGAAACTCCTCCCGTAACTTTCCGCAAGCCGCCCAGTCATCTGTCCAGTATCAGAATAAAGATCTGTCCCTAACCTGTCTTCTAAAAATCTCTGGACTGATGGGAACATGAGCCGCATGCCTTGCCAGAAAGGAGATGCTCCTCTGATGGGGAGCGTTATTTGTTCCCAATTCATCTCTGTTCCATAGGTGTCTCTTATGACCTTCATGACCTTATCTTCCCCAGCCCCCATGATACGGCTTACCCATTTTGCCAGTAATGCCTTGTTCATGTGGTGCAGATGTATCAATCCAAGCCCCCTCGCTCCACCGGTTGGTGAACCACCTCCCAAGAGACCCGAGCAGCTCCTCTACCATTCCCAATGTCCTTTCCTTTCCAGAAAAAAATTCCCTATCTTGGCCTCCAAGCACCTGCCAACTCCCTGAGGCAACTTAAAGACTGATAAGTAAACAACTGTATGGCTGATAGCACCGATCGTAGGAGTAAGAGCGAAGGGAGGTTTTGATGATAACTGATACGCATGTAAATGGCCTGTGAGGTCCTGACGGGAGGTTCACCGATTCATCAGGTGTTCATCCCTCGTTATAGTTCCAAAAAAAAAAGGAGTACGAGCCGGCCCCCTCTCGACAACGGTCAGCTCTGCCAGCCGTCTAATATCGTCTCCATCTTCTCAATCACTGTGTTCCATTCTGTATTCCTGAGCCTCCTCATGTAAGTGGCAAACCCAAATACCTTAGGGTAAAGTTCCGATTGGCGTCCCCAGAGCTTCTGCACACTGTACTTCTTCCTCCTGTAATAAACCAAAGCCTATGAATGCAGATTTCAGACGATTAATCCTCAGCCCCAAAAATTCTGCAAAACAGATCCAGCAATGTAGTGAGGTTTCTTGCTTCCTCCATTGATCCGTCTATGAAGAAGGTGGTGTCGTCTGCATATTGCAGAAGTGGGGTACCTGTTGGTACAATTCCTGACTGGAATCCCCTCAACAAGCCGTGAGCACATACACTGGTTGTAAGCCAATGCATCCACCGCGAGAACAAACATCAGCGGTGCCAGCGGGCATCCCTGTCTGATGTCCGGCTGTGGCTGTATCCACCCACCCTCGTCTGCCATTGATTAATACTGAGAATGAGTGTGATGTGATACATTTCTAACCCATTGCCCAGAAGAAGTCCCAGCCAATGGAGTCGTAGGCTTTTGCAAAATCAACTTTCCACATGAACCCCTTAGTTTTATTTCTCATCCATGCCGTTATATTTTCATCAGCCACCACGATTCCGTCAATCAACTACCGGCCTGGTATGAATGATAACTGAAAAGGGCTAAAAAGATGTCAGATCACATCTCTTAACCTATTTGCCAGAATCTTCACAATTATGAGGTAGATAGAGTTGGACAATGAGACGGGTTAAAAATCTTCAACTCTACCTGCACCGAGGCATTTCGGTATAAGAACAACGTAGGACCTTTTAGTGCACTCCAAGCCATAGTTTCCTCTCTGAAATTCCTCCAACATGTCCATTACCTCCCCTTTGACTAAATCCCAAAACTCCCTGTAGAAGAACACTGGGAATCCATCAGGGCTTGGAGCTCCCTCTCCATCCAGCCCTTTCATTGCCTCCTGAACATCGTCCACTGTGGAAGGCCTCACCAACTCAGTTTGTTGTTCCCTGGTCACTCTATTGGCCACTATGCCTCTCCATATCCATTTGCTCTTTGCTCCTCGTCTAGAGACCGCCCAGAAGTGTTTTGCCAGCACACATCCCACTGCTTGAGACCCCTCAAACTCTTGGCCCCACATGTATGTGGTTTGTACTCCTGTTTGCTATTATGTGAAAAAATTTAGTGTTGGCATCGTCCTCTTTCAGCCTTATCTGTCCTGATCTTTGCCTCCAGTCCATCTCCACCTTCCTGTCCTCCTTGACAATCGTGTCCCGATAGTTCCGTCGCATCTTTGGCTTCTTTTCTATTAATGGTCTTATATCTTCCAAGTCCATCAAACTGCCTGATGCCTTGCAAGGCATCTGTCCGCCTTTGGTTTCTCCCCTCACAGATATGTTTCTTGACTCTCTTGAAATGATTCCAAAGCCCTACTAGCTTAGTGGCCAGGCTGAGAGTTGCCGCCCCTTGTAATTCTTGTCTTGGCGAGTGAGAGAGCACGGCAGAGGGGGGAGACCATAGGCGAGCGTGAGAGAACATGGCAGAGAGAGAGATAACAGGTGAGGGTGAGAAAAGTACTTTCGAAACCCTCAAGAAGTTTTCAATAACTAGACCGACAATCAAGAGAAAGATACATCCAACAACACCACTAAAAGGAGAATACAATCGTCGAGAAATGCCTACCATTTTGAACTCGGCTTCTCGTTGATTAGAGGGTTTCAAGCAGACAAAGATTCCTTTTTTGGCCCCCCACCACTCCTGCTGCTGGATCATTCATCTCCATGCTACCCAGGAATTACACGGCTCCCACCATGTCCCTCCGTGCCGAACCACCCCTTTGCGTGGAGAAGAAGCAAAAGAATGAGGTTGCCGACATTGAAGCTCTCTTTTCCTGAGAAGAACCACCAAGAAGAGAAGGAAGCTGAAGGCGTCGTGAAAACGGTGTGGGAAGAGCATGGAGCAGCGGAGAAAATTTTCGCGGCCGTCATTGTCATCTCCGTGCTGCTCGGGTTTGCAGCGGGCATGGGTTGCCCCCATATCAGATATGCTGCTCCTCCATCCTCTTCTCTTTCCTCTTTATTCTCCTTTCTCTTCTTTTGGAGAAGAAAGAAGAAGAGAAGAGGATTGATGAGCAGCATATCTGATATGGGGCCAACCCATGCCCGCTGCAAACCCGAGCAGCACGGAGATGACAATGACGGCCGCGAAAATTTTCTCCGCTGCTCCAAGCTCTTCCCACACCGTTTTCACGACACCTTCAGCTTCCTTCTCTTCTTTGTTCTTCTTCTGGGGGAAAGAGGGCTTCAATGTCGGCAGCCTCATTCTTCTGCTTCTTCTCCATGTGGAGGGCCGGTTCGGCACGGCGGGACATGGCGGGAGCTGTGTAATTCCTGGGTAGCATGGAGATGAATAATCCAGCAGCAGGAGTGGTGGGGGGCCAAAAAAGGAATCTTTGTCTGCTCGAAACCCTCTAATCAACGAGAAGCCGAGTTCAAAATGGTAGGCATTGCTCGACGATTGTATTCTCCTTTTAGTGGTGTTGTCGGATGTATCTTTCTCTTGATTGTCAGTCTAGTTTTTGGAAGGTTCCTAGGGTACTTTTTCTCGCCCTCACCGCCTCTCTCGTTCACCTGTTCTCTCCCTCTCTGCAGTGCTCTCTCTCACTCGCATGTGGTCACCCTCTCTGCCGTGCTTACTCTCACTTGCCGGTACACTCCCTCTTTGTCGTGCTCTCCCTCTCCCTTTGGTTCTCACTCTTTCTATCTCTCTCTTGCTTGTTTTCTCTCGCTCTAGCTTAAATTCTCCGTTGGTTCTTTCTCTCTTGCTTGTTCTCTCACTTTCTCTCCCGTGCGTTCATTCGTGAGGTGCTTATTTAACCCTTGTGCTACCACAGTGGCTCGTACACAACACATCCATAGCTTGTAGTTGGAGCGTGTGAGCTTGACTCCAACTGGAGGAACTTGTGTGGTTCTTTTGGGTGATCTTGTTAGTCACCTTCGGCTGAATAATGCCTTCATCAGAAGAGCTTTCAGATCCCGATGGAGCATGCTATGGTACCATCTAAGAAAATGGTAACAACAATGAAGAGAAAACAACCAAGGAAATAAAGAAACTTTGGAGAATGTTTTTATACACCGATCAGTAAGTATACACAGGTATTTATAGGAACAGATGTTAGTGTATTATAAATTTAACTGAAGGAATTTGAATGGAGTCCGACGCTAGGAGTCTGGCGGTGGCCGATCAGCTACGGTCTTGTTCTTCTGACTCAGACACGAGTCTTTAATAATGAAGACTCCGTTGTCTGAGTCAGAAGAACAATGACATGTGACGATCTACTCCTGAGCATCTGTGTTGAAGCCCAGATTATTCATGAACTGAATAATCTGGGGAGGTTTTTCTTGCAGATAACCATTGTTGGAGAAAAACCAAAGATTTTTTAATTAGTTTTGGGGTCAATTTATAGAAAGGAGTCCATGGATGGATACAAATAAAATATTCGTCAAAATTTGGGTGGCAAAGGCCTTCTAGATCATCAGATATCAAGTCCAAGATATGCCGAACCCGAGCTCCCTCTTAAATAAGAGGGCAGTCATACAATTATTTTCTGAAAGGGGAAAAATAATCAGGCAAATCATGTTGCAGATGTCGAGGACTCACTGATGTTCATCATATTCCATTGTCAAGGAGATGGTGTCTCGGTGAGGGCGGTGTTTCTTTCCTCTCAGCTTCCGCAGTGAGAGGATCCACTGCGGTACGTCACATCCTGAAGCAACCATCACATTGGCCACATTCCTCAGAAATGGAACATCTTCCTCCGTGTACAATGTTATCGCCTCGCCTTCCCTCCCCGCTCTTCCAGAACGTCCTAAACAGTAATTACTGATTTAAGACCTTCTCACAAGGAAAAAAATTAATGACACAGCTAGTAAAACCAGTAACTTGATTGGACAAAACAGCTAGAAAAACGTCATGTAGCGTTCCGGATTAGACCCCAAGAAGCGCAAGTCTGGCATGTAAAAAAAATATTCTTTTAAGAAAAAGAGGGAAGATCACCTGAAATTAATAATCTATATGATTTTTAAATACATGACCAATAGGCATTGTTTTAAAAAAGAACCAATAGGCATGTAAAACGTAGCTTTTTTAAGATTGAGATTAGCAATCATATAACAAATCAGTGACCCTTCCTGTAAAAAAATGTAGCAATTAAGATATGATCATGTACCTATCCGATGAATATATGTTGCAGCTGATTCAGGGAAGTCATAGTTGATAACACAATTGACCCCCTTGAAGTCCATGCCCCGAGCAACAACATCGGTAGAGATTAAGACCCATGTGGCGCCAGCCCTGAAGTTGTCAACTGCAGTTTCTCTCTGCAAAACAAGTTTTTGTTCCACTCTTTGGAACCGAAAAAAGAGTTTTAATTATCTCAATCTATGTCGTTTTTAGTACCTGCAACTGATTCAAGTCAGCATGGATGACGTCTGCCTTGATGTTATCAAACTCCAATTCTTTGTACAGTTCCTTTGCTCGCTCCTTGCTTTGGACGAAGATCAGTATGGGAGGATTCAGAGACTGGAATAAAAAAAAATCTTCTCAGAAACCTCCAATCTAAAAGCGCGGTTTGGATAACCTGACATCAAATAAC
The DNA here is from genome assembly GCF_029677425.1 of Wolffia australiana. Lineage (NCBI taxonomy): Eukaryota > Viridiplantae > Streptophyta > Magnoliopsida > Alismatales > Araceae > Wolffia > Wolffia australiana. The sequence goes on along the minus strand of NC_135851.1, from coordinate 3,500,769 downwards.
TTAGTCCCACAACCCAAATCTTTTAAGGTATCAACAAAATGCCAGGGCGAAGATCACTTTGGGATTATTTAAAAAAAATATCACCATGGGAGTGAAATTTAAAAACAATCTCCAAAAATATCCAACATAACTAAACCCCATCCTATAAATTTTCAAGAAAAATTTTGACTAACAAAAAGTCTTAAGAGTCACAAGCATAACACGTGGAATTTTCACTTTTAACGCTGCAACACCTATTAGCAAACATAAACATTTGAATAAAGCTGATGAAATATAGAGTGAAAAGCTTATGAATTTCCAACGGACCAAATAGCAGCTCAAGCTTTTAACATTATTTGAAGACGCTCGACCAAAAAAAGCAATAACAAAAGATATACCTCTGAAAATATTTGTCGCAACGCAATTAGCTTCCCTTTCTCATTTCCAGTAAACAAGAGACTTTGTTTGATCAGACTCGAGGCCGAATTTCTGTTCCAACCAATCAATCAGCGTTGGCTATACGTAAAATCTTCTCTACGGTTGTGTTTTGTACATTTATAAAAAATTAATGATAAAAACCATTGTACTCACTTTCTGCCAATAATGACACGAATTGCATCGTGCATAATTGAGCGTGCTAGTTCTTCAACAGAGTCCGGTAATGTAGCACTGAACAAAGATCGTACAATGGATGGATTGGAACAAGCTTTGACGATCAAATCAATTTGCTCTACGAAACCTAGCTCAAACAGCTTATCCGATTCGTCCAAAACGAGGAACTCCACTCTGCATTTTTTAAAAGTCCACATCAACAACCTTGTCTCTTCTTTATCTCTGAGCAAGCAATCATGAGTTGTCGTGAAATAAAGAGAATATCTATCTCATGAAAAATGCAAATATAGAATCCTGGTTGATAATATTTATGGAGTGCAAAACATATCATAGAACCATACATTTAAACAAAAAAAATTGGCCACCATATGCTGGGTTTGGAGAGAATTCCAACAGAGCATCGTTTCGCAACCCTGTTGTACTAGATCTGGAGACCATGGAGACAAGACTCAATATAGTTGCTGCAGGAATTTCTGCAACATATATCTGAATGCTTAGCCCATTGGTAAACCATGGCGGACACTGTTCGCTTCAATTTTTTCAGTTCATGTTTGTCCGCGAATGTTTCCATGCTTGTAAACAAGTGAAACATTTTTCCCATCACTACATCCATTATACCCAAAAACCTGTTATGATATCAAAGGAAGAATGGATACAAATGAGGTAATGTTCATAGCAGAGGGAGGAAAACAACAAATTTTAGGACGTCTAAAGAACCAGGTTGAGCATACGACTGGGGGAACCAACTAAAGAAGGGAGTAACTACCTCCAAGGACCGGAAGTATAAAGGAGGCTGAGCATACGACTGGGGGGATCAAGCGGGAAACCATGCTTTCAAGAAGGGAATCGTGCAAGACCAAAGCTGCATTAAGCGGAGAGCTGTGAACGGCGAGCCTGGTGAGAGAACAGCATTCACAGAGATTGAAGGAGGCACAGATATCAGTAGGCCATGGCAGGGAATCATCAGCTACTCAAGCAAGAATTCTGTTCATGAAGTTGTTTTCTGAATATCAGGAGTCCATATGCTTCTTTCCCGGAGGTAGCTTGCTACCCTTGAGAAGCAGGTTAATTACTGTTCTGAAAATAGAAGTCCCACCTTCTTCAATAATACGTCCAATGTTCAGGCCCAACACCTTGTCAAAAAATTTATATGATGGACTCCTAATATTATCATTTTCAGGTCTGAGCCCTACGAAGAACCCATAGGGGCGGATCTGAAAGGTGTACATCCTCTCTTCCCTAGTTGGATTTTTCACAGGTTACACCTTGTCAAACAACACCTTGATCCTAAGTAATTCTTAAACAAGTTTCTAAGGTGATCTCCGGGTCCTTCTCTCAATACAAGATCTGACTCCTGATATTTTCATTTTCAGGTATGAGCCCTACGATGAACCCATAGATTCGGATCTGAAAAGGCCACATCCTCTCTTCCCTATTTGGATTTTTCGCAGGGCATTAATAGTCAACTATGGACTGGTCCCCTGGACAAGTTGAGCACCTTGACAGTCAATCCATGAACAAGCCAGACGTTTTGTTTCCCACAGTTGGACAGTATCTTCTCGCATAATTCCTTGACAGTGTACAGGAACAAGAATCATCGTCGCATTGAAGAGCCACCCATAAGTCAATGCATCCACACACTTTCATTCCTTGAAGAATGCATGAGGCGTCAAATGGTCAGGAATAACTCTTACCAGAGGAGTTAGGCTTGCTATTGATTCCACTGACCGGGGTTTCATCCATTAAATTTAAGCTTCTGAGGGATACATAATAGGGCGACAAAATGATGCTCTTTCTCCACAGGTCGTTCTGAAGAGATTACATTGGACTAGAGACTGCATTTCCTGTTCCGTCTTCTGTGTCGACAGTTTTGACTGATAAACCTTCCTGAACCCTTGCTAATTCTGCCAAATAGATCACACGAACAGGAGGTAAGAGAATCCCTGGGCCACTGAAATTGTCGACTCCTTCATTCCAACCCATTGGATAACGAAGAAGCATCTGACAATGAAGATTACAGCAAATAATTTTTTTATGATTCCTTCAAAATGGCACCTGGTAAACTGTGTTGGAAGGTGATACAGAGGACTGAGAGAGAGAAAGGAGGGAGAAGGAAGAGCTCCTGCACTGGGCGGCGCCTTAGACAGTTGGAAAGAAAACCAACTAAGCCCCTTTTTTTTTCGGCTAGGGTTTTTGGAGGCCTTTAAAGGCTCCATTACAACTTCACACGTGGGAACCACTTAAGAAGGCTCCCACGTGTGACATAGCATTAAAATGAATGTCCCACATGTGACCACTTACAGAAGGTCACACGTGGGATATAGTTAAGAGAGAGAGAGAGGAAAATAAGAGAGAGAGAGAACTCCTCCAAGGTGCCCAATAGAGTTCAGTACACGGTTCAACAAACTGATATGACTTCCTCATGATAATAGCGATTCACGCCCAATTTCCCAAGAATAGAGATAGGATCCACAGGAAAAAGAACAGTAGAATTACCAAATTGATATACTCTGAGTCCAGACGAGGATTGAATTCGCAATACTATGCAGCTCCAATTCAAAGAGAAGAATATAGCAGAAGATCGGAAGATGGATTGAGGAAGGAATAAGGGCTCGTTGAAGAGGAGGATCACTCTCATCTCCCTCTGAGGAAGTGGAAGCATAGTGACACCTTTAATAAGAGAAAATCTAAACTGTACCACTGCCTTCTTAGTTCAGAGGAAAAATTCAAAAAATTATAAAACTCAGATGTGCTAGCTCATTTACTTGTTTCACCTCAATAATAAATGCAAAAGTCTTACCATTAGTGAAAGATGACAATAATACCAAAAACGAAAAATTGATGATTCGGCGTTGACAATATATTCACGATCAATGGAAAATACTTATTCATGAGATCTAAAAGACCACACAGAGGACAAGATGTACACCTGCTAAAGTCGAGTTTCTTTTTCTTGATAACGTAGTCCAAACGAAGAGGAGTGGACACAAGAATATCACAGGACATTTTCTCAATATCATTGCTTCTGGAGAGCTCCTTTGTCATAAGCTTTACGTTAAATTTCTTTCCCTTTACGAGTCTTTTGCACTCTCTACTTGTTTGACCAGCAAGCTCTCTCGTAGGGCAGAGGATAATAGCTCTCAAACCCTCCTTAGATCCATGCTGATTAAACAGAGGAGAAAATAACCGTGATTTCCCCAATGGAAATAGCAGTTTGCACAGAATTTTAAATAACTGAGTCTCACCTTAAGTTTCATGATAATAGGCAACAAAAAAGCCAACGTCTTTCCAGAGCCAGTTGGGGCACACGCAAAACATTCACGGCCCTTAAAAAGAAACGCATATAAAAGCAAGCAATGAGAAAAAAAGCAAAAATAAAATCCCAAAGATGTACATGAATGATTTATAAATTGGAGGCAAATATAGGCCAAAAAAAGAGCTGCCTTTGGAGATATCATACAGAGAGAAGCACTGGGATAGCCTGCCTTTGGATTGGCGTTGGCTCCTTAAAACCGCGTTCTGCCAGATTACGCAACAGAAAAGATTTACAGCCAAACCTGCCCCCAAATAATGACACTGATGTCACAAATACCGAAGACTACACAGCAGAAAAATAATACAAATGAAGTTTTTTGGGACATACTGCCATTATTGAGCATAATTTTAGCCTTAAAACAGGAAAAAACCGTTTCCAATTAACAATGGATATGAGGGATGATACATATCCAACTAAATCAAAGATAAATAAAATTCCATTTTTTATGAAAATTACAAGTCCTGCCTCGTGTTTTGGACGTCGATGGTGCAGAGAAAGTTACTGAATCAGAAAGAAGAAGATACGTTCTAACACACTAATTCTCCACGGTTTCACGACTTCAACCAAGAAAATTATAAATCATTTATTCATCAGTAAAAAAGATATTCGTAGTAACCTTGGAAATTCCTTTTCTATAGTTTAAATTCCATTATACCTCGACCTCAATTCCTCAAAGTTCTCCAAGGGTGACGGAACCCCATGCCCAGCAACGTGAACACCATACTTCTTTCTCAAAATCGAGTCGTGCTGAAAAGCAATAAGATTTATACGTCGTTAATAATTAAAACTGCATCCATCAATAGGTAAAAAAACTGTCGAAATACTGGAAACCACAGTCGAGATCGAGAAACCAAATTTACCTCGATCTGCCTCTGAACCTTCTTCATAGCTGCAATTTCTTGCTCAGAAATCGTTTTATTCTTTTTACGAAATTTGTCATCAGATGATGAGACCAATGAAGCCTGCTTTCCAAACAAGCTGATTCCATCCACAGTTTCTAACGATGCATCCGAAGTCAAATTACACATAAGTTTGTTGACCAATTGTTCAAGTTAAAAAAAAATATCAGTTCGAGAATCAAGAAGATTAAATTCGGCTCGAACAATTAGGGAAAGAAGATTTCAGTCCGGGACAACAATCACCGTGGCTCTTCTTCTGAAACTTCCGTTTCTTGCCCCTTCGGAAAGCGGCCGTATTCCCTTCTTCCTCCTTGAGATCAGAACTTTCGCGTTCCGGAACAAAAACTGACTCCCTATCAATGTCTTCTTTTATCTCGCACTTCTGCAAATTGAAAAAGCGCAGTTTGCTGTCGAATCGCATTCAAAAGATGGTCGACAACCGAAAAACACAACTCGTACCTTGAAAATGGCGACGTCGGCGGCGAACTTCTTACGATCCACACGAACCCCCGAGAAGAGAATCGACGACGCCCGCTCCATCTCTGGATTTCAATGGTCTCTTCCCATGTTTTCTTTGCTTAAAACCCTACATAAACCTCTTCAACCTTTGCACAATGTGAAATAGCCCAGAAACCAAAAACAAAATATCATAAGTATGAACTTTACATATAAATGAATTGGAAGAATAGCTATTTATCCTGGTGACCTACAGCTATGCCACACTGCCACCCCCTCAAATCTGAAGCTAAGAACAGTGCTCGGATTGAATGTGTGTTGACCTCAATGCGTGAACAGGAATGTTGAGCAGACTTCACTTAGACAACAAAAGTCTTTTTGAAGTGCTTAAGGTTGTGTGGCCTAGGCTCTTAGTAAAATATCAGGACATTTTATTATCATCGGTATAATTACATAGGATGTTGTAGCCATTACACAAGGCTTAACGACAAAAAGAAATGCAGAGACGGGTGTAGCTCACACCTTTCATAAATAATCTATGAAATGTGTAATAGAATGAGTACCTTTTGGAGAACCATTTCCACCCTTGACTTCCTTCTGGGGAGAGTTTATTCAAGCTGACAAATTGCTCGGCTTACACTGATATCCGCACATCTAGAAGGTTTTCCTAGATCTCTTCTATGACATGTGAATACTCTTGAAGAACTTCTGATTCTTCTCACCATCAAAGAGGCTTTTGGAATGAGTGGAGAAACTAGAGAAAGGAGAAAGAAGGGGGAGGGGGAGGGGGAGGGGGAAGGGCGCCCAGATCTGAGTTGCCTAGGCACCTAAAATGGGTGCTGCCCCTTGTTTATACTTATTTAAAATTTTTAAAAAAAAACCTCGAAATAAAGTATACTGTCCAACATCCTTTTAGTCTTCTTTGTTTGGCCTTCTAGCCCATATAGCGTTCTAGTTAACAACTTTAAGGCCCAATAATATTTATTGACCAACATTACTAATTACCTATATGAAGAAATAGAATAATGAATAGAGGATCGATTTAACCCAATTTATAGTTTAAGCTACACCTCGTGCTTTATAAAAAATATTGAGTAGTCTATTAACTCTCTTATGGAACCTAGTACATGTATAATTGATGGCGCAGCATCACTGGACGTCATCGAGCCAGCACGCGAGGAGCCATCGGACGTCATCGAGCCAGATCGCGAGGAGCCACCATCGTCATCGAGCCCGCCACCGTCACGTGTCCAGCCGACACGACGAGCCGCCGCAGCAACGCGCGACCCCGAGTTCAAATACTCGGCATGACGTACGCGCACATTATCATCGGAGCAGCCCACTTTTCCCATTCGCTTTCGTTTCGTATCTTATCTGTCGTCTCTTTACATCTTTTATTTTCCGTCAATGTGTCTTTCGTGTCGTCGTGTAGTGAGGGGAAGAGCCCATATGAGGACATCTTCCCCTCACATGGGCCTGACAAGCCCATTATCTTTTCTTTTCTTATTTTCTTATCTTTTTCTTTGTTGTTAAAAGGGGGCCCACCTTCACCCATTATATAATGGGAAGAGGTGGGCGTCCAAGACCACTCTTTGATTTGGAAGTTATTTTTTCTAACGTGGGAGTCGAAGAGTCACGATCGTGAGAAAGAGGAAGAAGGAAAGAAGAAAAAGAAGAAGAAGAAGAAGAAAAGGAAGAAGGAAGGAGGAAGAGGAAAAAGAGGAAGGAGAGGAAGAAGGAGAATAAGGAAAGAAAGAGAGAAGAGCCGCCGCCCGACCGTCTCCACCGCCGCCGACCGTCGCCGTTCACCGCCCAACCGCCGCCGCAAATTTAACGCCGCCGGCGCCGTCCCCGGCCAACCCGCCGCCGCCAGCATCGCCTCCGGACCCTTCCCGCCATCTCCACGCCATCCCCTCCTCCCTCTGTCCCGTCACCGAGCACCCTCGCCCTGTTACCTTTCCCCTCCCCCCCTCCCGCGTCTTTCATTTTCTTCTTCCGCGCTGCCGCGGCAGATCTGTGGCCCGCCGTTCCATCGTCCATCTCCGTCACGTTATTCCCCCTAGCCACTGCCACTGCCTCCGCCTCCGCACCTCCCGCGTTTCCTACCCCCGTCTACCCCTCTTTCCCTCCATTCTTTCTCACGCCCGCCGCTGCACTCTCCGCCCTTGCCGTTTCACCTTCTCCTGCCGCCGTGCAGTTTTTCTCCGCCCGCCCGACATCCGCCCCTCGTTTCTTCTCACGCCCCACCATCCCTCTTCATGATTCTCCCGGCATCTTGCCCCGCGAATCACATCCCTCCTGCATTCCCAGTCACGCTCTCCACACCCCTTGACCTTTTTCCATCCACACGGCCTAACCCCATTGACCCTCGTGCCCCCTCACCCATAAGCGAACCCGCGCCCACACCATTGTACCCTCACTCTCCACCGCTACTCCGTTGCAACCCCCCCCCCCCTTACTCAACTTCATCTCGACCATCTTCCGACGAAACACCACCGCCCATTACCTCCTCCACATTCCACTTGCGGCGATCCCCTCCGTTCGGTAGGCGTTCTGAACGCGCGGTTTCCCGACTCGACCACGGCTCCAGCGTCTTGCGTGCATCGATCGGACTCCTCCGTCAACGCTTGAGCGGCTGCCGGCGACGATTGCTCCTGCAACCGCACCCTCGCTAGCATCTGCTCGTCGTTCCGGACCCCCGCTTCTCCTTCTGGACCTCCGACCCCGGATATCGATCGCCAGCGCGACGACGGTACCCCTCTCACCCGCTCCCCTTACGTCCTTTACTTTCTTCAGTGCACTTTCGGTTCGCCTCTTCCACGCTCGGGTTAGATAGGTGAGCGTGAGACAGGTTGAGACAACGACGATATTTCACGAGAGTCTTTACCCGTCCGGCACGAGTCTTGAACACCCATCGTGTGTGAGCACCTCAGCGGGAGTTTCCCGTTCGGTGACGTACTCGCCCACGGCCCTCTCGGGCGAGGTTCAGGAGGCCAGTCGGGCTTCACTAAGGCGACCCGTCATTTTTCTGGAACGGCAATTCACTGCTCGTCAGCGCACGCACGTACAATATTAGGACTTCATCCATTCATATCGTCTTCTACCCCTGTTCTTCCGCATCCATCGGACGATGTCATTCGACGTGAGTCCGATTAGTTATCGATACGACACCGAGTCCGTACCCTCGGTGACGACCGGACGACGTCGTGACGACGTCCGGCATCAATAATCCTTCATCCACGCGAGACTCATGTATGACTTAGGGTATGATTAATATTCAAACCCTAACCTGTAATTTGCTCAGTATCGATGCATAACGGGGATCATTAGAAAATACCTTCTCCAACATACTCACCATCCTAGCCATGGATTTGGATGCATCGTTTTCCTTGAGTCAGTATTCTCTTATCCCAAGGGTGAATGATCCTGTGTTGACCACAATCATCTCTGTGGACTTCTTCATAGATATGAGCTTAAATGTTTTTGAATCTCCATGATTAGAGACTCATAAGTCATAGTCAAAACATAGTCGTCCATTCGTGATATCTCCTTGTAATCTGAGGTCAATGGATCACTTATACAACTGTGACATGAATTAACGTAATTGACATTTAGGTATAATACCATTACGTGATTTATATGGATCAATTCAATGAACTCTTTCTCCAAAGAACACCCACCGTCTGTCCACACTGTCTCCACACTAATGGTCATAGGATCAACGATACTTATAGTAAACGTAAGATCCGATAGTGATATTCTATCAAAGATAATTTGATGTCGGTTTCTATAATCCATTGAATAAGAATGTCTAGAATACACGTTTAAAAACTAGTGATCACTGTATGTCATTGCATGTATTCATGGACTTCATGATAAGCTTCACAATCAAATAATGAAGTAGAATTTTATTTAATGAACCTAAGTAAAAACGGTTGTGTGATTTGGCTTGAAGACTACATATTATCTATCAGTAGTAAGTGAAATGTTATACCTCATGATGTCCTTTCATACACTAGTCAGGTGCTGGTGTGAACATGATTATCTTTTGTATCATAAAATTATGAGAAAGCAAATGATGCTCCATAAAATTATGAGAAAGCAAATGATGCTCCATTAGCTGTCGCATAAGATACATTCGTTACCTATCACTCTTGAATTCATCTTAATGTATATATCCATGTTGAAATTCAAGATCCCATGAGGCAATGGCTATAATATCACAAACCACAAAATAGTCATGCTTTTGCTTGAAGGTGACTACTAGGTCATATATGATGTGGTCATCACGCGACATGCACTACTAGGTCTTGGGTTTTCCTTGGCCACTATTTGTCTCAAAACATAACTTCATGTGCATGCATGGGTTGTCCAATTAAATAAAATACCTTTCTTTTCTTCCAAATATCCCATACCAAGTAAGATTTAATGATATGTAGGTGGAGAATTTACATACTGATGCAGCCTTGTCACATGAAAGATGTAAACACAACTTGAATCTACTAGCCTTGAAGTAGTTGAAGCAGCCAAGTTCTGTGTCCATAAAACTAGCTTCTTCGACCTTCGAGTCCAGAAGGGGGTTGTGCTTTAGTCCAAAGTAGGACATCATTCTCTAATACAGACATCACTCATAGGCAATTAATAGGTTTCTCATAAAATAGAATAGCTCACAATGATTCTTCAAGGCTACACGTGGGCTTAAAATTCGTGAAAAACAATTTAAACATTGGGGAAACAACTATTACAAGATAAAAAAAAGATCAGAAACCTGCAAGGCTAAGGGGTAAAATTGATCTTAAGTCGTTTGTAAGGATAGTTAAGTACCAATCAACAATTTAATTTCCTTACTAGTAGTATTTTAGTAAGGGTCAATCCCTCAAGGAGTTAGGTAACTAGTTAGGATGAATTTCAATTAGTATTTCAAGTTCAAGATTTGCATAAACCCTGTTTTGGAATGTTTTTAGTGATTAAGCAGGTTTATGTTCAATTAATATAGATGATATGAATTTTACCAAGTCTGAAAAAATTTCCGTAGGAAGCTTAGACCAAGAATGATTTTTGAGAATTTTTTCAGAATTTTTTATCGTCTCTAGAGAGAGATAAAAAATTCTGAATTTAATTGAGTGAGAAAAGGAGAGGGGGAGAGAGCGCACAAATGTTGGCGCTTCCGCTGCTGTTTGTGCGCTGGGCTTCATCGCTCCGCCACTGGTCGCGCGCGCGGAGGTCCTCTCACGTGCGGTGGACCAAAACAACGATATCTGGAGTTCCAAATATCGGTTTGACATGTGTGAGTAGGCGTTGGAAAGCTTGAGACTTTGGCTATCTGCCTAAGGAGCCAAGAAGCTTAAGAGAATTCTAAAAGGAGATAGGGTAAAAAGAAGCACGTAACCTTTTTGTCACACCCCAATGGGCCAAGGTTGTTGCTCCAGCTTCCTACCAACTGGCTTCAAGATCCAGGACGCTTCTAGAAGACTCCTTGCACCTTCTGAATGAAGGTGGACACAGGAACAAGCTCAAGAAAGAAATAAAGTGAACAAAACAATACTGAATTCTTGGATGCCCTCAAGGAGGGTGAGGGGGGCCCTTTTATAGGGGTACATGTGTTTGTTTTAGCCATTCTTAGTGGTTGGATTATGGATGAATATCCTGGATTGAGTTCTTGAGGCCTCAATCCAGGTGATCAGACCCCAACCAACCAGATTCTTTCACTCCAGGTCAAATTTGGAGGGAAAAGAACAAGTTGGTTAGAGTTAGTTACAAGTCATCTCTAGCCCTTGGATTTGGGCCGGAATGGATGGGTGGATGGGTTCCACCTCATGGATCCTGGGCTGGATCTCGACCCTGGGCTCTCCTCCAACCAGGATCTGCCAGCTGGAGTCATCCTCATGTGTCTTGATCAACCTAGAAGCCTCCAAGGACGTTCTAGAAGGTCTCCTTCAAGCTCCTTTATACCAAGCCTATCGATTGAGACAACTCCATTGGTTAGCATGCATCTTTTTATTGATTGCTCCTTTTGACGTGAAATTTTGTCCCAAGCCTCAAGACTCCTGTTTTGACTTCTCCATAAAATTTTGTAATTTTATGACCATCAAAAGTCAACCTTGACCTGAAGAGTCAACACACTAGGGAAATCGTTAGATTCATATCCCACTTGACTCAATGAGTCAAGTGGGGGTTAGAGATATCCCTCAAATCCTCTTAAAAGTAAATCCCAAACTGTGTAAATTATGAAATGCATGTCAAAGCATTGATGGAAACATTAATTAAGTAAAAAATATATGCTTTTTAATCATTGGGAAAGTGAAAAGGCATGGTCTCATTACTATACAAAATAAGCATTATTTGGCAATGTTGTACCTACTTTTAGGAGATTTAAGATGAATAATGCATGAAAATGAATACCCTTATTTGAGTTTATCAAAGGCCTTAATAATTTTTTTTTGATTCTACGACCTATAGAATATGTTTTTTATATGACTCAAGAAGATGTTGGACCAGAAAAACTGAAGAAATGCACCATTGAAAATGTGTGGCATAGATAGTCTACATATATTGGCATAAGACTAATATGTTAGAGGAAATAGAAGAGGAAAAATATATCAGAAGATTGTGTAGGTCTCTTGGAAATTTCTTGAAGATCATTCCAGTTTCTAGAAGAATCTCCATTTTAGTCCACAACTTGCTCATGGGCCAGAGAAATGGGTTTCTGTTCTATATTATCTTGTGCATGTAGTCAATCAAAATTATGTGTAAAACACTCTTGCAGCATATTAGCATAAAATTAGATGAATTTTATTACTTTGACTGCATATTCTTATATTTTAAATATCATTATTCACCATTTAAGGATAAAATGAGAAATGTTTTATTATTTTCCAAAGTACTATTTTTTAGAGATTTTAGAATAACCCCACTTGACTCCTTTGAGTTAAGTGGATTTCACACATCTTCTTGTAGGTTTATTTCAAAAAAGGACTTTGGTAAATACAATGGTGAATTTGGGATACAAATAGGAGGAAACGAGAAACCCAAGCCATCTCATAGATAATGAGAAGAGGTCTAAGACACTAGAAGCCCAGTCAAGAAGTCCATTGAAACGTCCTTGAGAACTAGGTAAACGAAAAGCAAGAATTGTGGAATTAAACCATATATTGCATTTTGAAGGCCTGTATTCAAATCTGGGAAGGATGGAACATGGATCTGGGCAGAAAATAAGGTAATCCTAGCCCTTGAAACCTTTAGAAATTAACTTAATGCCTAGGAGAGTAAGATCATTTTTTTTTTAATATCTTCTTCTCTCTCTTTATATATTTTACTTGATTTCTGCTACAAACTTGTTGTTGGAGTCCTAGTGCATCATATTTATTTAATCCATTCTTGTTATACAAGATTGTGGGAGAGATAGTTCAAGGGTGATCAAGATTCTTGGAGAAATATAATCACTTGTCACTTGAGGGAATTGACAAAAAGGTTTGCGTGATCTCCTGAAAGTTTGATTTCTCACCATTTTCTCAAGCTTTCTAACACATCAAACGCCACTAAAACGTTCTTCCCTTAGCAAAAGTTATACCATTTTTAGTCAACTACACATTTCCATCGCAATTTCATTACGGGAAGGCAGCCTAAGATTCTATCTTTCCTTAAAATTGTTTTCTTATTAAAACTTATTATAAACAACACAAATATTTATTTCATTTATTTAAAATAATTCTCTTTATTTATTAGATTTTTCTTTAGAAAATAGTTAAAAACCTAGAAAATATAAATCATCTAAAGATACCGTATTCTAAAGAAGGAAAAACTATTTTTGCATAAATCAAAGACTTAAAACAACTTATTTTACCCAAATTATGGTTCATCACAACATTATGAGAGTGATGAGCCAGAACGTAGGGAGCCTAATTTAAAATTTTTACCTAACATCTCATAGAAATTTCATTATGTGTAAGAACATATGATCCATTGTGGAATGATAGTGAGAGACAAGGTGATGACCAATCTGGACATTTGATGGCATGTAGCCAGGCTTTTGGCACATGTAAAACCATATGAAGGATACTCTAGATAGGATTTTCAAATACCAATTGCGAAGAGAAATTTTCATCTTATGTGAGGGTCCAAATGGGGTGGTATGTACTTTGTGTGAGCTCACTCACCAAAGCGTCTAACAGTGCTAACAAAAGACCACATTACTCTAAGAATTGCCTTATGTCACTCACTAGTTTCTGCCTATTGTCAAATGGGGGCAATGTTGCATGTCGGTAGCATGACTGGCATAAACACATTGATTGTTCAAGATTTGTACCACACATCTATTATGCCTAGTCCAACACACTAGAAGATCACCATACACATATGAAAGTTTCACTACAACCAAAATACATATCCACTATAGGATTTCATCATCCGTCAAATTGCGAGTCCTTGTTTTATTTTTGTAAACCATGAATGTTAATTATGTCACTTAAATTATCTGATTTCTAGAGCAGTATTCATTATTATCCTTACAATCATAGAAAAAGTAAGTTTTGAAATCGTGTGAAAAAATATCGAAAACGTGATTTTTGTTAATTTCTATTTAATATTTTTTATATTTTTAAAGAATTAACTATAATGTTAACCCTATTTAACCTAATTTATCCAAATTTAATATAATAATTTAGGATTTTCTGTAGAATTTTCTAGCAAAAAGTATTCTTAATTTGTGATTTTGTACACTCGTGATATGGGGAAATCTGACAGATGGAGTGAGAGGAATGTACAATTCTAACTATTTCGTTAATGCGGCAGAGATGGCAGCAAATACGTACCAATGAATGACAAAGCATACACGTAATATGATCTTACCACTGTTGAGAGAGGTAGATATGCAAGCAGGTACACTAGTAAATGGTAGATTTAGACAGTGGCATGTATAATGGTGAAACCCAGGCTACCCTAGATGTTGATAACATAGGGAAAGATGAAGATGAGATCTTGAAAGAGATCAAATATTACACCAACATGGGGAGGGGTTCTTTCTCTTTAGTCAAAATGTAATCATTATAGTGCATGTGTAATGCTTATAATGAAGTCTATGCATACATGATCAAATTTAGTGAAGTATGATGATATTATAATACGGAGATTACCAGCCTTTAAGCATGTATTTTAAATATTCCTATTTGAAGGATACTCGAGAAGGATATCAAAGTATCCAGATAAAATAACACTATCTATTTTCACTCGTATGATGAGTATGGACAATACAATACCCATTAGTGTGGGGACTTTTGAGTTCTAGAGGCCTTGATCTGGATGAACAAATCAAAACGATTCACAACAGAAGCCTTGAACGAATCGAATGACATTGATAAAATCATTGAAACGGTGTACCTTTCCACAGATCGCATCCGTGAGTTCTTGGATCCCGAAGTGAGCCGAGTCAAGCTGCTCACGTGTTTAGCCTCTAGACGTATCCAAGCGATCCTCGACACGTCGAATCTCCTCCTTCTCGTTGATGAGCCCCGTTCTTTCTCCGTCGGAGTTGTTACGTCGTCCCAATCACATCGGGAGGGAGAGGGGGTGTGATGCAGGACAACGTCAGGGACGAGGCCCTGCCGTCAGCGAGGTGTTGGACTCGATGTTGAGCACGACGACTCCGAGGAGGTCGTCCGACACGGCTTCCTACGAGGAAGACCTACGATGAAATGCATGAGCGTAGAGTGTCTAGTACGTACAACTGCCGACAAGCAAGGAGCGGCCAACCTCTAGGACGTCGATGGGGTCGCCTAGAGATGGGGGTAGACCTCCTGACCCTCGTCTGGGCCGGACAAGGACGCGATGGCGCCGAACGAGAGAGTTCCCGCTGAAGTGTGTTCGCACGGGATGGGCGGCCCCGGCTCGTACCAAATAGGTATGACGCTCTAGATGCAACCGAAAGTATAATAGGTTTCACTCAACCTGTCACACTCACCTATATCTAACCCGAGCGCGGTGGAGGCAACCAAAAGTATAATGTAAGAGATAAGAGACTGGATGGAACGCCATACCTCGTGATTGTCCAGTTTTCATCTTCTCAATCTCGGAGGGCCTCGGAGGTGTGTCTTCAGCGTCACGAGCAGTGGCAGGCGGTGGTTCTGTTACACGGGGTTGCCGGAATGCGGTGACGGGGTAACCGAGCAGCAGCATACGCGGGCAGCTGGCGAGCGGCGATGCGCGGCCTGGCGAAGCGCTTCGGCGAGGGCGCGGTGCGGCACAGCCGGTGTGGGCAGTGGGCGCGATGCAACGCTGAGTGCACGAGCCGCGTCACGGCGCGGCAGCGCCACAAGCACGTCAGAGGCGTCGTCAGTTGGGGAAAGCGAGGTGCTTGCGGGATGCAGCGGTGTCAGTTGGTGTCAGTGATGCAGGTTGTCTACGACGGGTTAGCATTGTGGGCAGAGATAGTGACGGGTGCCCAACAAGGATTGTGACAACGTTCCCGGCCGTGGGCAGGGAGGCGTCGTGGGCGTCAGGACTAGGAGACCAGAACGAGTCTCGATGAAGTAGACGAGAACGCGGAGTCGGGTGGTAGGCAATTGTCTGTATCTGTGGAGGCGGTGAGTCGCAAGAGATGTAGTCGCACAAGCGCGGGCTACGCGCGCTGGAGATCGGCGGACTGCGGGCATGCCAAGTGACGAGCACAACGTCTATGGTGGCGAGATGTCGGGATGCGGCCATGCAACTGGGCGCAACACGGGCGGCGTGTTGGCAGGTTGCGGTTTGTCTGGTGGCGTATGCGGCAACTGTGGTTGGCGCGTCGCGGTACCGTGGCCGTGCGCGACGCGGCTGCGCATTCACGGCATGGCGGCGCGGCGTCGTAGCGCGATGCGGCGGCACAGCTAGAGCACAAGGGAATGGCGAGGCCGCGTGCGGCGTGATCCTGGTAGCGTCCAGGGGCAGGGCGGCGACGACCTTCCCTTCCACTTCCCTTGCTCTTCTACTATACTCTTCCTTTCCTCTCCGTTCTTCTACATACGAGGGCCCTTCCTCTTCTCCAAATTCCTTCTTCAACAAAACAACAAAGGGTATCGATTAGGGCATCCAACGTTCCCTTTTATAGGTGAACGTGGATGCCTCACAACTGATGTCCCAAACACATACAAGAAAACAAATAAGAAGAGGGGGGGAGAAAGAGATACGGCGAGGAGGATTCTTATAGCATGGATCTTCCTCGTTACACTTGTCTTGTAGCAGAGTTCAAAATGACGCGACAACTCTGACGATAACGAACTAAGACGCAAAATAAAACACGAAATAAATAATGAAGATAAGGTGCCCCTACCCGGAATATTTGAATCCAGGCGTACGTACTGTCGCCTTGGCTTGCCAGGCGGGTTGAACATGTACCGGTTGTGATGTTAGGGGTGGCGGTGATGACTCCGAATACGCGTCCGGGGTTGCGGGCGGTGCTGCGCCATCAGGGTGTTGGGAGAAGAAGGGAAAAGACTCCTGAACAATTTTTGCCTGGGTGAATTTTGTTCAGGGACTTCCCCTATTTATACTAAGTGGATGTTTTTCATAAAAACCCCCAAAACTTAAGTACATCTTTTGACGTCCAAAAGACTATTTGCGTGTGACCCTCTAGGCCCATTGATAACACCCTAATTTCGGTCTTTATTTCATGTTATTAGCATGATTTATGCATTTAAAAGGCTTAAATTTGGGTTGTTATCATATATTTACACAAAAATAATGCTTCCAAGTAATTTCTGATTTTTCCCTAATTTTCTGTTAATTATATGAATTTTTAAGGATTTATTGAAGCTCGAAATAATTATTTTTGGATGAAAATGGGACATTCAAAAGTTTATTTCGACATTTATCAACATGGGAATTAATCAGGGAATTTTCTAGAATTTTCTAGAATTTTCTAGAATTTTTTACGAATTTTTAGGAATTTTCTGGGATTTATTTCAAGAAGAAATGCATTTATTCTATGAAAAAAGGGCATATTTATAAGAGAAAAAAATGTATTTATGCAATTTCTAGACTTTTTGGGGCCTTTTTGCAACGTTTCGTTGCAAAAAGACCCTGAAAACAGCTCTCGGTCGCCACGGCAGGCGTAAAGATCCTATTTAAAATCATTCAGGGTTTTATTGCAATTTTTTTTATATATTTTTAATGTTTTAGGAGAAATCGGAGGAGAGAGAGTGCGCTAGGGGCATATACGCAATTACTTTTGGGCGGCGTCCAAAAGCAATTCCAGGCTTTTTAAGGACTTTTCTGCAAAAAGGAGGATTCAAAATGCGCCAGCCAATGAGAGAGCGACACGTCATTGCGTGTTTAAAAACGAAACTAATAAATAAATCAATTTTAAATCCAATGGATTAAATTGGTTTAAAATTGATTTATTAATAACTTTTGATCCTGAAGTCCGATTGAGATGATTTTTTTATGGATTTGTTCGTCTTGATCTCCTCTTTCTATCTGTACGGTTAGATCATTCAGATCTAGCCTACATTGATAGATAAATATTAAGTACTAAACGGGGGTAAAATGGTGATTTTTACCCTATAACCTAAGTATAAAAGCTAAATTTCGAGAGGGGGAGCTCATTCTGGAGGGTGCTTCATCACAGCTACAAGACAGAGAGGAGTCCCAGCCTGGATCAACAGTTTTGGTATTTTTTTCTTTCATTGTATTCAAACTTTTGTGCATTTTGAATGAAATAGGTTAAGTTGTTTGTTTCTTCATCTCCATTCTAGTCTGAACTTCTAAATCGCTTGGCTTGAGCGGCATGTACAAGCCCTGATTAGGATTGAGAGGAGAAATTGAGGAATTTTACCTGGGCATTCAATTGCATTACAAAAGAAAATTATAAAAAATTTAGTTTTAATTTTTAGAAGTCTCAATTTACCCCATTTTAGTTCTGAATTATCAATCTGAAAAATCAACCCAACTCATTTTAAGAACCCTCTTTCAACCTCTCTAAATGATTTCTTGGATCCTTTAATTAGGATCAAATAAGGAAATTTAGAGCTCTTAATTCTTCTAATCTTCCCATCTCTCCTACCCCCCTCTCTAAATTCTCACCTAATTAGGGTGACTTGATCCTCATTGAAGATCAAATTCACTCTAATTAGGATCTAAAACACCAAAAATTAAATCAAATTGAAATTCCTACTTGCCTCCCTTGGATGACACTCATACTTATCACTATACATATTAAGTAGAGTTTTATAAATTTTATTGCATAAGCCAAAAATTCACAACGACAAGGGCTAAAAATTTGCGTAATTTTCACCCCTATTTTCGGCTTATCACCCATGTATCAATCAAGTAAGGGACTCCAGCGGCCCAATAACCTTTATTGGCCTTCCAAATTAATTAACTATATCATCATATAGATTAATTAATGTCGGATCGATTTAACCTAATCGATAGGTCAAAACTCCGACACATGGGGTGCCAAGCTACACCTCGTGTCCTATAAGATACAAAGGAGTGTGTATCGACTCACTCATGGAACCTATTCGTCATTGGTTATCGTGTAGGTATAATCCCTCATCCACTTGATGCTCTGTGGATGACTTAGGGTATGGTCAACTGTCAAACCCTAATAGATCATCTGAATCAGTACTGATGCATTTGAAAATCATGGGAGAATTCTTCTGTGATATTTCACTGCCTTGGCCAAAGGACTTCATCGCATCATATTCCTTGAGCTGTCACCTCTTATACCAAGGGTGGATGATCCCATCTTGATCACTCAATCGCCTTCGTGAACTTCTTGATGTACCCGAACTAAGACTGTTTAGAATCCTAAGATTAGAGACTCATTGGCCCTAGCCATAGTACAATTGTCTGTCCACAAGACACATTTGGTGTCTCAGGTGTTAGGTCCACTTACACTATCATCATGTGAATCAACCTGATTGTTAGGACGGTATAATACCATTCAGGGACTCATACGGAATTGACTGAACTCTGTCCACTAAACAACACCCACTATTTATCCTTAGTGTCTCCACACTAATGGCTACGGGACCGGCCATACTCATCATATGAGTGAGGCTAGAGAGTGCTATTCTACCTGGTTACTTGGATGTTCTTCTCGCGTATCCTTCGAATAGGAATGTTTAGAACACATGCTTAAAGACATGTGATATGTGTATAACAATCTCATCATAATTCACTAAGTCAGATCATATTTTCGCGGACTTCATTATAAGCATCATACGTGCACCATGATAAATATGTTCTATTAATGAACATGGAACGAGATGTGGAAAGTGTGATTGGCTTGCCGACCACATATATTTCCATTAGAGACACTAAGGATAGATAGTAGGTGCTCTTTAGTGGAAAGAGTACACTTAATTGACATGTACTAATCCCTAAATGGAATTATACTAAACTATTTATCAGGTTGATTTATATCACAGTTGTGTAACTGGTCCTTATAATTGAGACACCAAATACGTCTTACGGACAAACTATTGTACTTTGACTATGGCCAACAAGTCTCCAATCCTAAGATTCTAATAGTCTTAGTTCAGGTGTATCAAGAAGTTGAAAAAGATGATTGCACGCTCAAGAGGAGATCGTCCACCCTCAATATAAGAGGAGACGACTCAAGGAAGATGGATTAGACAACAAAGTCCTTAGATAAGGTAATGAAATATCTGAGCGGAGTTCTATGATGATTTTTGAACGCAATAGTTCTGACTCAAATGGCCAATTAGAATTTGACCATACCTTGAGTCATCCTATGAGTGTCAAGTGGAGGAGGGACTATACGTATGTAGTAACAGATGACAAACACGTTCCATGAGTGAGTCCATACATGCTCCTTTATATCTTCTAGAGCATGAGGTGTAGCTTGACACCCCATTGGTTGGAGACTCAACCTATTGATGGGTTTAAGTCAATTTGATATTAACTAATCTATATGATGATATAATTTAATTAATTTTGAAGGTCAGTAAAGGTTAATGGGCCTCTAGAGTCTTTAACTAGTTTGATAAAGGGGTCTAGAGGTAATACACAATTGGTCTTTTGGACGTTGGAGGATATGCATTGATAGCATTGAAATATGCATGATCTAAGACGGAAATAATCCAATATGAGACTTTAGTTAAGCTATATCTACATAAAATAATTGGAGTTTATATCATTTTTTGCTAAATTAACCACAGATGATCAGGCTTATGAATTTTAGAAGAATCGGAAATTCGAATTCGTTGATAGTGTGTTATTTCGCAAGGCTCCCGGTTGCTGCAACAGAAAAGCAGGTTCTCAAGTGGAGTGGAGTAGCAAGCTCGCAGGCAGCATGCTCGACCAGAACAGAAGGGTCAGCACAAGGGGATAAAGTCAGCATGGTGATACGGGGAGTAATACGAGGACAAATATTTTTATTATAATTATTAAACTTGATTTCTAAGAATAGAAAGATTGGTACTTTATTTTAGCATCAGATTTTCTTTGTATTTTATTTGATTGTATCATGCGTGAACTCACATAGTCAATGTCTCATCTATGCAAAGAGACGCATGGAAAAGAATGCAGCCCGAGCTAGTGGAAGAAGATGCGACGGCTGCTTATGAAAGAAAAAAATCAAACGACTGAAAAAGGGGGAAGAGAAGAAAGGCGGGAAAAGAAAGAAGACAAGGAGGGAGGGAACGAAGAGGATTATTCGGGATTGCAGCGGAGATCGGAAGGAAGCATAGAAGAAAGAGAGCAAAGAAACACTGTCCTCGTTCGGTAATCCTTCCTCGCCCAGTGCTGATTCACGTTCATGAACCCGCCAAGCTCCAAGCGTAAGGTGTGGAGCCTTGAAGAAAGGGCTGGTTGAGGAGCACCACCGAAGAGGTAGCAAGAAGTATCTGAGTAGTCACGTTATTCTGATCTTCGTGTTGAACCGAGCAATACGAATCTTTATGTTCATTATTAAGTAGTTTGGGATTCCTTTCAGCTTTAGAACCCTATTATCACCATTTACTGTTTTAGTAAATTTAGTTCAATTTCATTAGTTTAAATCGTCAACTAAGATTCACTATTCAATTCAACTTTTGGTCCTGCAAACAAGTTTCTAATTTAGGCACAAACCCCCCCTCCTTGTGTTCGATCTTCGACTCACCATAAGCAGCTCTAGAGAGTTAAATAAACAGTCCATCGTGAGTTATTGTGTAAGTTGGAAGTATACAACGATAAACTTGGAGCTTAAATTTCAACTTAACATGCATAAGTTTAGGGAGTGCTTAAAAAAAACCCGCTTAGTATAAATAGGGGAAGTCCCAAAAAGAAATTAGCCCAGGCCAGAATTTTTTAGGCTCCTTCCCCTTCTTCTCCCTTTTCCTACAACTCCACCCTATCCTCGATGCATTCGGGATGACGTCATGATTGCGATGGAGGTTGAACAGAGCTCGTTGAGGCAAAGGAGGAGACTTGACATGCCAAGGATTGTGTGAATATGTTTATAGTTTGCTCACATTAGCATCTCAACTCGTCTTGCTCGAGGATCCAAGAAATCACAGATATGATCTGTGCATCTGATTCATTTCAATGTTTTACTGATTCAATTGCGATTGTATTTAAGTCTTTTGCTGCGAATCATTTAGAGTTCTTTATCTTGTTCCAAGCCTCAAGAAACCATCATCATTTCCGCACAAGGAGATGCCGTCATCTAAGTTTGTTAGATCAACTATAAATTAGTTGATCCAAATTTGATCAATATGATGAGTGGTTTTCTTGCAGTCTACTGCGTAGAATTTGATCTCAACACACCATATTTTAGTATCATGTATTTTTTATGTTCATCCCAAAAAATACATATGTTTTCATCAAATATTTGGGCCAATGAGGAAAAATAAGCTTTTTTAACATTCAAACTAGAAACTTGATATTGAATAGATGCAGAAAATATGCTTATTATGTTTTCCACATAATCAATCACACGAACCAGTGAAGAGAATTTCCTCAAAATATCAGAACAAAATATGATTCAATAAAATTATCTTCTGCATTTCAAGGGAGCACTTGTATGTTTTCTTTATCCATAATTTTTGACAAAGAAATCATTTGCCTTCTTATTTTTATTTATGCTTATGAATATTTATTGAAAATCATATCCAAGTAGTATATGAATATCAGAAATAATCCAATGTCCCTAATCATGTGCCTATTTAATTATTCAAGATAGTATATGAAACTATCATATTCATTTCCAGAAAAAAATATATGAATATTAAAAATGATTTCATTAATTTAAAATATCTGACTTATTTATGAAAATTGCAATAAAAATTGGCACACAAAATACATTAAATTACTACTAGAAATAAGATGATATGCATCATATGAATTAATATCAGCCGTTATATTTAGTTATATACATTTCTAAATAAACTTTTAAGACACTGTGTTCAAAAAAAAGATACTCAGTCTTGACCTTTCCTTAATGCCTCCAAAAATAATTAGTTAATTATAAAAAAGTTTTCAGCAAATCATCAAGATGAGAGATTTTCAGTTGACTTAATGTGTATATGAGAATGATGAGAAAAAATTATGAGAATGATGATAATTTTTAAAAACATTAGGCAAAGAAATGCGAGAATCAGAGTGATGATGATTCTTAATTAATGATGATGGCAAATAAGGGGAATCAAAAAATTCATGTTTACAAGGCAAAAATGGTAGTCATAATATGATTCTTGGTACACATCATAAGGAGCACTGTTTTCAATATATCTAAGATCATGATATTCATAATATATTCCATAAAAATTATGAACTTACTTCCTTGTAATAAAATAATCAAAGAATTGAATGAGTAGGTTTACATACATACATATATATATATATATATGCAGAAGACGTAGTGCCGGGTATGACCAACCCAACGCGATGACATAAACGAGCCGCATGAGGGAGGTCTGCCAAGTAATGAAGAGGGGGGCGGTGCAGGGGTATACCTGATGGAGCGTGCCAGCCCGCTCCACGAGAGACACCTACAAAGCCAACATCGTCGTCATCGACAGCCCTCCCGGTTTGTGTCCAACCGTAGTGGCACTCCAAGGCGACAGTGAAGATGCCCGGGTCCAAATACCCCGAGTAAAAGTACGCTGATGCTCGTTCAGTTCATTTTTTATCCTGTTCATGTGTTTGTTTTTGTCGTATCCGTATCAGTGTGTGTTGCATCATTCACGTCGTCATTATGCTCGTAATCGTTGAGTCGTGCGTCATGCGTCATTTTGTATTGTCGTGTATCCCATGTCATCGAGTCTTTTGGTTCTTTAGAATTTTTATATATTTTCCTTTGGTTTTAAAGGGGGTTCTTTGTATATGCCCCACCCTAATGGATACTCCATAGGGGCCTATCTTGGCTCCCTATATAAGGGAGAAATGGGCGCCCTAGGTCGGCAGACCAGTTTTATCGAGTTCAATATATTTTTTCTATCGGCTGGTCTTACAAGAAGAACAATAAGAAGGAAAGGGGGGAGAAGAAGAGAGAAGGTAGCAGAACAAAGCGTTCAACCAATGCGTCCCGATTGTAGGCTCCAAACCCGTTGTTGGACGTGGTTGAGGCTTGTACTCCAACTCGCGGTTGTGTCCCCACCTGACGACAGATCCACACGAAATTGCTTGTTCCAAGTGATCCTTGCAGCAGTCTGTGCCACCATCAGCTCCGGCCGTGACGTCGATCACCGCAAGTTAACGATTGTGTTCGTGCAACGCAAGATGACCACTCGGTTGACGTAGTCTGAAGACTACGATCCCACATCGTGGATCGTACGTGCGCTTCTGCTAGGGACGTCAGACGTCGCAACCTGAAAACTGTGTTCCGCACCACCGTCGGCTCCTTACAGCAACCATTGACTCATTGTGCAAGTCAAAGACCGCATTCCCTTGTCGCATAATGCCTGCTAGGTCGGCGCAGTCCGACGACTACATTCCTGTGTTGTGGGTTGTTGACGAAGGCAAATTGCGGTTTTAATTTTATATGTTGTCGTAATTTTAGTTTTCCTGTAATAAAATAAATTTATAATATGTAGAAACTTACTCAAGGATGTATAAGTGAGATTAAGGTTGTCTCCACATGGGGCTGGCCTTTAGGTGTGTATTAAATAAAAGAGTTATTAGTTAAAATGTAGTAATAACACTAAAGATAATGGGAATAATAAGAGATAACTAGTTAATAAGTCGAGGGGATATTAATTTAATAAGAGTAACGAGTAAGAATAAGTAGCTATATATATTCAGATAGAATAGAAGGGGTAGAGTAGTATTTTTGTATGATATATATATATATATATGTATATTTTCTTATAGTGAAAATTTAAATATAGAATGGGTTATTTGATCCAAATAGAAGTTAAGATAGTAATTTCATAGTTTATATAGTGTTTACATGATTTTATATATTCTATATATTTTTTATAATCGATTTCAAGACGTAGTATGTCAATTTACTCGAATACCCGCGAGGTGTTCGACTAAATGCTCGATACGAGGTCAAAATCAAATAGTTGTATAGAATATACTTGGTTATATTATGATTTTATAAGTTGTTTTATAGTGTTCGTAGAGGAAATTGAAGATAAGGGGGTCTTTTGTTGAACGCCCCTCGGGTGTTTGATGAAATGCCCGATAGAGAAGGTTGATAAGAGTATTTTGTATTCCTTTTTCTTACACTAAATGGGTATTTCTGTTGAACGACTGTGAGGTGTTCGACAGAATGCCCAAAAGAGGGTCAATAAAAGGGTTATGTTTTAAAATGTTTATAAAGTAGAACCTACATAAATCACAATATATTCATGGAACACACTAGGTATTTGATGAAATGCTCCAACCAAATCCGTGCATCAAAATTGATGAATAATGCACTATATGGTGAAATGTTCAGCGAAATTCTTTTGCTAATATCAAAATGGATATATGAGGGATAATCTACGAGGATCAGATCTCACCGGACACCCTGATTTGGGGAACATGAGTGGCGGCACCGGTTGACACCACCGAGACTCAATTGAATGCTTCCCCTGCTCTCCTCCTCTGTTTGGGCACGAGTCAACAATGCTCTAACCTCCCAGATATTCTCTAAAGTCCTTTAAGCAATTGAGGGGTGTCACAACACCTCATCCAGCTCCTGGGTCACCTGCAAAAGTCCTCCGCCATCTCTTCTTTTCTTGCGACAAGAGATGATGGAATTTGGGGCATTCGGTCCCTTTTAACGGCTTGGGAGGAACCCCAGAGTCTGCTGATGGTGGGCGACGGCCCCCGTTGGCCCTCCCTGGCCGTTGGATTGCAGCTGGTCCCCCCTCGCCAGCCGAGAATGGCCTCCGGCCAGCATAGTTGACGGCCAGGGGCTAAATGGGATAGAAATGCCCCTGGCCATTCGATCATCCTCAAACGTCTGCGATTAAATCGAAGCATACACCCCTATTGATTGGGGTACCCTTGTCGCCATGTCAATGCCACACCATCATGCCAAATCAGCTGCCTTGTTAGGTACCTTTCTTTTGATTTGCCCGTCGACAGGTCCCGCAGTCGCGTCAGCCTAAAAAAAATAAAGAACATAGTTAAATTTGGCGAGATAGATTGATAGTCTCAATATATGGGGTTTTTTTACTGGTTTTTACTAGTTTGTCGTGTGAGTATTGACACAATCAACAAATAAAATTAACCCCACAGCCGTAGGGCAAGTAAGGTGTCGAACCACAAGGAGCAGGTAAGGAAATAATAATTTTCTTTCAGTTTAACTTGTCTTATCAACTTCTTATAATTTTTTATAACAATAAATTCTAAGATCTTCAGTACTATGATTCTACATAAAAAATGTCTATAGAATCTCAACTTTAGTTCACTAAGGAACTTATATAATAATAATCTAGAATAATGGAGTCGGATAATCTTCAGTACATTAGTAATGAAATGATCTTTAATAAGTAAGTTAAAGATAGATTTTCAGTAGACAGATTATAGAAAGTATCTTCAGTAGATTTAGTTTAAAATTATCTTCAGTAAATTCAATCTAGAAAATATCTTCATAAGGTTAGATTTAATTTGGAAAATATCTTCATATGGAACTGAGCAACTATATGCTCTCGCCTGTAAGATATCTCAGTTACAAGCTCTCACCTGTAACTTGGGCGAGAGCAGGCCAAGCATGCGGCATTGGCTGCGCGCGGGGCTGCTGCTTGCGCAGCTTGAGCTGGGTTGCTGAGCCTGAAGATCTGGTGAAGATGGATGGAATGGAGGGAAGTGGATTGTGATGGATTGAACACAAGAACACTTTTGAACAATAAACTTCAAATTAACCTAGAACACATGAACAACTTTAGTTGGAAATGTTGGAAAGACAATGATTGGTGTTTTCCAACCCAACCTAGATTGTCTTAGAAGGAGAATTACACAAGACTGAAACTGAGCAATCACACAAACCTTGTGTCCCGACCCTTTCGGCACGGCTGTGTTATTCTTGCTCAAGCTATTCCTCAGCTTGCTTCTTCTCCCCAACTCCAATGCTCATGATCTCTTGGAGGGTCTGCCAAACTCTTCTCTTCCAAGCCTTAAAACTCTTTTAGCTTAAATTCCTGACAATCTCAAATAACTCTTTGAAAGAGTATTTATAGGTTTCCTCTAGTGGGCACAACTCTCGGGCATCTTGGGCTTATTGGGCTTTTATGATTGGCCCAAGTAGGTGATTTTCAGTCCTTTGAGAATTTGGCCTTCAAGTCATTCTGCTTAATTTAGGTGCCTTACTTGTTGGATTTAATCTAAATCTGTACTCATTAAAATGAAAGATAAGATCTAATCCACTTGATTCTTCTCATCAAGTGGGGTTAGTAAAAATCATGCTTTGAATGGTAAATATGAAACTAATGCTTGCAAATAATGATTTGATTAATGGCAATTACCTAATTATTTTATGAAATAATTATGGTCATCAAATACCCCCCAACTTAGATCATTACTAGTCCCTTAGTAATGAAACGTGAGTAAAAATAAAATGATGATCACTAGTTGACTTCTTGTTTTTGATAGCTTTGATTCTTTTGCTCATCAAAGGATGTCTTCGTCAATTGAACATGGTCATCTTAGGGAAATTCCGAAAGGATCTATTTCAGCCTTAACCCAAAACTAAATGCACTTCTGATCTACGGATTACATGTAAGTACATAATATATGAGGTAAGGTTGAGTTAACACCCCCAAGCACATTACTGAACAAGGCGTGTAGAGCGGTGCTAATGCTGGATCACTACTAATGGCTATCATACAATCGGCTCAAACATACTGGAAACAGCTTTTCCACTTTTTTTTCATTTCACATTTGCTGCATGTTGGTCATATTTGATGACAATCAACTTTACTTACTAGGATTCAAACTTTTAAGCTTGTAGTACTTTGGTGCATCTTCTTTGCTTTGCTTTTAGTGGCGTGTGATAATTCAGATTTTGGGGTAATTAGTGATGAGTTAACTTCACTAATTAGTGTTGTTGGTTTATCCGAATTAAAACAACAAAAATTTATAATAACCTTACTAGCGTAGGGAGAGTAAGGGTCGATCCACAGGGAGCAAGGGTTTTTTTCTTAGGAATTTGTGCTTTAGTTATGTATTTTTTAATAATTTTAGAGGTAGGTTTACTACATATGAAGATAAATAACTAATGAAATAAAAATATATAACAAAGAAAAATAAAATATTATTATAATATTATAATAATATTAATAGGCAGAAAATAATTTTTTTTGTATTTTTTAGGAGTATTTGAAAGCTAAAAAAAAATAGGAAATGAAACAGTTTGGCGCTCTGGACTTAGTCAAAATTTGGCTAAGTCCGGATGCCAAATGGGGAAGGTGCCTTGGTGGAGGAGAGAGAAAAAAATGGACTGTACTAAAATTACTCTAGAATGAGTTCTAGAACGAATTTTAGAGCGTGGTTGGATGCACTGGAACCGTCTAGATATTGGCTAGCTGATCCAAGACTAACCAAAAGACAAAAGATGAACAGAAAAGAATGAAAAAGGAGAAATAAGAAGGTAACCTCTTTGTCACACCCGCTAAGGTCCAAGGGACTTCTTCTTCTCCTTTCCACCAGCTTCTTCAGCCCTGGATGCTTCCTGCTCAGCCTGGCACTCACTGAGGTGAGTGGATCTATGACTCAATTGCACTTAGGTCACCAAACATTACTTTGGATTGAATCACAAGATGAATTTTACAATAGGGTGAAGGGGTTTATATAGGGAGAGAGAGCAAATGAGAGCCATTGGATTTTTAATACAATGGATGGCCAGATCTTCTTTTCAGGGTCATGATCCACGTCCATTATGGTCCTCCAATCAGCATTGAGACCTTTGAAATACCCCCTGGACGTTCAAGGCTTCTTTCCTTAATTAGCATTAAAGGTGCTATCTTTAAGTCTCCACCCTTGGATGTTTTGTGAATTGAATGGCTGGATCTTCTTCTCTGGCTTGGATCCACGTCCAAGGTTGTCCTCCAATCATCATTTAAGCCCCTGAAATATTCATAAATAATCATGACTGGACCTTCCCCTTGCCCTCCTTTCTTTGGCCCAACATGCCTCTCATAGTGGGCTAAGTGGAGCTTCCTTAGTGGGCCTTTAGACTAGAGCCAATTGTCTTGCTTTGGGCCTTCTTTCTTGGCCCAGAGTTGTGGCTGAGCCTGCTCCTCTGGTCCAAATAGCTTCCTCTTCATTTAATTATCCCCTTTATTCATGAAAGTTTCACCTAATTCCTGCATCTTCCACATAAACTAAGAAGAGAGTGAGATTCATTCCACTTAACTCATTGAGTTAAGTGGGGTTAGTCCCACAAATGATAATAATTAACTCCAAATTAGAAAAAGGTGATTTTGTTTCATGATGTTTCACAACTTAACATAAATGTTGATAATATATCCAGATAAAGATAAAGAAGTACATAAATTAGCTGAGAAGTATAAAATTTATATAGCTAGTGAGAGGAGGCAAACCAAGGAGTGTAGGTCTTTAAAAGTGCAGAGTTGAGTCCAGTTGGCGATGACTTGTCCGATCCTTCTTTTGGTTGGGTTGGGTCTTGAACAGCGGAATCTACAAACTCGACAAAGAAAAAAGCACTTGGGAAAGAAAACAATAAAAACTAACAGTTATATCATGTTGCTACCATTAGGAGGTCTCTCTAGAGAGATATTAATGGGTCCATTCAAATCTTCTTGTAAATATGGTTTGAGTCTTTGTCCATTTACTGTGAAGCATTTTTGAGATTGGGGTTCTAAAATCATCTCTGCTCCATTCTCAAGGACTTCCTAAACAATGAAGGGTCCATCCCACCTAGATTTCAGCTTACCAGGAAAAAATTTTAACCTCGAATTATAAAGCCAAACTTTGTGATTTTCTACAAATATCCTTCTCCTTAGACTATTATCATGAAATGTTTTCATTTTGGCCTTATAGATTTTGAATTCTCATAGGCTTCATTCCTGGTTTCTTCCAACTCATGTAGTTGAAGGATTCTATGCTTGCTTGATATATCCACAGGTCAAATATTTCTACGTCTAATACAGGCTGTAAAGGCATGTGGTCTTTCTTCTTGATATTAATCGAGGCTTAGCAAGCTAAGCAACTATTGTAAAACATTTGTGCATCTTGAAATAATGTTGGCCAGAAAAATCCTGATTCTACTATTTTGTGAGTTGTTACCTTGGCCGAGTAGTGTCCTCCAGGTTTTGCATGACTGAATTCCAGTATGCTCTTCTGCTTGGCTTCGGGTCCACACCTCCTCAATATTTGATCCAGCCCTTAGTGGAATAATTCTGGTTCCTCCCAAAAGTAAAATCTGCTGTCCTTGAGAAGTTTCTTTCTTTCATTGGATGTCCATCCTGTAGGTATTTTTCCTGAAACAAGAAAATTAACCATATGTGCAAACCAAGGAACTTGTGTTCCTTGTGCTGTTGGAACATGTTCATCAGGAAATTCATCATTTATTAGCTTAGTGATGGGGGACCATCACGACGACGCCGACACCGACACGGGATGCACCCGACCGCTCCGAGCCACTCGTGCCAACGTACGTGATCTCGCATTCAAGTATTCCAAGTAAGTTCCTTTTATTACTCGTCTATTTGTAATACCGGATCGGGTCACGTATCGAACCGTTCCCGTCTTTTATGTTTGTTTTCTGTTTGAAATGCCGTGTAAAGAGGAGGGCCACGTCACGTGACGGACCCCTCCTCCAGTCTTAGTCCCTTGGCACTCTCCCCCCTCCCTCCTATATAAAGGGGAGGCATGCCCAAGGACAGGGCAGAGAGTCTTTGAAAAAGAAAACCACCATTTGCATTGTTTTCAAATTTTCAGTCGTGTGTTAAAAATGGGAAGTAGTCATCCTCTACCTCTCGCCCAGTCTTCAGGAGACCGTTGGTCTTCCACCTGCAAGCTCTGGGTCTCTAGCCTGACATCTTGCCTGACGTCTCGCCTGACCTGATCACCGTCGCTCGCTGCTGGATCGCCTGAACACACTCGGCGGCGTCGCTGGTTGATTCTTGAGTCCTTGCCCCGCCGCCAGCAATGCCAGAACAGAGCTGTCACCCCTGCAACTGCCCGAT
Source organism: Wolffia australiana (assembly GCF_029677425.1). NCBI lineage: Eukaryota > Viridiplantae > Streptophyta > Magnoliopsida > Alismatales > Araceae > Wolffia > Wolffia australiana. The sequence goes on along the minus strand of NC_135851.1, from coordinate 3,469,945 downwards.
GCCGGACCTGACGATCCGGTCGATTGTTCTCGGGCCTCCCAGCCCCGCAGTTTGGGTCCATAGCCACTGCTTGGTTGCTCCTCTCAGGGGCCGTCGCGACCTCACCATCCCGTACCTCGGCCTCCCACTCCCGGGTGCGCCCGTGCATGCTCAGTGATCCCCACCGCGAGCCCAAGCTCCCTGCGCACCGGACGCTCGCTGCGCGCGCCCCATCAACGCTAGCGACTACCCGCGCGCGGCTCCCTACAGCGCCTTTGGCTGCCGCCGTGCGCCCACGACGGCCAGCTGCACGCATCTGACAGCGCTATCAGCTGTCCGTGCGCGCCATCGTCAGTCCACCGCGCGCATGCGCAACGGCGACATCGATCACCCCACGCGCGCCCGCGGCTACCCGCTGCACTCGCGACTGACTCCCGTCGCCACATTAGATCAACGCTGTTCCCGGCCCTTCAGCCCTCCGCAGTCACTCGCCAGGCGCCGTGTGCCCTCCAAGGGGTTTGGAGCGACTACTCCAGCACCCAGCCCTTCACCCGCCCGACGCCGCGTGTTTTCCAAGGATTCGGAGCGATTATCTTAGGTTCCCTCTATAATCTCCCCGTCTTGTCAGTATTATTACTTTCTTCAGTGCTATCGTTCTCTATCGACTCCGCTACCGCCCCTCTTTGATACAATTCGGATATGCTAGCCATCTTCGTTGAGGGATAGGGTTTCTTTGAGGATTGACGACCGATCATTGGTCTCGTGGGTGAACTTCTCCGGGCCGTTAGACGCCCCTCTCGACGTACTCGCTCGTGTAGGTTTTGCGGGTCACTTGGAGTCGACCCGGATCTGTTCATTCCCCTTAGGATTTACTGTCCCCTCGCCCCACCGTCGGACCGTCCTCGTCGCTCTTGAGGATTTTGAAAGTGCATTCATTGTCGTAATTGAACACGCATTGCGCATTGTTGTGACATAATACGAGCCGTCGATCCCGGCCGTTATCGTATTACATCACTTAGGTGGGGTGCCGTATATTCTAGATAAGCGATCGGCAACCACATTTTCAGATCCCTTCTTATCCTTGATTTCCAAATCAAATTTGTGAAGTAATAGAACCCATCTAATCAACCTAGGCTTAGCCTCCTTGTTTGCTAATAAATATCTAATTACTGCATGATAAAAAAAAACAGTTACTACCTAGGAGGTTGGATCTAAACTTTTCTAGCCCAAACATGATTGCCAACAGTTCTTTTTCTGTAGTTGTGTAGTTCAATTGTGCATCAACTAATGTTCTACTGGCATAATATATGGTCAATGGTTTCTTATCTATCCTTTGGCCTAAGACTACTCCTACAGCATAATCAGAAGCATCACACATTAATTCAAAAGTAGGGTCCAATCAGACCCTTGCAATATGGGTGCATTCACTAGTGCTTCTTTCAAAGTTTCAAATGCAGTCTTGGCCTCTAATGTTAGCTAAAATTCATTATTCTTAGACGATAAGAGATAAGTAAGCGGTTCAGAAATCTTAGCAAAATCCAAAATAAATCGTCTATAGAAACCAGCGTGGCCAAGAAAACCACAAAGAGTTTTTAGGTTGGTTGGAGGTGGAAGGCCCTGGATGATTTCGATCTTGGCCTTGTCCACTTCCAGTCCACCGTTGCTTACCATGTGTCCCAGCACCACTCCCTCCTGTACCATAAAATGAGATTTTTCCCAACTTAGTAGAAGGTTGGATTCAATGCATCTCTTTAATATTTTGGTGAGATTTAGGAGGCAATTTTCACATGTATTTACGAAAACAGAAAAATCATCCATGAAGATTTCTAAGCGTTCTCCAACTAAATCGGAGAATAAGGCATTCATGGATCTTTGGAATGTTGCTGGGGCATTACATAAGCCAAAAGGCATGCGCTTGAAGGCATACATCCCTACTGGACTGGTGAAGGTTGTCTTATCCTGATCTTCAGGATGAATGTTCACTTGGTTATATCCTGAATATCCATCGAGAAAACATAAAAAAAATTTCCCAGATAATTTTTCCAAAATTCGATCCATGAAGGGTAATGGGTAATGATCTTTCTTAGTGGCTTTGTTGAGTTTTCTATGGTCGACGCACACTCTCCGTCCGGTTGTCAATCATTTCTGAACTTCTTCTCCATTTTCGTTCACTTCTACGGTCACTCCTGACTTCTTTGGTAGCATGTGGACTGGACTTACCCATCTACTATCAGATGATTCCAGCATTTAGCCATTTTAGTATTTCCTTCTCAAGGAATTCTCTCATGTAAGGGTTAAGCCTCCTTTGATGCTCTCTACAAAATCTAGATTCCTCCTCCAAGAATATTCTGTGTTCACAGATTGAGGAAGGAATCCCTCGTATGTCGTCAAATGTCCACCCTAAGGCCTTCTTATGATTTCTAATCACCTTAAGTAGATCGTTTTCTTGGGATTGGGTAAGCGATGAAGATATGATCACAGGTAAAGTCTTCAATGTGTCTAAATATGCGTATTTGAGGGAGGATGGTAACAGTTTTAAATCTTGATCGATTTCTACTGAAGGAGTTTCTGTAATTTCATCTTCTGATGAAACCTTCTATACTCGATAGATACTCCCTCATCACCTCGACATCTCTCTCTTCCTCTGCACAAAGTTTTAATTCCTCATTGCTTCCTAAAGGGCACTTCATCATTTTTGATATGTCAATTCAGACTGATGCCGGACGTCGTCTCAACGGCGTCCGACCGTCACCGAAGGAAGGAACTCGGTGTCGTATCGCTAACTGATCGGATTACGTCCACGACGTCAACCGATGGATATGCGGAGAACAGAAATATATGTATGACGATGACGAGGACGATGATTCTACAACGGTACGTGCAATGCGCCGACAAGCTACGAGCTAACCCGAGCGGGACGGGTCGCCAAGCTGGGTCGGTCCAGCCCTCCAAGTCGCCCGAGGTGGGTCGAGCGCGCCGCGCCGTCGAATGGGGCAACTCCACTGGAATGCTCACACGCGCGTCGGGCGTCGACTCGCACCGGACAGGAAAGACGCTCGTCTTTGTTTCGTCGTTCTCTCAATCTGTCCCACTCACCTATCTAACCCAAGCGCGGTGGAGGCAATACGAAAGAATACTGACGGAAATAAATGACGTAAAGAGGCTAGGGAAAGCAGAGTACCTTCGTCGCGCTGGCGACGGGATTTTCGCACCAACTGGTTCCGGAGGAGGGAGTTGTCGGGTGCGCCGGAGGTTGACTGGTGCGGAGGCGGTGCGTGCGCAGTCAGCGCGGAGCGATGCGGGAGATGTGGTCGACGGTGGTGGGCGCGCGGCGCGACGGCGCGATCAGCGGCGCGGGCCAGCGGCGGCGTGACGCCGCGGCGGCCTTGTGAGGCAGCAGCGGCAGCGGTGGCGCAGCAGCGCGCCTTGGCGCTGGCGGTGGCGCGCGCAGCGGCGGGCGCCAGCGATAGGCGCGCGTGATGGTGGCGGGCGCGCAGCGGCGCAGCGCTTGGCGATGAGCGCGCAGCGCAGCGCTGGTGGCGTGGGCGCGTGGCAGCGGCGGCTTGGCGCGCAGCGCGGCTGCGCGCGGCGGCAGCGCTTGGCGCGCGCGAGCGGCGCGCACGCGACCGGGCGCGGCGTGCGCGCGAGCGTGGCGGCAGCGCGCGGCAGTAGCGGCGGGCGGCAGCGGCAGCGGGCGCGTCGGCGCAGCGCGGGCGTCGGCCGGCGCGCAGCGGCCTTGTGGCGCTTGGCGGCGTGGCGGCGCGGAGTGCGGCGCGGCAGCGCAGCGGCGCTGCGGCGGCGTGGCGCGGCGTGGCAGCCCAGCCGGCGCTGGCGGCGGGCGTCTGCGGCAGGCGTGAGTGGCGGTGGCGGCGGCTGCCCTTCCTCCTTCCTCTCCCCCTTCTCCTCTTCCTCCCCTCTTCTTCTTCCTCTTCCTCTTCTTCTTCTTTCTTCTATTCTTCTCCACGACCTGACCTTCTTCTCAAAATACCAATCTTCAAAATTTAGGTCAAAGGTAAGGGAAGAGCCCACCTTTTCCCCTTATATATGGGTGAAGATGGCCCTTCCTTAAGTCCAATAACACAAAATAAAAGGGAGAGAAAATAAGCAAGAAAATAGGAAACGGGCTTGTCAGGCCCAACATAAGAAAAAGGGGGGAAAGGGTTCCTCCCATGGGCCCTTCCCCCGCTACACGACAATACGAATAAAGGGAAAACTATAAGATAAATTAGCCGAAGGTGTCGGTGTGCTCCGGTGGTCGGCGTCCGCGTCATGCCGAGTAACGGAATGCGGAATCCCGTGTTGCTGCGGCGGCTCGCCGTGGTGGCTGGACTCGTCTCGGTGGCGAGCTGGGTAGTGCCGGCTCCTCGGGTGTTGGGTCGGGGAAGTCCTGCTGCTCCTCTGCTGCTGGCTCGATGACGTCCGGTGGTGACGCGCCATCACAGACTCTTTCATTCCCAATCTTAAATTCTACAATCCCCTTTTCCCAGTCCATAATCGTCCTTGATGTTACTAAAAATGGTCTTCCTAGAATGATGGGGGCTAAAATAAGATTCCCTAAGATTTTCACATCGGTTACTATGAACTATATAGGGATTTCACAATTTTCCACATTTATCATGACATCCGTTAATCTCCCCTCGGGTTGTCTAACTGTGCCATCAGCTAACAGCAAATCCATAGTGATTTCCTTTAATTCCCTAAATCCATATTCCTCGTATAGAGCTGTAGGAATGATACTTATGCTAGCTCTGTTGTCTAATAGAACTCTAGAGAAAGTTTTTCCTTCAATTTTGCATGTGATGAACGGAGCTCTTGGATCTCTCATCTTGATGGGAATTGCATTCAGAATGCTGGAAGCATTTTCTGAAAGCTTCACTACTTACTCTAGGTTTCCTGCTAGTGCAGGAATGCTTAAGATACTTCCTCAAGAAGGGAGCACATTTAAGCATGTCTTCTGCAGTCACTGTCATGGTGGCCTGTTTGAAGTTTTCTAACAACCTAGTTTAATAATCACAAACAGGTGTTTTTCTATTTAAAGCAGAGGGGTAAGGGACATCCTGAGCATGGGTTGAAGGTAGAGGTTCCTTCTCATAAGAAGGTTCCCTCTCTTCACTAATCTGCTCAATTTCATTCTTTGAATTCTGTGGAGAATTATGATAATGATCCTGAAGTTCTTTTCCACTTCTCAATTTTGAGATTGCTTGAACTTCAAGATCTGAGTGATTGTCCTCTTCATGGACAGACTTTTCTATGTAGAATAAATTGCATGGATTAATGACAGGTTGAGAAGGAAATCGACTAGTTTGGCAAATATGTTCTACTCGCTTACCTCCATGTCCAGCAGTCCCCATTCTGAGGCTCTAATGTAACATGAAGGGTGCCGGGATTGGACGGCTCGTATTATGTCACAATAAGATGAAGGGTTGAGTCAATAAATACCGAGACTACTCTGAGGTCGCCTAGAGACTACTCCGAGGGCGTGTGTCGTCGTACGTCTACATCAACTGTCTCACCGGATGCCACCCTTCGTTTCACAAGAATTCCACAAGACTCAAGATTCATCCGCCATCTTGAAGATTTCTTGGAGCAGTTACATTCAAGAAACTCGAGTTCTTGAACCATTGCTGCTGCCCCTCCACACGCCCTGCTCTGCCTCCACGTGCCCGATTCTGCCGCCACCGGCCAACTGCTACCGCGCGCAAGCCACTGCCCGCGCGCCCACCCTCCACCTCCGCTCGCCTGCCCGCTGTCGCACGCGCAGGTCCCCTCCGCACGCCCTGTTCCACTGCCTTGCTGATGGAGGACCATCTCGAGGACGACGCCACGATGACGAAGAACCATCTCGAGGATGACGCGACGGGATGTCGTCAGCCACGCCGAGCAGCTCGCGCCGACGCTCGCCACCCGGGGTTTAAGTACCCCGCGTAAGAACTTTTATCTTTTTACTTATGCTCATTTTCATGTGTGTTTGTATTTTTGGATTCGTGGACTGGGCCAATGTTGTTGGGCCCTGTCCTCGTCATTTTTACTTTTTATGTTTGTATTTTGAATTTGTAAGGGAGGCCGAACCATGTCTCGCGACGGTTCGTCCTCTCTCACGTTCACTTGGCACCCATCCTCACTATATAAGGGGATGGCATGCCCAAGGAACACCTTGGAGTCATTGTTGAAAAGTTTATTCACAATTCGTCTCCCCCCCTATCGTAGAGAGTAGTGTAGGGGGTTTGGCTAGCCCCACCCCACATCGAGATCACTCCGTGGGTAGAGCCCACGTCTCCCCGTCAAGATCACTTCGAGGGAGATGTGTTAAAGCGCGCCGTCGAGATCACTCCGGTGCGAGGAAAGAGTTTCAAGAAGCCGCCGCCATCAAGAATCGAAAGAGGCCTTCGTCGAGATTACTCCGGGGGTCTTGGGAGATTCAAGAAGCGTCGCCGACACGCCATCAATTGGGGAAATCTGCTCCGCCGAGGGAGCACACCCCAGATCCATCAAGAACTCCTCTTTCTTGGAGGGTTCTTGGTTGTTACAGTTCAAGAAAGCCATTTCTTGGTACCTTTTCCCACCTCCACCATCCATTCCCCTTCCCATCGCGTTCTTGATCCCTCCTACCATGTTCTTGATCCATTTCCCCGCGTTCTTGATCCCTCCTACCACGTTCTTGATCCATTTCCCCGCGTTCTTGACCCCTTCTTCCACGTTCTTGATCCATTTCCCCGCGTTCTTGATCCCTTCTTCCACGTTCTTGATCCATTTCCCGCATTCTTGATCCCTTCTTCCACGTTCTTGATCCATTTCCCCGCGTTCTTGATCCCTTCTACCACGTTCTTGATCCATTTCCCCGCGTTCTTGATCCCTTCTTCCACGTTCTTGATCCATTTCCCCGCGTTCTTGATCCCTTCTTCCACGTTCTTGATCCATTTCCCCGCGTTCTTGATCCCCTCCCACATTCTTGACCATTTCTTCCCCCCCCTTCCCCACGTTCTTGATTCACCCAACTCTTGACCCTCTTCACCATTGCGCCCCTTCCCCTTTCCCTTCCAACCTTTCTTGATTGTCCGCCCTCTCCCTCTTTCTTGAACTTCTTACCCCACCGTCCTCACCCCTTCGCACCCAGATCCTTCTCCTCCGCTCGCCTGCATCATCCACCCCGCCACATTCCCCTACGCGCGCGCCACTGTGCCTTTCTGGCTGCGCGCGACAAGCACCGTGCGCCCACCTGCGCGCGTGCCCCGCGGCGGCGCCAGCCCGCATGCGCGACAAAGGTCGGCCGACCCAGCATCATCGAGTGCCTTCGCCACCAGGCTGGGAAACCTGCTAACCAGAACGTGTCGTCGCTAATCGATCGTACAACCCGAGCCGTCCACATCTCGCCTTCAACTCGAAGGGATTACACGAAAGCCTTGGACTAGCGATACCCAAAGGTCAGTCTCGTCTCCCCTCCATATTTCCAGCATTATTATCTTCTTCAGTCTCGTCTTCCGCTATAGCGTCCTCTGCCATTATTGTCGTCATAAATCTCGGATAGGATAGCCACCGTCGTCGAGTGTAGGAATTCTTGAGGTTTATGGATTCTCGCTTGATTTTAGACGTCGAACATTCGTGGGCCGTAAAACGCCCCTCACTAATTAGTCGTCTAGTAGGTCTAGCGAGTCATTGGGAGTCTGATCCTAGGATCATTCCCCTCGTTGTCCGGCGTGACTTACACCTCTCACCCAACGATACCTACAACTGCTCATTCGTTCTTTCACTTCATCTGCTTGCATCTCACGCATCCATTCATTCCCTGTGACATATTGATGCAAAACGCCGACGGCCGGGATCGAGCGGCGTGTTTTGCGTCACAGGAATAATGATGATATGATGCAAACACAATGAGATTTTATGATCGAGCAGTTAAGACACAAGGAGATAACGCGATGGACGGTGACGATCACCAAATAGATTGATCCGAAAGTCAGACTCCCAATGACCCTCAAGACCACTAGACGTCTAGACGAGAGGGGCGTCTAACGGCCCTGATAAGTTCGGAATTTAAAGATCAAGTGACAGATCGTTTACCTCAAGAAAGTCCTGCTCCCACAACAGTGGCGGTTCCTAATCCGTCGTCGAGTGATGAGTGGCGGCAGAGGATGCGATAGCGGAGGACGGCACTGGAACAGGTAATAATACTGGTTAAGGATGGAGAGGAGACGAGCTGACCTTAAAATATGTAGTCCACGGCGTATCGAAGACGGGCGTAGAGATAGCGTTCCGGGGACGGATTCGTCTTGTCGTAGGCCGGAATGCCGGGAGGGATCAACGTGGCTTGGCGCAAGTGACGGGGCGGCACCGGTCGCGACTAGCAGTGGTGGTGGCGCAGAGCCACGGTATAGGGCAGAACGGCGGCGCAGGGCGGGTTGGCGATGCGGGGCGAAGCCTCGGCGCGGCGTGGAGCCACAGAGTGCGGCAGAACCGTGGCGATTGGCGGACCCGCGGCGGGGCGTGAACTCGCGGCGCGCGGTCGGATCACGGCTGGGCGCGAGTCCGCGGCGCGGGCGGAGCCGCGGCGTGGCGCGGGAGTCGCGGCGTGGAATGGGTCCGCGGTGCGGCGTGGGGTCGCGGCACGGAGCGGGTCCCCGACGCGGGCGGTGATGCGGGGTGGTCGGGAATCGGGGTTCGGGGCGGGGCGGCAATGGGAGAAGGGGCGGTCGAATCAAGAAGGGGGGGGGGAAACCAAAGGGTGATGCAAGAATGGGGTGGTTATGGTCAAGAACGATGGAAGATGGTGGGCAATGGTCAAGAACGATGAGGGTGAAGAGGAAGATTCAAGAAACGATGGAAAGTGGTGGAGGATGGTCAAGAACGATGAGGGTGAAGAGGACGATTCAAGAAACGATGGGAGGAGAAGGGGAATGGTCAAGAACGATGAGGGTGAAGAGGAAGATTCAAGAAACGATGGAGGGATGAAGGATGGGGAGATGGACGGGTAGAGCCAAGAACCTGGCGTGGTGAGTTCTTGGTGGGTCGCGGGTGGTTCTCCTCGTTGGAGATGATTTCCTGAATGCAGCGCGGCGCCGTAGTCGTCGCGAACCTTCGAGGACGCCCAGAGTGATCTCGATGGGTGCTCTCTCGATTCTTGATTTCAACAGCTTCTTGAAAATCTTTAACGTACCGGAGTGATCTCGACGGTACGGTTGAACACGTCACGCCCGGAGTGATCTCGACGGACAGGACGTGGGCTCTACTCCTCGGAGTGGTCTCGACGAAGAGGTGGGGCTAGCCAAACCCCCTACGCTACGACTATGATAGGGGGAAGATTCTTGAAACAATTTCAATTCAAAAACTTCGAAATGTTCCTTGGGCATGCCCTCCCCTTATATAGGGAGGAGGGGTGCCAAGAGAACGTGGGGAGAGATCGAACCGTCGTGAAACGTGGTTCGGTCTCTCCTTACAAATTCAAATACAATTCTAAAATATAAAATCAAAGACGAGGACGGGCCCTACGATAATGGCCCAATCCATAATTTGGAAAGAAATACAACATGATGATGAAAATAATAAAATGGTAAAGCCTTGCTTACCCGGAGTACTTAAACCCCGGATGACGGACGTCGACTCGAGCGCCTCGGCGTGGCTGGTGGCGCGTCATCGTGGCATCCTCGGGTGGCGTCGTCGTCGCTGAGCCGCCATCTGCTGGATGGTCCTCCGTCACATATTACGAGCCGTTCGATCCCGGCCGACATCGTATTACATCAGTCGGGGTGTCACCGTAGTGGTAGTGGTTGTAGGTGCCATCCATCCGTCCTTGTTGGCGTTCTGTTGATCTGTAGTCTCTTGTTGGATTCCCAACGTAACGATGGGATGCGTCGATAGTGGTGTGATCGATGTGATCTGGATATATCCAAGTGGATCATCAACATCCTCGCTGTTGGGGGATTAAGCTGGGTACTCGTCCACTTCGAGGTCATCCTCTAGCTGTTCTTCCACCAGGTTCCCATGTATATCCATGAGGAGGAGAGTGGGATAGTCGGAACGGCGATGTCCAAAACCCTTAAACTTAAAACACTAGATGTACTCTCGAGGGGCATTTGGAGCCCTCGCGGTAGATATCGCCGAGGAAGTGGGGGGTGCCGGAGTGGTAACCGGGATCGTCAAGGGGGGAGCCGAGCGTGGGACTGTAGTGCTTCCTTGGTTCCACATCGATGAGGTAGACACTATGGTGGAAGTCGCTCATGGAGCGGCAGGAATGGTTGGCACAATATCATCGTGGCTAAGCTCATTGCTTTCCATGAGGCTGTAGGCTAAGTCTACCATCATCGGCTTCTGCTCTAGGACCTGTACTCCTAGGTCTGATCGAAGACCGTGAATAAAGAATGCAATCTGAATTTGTGGACTTTCCACAAACTTGCATATCATCCTATATTCCTCAAAGTCTTCGATGTACTCACTGACCTTGCGCTTCCCTTGCTTAAGGTCCATCCACTTTAGCAAGAGACGGGTCATATAGAGCTTCGGGATATACTTATCCTTGAGCTTTCGTGACATCTCATCCCACGTGAAGGGAGGATCTCCTCATCATCGTGCTGCTTCTTTCTCGTTTTTCCAAAAAAGTTTAGCTTGGCCTCCTAGGCAAGCCTTGGCATAAGACACACACAGGTCGTCATCCATGTCGTACCATTGGAAATAGCTTTCCAAGTCTGATTCCCAATCTGTGTAGTCTTTCAGGTTCCGTGATCCTTCGAAGATGGGCACCTCAATTCGGACGCTTTTTTGGATCATGGCGCTGTGTGCTTCTCTCCGTCGCTCATGTTCATCCCCATGGTGACGAGCAGGTGGCCGATGAGGTGCATCCCACGGGTAAGCATGATCCAAGTGTTCCGGATAATATGCAGCTTGGGGGGCTGCGTGGGGATAGTAAGGACGCTCATCTGGATGTCCATAGTGCTGGTAGTGCCCCGGCGGTGCAGGGGGGGGCACTGGTTGGACGTACTCCGGATGTGGCAGGTAAGGGTTTGGCCTCCTAGGTCGAGTAGGCTCTTCCGGTGGCGTATCTCGGTGCCACTCTAGGCGGTGCTGGGGGCTCTTCGTAATGGGCTGGTGCGGGTGCGGGCACTGACCCATAATAGGGCGGGTGAGTGGAGTTACCACCATATGCGGCTGCCTCCGGTCGACGGGTAGTGATGAAATACCGCGGGCTACCTGGTGCGGACGTGTAATGGGGAGCGTGTGGCACGGGGATTCTGTTAGGATTATGGGCCATCTCATGAGGATGCCCATGAGGGTCATGATGCCGAGAACTCCTGTTCTCGGGTGGGTAGTAGTTCTTATTCGGTGGATAGGAACGGTCATCGTAATATCTTGGTGCGTGGTATTCTTCTGGTGGTGGTGGAGTTCTTCGTCATTCTCCATGGTCGTGTTCCGGTTCTGGCTGCCTGTTTTAGCGGGGCGGATGCATCGGTGGATCCTGCGGCCCTACGGGTAAGGTCCGGCATCGGAGCCTTGCCGGGACGTTGAGGAACCTCGCTGGCCGAGGGAACACTATAGTGTTCGTTCACTAAGGCCCTACGGGTAGGTGCCGTAGTGATGGAATGCCGGTCTTCAGATGTCGGAGGTGCTGGCGGTGCCATTTCGTCGAGGGGCAATGAAACCCGTGGAGCGAGTTCCCTAGTTGGTGGAGGAGGTAAAGTTACCTCCTCATCTTCCAAATGGTTTGTCCGAAACTGTCCACCTAATGGATCTTCGGGTAGAAGATCCCCTATGACGAGATCATTATCATAATCTTCGTCGCGTTCATCTATTTCGGCATTCTGACACTAGGTTCGCGTGCGAACCATCATATGGTCAACAATCCACTTAAAACATTTCTACGGGTGTAACTAAGGATGGATGCAATGAGATGACGTGTTATTAATGTGAATGAATTTCGAGATATGACGGGTGTAATTTGAATAAAATGTCGAGTGATATACTATCAACCGTGTTAAGCAAAAGCTAACATGATCGGCTCTAATACCAATATGATGTAATACAAAGTGCGCCGGGATCGAGCGGCTCGTATTACGTCACAGAAACGATAATGGATTTGAATTTTTAGCTAATTATATGAAAGGTATGCCACTTTAAAAATCCTTGACGAGCAATAGTAGACAACTACGAAGGAGGATTGACGGTCAAAGACGTCTACGGAGGAGATATTGATCGAGTTAGACTCCCAATGACCCTTTCTAAGACCAACTACACCTCTACGGGTGAGGGGCGTTTGACGGCCCTGGGTTGTTCCACGCCTAGGATTAACAAGTAAACATCTCCACAATAAATCCTATCTCTCAAAATGGTGATTATCCTATAGCACTTTCGTTATAATTCAAGCAAAGGAAGAGATAGCGAAAGACGGCACTACAAGGTGTAATAATACTGGAATTTAATGAAGGAGAGACGAGCAGGTCCCTTGTTGTCGATAGTCCACGGCGGTGTAATTTGATCGATGGCGGACCGACGAAGGAAGCTTGACGATGGCGACTGGCGTGATGATGATGAAGTCCCGACGAGATGCTTCCCTGGCGCGATGGAGAGGGCTGATGCACGATTGGGTAACGACGCGTGACTGTGTGACAGGGCGCGCGGAGGTGGATCAGGGCACGCAGAGGGAAGGGGCCTGCGCACGCGGCAGCGGGCAGGCGAGCGACTGTGGGGTCCGGGCGCACGGGCAGAGGCTTGCGCGCGATAGCAACTAGGCGTTCAGTGGCGGATTCGGGCACGCGGTATGGAGTGGGGTGTACGGAGGTGGCATGCGCGCGCGGCAGCGGGCAGGCCAGCGGCGGAGGAGGCCGGGCGCGTGGGCAGTGGCTTGCGCGCGGCGACGGCTGGGCGTGAGATGGCGGAATCGGGCGCGAGTGATGTGAAACGACGACGGCCGGGATCGATCGGCACGTTTCACATCACAGGGTTATGATGCGAATGTATGGGATGTAAGCCGAATGATGAGAAAATACGAATGAGCAGATAAGGACTTGACGGATAGCGACGTCGGCCGTACCGATCAATGAGAGACGAGTGTTCCTAAGATCAAACTCCCAATGACCCGCTGGACCTACTAGACGTCTACTAAGTGAGGGGCATCTAACAGCCCTGGAGCGTTCGGCGTCCAAGTCGGATGACAGTCCGTCTACCACAAGAATCCCTATGCTCGACAAGGTGGCTAGTCCTATCCGATGATGTTCGAGAATATCACGGTAGCGGACGCGATAGGAGAAGACGAGACTGTCGAAGATAATAATACTGGAGTTTATAGAGGGGAGACGAGACTGACCTTTGTATCGCTTAGTCCAAGGCGTCCAAGTCGTCGAGCGGATGCTTAGTGTCGGGTCGTATGCGACGAGTGTCGTTGGCGAGGACAAAACTGGGTGCGGACGGTGCGGTCGTAACTACCAGCAGAGAGCTGAGTCCACGGGTGGCGTGCAACAAAAGTCAGAGCAGAGGGCGCACAAGGCGCGCGCTTGGCTGGCGCACGGCGTAGTCGTGTGGGCGGGCAAGACAGCGAACCAAGTATCGTGGGAATAGTCGTGGGGGTGGGGCAGAAAACCAAGTAATCGGTTATGGCGTAGAGGGTGGGAATCAAGAAATCAAGAAAGATGAGGGCGAAGGGGAGAACGAAGGGGAATCAAGGAGATATGGCGAGATCAAGAAATCAAGAAATCATGAAATCAAGAATTCAAGAAATCAAGAAATCAAGGGGAAAGAAAGTGGGCGATCAAGAAAGACAAGAGGATGCGGTTGGGAATCAAGAAACGATGGGGAAAGGAGGGTGGGCGATCAAGAAAGGCAAGACGAGGCGGTTGGGAATCAAGAAACGATGGGAGAAAGGAGGGTAGGCGATCAAGAAAGGCAAGACGAGGCGGTTGGGAATCAAGAAACGATGAGGAGGGGGGGTATGGATCAGGAATGGTGGAAGGGTGGAAAAAAGGTACCAAGAAATGGCTTTCTTGAACTGTAACAACCAAGAACCCTCCAAGAAAGAGGAGTTCTTGATGGATCTGGGGTGTGCTCCCTCGGCGGAGCAGATTTCCCAGGTTGATGATGTGTCGGCGACGCTTCTTGAATCTCCCAAGACCCCCGGAGTAATCTCGACGAAGGCTTCTTTCGATTCTTGATGGCGGCGACTTCTTGAAACTCTTTCCTCGCACCGGAGTGATCTCGACGGTGCGCTTTAACACGTCTCCCTCGGAGTGATCTCGACGGGAGAGACGTGGGCTCTACCCACGGAGTGATCTTGACGTGGGGTGGGGCTAGCCAACTCCCTACACTACTCTCTACGATAGGGGGGGAGACGAATTGTGAATAAACTTTTCAACAATGACTCCAAGGTGTTCCTTGGGCATGCCATCCCCTTATATAGTGAGGATGGGTGCCAAGTGAACGTGGGAGAGGACGAACCGTCGCGAGACGTGGTTCGACCTCCCTTACAAATTCAAAATACAAACATAAAAAGTAAAAATGACGAGGACGGGGCCCAACAACATTGGCCCATTCCACGAATCCAAAAATACAAACACACATGAAAATGAGAATAAGTAAAAAGATAAAAGTTCTTACGCGGGGTACTTAAACCCCGGGTGGCGAGCGTCGGCGCGAGCTGCTCGGCGTGGCTGACGACATCCCGTCGCGTCATCCTCGAGATGGTTCTTCGTCATTGTGGCGTCGTCCTCGAGATGGTCCTCCATCACATCCTTACACTCATAGTCGGCAGAGAGCCTCAGCAAAATCTCCATCCGTAGGCTTGTGCGTTGTTAGCGGTTATCAATTTCAAAAGGAACTCGATAGTGAAATGGCTATGTGCTTGGCCATGATACCTGATCACTCCTCTGAGGATTCCTCTACCCCACATCCCGAGGTTTCTTAGCTACTCGAGAATTCACAAGTGCTTTCCCTAATGATTTGCCCAATGACCTACCTCCGATGCGTGATATTCAGCACACTATTGATTTCATTCCGGGGTCGTCATTACCCAACCTCCCTCACATCGGATGGACCCTACGCAGTACAAGGAATTACAGCGCCAAGTCCAAGAACTCTTGGACAAGGGGTTCATCTAAGAGAGCCTTAGCCCATGTGCCGTTCCTGCACTACTGGCTCCCAAAAAGGATGGGAGTTGGCGCATGTGCATTGACAGTAGAGCTATAAATAAGATTACGGTCAAGTATAGGTTTCCTATTCCCCGCATCGATGAGATGTTTGATATGATGGCAGGTTTGACAATTTTCTCCAAGATTGATCGTAAAAGCGGTTATCACCAAATTTGTATCCGACCAGGAGACGAATGGAAAACTGCCTTTATGATCAAAGACGGACTATATGAGTGGAAGGTAATGCCCTTTGGTTTATCGAACGCACCTAGCACTTTCAGCGATTGATGAACCACATACTTAGACCGTTCATAGGAAATTTTGTCATCGTATATTTTGATAATATCCTTATCTATAAAAATCCACACCCGATCATCTCCATCACTTACGTTTAGTTTGCGAAGTATTGAAAACCGAGCAGTTGTATGCTCACCCAAAAAAATGTTCCTTCCTTGTCAGTCATGTTTCGTTCTTAGGTTTTATCCTATCTGGCCAAGGCGTATCCGTTGATCAGGCCAAAATTGACGCCATAACCCAATGGCCAACGCCTAGAAATACCCATGATGTTCGTAGTTTTCACGGTCTTGCAACTTTCTACCAGCGATTCATATCCAACTTTAGTACCATCATGGCACCCTTGACTGAATGCCTTAAGGGAAATCATTTTGAATGGACGGTAGATACGCAAAAATCCTTTGAAGAGATCAAACTTAGAATGACTCAAGCCCCTATTCTCTATATACCTGATTTTGATAAAGTATTCGAGGTTGCCTGTGATGCTTCAGGGTTAGGAATAGGAGTCCTGAGTCAAGAAAATCATCCCATTACTTTATTTAGTGAAAAGTTGAATGATGCTAAGCTTAAGTATTCTACCTACGACAAAGAAATTTATGCGATTGTCCAATCCTTACGTCATTGGCATCATTATGTACTAAGGAATTTGTTCTCTACTCTGACCATGAAGCCTTAAAGTATCTCCATTCCTAGCAAAAATTAAATTCTAGGCACGTTAAGTGGGTCAAATTCATTCATTCTTATACCTGTGTTCTTAAACATAAGAGGGGAGTTGAGAACCGAGTCGCCGATGCTTTGAGTAGAGTCCATTTGTTGAATATTATGAAAGTCGAGGTTATTGGGTTTGATCAGATGAAGGACCTATATCCTGATTGCTTGAATTTTGCTCCCATTTTACAGATCTTAGGAAAGTACCCGAACCCTGATAACCAAGATTATATCTTAGAGAATGGATTCTTATTTTATGATCGTCACTTATGCATCCCACAGTTATCTCTTAGGGATTTTCTTGTGTGGGAGACACATGCCGGAGGCCTTAGCGGCCATTTTGGGAGAGATAAAACAATTGCTATAGTCGAGCACAGATTCTACTGGCCATCCCTTAAGCGAGACGTAGCTAACACAGTCTCCCAATGTCGTGTATGTTCCCTTGCCAAGCAGGTTAAACAAAACACCGGCCTTTACACCCCTCTTCCGGTGCCCGAAAAACCTTGGGACGATGTGAGCATCGACCTTGTGCTAGGGCTTCCGAGGACGAACAAACGCCATGATTCCATCATGGTGGTTGTGGATCGTTTCTCGAAGATGGCTCATTTCATTCCTTGCTTTAAAACTTCTGATGCTTCTCATGTCGCTCAATTATTTTTCAATGAAGTAGTGCGTCTCCATGGACTTCCAAAAAGCATAGTGTCGGACAGAGATGTCCGATTCACTAGCTACTTTTGGAAGACCCTTTGGCATCTTTTGGGGACGAAACTCAAATTTTCCATGGCTTTTCACCCCGAAACTGATGGACAGACCGAGATCATTCATAGGAGCCTTGGCAACCTATTTCGATCGTTGGTGGGAGACAACCTCAAGTCTTGGGATTCTGTCATTCCGCGTGCCAAATTTGCCTACAACGCGACGGTCAACCGTACCACTGGTTTGAGTCCATTTGAGATAGTGCATGGTCATCTACCTCGTACCCCTACCGACCTCATACCCATGTTACCGCATGCTAGAGTCTCAGATGATGGTCGTGAGTTTGCTGAGCATATTAGAAGTCTGCATGAGGAAATCCATACATGCATCATAAATAGTAATGCCTCATATAAACAGGCCACAGATTTACACCGTCGTTTTCGTGAATTTAAAGAAGGTGAAATGGTGATGGTGAGAGTTAGGCCAAAGCGATTTTCCTCCAAACGGGCTACTAAGCTTCATGCTCGTAGTGCCGGGCCATTTCCGATCCTCAAAGGAGTTGGGGAAAATGCCTATGCCGTCGACATACCCTCCTCATGGGGAATAAGCACCACTTTCAATATCTCAGATTTAGTCGCGTTTAAAGCCCCACCTCGTTCATCTAAAGGCCCTGTTCTACCCACAGACTTTCTGGTGAGCAAGTTTGACTTGTCCACTCCCCCATCACTACCTTCTGACTGGCATGAAATCATCGAGGAAATACTGGACGAGGTAATCACCTTCACCAAAGGTGGAACGGTGCAAAAGTTTCTTGTTCGTTGGCAGGGCAAAGCATCGACGGACGACACATGGATTACGGAGGAAGACCTGGCTCGCCTGCGCCCTGACTTGGTGACCCCGCTGGAGTGTTCAGATGCCTATTCGACAGAGTCGAGTTCTTTGCACCCCGAGGGAATTGATGGCGAGGACGCCAATACATCATCATCAGGGGCATCGATACGGTCAACCGAAGTCAACACTCCCGCTACAGACACAACGGCGAAGTCAACCAAAGTCAACATCTCTGCCACAGACACGCCGCAACCGTCGTCACGCACGTCTCCACCCGTGCACGTCCCTACGCGCGTCATGACATGTCGCCAGAGGCAGATCAACAACTGTCCTTTGGCGTGACATGAAGCACATCTTTAATTTCTCGTCTTTAATTTCTTGTCATTTTCTCTTTCCTCCAAGGCCTATATATAGGCCATTGTTTTCAAGAAATAATTAGGCAGTCATAATTCAAGAATCGAGTTTTGTTTAACTCTTCTTGGAGGACTGCCCAAGCCTCCCTATCCCTTGTTCAACCCTACCCCCGCCGCCCTTGTCACCGCCGCCACCACCACCACCTCGCGTTGCCGGTCGTCGTCCTTCTTCTCCTCTCCATTCGTCCCCTTCCCTCTTCTCTCTCTATCTCTCCCATTCTTGTACTTCGCCCTTAGCAGCCCTAGGCCGCTGCCCAAGCCGCCCTAGGCTACTGCCCAAGGCAATCCTAGGCTGCCGCCCAAGGCAGCCTTAGGCCGCCGCCCCAGGTCACCCCGAGCAGCCGCCAAACACAGCCCAAGGCCGCCGCTCCAGTTCGCCCCAAGCTGCCGCCCAAGGTAGCCCTAGGCCGCCGCCCTAGGCCACCCCAGGCTGCCCCCCAAGGCAGCCCAAGGCAGCCGCCCTAGGCCGTCCAGGCTACCGCCCAAGGCAGCCCAAGGCCGCCGCCCTAGGCCGCCCCACGCCGCCACCCAAGGCAGCCCTAGGCCACCGCCAAGAGCTCCCCAAGCTGCCAATCAGCACCGCGCACGCTTGTGCCACCGACGCCGGTCATCATCGAAGACGTTCGACGCTTTGAGCCACGCGCACTACGCGCGCTCTAGGTGCGCTTCACGCCCTGCGCGCACTCCTCGCGCGCCCTGGCGCTCCGCACGCTCCGCACACTCAGCGCCCGCGCACGCTGCTCCGCGCGCTCTATGCGGTCTGCGTACCCCACGCGCGCTTCACGCACGCGGGTATTCACCTACGCCTGACTCTACGACAACGACATCTACTCACTACTAGGGCCGTTCAACGCCCGGAACACCCAGAATCTTCCTCGTCCAGTGGGCCTCTCAATGCCTGTATTCGCCCAGCCTCATCACAATCTGAATTCCCTGCAACCTCTTAACGCACTACGGTGCTGAGGTACGCCTGAACTCTTTCCCCGCTGATGACTCTAAAATATGTCATCAAATAATCAAGTTCTTAAGTTTAAATTCATTACAATTATCTTGTGAATTCATGCTAAGTTCATGCATATGTATTGTTTTATGAAATCACTAACCCCACTTGATTCTTTGAATCAAGTGGAATATATTTAACATTTTATGGCTAGTGAACATTCAGAAACAGGTTAAGAAGATCAAGGAAGAGAGGAGGATCAAGAGAAGTGGGCAAAAATTCGAAGTGGCAAAAATTACGAAAATGCCCCTGGGCATGACTTAAGAGAAAACCTATAAATACTCTCTTGAGAGAGGAGTTTAGGTTGTTCAGAATTTTCTCTAAGGAAACTAGGGCTTGGAGAAGAGGATTTCTGCACCCTCCAGGAGCTGATGAGCTTTTGGAGTTGGAGAGGAAGAACAGACTGAAGATAGCTTGGATTGAAGAACCACGCCTCGCCGCAAGGATGTGACACCCGACGTGGGGAAATCTCAAGCTTCAGCCCTCTAATCCCTCTCTTCTCAGACAATTTTGGTTGGGTTGGAAGAGTCACAAGATCTTCCAATGTTTTCCAACTGAGGATTGGTTCGTTTTAGATTTGATTTCAGTTGAGCTTTGTTTCTTTCTTGTTCTGATCATCCTCCCCAAAAATCCCTTTGATATAGCAGAACCACTGCGCGCAGCAGCACCGCCGCGCGCCGCAACGCAGCAGCGCCGCGTGCAGCAGCGTCGCGCGTAGAAACGCCGCCGCACGCAGCAGCGCCGCGCGCAGCAACGCCGCCAAGACGCAGCAGCGCCGCAGCAGCGCCGCTGCACGCAGCAGCGTCGCGCGCAGCAGCGTCGCGTGCAGCCACGCCGCACGCAATAGCGCTGCTGCACGCAGCAGCGCCGCGCGCAGCAGGGTTTGCGCGCAGCCACGCCGCACGCGATATCGCCGCTGCACGCAAACACCTTGCGCGCAGGTACCCTGCACGCAAGGTGTTTGATCCTTTGCCCCCAAGGGCAAAGGTGCTGTCTACAGAGAACTCCTCTGTAGACAGCCTCTATTAAGTTAAATCTTTAACTTAATCAGAGCAATAGCAGTTAAATCTTTTGACTAAACTGGGAATTAAAGAGGAATTCTGTGATTTTCCTGAGGATCATTTAACAGAGTTTAATATTTATTTTAAATTGATAAGTGACATATCTATTGAATAAAGAAGGAAATTTCTGCTGTTTTCTCCTGCTCCCTGTGGATCAACCCTCACTCGCCTTACGCCGTGAGGTTTATAAATTTGTTGCATAAGCTCTGAACCTCACACGTCTGAACTGCTAAATAACCAGTAAAAATACATAAAATCTGAGCTTATCACCCGCTCAGTATTTTCTCGAGAAGTTTCCACTACCGTCAGAATTAGATTTGGTTTGGATTTTCTACTTCTTCTCCCTCTTACTCGAGTGCTTCCTTGCGATGCAAATTTGAGTATTGATTTCCGTGCATAGGCATCGTCACGGTGCAGGAAGACAGTACTCCCGTCCTCCATAAGGGTCGGAGCTGCACCACCAGATTTTCATCGGTTTTAAAGTCCAAATTCGACCGTGTGATTTCTGTGGCTGTTTTATCCCCCAGTATCCAATCCATCCTAGTCGTCCATCTACCCGTAGTCGGTGCCATCAACCCAGTCGTCCATTCTTTCGTCGTCCATTCCTTAGTCGTCCATTCCTCAGCCGTCCTACGTCACCATCCCTGCCAGTGGACTAAGAATGTGCATTCTACTCGCTCCCCCCTCTTGGAGAATATCTCTTAGGCCTCAGTCTAATCATGACTAATTCTCCCTCAGAGAAAGAGATTGATCTTGGCCCTTATCAGCAGCTGCCTTATATTGCTCATTTAGGGATGAAATGCGAGAATGAATGATGTCATGCATGTTCTTAATTTGTTCAGCAAATTCTAATGCATTATCTGAGATCCTATGCTGTGAATCTAATGGCATGAGGTCAAGGGGTCGACGTGGAAGTTAACCATAGATGATTTTGAACGGGGCCTTCTCAGTGGTTCGATTCACCAAATATTGAAGGCAAACTCCGCCCGAGGGAGTACTTGATCCTAGTGGCAATATTGTCGCCAACAATAGATCTCAGTAAATTACCAAGATTGCGGTTAACAACCTCAGTCTGGCCATCTGTTTGGGGATGATAGGCCGATGAAAATTTTAGTTGGGCTCCCATGAGGACCCACAACATCTTCCAGAAATAACTAGTAAATTTTATGTCTTGGTCTGAGACGATCATCTTGGGCACTCCATGTAGCTTGACGATATTGTCAAAAAAGAGTCTTGCTATCCTGGATGCATCGGTTGTTTTTAAACAGGCTACGAAGTGCGCCATCGTAGAAAATCTGTCTACCACAACCATGATGGAGTCGTGGTGACGTGTGGTTTTGGGAAGTCCCAAAAAAAAATCAATACTGATGTCTTCCCATGGTCTATTCAGGACCGGTAGAGGGGTATATAATCCTGTATTCTGCTTGGTAAGATTGGCACGAGAACAGGCGAGACACCGTGAAATAAACTTGCCTACATCTCTTTTCAACGATGGCCAATAGAATCGTTGCTCTAAGGAGAGTATCATCTTGTTCACCCCAAAGTGTCCACTAAGCCCATCCGCGTGTGTCTCCCAAATAAGGAAATCTTGGAGAGAGGTCCGAGGGATACAAAGTCGCTTACCGGAGAATAGGTATCCATCGGTAAGATGGAAATCCCTAGACTTTGGGGCGGCCGGATCAGCGAAGGAGGAAAGGACTTTAGAGAAATCGGGGCATTCGGCGTAGCCATCACGAATCTGCTCGAACCCAAGAACTTGGGTCTTCATCAGGTTGAGGACTAGGGGTCATCGGCTCAAGGCGTCGGTGACGACATTGTCCTTTCCCTTAGTGTGATGGATGACAAACGTAAAGTCCTTGAGGTAGGCTATTCATGGAGCGTGACGATCGCTCACTTTCTTCTGGTCGTGCAAGTGGCAAAGGGCGCTGTGATCAGAGAATAGCACAAACTCCTTAGGAAGGAGGTAATGGTGCTAGTGTCGCAGGGATCGCATGAGGGCGTAGAATTCTCGGTCATAGTTGTCGTATCTTCGTCGAGTGTTGTTCAGCTTTTCACTGAAGTACTCGATTGGGTGCCCTTCTTGGCTTAGGACTCCACCAATCCCAACTCCTGATGCGTCACAGGCGACCTCGCAGACTTTGGTGAAGTCTGGTACTTTTAGTACTGGCACCTCCATCATGAGCTTCTTGAGAAGCTCGAATGCCTCTTCGGCGATAGTGCTCCATTCAAACTTGTCGTTCTTCAATTGGTCAGTAATCGGTGCTGTTACTCCGCTGAATCCTGGAATGAACCTAAGATAGAATGTTGCCAAGCCAATAAAGCTCCGGATGTCGTGGATATCCTTTAGCTGAGGCCAAGCAGTAATAACTTGGACCTTGGCGGGGTCTGCGGAGACTCCACGCGAGGATAGAATAAAACCGAGGAAGGAGACCTCATTGGTGAAGAAGCTGAACTTCTTGGGATGTGCATAAAGTTTTTTTGGCATAATGCGGCACACACATATTGTAGGCGCTGGGCGTGGTCCTCCCTCCTCTTACTGTACACTAAAATGTCATCGAAATATACAACGACAAATCTGCCAATGAAGGGCCATAGTACCTCATTCATCAAACGTTGAAAGGTGCTAGGGGCGTTCGATAATCCGAATGGCATCACATTCCACTTAAATAGGCCATCTTTAATTTTGAAGGCCGTTTTCCATTCATCCCGAGGTCTGATTCGTACTTGATGGTAGGCGCTTCGTATGTCTATCTTAGATAAGATAGATGCGCCAACCATCTCGTCGAAAAGATCTTCAACTCTTGGGATCAGAAAACGGTACTTGACCGTAATCTTGTTGATGGCTCGAGAATCGCAACACATGTGCCAAGTCCCATCTTTCTTGGGCGCAAGCAGTGCTGGTACGACACATGGGCTAAGGCTTTCGCGAATTAAGCCTTTGGCTGACAATTCCTTTAACTGGTCGTATAACTCCTCGTACTTAACAGAGTCCATCCGGTAATGTGGGAGGTTTGGGAGTGATGCTCCCGGAACTAGGTTGATGGCGTGCTGGATGTTCCGAAGGGGTGGGAGCTCATCCGATAGCTTTGTAGGGAACACATCAGCATACTCATTGATGAGTTGAATGACCTCCGGGGCTTGATCCGTGTCACCTAAATGGGTGACACTGTTGGCTAGTGTTACCGCGAAGCACACGGAGATGTGCTCACAATCCAGCTCTAACTCTCGCCGGAAGATGCAGCCATTGGTGATAATGGCAGCGTGTGTAGTGCGGGAGGGGGTCGACGTGGACTAAGTCGGTAATGACAGTATTCGCACCAATGGGTATCAAATCAAGCGTCAACCACCGTATACAAAGGAGAAAGTGTGTGCTCGTCCCGCCAACTGAACGTCATGGTTAAATAACCATGGTCGACCAAGAATAATGCTACCAATCTTCATGGGTAGCATGTCACACAACACCTTCTCATCGTACGTACTCATCTTCAGAGATACATAGCATTGCATCTTCACCGGTAGAGTGGATGTGTCTATCCAGGACATTGTACAGGGTAGGGTGCGGTATCAACGACAGTCCAAGACGTATGGCTGTATCTTCGGACATTCCATTGATACAGCTACCGCTATCGACCATCAACTTATACGTACGCCCACCAATTTTGACGTACGTGTAGAAGATGGACGTGCGTTGAGCGACGTCGATGGGTTGGGGTGTTGCCGTGTTGGCCATGGGTGTAGGTGCAGTTCGTCCGACCTTGTTGAAGCTCCGTTGGTCTGCGGTGTCTTGTTGGATTCCCAACGTGGTGATGGGGTGCATCAGGGCTGGTGTGATCGGTGTGATCTGAATGTATCCGAATGGCTCATCAATATCCTCACTGTCGGAGCACTCGGCCGGATACTCGTCCACCTCGAGATCATCCTTCGGCTGTTCTTCCATCAGATTCCCATGTATATCCATGTGGAGGAGAGTGGGACAGTCGGTACGGCTATCTCCAAAACCCTTGCACTTAAAACACTGAATGGGCTCTCGAGAAGTATTCGGGGACCTAGCGGTGGAAATCGCCGAGGATGTGGGGGGGGGGCTGGAGTGGTGACCGGTGCCGTCGAGGGGGCAACCGTGCATGGAACTGCGGTGCTTCGTCGGGTCCAAGTCGATGAAGCTCGTGTAGCCGCGGGAGTAGACGCCGCGGTGGTAGTCGCTCGTGGGGCGGTGGGAGTAGGCGGCACTATGTCATCACGGCTGAGCTCATTGCTCTCTACGAGACTATAGGCTAAGTCCACAGTGGTGGGGTTCTATTATAGGACCCTTACTCCCAAATCAGGACGGAGACCATGGATAAATAATGCAATCTAAATTTGTCGACCTTCCACAAATTTGCATCTCATCGTATACTCCTCAAAGTCCTCTATGTAATCCCTGACCTTGCGCTTCCCTTGCTTAAGGTCCATCCATTTTAGCAAGAGGCGGGTCATGTAAAGCTTTGGGATATACTTATCCTTGAGCTTTCCCGACATTTCATCCCACGTGAAGGGAGGATCTCCTCGGCGTCGTGCTGCATCCTTCTCATTCTTCAAAAAAAAATTGGTTTGGCCTCCTAGGCAAGCCTTGGCGTAGGACACACAGAGGTCATCGTCCATGTTGTACCATTTGAAATAACGTTCCAAGTTCGATTCCCAATCTGTGTAGTCCTTTGGGTTCCGTGACCCTTCAAAGATGGGCACCTCAAGATGGATGCTCTTCTGGATTATGGCACGGTATGCCTCTCTTCGTTGCTCGTGTTCGTCCACGGGGTGACGAGCAGGCGACCGACGGGGTGCGTCATGTGGGTAGGCATGATCCAGATGCTCCGGATAATGTGCAACTTGTGGAGCTGGATGGGGATAGTATGGACACTCGTCCGGGTATCCATAGTGCTGGTAGTGCCTCGGCGGTGTCGGAGGGGGCGCTGATGGGGCGTACCCTTGATGTGGCGGATAAGGGTTTGGCCTCCATGGTCGACTATGCTCTTCCGGTGGATATACAGGTCGCAGTGTGGGTGGATACTCCGTGGTGTATCTCGGTATCGCCATGGGTGGTGCCGGGGGCTCCTCGTATCGGGCTGGTGCGGGTGCGGGCACTGACTCGTAATAGGGCGGGTGAATAGAGTTACCGCCATATATGGCTGCATCTAGTCGACGGGTGGTGGTGAGGTATGGTAGACCACCTGGTGCGAACGGGTAGTGAGGAGCGTGTGGTACCGGGATACAGTTAGGATTATGGGTCATCTCGTGATGATGCCCATGTGGGTCATAATGCCGAGAACTCCTGTTCTCGGGTGGATAGTAGTTCCTATCCGGTGGATAGGATAGGTCATCGTAATATCACTGGGTATGGTACACTTCTGGTGGCGGAGGAGTCCGTTGGTGTTCTCCGTGGTCGATCTCCCAATCTTGCTGCCTGCTGTAGCGGGGCAAGTGCATAAGCAGATCCTGCGGTCGTTGCGTCAGAGAGGGAAGGTCCGGCATCGGAGCCTTACTGGGGCGTTGAGGAACCTCGCTGGCCGTGGTGACACTGTAGTGCTCGTTCACCGAGGCCCTATGGGTAGGCTTTGCGGTGATGGAATGCCGGTCTTCGGATGCCTAAGATGCTGGTTGCATTGTTTCACTGAGAGGTACCGAGACCCATGGAGCGGGTTCCCTAGGTGGTGGGGGAGGTAAATTTACCTCCTCATTCTCCAAGTGCTCCCTTTGGAATTGTCCGCCTAATGGACCTTTGGGTGGAACACCACCTACGGCGGGATCATTCTCATGATCCTCGTCGTGTTCTGCTATATCGGCATTCCGATACTGGGTTTGCGTGGGAACCATCTTATGGTCAACATCCAACCGATATGTGTCTACGGGTTCTAACAAATGATGTATGCAATGAAATGATGTGTTATGGATGCAAATGAATTTTGAGATATGATGTACCTAATTGAAATAAAATTTCAAGTGATATGCTACCCACCGTGTTAAGCAAAAGCTAACACGACCGGCTCTGATACCAATATGATGTAACATGAAGGGCTCCGGGATCGGATGGCTCGTATTACGTCACAATAAGATGAAGGGTTGAGTCGATAAATCCCTTTAAATGCAATGTATGTCGATAAGAAAACCCCAAATGTGCAATAAGAGACGACTACGAATGGGGAGTGACGATCGACAACATCCACTAAGAAACATATTGATCAAATCAGACTCCGAATGACCCTTGAGGACCAACTAGACGTCTACGAGCAAGGGGCATCTGATGGCCCTGGGTTGTTGCAAGCCTAAGGATCAACCCCCAACAATGGCAAATCTTGAATCTTCAAGGACGACCTCAGAGTGGTCTTGACGAGGAAGCGTTGATGTCTCCAATAGATGTCTCCAAATCTTTAATCTCGGCCTCGGAGTGGTCTCGACGAGGACGGATGTTGATGACTCACAGAGTAATCTAGTCGTGAAGACGTGTGGCGGTAACCCACGGAGTCGTCTCAACATGGGACGGGAATATCCACGCTCCCTCTACTCTCTAATTCCTATCTATCATAATCTCTCTAAGAACTAAGGTAGGAAAGAACACACAATTTTCAATTTAGCAAAAGCCCTCTCCACTTGAGCATGCTATCCCCTTATATAGTGAGGATAGGTTTCAAGTGACGTTGGGTAGAGGACAAACCATCGCAAGAAGTGGTTTGACCTCTATTCAACGGTTACAAGAGAAAAGGAAAAACAATATGGACAAGGCCCAAACACCAGCCCAGTCCATAAGATCCATGAATGAAAATTACAAACATGCATCATGACATACATTCACTCATCGCATCCATGAATAAGCAGTATAAGGCGTCCGCGGATAAGGGTCGTCGGTCCATGTTGTTCTCTGAGGGAGAACTGGTCCTGGTCAGATTGAGGCCTGAGAGGTTCTCTCCTGGGGTCGCTACTAAGCTCCATGCTCGTAGCGCCGGGCCTTTCCCGATAGCCCAAAAGATCAACAACAATGCCTATGTCGTGAGCATCTCACCAAATTGGGGGATTAGTTCGATGTTTAACGTCAGTGACTTATCCCGATACCAACCCTCACCACCGATCATCGAGCCTCATAGCCACTTGAGCCTAAGTAGTAAAGAAAGTGAGAGCACACTCCTTCCTTCTCCGTTTCCCCTCCTTGTACGACAAGACGCGATAGAAATGATACTACATGAGGTAATTCACGCTGAGGGGGAGCGAGTTGGCAGTTCCTTTCTAGTCCATTGGCAGGGGCGACCATCATCCGACGACACGTGGATCTCCGAGGACGACCTTCACCGACTCCGTCTGGACGTGCTCTCGCCGCTTGAGGACATCGCGGAGCTTTGCTCGCCGGAATCGAGCTCCTCCCACCCCGGGAGGATGATGGAGGACCATCGGGAAGATAGCACGATGGGACGCCAGCAACCACGACGAGCAGCTCGAGTCGACGTGCGCCACCAGGGGTTCAAGTACCCCACGTATGCACTTTATTTCTCTTGTGTTTATTTCCTTGCTTGTTTGTGTTTCTGGATTTTATGGACTGGGCCAATGTTGGGCACCGTCCTTCATCTTTCCCTTTTACTTATATTTGCATTTCAAATTTGTAAGGAGAGGTCAAACCACGTCTCACGACGGTTCGTCCTCTCCCCATGTTCACTTGGCACCCATCCTCACTATATAAGGGGATGGCCTGCCCAAGGGACTCTTTGGAGTCATTTGTTGAAAATTTTAAGCTTGTGTCTCCCCTACCATAGGAAGTAGCGTAGGAGACTTGGCTAGTCTCAACCACGTCGAGACCACTCCGTGGTGTAGAGCCCACATTCCCCACATCGAGATCACTCTGTGGGAAACGCGTTTAAGCGTGCCGTCGAGATCACTCTGGTACGAGCAAAAGAGTTCAAGAAGTCGTCGCCGCCAAGAACTGAAGAGCCCTTCGTCGAGATCACGCCGAGGATGCTTGGAGGTTCTGAAACGTCTTCGACGCGTTATCGATCTGGGAAACCTGCTCCACTGAGGAAGCCCGCCCAGGTTTGTCAAGAATCGCCCATTTCTTGGAAGATTCTTGGCAGTTACCCGCCATGAATCTCCTTCTTGGCAGCCCCTTCCCACCTCCTCCATCCGTCTTCCCTCCACTTACGTTTGCCCATCACCCTCATCACCCCTCCTTCCCGACTCTTGGACCTTCACCACGCCCGCGCCCCTCCACTCCGTCTTCTTGCTTTGTCGCTACCCCTCTCTTCTTCTCCTTTCTTGATCCCATACCTACGCCCTGTTTCCCCTACTCTGTCATTCTTGCACCACTGCCCGCTCCCTCCTTGCTAACCCCATCAGCCTTCCTTCTTGATCCCTTCCCGCAGCCCTCGCCCAGTCCGTCTCCACCCGCTACAGCCTGCCCTCTCACTGTCCTCGCTCCCTCCCGGGAACCAAGAACCCCGACATCGCCCTTCCGTCCACCCTGCCTAGCCATTCTCGGCCGTCCATTCTCACACCCTCGGCCCCCACCGCTAGCCCAAATCTTCCCCACACGCTCATCTCCCTCCCGGCCTTCTCGACACGCGAGTGGCCTCGCACGGCCGCCTGCACCGGCTCCCGTTCGCGAGGGCCACGCCCGCGTGACTGGCCACCTCTGCGACAACCCCTGGGCGCCGGCGCTATCGAGAGTCTCTCCCGCGCATTTGGTGGCCTCCCACGCCCGCGGTTGAGCATCTTCGACAGTGCAACCGGCCCCGCGCACTACGCGGGAGCGTGCGCACTTCTGAGAGCCGTTCTCACGCTTGGAACGGGCACCATCCCCTCTGTGCAAGCCCGCCCGCAGCCCTGCATTAAGCACACGACTGGGTTGACTCACGCTCGCTCTCTACGGTTTCGAGCTGTACTGCTCCCACACGCCCTCGGATTGACTCTTCCACGCCACATCTCAGCACCGTTGACATCCTCATTGTGGATCATCGATACCCAATTCGGTCGGGCAACAAGACGCAGTGGACTAGCTAAACTCAAGGTCAGTCTTGTCTCCTCTCCGTATTCCCAGTATTATTACTCCCTACAGTCCCATCTCCCGCTATCACGTCCGCTGCCGTCGATTCTCGCCACATCTCTAAAATAGGATTAGCCACCCTCGTTGAGTGTAGGGTTTCTTGTGTTTGATAGGAGGGTTGTTGACTTGGACGCTGAACACTCCAGGGTCGTCAAACGCCCCTCACCGTCTAGACGTCTAGTTGATTCCGCGGGTCATTGGGAGTTTGATCTTAGGATCAATCTCCTCTCGTTGACCGGCACGGCCTGCACCTTCATCTGTTGAGTCCCTCCACTGCTCAATTGCTATTTTCCGTTCATCGAATTACATCTTACGACATAGCATCATATTTCCTGTGACGTAATACGAGCCGATCGATCCCGGCCGATCGTATTACATCAATCTCTGCTCTCAACTTCTGACTCTGCTTTTCTATCATATCTGAAATGACAGGGGTTAGTGCAGAAGAATTTGGATGCGGTTCTGATGCCGGACGTCGTCTCAACGGCGTCCGACCATCACCGAAGGAGGGAACTCGGTGTCGTATCGCTAACTAATCGGGTTACGTCCACGACGTCAACCGATGGATATGCGGAGAACAGAAATACATGTATGACGATAACGAGGACGATGGTTCTACAACGGTACGTGCAATGCGCCGACAAGCTATGAGAGCCAACCCGGAGCGGGGACGGGTCGCCAAGCTGGGTCAGACCAGCCTCCAAGTCGCCCGAGGTGGGTCGAGGCGCGCGCCGTCCGAATGGGGTAACTCCCACTGGAATGCTCACACGCGCCGGGAGTCCCGACTGCACCGGACAGGTAAGACGCCGTCTTTGTTTCGTCGTTCTCTCAATCTGTCCCACTCACCTATCTAACCCGAGCGGTGGAGGCAATACGAAAGAATACTGACGGAAATAAATGACGAAAGAGGCTAGGGAAAGCAGGTACCTTTCGCCGCGCTGGCGACGGGATTTTCGCACCAACTGGTTCCGCAGGAGGAGTTGTCGGGTGCGCGGAGGTTGACTGGAGCGGAGGAGCGGTTGTGCGCAGTCAGCGCGAGCGATGCGAGGAGGCGTGGTCGACGCGGTGGCGCGCGCGGCGAGCGCGGCGGGCGCCCGTTTGCGCGCGGGCGGTCGGCGGCGGCGGGCGCGGCGTACGCTGGCGGCGCGGCGGCGGGCGGCAGCGGCGGCGTGGCGCGGCAGCAGCGCGCGGCGGCAGCGGCGCTGGCGCGTGGGCGCGGCAGCAGCGCAGCGGTGGCGGCGCGGCGCGGCGCGCGGTGATGGCGCGCGGCGGCGGCGGTGGCGCGTGGCGGTGGGCGCGGCGCGTGGCGCGCGCACGCTGGGCCGCACGTGGACGGCGCGCGGCGGCGCGGCGGCAGCGCGCGACGGCGGCAGCGGCGACAGCGGCGGCGGCCAGCGGCGAAGCCTTGGTGGCGGTGCGCTGGCGGCGGCGCTGGCGCGCGCGCGGCGGCAGCGGCGGTGGCGCGTGCGGCGGCGTGTGGCGGCGGCGGTGGCGGCTTCCTTCCTCTTTCCTCTCCTTTCTCCTCCTCCTTCCTTCTTCTTCTTCCTTCTCCTCTTCTTCTTCTTTCTTCTATTCTTCTCCACGACCTGACCCTTCTTCTCAAAATACCATTCTTCAAAAATTTAGGTCAAGTGAGGGGAAGCGCCCACCTCTTCCCCTTATATATGGGTGAAGATAGGCCCTTCCTTAAGTCCAAAAACAACAAAACAAAACAAGGAAAGGAAAGGAAATAATGAAAACGGGCTTGTCAGGCCCAACATAAAAAGGGGGGGGGAAAGAGTTCCTCATATGGATCCTTCCCCGCTACACGACAACACGATAAAACCGAAAAGCTATAGAATAAGGTAACCGAAGGTGTCAGTGTGCTCCGGTGGTCGGCGTCCGCGTCATGCCGAGTAACGGAATGCGGGATCCCGTGTTGCTGCGGCGGCTCGTCGTGGTGGCTGGACTCGTCTCGGTGGCGAGCTGGGTAGTGCCGGCTCCTCGGGTGCTGGGTCGGGGAAGTCCTGCTGCTCCTCTGCTGCTGGCTCGATGACGTCCGGTGGTGACGCGCCATCAACCCTCCCGGGGTGGGAAGGACTCGACTCCGGCGAGTCAGGGTGGAGGATCGGCGACGGTGGAAGGAGGTCGGGACGGAGGCGTCGGAGCTCCTGTTCTGTAACCCACGTGTCGTCCGCGCAGGTGTGGCCCGCCCAACGTACTAGGAATCTCCTCGATGCTTCCCCACCTGCATGGTCAATTACCTCCTGCAGTACACAATCGATTGCCTCGTGCCTATCGGGTGAAACAATTGGGGGAGTGGTGTCGGCAAACTCACTCACGCTGAAGGGGTCTAGAGAGGCTGGGAGTGGGGAGGAAGAAGGGGCCCGGTACTGAGCTAGGTCCGCCACATTGAATGTAGAGCCTATTCCCCACGTAGGAGGAATTTCGACGACATACGCGTTGTCGCCCACTCTACGGAGGATCCGGAACGGGCCGGCGCTGCGAGCATGCAGCTTCGTTGCCGTCCCGGGAGAGTATCTCTCCGGCCTGAGTCTGACCATCACTAGGTCTCCCACGCCAAATGCTCTGGGTCGGCGATGCAAGTCGGCGGCTTGCTTGTACAATGCATTTTGCTGCGTGATCCTATCATGAATGCGATGATGTAATGCAGAGACATGCTGGGCAAATGCAAGTGCGTCCTCGGAAACCCTAACATGAGGATCTATGGGAGCTAGGTCTAGGGGTCGACGGGGTGCCTGGCCGTAGGCGATCTCAAAGGGGCTCAACCCGGTGGTTCTGTTCACCGAGGAGTTGTATGCGAACTCAGCGCGTGGTATGACAAGATCCCAAGACGCGAGGTGTTCGCCTACGAGGGAACGTAGTAGGTTGCCCAAGCTACGATTGACCACCTCCGTCTGACCGTCGGTCTGCGGATGGTAGGCAGTCGAGAACTTGAGCTTCGTGCCCAAGAGGCTCCACAGGGTCCTCCAGAGGTAACTCGTGAAGCGCACGCCACGATCGGACACGATCGAGGATGGCAGGCCATGGAGGCGCACGATCTCGGAAGAAGATCTGGGCGACCTTCACGGCGTCGACGCTCGCGCAGGGCACGCAGTGGGCCATCTTCGAAAACCTATCCACGACTACCATGATGGAGTCGTAGTGCCTCGCGGTGCGGGGCAGTCCCAAGACAAAGTCCATGCTCACGTCGTCCCAGGGACGCCTCGGCGTCGGCAATGGGGTATAAAGTCCGGCGCTCTTCTTGACCTGCTTGGCCAAGGCACATACACGGCACTGGGCAACTATGTTGCCAACATCGCGCTTTAGGGAAGGCCAGTAGAATTGGCCTTCCATGGCGGCGATCGTCTTGTCGCGGCCAAAATGACCGCCAAGGCCTCCGGCGTGACATTCCTAAGTGAGGAAGTCACGTAGTGATGTGCGAGGTACGCACAATCTGTTCTTAAAGAACAGGTATCTGTCAGTAAGGACATAGTCCTTGTAATCCTGGGATGGTCCTCGTCGGACTTCCGCGTTGATGGGGCCGAAATCAGGGCAGTTATCGTACCCATCTCGGATGGTCTCGAACCCCAAGACTGTCACCTTCATGACGTTGAGCACGTGAGTTCTCTGGCTGAGGGTGTCGGCTACGACGTTGTCCTTGCCCTTCTTGTGCTTGATGACGAAGGTGTAGTCCTGTAGGTACTCGACCCACCTGGCGTGCCGATCGCTCAGTTTCTGCTGCGAGTGCAGGTACTTGAGCGCCTCGTGATCCGAGAAGAGCACGAACTCCGATGATAGGAGGTAGTGTCTCCAATGCCGTAAGGCTTGGATGACCGCAGAGAACTCCTTGTCGTGACGTGGAGTATCGGCTTTGCATCATTCAGCTTCGCTGAAGAACTCCACGGGTGGCCCTCCGGCCGAGGACGCCCGATGCCGATACCGAGGCATCGCATGTAACCTCGAACACTTTCCCGAAGTCGGAAGCCGTAGTACCGGCGCTGTGTCATCATGAGCTTCATCCGCTGGACAGCACTCCCTGCTGCCGGTGTCCAGGCGAACGACTCCTCCTTGAGGCAGTCGGTGATGGGGGCCGTAACGGAACTGAAATTCCGTATGAATCGTCTATAGAAAGTCGCCAGTCCTATGAAACTCCTAACGTCGTGCATGTTTGCCGGGGTCGGCCACGACGTGATGGCGGACCTTCTCCGGGTGGCGGCTACGCCCTGGGCGGACACGATGAACCCTAAGAAGGCAACCTCGACGGGAAGCTACACTTCTTGGGGTGGGCGAGCTGCTCCTCGCCGAGGATGGTGCAGACCTGCCGAAGGTGGTCTGCATGCTCGTCTCTGGATCTGCTGTAGCCGAGGATGTCGTCGAAGTAGACGCCCAAGAACTTCCCTATGCAGGCGCGCAGTACCTCGTTCATGAGACGTTGGAAGGTACTGCGCGCGTTGGAGAGGCCGAAAGGCATAACCCTCCACTCATATAAACCGCCCTTTATCTTAAAGGCGGTCTTCCATTCGCCGGACGGATCCGCATTTGATGGTACCCACTCCTCAAGTCTATCTTGGAGAAGATAGTGGATCCCGCCATCATGTCGAATAGATCCTGCACACGCGGAATGGGAAAACGGTACTTGACCGTTATCTTGTTGATGGCACGGCTATCGCAACACATGCGCCACGTGCCATCCTTCTTCGGCGCTAGGAGAGCGGGTACTGCGCAGGGGCTCATGCTCTCCTGGATGAGGCCCTTCCCCAAAAGCTCCCTCACTTGCCGTAGCAACTCCTCGTACTTCGGCGGCTCCATGCGGTAATGCGGTAGGTTCGGAAGATGACGCCGGGCACCAAGTCGATGGCATGCTGTATGTTCCTCATCGGGGTAATCCGCTTGGTAGCTCTTCCGGGAAGACATCTCCGAACTCCGATAGGAGAGCCTCAACCTCTGGGGTGCGAGGGGTCACTGCACTGTCAGCAGGGACGTCAAGGGTGACGGCCAGACACATAGGTGTATCGTCACCCTCGCGGCCAAGGTCGCGAGTGAATAAGGGTCCTCGGACTATCACTAACCCTACTGGTCGGGTCGCGGCCGGCTTGCTGGCCGGCTTCGTGGTGTACGGGTGCCACGTAACTCGCCGCCTGGTGCATAAAGGAGTAGGTGTTCACGCGCCTGCTAAGGTGACGTCGTGATCATATAACCATGGCCGCATCGAGGATGATGCTACCCACCTTCATGGGTAGTACATCACAGAGCACGCCTCGGCGTATGTGTTCACCTTCAGGGGACGCGGCACTGACGCTTCACAGATAGTGATGAAGCGTCGATCCATGAAACGTCGTACGGTGGGGTGCTCTATCGAAGTCAACCCTAAGCCGCTGACCATAGTATCTGAGATCGCGTTGATGCAACTACCGCTATCCACGATCACCTTACACGCCTTGCCGTTGATCTTGATGTACGTGTAGAAGATCGATGTACGGATGGCCGCATCATCGAACGGTGTCGGCTGTTGAGCGGCCCGTGGAAGTCTAGCGGAGTTGTCAACCCGCGGTGATATCCTATCTCTACTGCTGCCGGGTGTGTCGACAGCGATGTTGGCTAACGGCCGGACGGACGCACGGCCTGTCACGGGTGGGGCTCCTCGCGCCTCGATGATCTGGATGAATCCTATCTGTCCATCGGGCTCCTCGTACTCGAGGGCGCATTCCTCGTTCCCGTGATAGTGGTCCTCCTGGGGTACGTCGGCTCCATCGCAATAATCCTGTTCGGTCTCCCCGACATCAATCAAAAGTGTAGATGGGCATTGGTGTGCCCGGTGCCCTCGTCCTTGGCATTTGTAGCACGTGATGTGTGCTTGACTTGGTGCAGCGCTACGGGCCGGGGCATCGCCGGTCGAGGCCCGGGCTTGCGGGGTAGACCCCACTGAGGTGGTTGGGGTCGTTCCTTGGCCCCCGGTGACCGGTGCGACCCGAGTGGTCGCGGGTAGGGTGGAACGAGCGGGTGCAAGCCGAACCGTAGGAACTCGCGGCGTGGTGTGCGCGTTGGGCGCCGGGGTGTCTTCGACAGGCGGATCCATGTGTTCCACTAGGTGGTATGCCTCGTCGACCTCTGCCGGTTGGCAGTCAAGGACCTTGCTGCGCAAGGCGGGCCGAAGGCCGTGGGCGAAGAGGCCGATGATGACGCGGGGGTCCTCCACGAAACGGCAACGCATCCGGCATTCCTCGAAAGCCTCGATGTACTCCGACACCGGGAGTCGACCTTGCTTAAGGTCGAGCCACGAGAGGAAGAGTGTCATCTGGTACTGACGAGAACGCATTTGTTCCTTAGCTTCCGCGCCATTTCTGCCCATGACATGATGGGCTGTCCTCGCTGCTCGCCGAGAATTGCTCATTCTCCCAGAAGATCTTGGCTTGTCCGCTGCCGTGTCTCGCGCACTCGACGCAAAGGTCGCCATCCATCCTGTACCACCTGAAATACGAGTTCATTTTTGATTCCCAGTCAATGAACTCCTTGGGCTTCCTCGAGCCCTCGAGACGGTGCGCCGGCGCGCGACGCTCCTCTGGATGCGCACGATGCTCCTCGCGCCGACGCTGCCGTCATCATAGTGCCGCCGGGCACGGATAGTCCTCGCCGCGGGTCCATGGGGCGACGGGGCGGAATGGGTCGTGTCCGCGTCGTCCCGTGGTAGGGACGACCATCCCGCGGTGCTCGGTCCCAAGGCACCGGGTGATGTGGTGGTGGGCATGCACCGTCAGCCCCGTAATATGGCGGGGGTGGCGGCCGTGGGTAGTCCTCACGTCGTGCCGGTGGCTCGTCGAACCGCGGACCACGGGGAGGAACGGGGTCGAACCGACGAGCCGGATAGTCACGGCTCGGGTCGCGCTCGTACTGACGTATAGGGAGATCAGGTCGAGCATAAGGGACCCCGTCGTAGCCACGGGTGTAGTCATCCCGCGGGCGATGCATGTCCCAAGCGCGGACATCCTGTGGGTCGCGTACGGGCTCCCTGGCTAGGCGTACCGGTGGCGGTATGCCGTAAAACGGGCGATCAGGGACCTCGTAATCATCAGCAAGGTCTGGGTCGGGGTGACCACGGTATTCAGGTCTACCAGCCCCGTAAGGGGGGCAAGGGGGGCCTCGTGCAACCGGTCCCGCCTCAACTCCGTGCTCGGACACTCGGGTGTCGGCGAGCATCCGCTCCAAGCGCTCCGTCCTAGCTGCCGATGCGCGACGTTGAGCTCCTTGGTCTTCCGGAAGTTCTTCTCTTGGCGGGTACTGGCGAGTGGCGCCGTCGCCTCGTCCTCTACCCCGCAGGGGTCGCTCTAGGGAGTACTCGACGACGGGAGATTTCCCGTGTGGTCGTCGCCTCGTGGTATCCCGGTCTTCGTAGTCACTCGATCGGGAGTCGTCGAGGACGCGCGGTGTGCCGCGTGGGGAGTGCTGGGATCGGCGTGAACCACCGGGCGATGCCGGTGATTTCGATGCGCCTGGAGCACCCGTGACATCGGGTGGGACCGGCGTGTCCTCGATATGGGGTAAGGTAGGTTCCGCGACCGGCGAGGCCGGTTGAGGTCCCGAGAGGGCAATCCGTTGCCTCTCGCCTCGCGACGGTTCGACTGCCGCGGGAGGTAGAACCTCTGCGTTGCGCCATCCGCGCGGATCGCGTCTCACGCCATTCCTGGGTACCGATATGGATGCACGTAAAACCGATGAATGCGCTGCACTAGATGCGATGCGCTGCGATGCGATGCGAAGTCGGAGACGTGCTGTGGGCGACCACAGCCGGGCTCTGATACCAATTTGATGCCGGACGTCATCTCAACGGCGTCCGACCGTCACCGAAGGAGGGAACTCGGTGTCGTATCGCTAACTAATCGGGTTACGTCCACGACGTCAACCGATGGATATGCGCAGAACAGAAATACATGTATGACGATAACGAGGACGATGGTTCTACAACGGTACGTGCAATGCGCCGACAAGCTATGAGAGCCAACCCGGAGCGGGACGGGTCGCCAAGCTGGGTCAGACCAGCCTCCAAGTCGCCTGAGGTGGGTCGAGCGCGCACGCCGCCGAATGGGGTAACTCCCACTGGAATGCTCACACGTCGGGGCGCCCGACTGCATCGACAGGTAAGCCGCTCGTCTTTGTTTCGTCGTTCTCTCAATCTGTCCCACTCACCTATCTAACCCGAGCGCGGTGGAGGCAATACGAAAGAATACTGACGGAAATAAATGACGTAAAGAGGCTAAGGAAAGCAGGGTACCTTCGTCGCGCTGGCGACGGGATTTTCGCACCAACTGGTTCCGGAGGAGGGAGTTGTCGGGTGCGCCGGAGGTTGACTGGAGCGGAGGAGCGGTTGTGCGCAGTCAGCGGAGGAGCGAGGGAGGCGTGGTCGACGGCGGTGGGCGCGCGTGCTGGCGCAGCGCGGGCGCGCGTTGGTGCGCGGCGGGCGCGGCGCGCGGCGCTGGCGGTACGCTGGGTCACGCGCGGCGCGGCACGCTGGGCAGCGCGCGGCGGGCGGCGCGCGGCGGCTGGCGGCGCGCGCGCGGCAGGCGCGGCAAGCGGTGGGCGGCGGCGCGGCGCCGGTGATGGGCGCGCGGTGATGGCGCATGGCGGCGGAGCGCGGCGCGCTGCTGGTGGTGGCGCGCGGCGGCGCGGCGCGCGCGGTGGGCGCGCGGGCGGTGGCGCGGGCGCGGCGGGCACGCTGGGCCGGAACGCGACGGGCGTTGTCGACGCGACGGCGGGCGCTGGCGGTGAGCGCGCGGCGGCGGCGCGGGGACGGCGCGCGCGACGGCGCGGGCGGCCGATCAGCAGCGGTCGGCCTTGGCGGCGGCGGCGGCGGTGGCGAGTGGCGGCGGCGCGCGGCGGCGGGCGTGCGGCGGCGGGTGCGCGGCGGCGGCGGTGGCGGCGGCTTCCCTTCCTCTTTCCTCTCCCTTTCTCCTCCTCCTCCCTTCTTCTTCTTCCTTCTCCTCTTCTTCTTCTTTCTTCTATTCTTCTCCACGACCTGACCCTTCTTCTCAAAATACCATTCTTCAAAAATTTAGGTCATGAGGAAGCGCCCACCTCTTCCCCTTATATATGGGTGAAGATAGGCCCTTCCTTAAGTCCAAAAACAACAAAACAAAACAAGGAAAGGAAAGGAAATAATGAAAACGGGCTTGTCAGGCCCAACATAAAAAGGGGGGGGGAAAGAGTTCCTCATATGGATCCTTCCCCGCTACACGACAACACGATAAAACCGAAAAGCTATAGAATAAGGTAACCGAAGGTGTCGGTGTGCTCCGGTGGTCGGCGTCCGCGTCATGCCGAGTAACGGAATGCGGGATCCCGTGTTGCTGCGGCGGCTCGTCGTGGTGGCTGGACTCGTCTCGGTGGCGAGCTGGGTAGTGCCGGCTCCTCGGGTGCTGGGTCGGGGAAGTCCTGCTGCTCCTCTGCTGCTGGCTCGATGACGTCCGGTGGTGACGCGCCATCAGGTTCTGGTTGAACCTGGTAAGGCTATTGGGATCTATTCTGGAACTACTGTTATTGCTGAAATTGGGGTTGAAATGGAGGCTTTCTCCATTATTGAAATTGTTCCTCTTCTGTCCAGCCCAAGGTGGTTGTTGTTGGTTGAAGGCATTCACCTCCTCCTCCATGGGCTGACAAGCTCCATCTTCATGATCTCTTCTAAAACAGAGAGCCGATTTTGGCTTTAACTATGGGGTCAACATTGAGAAAAACATTTCACAATGTTGAAGTGAGCTCATCTAATCTCTGGTTGGTCTCCTTGATC
This sequence comes from Wolffia australiana, assembly GCF_029677425.1. Classification (NCBI taxonomy): domain Eukaryota; kingdom Viridiplantae; phylum Streptophyta; class Magnoliopsida; order Alismatales; family Araceae; genus Wolffia; species Wolffia australiana. Next base: position 3,431,050 of record NC_135851.1, on the reverse strand, counting down.
CCTGCGTGCAGCTCAGCTTCCTTGGTATTGACCTGCAACACACCTGCTCTTTTAGGCTGCATGTTTCTCCCATTTTGACTTGCTCCTACCTCGTGCAAGTCAGTCTCTACTACTCTCTCTAGGATTTCAAAAACTTCATCTTCATATGCAGTGTATAAAGTTCCACTTGTGGCCAAGTTCACCTTATTCTTCATGAAATCTGACAGGGATTCATAAAAGATTTGGGCCAATTGGGAATTCTCAATTCCAGGATGAGGACATTTCCTTATCAACTCGTTGAATCTCTCCCCGGCTTCGCTAAAAGCTTCACCTTCGTGGGGGTGGAAATTATGAATTTCTCTTCTGTAGAAATGTGTTTTGGAGAGAGGGTAAAAATTCTGTAGAAATTTTCCCTGCATTTCTTCCCAGGAATTGAAAGTAATTCCTAGGTTACGATACCAAGCAAAAGGTTTGTCTTTTAAATTCAATGGAAAACACTTCAATCTAAAAATTTCTGTAGATAGTCCAGGCACGTTCTGAGAAGAGCACCTAATATGAAAATCATCTAACAATTCTAGGGGATTCTGTGCAGTGTGTCCATTAAATTCAGGTAAAGAATGTATTAAAGCATTGTCGTACCTGAACATTACATCCTCACCTACATTGATATTCATGTTGGTTTACCTCGAACTTCTTGAGGGAGTTGATCTGTCAAACATAGTTCTCCTTCTGTCCTGGTGTTGACGTCCTTCTTCTGCCATGCTTTGCTGCTGGTTGGCCTGTTTTGTGACTGAAGATTCTCGACGAGAGTCGCTTGGTTGCATCACTCCCTCTTCAATTCTTCCACAAGCTTTGGACCTTGTCACTACCATAGATCTCAAAGAACTGTGAGAAATACAATTAGCTGAGGAATTTTATCCTTCAGCTTCAAGAAAATGAAATAGAAAGAACTGAAAAGAAGTAACAATTACTATTTTTATACCGTGCTCCCTAGCAACGGCGCCACTTGATAGTCTCAAATTATGAGGTTTTTACTAGTTTTTCGTGTGAGTATTGACACAGTCAACAAATAAAATTAACCTCACTACCGTAGGGCGAGTAAGGTGTCGAACCACAAGGAGTAGGTAAGGAAATAATAATTTTCTTTCAGTTTAACTTGTCTTATCAACTTCTTTTAATTTGTTCTAACAATAAATTCTAAGATCTTCAGTACAATGATTATACAACAAAAGTGTCTGTTGAATATCAACTTTAGATCACTAAGCAACTTATATAATAATAATCAAGAATAATGGAATCGATAATCTTCAGTACATAAGTAATGAAATGATCTTCAATAAGTAAGTTAAATATAGATTTTCAGTAGACAGATTATAGAAAGTATCTTCAGTAGATTTAGTTTAGAATTATCTTCAATTAATTCAATCTAGAAAATATCTTCATAAGGTTAGATTTAATTTGGAAAATATCTTCAGATGGAACTGAGCAACTACAGGCTCTCGCTTGCAAGATTGCTCACTTACATGCTCTCTCTTGTAACTTGGGCGAGAGCAGGCCAAGCGTGCAGCCTTGGCTACACACGGCTTCTACGTGCGTGGCTGCACGCGGAGCTAAATATTCTCCCAACTCCAATGCTCATGATCTCTTGGAGGGTCTGCCTAACTCTTCTCTTCCAAGCCCTAAAACTCATTTAGCTTAAATACCAGACAATCTTAAATAACTCTTTGAAAGAGTATTTATAGGTTTCCTCTCTTAGGCACAATTCTTGGGCATCTTGGGCCAAGTAGGTGATTTTCAGTCCTTTGAGAATTTGGCCTTCATCTTGTAGAGGATAAGTCAGTCTGCTTAATCAGTAGCCTTACTTGTTGGATTTCATCTAAATCTGTACTCATTTAAATGAAAGATAAGGTCCAATCCACTTGATTTTCTGCATCAAGTGGGTTAGTAAAAATCATGCTTTGAATGGTAAATATGGAACTAATGCTTGCAAATAATGATTTGATTAATGGCAATTACCTGATTATTTTATGACATAGTTATGGTCATCATAAATCTCCACCGTCCGATCTTCTTAAAGAAGATCGGACGGCTAAGATCATATCCGCATCTTTACATAAGCCCGAAAGGCACATGCTTCAAGCCGGATTGGCTCGAAGCTTGGTCTGTTTTTCTTCTTATTTCCTTATGATCACGGCCCATTGGGTCGCGATCATATTTTCATTTTGTGGCCTGGCTTGACACGGTTTGAAAAGGTGCTATTGGGAACTTTAAAAAATGAAACAGTATTTTAATTTTTGTGGTTCTATTAACTGAATCAAAACAAAAAGCATACCTCTCATGTGCGATCTCTGTGGCCCTGTGTTGGGCACAATTTGGGCATGCACATTAGGCTCCTTGTGAATGGATTTCGCTGGAGGCTGGGCCGGCTTGGGTGCTTTGCACTCGCTGGCCTGGCTGTTGGCTAGAGGCTTGGTGCTTGGGCTGCTCCTTAGCCGACCCAATAAGTCCCCTTTTTCCATATTTATTTATACATGTCTTCTTTTTTTATTAATTTTTCTCTATTTTTTTCTCTTAATTTCTCAAACTTTATCTTCCTCCCTGCAATAGCATATGTACTAAATAGAGCATTAGAAAATTAGAATGGCCTTAAATAACTATATTTTTACTAACAAATCTTTGAAGTTCTAAACCATGCATAAAAAAATGACCTTAAAATGCAATGTTTTATCATTTTCTCTATTTAGTGCATGGACTGCAATATTTGATAAAATTAGGTAAAATACATGTGAAATGATCCCAAAATGCCTATAAATATGTATACTTTTATCACATATTTTGGGTCTATCAATGGTATGGGCACTTCTGCCGCTGACTTTGGAGGTCCCTGCCGGGAGAGTGCCCAGTGATCGTGTGGTCACCGTGGTCGGCATCATCCACTCTCGTGATGCCGTTGGTCCGCTGAAATCTTGATCGTCTGATCGCTGCAAGGATGTATGCAGCGGCCTTCTATTAGGTTGCCCATGTCATGGGTTGAGGAATTATAGTGCCTGCGACGTGTTTGATGCTTGTCCGACTGTTCACCATAGCCGACGATTGTGTTCTTCTCCACCCCCTAGGTCGGGGGGCTATTGTCACCGATCCGGCCCATTAGCAACACCACTTGCATCGTAGCCACTCTCCGCGCCTTCGGCTGAGTTGTTTTAGCCATGGCTGGTGCTCCGCCTTGCCTTTTTGCCTATGCATTGCTGCAGTCACTACTGTCTCTCTTCGCCTCCTACCTTTGACTGCTCTTGTGCAGCACCACACCGCCAATCGAGGGATAACTCACAACCTTTGACGCACCACGGACTCGCTACTTGCACCAGCTGCTGCATTGACAAAGGTCTTAACGAGAAGCATTTCTTTGACAACGTACATCGTCCCCTTGATTGCCTGTTATATTATTTTCTACAATATGCTCTACTGCGCTCGAGTTAGTTTAGGTGAGATGTTACTTCAAGAAAACTACAAATTGAGTGTCTTCCTAGGTATGGGTCCAGCCCGTCTGTTACGTGTGAGCGCCATCAGAGATATTCTGTTTGGCGCCATAGTAGCCATCATCACTCTAATGAGGGTCAGAAGGTGACCGTCGCCGGTTGTCGACCCCGAAGCCCAGAACTTGGCGAATCCCCACTAGTCGGGGCCTACACATATATCTACCTTGTCGTCACGTAGTTACATATCCCATTAGGGAATTATCCACAGGAGAACGTCACTTACGACATTTGACATCATCTAGTTGGCGAGGGCATTTGTCGTCTAGCTCCCCTCGCACAACTGGTGGCAAATACTAATTGCAGGGGGGCGACACTACATGATGTGTTGCCGTATGCTCCGGAGATGTCACTATAGCATGAGCATATGCGTAGCATGTTGGCCAACAACTGTGATTCAGATTCTATGATGATATTGTAAAGGTTGTGCTCATCGTAGATGAGAAGACCATCACAAATCACCATACCCTTGGCTGTTGTGTTTGTTTGGACTCCACATAAATATGAAAAGTCAAAAAGGATACTCCCAATGTGATCTCATAGAATACCACCCCCACCAAGTCCCAAATTTCCTTTGGCCACACCATCTACATTGAGCTTTAGAATGCCCCTTGGCAGTGGTTGCCAATGGACAATCTGTAGCCGAGTGGTGATGGTGGTTAAGGCCACCGAGATGTCCTAGGTGTGAAGTTAATGACATGTAAATGGGGAGCTCTGGGCAATGGGCAATTTGACGTGGTGTGTGCACCTTAACTAATGCTTCACGCAGCGCATAACATCCTGTGATTGCATAGGGTTGATAAGCCTAAAATTGGTGTGTAAATATGTCGATATTTGGTCTTTTAGACTTAAGCAATAAAATTTATAAATTTCCTTTAATCACTAAATACTAGGTATAGAGCAAGCAAGGGGTCGAACCACTGGGAGGCAATCTGCAAGAATTTTTATCCAATTTAAAATTAACTAATTCAAGAATGAATTAATTTTTCATTTAATGAATTTTAATTATGTTTAATTTAATTATGTTTATAATTAATCAAAATTAAGTAGAAACTTTATTTTGATATTAATATTTTTGGTCAAGATACTTTTGATAGGATAATATTGATTATTTTATAAGATCATTTTGGATTTCCAATGTTCAAATTAGGCTGATTTATGAAGATAATATTATGCCTTAAAATTTGGAAATTAATTAGAAAGAAAGGGATTTTAAAATTGGGCTTGAAGATGGACAAATTTTTTAATGAGATTTTAGATTTTGGTATTTTATAAGTTTAATTGAAATTTCCAACAATCAATTTTCAAATCGAGAGATAGAAAATAGGCAATCTAACCTAGAGACAAAAAGCAGACAAAATTTAGAGAAAATGGATTAGAGAAGAAATTTGACGCTAATTTTAGGATCTAAGATGCAAAGTGGGATAAGAATCAATGTAGAACCAATTATTAACAATCAGATCTTGAATAAAAAAAAATGCAATGCTAATTTCATTTCAAATCAACTTCAAGGGCATGTACATTTTTCCCATGCCATGGCAAATCATTCAAGAAGTTAAAAAATGAAATTAGAACTTACAAATTCTAATGATGAATCAGGATATGTCTACTTCCAAAGCAACTCCTGTGTCCTTCCTGGCCTAATCCTTGGGGAGAGCTTCAAAAAGTAAAATTTTCCTTTTCCATTCCTCTATTTAAAAAATTCAATAGTATTGATCATACAAGGGGAAAAGACAAACATCCCCTCAAAATTTCAGCTCAATGAGACGGCTAGATATCAAGATATTGCCATTTTAGTAGCGTTTAATTTCAACCGTTGGATCATTTTATCCTCGAATCGGCTAAAAAATGTCATTTTTTAATTGGCTGATGCCTTTTCCTTGCTTTTCCCATCCTTGGATCACGTTCTGACATGTCTTGGTGTGCATCCAATGGTCGTAATAATCACTGCAAGATAGAAACAAAACACTTTGTGTGGTTAAAATCATGCCATGTCGCCCTTGTCAGCCTTCGTTTTTAAAAAAAATTGTAAAAGACAAAAGAGCTCTTCGTTAGAATTATTACATGCGTTTTTTGATTGCCGCATGCATTTGATGCACGCGGCCAATTGATTACGGCATGTATTAAATATTACGAATATATATTCTTTTATACATGTGCGCGTGTCGGTTGCCATGTGCAATCAATGCACATGGCTAACCAACTGCGTACGAGGTATATTCTTATTTAATAAATGCATTGGAGATCAATTCTCCATGTGCATTTATTTCACAAAAAAGTGAACTTAAAAATAAGAAAAACAAATCATACCCTTTACCTCGTCGAGCGCCACGTTTCTCTTTTTGATGTAATCATTTGGTCATTATGGCATCGCACATTGGGATGCCATAATGAGCAAATAATGCTGTCTCTCTCTCCCTCTTTTAAAAGGCATCGGCTCATTCACCCGAATTTCAGGTGAATGACGTGGATGCCATGAAAATTCTATAGAATTTTTTTTTAAAATACTAAAGAAATCATTATAAATATTCTTTCAATTCAAAAATTCATTTCGTGGCTATAGAATGGTTAAAAAATATAAAAGTATGAAACAAATTCCAGAAAATTAATAAAGCCTTTACCAACCTCTAGCCAATTATTATTTCCCTTGTAAAAAAATTTGTTCAATGCAGTGAGGTTAAATTCCATGTAAAAATACTAAAAAATTAGAAACAATAATAAAAATATAAGAGTAAGTCATTTATCTTCAGTTATATATGATGACATGAAAATATAGCCATTAAAACACACATATGTAATGTAATATACATAAATTTAACATTATATTTGCAATTTTATCAGGGGGCACTTGTATAATGTAGAAGGGGCTATGCATATACCTTCTCAAAACACTCTAACGATGCTACAGGAGAGTGGGTGGGTAAGAGGGGGCGCCAATGATGAGTAAATTGGATCCACCATTCTATAGCAATCTCACTATGGAAGAAAATATAGAGATAGAGATGAAGACACAAATAGAGATAGAGATAAAGATAGAGAGATAGAGATAGAGAAAGAGATAGAGAAAGAGATAGAGATAGAGATAGCGATAGAGATAGAGATAGAAATAGAGATAGAGATAAAGACAGAGATTGAGATAGATATAGAGATAGAGATCGAGACAGAGATAGTGATATCTGAGCAGAGATGGGGCAACAGTGGCAGTGCGAACTGACTGAGTGACCAATACTGGTCACCCAATCATTTGTAGGGATGCCACAATGCATGAGCCTCGAAAGGAAGAATGAGATGCAAGTAATTATCGATGGATGCCATATGCAGAAACCCCAAGTCTGTATAGCGAATCACTGTCAAAAATAGTCCCAAGAGGACCTGTAAGAGAAATTTGCATCAATCATGAGCATCCAAATAGGTTGATTGGGAGAGGGTCCTAGGCATTGTGTTCATGAGAAAATAATATATTTAGGCATGTATACTTATAATGATCACTAAGTCAATCAGTTTTGATCCCTAGTAATGCGCTAGTTGATAAACCAGAAATTGAGGTAATTTTTACATTTAGGACTTTCTGATTGTACATAAATATTTATTATTTGTTTGATGAACACAATGCTAGTTAGGGTCAAGCCCACACGAAGCAAGTATCTAAGGTCCTGAAACCTCAATACAAGTATGGTGGACCTTCTATGCTTCCCCGCAAGCCTTGATCCTTATATTTTGCCAGGATCAGGCATTTTTCAATGGAAAGAAGAGACGAGATTGAATGAAAATACTTCAACAAACTTACATTAAGCAGGTTGAACAAACTGAATTCTGAAATAGGCCTTTTCCTTCTCGCGAGCCACTTGCTGGAGCACATCCAAAATGAGGGGCAAAGGAGGGAGAAAAAGAGAACTTATACATTGTAAAAATTACTAAAATACTTCTTGGACATTTTCTATTCTCTTTTATTGCCATTTTGCCTCTTTTTCTTTATTGGTTAAGAGATTTACCTCGTAATCTTCCAGCTTATTACTTTTGTAAGGTGTTTGAAGGCCCAATAGGTAGGTCAGGTTGATGCAGGACCACGTCCGAGACGAAGTCCTGCCACCACCGAGGGTTCGTACTCGGTGTCAAAGGGGCGTCGAGGTGCGACGAATGCTCGGGGTTTTGTCAGGCACGGAAGTCCTACGTAGACGAGCTAGAATGACAGTGACTCAGGAGGGGGTGTGGTACGTGCAGTTGCCGATGAGCAGGTAGAAGCCGACATCCGGAAATCGACAGGGTCGACCGGGGACAGTAAGGGGACATCCTGACCCTCGTCCGAAGGGACGAGGTCGCTACGGCGCCATGTGGGAGATACCCCGCCGGAGAGTGCTGGCAAGTGACGGGCGAGCCCGACCCGCAATGAACCAGGAGAGACACTCAAACAGTCGGCATTTTCACTCATCCTTTCTCGCTCACCTACGTCTAACCCGGGCGCGGTGGAGGCAATTGAGAAGTATACTGCAGAAAATAAGAGATGTGGGCGAACGGCGTACCTCGTCATCGTCCCGGGTTCGTCTCTGCGTTCAGTGAGGGGAGCCGGATGCGTCGGGCCGGAAGAGGGGGGGTCGGCGAAGAGTCCAGTAGTAGTGTCGATGCTCGGCTTAGACAGGAGGGCTCGGTAGCGCAATACAATTCCTCGAGCAGTCGTCGCGCGTGCGCTCTAGGTGGTCGGCTAGTGCGCTAGCGGTAATCGGCCGTTGGCGGTTAGCGTCGGTCCTGGGACCCACTGAGCCACGCTGCGAACCGGTAGTGAAATACGGCCTGCGCAGTCTCGGCGACCTGGTTAGACGATGGATGAACACCGGGTAGCAGCGGGAGCGAGCAACTAGGAGAGGACCGGCGGCGACAGGCCAGTGCACAGAAGGCGGCGTGAGATCAACGAGACGGAGGGGGGGAACTGCCTGGGAATGACATGGCACCGAGCCACGCAAAGACGGCGTTCCCGTGATGACGCGCGTGAAGAAGACAACATCGTGAGGGCGACGGGCGGCTAGACCACGCCGGGTGCAACTTAGGGCACCCCGAGGCCGCACCCGATGGAATCACCCCGCTCGGGTGGGGCCCTGGCATCGCGCGAGGAGCTGGGACTCGCAGTCAGCCAATGTGGAAAGCACGTGAACGGCGAAACGCGGTCTGGAAGTGCACCATAGGGGAACGCACGGTGGAACCGCGTAGCCGGCAGGCAGAGCAGGATGCGGTAGGATTACCAACAGAGAGCCTGGACTAGAGAGAGATGCCATCATCCACGGTCTGATCCGGTCCCTTCCTTCCCGTCTCTAGCTTCACCATCACCTGCTGCTTCTTCTTCTTCTTCACTGGGCGTAACCCTAACTCAACGGGGAGGAGGCCAACTCTTTGAAAATCAACGATACTTCAAAATTCTTCAAATGCAAAATTTTTTCTCTTTAGGGCAACCCTACTTCCCTTATATAGGGGGGAAGTGGGTTTGGCCCATTAAGCCAAAAAAACAAAATAAAAAGCTGAAAATTTTAAACAGCTAACCTATGACTCCAACGAGACGAAAGCGGCTCACGAAAATCAACGGAACGATGGGGGGGGGGAGATCCTTATAGGACAAACCTCCCCTCCTTACACGAGACTATGACGAGTCGGGAGAACGACGAACGACGAAGACTAAAAGCAAAAATGATGAGTAAAAAGAAGACGTAAAGAAAACGATACGGTGTCCGTTACCCGGAATACTTGAATCCGGGCGTGCGTACCGACGCCTTGACTTGCCGAGCGGGCTGAACGCGGACGGTCGGCGCTGTCGAGGGTGGCAGTGACGTCTCCGAAGACGTATCCGGGGCTGGAGCTGGTGCTGTGGGGGACGATGGTGATGACTCCGAAGGCGTGTCCGGGGTTGTCGCCGGGGCTGCGCCATCACAAGTCGTGGCCCAACCCCCACTGATTTCTCTTATAGAAGCGTACAACATTGTTTTATCATTTTAGCCCATTTGGATAATCAGTAAGGTCCCAAAACTTCTCCAACTCCTAAAGAATCATATCTTCTCATTCATGTAAATTTCTGCACATTTGAAACTGAAAAATACTCATCAGTAATCAAATGGATTGACTTTAAAGAGTCATGGAAGTTAATTAGAAAAATAACCATAATGTGAAAATTTGGATTTATAGCTAGTGCATAAATATTTTGTTAATTCAAATGATAACATGCTAAATTGTAAATTAATAAAACCAAAAATATTTAAAATATATGTAAATAGTCATGCATTTATGATGTTATCAATGACACCTAGTCTTGTGCTCCTAAAACTCGGCATTTGCCTCCACATCTCCCGATAGAACAGTTGATGTAACACATTGTGCTGGGATCAGACAGATGGTGTTACACCACAGGGAAAGGGAGTATGATCACAAATGCAACGACGGATGGGTGATGCAAGCGTAGTAAAATTAATGAGCTTATACATCAAAAGCGGCGTACCTAGGGTGTGTAAGACCAGAGAAATGACATGATGGGTCTAGGGTAGCAGACAGGCTCCCATTGAACCCAACGGATCAGCTCAAAGACCTATGGGATGGGGGACAATCGTTGTCAACAAGCATCCATGTCTGTCATCAAGACCGACACGAATCATTTTTGGTGGCTAAACCTATGACCCAAAAATTATGACACAAGAGCAGACGAGGATGAGACTAATGAAAAATAATACTAGAAAACAGAGGGGGAAAGATGGCGTAACCTACGGGCCAGGGGCGTTGGCACATGATCCCGTACACAAGTTGTTATGATGAATGGGAGATCAGCGAGGCCGATATCGATCGATGATGACGGCGCAGACGGCCGGATAGTCATGGGTATCTGAATGATTTAGCATCCAAGCGGCACATGAGATAGTGCGTTTGCTACCAGCATTTGGGTGAAAGCTATCAGTCAGTCAACTATGGCTAGGGCGACCCATCGGGGGGAGGGGAGCCAAAGAGGCAATAGTCCAAGACTTTTCGAATGATGGCGCGGCAGGTCTAGGGTGCCAATGGTGAGTGGACGTGACATTAAATCAGCGCGAACGTCCCAGCTGATAGCACATCACGTCTAAGGCATCAGTGGATGGCCGGTGTGACACTCGGGCAGTGTGAACATCCCAACTTTTGACATGACAGGCCGAGGGTGCCGGCAGTTGGCAGGCATGACAGCCAGACATCACGAACGTCGCACCCAATGGTAGAGGCGGGCATATTGTGTCCTTTGATAGGGAAGGTGAACTACGGTGGTGGATGGCACCCCGTGGGCATGGGAATTAATGGCTCGACAGATAGTGTGGCATGGGGACCCCATAGAGACGAAGAACTCAATTTTTCATTAATGGAACTCCAAGGGACATGAGAGGCATACTTTCCCTTACATAGGGTAGGGGTGGTTTCCCTAATGGGCCAAATTAGGGGAAATATAGTAAGTGGCAAGCACATTCCCGTAATGGCCTGAATAAAACTAAAAGCACAGAAAAAACATGGATAGCCCAAAACACGGGGGTCCTCAATAAAGTCCACAAAGACTAGGTACAAAAAATAAAACAAACACTTGAAGCTTGGGACTCGGTGATGTAATACGAAGGGCACCGTGATCAGACAACTCGTATTACGTCACAATAAGATCAAGGGTTAGCGTCGATAAATCCCTTTAAATTCAATGTATGTTGATAAGAAAACCCCAATTGAGCACTAAGAGACCACTACGAATGGGGAGTGATGATCGACAACATCCGCTAAGAAAGATATTGATCAAATTAGACTCCCAATGACCCTTGAGGACCAACTAGACATCTACGAGAAAGGGGCGTCTGACGGCCCTGGGTTGTTCCAAGCCTAAGGATCAACGAGTAATCGTTTACCGCCAAGAAGTCCTATCACTCGGCAGGTGGCTATCCTATAGCAATTATCGTCGTAACCCAAGGCAGAGGAATTGATAGCAGACGACGGCACTGTAATAGGTAATGATACTGAAAGTAACGGTGGGAGAAGTGAGAAGATACCTGAATTAATGGAGTCCATGGCAGGGTATGAGATCTCGACGAAATCAAGGGCATTGGCGAGTGATGACTCTCAGTATGTCATAAAATTATTAAGGATTCACTGGGCATCTGATGACTCTCAAATATGTCATCAAATAATTAATCTTCTTAGTTTTCATTCATCAAAATTAGAATGTTAATTCATGCTAATTTCATGCATATCCATCATTTTATAAGATCACTAACCCCACTTGATTCTTTGAATCAAGTGGAAGATATTTAACATTTTATGGTTAGTGAACATTCAGAGACAGGTTAAGAAGATCATGGAAAGAAACGAGGATCAAGTGGAGCGGGCGAAAATTCAAAGAAGCAAAAATTATGAAAATGCCCCTGGGCATGACTTAAGAGAAACCTATAAATACTCTCTTGAGAGTTGAGTTTAGGGCTTCAGAATTTTCTCTAAGGAAACTAGGGCTTGGAGAAGAGGATTTTTGCACCCTCCAGGAGCTGATGAGCTTGTGGAGTTGGAGAGGAAGATCAGACTGAAGATAGCTTGGATTGAAGACCTACGCCTCGCCGCAAGGATGTGACACCCGGCATAGGGAAATCTCAAGCTTCAGCCTTGTAATCCCTCTCCATTTTAGACAGTTTTGGTTGGGTTGGAAGAATCTTCAGATCTTCCAACAATTCCAATCAACATTGTTTCTGTTTAGTTTGGATTTGAAAGTTTATCAATTTTTTTTAAGTTTTGTTCTTGTTTTCCTTTGCCACTTCGTTCCTGTTGTTCATCCTCTCTGTCCAATCGAATTCTCCCCCCGAAAGAGCCAAGCTACCCAGCCTTAGCAAGTTGAGCAGCCCTGCAGCTGCGTGGCCGTTGCTCTGCGTGCCTTAGCAGCGCAGCAACGCTCGCGCACAGCCCTGCTGTGAGCGCTTGACCGCGGCGCGCGGCCGAGGCCATGCATTGCAAGGTCGCGTGCGAGCGCAGCTGCATCGCAGCCTGCGTGCGCAGTAGCGCCGCGGCCACGCCGTGTAGCTGCAGCCACGCGCAGCGGGGGCTACGCGCGCGCACGCTACCTGCAGGTGTGCACGTGCAGGCACATCCCCCTCGGCAGTTTAAGCTGCGGGTGAGGCGGCCTGCACAAACGCCCACCACTTGTTTGGTAAATTGCCAAACAGGTTGGCGAGAGCGTGAAGACTGGTAAGCTGAGTCGCTTATCAGTCGTCTGCTCATTCCTTAAGTAGAGGTTACCACCTCAAAGTTAAGGTTGCCTGCGCATCTTCCCTAAAAGAATTTATTGAGTTCTATTGAATAGTATCCTATAAAATGCAAGTGCAGACCTACAACCTGAAAGTTATATTGCATTAAAACGAATTCCCTGCTGATTTCCTTGCTCCCTGTGGATCGACCCTCACTTGCCCTAGGCCGTGAGGTTTATAAATATTGTTGTATAAGCTCTCAACCTCACACGATTATCTTGCTAAACAACCAGCAAATTCACCTAAAATTTGAGCTTATCAGCATCAAAGTATCATTTGCATACATTTAGTCCACATTTGTCATATTTTTTGTGCATTATTTCCATACTTACTAACCCCACTTGATTCTCTAAATCAAGTGGATTCGATCTCACCTCTTTGATTAATGAGTTCAGATGTGGATCAAACATAATGGAGAAAGCATCTGACCAAGAGAGGGTGGCGAAATTTACAAGGAAGAAAAGCCCTAAAAACTCCAAGAAGCACAAAAGAAAGAGAAACCTGTAAATAGTCTCTTGAAAGAGCATTTTAGGTTGTCCAGAAATTCTGTCCAAACAGGCTAGGGCTTGGAGAGAGGAGTTCTGCAGACCCTCCAAGAGCTGATGAGCATTGGAGCTGGGAGAGAAGCAAGCTGAGGCATAGCTAGAGCAAGACGATCATCATCTTGCTGCAAGGGTGTGACACCAGGTGGTGTGACTGTTCTAGCTTCAGTTGTTGTCTTCTTCTTCCTTCTAAGACAATTGAATTTGGGATTGGAAGGTACTGAGTAGTGTTTTCCAATTGTTCCAGACAAAATTGTTCCTTTTTCTAGGTTAATCTCAAGTTTATCTGTTCAAAATTGTTCTCTACAATCTGTTCCTGTTCAATTTCATCTTCACATCAGTGTTTTTTTTGGTTGATTGCCACCTCTGTGCAAGCTTTGCCAATCCTGCGCCCATCCTAGGCTGCACACAGCCAAGGCCGCGCGCAGCAAGGCCGCACTCAGCAGAGGCGCAGCAGCTGCCAAGGCTGCGCGCAGCAGCAGCCAAGGCCACACGTAGCCAAGGCCGCACGCAGCCAAGGCCGCGCGCAGCAAGGCCACACGCAACAGCAGTCAAGGCCACGCGCAGCAAGGCCGCGCACAGCCAAGGCCGCGTGCAGCAAGGCCGCGCACAGCCCAGGCCGCGCACAGCCAAGGCTGCACGCAGCAGAGGTCGTGCCCAAGCTGCGGTCAGACAAAACCGCGCGCAAGCTACGTGCACTTCTGTGCGCCAGCCGCGCGCAACTCTGCGTGCACAGTCACACCCTGTGTGCAGAATCCTTGCACACAGAATGCAGCTGCAGCACACCTGAGCGTAATTCTATGCACTGAGAACAACACGCAGCTAAGAAGCTATGCGTTTGGTCACGATTCACTCAGAGCTACAGGCGCTAGCCTGTAACAGAGCAGTTTCTTTGATTATTAGCTTCTACGAAGCTAATTGGTGAAGAATTTCATTAACGTGCATTGACATTATTCTATGAATGCTCAGTGAAGATTATTTTACAGAGGAACACTGAAGATATTACACTTGACTGTTAAAACAAATTATAAAAGGTAAATAAGATAAGCTAGATAGAAAGGAACTACTGTTCTCTTATCTGCTCCCTGTGGATCGACACCCTACTTGCCCTAGGCTGTGAGGTTAATTTTAGTGTTGATTAGCTCAAATACTCACACGACCAACCGGTAAATAACCAGTAAAAAACCCAAAATTTGAGCTTATCAGTGAGATCCCGTCGACGGTGAAACGACAATGATGTAGGACGACTAGGAAATGGACGATTAGAGGGGCGGAAGAATGATAATGACGGGTGGAAGGTAATGGATGGATTGGGTAAGGGAGGGATAAAAAAGACCACAGAAATCCACACGGTCGAATTCAGAGTTTAAAATCGATGAAATACTGGTGGTGCAACTCTGATGCTCGTCGAGGCCGGGAGTACTGTCTTCACCTACCGCAACGATGCCGAAGCACCAAAAGCAATACCCGAATTCACATCACGAAAGAAACTCTCAAAGAGAATTGTAGGAAAATCTAAACCAAATCAAATCTGACGACGGTGGAGACTTCTCATGGAATACTGGACGGAGAACACTTAGACACTAAAGAGTTCAAGCGTACCTCGGCACCGTAGTGCGTGAAGAGACTTCGGGGAATTCTGATCATGATGAGGCTGGGCGAATCCGGGCATAGAGAGGCCCACTTGATGAGAAAGTCTGGGCGTTCTGGGCGTTGAACGGCCTTGGTAGAGAGTGAGATAGACGAACGGACGCGGATATGATAGTCGTGCGTGGGCACTGATGCGGAAGGTGACCTTGGATAGCCCCGGGGCGATAGCCTTAGGCAGCCAAGGGTTGACAGTCTTAGGCAGTCAAGGGTGGTTACCATAGGCGGCCTAGGGCTACAGCCTTGGGTGGTCTTGGCGGAATGCCCTAGGCAGCCTGGGGCAGCGGCTTTGGGCTGCCTTGGGCGGCAGCCTGGGGCGGCGGCCTTGGGCTGCCTTGGCCGACAGCCTGGGGCTGCCTAGGCGGCAGCCTTGGGCTGTCCTGGGTGGCAGCTTGGGGCGGCTTGGGCGAGGGACAATAAGGGGACATAAAGAGAGAAAAGAGGGAAGGAGAGGAAGAGAGGAACGGAGAGGAAGGGAAGAGAGGGGAGGAAGGACGAGGAGATGGGAGACCGGCGACGCGAGGCGGTGGCGGCGACAGCGGTGATAGGGTGAGATGAAGGGTAGGGAAGGCTGGCCAGTCCTCCAAGAAGAGTTAAAACAAACTCAATTCTTGAATAATGACTGCCTAACTGTTTCTTGAAACAATGGCCTATACATATAGCCTTGGAGGAAAGAGAAAATACAAGTTAACGACGAGTAATTAAAAACGAGAAATGGAAGAGGAGAGACGCTACTCGTGTCACGTCAGGGGGCAGTTGTTGATCTGCCGTTGGCGACGTGTCATGATGCGTGCAGGGGCGTGCGTGCGTGGAGACGTGCGTGATGCCGGAGTGTTGACTTCGTCCGATGAGGTTGGTGGCATGTCCGTAGAGGCGTCGTTGACTTCGTTTGACGGTGGAGACGAGTCCAATGTCGATGCGTTGGCGCCCTCGCCATCAGACAATGGAGAGGATCTGGCATGCAGAAGGACGACACAACACGTGAGCAGCGTAGGGCGGTTGTGGCCAGGAGATCTGGCGCGAAAGCAATAGAGGTCATGATGCGGGACGGACGTCGTTGACTTCCTGCGGCGGAAGTGTGGGTCCGTTCGTCTGGCTCGGGGACAATCATTTGAGATGGCACTTCCCGCTTTTGGTGGGTGGGGGAGGTTCAGCCAGTCGGATGATGAAGACGGCGGTGAATAGGGCAGCGGCGACGGACCTCGCGGTGTCGGGGCTCTCGATGACGGCGGTCGGCGACGAGCTTGAAAGGCAGCGGCGGGCAGCAGTTGGAGGCAGCAACGGGCGACAGCCTGAGGCGGTGGGGCTAGCGGCGGCAACGGTGGCCTCGAGCGGCATTAGCGGCAGCGTCGAGCGGTGGCAGCATCAAGCAGTGGGGGCATCGAGCGGCGATGGCGTCGAGCAGCAGCGGCGCGCGGGGACGGCGTCGAGCGGCAGCAGCAGCGGCGAGCGATGGCATCGAGCGGCGGCGACGTCGAGCGGTGGCGGCGTCAAGCGGTGGCGGCATCGAGAGGCGGCGGCGAGCAGCGGCGGTGGGATCGAGTAGTGACGGCGGTGGTAGTGTCGAGCGGTGGCGGCGAGCGGCGGCGGCGGCAAGTGGTAGTGGCGGCGGCGACGAGCGGCGAGCGGCGGCGGTGGCGATCGGAGATGGCAGCGGCGGCTAGAGGTGGCGGCGGCGGCGGCGGCGGCGGCCGGTGGTAGTTGCGGTGGCCGGAGATAGCAGCAGCGGCTGGAAGGAATGGCGGTAGCCTGTGGCGGCGGCAGCGGCGGTCCCGGACTGGGCCGTGGTTGGGCCGCGGTCTGAGTCGCGTGATGTGCCCTGGTCTCGGCTGTGGTGATGGGCCACGGCACTAGGCCGTGGTGATGGGCCGTGGCACTAGGCTGCGGTGATGGGCTGCGACACTAGGCTGCAGAGATGGGCCGCAGCACTCGGCCGCAGTGATGGGCCAGTGGCGGCCCAATATCGAAGGCCCACAGGGGCTAGGGCTGACCTGGCAACCTTAGGAAGCATGCCAGGTGTCGAAAAGAGCGACGCCTCGGGACGCGGCCAGGGCGGCTAGGGCAACAACTGCCTTGGGCCGGGGGGGACGGCACCTCAGAGCGCGGTCACAACGGTTGGGCCTGGCTGGCTGGATCCAGCCCATTACTCCGATTAGCCCATTGGGCCAGTCGGCTGAGCCTGGGCGCGCGGTGGCACGACCTAGCTCAGCGATTCGGCGCGATAGGGCGGGGCTGGGCGCGGCATAGGGTGGCGCAGCGTGGCGCGGCACGGCTGGGCGCGGCGAGGGGCGGCGCGACAGGGTGTGGTGCGGTTGGGCACCGCGTGGCTGCGAGTGGCAGCGGTGCGCAACGGTACTAGAGCGGCTCGAGTCGCGGTGAATCGGTGCGCAGGTGGCACGTCCGGCGCGTGGGCGGTGCAGGTGGCGCGCGGCTGACGTGGGCGTTGCGCGGATGGCGCGGCGGCACACGAGCAGCGCGGGCAACGCGAGCAACACGTGGGCGGCGCGCGGGACGCGCAGGTGGTGCACGGGTGGCACGGGGCGCGCGGAGCGGCTGGAAGGTGCTGGCGGCGGCGGTGCCGCCGATGGTGGCGGAGCCGCCTTCTTCTAGGGTTCTCTCTAGCCCTCTTTCTCTATTTCCAAAAGTCTGTTTTCTCAAAGGGAAAAGTCTGTTTCTTCTATTACATAGGGGTCTTTATATAAGACCCATGAGAAAAAAAACAAGGGAAAACCTAATCTAAAAGATTGGATTTATCTAAACCTAGGAAAAAACTAGATATTTGAGGGCTTCGCCATCAGGTCAGGGCGTGGACGTGCCAAGGCGCCTGTGCACGGTACCGCAGGCACGGGCTGCGTAGTGGCGCGAGTGGCGTGTGCCCCTGGGACGCGCGTGCTACAGGTGCATACGGGCGCGTTCGGGCACGTGCGGCTTGGGGACATGCGGGCTCATGCGGCTCGCGGCGTGCAGACCTTTTGGTCTAAAGGATTAGGGCGCCCACCCTTTCCCTTATATGGGGTGGAAAGATGGGGCCCTAATGGGCCAAACAGGGTCCTTTTGGGGAGCCCTTATAAATGGTGATGGCGAGGACGCCAACACTTCAGCATCGAACGCGTCATCATGGTCAACCAGAGTTAACACGCCCGCTACGGACCATGGTCAACCAGAGTCAGCCGAAGTCAACATGCCACAACCGTCGACAAGCACGTCTCCATCCACGCACGTCCCTACGCGCGTAATGACACGACGCTAGATGCAGATTCACAACTGCCCTTTGGCGTGACACGACGCACATCTTTATTTTCTCGTCATTTTCTCTTTCCTCCAAGGCCTATATATAGGCCATTGTTTTCAAGAAACATTAGGCAATCATAATTCAAGAATCGAGTTTTTGTTTAACTCTTCTTGGAGGATTGCCCAGCCTCCCCTATCTTCCACCTTCCAAACCCTAGTCGCCGTCGCCGCCGCTGCCGCCACTGCCTGATGGAGGACCATCTCGAGGACGACACCACGATGACGAAGAACCATCTCGAGGATGACGCGACGGGATGTCGTCAGCCACGCCGAGCAGCTCGCGCCGACGCTCGCCACCCGGGGTTTAAGTACCCCGCGTAAGAACTTTTATCTTTTTACTTATGCTCATTTTCATGTGTGTTTGTATTTTTGGATTTGTGGACTGGGCCAATGTTGTTGGGCCCTGTCCTCGTCATTTTTACTTTTTATGTTTGTATTTTGAATTTGGAAGGGAGGTCGAACCACGTCTCGCGACGGTTCGTCCTCTCCCACGTTCACTTGGCACCCATCCTCACTATATAAGGGGATGGCATGTGATGGCGCGTCACCACCGGACGTCATCGAGCCAGCAGCAGAGGAGCAGCAGGACTTCCCCGACCCAACACCCGAGGAGCCGGCACTACCCAGCTCGCCACCGAGACGAGTCCAGCCACCACGGCGAGCCGCCGCAGCAACACGGGATTCCGCATTCCGTTACTCGGCATGCCGCGGACGCCACCACCGAGCACCCCGACTCCTTCGGTTACCTTATTCTATAGCTTTTCGGTTTTATCGTGTTGTCGTGTAGCGGGGAAGGCTCCACATGAGGAACTCTTTCACCCCCCCCTCGTTATGTTGGGCCTGACAAGCCCGTTTTCATTATTTCCTTTCCTTACCTTGTTTGTTTTGCTGTTTTTGGGACTTAAGGAAGGGCCTATCTTCACCCATATATAAGGGGAAGAGGTGGGCGCTTCCCCTTACTTTGACCTAAATTTTGAAGAATGATATTTTGAGAAGAAGGGACAGGTCGTGCAGAAGAACAGAAGGAAGGAGAAGCAGAGGAGGAGGAAGAAGAAGGGGGGAGGCAGCCGAGAAGGGGAGGGGAAAGAGGACGGGCACCCGCCGCCGCCGCCGCGCCGCTGCGCCACGCTGCGCCGCTGGCCGCCGCGCTGCGCGCTCGCCGGCCGCGCCGCCGCCGCTCGCCGCCAAGGCGCTTATCGCCGGCTGCCGCCGCGCTCGCGCCGCGCTGCCGCGCGCCGCCGCGCTGCGCCGCCGCCGCGCCACGCGCGCTTGCCGCTGCACGCTGCCGCCGCGCGCCACCGCCAAGGCCGCCAAGCGCCATCGCTGCGCCATCGCCGCTGGCGCCCGCTGCGCCGCCGCCACCGCGCGCGCCACACCAGCGCTGCCGCTGCGCGCCACCGCCAAGGCGCTGCCGCGCTGCCTCGCGCGCCACAAGGCTGCGCGCGCGCCGCCGCCAAGACGCCCGCGCCGACTGACCGCGCCGCCGCTGCGCGCCGATCGCGCGCCACCACCGCCGACCACATCTCCTCGCACGCTCCGCGCTGACTGCGCACGACCGCCTCCGCACCAGTCAACCTCCGCGCACCCGACAACTCCCTCCTCCGAACCAGTTGGTGCGAAAATCCCGCCGCCAGCGCGACGAAGGTACTCTGCTTTCCTAGCCTCTTTACGTCATTTATTTCCGTCAGTATTCTTTCGTATTGCCTCCACCGCGCTCGGGTTAGATAGGTGGGGGGGACGGATTGAGAGAACGACGAAACAAAGACGAACGTCTTACCTGTCCGGTACGAGTCGGGACGCCCCGACGCGTGTGAGCATTCCAGTGGGAGTTGCCCCATTCGACGGCGTGCGCGCCCTCGACCCACCTCGGACGACTTGGAGGGCTGGACCGACCCAGCTTGGCGACCCGCCCCCGCTCCGGTTGGCTCGTAGCTTGTCGGCGCATTGCACGCACGCTGTAGAATCATCGTCCTCGTCATCATCATACATATATTTCTGTTCTCCGCATATCCATCGGTTGACGTCGTGGACGTAATCCGATCAGTTAGCGATACGACACCGAGTTCCTTCCTTCGGTGACGGTCGGACGCCGTTGAGACGACGTCCGGCATCAAATTGGTATCAGAGCCAGGCTGTGGTCGCCACAGCACGCCTCCGACTTCGTGATCGCATCGCATCGCATCGCATCTAGTGCATCGCATCCATCGATTTTACGCGGCATCCATCTCGGTCCCCAGGGAACGGCCGTAGAGACGCGATCCGCACGGATGGCGCAACGCGGAGGTTCTACCTCCCCGCGACGAGTCGAACCGTCGCGAGACGAGAGAGGCAACGAGATTGACCTCTCGGGACCTCAACCGGCCTCGCCGGTTGCGGAACCTACCTTACCCCATATCGAGGACACGCCGTCCCACCCAACGCCACGGTGCTCCAGGCACATCGAACTCACCGCCATCGCTCGGCAGTCCACGCCGATCCCAGCACTCCCCACGCGGCACACCGCGCGTCCTCGACGACTCCCGGTCGAGTGACTACGAAGACCGGGATACTACGAGGCGACGACCACGCGGGAAATCTCCCGTCGTCGAGTACTCCCCTAGAGCGACCCTTGCACGGGGTAGAGGACGAGGACGACGAAGCGCCACTCGCCAGTACCCGCCAAGAGAAGAACCTCCGAAGACCAAGGAGCTCAACGCCGCATCGGCAGCCAGGACGGAGCGCTTGGAGCGGATGCTCGCCGACACCCGAGTGTCCGAGCACGGAGTTGAGGCGGACCGCTGCACGAGGCCCTCGCCCCTTACGGGCTGGTAGACCCCGACCCGACCTTGCTGATGATTACGAGGCCCTGATCGCCGGCTTTACGGCGCATCACCACCGGTACGCCTAGCCAGGGAGCCCGTACGCGACCCACAGGATGTCCGCGCTTGGGACATGCATCGCCCGCGGGATGACTACACCCGTGGCTACGACGGGGTCCCTTATGCTCGACCTGATCTCCCTATACGTCAGTACGAGCGCGACCCGAGCCGTGACTATCCGGCCCGTCGGTTCGACCGCTCCTCCCGTGGTCCGCGGTTCGACGAGCCACCGGCACGACGCGAGGACTACCCACGGCCGCCACCCCCGCCATATTACGGGGTTGACGGTGCGTGCCCACCACCACATCACCCGGTGCCTTGGGACCGAGCACCGCGGGATGGTCGTCTCTACCACGGGGACGACCGCGGACACGACCCATTCCCGCCCCGTCGCCCCATGGACCCGCGACGAGGAAACTACCCCGTGCCCGAGCGGCACTATGATGACGACGAGCGTCGGCGCGAGGAGCATCGTGCACGCATCCAGAGGAGCGTGCGCGCCGACGTACCCGTCTACGAGGGCTCGAGGAAGCCCAAGGAGTTCATTGACTGGGAATCAAAATGAACTCGTATTTCAGGTGGTACAGGATGGATGACGACCTTGCGCCGAGCACGCAGAGACACGCTTGACGGACAAGCCAAGATCTTCGGGAGAATGAGCAATTCTCGGCGAACGACGAGGACAGCCCATTATGTCATGGGCAGAAATGGCACGGAAGCTAAGGAACAAGCACGCTCGCCAGTACCAGATGACACTCTTCCTCTCGTGGCTCGACCTTAAGCAAGGTCGACTCGGTGTCGGAGTACATCGAGGCTTTCGAGGAATGCCGGATGCGTTGCCGCTTCGTGGAGGACCCCGCGTCATCATCGGCCTCTTGCCCACGGCTCGCCCGCCTTGCGCAGCAAGGTCCTTGACTGCCAACCGCAGAGGTCGATGAGGCATACCACCTAGTGGAGCACATGGATCCACCTGTCGAAGACACCCCGCGCCCAACGCGCACACCACGCCGCGAGTTCCTACGGTTCAGCTTGCACCCGCTCGTTCCACCCTACCCGCGACCACTCGGGTCGCACCGGTCACCGGGGGCCAAGGAACGACCCCAACCACCTCAGTGGGGTCTACCCCGCAAGCCCGGCCTCGACCGGCGATGCCCCGCCCGTAGCGCTGCACCAAGTCAAGCACACATCACGTGCTACAAATGCCAAGGACGAGGCACCGGGCACACCAATGCCCATCTACACTTTTGATTGATGTCGGGAAACCAACAGGATTATTGCGATGGAGCCGACGTACCCAGGAGGACCACTATCACGGAACGAGGAATGCGCCCTTGAGTACGAGGAGCCCGATGGACAGATAGGGTTCATCCAGATCATCGAGGCGCGAGGAGCCCCACCCGTGACAGGCCGTGCGTCCGTCCGGCCGTTAGCCAACATCGCTGTCGACACCCCCGGCAGCAGTAGAGATAGGATATCACCGCGGGTTGACAACTCCGCTAGACTGCCACGGGCCGCTCAACAGCCGACACCGCTCGATGATGCGGCCATCCGCACGCCGATCTTCTACACGCACATCAAGATCAACGGCAAGGCATGTAAGGTGATCGTGGATAGCGGTAGTTGCATCAACGCGATCTCAGATACTATGGTCAGCGCTTAGGTTGACTTCGATAGAGCACCCCACGCCGCACGACGTTTCATGGATCGACGCTTCATCACTATCTGTGAAGCGCCGTGCCGCCCCTGAAGGTGAACACATACGCCGAGGACGCATTCGTGATGTACTACCCATGAAGGTGGGTAGCATCATCCTCGGTCGGCCGTGGTTATATGATCACGACGTCACCTTAGCAGGGCGCGTGAACACCTGCTCCTTTATGCACCAGGGGCGGCGAGTTACGTGGCACCCGTACACCACGAAGCCGGCCAGCAAGCCGGCCGCGACCCGACCAGTAGGGTTAGTGATAGTCCGAGGACCCTTATTCACTCGCGACCTTGGCCGCGAGGGTGACGATACATCTATGTGTCTGGCCGTCACCCTTGACGTCCCTGCTGACAGTGCAGTGACCCCTCGCACCCAGAGGTTGAGGCTCTCATATCGGAGTTCGGAGATATCTTCCGGAAGAGCTACCAGCGGATTACCCCGATGAGGAACATACAGCATGCCATCGACTTGGTGCCCGGCGCCGCCCGAACCTACCGCATTACCGCATGGAGCCGCCGGCACGAGGAGTTGCTACGGCAAGTGAGGAGCTTTTGGGGAAGGGCCTCATCCAGAGAGCATGAGCCCTGCGCTGCACTCCGCCTCCTAGCGCCCGAAGAAGGATGGCACGTGGCGCATGTGTTGCGATAGCCGTGCCATCAACAAGATAACGGTCAAGTACCGCTTTCCCATTCCGCGTGTGCAGGATCTATTCGACATGATGGCGATCCACTATCTTCTCCAAGATAGACTTGAGGAGTGGGTACCATCAAGTACGGATCCGTCCCGGCGAATGGAAGACCGCCTTTAAGATAAAGGACGGTTTATATGAGTGGAGGGTTATGCCTTTCGCCTCTCCAATGCGCCCAGTACCTTCCAACGCCTCATGAACGAGGTACTGCGCGCCTTCATAGGAAGTTCGTGGTCGTCTACCCGACGACATCCTCGCCTATAGCAGATCCAGACGAGCATGCAGACCACCTTCGCAGGTCTGCACCATCCTACGGCAGGAGCAGCTCACGCCCACCCCAAGAAGTGTAGCTTCCTAGCGTCCGAGGTTGCCTTCTTAGGGTTCATCGTGTCCGCCAGGGCGTAGCGCCGCCACCCGGAGAAGGTCCGGGCCATCACGCCGTGGCTGACCCCGCAAACATGCACGACGTTAGGAGTTTCATAGGACTGGCGACTTTCTATAGATTTATTCATACGGAACTTCAGTTCCGCATAGCTTCATCACCGATCGCCTCAAGGAGGAGTCGTCGCCTGACACCGCAGCAGAGAGAGCTTTCCAGCAGATACAGCCCACGCTGACCCAGGCGCCGGCACTACGTCTTCCCGACCTCGGGAAAGCGTTCGAGGTTACATGCGATGCCTCAGGTATCGGCATCGGAGGCGCCCTCACCAGGAGGGCCACCGCGGGAGTTCTTCAGCGAGAAGCTGAACGATGCCAGGCTTCGATACTCCACGTACGACAAGGAGTTCTACGCGGTCATCCAAGCCTTACGGCATTGGAGACACTACCTCCTATCATCGGAGTTCGTGCTCTTCTCGGATCACGAGGCGCTCAAGTACCTGCACTCGCAGCAGAAATCGAGCGATCGGCACGCCAGGTGGGTCGAGTACCTACAGGACTACACCTTCGCCATCAAGCACAAGAAGGGCAAGGACAACGTCAGAGCCGACGCCTCAGCCGAGAACTCACGTGCTCAACGTCATGAAGGTGACAGTCTTGGGGTTCGAGACCATCCGAGATGGGTACGATAACTGCCCTGATTTCGCCCCATCAACGGAAGTCTGACGAGGACCATCCCACGATTACAAGGACTATGTCTCATCGACGGATACCTGTTCTTTAAGAACAGATTGTGCGTATTCTCGCACATCCCTACGTGACCTCCTCCCTTGGGACTGTCACGCCGGAGGCCTTAGCGGTCATTTTGGCCGCGACAAGACGATCGCCGCCATGGAAGGCCAATTCTACTGGCCTTCCCTAAAGCGCGATGTTGGCAACATAGTTGCCCAGTGCCGTGTATGTGCCTTGGCCAAGCAGGTCAAGAAGAGCGGACTTTATACCCCATTGCCGACGCCGAGGCGCCCTGGACGACGTGAGCATGGACTTCGTCTTGGGACTGCCCGCGCACCGCGAGGCACCACGACTCCATCATGGTAGTCGTGGATAGGTTTTCAAGATGGCCCACTTCGCGTTCTCGCGCGAAGACGTCGACGCCGTGAAGGTCGCCCAGATCTTCTTCCGAGAGATCGTGGCGCCCATGGCCTGCCATCCTCGATCGTGTCCGATCGTGGACGCGGCGCTTTCACGAGTTAGTTCGGAAGGACGCTGTGGAGCCTCTTGGGCACGAAGCTCAAGTTCTCGACTGCCTACCATCCGCAGACCGACGGTCAGACGGAGGTGGTCAATCGTAGCTTGGGCAACCTACTACGTTCCCTCGTAGGTGAACACCTCGCGTCTTGGGATCTTGTCATACCACGCGCTGAGTTCGCATACAACTCCTCGGTGAACAGAACCACCGGGTTGAGCCCCTTTGAGATCGCCTACGGCCAGGCACCCCGTCGACCCCTAGACCTAGCTCCCATAGATCCTCATGTTAGGGTTTCCGAGGACGCACTTGCATTTGCCCAGCATGTCTCTGCATTACATCATCGCATTCATGATAGGATCACGCAGCAAAATGCATTGTACAAGCAAGCCGCCGACTTGCATCGCCGACCCAGAGCATTTGACGTGGGAGACCTAGTGATGGTCAGACTCAGGCCGGAGAGATACTCTCCCGGGACGGCAACGAAGCTGCATGCTCGCAGCGCCGGCCCGTTCCGGATCCTCCGTAGAGTGGGCGACAACGCGTACGTCATCGAAATTCCTCCTACGTGGGGAATAGGCTCTACATTCAATGTGGCAGACCTAGCTCGCCCCTTCTTCCTCCCCACCCCCAACCTCTCTAGACCCCTTCAGCGTGAGTGAGTTTGCCGACACCACTCCCCCAATTGTTTCACCCGATAGGCACGAGGCAATCGATTGTGTACTGCAGGAGGTAATTGACCATGCAGGTGGGGAAGCATCGAGGAGATTCCTAGTACGTTGGGCGGGCCACACCTGCGCGGACGACACGTGGGTTACAGAACAGGAGCTCCGACGCCTCCGTCCCGCCCTCCTTCCACCGTCGCCGATCCTCCACCCTGACTCGCGGAGTCGAGTCCTTCCACCCCGGAGGGTTGATGGCGCGTCACCACCGGACGCCATCGAGCCAGCAGCAGAGGAGCAGCAGGACTTCCCCGACCCAACACCCGAGGAGCCGGCACTACCCAGCTCGCCACCGAGACGAGTCCAGCCACCACGGCGAGCCGCCGCAGCAACACGGGATTCCGCATTCCGTTACTCGGCATGACGCGACGCCACCACCGAGCACACCGACACCTTCGGTTACCTTATTCTATAGCTTTTCGGTTTTATCGTGTTGTCGTGTAGCGGGAAGGCTCCACATGAGGAACTCTTTCACCCCCTCGTTATGTTGGGCCTGACAAGCCCGCTTTTCATTATTTCCTTTCCTTACCTTGTTTGTTTTGCTGTTTTTGGACTTAAGGAAGGGCCTATCTTCACCCATATATAAGGGAAGAGGTGGGCACTTCCTTACTTTGACCTAAATTTTGAAGATTGGTATTTTGAGAAGAAGGGTCAGGTCGTGGAGAAGAATAGAAGAAAGAAGAAGAAGAGGAGGAGGAAGAAGAAGAGGGAGGAAGAGGAGAAGGGGAGAGGAAGGAAGGGCAGCCGCCACCGCCGCCGCGCCGCCACGGCCGCCGCCGCGCGCCGCCGCCCGCGCCAGCCGCGCGCGCCGCCGCGCGCCGCCGCCCGCCCGCCGCACGCCGTGGCCGCCGCCGCGCCGCCGCTGCCGCCGCCCGCCGGCCGCTGCCGCCGCGCGCCCCGCTGCGCGCCGCTGCGCGCTACCGCGCGCGCCGCCGCACTGACGCGCTTCGTCGCGCGGCCGCTCGCGTGCCGCCGCCGCGCTTATCGCCAGCGCTGCCGCCGGCCACGCGCCGCTGTTGCCGCGCGCCGCGCCGCTGCGCGCGCCACCGCCGCGCGCGCTATCGCCAGCGCGCCGCTGCGCGCGCCACCGCCGCGCGCCGCCGCGCTGCCGCGCTGGCGCCACGCCGCGCCGCTGCCGCTGCTGCCCGCGCGCCGCCAAGACTGACCGCGCCGCGCGCCGATCGCGCGCCACCACCGTCGACCACATCTCCCGCATCGCTCCGCTGACTGCGCACGACCGCCTCCGCACCAGTCAACCTCCGGCGCACCCGACAACTCCTCCTCCGGAACCAGTTGGTGCGAAATCCGCCGCCAACGCGACGAAGGTACTCTGCTTTCCCTAGCCTCTTTACGTCATTTATTTCCGTCAGTATTCTTTCGTATTGCCTCCACCGCGCTCGGGTTAGATAGGTGAGTGGGACAGATTGAGAGAACGACGAAACAAAGACGAGCGTCTTACCTGTCCGGTACGAGTCGGGACGCCCCGACGCGTGTGAGCATTCCAGTGGGAGTTGCCCCATTCGACGGCGTGCGCGCCCTCGACCCACCTCGGACGACTTGGAGGGCTGGACCGACCCAGCTTGGCGACCCTGTCCCCGCTCCGGGTTGGCTCTCGTAGCTTGTCGGCGCATTGCACGTACCGTTGTAGAATCATCGTCCTCGTCATCGTCATACATATATTTCTGTTCTCCGCATATCCATCGGTTGACGTCGTGGACGTAATCCGATCAGTTAGCGATACGACACCGAGTTCCTTCCTTCGGTGACGGTCGGACGCTGTTGAGACGACGTCCGGCATCAGCATGCCCAAGGAACACCTGGGAGTCATTGTTGAAAAGTTTATTCACAATTCGTCTCCCCTCCTATCGTAGAGAGTAGTGTAGGGGGTTTGGCTAGCCCCACCCCACGTTGAGATCACTCCGTGGGTAGAGCCCACGTCTCCCCGTCGAGATCACTCCGAGGGAGATGTGTTAAAGCGCGCCGTCGAGATCACTCCGGTGCGAGGAAAGAGTTTCAAGAAGCCGCCGCCATCAAGAATCGAAAGAGGCCTTCGTCGAGATTACTCCGGGGGTCTTGGGAGATTCAAGAAGCGTCGCCGACACGCCATCAACCGGGGAAATCTGCTCCGTCGAGGGAGCACACCCCAGATCCGTCAAGAACTCCTCTTTCTTGGAGGGTTCTTGGTTGTTACAGTTCAAGAAAGCCATTTCTTGGTACCTTTTTTCACCCTTCCACCATTTCTTGATCGCCCACCCCCCTTTCCCCATCGTTTCTTGATTCCCAACCGCCTCCTCTTGCCTTTCTTGATCGCCCCCCTTCTTTTCCCCATCGCTTTCTTGATTCCCAACCGCCTCGTCTTGCCTTTCTTGATCGCCCCCTTTCCCCATCGCTTTCTTGATTCCCAACCGCCTCGTCCTTGCCTTTCTTGATCGCCACCCTCCTTTCCCCATCGTTTCTTGATTCCCAACCGCCTGCCTTGCCATTCTTGATCGCCTACCCTCCTTTCTCCCATCGTTTCTTGATTCCCAACCGCCTGCCTTGCCTTTCTTGATCGCCCACCCTCCTTTCCCCATCGTTTCTTCATTCCCAACTGCATCCTCTTGTCTTTCTTGATCGCCCACTTTCTTTCCCCTTGATTTCTTGATTTCTTGATTTCTTGAATTCTTGATTTCATGATTTCTTGATTTCTTGATCTCACCATATCTCCTTGATTCCCTTCGTTCTCCCCTTCGCCTCATCTTTCTTGATTTCTTGATTCCCACCCTCTACGCCATAACCGATTACTTGGTTTTGCCCCACCCCACGACTATTCCCACGATACTTGGTTCGCTGTCTTGCCCGCCCACACGACTACGCCGTGCGCCAGCCAAGCGCGCGCCTTGTGCGCCCTCTGCTCCGACTTTTGTTGCACGCCACCCGTGGACTCAGCTCTCTGCTGGTAGTTATGACCGCACCGTCCGCACTCAGTTTTGTCTCGCCAACGACACTCGTCCGCACGACCCGACACTAAGCATCCGCTCGACGACTTGGATGCCTTGGACTAAGCGATACAAAGGTCAGTCTCGTCTCCCCTCTATAAACTCCAGTATTATTATCTTCGACAGTCTCGTCTTCCCCTATCGCGTCCGCTACCGTGATATTCTCGAACATCATCGGATAGGACTAGCCACCTTGTCGAGCATAGGGATTCTTGTGGTAGACGGACTGTCATCCGACTTGGACGCCGAACGCTCCAGGGCTGTTAGATGCCCCTCACCTAGTAGACGTCTAGTAGGTCCAGCGGGTCATTGGGAGTTTGATCTTAGGATCACTCGTCTCTCATTGATCGGTACGGCCGACGTCGTTATCCGTCAAGTCCTTATCTGCTCATTCGTATTTTCTCATCATTCGGCTTACATCCCATACATTCGCATCATAACCCTGTGACGTGAAACGCGCCGATCGATCCCGGCCGTCGTCGTTTCACATCACTACCGCTGCCGCCACTGCCGCGGCCTTGGGACATCGGCCTCCCTTCTCCTCTCTCTTTCTCTTCTCTCTCTTTCTCTCCATTCTCTCTCTCTCTCTCTTCCTCTCTCTCTCGTCCAAGGCTACCTAGGTAATCCGCCAAGGGGCCACCCAGACTGCCGACATGCGCCGCGCGCGCGCTGCCCCGCTGCTTGCGCTGCCGCCGCCGCGCGCTCGCTGCGTTGCTGCGCGCGCGCGCCGCTCGCGCGTTGCTGCGCGCGCCGCGCGCGTTGCTGCGCTGCGCGCGCGCGCGCGCCGCGCGCATTGCTGCACGCCGCTCGCGCGTTGCTGCGCTGCCCGCTGCGTCGCTCCGCCACGCATTGCTGCGCGCGCGCTCGCGCGTTGCTGCGCGCCGCTCACGCGTTGCTGCGCGCCGCCCGCGCGCCGCCCTCTCCTGCCCCGACAGCCTTCGCCAGGGCCGCTAGAGACCGCACTCCGGCTGCCCCTGTCTGGACGCCGTCAGCGCTTCAAGCCGCGCGCGCTGCGCGCGCTTGGGTGCGCTCCGCCGCACTCCGCGCACTCCGTGCGTGCGCCAGCGCTCTGCATGCTTCGAGCGCTCAGCGCCCGCGCGCGCTACTCCACGCACCCTTCGAGCGCTTCGCGCGCGTGGGTGTTCGCCCATGCTTGACGCTGCGCCCATGTCAACCGCACTTAACTAGGGCGGTTCCGTGCCCGGAACGTCCAGCCTCATCCTCGTCTAGTGGGCCGCTTAATGCCTCGATTCACCCAGCCTCGTCACGTTCAGAATTCACCGCAACCTCTTCACGCACTACGGTGCTGAGGTACGCTTGAACTCTTTGGTGTCGACGTGTTCTCCATCTAGTGTTTTCTCGGGAAGTTACCACCGCCGTCGGAATCTGAATTGGTTTGGACTCTCTGCTTCTTCAACCTACCTCTCGAGTGTTTCCTCGCGACACGAATTTGACGTATTGATTTCGGTGCTTAGGCATCGTTGCGGTGGGGGAAGACAGTACTCTCGCCCTCGATAAGGGTTGGAGCTGCACCACCAGATTTTCATCGGTTTTAAAGTCTGGATCTGACCGTAAATTTCGGTGGATTATTTTATCTCTCACGCCTATCCTACCCCTAGTCCTGTCGTCCCGCCCTTCCTCACCTACCCCGTAGTCGTCCTACGTCAAATTGGTATCAGAGCCTAACTTGTTAGCCCAGTCGTTTCCGCCATCGTAGACGTCTACATTCATCATCATATGTCAGTTCCTTGCATGCATTTGCGTTCTGGCAAACGAGTCGCCGCTCCAATGACCGACCAACCCCAAGACGGTCGTGAGGTGTTTGTCGCAGTCCACGAGTTTTCGTCATCCGTACCACTGACCTCTTCTCAAGGAGACATCGATCGTGTACTAGACGCTGTCCAGAACGGTTTTCGTGATGTCAATACACGAATTACCAATATGGACAATCGTCTAACTAGTTCAATCGATGCGGTGAGCGAACGGACTTATCAACTCGAAAATAGAGGTTTGGATCGACATCGCCGCTATCGCGAAAACCACTATCCCCCGGATCCTAGATCTCGAGATCGTTATAGGAATCATCGCGACATTGATGATCCTATACGACCTGAAGATAGATCCGGAAGCCGAAATCAGAATCGTCTCGAGCGAGACGATCCGATTCCTCTGGATATTCGCACTCTGGTTCATGATAGAAATCGTCGCGACGATTACTATCCGCCCGAACCTAGGACCTCAGGTCAGGATCGAAATCGTCCTCCACGGAACGATCCCTATCCACCTGTGGATAGAGCCCCGGTGCATGATGGAAATTGCCCACTACGGGACGACTACCATCCACCGGAGGAGAGGATCCCGGAGTGCGATAGGAATCATCCCCCTCGGAATGATCCTTATCCGCCCGATGATAGATATCACGGATGGAACGGGAGTCGTCCGGACAGGAACGATCCTTTTCCACCTGAGGATGTGGTTCCCCATTGCGATCACCGCCGTGTGGATCACGACAACCAATGGCAGCAGATTCAGCGTAGCGTCAAAGTCGATGTTCCACACTACGAGGGATCTAGGGACCCTAAAGAGTATCTTGATTGGGAGTCTAAATTGAATAGTGATAAGCTCAATTTTTCTGTGTTCTTTTACTGGTTATTTATTAGTAACATGTGTGAGGATTAAGCTTATTCAACGAATTTATAAACCTCACAAGTTAGGGCGAGTGAGGGTCGATCCATAGGAAGAAAAAGAAAACAGCAGGAAATTCCTTTTCAGTCAATAGATATGTTACTTTTCCACTTTACAGAAGTATTTAATCCTGCTAAATAATCTTCAGGGAAACTCACAGAACCGTTCTTTAATTTTTAATTCAGCAAAGAAAATCTCTCTTATCTTATCTTAATTACGTTAAAGTGCAACTTAATCAAGTCGTCTATAGAGAATTTCTCTATAGACAGATCCTTTGCCCTTTAGGGCAAAGGATCGAACACCTTGCGTGCAGGGATAACCTGCACGCAAGGTGTTGCGTGCTTGACGACCTCTTGCGCGCTGACTATGCAGCGCGCGGCCTATGCACGGAATGCCTGCGCGGCGTGCTCGCGCGCGCTGCGTGCTGCGCGATGCTGCGTGCTGCGTGCGGCGCTTGCGCAGTGTGCTGCTGTGTGCTGCTGCGGCGCGTCTGCGGCGGGCGGCTGTCTGCGCGGCAGCTGTGCTGCTGCGCGCTGCTGCCAGCGGCGCGCACTGTGCTGGCGCGCTGCACGCTGTGTGCTGCAGGTGCACGCGGGTGCACGCGGGTGCACGCGGCTGCGTGCTGTGTGCGGCTGTGCACGGCTGAGCGCGGCGGCTTTGCTGCACACGGCGTGGTGGAGATGCGGAGGAGTTCTGTTGTTTTGGAAGATTTGGGGAAGACGATTTGAACAACAAAGGAACAAAGTTTAAACTGAAATCAAATCTAAAACGAAACAATCCTCAGTTGGAAAACATTGGAAGATCTTGTGACTCTTCCAACCCAACCAAAATTGTCTGAGAAGAGAGGGATTACTGGGCTGAAGCTTGCGATTTCCCCACGTCGGGTGTCACGTCCTTGCGGCGAGGCGTGGTTCTTCAATCCAAGCTATCTTCAGTCTGTTCTTCCTCTCCAACTCCAAAAGCTCATCAGCTCCTGGAGGGTGCAGAAATCCTCTTCTCCAAGCCCTAGTTTCCTTAAAGAAAATTCTGAACACCTAAACTCCTCTCTCAAGAGAGTATTTATAGGTTTTCTCTTAAGTCATGCCCAGGGGCATTTTCGTAATTTTTGCCACTTCAAATTTTTGCCCACTTCTCTTGATCCTCCTCTCTTCCTTGATCTTCTTAACCTGTTTCTGAATGTTCACTAGCCATAAAATGTTAAATATATTCCACTTGATTCAAAGAATCAAGTGGGGTTAGTGATTTCATAAAACAATACATATGCATGAACTTAGCATGAATTCACAAGATAATTGTAATGAATTTAAACTTAAGAACTTGATTATTTGATGACATATTTTAGAGTCATCAAACACCCCCCAACTTTGATCATTACTTGTCCCTTAGTAATGACATGCAGGTGAGAATAAAAGATGATCTCAAGGTGAATTTTGACTTCC
The DNA here is from genome assembly GCF_029677425.1 of Wolffia australiana. Lineage (NCBI taxonomy): Eukaryota > Viridiplantae > Streptophyta > Magnoliopsida > Alismatales > Araceae > Wolffia > Wolffia australiana. Next base: position 3,398,099 of record NC_135851.1, on the reverse strand, counting down.
GATAACTTTGATTCATGCTCTTCTCAAGGAGTTTTTCAGCAATTAAAATTGACCAGCGTAGAAGAAATTTAGGATCTATCTCAGCCTTAAACCTCAACTAAGTGCACATGATCTATGGAGTACATATAGTAAGTACATAGTATATGGAATAAGATCGAGTTAACACCCCAAGCGCACTACTGAATGAGGCGTAGAGAGTGGTATTAATGCTAGCTCAATACTATGGCTATAGTAGCATCGGCTCAAACACATGGGAGACAGCTTTTCCACCTTTATTTTATTTGGCATTTGCTGCTTGTTGGTCATTTTTGATGACAATCAACTTTGGTACTATGATGCAAGCTTTTGCTTGTTTATGCGCAGTGCAGCTTTCACTTGATAGTTTGGTGGCGCTTATCCACTACCCATGTGCCGTCCTTAGTAGACCGGCAGCTTATTCCCCCGACGAAGTTATGTATCCTTCATGGGTCAGGGAGCTTCACTCACGTCATAATAATACTGCCAATGAGCTAACACTAACCCTACTCTCCACTAAAGCTAAAAATTTTCGTGCATGTAAGTGCTAACTCAACCCGAGGTGGATGGTGAGGTGAGAGAAGTATAATGGTAATAGATATGACTGTCGTGGTATGGATCGTAGTGCACCTAGCTAGGCTTACTTCACCTAGGATTCCCTAGCTGGCCACTCTTGCATTTCTACCCTTTTGAAAAGAATCGAATTATCATGCATATCATTGGACAATCATCTCCTAAGATCATCAAATATCCATGGTTTGTGAATGCAAAAACGAAAAAATTTTCATGGATAATGCATGTAAATGTACTCCCCTCCCCCCCTGAATAAAAGGCATGTCCCTACATGACAAATCATAATTGAGAGGAAGGAGAAAGGACTACCAAACCATGGAAGGAAGGGCGGCGATCAGCATACGTGTTGTCCAGTGACGTGTTAGGTGGGCGTGGATCGGAGTGGCTGCACATGAGAACAGAAACAAAAACGCAGAAACAAAAACAAAACAAGGAAAATAACCAAGCATAGAGAATAGGAAATGTAGTAAAAACAAAAACTAATCGGATCATGAGCTATCATGCGATGGCGTTTCTAACGTAATATTCATGGGGCTATGAAGATCTTCTTCTTCTAAGTAGGGTTTGAGCCGTTGCCCGTTCACAGTGAATCGTCTTTGAGACGTAGGATCTAAAATTGTGACGGCTCCATTCTCAAAAACCTGCTGAACAAGGAAGGGACCATCCAATCGCGTTTTCAATTTACCTGGAAAGAGTTTTAGTCTAGAGTTGTACAGCCATACTTTTTGATTCTCCACAAAGATTCTTCTCCTCAAGCTCTTGTCATGAAACATCTTCATCTTGGCTTTATAAATCTTCGAATTCTCATAAGCCTCATTTCTTAACTCTTCCAACTCATTCAATTGAAGAAGTCTATGCTTGCCGGCTCTATCCAAATCTAGGTTGAGTTATCTAATAGCCCAAAGGGCCTTGTGTTCTAACTCAAGTGGTAGGTGACAAGCTTTGCCAAAGATAAGGCGGAAGGGAGACATGCCGAGAGGGGTTTTGTAAGCTGTCCTATAAGCCCATAATGCCTCGTCGAGCTTCCTAGACCAATCTTTCCCATCTGGACGCACTATTTTCCTCAAAATTTTCTTAACCTCCCGATTGCATAATTCCACTTGGCCATTCGCTTGGGGGTGATAAGGGGTAGTGACTCGATGATGAACACCAAATTTCTTGAGGAGGTTCCTAAAGTTGTAATTTGTAAAGTGTGATCCTCCGTCACTAATGATCGCTCGTGGGCATCCATATCTATAAAAAATATGTTTCTCAATAAAATTAGTCACTACCTTGCTGTCATTGGTTTTTGAGGGGATGGCCTCCACCCATTTGGAGACGTAATCGACAGCCATCAATATATATTCATACCCATTTGAACTAGGAAAAGGTCCCATAAAATCTATTCCCCATAAATCAAATATTTCTACTTCTAGAATGGGTTGTAGAGGCATTCTATCTTTCCTACTTATGTTGATGGATGCTTGGCATGATAAACATGTGTTATAAAACTTTTGAGCGTCTTGAAATAACGTAGGCCAAAAAAAACCAGATTCAACAATTTTATGTGCGGTTACCTTAGCGGAGTAATGTCCTCCTACAGGTTTGGAATGGCAGAATTCCAAGATGCTCCTTTGCTCGCTCTCGGGGACGCACCGCCTCAACATTTGATCTTGGCCTTGATGGAATAGCTCCGGGTCTTCCCAAAAGTAAAATCTTGCATCTTTAACCAGCTTCTTCCTCTCGTGAGACGTCCAACCTGTTGGAATTTGTCCTGAAACCAAGAAATTGACAATATGCGCATACCAAGGAAGCGATGCTCCTTGTGCGGTTAGGACATGTTCATCCGGAAATGCATCATTTATTAACGCAGGTTGGGTGTTTAAAATTCGAGAGAGGTGATCTGCTACTACGTTTTCACATCCTCGCTTGTCCTTAATCTCCAAATCAAATTCTTGTAATAGTAACACCCATCTAATCAACCTAGGTTTTGCCTCCTTCTTTGCTAATAAATATCTAATAGCTGCATGATCAGAAAAAACAGTAATTTTACTTCCTAACAAATAAGACATAAATTTTTCTAATGCAAAAATAATAGCCAGTAGTTCCTTTTCGGTCATAGAATAATTCAGCTGTGCATCCACTAATGTTCTACTAGCGTAGTAGATGACCACGGGTTTCTTGTCAATTCGCTGACCTAACACTGCACCTACTGCAAAATCAGAAGCATCACACATTAGTTCAAAAGGAAGGGTCCAATCGGGCCCTTGCAAGATAGGTGCATTTACTAAAGCTTCTTTTAATTTATCAAATGCATTCTTAGCCTCTAGTGTTAGTTCAAAATCATTATTTTTAGACGATAAAAGGTTTGTAAGCGGTTTAGAAATTTTAGCAAAATCAAGGATAAAACGTCTATAGAAACCCGCGTGGCCGAGGAAACCCCTAAGGGTTTTTAGGTTGGTTGGAGGTGGAAGGCCCTGGATGACCTCGATCTTGGCCTTGTCCACTTCCAAGCCACGGCTGCTTACCATGTGGCCCAGCACTACTCCCTCCTACACCATGAAATGAGATTTTTCCCAACTTAGTACGAGGTTCGACTCAATGCACCTCTTCAATACTTTGGTGAGGCTAAGGAGGCAGTTTTCAACTGTGGATCCAAATACAGAAAAATCATCCATAAATATTTCTAAGCACTCCCCCACTAGATCGGAGAAGAGTGCATTCATGCATCGTTGGAATGTGGCGGGCGCATTACATAGCCCGAAAGGCATACGCCTAAAGGCATATGTCCCTACAGGACTCGTGAAGGTCGTCTTCTCTTGGTCCTCAGGATGGATATTCACTTGGTTATATTCTGAATAACCATCAAGAAAACAGAAATAATGCTGCCCCGATAATTTTTCTAGTATTTGATCCATGAAGGGTAATGGGTAATGATCCTTCTTGGTAGCCTTGTTCAATTTCCGATAGTCAATGCACACCCTCCACCCAGTGGTTAGCCTCTTCTGCACTTCTTCTCCTTTATCATTCAGCTCAACAGTCACTCCTGACTTCTTAGGAACCATATGTACCGGGCTTACCCATCTACTATCGGAAATCGCATAGATGACGCCGGCATTAAGCCACTTGAGAATTTCCTTTTCGAGGACTTCTCTCATGTGAGGATTCAACCTCCTCTGATGTTCTCTACAAGGTCTAGCTTCATCTTCTAGAAATATTCTGTGCTCACAAATTGAAGATGGAATTCCTTTGATGTCATCAAAAGTCCACCCTATGGCCGATTTATGCTCTTTAAGCACTTTGAGTAAGCTCTCTTCTTGTGTTGGAGTGAGGGATGAAGATATAATCACAGGTAAACTTTCTGTACAGTCTAAATAGGCATACTTGAGGGTAGAGGGAAGTGGTTTAAGTTCTGGGTGAGCTTTTACTTCTGTAGAGTCTAAGAGTTCATCATCTAGCTCTCTACTTTCTATGTTGGATAGGTACTCCTTCACTCTTCCCTCTTCTCCTTCATTTTCTGTGCAGAAGCTGAGCTCTTCATTGCTCCCTAAGGGGCACTTCATCATTCTAGAGATCTCAAGTTGAACTCTTTCCTTCCCTATATTAAAATCGACAGTCCCCTTTTCCCAGTCCATGATAGTCCTAGCCGTCACTAAAAACGGTCTTCCTAGAATGATAGGAGCCAAGCTAAAGTTTCCTGAAATTTTTACATCAGTTACTATGAAATCTACAGGAATTTCACAATTTTCTACAGTGATAGTGACATCAGTCAATCGTCCCTCAGGTTGCCTGACCGTTCCGTCGGCTAAGAGTAAGTCCATATGGATCTCTTCAAGCTCCCCGAAGCCGTATTCCTCATACAATGCCGTCGGAATGATGCTGATGCTTGCTCCTGTGTCTAACAAGACTTTTGAAAAGGTCTTTCCTCCTATGTCACAAGTGATAAAAGGGGCACCAGGATCCCTCTTTTTTATAGGTATGTCATTTAAAATGCTAGAGGCATTTTCGGAAAGTTTAACAACTTCCCTATTCCTTCTATTTGTGCAAGAGTCCTTAAGATATTTCTTAAGTGATGGTGCACACCTAAGCATGTCTTCCACAGTGACTGTCATTGTGGCCTTCCTAAAGTTCTCTAACAACCTGTTTTCATAATCAAAGACAGGTTTCTTTCTCGTTAGGGCAGAGGGGTAAGGTATGTGTTGCCCACTTGTGGAAGGTAAGGGTTCATCGCCGTCGGGAAGATCCTCTCCTTCGTGCTCCCTTGACTCCTCTTTCTTCCTAGCGTTCTCTACAGAATACCTATAGGGATCCTGAAGTTCTTTTCCATTCCTCAATCTTGAGGCTGCCAGAACTTCAGGATCCAATTCATCCATTTCTTCATGGCTAGAATGCTGAATATGATGCAAATTGCATGGATTGATGACGGGTTTCATAGGAAAACGTTGAGAAGTGCAAGTGTTTTCTGCAAGGATACCTTGGGACTCAGAGGGTGGCCTGAAACTCTCCAGCAGCTTCCTCATTTGCTCTTGTGACTCCAGCATTTGTTTAGTCTAGAACTCCATCATCACCTGCATTTGCATCTCCATCTCCGCCCGCAACTTTTGGTTTTGCTTTTCGATCATATCTGAAATGACAGGGATTAATGTAGAGAAATCAGGTTGAGTTTGAGATGAAACCTGATACTGTTGTGGAGGCCTGTGCTGGAATTGTTGTCTCTGCTGGAACGGGGGTTGAGCTGCCGGCTTGTTTCCTTGGTGGAAGGCCTCTCCGTTTTGGAAATTTGGCCGCTTTTGACCTGCCCACGGTTGTTGCGGCTGATTGAAGGCCTTCACCTCTTCTTCCATGGCTTGGTAGGCTCCATCTTCATGTTCCCTGCTAAAACAGAGAGAGCAGATCTTAGCTTTAATGATGGGAGAGTTACGTAGGAAGACATTCTTCAAGGTAGAGGTGAGCTCCTCCAATTTCTGGTTGGTCTCCCTTAGGCCCGCTTGTAGCTCTCCCTCCTTGGCGTTGACCTGCAGAACTCCTGCTCTCTTGGGCTGCACATTCCTCCCATTCTGATTGGCTCCAATCTCCTGCAAATCAGTTTCTGCAACTCTCTCCAAAATATCAAAAACTTCGTCCTCATATGCAGTATAGAACGCTCCACCGGTAGCGAGATTTACTTTGTTTTTCATAAAATCAGAGAGAGACTCATAAAATATTTTGGGCTAATTGACATTGTTCAATGCCATGGTGAGGACATTTCCTCAACAAATCATTGAATCTCTCCCATGACTCACTAAAAGCTTCTCCATCATGAGGATGGAAATTGTGAATTTCCCTTCTATAGAAATTTGTTTTGGAGAGAGGGTAGAATTTTTGCAGAAATTTTCCTTGCATCTCATCCCATGAGTTAAAGGTGATTCCTAAATTACGATACCAAGAAAATGCTTTGTCTTTCAAAGTTAGAGGAAAATATTTCATTTTTAAAATTTCTGTAGAAATTCCTGGAACGTTTTGAGATGAACACCTAATATGGAAGTCATCAAGAAATTCTAAGGGATTTTGAGCAGGCAGTCCATTAAATTCAGGTAAGGAATGAATTAATGCATTGTCATATCGAAAGGAGATACCGTCACCGATGTTAAGAATTACATCAGTTTGACGTAGGCTTCCCGACGGTGTCGACCTGTCAAGCATGGTCCTTCTCCTCTCATGATGCTGATGAATCTCTTCAGCCATATTCTTCTGCTGAATTTCAGGTTCTGTAACTGTAGAATCTGGAGAGGTGTCTCTAATGTCCTTCTCTGCAGATTTTTCACCAGCTCCTGAACGTGTTACTACCATAAATCTTCAGCAAACGGTTAGAATAACAATAGGCTGAGTATTGTTAAGTCCTGCAGCTCTAGGAGAATCAACAAAAATGACTGTAGATTCAAGAAAATGACTGTAGATTTGCAAAAAATGACTGTAGATTCAGAGAATTGACTGTAGATTTAAAGAAAATAAAAATTCCTACTGTTATACTGTGCTCCCCGACAGCGGCGCCAGTTGATAAGCTCAATTTTTCTGTGTTCTTTTACTGGTTATTTATCAGTAACATGTGTGAGGATTAAGCTTATTCAACGAATTTATAAACCTCACAAGTTACGGCGAGTGAGGGTCGATCCACAGGGAGCAAAAGAAAACAGCAGGAAATTCCTTTTCAGTCAATAAATATGTTACTTTTCCACTTTACAGAAGTATTTAATCCTGCTAAATAATCTTCAGGGAAACTCACAGAACCGTTCTTTAATTTTTAATTCAGCAAAGAAAATCTCTCTTATCTTATCTTAGTTACGTTAAAGTGCAACTTAATCAAGTCGTCTACAGAGAATTTCTCTATAGAGAGATCCTTTGCCCTTTAGGGCAAAGGATCGAACACCTTGCGTGCAGGGATAACCTGCACGCAAGGTGTTGCGTGCTTGACGACCTCTTGCGCGCTGACTATGCAGCGCGCGGCGGCTGCCTATGCACGGAATGCCTGCACGCAACGGCGTGCTGCGCGCGGCTGCGTGCTGCGCGCGGTTGCGTGCTGCGTGCGGCTGTGCGCAGCAGTGTGCTGCTGTGTGCTGCGCGCGGCTGCGTGCGGCGGCTGCGCGCGCTGCTGTGGCGACGCGCTGCGCACTGCGGCGCTGTGCTGCGGCTGCACGCGGCTGTGTCTGCGTGACAGTTGCAGTGCACGCGGTGCACGCGGGTGCACGCACGCGCTGTGTCTTGTGCACGGCTGGCGCTGGCGGCTTTGCTGCACACGGCGTGGTGGAGATGCGGAGGAGTTCTGTTGTTTTGGAAGATTTGGGGAAGACGATTTGAACAACAAAGGAACAAAGTTTAAACTGAAATCAAATCTAAAACGAAACAATCCTCAGTTGGAAAACATTGGAAGATCTTGTGACTCTTCCAACCCAACCAAAATTGTCTGAGAAGAGAGGGATTACTGGGCTGAAGCTTGCGATTTCCCCACGTCGGGTGTCACGTCCTTGCGGCGAGGCGTGGTTCTTCAATCCAAGCTATCTTCAGTCTGTTCTTCCTCTCCAACTCCAAAAGCTCATCAGCTCCTGGAGGGTGCAGAAATCCTCTTCTCCAAGCCCTAGTTTCCTTAAAGAAAATTCTGAACACCTAAACTCCTCTCTCAAGAGAGTATTTATAGGTTTTCTCTTAAGTCATGCCCAGGGGCATTTTCGTAATTTTTGCCACTTCAAATTTTTGCCCACTTCTCTTGATCCTCCTCTCTTCCTTGATCTTCTTAACCTGTTTCTGAATGTTCACTAGCCATAAAATGTTAAATATATTCCACTTGATTCAAAGAATCAAGTGGGGTTAGTGATTTCATAAAACAATACATATGCATGAACTTAGCATGAATTCACAAGATAATTGTAATGAATTTAAACTTAAGAACTTGATTATTTGATGACATATTTTAGAGTCATTAAATAGTTATTTCAAGTGGTACAATATGCTAGAGTGGCAGAAGGTCCAGTACGCCGAGCTAAGATTAGGTGGACAAGCCAAGATCTTTTGGGAGAATCTTGAATTTTTGATTTATAACCGTCGTGAGGCACCCATAGATACTTGGCCCCAAATGAAGGACAAACTACGTGAAAAATACGTCCCACTTGCCTATCTTGACAACCTTCTTGACCAATGGCACAAACTGCAGCAGGGTAGGCGCCCTGTCTCCGAGTATATCACTCAATTTGAGGAATTCTATATGAGGTGTCGAGTTGAAGAGAATCTTCGAGTCGTTATTTCTCATTTTAGGACTGGTCTTAACCCTTATCTAGAGATGGAATTGCTTGTCCGTAAGGCCACGACTCTCGAGCAGGCCTATCAGATTGTAGAGGACCTAGAACTTTGTCAGAACTTATACCATACTCCCTCTAGTCGTTCCTATCTCTACTCGTACTCCCACTGAACATCGTCCACCCGCTCCGAATCAGTCATCAACTACACCGAATACTCGTCCCTCACCCTCCCTAGAGTCCACCGCTAGGGCTCCTCCTCAACCCAATTCTGCACAACTCGGTCCTTCCGGCTTGACTTGTTTTAAATGCCAAGGTCGAGGTCATAGAGCTTCCCAATGCCCTTCACGAGCCTTGCACATAGGACAGGAGCCCCTCGATAGTGACCCTACCTTTGATGAGCCACCTATAGATGAGGAGGAGTATAGAGTTGAGAGCTATGTTGTCGATGAATTTGTGCATGATGATGGATTAGTGAGTTTCATTGGTATCACAGACTGTACCCCGTCTCTTCCTCGTCACGACCCATCTACGTCAGTTAGGGGCATTATCCGTTGCAACCTTACTCAGCCTACCACCGATAATTCTGCATTGAGGACATCTATATTTTACACATATTTTAAAATTGGTGATAAGATGTGTAAAACGATCGTAGATAGTGGTAGCTGTATTAACGTCGTCTCTGATGTTATGACATCACGTTTGGGATTACCTTTGATTGATCACCCTCACCCCTATTTCGTGTCTTGGATTGATGCTACCTCCATCCCTGTGAAGAACCAATGCCGTCTCCCCTTGAAGGTTCAATCCTACGAAGAGGAGATATTATTTGATGTACTACCCATGAAGATGGGCAGCATTATCCTAGGCCGCCCTTGGTTGTATGATAATGATGTACACCTCTATGGTCTGAGAAATACCTGTTCTTTTATCCATCAGGGCAAGAAAATCACGTGGCATCCCTACACTCATAGTCCGCAGAGAGCCTCACCGAAATCTCCATCCGTAGGCTTATGTGTTGTTACTGGATCCCAATTTCAGAAAGAACTCGATAGTGAAATGACTATGTGCTTAGCCATGATACCCGATCATTTCTCCGAGGATTCCTCCACCCCACCCCCCGAGATTTTTCAGCTACTAGAGGAATTCGCTAGTGTTTTCCCCAATGATTTGCCCAATGACCTACCTCCGATGCGTGATATTCAGCACGCTATTGATTTCATTCCGGGGTCATCATTACCCAACCTCCCTCACTATCGGATGGACCCTACGCAGTACAAGGAATTACAGCGCCAAAGCCAAGAACTATTGGACAAGGGGTTCATCCAAGAGAGCCTTAGCCCGTGTGCCGTTCCTGCACTGTTTGCTCCCAAGAAGGATGGGAGTTGGCGTATGTGCATTGACAGTAGAGCTATAAATAAGATCAAGGTCAAGTATAGGTTTCCTATTCCCTGCATCGACAATATGTTTGATATGATGGCAGGTTCGACAGTTTTCTCCAAAATTGATCTTAAGAGCGGTTATCACCAAGTTCGTATCCGACCCGGAGACGAATGGAAAACCGCCTTTAAGATCAAGGACGGACTATATGAGTGGAAGGTCATGCCATTTGGATTATCAAACGCACCTAGCACCTTTCAGCGATTGATGAATCATATACTTAGACCGTTCATAGGAAATTTCATCGTCGTATATTTTGATGATATCCTTATCTATAGTAGATCCACACCCGATCATCTCCAACACTTACGTTTAGTTTGTGAAGTATTGAAAACTGAGCAGCTGTATGCTCACCCAAAAAAATGTTCTTTCCTTGTCATTCATGTTTCATTCTTAGGTTTTATCCTATCTGGCCAAGGTGTATCCGTTGATCCGGTCAAAATTGATGCCATAGCCCAATGGCCAAAGCCTAAAAATGCCCATGATGTTCGTAGTTTTCACGGCCTAGCAACTTTCTATCGACGATTCATATCCAACTTTAGTACCATCATGGCACCCTTGACCGAATGCCTTAAGGGAAATTATTTTGAATGGACGGTAGAAGCTCAGAAATCTTTTGAGGAGATCAAACATAGAATGACTCAGGCCCCTATTCTTCGCTTATCTGATTTTGATAAAGTATTCGAGGTTGCCTGTGATGCTTCAGGGTTAGGAATAGGAGGAGTTCTGAGTCATGAAAATCATCCTATTGCCTTCTTTAGTGAGAAATTGAATGACGCTAAGCTCAAATATTCTACCTACGATAAATAATTTTATGCGATCGTCCAATCTTTACGTCATTGGCGTCATTACCTGCTCTCTAAGAAATTTGTCCTCTACTCTGATCATGAAGCCTTGAAATATCTCCATTCCCAGCAGAAATTAAACTCTAGGCATATTAAATGGGTCGAATTCATTCAGTCTTATACCTTTGTCCTTAAACACAAGAGAGGAGTTGAGAACCGAGTCGCCGATGCTTTGAGTAGAAGGGTCCATTTGTTGAATGTTATGAAAGTTGAGGTTATCGGATTTGATCAGATGAAGGACCTATATCCAGATTGCCCAGATTTTGCTCCCATTCTTCAGAGCTTAGGCAAATACCCGAATCCTGATAATCAAAATTATATCGTGGAGAATGGATTCTTATTTTACGATCGTCGCCTACGTATCCCACGCTCATCTCTTAGGGATTTCCTCGTATGGGAAACACATGCCGGAGGCCTTAGTGGTCATTTTGGGAGAGATAAAACCATAGCTATGGTTGAGCATCGATTCTTTTGGCCCTCCCTAAAGCGAGACGTAGTGATGGCGAGGACGCCAATGCATCAGCCCGGGACACGTCACCGCAGGCAGTCGGGGTCAACACAGACGTTACGGATCCAAAGATGAAGTCAACAGAAGTCAACCCACCTCGGTCAACAGGAGTCAACGAAGAAGTCAACACACAACAACCGTCGTCCGCCACGTCACCACCGCAAGACGTCTCCACGCGCGTCATGACACGACGCCAAAGGCAGATCCACAACTGCCCTTTGGCGTGACGTGATGCACGTTTTCCCTTGCGTGTCTTATTTTCTAGTTATTTTCTCTTTCCTCCAAGGCCTATATAAGGTCATTTGTTTCAAGAACTCATCAGGCAATCATAATTCAAGAATTGAGTTTTCTTTCTAACTCTTCTTGGAGGATTGCCTACCTCATCTTGCCCTAACCTTCCTGCCGCCGCCGCTGCGTCATCACCGCCGCCACCGCCGCCACCACCGCCGCCGCTGCCGCCGCCGTCGTCATCACCGCGGCAGCGCGCGGTCACACGCCGCGACCGCACGCCACCGCGTGCCATCCCGCGCCGCCGTGCGCCTCCGCACGCCGCGGTCGCGCGGCGCTGCGCGCCGTCGGCGGCGCCTCAAGCCGCGCGCGCGGGAGTTCGTCGTGCCCGACCCGGCGTCCCCGCTTCATAACGTCAACCAGGGCCGGACAACGCCCGGAGCGCCCGTTCCAGTATCACGCCGCCTTCGTCGCCACGAGCAGAATTACCTGCAGCCTCTACACGCACTACGGTGCTGAGGTATACCTGAACCCTGTGGTGTCGACGTGTTCTCCGCTCAGTATTTTCTCGGGAAGTTTCCACCGCCGTCAGAATTAGACTTGGATTTCCTCTTCTTCTCTCCTTTTCTCGAGTGTTTCTTCGCGACGTGAATTCGAGGTATTGATTTCGGTGCTTAGGCATCGTCGCGGTGGGGGAAGACAGTACTCCCGCCCTCGATAAGGGTCGGAGCTGCACCACCAGATTTCATCGGTTTTAAGTCCGAGAATCGACCGTGATTTCTGTGGATTGTTTTATCCCTTAACCCATTCCTACCCATAGCCTCGTCATCCGCCCTAAATCGTCCATCCCATAGTCGTCCTACGTCACGTAGCAAGTATAGTTTCTCAATGTTGTGTATGTGCTCTCGCTAAGCAGGTAAAGCAGAACACCGGCCTCTACACCCCACTACTAGTCCCTCAAAAACCATGGGAGGATGTGAGCATCGACTTTGTGCTAGGGCTTCCGAGGACGAACAAACGCCATGATTCCATCGTGGTGGTTGTAGATCATTTTTCGAAGATGGCTCATTTCATCCCTTGCTTTAAAACTTCGGATGCGTCTCATGTCGCCCAATTATTTTTCAATGAAGTAGGGCGTCTCCATGGTCTTCCAAAAAGCATAGTGTCGGATAGAGATGTCCGATTCACTAGCTACTTTTGGAAGACCCTTTGGCATCTTTTGGGGACAAAGCTTAAGTTTTCCACGGCTTTTCACCCCCAAACTGATGGACAGACCAAGGTCGTAAATAGCAGCCTCGGCAACCTATTATGGTCATTGGTGGGAGACAACCTCAAGTCTTGGGATTCTGTCATTCCGCGTGCCGAATTTGCTTACAACGCGTCAGTCAACCGTAGTACCGGTATGAGTACATTTGAGATTGTGCATGGTCATCTCCCTTGTACCCCTACCGACCTTATACCTATGTTGCCGCATGCTAGAGCCTCAAATGACGGTCGTGAATTTGTGCATCATATTAGAAGTCTGCATGAGGAAATCCGTTCACGCATTATAAATAGTAATGCCTCATATAAACAATCCGCAGATTTGCACCGTCGTTTTCGTGAATTTAAAGAAGGTGAAATGGTGATGGTGCGGATTAGGCCGGAAAGATTTTCTTCCAAACGGGCTACTAAGCTTCATGCTCGCAGTGCCGGGCCGTTTTCGATCCTCAAACGAGTTGGGAAAAATGCCTATGCCGTTGACATACCCTCCTCGTGGGGAATAAGCACTACTTTCAATATCTCGGATTTAGTCACGTTTAAAGCCCACCTCCTTCGTCTAATAGCCACATTCTACCCTCGCACTTTCTGGTGAGCGAGTTTGACTTGTCCACTCCCCCATCACTACCCTCTGACTGGCATGACATCATCGAGGAAATACTGGACGAAGTAATCACCTTCACCAAAGGTGGAACGGTGCGGAAGTTTCTTGTTCGTTCGTAGGGCAAGGCATCGATGGACGACACGTGGATTACGGAGGAAGACCTGGCTCGTCTACGCCCCGACCTACTGACCCCGCTGGAGCTTTCAGATGTCTACTCAATGGAGTTGAGTTCTCCGCACCCTGGGGGAATTGATGGCGAGGACGCCAACACTTCAGCATCGAACGCGTCACCACGGTCAACCGGAGTCAACACGCCCGCTATGGACCACGGTCAACCGGAGTCAACCGAAGTCAAAATGCCACAACCGTCGACAAGCATGTCTCCACCCGCGCACGTCCCTACACGCATCATGACACGACGCCAGAGGCAGATCCACAACTGCCCTTTGGCGTGACACGGCGCACATCTTTATTTTCTCTTCTTTATTTTCTCGTCATTTTCTCTTTCCTCCAAGGCCTATATATAGGCCATTTTTTTCAAGAAACATTAGGCAATCATAATTCAAGAATCGAGTTTTTGTTTAACTCTTCTTGGAGGATTGCCCAGCCTCCCCTATCTTCAACCTTCCAAACCCTAGTCGTCTCGTCGCCGCCTCTACCGCCACTACCGTGGCCTTGCGACGTCTGCCTCCCTTCTCCTCTCTCTTTCTCTACTCTCTCTTTCTCTCCATTCTCTCTCTCTCTCTTCCTCTCTCTCTCTCCCAAGGCTACCCAGGTAGTCCGCCAAGGGGCCACCCAGACTGCCCGCGCGCCGCCCGCGCGCCGCCCTCGCCTGCCCCGACAGCCTTTGCCAGGGCCGCCCGAGACCGCACTCCGGATGCCCCTCTCCGGACGCCGTCGGTGCTTCAAGCCACGCGCGCTGCACGCGCTCGGGTGCGCTCCGCCACCCTTTGGGCACTCCGCCACCCTTTGGGCACTCCGTGCGCGCGCCACCGCTCAGCATGCTTCGCGCGCTCAGCGCCCGCGCGCGCTGCTCTGCGCACCCTTCACGCGCTTTGCGTGCGCGGGTGTTCGCCCACGCTTGACGCTGCGCCCACGACAACCACACTTAACCAGGGCCGTTCTGCGCCCGGAACGTCCAGCCTCATCCTCGTCTAGTGGGCCGCTCAATGCCTGGATTCGCCCAGCCTCGTCACGTTCAGAATTGACCGCAACCTCTTTTAGCACTGCGGTGCTGAGGTACGCCTGAACTCTTTGGTGTCGACGTGTTCTCCGTCCAGCGTTTTCTCGGGAAGTTTCTGATGACTCTCAATATGTCATCAAATATTAAGAGTTTCTTGAGCATAAAAGCATCAATTGCATCCACTTAATCGATATTGGTTATCGTTCATATGCATTATTTTCCAACTTACTAACCCCACTTGATTCTTTGAATCAAGTGGATTAGAACTCACGGGTTTGATTAATAAGTTCAGATATGGATTAAGCATTCAAAGAGAAATGAAGTTGATCAAGAGGAGCTGGCAAAAATCAAGAAGAAGAAAAGCCCTAATTTCTCCATTAAGCATGTTTAAGAGAAACCTATAAATAGCCTCTTAATGGCTCATTGTAGGTTGTCCAGAATTTCTCTCTAAGAAGGCTAGGGCTTGGAGAAGAAGGATTTCTGCAGACCCTCCAAGAGCTGCTGAGCATTGGAGCTGGGAGAGAGACAAGCTGAGGTATAGCCAGGCCAAGAAGATCATCTCCTTGCCGGAAGGGCGTGACACAAGGAGGTGTGATTGTTATGGTTTCAGTGTTTTTTTTTCTCTTCTCCCTTCTAAGACAATCAGGGGTTGGGCTGGAGCTCATAATCTGTGTTTTCAGCATTCTCCAACGACTGTTGTTCATCTATCTACTCTTGATTTTGAGTTTTACAATAGATTGAATCGTTCTTCCTTTTGCCTTCCAAAAAAAAACCTGTTGTTCTTCATTGTCCAGGAGAAGTCACCTCTGGTAGCACCTTCCAGGCAGCCAGCAACCAAGGCAATTGCCTAGGTTGCCAGCAGCCCCAGTCGCAGCTACCTAAGGGGTGGGCGGCCTAGGCTGCTAGCAGCCAAGACAGCCAGCGACCAAGGCTACAGCCTCGGTCGCCAGCAGTCTAGGCAGCCAGCAGCTTGCGCTGCCAGCAGCCCAAGCTACAGGCAGCCAAGGCCGCTAGAAGCTGACGCTGCCAGCAACCCAAGCCGCCGACAACCAAAGCTGCCAGCAGCGTGAGCTGCGGGCAGCCAAGGTCGCGAGCAGCTCGCGCCGCGGGCAACTTAGGCCGCCAGCAGCGCGAGCTGTAGGCAGCCACGGCCGCCAGCTGCTCAGCCGCCAACATCGCACGCTGTTGGCAGCCAAGGCTGCCAACAGCTCATGCTGCTAGCAGCCCACGCCCCTAGCAGCTAGGGCCACCGGCCGCCCGGGTTGCCAAGGTGACTGATTGGCACCCCTACGCGCAAGCAGTGGGCCGCGCGTAGGGTGTTTGCTCAATTGCGCCACAGAGCATAAGCAAACCGTCAGCAAATAAATTCTCTGCTGACGGTTCTACTCAGTTGAGTTTTACCAAGATAGCTCTATAGAACCTAACTGAAGATAATCTAACTGAAGATTTGACTGAACCAATACTTTTAAAGAAATCTCTGTAGCTTTTACTGAAGAATTTTTTACAGAGTTTGATATTTGGAAATAGAAAACTGAACATACAGATTGAACTGAAAAGAACTACTACCATTTACCTGCTCCCTGTGGATCGACACCCCACTTTCCCTAAGGCTGTGAGGTTCTAATTTTTGTTGCATAAGCTCTATCCTCACACGATTTAACTGATAAATAACTAGTAAAAACACCCCAAAACTGAGCTTATCAGTTTCCACCGCCGTCGGAATATGAATTGGTTTGGATTCTCTGCTTCTTCAACCTACCTCTCGAGTGTTTCCTCGCGACGCTGATTGGTCCTAACTAAGAGGTACAATTTGATTGAGAGTCGTTTGTAAGGATAGTTAAGTACCAATCAACAATTTAATTTCCTTACTTGTAGTATTTTAGTAAGGGTCGATCCCTCAGGGAGCTAGGTAGTTAGTTAGAAAGATTTTCAACTAGTATTGCAAGTTCAAGATTCATATAACCTTATTTGTAAAGCTTTTAGTGATTATGAAGGTAAATGTTCAATTAAGAAGGATGATATGAATTTTACCAAGGGTAAAAAAATTTCCGTAGAAAGTTTAGATTGAAAATGATTTTTGAGAATTTTTTCAGAATTTTTTATCGTCTCTAGAGAGAGATAAAAAATTCTGAATTAATTGAATGGAAAAAAGAAGAGGAGGAGAGAGATAGCACACAAGCCTGGGCGCTTCTGCCACTGCTTGTGCGCTGGGCGCTTCTGCCACTGCTCCACCGCTCCGCCGCGCGCGGAGGTCCTCTCACGTGCTATGGACCAAAACGACGATATCTGGAGTTCCAGATATCGGTTTGACACGTGTGAGTAGGCGTTGGAAAGCTTGAGACGTTGGCTATCTGCCTAAGTATAGCAAAGAAGCTTAAGAGAATTCTAAAAGGAGATAGGGTGGAAAGAACAACGTAACCTTTTTGTCACACCACAAATGGCCCAAGATTGTTGCTCCAACTCCCTACCAACTGGCTTCAAGATCCAGGACACTTCTAGAAGACTCCTTGCACCTTCTGAATGAAGATGGACCCAGGAACAAGCTCAAGAAAGACACAAAGTAAAGAAAACAATACTCATTTCTTGGATGCCCTCAAAGAGGGTGAGGGGGGCCCTTTTATAGGGGTACATGTGTTGGTTTCAGTCATTCTTGGTGGTTGGATCATGGATGAACGTCCAGGATTGATTTCTTGAAGCTTCAATCCAGGTGAACAGACCCCAACCAACCAGATTCTTTGCCTCCAGATCGAATTTGGAGGGAACAGAACAAGTTGGTTAGAGTTGGTTAAAGTTTGTTACAAATCATCTCTAGCCCTTGGATTTGGACTGGAATGGATGGATGGATGGGTTCCACCTCATGGATCCTGGCCTAGATCTCGACCTTGGGCTCTCATCCAACCAGGATCTGCCATCTGGAGTCACCCCCATATGTCTTGATCAACCTGGAAGCCTCCGAGGACATTCTAGAAGGTCTCCTTCAAGCTCCTTTGCACCAAGCCTATCAATTGAGTCAGCTCCACTGGTCAGCGTGTATCTTTTTGATCTTTGCTCCTTTTGACTTCAATTTTTGTCCCAAGCTTTCAGACTACTTTCTTGACTTTCCCATAAAATTTCGTAATTTTATGACCATAAAAAGTCAACCTTGACCTGAAAAGTCAACACACTAGGGAAATCGTTAGATTCATATCCCACTTGGCTCAATGAATCAAGTGGGGGTTAGAAATATCCCTCAAATCCAATTAAGAGTAAATCCAGAACTGTTTAACTTGTGAAATTCATGTCAAATCATTGATGGAAACACTAATTAAGTAGAAATGTAAGTTTTTTCATCTTTAGGGTAGTGAAAAGGCATGATCTCATTACTATGCAAAAACAAGCAGTTTTGGCAATGATGTACTTACTTTTAGAAGATATAAGATGATTAATGCATGGAAATAACTACCCTTATTTGAGTTTATCAGACGCGAATTCGACGTATTGATTTCGGTGCTTAGGCATCGTCGCGGTGGGGGAAGACAGTACTCCCGCCTTTGATAAGGGTCGGAGCTGCACCACCAGATTTTCATCAATTTTAAAGTCCGGATCCGACCGTGAATTTCTATGGATTGTTTTATCCCTCACGCCTATCCTACCCCTAGTCTTGTTGTCCCGCCCTTCCTCGCCTACCCCGTAGTCGTCCTAGGTCAAATGGGCTCCCCCTTACAAATAAATATGAGAACAAAAGGGAAATAGAGAAATGAAGAAGAGCAAGGGGAAAAGGTTAGAGTGAGCCCCATCCCCTTGACAGCAAAACCATGGATGGACAAACGTCACAAACACGATGAAACATGACGAAAACGATACGAACGAGAATGGGAAAAACAAAAACACGCGAGAGAGAGAGCGATAAGAACAAAACGATGATCGAGAGTTGATAACACCCTAAATTCGGTCTTTATTTCATGCTATTAGCACAATTTAATGCAGTTAAAGAGCTTAAAATAAGGTTGTTATCATTAATTTACATGAAAATACTGTTTTCAGGTGATTTCTCATTTTTTCCTAATTTTCTGTTCATTCTATGAATTTTAAGAGATTTATTTGAGCTTGAAATGATCATTTTTGAATGAAAATGACAAATTTAATATTTAATTTTGTGATTTATCAGTACAGGGATGAATCAGGAAATATTCTAGAATTTTCTAGGATTTTTTAGGATTCTTCTGAGATTTATTTTAAGAAGAAATACATTTTTTTAAAGAAAAAAGATATATATATATAAGTAAAAAAGATTATTAACATTATTTTCAAACTTTGAAGGGCCTTTTTGTAAAGTTTTGTTGCAATGATACCCTCAAAACAGCTCTTGGTCGTGGCTGCAAGCGTAAAGATATGATTTAAAAATGTTATGGGGTTTTATTGCAATTATTTAATATATATTTTAATGTTTTTAGGAGAAACCAGAGGAGAGAGAGTGCACATGGGGCATTTACACAATTACTTTTAGGCGGGGTCCAACAGCAATTCCAGGCTTTTTAAGTACTTTTCTGAAAAAAGAAGGATTCAAAATGTGCCAGCCAATGAGAGAGCGATACATCATGGCGTGTTTAAAAAAGAAATGAATAAATAAATCAATTTAAATCCAATGGATTAAATTGGTTTAAAATTGATTTATTAATAACTTTTGATCCTGAAGTCCGATTGAGATGATTTTTTATGGATCTGTTCATCTTAATCCCCTCTTTTTATCTGTACGGTTGGATCATTTAGATCCAATCCACATTGATAGATAAACATTAGTTACTAAACGAGGGTAAAATGGTGATTTCTAACATGTAACCTAAGTATAAAAGCTAAATTTTGAGAGGGGGAGCTCATTCTTGATGGTTCTCTCTCACAGTTGCAAGACAGAGAGGAGCCCCAGCCTGGATCAACCTGTTTGGTACATTTTCCTTCATTGTATTTGAAATTTGGTGCATTTTGAATGAAATTAGTCCAATTTCTAGATTGATCTTCTTGATTTTGGTCTGAATTCTAAATCGCTTGGCTTGAGCGTCATGTACAAGCCCTGATTAGGATTGAGAGGAGAAATTGAGAGATTTAACTAGGTATTCATTTGCATTCCCAAAGAAAACTCTAAAAAAAAACTTTAAATTCTAGGGTATTAAAAATTTGTTTTTTTTTTAAATTTATTATCTAATTTTTTAGTCAGTTCTGAATTATAAAATCTACAAAAACAAACCAACCAAAAGTGAATTCCTCTAAAGTGAATTATCAAAACTTTCTTCTTAATCCCTCTAAAGTGAATTCCTTGATCCTCTCATTTAGATCAATTAATTCAACTTAGAGTTCCTTAAATTCCTCTACTCTTCTCATCTCTTCTACCTCCCTCTCTAAATTCCCTTTCTAATTAGGTTAATTTGATCTTCATTGAAGATCAAGTTAGTCCTAATTACTAAAAAATCATCGAATTGAACTCCTTACTAGCCTCCCTTGGACGATACCTCCACTCATCATTGTGCATCTTAAGTGAGGTTTTATAAATTTTATTGTATAAAGCTAAAATTGACAACGACAAGGGTTTAAAATTCCATAATATTTACCCCTTTTTTGGCTTATCAAGCGTCTTTCACCCGATCGTTGACGTCAAGGGCGCGCGCGGCGCAGATGAGGCCGATGACGACTCTGGATGGCGTGCGCCATCAATCCTCCCGGAGTCGGAAGAACTCGGCTCCGTCAAGTTGGGTTAGCTGGTGGCGGCGTCCGGCGATGCCTGGTCGTCGCTGGCGTGCGTCGTGCTTCGTGGCGATCGGGGCTCCCGCATCTGCACATGAAGTCCTTCGTGGCACCCTGTCCCTGCATCGTTAATTACCTCAAGCAGTATACGATCGCCTGACTCGTGCCAATCGGGCATGTTCACAAGGGAAGCGGTCGTGGCAAACTCGCTCACAACAATGGGGCTTAGAAAGGCCAGGATAGGGGGGAGAGAGGGGACTCGATACGGGATCGGGCCCGCCACGTTAGTGGAGCCAGTCCCCCAAAATGAGGGACTTCGGCGATGTAGGTGTATCTGTCCACTCGTTAGAGGGTCGAGAATGGGCCGGCGCTACGAACGTGTAGCATTGGGGCCAGCCCGGGAGAATAGCTCTCCGGCCAAAATCTCACCGACACTTGGTTTCCCACGTCGATCACTCGGAGTCTGCTCTGCGAGTCGGCAGCCTGCTTGTACTGTGCATGACTAAATGATGACCTATCATGATGATCATGATGCAACGACAAAACATGCTGGGCAAATGCACAATGAGGGACTACTACGGGTGCAAAGGGTGGAGGTCGTGATGGGACTTGGCCGTTGGCGATCTCGGGTGGGCTCAACCCCGCGGCATGGGCCTCCGTGGAGACAGGCACATGCGCGACACGCGGAGTAGGGCAACGACGATGGGTCGTGCCCCTACGGATGGTGTGGCGGGCGCTACGGGTCCGCTGCTCGTCATCTGGGTGTTAGAAGAGTGTGGGGTCTGCACCAGGTCTATGAACATCCTGGGTGAATCCGGTGGGGGTGCTACGTGTCGACTCCGGGCGAGTGACACGGGCGGCGGGCCTAGTGGCGCGGAAGGTCGGATGATTGGCACGGGCGGCTCGTATAACTGGACGAACGGCTCCGGCGGCACCTTGTGTGGCGCGAGTCTCCTGACGAGTGGCGCGAGTTGTCCGGCGGGTGGCATAATCGTTTGGGCGCGTATACATGTCTTCGTCGGTGCATCGCGGCTCTCGGGGGGGTGGGGGATGGCAGACGACCGTAAGCTCGACCATCTTGGTCGGGGCACTCTTCACTGCTGGCTTCGTGGTATAAGGGTAAAACGTGACCCATTGTCCCTTGTGCAGGAACAAAAGCCTGTTCACTCTGCCAGCTATGGTGACGTCAAAGTCATAGATCCAAGGATGACCCAAGATGATACCTCCTACTTTCATAGGAAGGACGTCACATAGGACGATCTCATCGTACGCTTCACCGTTAGAGACGAAGCATCAATCCATGACATGTCAAAGGGCATAGGATGAGGCATGGTCGCCAACCCTAGTCGGGCGACCATCGCGTCCGAGATGGTGTTGACGCAACTACCACTATCCACTGTCAACTTGCACATTTTGCTATTGATTTGGACAAAAGTGTAGAAGACCGATGTTCCTAGCGTCGAATCAGCCATCGGAAGTGTCCTCTGCAGGACAGGCGCAGGGTTGACCTGCAATACATCATCAGGTGCAACGAACATCCCAATAGTGCTCGGGTGGTGAACGGCGATGCTGGCAATGCGCCGAGAGCTGGGGCGTGGAGCGGGGGCCGGGGTCATTCCAGCGTCCGCTATCTGGATGTACCCAACCCAAGGGTCACGGGGGTCGTACCCATTCGCGAGATCCTTGTCTGCGCAAAAATCATCATCGGGTATTGGATCCAGGTCTCCAGGTGTGTCCTGTGCAGTCTCTTCCGTATCGATCAAGAGAGCCAAAGACGGACACTGGCTGGCTCAGTGCCCTCTACCTTGGCACTTGAAGCACATAAGTGGTGCTTGGCTGACGGTAATGCTGCGGGCCAGAGTATCGCTCCGTGACGGCCCGAGCGGGTGGGGTGGAACCCACGGAGGTGATGGGGGTAGTTCCTTGCCCTAGATAGTCTGGTAAGCCCGAATGGTAGCGGGCGGTGCGGGGTGATGAACATAGTTTTATCATAAATTATGCCATCATTTACGCATATATATTATCATCAAATGACAAGAGTTTATGTTTTATTGCTCATTATAAGTTTCTTTTGACTAACCCCACTCGATTCTATGAATCAAGAAGATTAGATCTCATCATGGTTTAAATGAGTACAGAAATTGATTTGGAGATAGTATACATGGGCAAAAAATGAATCAAGGAAGGGCGCTTGGACCAAGTCAAAATGGCAGTTATGGAGCAACATACACCAAGTGATGTAATACGACCTGCCGGGATCGGTCAGCTCGTATTATGCCACAGGATTTGGTGAATAAGTTCACGAATTATATGGATGTAAGCCAATTGAAGAAATCGTCGAATGAGCAATAACAGTGTCGACCGATAGAGAAGTAAACCCATGACGACCAATGAGGAGATATTGATCCTAAGATCAAACTCCCAATGACCCTGAAGACCAACTAGATGCCTAAGCGGTGAGGGGCGTTTGACGGCCCTTCGATGTTCGGCGTCTAGGTCAACTGTTACCCTTTCAACCACAAGAAGAGCCCTAGCTCTCAACAATGGTGGCTATCCTATCAAGGGTTGTAAATGCGGTAGACGACGAGATAGCAGAAGACGATACTGGAGCAGGTAATAATATTGGATATTGATGGAGGAGAGACGAGCGGTACTAGACTGGTCGATACTCCGCCGCGATGTTCGTGTTGAGTAAGTGTCGATGGAAAGGAACAGCAACAATTGGAGGGGTTCTGGACGATGGACATTTTCGGTGGACGGTTGGAGTTGGATGGGCGGAGCCGCGGATGAGTGGGACAGCGGACGTGGGGTGCATGGTGCGAGGCCGCGGGGGCTCGACGCAGCGCAGGCGCAGGAGCACGCGGGCGCGGTGATGCGTGGGCACGGCGGCACGCGGGCGCAATGGCGCGCGGGTGCAACAGCGCCGCTGGCGCAACTGCGGCGAGCGGGCGACGCGTGAGTGTGAGGGGCACGCAGGCGCAGGAGCACGCGGGCGCGAGTGCGCGAGCATGGGGCGCACGAGCGTGGGGCGCGCGGGCACGGGCGCGAGCACAGGGTGCGCGCGCGGGCGGGCGTGCCGCGCGAGGGCACGTGGGCACAGGTGGAGCGTGGGCGCAGGTGGTGCGCGGGCGTGGGTGGCGTGCGGGCGTGGCGGCGGCAGGGACTGAGGCTGGCGGCAGTGGAGGGCGACGGGTGGAGGTGTTGGCGGTAAAGCGGATCTTGAGCCCAGGGATGGGTTTTCTTGACCTGTAACCGCCCCAAGAAACCTTCAAGAAGATGGTTTCTTGGGCGTACTTGGGAACCTTGGTGGGATCTTGAATAACCCCATGGAAGGCAGATGTCGGTGATGAATCTTCGGCCTCGGGCACCCTCGGAGTGATCTCGATGAGGGGTTCTTCAGCCCCAGGTGTGGTCGAATTTCTTGAATCTTTCCTTGTACCGGAGTGATCTCGATGGTACGCTTGAACACGTCATCACAGAGTGGTCTCGACGTGATGACGAGGGCTCTAACCACGGAGTGGTCTCAACGTGGTCGAGGCTAGCCAAACCTCTCTACTCTCTAGCTACGATAGGGTGGAGACAAGAGTTGATAAACTTTCTTTCAACAAATGACTCAAATGTTCCTTGGGCATGCTATCCCCTTATATAGTGAGGATAGGTGCCAAGTGAACGTGGGGAGAGGACGAACCGTCGCGAGACGTGGTTCGGCCTCTCCTTACAATTTGAAAATAAAACTGAAGTAAAGATAAAGGCGAGGCCCAATATTGGCCCAGTCCATGAAATCCAAAGACACAAGCAAAACATAAACAAACACAAGGGAAGATAGAGATGCTTACACGGGGTACTTGAACAACTGGTGGCGAGCGTCGACGCAAGCTGCTCAGCGTGGCTGATGATGTCCTGTCATGCCGTCTCCAGGATGGTCCTCCATCACCAAGTCAAGTGGCAGTTATGGAGATGAATATGGACCATTCAAAGCTCCAAGCAGTTACAGAGAAGAAATATTATAAATAATATCTCAAAAACAATGAAAAAGGAAAAAAATGCAGAAAAATGTGCAATAAAGGAAAAGTGGAAAAGCTGTCTCCCATATGCTTGAGCCGATTGTATTATAGCCGTTAGTAAAGAGAAAATACTAGTACTACTTTCCACGCCCTGTTCAGTAATGCGCTTGGGGTGTTAACTCAGCCTTATTCCACATATATGTACTTACTTAAATGTATTTCATAGATCAGGAGTGCAATTAGTTTTGGTTAAGGCTGAAATATATATTTTGGGAATTTCTCTGAAAGCTGACCATGTTCAATTGACAAAGGACTTCCCTTGATGAGCAAAAAGCAAGAGCTATCAAAAACAAGGAGTCGATGGATAATCATCATTTATCTTTATTTATGTTTCATTACTATGGGACTAGTAATGATCTAAGTTGGGGGGTCTTTGATAAATGTAATTTTTTCATTATTTAAGCATATATAATGTTGAGTTTTTTATGTATTACTATTCAATATATGTTACTTTCGACTAACCCCACTTGATTCTATGAATCAAGTGGATTAGATCTCATCTTTGTTTAAATAAGTACAGATACTTAGTTGGAGATAATGTACATGGATCAAGGAAGGCGCCAAGACCAAGTCAAAAAGGCCAGTTATGGATCAAGGGGGGCGCCTGGACCAAGTCAAATATAAGCTATGGATCAGGAGGGGCGCCTGGACAAAGTCAAAAGGGCAGTTATGCATACGAATGAACCAACTCAAATGGCTATCATAAGTCAAGCTGGACCATTCAAATGATCCAAGCAGTTTAAAGAGAAGAGATCCTATAAATACTCTCTCAAAAACAATGTTTAGGATTGTCCAGAATTTTTATGGAAAAAGTGGAGTGTTGTTTGTTCTGAAAGTTCTGTAGACCCTCTATTGTTGATGAACAATTGAGTGGAGTAAAGAAGCAACGCTGAGAATACTCGAAGGAGGAGGATCATTTCCTAGCCGATCAAGGGTGTGACACAAGGTAAATGTGATTTCTTAGAGTTCAGTAAATTGCTTAATTCATTCTTTTTTAAGACAGCTTTATTTGGGTTGGAAATCATTCCAACATATCCAACTAAATCTGTTCAAGAGTTCTGTTTCAATATAGTTTGTGATAAGCAGATCTAAAACTTTGTCGAAATTTCAACAAAGTATTAGAATCTGCATTGCAGTACTTATGCAGCGCACAGTGGCACCGCCACGCGCGCAGCACTGGACGCCGCTACGCACACAGTACAGCGCGGAGCGCCGCTCACGCGCAGCGCCGGGCGCCGCTCAAGCGCAGCGCCGGGCGCCGCTCACGCGCAGCGCCAGGCGCCGCTCACGCGCAGCGCCGGGCGCCACTCATGCGCAGCGCGGGGCGCCGCTCACGCGCAGCGCCAAGCGCCACTCACAAGCAACGCCGGGCGCTGCTGCGCGCAGCGCATAGCCGCGCATCGCTGCACGTAGTGCACGGTGCGCGCCTTAGATAGAACTGGACTTAAACTAAGTCCAGATCTATCTGAGATAATAATTAACCTTATTGAATTATTAAATATTTTCAAGATAATTAAATCTTTGTTCTTACTTTAAAAATTGAAATCTTAAATCTATTAAATCTTAAAATAACTATTGATTGAATTGAAATAAAAATTAAGCTGAAATACCTGCTCCTTGTGGTTCGACCCTTACTTACCCTAGGTTAGTGAGGTAACTTTATTTGTTGAATAATCTCAAATCCTTACACGTTGATAAGATAAGTAAAGTCTAAAATCATTATTAAATACACCAAAAATTGGGATTATCAGCCATCACGAATCTGCTCGAACCCAAGAACTTGGATCTTCATCAGGTTGAGGACTATGGGTTGTCGGCTCAAGGCGTCGGCGATGACGTTGTCCTTTTCGTTCTTGTGACAGATGAAAAACGTAAAGTCCTGGAGGTAGGCTATCCAGCGAGTGTGACGATCGCTCACTTTCTTCTGGTCGTGCAAGTGGCGAAGGGCACTATGATTAGAGAATAGCACGAATTCCTTAGGAAGGAGGTAATGGCGCCAGTGTCGGAGGGATTGCATGAGGGCTTAGAATTCCCGATCCTAGTTGTTGTATCTTTGTCGAGTGTCGTTCAGCTTTTCGCTGAAATACTCAATCAGGTGCCCCACTTGGCTTAGGACTCCACCAATCCCAACTCCAGATGCGTCGCAGGTGACCTCAAAAACCTTGGTGAAGTCTGGTAACCTTAGTACCGGCGCTTCTTGAGAAGCTCCAATGCCTCTTTGGCGGTAGTGGTCCATTCAAACTTGTCCTTCTTCAATAGGTTGGTAATCAGCACTATTACTCCGCTGAATCCTGGAATGAACCTTTGATAGAATGTTGCCAAGCCTATAAAAGCTCCGAACATCATAGGTATCCTTTAGCTGAGGCCAAGCAGTAATAGCTTGGACCTTGGCGGGGTCTGCGGAGACTCCACGCGAGGATAGAATAAAACCGAGGAAGGGAACCTCATTGGTGAAGAAGCTGAACTTCTTGGGATGTGCATAAAGTTTTTCTTGGCGTAATGTGGCACACACATATTGTAGGTGCTGGGCGTGGTCCTCCCTCGTCTTACTATACACTAAAATGTCGTCGAAGTATACAACGACAAATCTGCCAATGAAGGGCCGTAGTACCTCATTCATCAAACGTTGAAAGGTACTAGGGGCGTTCGATAATCTGAATGGCATCACATTCCACTCAAATAGGCCATCTTTAATTTTGAAGGTCGTTTTCCACTCATCCCCGGGTCTGATTCGTACTCGTTGGTAGCCGCTTCGTAACTCTATTTTAGAGAAGATAGACGCGCCAACCATCTCGTTGAAAAGATCTTGAACTCTTGGGATTGGAAAACGGTACTTGACAGTAATCTTGTTGATGGCTCGAGAATCGCAACACATGCGCCAAGTTCCATCTTTCTTGGGCGCAACCAGTGCTGGTACGGCACATGGGCTAAGGCTTTCACGGATTAAGCCTTTGGCCAACAATTCCTTTACCTGGCCGTATAACTCCTCGTACTTAATCGGGTCCATCCGGTAATGTGGGAGGTTTGGGGGTGATGCTTTCGGAACACGATCGATAGCATGTTGGATGTTTTGAAGGGGTGGGAGTTTGTTCGGTAGCTCCGTAGGGAACATGTCTGCGTACTCATCAAGGAGTTGCATGACCTCTGATACTTGGTTCCTGTCATCTAAACTAGTGACACTGTCGGCTAGTTCACCGTGAAGCACACGGGAATGTACTCACGGTCCTGCCCTAACTCTCGACCGAATATGCAGCCATTAGTAATGATGGCACTTGGTGTGGAGCGAGAGGGAGTTGGCGAGCTTGAGTTGGTAGTGAAGGTAATCACACCAATGTGTACCAAATGAGCCATCGACCATCGTAGATGAATGAGCAAGTGTTTGCTCGTCCCGCTAGCTGAACGTCATGGTCAAACAACCATGGTCGTCCTAGAATAATTCTACCAATCTTCATTGGTAGCATGTCACACAGTACCTTCTCGTCGTACATACTCATCTTAAGAGGTACGTAGCATTGCATCTTCACCGGTAGAGTCGATGTGTCTATCCAAGACACATTGTATGGGGTAGGGTGCGGTATCAACGGCAGTCCAAGACGTGTGGCCGTATCTTCGGACATTCCATTGATACAGCTACCGCTATCGACCATCAACCTATACGTATGCCCACCAATTTTGACGTACGTATAGAAGATGGACGTGCGTTGAGCGACGGTGATGGGTCGGGGTGTCGCCGTGTTGGCCATGGGTGTAGGTGCAGTTCGTCCGACCTTGTTGGAGCTCCGTTGTTCTGCGGTGTCTTATTGGATTCCCAACGTGGCGATGGGGTGCATCAGGACTCGTGTGATCGGTGTGATCTGAATGTATCCGAATGGCTAATCAATATCCTCACTGTCGAGGCACTCGGTCGGATACTCGTCCATCTCGAGGTCATCCTTTGGCTGTTCTTCCATCGGATTCCCATGTATATCCCTGTGGAGGAGAGTGGGACAGTCGGTACGGCTATCTCCAAAAGCCTTGCACTTAAAACACTGAATGGGCTCTCGAGAAGTATTCGGGAACCTAGCGGTGGAAATCCCCGAGGATGTGGGGGGGGCCGGAGTGGTGACCGGTGCCGTCGAGGGGGCAACCATGAGTGGAACTGCGGTGCTTCCTCGGGTCCAAGTCGATGAAGCTCGCGTAGCTAAGGGAGTAGACGCCGCGGTGGTAGTCGCTCGTGGGGCGGGGGGAGTAGGCGGCACTATGTCATCACAGCTAAGCTCATTGCTCTCTACAAGACTGTAGGCTAAGTCCACAGTGGTCGGGTTCTATTCTAGGACCCTTACTCCCAAATCAGGACGGAATCCTTGGATAAAGAACGCAATCTGAATTTGTGGACTGTCCACAAATTTGCATCTCATCCTATACTCCTCAAAGTCCTCTATGTAATCGCTGGCCCTGTGCTTCCCTTGCTTAAGGTCCATCCATTTTAGCAAGAGGCGGGTTATGTAAAGCTTTGGGATATAATTATCCTTGAGCTTTCATGACATTTCATTCCACATAAAGGTGGGATCTCCTCGTCATCGTGCTGCCTCTTTCTCGTTCTTCCAAAATTTTTTTGGCTTGGCCTCCTAAGCGAGCCTTGGCATAGGACACACACAGGTCATCATCCATGTCGTACCATTGGAAATAACTTTCCAAATCTGATTCCCAATCTGTGTAGTCCTTCAGGTTCTGTGACCCTTCAAAGATGGGCAACTCAATACAAATGCTCTTCTGGATCATGGCATGGTGTGCCTCTCTCTGTCGCTCATGTTTGTCCACGGGGTGACGAGCAGGCGACTAACGGAGTGCGTCTCATGGGTAGGCATGATCCAAAGGCCCCGGATAGTGTGCAGCTTGCAGAGCTGCCTGGGGATTGTATAGTCACTCGTCCGGATATCCATGGTGTTGGTAGTGCCTTGTCGGTGCTGGAGGAGGGACTGGCGAGGCGTACTCCTGAGGTGGCGGGTAATGATTCACCCTCCTTGGCCAATTAGGCTCTTCCGGTGGGTACGCCGGTTGCGCTGCTGGAGGGTACTCCGTGGCGTATCTCGGTGGCACCACGTGCGGTGCTGGCCCCCCCTTGTATCGCCCTAGTGCAGGTATAGGCGCCAACCTATAAAGGGGCAGGTGAGCAGAGCTACCGTCATATATGGCCGTATCCAGTTGATGGGTGGTGGTGGGGTAAAGAGGACCACCCGGTGCGGGGTAGTGAGGTGCGTGTGGTACCGGGATTCGGTTTGAATTATGGATCATCTCAAAAGGATGCCCATGGGGGTCATAGTGTTGATAACTCTGGTTCTCGAGGGGGTAGTGGTTACTTTCCGGTGAATAGGAATGGTCTTCATAATATCTCCGAGTGTAGTACTCTTCCGGTGGCGGAGGAGTCCTTCGGTGTTCTCCATGGTTGTTCTCCCAATCTGGTTGCCTGCTGTAGCGGGCCGGGTGCGTAGGTGGATCTTGCGGTTGCTGCATTGGAGCTGGAAGATCCTGCATCGGAGCCTTGCCAGGATGTTGTGGAACCTCGTTAGTCGTGATGACGCTGTAGTGCTCGTTCACCGAGGCCCTATGTGTAGGTGACGCGATGATAGACTACCAGTTTTCCGATGCCCGGGGTGCGGGTGGTGCCATCTCGCCAAGAGGTTCTGAGACCAGTGGAGCGGGTTCCCTAGGTGGCGGAGGAGGTAAATTTACCTCCTCAATCTCCAAGTAGTCTGTCTGAAGTTGTCCACCTAATGGATCCTCGAGTGGAAGATCCCCTATGATGAGATCATTTTCATAATCCTCGTCGCATTCTGCTCTATCGGCATTCCGATACTGGGTTTGTGTGCAAACCATCTTATGGTCAACAATCCACCAATAAAGTTTCTACAGGTTTAACTAATGATGAATGCAATGAAATGATGTGTTATGAATGTGAATGAATTTCGAGATATGACGTGCGTAATTGAAAAAATGTTTGAAAGATATGCTATCGACCGTGTTCAGCAAAAGCTAACACGACCGGCTCTGATACCAATATGATGTAATACGAAGGGCACCGGGATCAGACGGCTCGTATTACGTCACAATAAGATAAAGGGTTGAGTCGATAAATCCCTTTAAATGCAATGTATATTGATAAGAAAACCCCAATTGAGAACTAAGAGACCACTACAAATGGGGAGTGATGATCGACAACATCCGCTAAGAAAGATATTGATCAAATTAGACTCCCAATGACCCTTGAGGACCAACTAGACATCTACGAGAAAGGGGCGTCTGACGGCCCTGGGTTGTTCCAAGCCTAAGGATCAACGAGTAATCGTTTACCGCCAAGAAGTCCTATTACTCGGCAGGTGGCTATCCTATAGCAATTATTGTCGTAACCCACGGCAAAGGAATCGATAGCGGACGACGGTAGTGTAACAAGTAATGATACTGAAAGTAACGGTGGGAGAAGCGAGAAGATACGCGAATTAATGGAGTCCACAGCAAGGTATGAGGTCTCGACAAAATCAAGGGCGATGGTGAGATCTCATCGACGGTGAAACAACAATGGAGAGGATCTGGCGTGCGGAAGGACTACACAGCACGTGAGCGGCATAGGGCGGTTGCGGCTAGGAGATCCAGCGCAGGAGCAACGGAGGTCAGAGCATGGACGCGCCAAGGCTCCTGTGCACCGTACCTCGGGCACGGGCCACTCAGGGGCACGAGCAATGTGTGCCCCTGGGGCGTGTGCGGATGCAGGTGCGCACGGGCGCGCGTGGCATGCTATCCCCTTATATAGTGAGGATAGGTTTCAAGTGACGTCGGGTAGAGGACAAACCGTCGCGAGATGTGGTTGGACCTCTATTCAACAGTTACAAGATAAAATGCGAAAATGGGAAGTATGCGGAGTATTTAAACCCCGGATGGTGAGCGTCAGCGTGAGTAGCCCGGTGTGGTTGGACTAGTCCCGTCCCGGCGTCAACTGGATGGTCCCCCATCACTTGGGTTCTGCTTGAGCTCTAGGACATGTCTGTTTAAGAGCTCAGACTTGGTCTTCAAGATGGTCCTCCATCATCCTCCCAAAGCGGTAGGAACTTCGCTCTGATGAGTTAGAGCCATTGATATCGTCTAGGGTCTGGATAATCTGCGGACATAGTCGTTGAAGATCTTCCTTTGAGATCCAAGTGTCGTCGCACAATGGCTGACCCAGCCAGCGAACAAGAAACTTACGGTCTATTCACACCCCTATAGTGTCAATTACCTCCTATAGTTCTGACTCGACATGCTCGTGTCTCGCTAGGGATAGGACAAGTGGAAATAGGTGGTTTCTCTCAAGTACATTATTACTACGACTCAAGGGGCACTGAGGTTGAAAAATGGGTTGCATAGGTCAAACCTGGTTGCTAACCTTGAAGGTTGAACATATCCACCAATCAAGTGGGATACCTACAATGTAGGTGTCGTCGCTGACCACACTGGCTATGGGAAAATGCCTGACACTACGAGCATGAAGCAACTTAGCGACCTCAGGAGAGTATCTCTCGATCCTCAGCTTGTCCATGACTAGATTTCTTTCAGTGTAGCTAAGTGACCTACAACCTACATCAATGGTGACCTTATACTTCTCATTTTGTGAGACAATGCGAGTATGAATGTCATGATGCAGGTCCCCTAATATGATGTGCGAATGAAAGGCCGTCCTCTGAAGTCCTAGTATGAGGATCTATTGAGATGAGGTCTAGGGGCCTACGAGATACCTGGCCATATATAATCTGTGATGGAGGACCATCTCGAGGATGACGCCACGATGACGAAGAACCATCTCGAGGATGATGCGAAGGGACATCGTCAGTCACGCTGAGCAGCTCGCGCCGACGCTCGCCACCCGGGGTTTTAGTACCCCGCGTAAGAACTTTTATCTTTTTACTTATGCTCATTTTCATGTGTGTTTGTATTTTTGGATTCGTGGACTGGGCCAATGTTGTTGGGCCCCGTCCTCGTCATTTTTACTTTTTATGTTTGTATTTTGAATTTGTAAGGAGAGGTCGAACCATGTCTCGAGACGGTTCGTCCTCTCCCACATTCACTTGGCACCCATCCTCAATATATAAGGGGACGGCTTGCCCAAGGAACACCTTGGAGTCATTGTTGAAAAGTTTATTCACAATTTGTCTCCCCCCTATCGTAGTTTGTAGCATAGGGGGTTTGGCTAGCCCCATCCACGTCGAGATCACTCCGTGGTTAGAGCCCACGTCTCTCTCGTCGAGATCACTCCGAGAGGAATGTGCTTAAACGTGCCGTCGAGATCACTCCGGTACGCTTAAAGAAGTTCAAGAAGTTGACCCCGTCAAAAGGTTGAGAAGGCCTTCGTCGAGATCACTCCGGAGGTTCTTGGAGGCTTATGACGACGACGATGTGACACTGACCTGGGAGATCCGCTCCATCGAGAGAGCTTGCACAGACCGATCAAGAAACCCGTTCTTGACAGGTTCTTGATCTCCACTCTCCTCCATCTCCCATCTCTTCCACCCCTTTCTTGAAGCCCCAACCATCCTCGTCCTGGCCTTCCCGTTCGTCCTCCCACATTCTTGATCCCTTTCCCCACGTTCTTGATCCCTTCTTCCGCGTTCTTGAACCCTTCTTCAACGTTCTTGATCCCTTCTTCCACGTTCTTGATCCCTTCCTCCCATGTTCTTGATCCATTTCCCCGCATTCTTGATCCCTTCTTCCGTGTTCTTGAACCCTTCTTCCACGTTCTTGATCCCTTCTTCCACGTTCTTGAACCCTTCTTCCACGTTCTTGATCCCTTCTTCCACGTTCTTGAACCCTTCTTCCACGTTCTTGAACCCTTCTTCCACGTTCTTGATCCCTTCTTCCACGTTCTTGATCCATTTCCCCGCGTTCTTGATCCCTTCCTCCCACGTTCTTGACCATTTCTCCCCCCCTTCCCCCACGTTCTTAAATTCTTGAAATCTTGAAACCTCAACATTCCGCCCTCACTTTCTTGATTTGTCATCCACCCCTCATTCTTGAATTGTTGAAATCTTGAATCCTCAACCTTCCGCCCTCTCTTTCTTAATCTACCACCGTTCTTCCCTTCCATTTCTTGGATTCCCGTCACCCCTCCCTTCCCAATCCTTTCTTGGTCGCCCTACCCGGCCAACATCGCCATTCCGCCCCCCCCCCTAGTCCAATCACTGCCGCCTTCGCCCCCCTCGCTGCCACGCCTCTCCCTGCCGGGGCCCCACATTCACGTGGGCATTCACCCACCCGCCCAACGCCCGCACGCAGCGGCCACCTCTGCCCGCTCTCCGGCCTGCCCGTGTGCTCACCTCACGCCCTTGTCGGCCGCGCGCCCGCCCACTATGCACCGTTGACCCTGCCCGCCAGAGTCATCCCGTGTCCGCTGACCACGCCGCTGGGAGTCAGCCGCATCCAGATCGTCGTCTCCAGTGATTCATCCGCACCTTGTTATCAGTCGGGACGATTCTCTACACCGTGGACTAAGCGACCTGATGGAGGACCATCTCGAGGACGACGCCACGATGACGAAGAACCATCTCGAGGATGACGCGACGAGATGTCGTCAGCCACGCCGAGCAGCTCGCGCCGACGCTCGCCACCCGGGGTTTAAGTACCCTGCGTAAGAACTTTTATCTTTTTACTTATGCTCATTTTCATGTGTGTTTGTATTTTTGGATTCGTGGACTAGGCCAATGTTGTTGGGCCCGTCCTAAATCATTTTACTTTTATGTTTGTATTTTGAATTTGTAAGGGAGGCCGAACCACGTCTCGCGACGGTTCGCCCTCCCAGGTTCACTTGGCACCCATCCTCACTATATAAGGGGATGGCATGCCCAAGAACACCTTGGAGTCATTGTTGAAAAGTTTATTCACAATTCGTCTCCCCTATCGTAGAGAGTAGTGTAGGGGGTTTGGCTAGCCCCACCCCACGTCGAGATCACTCCGTGGGTAGAGCCCACGTCTCTCCCGTCGAGATCACTCCGAGGGAGACGTGTTAAAGCGCGCCGTCGAGATCACTCCGGTGCGAGGAAAGAGTTTCAAGAAGTCGCCG
The DNA here is from genome assembly GCF_029677425.1 of Wolffia australiana. Lineage (NCBI taxonomy): Eukaryota > Viridiplantae > Streptophyta > Magnoliopsida > Alismatales > Araceae > Wolffia > Wolffia australiana. The sequence continues at coordinate 3,363,856 of NC_135851.1, read as the reverse complement.
CCATCAAGAATCGAAAGAGGCCTTCGTCGAGATTACTCCGGGGGTCTTGGGAGATTCAAGAAGCGTCGCCGACACGTCATCAACCTGGGAAATCTGCTCCGTCGAGGGAGCACACCCCAGATCCGTCAACAACTCCTCTTTCTTGGAGGGTTCTTGGTTGTTACAGTTCAAGAAAGCCATTTCTTGCCAAGCGCGCGCCTTGTGCGCCCTCTGCTCCGACTTTTGTTGCACGCCACCCGTGGACTCAGCTCTCTGCTGGTAGTTACGACCGCACCGTCCGCACCCAGTTTTGTCCTCGCCAACGACACTCGTCCGCACGACCCGACACTAAGCATCCGCTCGACGACTTGGACGCCTTAGACTAAGCGATACAAAGGTCAGTCTCGTCTCCCCTCTATAAACTCCAGTATTATTATCTTCGACAGTCTCGTCTTCCCCTATCGCGTCCGCTACCGTGATATTCTCGAACATCGTCGGATAGGACTAGCCACCTTGTCGAGCATAGGGATTCTTGTGGTAGACGGACTGTCATCCGACTTGGACGCCGAACGCTCCAGGGCTGTTAGATGCCCCTCACTTAGTAGACGTCTAGTAGGTCCAGCGGGTCATTGGGAGTTTGATCTTAGGTTCACTCGTCTCTCATTGATCGGTACGGCCGACGTCGCTATCCGTAAAGTCCTTATCTGCTCATTCGTATTTTCTCATCATTCGGCTTACATCCCATACATTCGCATCATAACCCTGTGATGTGAAACGCGCCGATCGATCCCGGCCGTCGTCGTTTCACATCATATTGGTATCAGAGCCAGGTTGTGTTAGCTTTCGCTTAACACGGTCAGTAGCATATCACTAAAGAAATTTTATTGGATTGTGCACGTCATTATTTTGAAAATCATTTACATCATATTGTGCACATCCTATTGGTTCATCGGCATTTTACACGTCATAACATTTCATCCATCACGCGCATACCCCTAGGCATTTTTTAGGCCATGAATGGTTGACCATAGGATGGTTCATACACGATCACCTCAAGCATCCGAATACGGAGATCTTCTACCGCCATCCCTACTCGTAGAGGCACGCAGACGAGGCCTATGACGAGCCCTTGGCTCAAGATGTTTCCCGACGACCGGGAAAAGCTCCCATGCAGGAGCATTCTGCCCCGGAGTACCGACCTCGAGGCCCCGAGGTCCCACCTCCTCGATACCAACGAGCTGACGAATGGGAGTATGACCGTGATGACCGCCGACGATCCCCTCCCCGGGAGTATCACCGCGACGACCGACGAGGATCCCGCCACGGAGTACGACCGCAAAGACAGGCGGAGATCCCACCATGGGAGGATAGGCCAGCACCCGCTACTATGGCGGCCGTTCCTATCGTCCGGATAGGAACTACTATCCACCCAAGACTAGAGGTTCTTGGCGTCACGACTACCCAGAGGACAGGGTGCTCAACCCCAACCGCATACCGGTGCGAGATGCATCGCACTATTCTTCCCGCCCGGGTAGCCCACGGTCACCACCTGTCGCACGTCGATCGGACGTCGCCACTTATGGCGACAGTTCCGCTTACCGGCCACACTATCGGGCTGCGCCCACTCATGCCCGGGACCCATACGAGGAGGCCCCGGCACCACCTCGAGTGGCGCCGAGATACACAGTGGATTATGACCGCCCCCCCAGTTGGGATTATACCCCCGACAATTTGTCTCGACCAAGGAGGCCCACGGCATATTCCCCTCACCGAGTGCGTGCTTATCCAGCACACTCCCCGTTGCCACCGAGACGACCTCATCCCAACGGATACCCAGAGGAGTGGCCACCCTATCAACCGGCACCTCACCGAGATGTTTACTACGAGGATCGATCAGACCAATACAGCCAACCTGAAAGCTATAGATGTCAATCCCGAGATAGTCCTCCGTACTATCACGATGCGAGTTATCCACTCCGAGAGGAGGTACTCTCTCATGTAGGTTATCATGGGGATGTACATTCTCATTACTACCATGGACGACCCCGGGATCCTGAGGCGCCTCCACCTTGCTACCCCCTACGAGAAGACGTGGAGCACTACTACGGAGAACGGCGAAAAACTCCCACCCCTCGGAATGAGTATCCTGCACACTATTACTACGACGACCGTTCCTATCCACCGGATAGGAACTACTGCCCGCATGAGAACCAGAGTTCTCGGCATCATGATGACCGGGGGCATCCTCACGAGATGGCCAACAACCCTAATCAGATACCAGTACCGAACTCTCCACGGTATCACCGCACTACTCGTCGCCCGGAGGCAGCCACATATGGTGGTAGTTCTGCCCACCCGCACTATTACGGGTCGACGCACGTACCCGCACTTGGCCAATACCAGGAGCCTCTAGCACCATCTCGAGCGCCACCAAGGAGGCCAAACCCCTACCCACCTCATATACCACAGTCATCCTACTTACCGTTTGCGCCCTCATTGAGTTGTGCGGCACACGAGCCCCTTGCACACCATTCAAGACAACCGACCAAGCTGGCATCATGTGATTCATACATGTCACCTGCTCACTATGGACAGCCCCCTCCACTAGTGTCAAGTGCAAAAGAATCTGGGGAACCACTTAGCTCACAACATGTTACGCAAACCAAGTGTGCCAATCATCAGCATGATGACATTGATAGGAGATGTCGAGACAATGCACCCACTAGAAAGATACATCTAGTGACTCCATTCATTACCTTAGCCCAACACATGATGCACCTTCACAGTTATCCCGTCGATACGTCATCCGACCGTCGAACGTCACAATATAATGAAAGGAGACTCATTCTAGAGGTACTATCGAGAGCCCACCGACCCGCCCCGTTGCCAGATCCACCACCGCCTTCACCATTCCTTCGTCCTTTCGCTATCCCGCAGCCTCTAGGGCTCTTCTTCACACGCGTCCAAACAACTCACCCCTCAACGCGATTTCTAGTATTTTTAAATTTGCACTGGATTTATATTACATTCCAAGGAATGTACTGCAGTCCACCGTGGGTCTATACCCCCCACATACTAGGATGTTTACCTCGCATGGATCGAGTTCACTGTTTGCCCAATGGTGAACCGTACTAGTTTGGCATTGTTTGAAACTAAACTATGGTCAATTACTTCATGGACACTAGATATCATTCATGTAGGTAATCATACTAACTGTTTGGATTCCGTTCTTCGTACATGCATTAAGTAGTAGAACATGCATCATTGCATCCATTTGTTTTTTTTACATTGCATCCATGAATGAGCAGTATAAGGCATCAGCGGGTAAGGGTCGTAGGTCCATGTCGTTCTCTGAGGTAGAACTGGTCCTGGTCAGATTGAGGCCCGAGAGGTTCTCTCCTGGGGTCGCTCTGGCTCCATGCTCGTAGCGCCGGGCCTTTCCCGATTGCCCAACAGATCAACGACAACGCCTATGTCGTGAGCATCCCGCCAAATTGGGGGATTAGTTCGACGTTTAACGTCAGTGACTTATCCCGATACCAGCCTTCGCCACCCATCATCGAGCCTCATAGCCAATTGAGCCTTAATAGTAGTGAAAGTGAGAGCAAACCCACTCCTTCTCCGTTTCCCCTCCTTGTACGGCAAGACGCGATAGAAACGATACTACAGGAGGTAATTCACGCTGAGGGGGAGCGAGTTGGCCATTCTTTCCTAGTCCATTGGCAGGGGCGACCATCATCCGATGACACGTGGATCTCCGAGGACGACCTTCGCCGACTTCGACCGAACCTGCTGCCTCCACTTGAAGACCTTGCTGAGCTTTGCTCGCGGTCGACCTCCCCCCCCCTCGCGAGGATGATGGAGGACCATCTCGAGGACGACGCCACGATCACGAAGAACCATCTCGAGGATGACGCGACGGGATGTCGTCAGCCACGCCGAGCAGCTCGCGCCGACACTCGCCACCCGGGGTTTAAGTACCCCGCGTAAGAACTTTTATCTTTTTACTTATGCTCATTTTCATGTGTGTTTGTATTTTTGGATTCGTGGACTGGGCCAATGTTTTTGGGCCCCGTCCTCGTCATTTTTACTTTTTATGTTTGTATTTTGAATTTGTAAGGGAGGCCGAACCACGTCTCGCGACGGTTCGTCCTCTCCCACGTTCACTTGGCACCCATCCTCACTATATAAGGGGATGGCATGCCCAAGGAACACCTTGGAGTCATTGTTGAAAAGTTTATTCACACCGTCTCCCCATCGTAGAGAGTAGTGTAGGGGTTTGGCTAGCCCCACCCCACGTCGAGATCACTCCGTGGTAGAGCCCACGTCTCTCCGTCGAGATCACTCCGAGGAGACGTGTTGCGCGCCGTCGAGATCACTCCGGTGCGAGGAAAGAGTTTCAAGTCGCGCCATCAAGAATCGAAAGAGGCCTTCGTCGAGATTACTCCGGGGGTCTTGGGAGATTCAAGAAGCGTCGCCGACACGTCATCAACCTGGGAAATCTGCTCCGTCGAGGGAGCACACCCCAGATCCGTCAACAACTCCTCTTTCTTGGAGGGTTCTTGGTTGTTACAGTTCAAGAAAGCCATTTCTTGCCAAGCGCGCGCCTTGTGCGCCCTCTGCTCCGACTTTTGTTGCACGCCACCCGTGGACTCAGCTCTCTGCTGGTAGTTACGACCGCACCGTCCGCACCCAGTTTTGTCCTCGCCAACGATACTCGTCCGCACGACCCGACACTAAGCATCCGCTCGACGACTTGGACGCCTTGGACTAAGCGATACAAAGGCCAGTCTCGTCTCCCCTCTATAAACTCCAGTATTATTATCTTCGACAGTCTCGTCTTCCCCTATCGCGTCCGCTACCGTGATATTCTCGAACATCATCGGATAGGACTAGCCACCTTGTCGAGCATAGGGATTCTTGTGGTAGACGGACTGTCATCCGACTTGGACGCCGAACGCTCCAGGGCTGTTAGATGCCCCTCACTTAGTAGACGTCTAGTAGGTCCAGCGGGTCATTGGGAGTTTGATCTTAGGTTCACTCGTCTCTCATTGATCGGTACGGCCGACGTCGCTATCCGTAAAGTCCTTATCTGCTCATTCGTATTTTCTCATCATTCGGCTTACATCCCATACATTCGCATCATAACCTTGTGATGTGAAACGCGCCGATCGATCCCGGCCGTCGTCGTATCACATCACGACCCAAAGGTCAGTTTCATCTTCCCTCCATATTTCCAGCATTATTATCTTCTCCAGTCTCGTCACCTGCTATCGCGTCCTCTGCCCAACTTTCCTCTGCACTGATAGGATAGCCACCATTGTCAAGAGTAGGGAATTCTTGTGGTTGAAAGGATATTCATTTGACTAGGACGCCGAACACTCTAGGGCCGTCATACGCCCCTCACCGCTCAAGCGTCTAGTTGATTTTGCGGGTCATTGGGAGTTTGATCTTAGGATCATTCTTCTCTCGTTGATCGGCACGGCCGACGCCGTTATCCATCGATTCCCTAACTGCTCATTCACCGTTTTCTCATTACTTGAATTACATCTCACATCATTCGCTTCATAATTCCTGTGACGTAATATGAGCCGATCGATCCCGGCCGACATCGTATTACATCAATCTGGAATGACATATGACTATTAGTATGATTCACAGACAAGTTGAAAGCAAACTCAACACGTGGGATCATGCAATCCCAAGTGACAAGGTTATCCCACCTAATGGAACATAGAAAGTTTGCTAAAATACAATTCACCACTTCTATCTGCCCATCTGTCTACGGATGGTAGGCCATGGAGAACTTGAGCTTCATTCCCATTAAAACCCATAGGATCCTCTAGAAGTAACCAGTGAAGCACACATCACTCTGTGCAGGCGAATGATCTCGTCTATGAAAAGTCGTGCTACTATAGACACATCTGTTGTCTTTGAACAGGATACTAAAAGGTCCATATTTGAGAATCAGTCGGTGATGACCATGATAGAATTGTATCGTTGGGAGGTCTTTGGTAGGCCGAGGACAAAGTCAATGCGGACATTGAGCAAAACAAGCATAAGCTTGCATCATTGAAATCAAAGTTGATTGTCATAAATAATGACCAACAAGCAGCAAACGTAATTGAAAAATAAAAAAGGTGGAAAAGCTGTCTCCCATGTGTTTGAGCCGATGCTAGTATAGCCGTTAGTATTGAGCCAGCAATAGCACCGCTCTCTTCGCCTTATTCAGTAGTGCGCTTGGGGTGTTCACTCAACCTTATCCCATATGATATGTATTTACTATATGTAATCCATAAATCATGAGTGCATTTAGTTGCGGGTGAAGGCCGAAATAGATCCTCAGGATTTTCCCTAAATTGGTCAAGCTCAACTGATGAAGACACTCCTTGACGAGAGTATGAGTCAAAGTTATCAAAAGCCAGAAGTCAACTAGAGATCATCATCTATTCTCACTTGCATTTCGTTACTAAGGGACTAGTAATGATCTAAGTTGGGGGGTGTTTGATGACTCTCAATACGTCATCAAATGTTTAGAGTTTTTGTGCATAAAAGCATCAATCATATCCACCTAATCCATATTGGTTGTCATTCATATGCATTATTTTACAAATTCACTAACCCCACTTGATTCTTTGAATCAAGTGGATTAGATCTTACATTTTTGATTAGTGAGTTCAGATACAGATTAAGGCAGCCAAAGAAAGAGGAACTTGATCAAGAAGAACTGGCGAAAAATCAAGAAGAAAGAAGCCCTAATTTGTCCACTAAGCATGTTTTAAGAGAAACCTATAAATAGCCTCTTAAGGGCTCATTGTAGGTTGTCCAGAATTTCTCTCAAGGAAGCTAGGGCTTGGAGAGGAAGGATTTTTACAGACCCTCCAAGGCTGATGAGCATTGGAGCTGGGAGAGAAGCAAGCTGAGGAGTAGTTGGAGCACGACGATCGTCATCTTGCCGGAAGGGCGTGACACAAGGTGGTGTGAGAGTTTCAGTTTCAGTTGATGCATCCTCTCCCTGCAAAGACAATCGAGGTTGGAGGGGAAGGTGCTGAGTGGTACCTCCCTGTTGTTCCAAACGAGATTGTTCATCTTCTAGTTTGATCTTTGAGTTCTTTGTTTGTTCAGATTGATTTTCCCTCTCGTTTTTCTGAAAACCTAAACTGTTCTTCAGCAAATTTGGTGAAATCGACTCCTGTAGGAGGGCCTAGGCAGCTAGCAATCAAGGCCACCGCTTAGGTTGCCAGCAGGACGAGCTTCCTGCAGCCAAGGCCGCGCGCAGCACCGCCGCACGCAGCCAAGGCCGCGCGCTGCACCGCCGCACGCAGCCAAGGCCGCGCGCTGCACCGCCGCACGCAGCCAAGGCCGCGTGCAGCCAAGGCCGTGCGCAGCACTGCTGCACGCAGCAGAGGCTGCGCGCAGCTAGCTGCGAGCCGCCCAGGCTGTGCCCGCGCACAGGTAACTGCTTGCGCACAGGCCAGCCATCCAGCGCGCAGGCAAGCAACCCCACGCGCAGTTAGCTGCCCGCGCACAGGCAGCCGCGCTATGCGCAAGCAGCAGCCTGTGCATAGGGAAGCCATCCCGCGCGCAGGCAGTACTTGCGCACGGGCAGCAACCCCGTGCGTGAGCATTCACCTGCGCACAGACCGCACTTGCGCGCAAGGTGTTTGCTCCTTTGCCTCAAAGGGCAAGAGCACACCGTCAGCAGAAAATTCTCTGCTGACGGCTCTGTTCAGTTTTGTTTTACAAAGAATAATTTGTAGACCTTAACTGAGGTTAGTTTAACTGAACATTAAAGCTGAAATTAAAAATCTTGAACTGATAATCTATAGTAAACTGAAAAGAATTTTCTGCTGTTTTTTCTGCTCCCTGTGGATCGACCCTTACTTGCCCTAAGGTTGTGAGGTTATAAGTATTGTTGCATAAGCTCAATCCTCATACGATTTAACTGATAAATAACCAGTAAAAACACCAAAAATTTGAGCTTATCAAAGGGGAGAATGTAGACCAGGATTTTGCTTGATCATCTTGGTCTTAGAGCATGTCAAGCAATGGGAAATTATCTTCTCGACATCCCTCTTCAGGGAGGACTAGTACAACTGGTACTGTGGTGCCGATAAGACATTTGAGGAGATTAAGCACCAACATCTATTCTTCTTCCACTCATCACTATACTGATCTTCGTCCGCTCAAACTTCTCGAGTCGGAACAGATTAGTGATGGGGATGGTGACGCTATTAAACCCAAGGATGAACCTTTAGTAGAAGGTCACCAATCCCATGAAGCTGGGAACATCATGGGTGTCCTTGAGCTTGGGCCAAGATGTAATGGCCTCGAAGGAGACCTCGGTCATGAAGAAGCTGCACTTCTTTGGTCGAGTGTAGAGCTTTTCCCATTTCAGCGCAGCTCACACCTCTCAAAGGTGCTGTAAGTGTTTCGTACTAGAGCCACTGAAGATAAAAATGTTGTCAAAGTAGACGACAATGAATCTACCGATGAACAGGTGCAAAACCTCATTCATCAATCACTAGAACATACATGGGACATTGGACAGCCCAAATGACATGATGTTCCACTCTTAAAGGCCATCCTTGATAATGAAGGCTGTCTTTCGCTCGCCGTTGGGTTGAATGTAGACTTGATGGTATCCACTTCATAAGTCAATCATCGAAAAGACGGTCACTTCAGCCATTTGATTGAATAGATCTTGCACCTGACAGATAGGAAAATAGTACTTCACCGTTATCTTGTTGACGGCGTAGGTGTCGCAACACATATGCCATGTCCCATCCTTCTTGGGTGCCAACATTGCTGGGACAACACATGTGATAAGGTTCTGTCATATGAGGCCTTTGGATAGGAGCTCCTTCATCTACCAGAACTTTATTGATTGCGCGCTGTATGCTACGCATGGGTGGGAGCTCATCTGGAAGCTCCTCATAAAATAAATCACCAAAGTCAACCGTGAGCTTAGTCAACTCAGGCGCATTAGGCTTGGGATGTGAGTCCTCGGAGGGGACATCTAATGTGAGAGAAAATCAGATGAGAGGGTCCTCCCTCTGTCGATCAAGATCTCACCTAAATATGAAATTGTTGGTCATCAATAGTGCCTTTAGTTGGGGTGTCGATATCGGGACTAGCGCGAGCCGCAGAGTCAGCATTTGTACTGATGGGTGCCACATCAATCATTGCCTCCCATAGATGAATTAACAGAGGTTCACACAACTCGCCAGCTGGACATCGTAGTCAAACAACCATGGTTGTCCCAGTATGGTGCTGCCGATCCTCATATGCAGCAGATCGCACAACACCTATTCATTGTAAAGCTCATCTTCAATGGGACGTGGCGTAGAAACTTCACTATAAGTGTAGAAGCCTCAATCCGTGACATCTTGGCCGTGGTATCTTCGGAGACTGCATTGATGCAGCTCTTATTGTCTACGATCAATGCACATGTATGCCCTCTAATTTTGACATGCATGTAGAAGCGAGCTCAATGGGGTTAGGTGTCAACTGCGTCAACAGAGGTGGTAGTATGGCCGTGGGGGTAGGGGTATGTGACACTAAGGCAGTACACGGAGGTGCTGAGATTGGGAGCATCAGTGTTGTTTGTGGGGCTGACTACTGTCGGGGTTGCATCTCCACTGTTGACGGTGAGGGGGGGGCAAGATGATGGGCTCTAGGGACCCCTTGGTCCCCAACATGTCACTAGATCTAGAGGTCCACCAACTCTGAAACTAGCACAGGATTGGTAGGGATGATCTGGATAAGAAGAGGACTGGAACATGAGATATTGCGGAGAAGGGAAGAAAGATGAACCAAGAAGAAAGCGATGAGAGATAAGAGAATGCGAGCGTGGAAAGAAACATGTGTTCTTTGTAATATCCAAAAATTGTCCTTACATAAAATAAGTAGGGTTTTCCACTTGGTGGGACCAACATTTTAAGAGTTTACAACAAAAATTGAAGTAGAAAAAGGTAAAAGGAGAGAAGGAGAAATTAAAAATTAAAATTTAAAAGTACAATAAAAGCTTGGAATCAGATCAGGAATTTCTGTTACAAAATGCCATTGTTTTATTCGTAGATGAGATTTGTGTTAGCTTAGGTGGCCAATAAATAACTTGAGAGGGGGGTGAATTGCGTTCTCTATTTATATTATATATATTTTTAATTACTCTAGGATTTTTCTACTTAAGAAATGAGGTAGGGGAAATGGGGGATCCACTTTTTTTTAGATAGCTTAGGCTAATCCATAATGTAGTTTAGGGTTATCTGATGTCGGACGTCGTCGAAGGCATCATTAGACTGGTAAAATCACTAAGTGAATGTAACTATGTGATGCAATGTGTCTTAAATGAAACGTACGTGTAAGGCTGATGAGTGGGGATTACGTCAGGTTTTGAGCTGTGAGGCGGGCTTCCGATGACTGACCCTCGTTAGAGCAATGCTGGCGACTATGGTGCCTAACGGAACTAGTCTATAGGGCCTCGCACGTAATGGACGGGCTCGACCCATACCTTTCAAGACAATCCAGACGTAGTTCTTTTGATAAATTTTGCTCCCCTATCCTATCCGGAGCGCGGAGGAGTGCAGCTGAAAATAGTAAGACGTAATATAACTAACAATCAAGGGAACAACATACCTCATTAGTGGCGGTCTCTGTCATCAATTCACTCGTCTATGCACGCTGTAGGTGCGGGGAGAATGATGGAGACACGCTATTGACAAACACAATTTGGCTCGATTGGTGTTGGAGGGAGTGAAGGGAAGTTGTGAGTCAACCCTAGCATACGGCTGAGGTCAGCGGATGCGGTTGTATAAATGACCGGCGCGAGCGAAGACAGGCAGACATCGGGAGCGGCGACAGGCGATACGATGGCAGGGCACCAATCAGTGTACCAGTTGACTACTGAGAGGTCGTGTGCTGGAGCATGATGCTGGATGAGAGGCGAGGCCGAGGGGGGATGGTGGAGTGGCGACACAGAAAAGGGTAACATGCCGACTAGTCAAACAAACCTAGTGACCAGTGACAGAGGCAGGCTAGGGTGGAGAGATCGCGGATGCAAATGTGGATGATAGGCAGATCTACAACTGTCCTTTGGCGTGGCACAACGCACGTCTTTAATTTCTCGTCTCTAATTTCTCGTCATTTTCTCTTTCCTCCAAGGCCTATATATAGGCCATTGTTTTCAAGAAACATTAGGTAGTCCTATTTCAAGAATTGAGTTTTCAGTTCAACTCTTATTGGAGGACTGCCCAGCCTCCCTCTACCCTCAAACCCTAACCGTCGCTACCGCCACCGCCATCGCCACTGCAGTGTTCGTCGCCGGCCACCTCTTCCTCATTTCCATCTCTCTCTCTCCCCCTCCCTCTCTTTCTCTTAGACCTGCCACCCCATGGCCGACCAGGCTGCCCTAGTTAGGGCCACCCAAGACCGCCTAGGCCACCCCAGCTGGGGCCGCCCCAAGGTCGCCCAGGCTGCCCCAGCCAGGCCGCCCAGGTCTGCCCAAGGCCGCCCTTGCCCGGGCCGCCCAAGGCCGCCTAGGCTGCCCCAGCCAAGCCGCCCAGGACCGCCCAGGCTGCCCAGGGCCGCTTAGACCACCCAGCGCCAGGGCCGCCCCAACCAGGCCGCCCAGCCTGGGCGCCGCCGCCAAGGTCGCTCAGGCCGCCCCAGCCAGGCCGTCCAGGTCCGCCCAAGGCCGCCCTTGCCCGGGCCGCCTAAGGCCGCCTAGGCTGCCTAGCCGCCCGGCCACGCTCTGGTTGCCGCCCAGGCCGCTCTAGGGTTGCCCTGCCAGGCCGCCAAGGCCGCGAGCCACCCAGGCCCTAGGCTGCCCAGGCCACCCCAGCCAGGGCTGCCCAAGGCCGCCCAGGCAGCCCCTGCCAGGGCTGCCAACAAGCAGCCCAAGGCCGCCCAAGGCTGCCAAAGGCCGCCCAGGCAGCCCCTGCCAGGGCTGCCAACAAGCAGCCCAAGGCCACGCCTAGGGCTGCCCCTGCCAGGCCGCCCAAACAGGGTTGCCCAAGGCCGCGCTCAGGCTGCCCCAGTTCGGATGCCGTCCAATGCTTCAAGCCGCGCGCGCTATGCGCGCTCGGGGTGCGCTGCGCACCCTATGCGCACTCCGCGCGCGCGAGTATTTGCCTACGCCTGACTTTGCGACAACGACAACTACCCACTGCTAGGGCCGTTCAATGCCCGAAACGTCCAGATCTTATCGTCCAGTGGGCCTCTCAACGCCCAAACTCGCCCAGCCTCGTCGCGATCAGAATTTCCTGCATCCTCTTCATGCACCATGATGCCGATGTACGCCTGAACTCTTTGGTGTCGAAGTGTTCCCCGCTCAGTGTTTTCTCAAGAAGTTTCCACCGCCGTCAGAATTAGACTTGGTTTGGATTTCCACTTCTTCTCTCTCTTTCTCAAGTGTCTCCTTGCGACGTGAATTTCGATATTGATTTTGGTGCTTAGGCATCGTCGCCGTGGGGGAAGACAGTACTCCCGCCCTCGATAAGGGTCGGAGCTGCACCACCAGATTTTCATCAGTTTTAAAGTTTGAATTTGACCGTGTGATTTCTGTGGCTGTTTAATCGCTCAAGTACCTGATCCATCCCTAGTCATCCATCTACCCGTAGTCTGTCCCGTCAACCCAGTCGTCCATTCCTTAGTCTTCCATTCCGTAGCTGTCCTATGTCCATGCATGCAAGGGACGAATTGGCTGTAAAACAGTGCAGCTCGTAGGGGACTTTTGGGGACATGTTGGTCAAGAATGTGACCAGTAACACGGTTGCATGGCCATCGAGCGTGGTCCTTCACGTCCCGCGCTTGTAGTGCAGAGTGTCGTCCGACCAACGGTTGTAATTACCAGGAGGCGCGTGGGATTTCCAGCATTCGTGCGCCCGCAGAAGTAGTGACACAGTCGTGTTGTAAGATTGATAAATCTAAAAATGATAGTAATATGTATGTGTAATTCTAGCTAATTTATCTACTTCTTTATCTTTATCTGGATATATTATCAACATTATGTTAAGTTTTGAAAAATCATGAAATAAAATCGCCTTTTTCTAATTTGGAGTTAATTATTGTCATTTGTGGGACTAACCCCACTTTACTCAATGAGTTAAGTCGAATGAATCTCACTCTCTTGTTGGTTTATTTGAAAGATGCAGGAATTAGATGATACTTTGATGAATAAAGGGGATAATGAAATGAAGAAGAAGCTATTTGGAGCAAAGGAGCAGACTCAGCACAACCCTGGGCCAAGAAAGGAGGCCCAAATCAAGATAGCTGGCTCTAGTCTAAAGGCCCACTAAGGAAGCTCCACTATGAGAGGCATCTTGGCCAAAGAAAGGAGGGCGAGGGGAAGATCCAGTCATGATTATTAATGACCATTTCAAGGGCTTAGATGCTGATTGGAGGACACCCTTGGACGTTGATTCAAGCTAGAGAAGAAGATCCAGCCATTCAATCCATAAAACATCCAAGGGTGGAGACCTAAAGATAGCACCTTTAATGCTAATTAAGGAAAGAAGCCTTGAACGTCACTAGGGTATTTAAAAGGTCTCACTTCTGATTGGAGGACCATAATGAACGTGGATCATGACGCAGAAAAGAAGATCTGGCCATCCATTGTATTAAAAATTGAATGGCTTTCATTTGCTCTCTTCCTATATAAACCCCTTCACCCTATTGTAATATTAATCTTGCGATTCAATCCAAAGTAATGTTTTTTGGCCTAAGTACTATTGAGTCATAGATCCATTTACCTTTGAGTGTGATGCAGGACCACATATGAGACGAAGCCCTGCTGTCACCGAGGGTTCGAACTCGGTGTCGAAGGTGCGTTGGTGCGCGACGAATGCTCGGGGTTTGTCGGGCACGGGAGTCCTGCGGAGACGAGCTACGATGAAATGATCCGGGGAGGGAATGTAATACGTGCAACAGCCGACGAGCAGGGGGAAATTGACGTCTGGGGAATCGACGGGGTCGCCTGGAGATGGGTTAGTGGACACTTTGACCCTCGTCTGGATGGACGAGGTTGCTACAGTGCCGAACGAGGTATACCCCACCGGGTAGTGCTCGCACGTGACCACGAACGCGAATCACACCAAACCAGGAGAGATGCTCAAGTATACATAGTTGTCACGCGACCTCGCGTTCTCACCTACGTCTAAACCGAGCGCGGTGGAGGCAAACGAAAACGTACTACAAGAAATAAAGGATGGAAACGTAACAGCGTACCTCATTGTCCTGTGAGAGGCTCGTGTTGGCGTCATATGGGAGCCCACTGAGAGCAATATCAGCGCGGAATGCGGGTGTCAGTGGTGGCTGGAGGTAGCGGCTGGCGGCGTGGCGCGCGGGCCGCGACGTCGACGGCAATTCATGCGGCCGGGAACGCGCTGGCGGTTTATGGAGCCGCCAATTAGCACGACGTCTATGGCAGTAGGCGACCAAGACGTGCAGCGTAGAGGGGAGAGCAACAAGGGGACGTGGTTAGACCCAGGGCAGTAGTGTAGGCCAGCGTGGGGCACCGCGGACGTAAGGGATTCACAAGCGCAGACAGCACGATGAACCGGGCGCAAAGACCAGGTCAAAGATCGGATCGCGGGCACTTCGCGGGGTGCACCAACGCGTCGTCCCCTGATGCAAATCACATGCCGGGGTGCACGGCAGAAGACGGCTTGGGCGAGCTGTAGGAATGCCCAATGCAGGTCGAGATTCTGCCCACAGAGTAGGGGTTGGTCACGGCGGGGTGATTCTCACAAGAAGGGTGTCACGAGTCGTCCTGGCAGGGCAGACAGGGCGAGCGTTGTGTCTGTTGGGCCGACGGCGCGGTGCAGCGTGATCACCGGGCGTGGGAGCACGGGCGGCCGGGGAGACTCAGGGGGGGCAAACCTCTCCTACAGAACACCTTGGGGAAACCCGAAGACGGTACAGCGAGGGACGGAGGCGCCAAAGCGTGCGAGATGAGCAGCAATTGCGCGGTTGTGCGGCCGGCGTGCCATCGAGCGGGGGCGCGCGGGCTGGGGCGCGAGTGGCGCTGCGGCGCGTGGGCGGGTGCGCGAACGCGCAGTGGCGTGCGACGTCGCAGGTGCCCTTCTCACGTTCTGTTCTCCTCCTCTGCATCCTCTTCGGTCGCTTCTTCTCCTTCTGCTAGTCTTCTTCCTTCCGGCCTTCTTCTTCAACTTGTCGAACCCTAGTTTCCAGGAACAAGCTTGATGACTCTCAAATATGTCATCAAATAATTAAACTTTTTAGTTTTCATTCATCAAAATTATAATGTTAATTCATGCTAATATCATGCATATGCATCATTTTATGAAATCACTAACCCCACTTGATCCTTTGAATCAAGTGGAATATATTTAACATTTTATGGTTAGTAAACATTCAGAGACAGGTTAAGAAGATAAAGGAAAGATACGAGGATCAAGAGGAGCAGGCGAAAATTCAAAGAAGCAAAAATTATGAAAATGCCCCTGGGCATGACTTAAGAGAAACCTATAAATACTCTCTTGAGAGTTGATTTTAGGTTGTTCAGAATTCCTCTCAAGGAGCTAAGGCTTGGAGAGGAAGGATTTCTGCACCCTCCAAGAGCTGCTGAGCATTGGAGTTGGGAGGAGAAGGAGCCTGAGGTTTAGCCGAAGCAAGAAGATCTCTACCTCGCCGTGAGGGACGTGACACCGGGTGGAGAGATTGTTGAGGTTTCAGAATTCTCTCTTCTCCCTTCTGAAGAGAATCTGTATTGGATTGAAGATCACACCTTGTGTTTTCAGTAGTTCCAATAACAATTGTTGGTAGATTACTCTTAGAATTCTATTCAGTATTGTTTTCATTGATTTTCTTCAGTTATCCATCTCCAATCTTGTTCACCAGTCTGTTCATCCAAATTCCAGCAAACCCGCAGGTTCAGCGAGAAGAATCGCAAGCACAGACCCTCTGTGCAAGCGAGTCAGCGCGCTGAACCGGGCACCTGACCACCTGCGCGCGAAGCCTGTGACAGGCAGGTCGCACGTGCGCAGGTACAGCCTCGCGCTGCGAGGAGCACCGCATGGCCATAGCGCGCGAGCGGCTACGGAGTGCGAGAGTCGCTCGCGCGCAGGCACCTTTGCGCGCAGGCATCGCATGCCCCGCGCGCAAGCGCTCTTGCGCATAGGGACCACCGCAAGCAGCTTGCGCTAGCTTGTAGTGATTGCTGTGCTCTGTGCGCGGAGGCACAAGCACACCAGGTGCTTGTGTTTTTGTCTTCTTCACAAGCGTGAGCTTGTGAGCAGGAAAACCTATAGAATTTTTATAATAAGTATATTTACAATTAAAACAAGGTCATTCTGCCACAAGAGAACTTACTATACTGACCTAAGGTGATTAATTAAATTTCCCTGAAGATAGTTAAGTTGATTAAAAGAACTGAATTATATATTCCCCGAGATAAACTAACTCAAAAGCGAGAATCAGTACTGTCTTACTTGCTCCCTGTGGATTGACCCTCACTTGCCCTAAGCCATGAGGTTTACAAATTCGTTGTATAAGCTCAAATCCTCACACTACACATCAGTTAAATAACCAGTAAAAAACACTTAAAAACTCGAGCTTATCAGAGCTCACAGCTTTTCAAAAACCCAACGAGGGGAAATCTCTTTCATCAAAAAAAAAAAACATCATGGTCTGGAATAGGGCAACCCTCTTCCCTTATATAGGGGGAAGTGGGGTGACCTGCTTACACCAAAAGAAGAAAGAAAACCCAAGGGCAATCATAAGGGAATTCCTATGACCTAGGACCAAGAAGATGAAACAACAAGGAAGGACAGATTGAACGAGAGGGAAGGGAGAGGGGATCCAGACAGGATTACCCTCTCGCCTTACATGTGAGCATGATGAGTTTAAAATGACGAATGACGAAGACTAAAGCAAATGACGAGTAAAGAGAAGACGTAAAGATAGCGATACGGTGTTGATTACCCAGAGTACTTGAATCCGGGCGTGCGTACCGTTGCCTTGGCTTGTCGAGTGGGCTGAACGCGAACGATCGATGCTGTCGAGGGTGACGGTGACGTCTCCGAAGACGTATCCGGGGCTGGAGCCGGTGCTGCAGAGGGCGGCGGTGACGTCTTCGAAGACGTACCCGGGGTTGGAGCCGGTGCTGCTGAGGGCGACGGTGATGACTGCAAAGGCGTGTCTAGGGTTGTCGCTAGGGCTGCGCCATCAGTCCTCCTAGGGTCGAAAGAACTCGACTCCGGCGAGTTAGGCACGTCAAAGGGCAGCCGCTGGAGTAGATCTAGTTGAAGGTGGCGGAGCTCCTCCTCTGAAATCAACGTGTCGTCTGCGCTAGTGCATCCAAGCCATCGTACCAAGAACCTCCTCGCGACCTCATTCCCTGCATAGTCAATTATCTCCTGCAGTACAAAGTCGATTGCCTCGCGCCAATCAGGTGAAACAAGCGGGGGACTGGTCACGACAAGCTCACTCACACTGAATGGGTCTAGAGAGGCCGAGGTGTGGAGGTGAGAAGGGGTTCGGTACGGAGCCACATCCGCCATGTTGAACGTGGAGCTTATTACCCACGTAGGAGGAATCTCGACGATGCAGGCATTTTCACCCACCCTTCGGAGGATCGAGAACGGGCTGGCACTACGAGCATGTAGCTTCGTAGCCGTCCCGGGAGAGTATCTCTCCGGTCTAAGCCTAACCATTACTAGGTCTCCCACATCGAAGACCCGGGGTCAGTGGTGCAAGTTGGCAGACTGCTTGTACAATGCATTTTGGCTCGTGATCCTATCATGCATATGCTGATGCAATGCAGAAATATGCTAGATGAATGCAATTCCGTCCTCGGATACCCTAACCTGCGGATCGATAGGTGCTAAGTCTAGTGGGCGACGAGGGGCCTGGCCATAGGCGATCTCAAACGGGCTCAACCCGGTGGTGCGGTTCACCGAGGAGTTGTAGGCGAACTCGGCGCGAGGGATGATCAAATCCCATGTCGCGAGGTGTTCGCCCACTAAGGAGCGTAGTAGATTGCCCAAGCTACGATTGATGACCTCTGTGTGACCATCGGTCTGCGGATGGTAGGCAGTCGAGAACTTGAGCCGTGTGCCGAGGAGACTCCACAAGGTCTTCCAGAAGTAGCTCGTGAAGCGGACGTCTCGATCGGACACGATCTAAGATGGTAGTCCATGGAGGCGCACAATTTCTTGGAAGAATAATTGTGCGACCTTCGTGGCGTCGAACATCTTCACGTAGGGCACGAAGTGCGCCATCTTTGAGAACCTGTCAACGACGACCATGACGGAGTCCTGTCGTCGTACGGTCTGGGGAAGTCCTAGAACGAAATCCATGCTAACATCATCCCACTAACGCATGGGCGTCGCTAGCGGGGTGTATAACCCCGCTCTCTTCTTGACCTGCTTGGCCAAGTGATGACTCTTATTATGTCATTAATTATTATGAATTTTCTGAGCATCAAAGTGTCGTTTGCATACATTTACCCATATTGGTCATACTTCATGTGCATTATTTTCTTACTTACTAACCCCACTTGATTCTTTGAATCAAATGGATTAGATCTCACTAATTGGACTTAATGAGTTCAGATGTGGATTAAGCACAAAGGAAAATGCATTTGACCAAGAGGAGCTGGCGAAAATCATGAAGAAGAAAAAGCCCTAAAAATCCCCAAGAGGCACAAATTAGAGAAACCTATAAATAGCCTCTTGAGGGTTCATTTTAGGTTGTCCATAAATTCTGTCAAAACCGGCTAGGGCTTGGAGAAGGAGTTCTACAGACCCTCCAAGAGCTGATGAGGATTGGAGCTGGAGAAAAGGAGCAAGCTGAGGAGTAGCTTGGGCTGGACGACCGCTACCTCGCCGCAAGGACTGTGACACAAGGTGGAGCGACTGTCCAAGTTTCAGTACAGTGTAATTCTCTCAATTTCAGACAATCTAGGTTGGGTTGGAAGATTCACACCAGTGATCTTCCAACGATTCCAACTGACATTGTTTTTGTTTAGTGATTTCAAGTTTTCAGTTCGCTCAAATCGTTCTCCTTCTCGCTTTCCCCAAAAATCCACGGTTTTTCCTATCAATCGAGCTTGAAATCCTCACCAGACCACCAGCAACCAAGGCCGCAGCCTAGGTCGCCAGTAGCCAGGCTGTCAGCAGCATAAGCCGCCGACAGCCAAAGCCGCCAACAGCATAAGCGCTAGCCACCGGAGCTGCGCACTGCCCGCGTTGCGTGCAGATCTGCCCACCCGCAACAGACACCGCGTGAAAGCAGAACCTGCGCGCAGGCAACAGCCCGCTCGCAGACGCCGCGCGCTGCTGCGTAGCCCGTAGGCGCACCCGCGCGCAAGCATTTGCCTTCGCGCAGACGCCGCGCGCTGCTACGTAGCACGCAGGCACGCACGCTCGCCTACGCACAAGCAGCAGCCGTGCGCAAGCACCGCGCCGCGAGTAAACCCTCCGTGCGCGCAAGCAATAGCCCGCGCGCAGTAGGATCTGCGCGCAAGCCGCGCCCTTGCGTAGGCACTCTTGTAGACACGAACACCCGCTAGGTGTTTGTGATACTGCCCAACAGCAGGATTATGTCTAGCAGTGAAGAAGATCTTTCCTGAAGATTCTACAATACTGAAATTCTTAAGGAATAGTCTATAGATTTTACTGAAGATTATTTAGCCTATCTTTATACCCGAATATAGAAATCTAAAAATACAAATCGAAAAGAAAAGTAATTACTGCTTTTTATCTGCTCCTTGTGGATCGACACCTTACTCGCCATAAGGCTGTGAGTTAAAAATATTGTTGCATAAGCTCGAATCCTCACACGATTAACCAGTCAATAACCAGTTAAAACATCCGTATGTTGAGCCAATCACCAAGGCGCACACATGGCACTAGGCAACGATGTTGCCGACATCTCGTTTCAGCGATGGCCAGTTGATGACTCTAAAATATGTCATCAAATAATCAAGTTCTCAAGTTTAAATTCATTACAATTATCTTGTGAATTCATGCTAAGTTCATGCATATGTATTGTTTTATGAAATCACTAACCCCACTTGATTCTTTGAATCAAGTGGAATATATTTAACGTTTTATGGCTAGTGAACATTCAGAAACAGGTTAAGAAGATCAAGGAAGAGAGGAGGATCAACAGAAGTGGGCAAAAATTCGAAGTGGCAAAAATTACGAAAATGCCCCTGGGCATGACTTAAGAGAAAACCTATAAATACTCTCTTGAGAGAGGAGTTTAGGTGTTCAGAATTTTCTCTAAGGAAACTAGGGCTTGGAGAAGAGGATTTCTGCACCCTCCAGGAGCTGATGAGCTTTTGGAGTTGGAGAGGAAGAACAGACTGAAGATAGCTTGGATTGAAGAACCACGCCTCGCCGCAAGGACGTGACACCCGACGTGGGGAAATCGCAAGCTTCAGCCCTATAATCCCTCTCTTCTCAGACAATTTTGGTTGGGTTGGAAGAGTCACAAGATCTTCCAATGTTTCCCAACTGAGGATTGTTTCGTTTAGATTTGATTTCAGTTTAAACTTTGTTCCTTTGTTGTTCAAATCGTCTTCCCAAATCTTCCAAAAGAACAGAACTCCTCCGCATCTCCACCACGCCAGCAGTGCAGCGCGCCAGCCGCACACGGCAAAGACGCAGCACGCCAGCACGCAGCAATGCGCAGCACAAGACGCGCGGCGTCTGGCAGCGCCAAGGCCGCGTGCAGGCCGCGCCGTGCCGCGCTGGCCGCGCCGCGTGCAGCAGCGCGGCAGCGTGCAGCCCGCGCGCAGCCGCTGCAGCCGCGTGCGCAGCCGCGCGCCGCGGCAGCCGCGCCCAGCCGCGCGCAGCCGCGTGCAGCCGCGCGCACCACAGCCGCGCGCGCCGCAGCACGCAGCACAGCTGCGCACAGCCGCACGCAGCACGCAACCGCGCGCAGCACGCAGCCGCGCGCAGCACGCAGCCGCGCGCAGCACGCTGTTGCGTGCAGGCATTCCGTGCATAGGCAGCCGCCGCGCGCTGCATAGTCAGCGCGCAGGAGGCCGCCAAGCACGCAACACCTCGCGCGCAGGTTATCCCTGCACGCAAGGTGTTCGATCCTTTGCCCCAAAGGGCAAAGGATCTGTCTACAGAGAAATTCTCTATAGACGGCTTGATTAAGTTGCACTTTAACGTACTGAAAAGGAATTTCCTGCTGTTTTCTTTTGCTCCCTGTGGATCGACCCTCACTCGCCCTAACTTGTGAGGTTTATAAATTCGTTGAATAAGCTTAATCCTCACACATGTTACTGATAAATAACCAGTAAAAAACACAGTAAAATTGAGCTTATCACCAGTAGAACTGGTACTCTACGGCGGAGATGGTCTTGTCGTGTCCGAAGTGTGTGCTAAGACCACCGGCATGACATTCCCACGTGAGGAAGTCGCGCAGTGACGTGCGGGGCATGCAGAGTCTGTTCTGGTAGAACAGGAAGTCGTCCGTGATGACATAGTCCTGGTAGTCACGGGACGGTCCCTGTCGAACTCGCGTGATGATCGGCCCGAAGTCGGGGCAAGTGTCGTATCCATCTCTGATAGTGTCGAACCCGATGATCTTCACCCTCATGATGTTGAGCACGTGTGCTCATCGGCTAAGGGCATGGGCGACGACGTTGTCCTTGCCCTTCTTGTGCTTGATGATGAAGGAATAGTCCTGTAGGTACTCGATCCATCGTGCGTGTTGGTCGCTCAACTTCTGCTGGGAGTGTAGGTATTTGAGCGCCTCGTGATCTGAGAATAACACGAACTGATGCCGGACGTCGTCTCAATGGCGTCCGACCGTCACCGAGGGTAGGAACTCGGTGTCGTATCACTAACTAATCGGGTTACGTCCACGACGTCAACCGATGGATATGCGGAGAACAGAAATACATGTATGACGATAACGAGGACGATGGTTCTACGATGGTACGTGCAATGCGCCGACAAGCTATGAGAGCCAACCCGGAGCGGGGACGGGGTCGCCAAGCTGGGTCGAACCAGCCCTCCAAGTCGTCCGAGGTGGGTCGAGGGCGCGCACGCCGTCGAATGAGGTAACTCCCACTGGAATGCTCACACGCGTCGGGGCGTCCCGACTCGTACCGGACAGGTAAGACGCTCGTCTTTGTTTCGTCGTTCTCTCAATCTGTCCCACTCACCTATCTAACCCGAGCGCGGTGGAGGCAATACGAAAGAATACTGAAGGAAATAAATGACGTAAAGAGGCGAGGGGAAGCAGAGTACCTTCGTCGCGCTGGCGACGGGATCTTCGTACCAACTGGTTCCGGAGGAGGGAGTTGTCGGGTGCGCCGGAGGTTGACTGGTGCGGAGGGGCGGTTGCGCGCAGTCGGCGCGGAGCGGTGCAGGGAGGCGTGGTCGACGGCGAGCAGTGCGGTGGGACGACGTCGCGAGCACGGCGGCGATGTTGCCGCGGTCGGACGACGGCGGTCACGGCTAGCGCGACCCGGAGCGACAGCTTGGTGAGGGCGTGAGCGGAGGCGGCAGCGGTGCGGCGGCGGCGCAGCGGCGGCAGGCGGCTGCGGCGGCAGCGCGGGCAACGGCGCGGTGCGGCGGCGGCGGCGAGCGCGCGATCGGCGCAGCGGCGTGGCCTTGTGGCGCCAGCGCGCGCGGCGCTTGATCGGCGCGCGGCGCGCGTAAGCGCGGCGGCGGTACGCGGGCAGCCTTGGCGCGTCTGGCGGCGGGCGTAGCGGTAAACACGGCGCGGCGCGCGCGAGGCAGCAGCGCGCGGCAGGCAGCGTATGGCAGCGGCGCGCGCTGGCGGCAGCGCTGCGCGGGCGGGCAGCAGGACGCGCACGGTGCAGCGGCCGGCGTGGCGGCGGCGGCGGCGCGGCGGTGGCAGCGAGCGGCGCAGCGGCGGCCGCGGCGTGGTCGGTGATGTGTGGCGGCGGCCCAGCCTTGGCGCGGCTGGCGCCGGCGTGCGCGGCGTGGCGGCGGCTCCCTTCCTCCTTCCTCTCCCTTTCTCCTCTTCCTCTCTTCTTCTTCTTCTTTCTCCTCTTCTTCTTCTTTCTTCTATTCTTCTCCACGACCTGACCCTTCTTTCTCAAAATGCCATTCTTCAAAAATTTAGGTCAAGGTAAGGGAAGAGCCCACCTCTTCCCCTTATATATGGGTGAAGATGGCCCTTCCTTAAGTCCAATAACAGAAAATAAAAGGGAGAGAAAATAAGCAAGAAAATAGGAAACGGGCTTGTCAGGCCCAACATAAAAAAAAGGGGGGAAAGGGTTCCTCCCATGGGCCCTTCCCCAGCTACACGACAATACGAATAAAGGGAAAACTATAAGATAAAGTAACTGACTGTAACGGTGTGCTCCGGTGGTCGGCGTCCGCGTCATGCCGAGTAACGGAATGCGGGATCCCGTGTTGCTGCGGCGGCTCGTCGTGGTGGCTGGACTCGTCTCGGTGGCGAGCTGGGTAGTGCCGGCTCCTCGGGTGCTGGGTCGGGGAAGTCCTGCTGCTCCTCTGCTGCTGGCTCGATGACGTCCGTTGGTGACGCGCCATCACGAACTCCTTTGAAAGGAGGTAGTGTCGCTAGTGTCGTAGTGCTTGAATGACGGCGTAGAACTCATTTGCGTACGTCGAGTAGCGTAGTCTCGCGTCATTCAACTTCTCGCTGAAAAACTCATCGGGGTGACCCTCCTAGCTGAGGACACCGCCAATCCCGACGCCTGATGCATCGCAGGTAACCTCAAATACCTTCCCGAAATCGGGTAGGCGGAGGACAGGCGCCTGCATCATCAAGAGCTTCACGTGCTGGAAAGCTCGCTGGGCGGTGGGGGTCCAAGTGAACGGCTCCACCTTGAGGTAGTCGGTGATAGGAGCCGTGACAGAACTGAAGTTCTGCACGAATTGTTGGTAGAAGGTGGCGAGGCCGATAAAGCTCCGGACATCGTGGAGGCTGGCCATTGACGGCCATGATGTGATGGCCCGGACCTTGTCCGGGTCCGCAGCAACGCCCTGGGCGGATACGATGAACCCGAGGAAGGCTACTTCCGATGGGAGGAAGCTTCACTTCTTCGGGTGGGCGTACAACTGCTCGCGCTGGAGGACGGCGCAAACCTGCTGAAGGTGGTCGAGGTGTTCCTCCCTCGACTGGCTGTAGATGAGTATGTCGTGGAAGTAGACGACAACAAACCTCCCGATAAAGGTGCGCAGTACCTCATTCATGAGGCGCTGAAAGGTACTCGGCGCGTTGGAGAGGCCGAAGGGCATGACTCTCCACTCGTATAACCCGTCCTTTATCTTAAAGGCGGTCTTCCATTTGTCTCTGAGACGAATTCATACCTGGTGGTAGACACTGCGTAGATCTATCTACGAGAAGATAGTGGCTCCGGCCATCATTCAAAGAGATCATGGACGCGCGGGAGGGGGAATTGGTATCAAACCGTTATCTTGTTGATGGCGCAGTTGTCGCACCACATGCGCCATGTACCGTCCTTCTTTGGAGCTAGTAGTGCTGGTACGTCGCAAGGGCTGAGGCTCTCCTGGATGAAGCCCTTCGCGAGTAATTCGCGGAACTTTCGTAGCAGCCCCTCGTACCTCTGCGGCTCCATGCGATAATGTGGTAAGTTCAGCAATGATGCGCCGGGCACGAGGTCGATAGCGTGCTGGATGCTACGCATCGGCGGTAGCTCACCAGGTAGTTCCTTGGGGAACACATCTCCAAACTCTGATAAATGGCGTCGACCTCCGGGGCGCAGGGCTCTACAGGTGGATCGGCGGAGACGTCGAGGGTGACGGCAAGGCATAGGGGCGTGTCGTCGCCCTCGCGACCCAAGTCTTGGGCGAACAAGGGGCCTTGAACAACCGTAAGCCCTATGGGCTTCGTCGGGGCCGGCTTGTTCACCGGCTTCGTCGTATATGGGTGCCAAGCAACCCGTCGTCCCTAGTATAAGAACGAACATGTGTTCGTCCTTGCGGCTAGAGTGCCGTCGTGATCATATAGCCAGGGACGGCCTAAGATGATGCTTGCCACTTTCATGGGAAGCACGTCACAGAGGATGCTCTCGTCGTAGGTGCTCAGCTTCAACGGTACGCGGCACTGGCTCTTCACCAAGAGTGATTAAGCGTCGATCCACGACACGTCGTAGGGAGTCGGGTGGTGTAGCGGGGTCAGCCCGAGTCGGAGGATCATGGCATTTGATATGGCATTGATGCAACTGCCGCTGTCGACGATCAATTTACACACTTTGTCGTTAATCTTGACATAGGTGTAAAAGATCGAGGTGCAGAGCGACGCGTCCGCCATCGGGTCCGGTCGAGGCATCACGGGAGCGGTCCGAACAGGGGTCGCAACTCGAGGTGGAGGTCGCGTCTTGCTAGCACTGGGCTGGTCAACGGCTATGTTGGCTAGTGATCGGTCTGTGACTCGTGGCACTGGTGTCGGCGACGCGCGAGGAATCATGATCTGAATGTAACCAATCTGTCCGTCAGGTTCCTCGTACTCGATGGCGAACTCCTCATCCCCGTGATAGTAGTCATCCAAAGTGTCGTCCACGTCCTCCATATAGCCAGGATCAACGTCCCCCATGTCGATGAACAGCGCTGAGAATGGGCACTGGCTGGCCCTGTGCCCTTTCCCGTGGCACTTGAAGCACGTGAGGTGTGGCTGGCTGACGGTGATGCTACGGGTCGGAGTGTTGTTCGTGACGACCCGAGCAGGTGGGTTAGAACCCACGGAAGTGGCGGGGGCAGTTCCTTGCCCCCCAGCTATCGGAGTAGCCCGTATGATCGTGGGCGGGGTAGTTTGAGTAGGGACAGGTCGGATCGGTGTGGCTCGGGGCGCGGTGGTCGCGCTAGGAGGTGTTGCCTCGTCACTCAAAGGATCCATGTGCTCGACTAGGTGGTACGCCTCGTCCACCTCAGCCGGGTTGCACTTGAGAACCTCGTTGCGCAGGGCTGTCCGAAGCCCATGGGCGAATAGTTTGATGACGACTCGCGGATCCTCCACGAATCGACACCGCATACGGCACTCCTTAAATGCCTTGATATATTCCATCACGGAGAGTCGACCTTGCTTATGGTTGAGCCAAGTGAGGAACAACGACATCTGGTACTGACAAGGTATATACTTGCTTCGTAGCTTCTGTGCCATGTCGACCCAGGATGTGATGGGTCGTCCTCGTCGTTCAGCGGCGACGCGCTCGTTCTCCTAGAATATCTTGGCCTGTCCGCCAAGTCTCGTCTCCACATACTCGACGCATAGATCGTCGTCCATGCGGTACCACGGAAAGTAGGAGTTCATGTTTGACTCCTAGTCGATAAACTCTTTGCGTTTTTGTGAACCCTCGAAGACGGTGACATCAGCATGCACGCTCCTCTGGATGCGGGCGTAGTGCTCCTCCCATCGTCGCTCCTCGTCATCCTCCTCTGGACACGGGTCGACGCGTCATCGAGGCGGGGTCAGCTTGTGGGCACGACTCTCCCTAGGGCAGGGACTACCGTCGCGAGGGGCGCGGCCCTTAGGTATCGCGCGGGGTGGGTGATGTGGGACAGGGTCGTCCCACTCGTATCGGCGGTGTGGTGGTCGGTAGAGGTTGTCACCGGGGGCAGGTATGTCCGCTACCTGCAGGCGATCGCGAGGCCGGACGGGTTCGTCTCGGCACACCGGGTGGTCAGCATCTAGGTCGCGATCTCGGCATCAGACGTAGTGGTCCGGTCGGGCCAGACGGTCAGCCGAGTACTCAAAGGCGTAGTCGTCCCCCGAAGGGGGTCTATCCTGGGCGCGAGCGTCATACGGGTCGCACCATGGGTCTCGGTCTAGACGACCAGGGTAGGGGACATCGTCGTAACATCCGTCGTACGCCTTGTACATGTCATCAATGTTGTCGTAGGGGCTCCTCCGTCGTGGCACATATCGGTCGACCCATGGCATGTCGTGTCGTGGTCCTCGTGCGGGGAACGCTGGTCCTGGTCCGTGTATGGGAGATCGAGGGCGCTCGAGCATCCGCTCCATGCGCTCCATCCGGACAGCCATGGCGCGAAAGTACGCCCCTTGGTCGTCCTGCGGGTCCTCCTGGGGTGGAAGCTGACGATGTACTCCTCGTCTGCGGGCGTCGGCGCTCAAAGGTGCATCCTTGTCGTCGGGCGAGTTCCCATGTGATCGACGGCGTATGGTCATCTCGTTGTCGTAATTACTGGGGGGGAACTCGCCACGAGGGGGTGGTGAGCCGCGGGGGGAGATCCGTAGTCCACGAGACGTGATGGTGGGGTCTCGTGGTCCGGATGACTCGAAGGCACCCGTAAAGGCGGGTGCCATCTGTGCGGTCTTGATAGGCGGCGGTATCGGGCCGGCGATCGGTGTCGCGGGACGATGCTCCGAGAGGGCCGTAGCGTGGTCCCTCTCGTCAGGCGACGGTTCTGACCATGGCGGGGAGGTAGAACCTCCTCGTTGAGCTCTCCGGCTCGATCGCGTCTCTATGGCCATCCCTAGGGAATCCTAAATGCGTTTTTAAAATAATGAGATGCGATGCATGCGGAGGCAACTAGTGATGTGGAATGCAGCGTCGGAGGCGCGCTGTGAGCAACCACAGTCTGCTCTGATACCAACTTGATGCAAGACCACATCCGAGATGAAGTCTTCCCATCACTGAGGGTTCGTACTCGGTGTCGATGGTACGTCGATGCGCGATGAATGCTCGCGGTTTGTCGGGCACGGGAATCCTACGAAGACGAGCTAGGATGACGATGACCGAGTAGGGGTGTAGTACGCGCAGCTGCTGACAAACAAAGAGAGGCTGATGACCTGGGGTCGACGGGGTCGCCCGAAGACGGGAGGGGACCTTCCGACCCTCATCTAGAAGGACGAGGTTGCTAGGTCGCAATACGGGAATTTCCCACCGAAGGTTGCCCGCACGCGACGGGCGAACTGACTCTCAATAGTACGTCGTTTTTCACTCGCCTGTCTTGCTCACCTATGGCTAACCCGAGCGTGGTGGAGGCAAACGAAAAGTACACTACAAGAAATAAGAGACAAGAGAGGACAGCGTACCTGATCATCGGTGCGGACCTCGTCTCGGCGGTTCACTAGGGAGACGAGGATGACTACTGGTAGGCGGGCGCTAGGAAGCCGCGGAAGGGGTTGCAGCGGCAAGTGCTATCTGACCAGAGTCGTAGGCGGGCTCGATGGTGGTAGGTGCGACGCGGGGAGGTTCTCAGACGTGGCGCATGGAGGGAAGTCACGCGGGCGAGCCACTGACGCGGAGGTCAAGGGGTTGTCGAGGTGCTCGTGCAGACCGACCGGCTAGGAGCAACAGCTCGTCAGCTGTTTGTAGATAGTCCTCTCGTGAGACCGAGACACGCAGATAGTGCCAAAGCAGGATCACGCGGACCACAGCCTCGTAGGGGAAATCCACGGCGGCGTTGGGTGCAGCGCGCCGAGGATGGCGGGCAGAATCCTAGGAGTGTTGACCGGCCAAGGTCGATGATCAAGAAGCCCTCACTCCAGGAGCCTAGGGCGTTGACGGTCGGGAGAACCTACTGGACTAAGCCTTAAGAACGGCGAGACGCCAAGGCCGGCGAGCAGATCTGTAGAGCGGACGAGGCAGGCATGCGTAGGGACGGTGCGCCGGCCTAGTAGTGCGACAGCGCCATGATGGACGGTGCAGCAGCTCTGTTCGCCAGCACCGAGGAGAGCATAGGTAGCCGGGGACGTCCAGCGACGCGGACCACAGTCACAGGGAATTCAATAGGAGTTATCGGCGGCGTAGCGAGCGGGAACTAGCGGCGCAGGCGCGCTTGCGGTGCAACTACGCGCAGCGGTGTGGCCAGCGCGTGGCCACGCGGGCGCGAGGATAGGGGGTACGAGCGGCACGAGGGCGAGAGACAGTGTCCCCCCCTGCTTCGTCCACCACTTCCTTCCATCTCCTTCAACTATTTCTTCTTCCAAGTGTCTTCTTCTTCCAAGCGGCTTCTTCTTCCCAGGGTGAACCATAGATTCCAGGGAGTGAGCGCACAACTCCTTAACGCCACAAGGAAAAAATTCTTCATTAAAAAAAAACAGCGTCCGGTCATTTAGGGACATTGGCGGGCTCGGTGACAACGGTGGCTCCTCGCGTGACAGCTCGATGGTGTCCGGCGGTACTGCACCATTAGGCTCCTATCACCGACTGCCTCAAGGTGGAGCCGTTCACTTGGATCCCCGCCGCCGAGCGCGCTTTCCAGCACATGAAGCTTCTTATGACGTAGGCTCCTGTCCTCCGTCTACTCGACTTCGCGAAGGTGTTCGAGGTTTCCTACGATGCCTCGGGCGTCGAGATCGGTGGTGTCCTCAGCCAGGAGGGTCACCCCGTTGTGTTTTTCAGCGAAAAGCTGAACAACGCAAGACTACGCTACTCGACGTACGACAAGGAGTTCTACGCCATCGTTCAAGCACTATGACACTAGCGACACTACCTCCTTTCGAAGGAGTTTGTGTTATTCTCGGATCACGAGGCGCTCAAATACCTACACTCCCAGCAGAAGTTGAGCGACCGACACGCGCGATGGATCGAGTACCTACAGGACTATTCCTTCGTCATCAAGCACAAGAAGGGCAAGGACAACGTCGTCGCCCATGCCCTT
Organism: Wolffia australiana; assembly: GCF_029677425.1. NCBI lineage: Eukaryota > Viridiplantae > Streptophyta > Magnoliopsida > Alismatales > Araceae > Wolffia > Wolffia australiana. Next base: position 3,334,307 of record NC_135851.1, on the reverse strand, counting down.
AGCCGACGAGCACACGTGCTCAACATCATGAGGGTGAAGATCATCGGGTTCGACACTATCAGAGATTGATACGACACTTGCCCCAACTTCGGGCCGATCATCACGCGAGTTTGACAGGGACCGTCCTGTGACTACCAGGACTATGTCATCACGACGACTACCTGTTCTACCCGAACAGACTCTGCGTGCCCCGCACGTCACTGTGCGACTTCCTCATGTGGGAATTTCATGCCGGTGGTCTTAGCACACACTTCGGACATGACAAGACCATCTCCGCCGTAGAGTACCAGTTCTACTGGCCATCACTGAAACGAGATGTCGGCAACATCGTTGCCTAGTGCCGTGTGTGCGCCTTGGTGATTGGCTCAAAATATGGATGTTTTTACTAGTTATTGATTGGTTAATCGTGTGAGGATTCGAGCTTATGCAACAATATTTTTAACCTCACAGCCTTATGGCGAGTAAGGTGTCGATCCACAAGGAGCAGATAAAAAGCAGTAATTACTTTTCTTTTCGATTTGTATTTTTAGATTTCTATATTCGGGTATAAAGATAGGCTAAATAATCTTCAGTAAAATCTATAGACTATTCCTTAAGAATTTCAGTATTGTAGAATCTTCAGGAAAGATCTTCTTCACTGCTAGACATAATCCTGCTGTTGGGCAGTATCACAAACACCTAGCGGGTGTTCGTGTCTACAAGAGTGCCTACGCAAGGGCGCGGCTTGCGCGCAGATCCTACTGCGCGCGGGCTATTGCTTGCGCGCACGGAGGGTTTACTCGTGGCGCTTGCGCACGGCTGCTGCTTGTGCGCAGGCGAGCCGGCGTGCCTGCGTGCTACGTAGCAGCGTGCGGCATCTGCGCGCAGGCAAATGCTTGCGCGCGGGTGCGCCTACAGGCTACGCAGTAGCGCACGGCCTCTGCGTGCGGGCTGCTGCCTGTGCGCGGGTTCCGCTTTAGCGCGGCGTCTGTTGCGCGCGGCGCAGGCACTGCGTAGCTCCGATGGCGGCATGTGCTACTAGCGCTTATGCTGGTAGCGGCTTTGGCTCTCGGCGGCTTATGCTGCTGACAGCCTGGGCTGCTGGCGACCTAGGCTGCGGCCTTGGTTGCTGGTGGTCTGGTGAGGATTTCAAGCTCGATTGATAGGAAAAACCGTGGATTTTTGGGGAAAGCGAGAAGGAGAACGATTTGAGCGAACTGAAAACTTGAAATCACTAAACAAAAACAATGTCAGTTGGAATCGTTGGAAGATCACTGGTGTGAATCTTCCAACCCAACCTAGATTGTCTGAAATTGAGAGAATTACATTGTACTGAAACTTGGACAGTCGCTCCACCTTGTGTCACAGTCCTTGCGGCGAGGTAGCGGTCGTCCAGCCCAAGCTACTCCTCAGCTTGCTCCTTTTCTCCAGCTCCAATCCTCATCAGCTCTTGGAGGGTCTGTAGAACTTGATGCAGGACGGACATTGTCGACGTCGTGCGGCGGGAGCGTGCAGTCCGTTCGTCCCTCTCGGGGACGTTCATTCTTGGGCGGCACGCCCGCCTTGTTGGTGGGTGTCCCTGAAAGATCTTGTCCTGGGGTCCTCAATTCGTTGGAGGGCCGAAGTAGACTCTATCTCCACGTGGTCTGCGCTCCACAGGTAGTCGTTGGGGCGTTGGTGGGCCCGACTACCGGTGGAAGGGGGCTGTTCAGCCGGCCGGATGGTGAGGACGGCGGCGAACTAGAAGCTGCATAAGACGGCCATAGGCGACGTCGTGTGGTGAGCGGCGATGGTCAGCAACAGTGGCGGCGGCGGCAGCCGAAGATGGCGGCGGCGGCAGCCGAAGATGGCGGCGGCGACCGCCGGAGATGTCGACGACCAAAGGTGGGCAGCGGCCAAGATGGCGGCAGCGGCGGCAGCCGGATATAGCGGCGGCGGCGGCCGGAGATTGCCGGGATATTGAGCCGCGGTAGTGGCCCTCCTTCGCGGTTATAGGCCTCGGGCTTGGACCAGATCGGGCCACCGAGATTTGCGGCGGCCCACTAAAACTAGGCCCGTGATGGGTGTACGGCTGTCGTGGCATCCTCGAGATGCGTGCATGGCGATTGGGCTTCGAGAGTGGTTTGAGGCGAAGGCTGGCGGCTGACTTCGGGTCGGAGGGCGCGGCGGGCGCTTTGAGGCGCGGATGCGGCCCGCGGATGCGGAGCCGGTTCATCGAGTGGCCTTTGACCGGAATAGACGCACCGAAAATGCTCCGGCGAATCGGGCGAGTCGTGGCGGGCGGCGACTGGTGGCACGGTGCGCGGCGCGGCGGCGGCTGCGAGGGCGCTGCGACTCGTGCCGCAACGGCGCAGTTCCGACGGCTGCGGGCCATCGCGGCCTTTTAGGGCTACCGCAGCCGATCCGGCGGCTGCGGGCGCACGCGGCCGCGGTGCTCCAGCTAGGCTGCTGCGCGCTCCGGCGGCTGCAGCCGCTCCAACGTTGCGCTTGCTGCGGCCGCCCGGCGGCTGCAGCGCTACGGCCGCTGCGGGCTGCTGCGCCGATCCGCGGCTGCGGCGGTTGCAGCCGCCGCAAGCTGCGGGCGCCGGCCGGCGGCCGCGGGCATTGGCGGCGGCGGTGTCGCGGCTGCGACCTGAGGCGCGCGGCCGCGAGGGCGGTGGCGCTGCGCTGGCCGTGGCCGGGCGGCCGCGGCCGCGCTGCGTGCTTAGCGCCGCGCCGGGCCGCGGGCGCTGCGGCGGCCGCCATGCCGCTGCGGGCGGCCGCGCCGCTGCGGCCGCTGGCCGACACGGGCGGCCGCTGGCGGTTGCGCGCGCGGCTGCTGCGCGGCGGCCGCCAGCGGCGCGGCGTACTCGCGGCGGCGGCCGGTGTCGCGGCCGCGGCTCGAGGGCGGCGGCGCCGAGGGCGGCGGCGCGCGCGGCTGCGGCCGCCGCGGTAGCGGCGCCGCTGCGGTAGCCGCGGGCGCGCGGTTGGCCGCTGGCGGCGCGGCGGCTGCCGCGGACGCTAACGGCTGCGGCGCGGCGCGCGGGCGGCTGCGGCTGCGGCGCGGCGGCCGCGCTGCGCCGCGCTACCGCGGCGCGTCTCGGCGGCGGCGGCTGCGCCGCTGCGGCTGCTGCGGCTGACCCAGCGGCCGCGGGCGATGCCGCCGCTGGCTGCTGGCGGGCGGCCACTCGGCGCGGCGCTGCGCGCGGCGGCCGGTGTCGCGGGCGGCCGAGGCGCGGCGGCGGCGGCGGCGATGCTGCGCGACACGGCCGCTGTGGGCAGCTACGGCGCGTGGGCTGCGGCGCGCTGCCGGGCCGCGGCCGCTGCGGGCGCTGCGGCTGCGTCGGGCTGTGGCGCTTTGGCGGCGCGCCGCGCGGCGGCGGCGGCTGCTCGGCGGCCGCGCTACTCGGCGGCGGCCCCTGCTCGGGCGGCGGCTCCGCGATCCGGGCGGCGCTCCACCGACCTGGGACCCCGGCGGCGGCGGCCGCCTAGGGTTCCATCGGTCTGTCCTGACGGAACGGGGGAGGGGCGGAACGGGACGGGCGGCCAAAGTCGGCCCCGTCCCGTCCGCCCTTCACTCTCTTCTCTCAAAACGGGAACGGAACGGGACTCTTCTCTTTTCCAAAAATTTAGAATGGACTTGTTCTTACTCTTACCTTAGGGGTCCTATATATAGGCCCCTTGGGTTACAAAGGAAAAACCCTAAGCGAAGACAGGAAATGTTAACCTAGACTTAGAAAAACAAAAAAAATAACTAGATAACTTGAGGGCTACGCCATCAGAACTCCTTCTCCAAGCCCTAGCCTGTTTTGACAGAATTTCTGGACAACCTAAAATGAACCCTCAAGAGGCTATTTATAGGTTTCTCTAATTTGTGCCTCTTGGGGATTTTTAGTGCTTTTTCTTCTTCATGATTTTCGCCAGCTCCTCTTGGTCAAATGCATTTTCCTTTGTGCTTAATCCACATCTGAACTCATTAAGTCCAATTAGTGAGATCTAATCCATTTGATTCAAAGAATCAAGTGGGGTTAGTAAGTAAGAAAATAATGCACATGAAGTATGACCAATATGGACTAAATGTATGCAAACGACACTTTGATGCTCAGAAAATTCATAATAATTAATGACATAATAAGAGTCATCACTTGGCCAAGCAAGTCAAGAAGAGCGCGGGGTTATACACCCCGCTACCGACGCCCATGCGTTAGTGGGATGACGTTAGCATGGATTTCGTTCTGGGACTTCCCCAGACCGTACGACGACAGGACTCCGTCATGGTCGTCGTTGACAGGTTCTCGAAGATGGCGCACTTCGTGCCCTACGTGAAGATGTTCGACGCCATGAAGGTCGCACAATTATTCTTCCGAGAAATTGTGCGCCTCCATGGACTACCATCTTCGATCGTGTCCGATCGAGACGTCCGCTTCACGAGCTACTTCTGGAAGACCTTGTGGAGTCTCCTCGGCACACGGCTCAAGTTCTCGACTGCCTACCATCCGCAGACCGATGGTCACCCAGAGGTCGTCAATCGTAGCTTGGGCAATCTACTACGCTCCTTAGTGGGCGAACACCTCGCGACATGGGATTTGATCATCCCTCGCGCCGAGTTCGCCTACAACTCCTCGGTGAACCGCACCACCGGGTTGAGCCCGTTTGAGATCGCCTATGGCCAGGCCCCTCGTCACCCACTAGACTTAGCACCTATCGACCTGCATGTTAGGGTATCCGAGGACGGCATTGCATTCGCCAAGCATATTTCTGCATTGCATCAGCATATTCATGATAGGATCACGAGCCAAAATGCATTGTACAAGCAGTCTGCCGACTTGCACCGCCGACCCCGAGGCTTTTATGTGGGAGACCTAGTGATGGTTAGGCTTAGACTGGAGAGATACTCTCCCGGGACGGCTACGAAGCTACATACCCGTAGTGCCGGCCCGTTCTCGATCCTCTGAAGGGTGGGCAAAAATGCCTACGTCGTCAAGATTCCTCCTACGTGGGGAATAAGCTCCTTCTCACCCCCACACCCTGGCCTCTCTAGACCCATTCAGTGTGAGTGAGCTTGCCGCGACCACTCCCCCGCTTGTTTCACCCGATTGGCACGAGGTAATCGATTGTGTACTGCAGGAGATAATTGACTATGCAGGGAACGAGATTGCGCGAAGGTTCTTGGTACGATGGCTTGGACGCCCCCGCACAGACGACACGTGGATCTCAGAGGCACAGCTCGATGCCTTCGACCAGATCTACTTTAGCCGTTGCCCTTCGACACTCCTAACTCGCCGGAGTCGAGTTCTTTCGATCCCAAGAGGATTGATGGCGCGGCCGCGGCGACAACCCCAGACACGTCTTCAGGGTCGTCACCGTCGTCGCCGTCGTCTCCGTCAGCACCAGCCCCAGCCCCAGCTCTAGCCCCAGATACATCTTTGGAGACATCACCGCCGCCCTCGACAGTACCGGCTGTCCGCATTCAGCCCGCTCGGCAAGCCAAGGCAATGGTACACACGCCCAGATTCACCTATTCCGGGTAACAGACACCGTATCACTATTTTTATGTCGCTTCTTTACTCATCATTTTGCTTCCGTCTTCGTCACTCGCCGTTTTATACTCGTCACGATGGCATGTTAGGTGAGAGGATAATCCTGCCTAGATTCCCTCTCCCTTCTCCCCCGTTCACTCCCTTCTTCTTGGTCGTCTATCTCCTTGGTCCTAGGTCATTGAATTTCCCTTTACGTGTCCTTAGTTTTTTTCCATTTATTTTCCTCTTTTGGTGTAAGCAGGTCACCCCCTTACCCCCTATATAAGGGAAGAGGGTTGCCCTAAATGACCGGACGCTATTTTTTTTTAATGAAGAATTTTCCCCTCGTGGGGTTAAGGAGTTGTGCGCTCACCCCTTGGAATCTAGGGTTCACCGTGGGAAGAAGAAACCGCTTGGAAGAAGAAGACGCTTGGAAAAAGAAAGAGCTGACGGAGAAGGAAGGAAGGGGTGGACGAAGCGGAGGGGACACTATCACGCACCCTCGCGCCGCTCATACCCCCTATCCGCGCGCCCGTGCGCCCGTGCGCCGGCCGCATTACTGCGCGCGATTGCACCGCAAGCGCGCCTGCGCTGCTGGTTCCCACTCGCTACGCTGCCGGTAACTCTTGTTGAATTCCGTGTGACTATGGTCCGCGTCGCTGGACGTCCCCGGCTACCTGTGCTCTCCTCGGTGTTGACGAACACAGCTGCCGCTGTGTCCATCATTGCGCTGTCGCACTACTAGGCTGGCACCCCGTCCCTACGCATGCCTACCTCGTCCGCTCTAGAGATCTGCTCACCGGCCTTGGCGTCCTGCTGTTCATATGGCTTAGTCCAGTAGGTTCTCTCGATCGTCAACGCCCTAGGCTCCTAGAGTGAGGACTTCCCGATCATCGGCCTTGGCCGGTCAACACTCCCAGGATTCTACCCGCCGTCCTCAGTGCGCCGCGCCCAACGCCACCGCGGATTTCCCCTACGCGACTGTGCTCCGCGCGATCCTGCTCTGGCACTAGCTGTGTGCCTCGGTCTCACGAGAGGACTATCTGCAAATAGCCGACGAGCTGTCGCTCCTGGCCGGTCGGTCTGCACTAGCACCTCGACAACCCCCCAACCTCCGCGCCGGCTGCTCGCCTGCGTGACTCCCTTCCATGCGCCACGCCTGGGAACCTCCCCGCGTCGCGCCTGCCACTGTCGAGCCTGCCTAGGCAGGATTCGAACCTACGTAGAAAACCTTCAACAGATTTACAGTCTGTCGCTTTTGACCGCTCGGCCACTCTCCCCTTCCCGGGCCGAGGCACGACTCAGGTCAGACAGCACCTGCCGCTGCAACCCCTTCCCCGGCTTCCCGACGCCTGCCTGCCAGTAGTCATCCTCACCTCCCTAGTGAACCGGCGAGACAAGGTCCACGTCGACGATCAGATACGTCATCCCCTCTCGTCTCTTATTTCTTGCAGTGTACTTTTCATTTGCATCCACCGCGCTCGGGTTAGCCGTAGGTGAGCGATACAGGCGAGTGAAAAATAACGCACTATTGAGAGTCCTTCCTGGTTTGGGAACGAGTCAGTTCACCCGTCGCATGCGGGCAACCTCCAGTGGGAAATTCCCGTACGGCAACCTAGCAACCTTGTCCTCCTGGATGAGGGTCGGAAGGTCCCCTCCCATCTCCGGGCGACCCCGTCGACCCCAGGTCATCGGCCTCTCTTTGTTTGTTGGCAGCTGCGCGTACTACACCCCTACCCGGTCATCATCATCCTAGCTCGTCTTCATAGGATTCCCGTGCCCGACGAACCGCGAGCATTCGTCGCGCATCGACGTACAATCGACACCGAGTACGAACCCTCGGTGATCGTCAAAAGAACGGTCGCCGCTCATCCCTGCCGCCGCCCACCGCCAATCGCCGCCATCCCCGCCGCCGACCTGCACCTCCTCACGTCTCCATCTCCAGCCACGCCGCCCATCCATCCGTCCCTTTCCTCCCCCGCGTTGATACCGGCCGCTTATCCCCGCATCGCCGCCCACTTAGCCCCACATCACCGCCCATTCTCCACCTCCTCCATTGTTTCCGGTCGTCACGAATGCCCCGCCGCCCGTCAACCGGTCGCCGCTACCCTGCCCCATCAACCCATCCCCTCCTCCGGCCTCACCCTGTCCCTACTTCCCCCGTCCCTTCTTTCGCCCCACATCGACGACCCGCCGCCGTAGACTGACTCCCCTCTCTCGCCCGCTTGACGGGACCCGCTCGCCGCTGCTCTGTCTACCACTAGTCTGCGCGGCCGTTCCACCGGCTATTGTGGTCACCAGGCTACCAGCATCACTGCCCCCTACCAGCACGCCTAGGTCACTCGCCGCTGACTCGTCTTAGCCCAGCGTCTGTCTCCGCAGTTACCATTGACCTTGCGCGTCACTCTATCCCGACGACTCCAGCTGGCCGCTGCTACCTCGCAGCGCGGATTGCTGGTCGCGTGCGCCGTGCACTGCGCCATTGTGCACGCCACGCGTGCATCTCTCTCTGTCTGCACTCACCCATTGGACACCCAGCAGCGCTCGCCGAGCCCTGCGCCGGAATGGACCTCGTGGTCATCCACCAGTGACCACACCCGACTAGCGAAGGTGCCTACGCCTCGGCCGCCCGTGATTCTCCTGCTTCCTCCGGATCTCCTTGGTACAAGATAGACGTCGCCAGCGCGAAGAAGGTACTCCTTTTCCTGCACTCTTTACGTCTCTTACTTTTTTCAGTATACTTTCATATTGCCTCCTCTGTGCTCGGGATAGATAGGTGAGAGCGAGACAGGTTGAGAAAATGATGAAAATTGCACGAGAGTCTTACCTACCCGGTACGAGTCGGGTTCTCCCGACGCGTGTGAGCATTTCGGGGGGGTTTCACCGTTCGGTGACGTACTCGCCCTCAACCCTCTTGGGTGAGGTTCAGGAGGTCCGTCTAACCTCACTCAAAGTGACCCATCAATTCTGTGGAACGGCATCCACCGCTCGTCGGCGCATGCACGTACTACACATAGGATCTGATTAGCTCACGTCATCATACCTACCTGTCGCTCGCATCCGTCGGACGACGTCGGTCGACGTCGTCTGACTAGACCTCGATTCGATACCGAGCCCATACCCTCGGTGACGAACGGACGACGTCTTGACGACGTCCGGCATCACATTGGTATTAGAGCCCGGCTATGGTCGCCCACAGCATGTCTCCGATTCTGCATCGCATATAGCTGCATCCGCATACATCGTCTTTTTCGAACATTCATATAGGATTCCCACGAATGGCACAACGCGGAGGTTTGACCTCCCCTCGACGAACTGAACCGTTGCAAGATGAGAGAGGCAATGAGATTGCCCTCTCAGGACCCCAACTGGCGACCCCGGTAGCTGACCTTATCCTACCACATGTCGAGGCTACGCAGACCCCACCGAATGACACTGATGCTCTTGGTACATTGGGCCCACCAGACTTCTCCGATGAGCCACGCGAGCCACAACATTCTCCACGCGGCTCGTTGTGATTCCTCGACGACGCCTCGCCGACTGATTACGAGGATAGGGCTATCGTAGATCGATGACAACGCGGGAAATCTCCCGTTGTCGAGCACACCCCCAGAGCGACCCCCACATGGGGTCGAGGACGAGGACGAGGATGCGCCTCTCGCCAGTACCCGTCAAGAGAAGAACTTTCGGACGACCAAGGAGCTTACTTCCGTGCCATGGCTGCTAGGATGGAATGCATGGAGCGCATGTTTGCTGACCAATGGGCGTTAGAGCACGGAGTTGAGGTGGGACCGGCCGCCCGAGGGCGACCTCGCCACGTACAAGGGGTTTGTCGACAAGACCCCATGGCCGACTTATCTAGGACATCGATGCTGATTACGAGGTCTTCAATCGCTGATCCGACGGCGCCCCTCCTCAGGAATGCCTACTTAGGGAATCGGCGCGCAAGTCCCAAGATATCCGCGCTTGGGATGTGCACCACCCGCGTGACGACTTCGCCCGCGGGTACGACACGGACCGACCCGTCCGCCCCGATCCTTACGCTCGATAGTATGAGTGAGATGTGGGCCATGACTATCCGGCCCGACGATACGATCCCATCCCGCCTCAAGATCCACGGAAGGTTGACCCACCGGCGCGCCATTGCGACTATTATCGGCTGCCACCGCCATGATATTATGGGGTTAACGACGTCCCCCTACCCCAACATCGCGCGATGCCTATGGACCGCGCACCTCGGGATGGGCAGCACCAGCGGTGGCGGCAGCAGCAATTGCGTGCGGTAGTAGCGTGGCGGGCGACGGAGCGCGGTGGCGAGCGGCGGCAGCGGCGATGAGCGACGAGCGGCGCGCGGCGGCGGCGGTGGTGGCAGCAGCAGCCGTAGCGGCGGCAGCGGCGGCAGCGGCGGCAGCGGCGGCGCGGCGGCAGCGGCGGCGGCGGCGATGGAGGAAACAGCGGCGCGCGATCAGAGGTGGCGGTGGCGCCTGGAGGAGGCGGCGGCTACAGCGGCGGTCGGAGGCAGTAACGGCGACAGTCGTGGCGGCGACAGTCATGGCGGCGGCCCGGGTGGCCCAGAGGCTGGGCTGTGGTCCAGCTGCGGCTTGGGCTGTAGGCCACCACAGCTTGGGCTGCGGCTCTGGGCCCTAGTCCATGGCGGCCTGGCCTAGTAGGCTTACCAGGCCGGTGGCGGCCCACTAAGATAGGCCCACTAATGGGCTTAGGGCTGACGTGGCTTTATCGGGAGGTGTGTCTGGACATCCAATTGACATGGCTAGGGCAACGATCATGCCTGGGGGCACGGGTTGCGACACCTCGGGGCGCGTGGCGAGGGCAGACTAGGCCTTGCAGGCCAGATCGGTGGGCGCCAACCCAATAGGCCAGTTGGCGCACTAGGTCAGTCGGCTAAGCCCGGGTGTGGGGCGGCGCGGCCCAGGCTCTCAACGGTTCGAGTCGGGCTTGGTGTCGGCACGCAGTGTTGTGGCGCGATGCTCGGCAGCGCGGAGTGCGATGGCATGGTGCCTATAAGGATTCGACCCTATAAGGATCTCCCCTCCTCGCCCTAGGTTCATCATCATTTTGTTAACCTTCTAGTCATCCTTATGTCCTAGGTCTTAAGGTTATTTTGAGTCAAAAGATAGGTCCTTTTGGTCTTTGGGCTCCCATACCCTTCTCCTATATAAGCGTCGGATGGGTGCCCTAACACTGACGTTTTTTTGACTTTCAAGAAAAGTATCGTTGTTTTGAGAGGTGTTGAACTTCCCCGTTGAGCAAGGGTTCCGACCGGAGGAGCAGCAGAAGACACCGCGGAGCAAGGAGAGGAGGAGGCGCAGAGAGGAGAAGTGATGTAATACGATCGGCCTGGATTGATCGGCTCGTATTACGTCACAAGAATTCGATGAATAAGTTCGCGGTTATATGAGAATGTATGCCGATGAATATAACGTCGAATGAGGAATAAAAGTATCGACAGATAGTGAAGTATTCCCACGACGATCAATGACGGGTATTCGATCCTAGAATCAAACTCCCAATGACCCCGAAGACCGACTAGACGTCTAAGATGGTGAGAGGCGTTTGACGGCCCAAAAGAGTTCGGTGCCTAAGTTGGTGATGAAACCGTTACCACAACAAGATCCTACCCCTCGACGAGGGTGGCTATCCTATTCGCAGATTATATTGAGGAAAGCCGGGCAACGGACGAGATAGGGGAAGACGACACTGAAAGCAGTAATAATACTGGAAATTAAGGGAAGAGAGACAGATAGGTACCTGGTTGATCAATAGTCCACGGCATAAGTAACTTTTCTGCGTTAGTGACGTAGCGTGGGATGGGCAACGAATGAGGAAGCCGTTCGAACGGGGACAGAACCAAAGGGCGTAGCGCGTGCTAGGCGTGCGAGGGCGCGAGGCGGGTGGTTAGCGCTCACGACGGTGAGCGCGAGGGCGCGCAGCGCTGGCGGATGAGCGGGCGCGCAGGCAAGCGGCGACTGGCGGATGCGCGGGCACGCAGCACGAGCAGGCGAGCAGGCGCGCGGGCACAGGGCTGCGCGCGGGGGCGAGCGAGCGAGGCACCGCGGCAGCGGCGCGCGCGCGCGGCGGTGGAGGCTGCGCAGCAGGAGGGGTGGGAAGACCCTGCGGGGAGGGCGGCTGAGCGAGGGGAGGGGTCGTGCGGCAAGCAGGCATGGCAGGTCTGGCGAGGCGGGTGGCCGAGCGGCTTGCGGGCAGTGGTGCCCGCGCGGTCGGCAGGTGTGACAGACCCCGCGGGGCAGGCGACCGAACGGCACGCGGGTTGAGAGACCGCACGACGAGCAAGTGCAGGCGGGGCCGCGGGGTGGGCGTATGATGGCAGTGTTGAAGGGCGCGGTGCCGGCAGAGATGGCAGCGGCGGTTCTTGGAAGTGGGGGAGCACTTCTTGACGGTGTCTGGCAGCAATGGATCCCAAGAAAGGGGACCTTCTTGGTGTCTTGATCAGTACCCGCTCCAAGAAGCGTCAAGAAGCAGACTTCTTGATGTTTCTGAAGGCCTTGGGGGGATCTTGAGGATCTCGTGGAAGGCGAATGTCGACGTCGAGTCTTCGGCCTCAGGCTCCCACAGAGTGATCTCAACTAGGGAGTCTTCAGCTCCAGGCGCAGGCGACATTCTTTAACTTCTTTACTCGTACCAAAGTAATCTCGACGGCACGCTTGAACGCGTTTCCCCACGGAGTGGTCTCGACGTGGGAGATCGCGGGCTCTACACCACGGAGTGATCTTGACGTGGGCGGGAATAGCCAATTTCCCTCTACTCTCTAACTACGATAAGGGAGACAGATGTTGGCAAATTTCCTTCCACAAATGACTCCAAATGTTCCTTGGGCATGCTATCCCCTTATATAGTGAGGATAGGTGCCAAGTGATTATGGAGGAGGACGAACCGTCGCAAGACGTGGTTCGGCCTCTCCTTACAATTTGAAATAAAGTGAAAATTTAAAAGGAAAAGATGAAAATGAGGCCCAACAGTGGCCTAGTCCATGAAATCGAAAAACATAAGCGAAACATAAATCAAAGCAAGTAAGATAGAGATGCTTACGCAGAATACTTGAACCCCGGGTGGCGAGCATCGGCGTGTGCTGCTCGACGTGGCTGCTGCCGTCCCATCGTGACGTCTCCAGGATGGTTGTCCATCAAGAAGGCTCCCGTGGAGGTCAGGTCGCTGGTCACGCACCCCCCGCGCCTTCCCGCGTCGACCCTCGTGATGGAGGACCATCAGGAAGAAGACACCATGAGACGCCAGCAATCACGTCGAGGGGCTCGAGTCGACGCGTGCCACCTGGGGTTTAAGTACCCCGTATAAGTACTTTCTTTTTCTTATGTTTATTTCTTATTCGTTTGTGTTTCTGGATTTTATGGACTGGGCTAATGTTGGGCCCCGTCCTTCGTCTTTCCCTTTTCGTTTCATTTGTATTTCAAATTTGTAAGGAGAGGTTGAACCACGTCTCGCGATGGTTCGTCCTCTCCCCACGTTCACTTTGCACCCATCCTCGCTATATAAGGGGATGGCATGCCCAAGGAACTCTTTGGAGTCATTTGTTGAAGAGTTTTTCAAACTTGTGTCTCCCCTATCGTAGAGCGTAGAGTAGGAGGTCTGGCTAGCCTCACCCATGTCGAGATTACTCCATGGTGTAGAACCCACGTTTCCCTCGTCGAGATCACTCCGAGGGGACGTGTTCAAGCGTGCCGTCGCGATTACTCCAGTACGTTTAAAGATTCAAGAAGATCACCAGCACTTGGTCAAGAAGGCTCCAACATCGAGATCACTCCGGGGGAGCCTGAAGGTCCAAGAAAGTCATCGATCCATGCGTCTCAGGGTTCTCCCTGATCCAACACCCAGGCCTCATCAAGCCCCTCAAGAATTCCCAATGGTGTGTGACAATACCACGGTTTGGTGCAAGCTCTTGCCCTGACGACCCGATCCGTTTCTGTTAGCGGACTTGGTGTAGGACGTCAAGGCGGGCAGCAAACTAGGTGCGGTGATGGGTCTGGGGTCCCCTCCTCTGCCCGACGGTTGGTGGCCTCTTCCCCTGCACTCGACGACGTTCTCCCCGCGGACACTGTCCTGTAGCTGTAGACTCCGACTACGAAGGGTGTGCGTCAACTCCGCCCTACGCCGAATCTCGGTTAGCTCCCATAGGAGTGTAACATCCAGCACGCCCTCACGCCCCGCCCGCTCTGCGTTCACCCCTAGCATTGTGCCCCACGTGCTTGAGGAATTGCCAGCTGCTGTCATGTTGGCACGGCTTCCTGACCGGTGCAACTCTTCGCCGCCCCTTGCGGCCTGCTCGCCCTCCTGTCCGGCCGACCAATGTCCCGCGATCCCGATCCGTCTGCCGATATCAATCCGCCCAGTGCCTCGCTACATCCGGCAAAATCTTACATCGAGAGGACGCCTCCCCAGTCGACTACCAGGTACACCGTCCCCTATCGCCCCGTCCTTTATTTCCTATAGTACGCTTTTGCTTGCCTCCACCGCGCTCGGGTTAGACTGAGGTGAGCGAGATAGGCGAGTGAAAGAACTACGTCGTATTGAGCGTCCTACCTGGTTTGGACGAGTCGGCTCGCCCGTCACGTGTGAGCACCTTCCGGCGGGGTAAAACCATCAGGCGCTGTAGCGACCTCGTCCCTCCGGACGATGGTCAGGAGGTCCCCTTACCATCCCCGGGCGACCCCATCGATCACCCGGACGTCGGCTTCTCCCTACTTGTCGGCAGCTGCCCGTACGACACCCCTTCCGAGCATCATTCATCGTACGTCATCCTTATAGGAGACCCGTGCCCGACAAACCCCAATTATTGGTCGCTCACCGACGCCTCTTCGACACTGAGTACGAACCCTCGGTGACGGCCGGACTTCATCTCAGACGTGGTCCTGCATCAAATTGGTATCACAGCAGGCTGTGGTTGCTCACAGCGCGCCTCCGACGCCGCATTCCGCATCACTAGCTACATTTGCATGCATCACATCTCATTGTTTTCAAACGCATCTAGGATTCCCTAGGGATGGCCATAGAGACGCGATCGAGCCGGACAGCTCAATGCAATGGTTCTACCTCCCCGCGACACTCAGAACCGTCACCTGACAAGAGAGGGCACGCTACTGCCCTCTTGGAGCATCGTCCCGCGACACCGATAGTCAGCCCGATACCACCGCCTATCGAGGCCGCGCGGATGGCACCCGCATTAACGGGTGTCCCCGAGTCGTCCGGACAACGAGACCCCACTAGCACGTCTCATGGACTATGGATCTCCACGCGCGGCTCACCACCCCCTCGTGGCAAGTCTGCCCTCGGACGTCGGCTTTTCTCTGCTCGTCGGCAGCTGCCCATACGACACCCCTTCCGAGCATCATTCATCGTAGGTCATCCTCGTAGGAGACCCGTGCCCGACGAACCTCGATTATTTGTCGCGCACCGACCCCTCTTCGACACCGAGTACAAACCCTCGGTGACGGCCGGACTTCTTCTCGGACGTGGTCCTGCATTAGTATGTTTGCATATTAACCTAGGGGTCCTTTATATAGGCCCCATGAGAAAAAACAAGGAAAGAAACCCTAAGTAAAAATATGAAAAATTAAACCTAATCCTAGAATATGAAACTTAGATAATTGAGGGCTTCTCCATCACTCTTCATCTTCCTTCCTTGATCGTGTGACTCTTCAACTTCTAATGTTATTTCTTCTTAACAAAATTCAATAGTGTTTTTTGAGGGCGCCCACCCATTCCCTTTAATAGGAGAGATGTGAATGGGCCCCTTTGAGGCTGCAAAAGAGAATGAAAGGAAAGTGTTTTGGGCCCAATAAAAGGGAGGGAGAAGAAAGTATCCTCATATGGGAATTTCCCCTTGCTACAAGGGGATTATGAAGAAGGGAAGTACGAGTGAAAACAAGAAATGTACAAAACGCAAAAACGGATAAAAACGGTAATCTAGACTGAAGATGGTGTGACATTACCCTGGGTATCTGAATCCGGGTGTGCGCGTCGTCACTTTGGCTTGCCGTGCGAGCTGGACCCGAGTCGGTGGCGATGTCGATGATGATGCTCACTCCTTAGACGCTGATCATGGGGTCGTAGGCTGTGTCCCGCCATCACGATGCTAGTAAGGTTATTCTAAATTTTTTATTGTTTTAATTCGGATAAACCAACGACACTAATTAGTGAAGTTATCTCATCACTAATTACTTAAAAAATCTGAATTATCAACATAAATAAGAAAACTAAGAAAGAAAAGAAAACGATAAGAAATTAAAACAATACGGATGTGTCACGACGAGTAGGGGTACTCGTCGTGATGAACACAAAATAGAGAACAAAAATTATAGAAACAGATAACGGAGCATGCGAACAAATGCTTTACATGGGGTACTTATACCCGGGAGTCTTCATGGACACTTTTTGTTAATGTTCTTAGTTTCACCTTAAGCACTGCCACACAACCCGCGCCGCCCGTCAAGAGACCCGCGCCATGCACAACGCCGCTAGAGCAATTCATCCTGCTGCACGAGCCGCCCGCGTCAGTTGTCCGACCAGCCACGCCGCCAGACCAGCAGCCCACAGCATTCGCCCGGAGATAACACGTTGCGTCCCTACTGGCTTTCTTCAACCTATTGTGGACCCTGGACCCTTCCACCACTTGGATGATGAGCGGCAGACGCACTGCACCCGCCATACCATCTGCAAGGGAACGACTAATCACCGTTGTCCTACCCCACGTGCTGGGCATGCGCTTGACTCCTTAGAAGCCCATGTCGCTGGGTTGAGCCCACCCGATATTGCACACGGCCAAGTCCCATCATGACTTCAACCCCTAGCACCCATAGTAGTGTCTCATTATGCATTCGTCCAACATGTGGACTGCCTTGGGCAGTAGTGTGGGGCGGCCTAGGGCGGCGGCCTTGGGCTGCCTTAGGCAGCAGCTTGGGGCGGCCTGGGCAGCCCTAGCTGGGGCGGCCTGGGCAGCCTTGGGCGGCCCTATTGGGGTGGCCTAGGGCTGCTCGTGGGCGGCTCTGGCAGGGGGCCTGGGGGGGCCTTGGGCGGCCCTGGCTTGGGCGGCCTGGGCGGTCTTGGGCGACCCTATTGGGGCGGCCTAGGGTAGCTCGTGGGCAGCCCTGGCAAGCACAGCCTGGGCGGCCGTGGGCGGCCCTGGCATGGGCAGCCGTGGGCAGCCCTGGCAGGGCCAATCTGGGCGGCCTTGGGTGGCCCTGGCAGGGGCGGCCTGGGCATGACCTTGGGCGGCCTGGCAGGGGCAACCTGGGCGGCCTAGGGACAGTAGGTCAGAGAGAGAAAGAGAGAGAGAGATGAGATGAGGAGGAAGAGAATGAATCAATAACAACTGAAAAGAAGTTAAATTTCTACTTTTATACCGTGCTCCCCCGCAACGGCGCCAGTTGATAAGCTCAAATTATTGGTTTTTTACTAGTAGTTTACTGATTAGTCGTGTGAGTATTTGAGCTAATCAACAATAAGAATTAACCTCACAGCTAGTGTTTGCCCATCCTGATGCCGGTATCGGATACCGGTATCAGGACGGATGCTGAACGGGAAACCGGAATTGAATTTTCCGGTATCCGTTTTTTTCGATATCCGGATACCTGATATCGGTATTGGATATCGGTTGTTACAGTGCCAATATCTGATACCGGTATCCGTCTGATACCAGCATCCGTCTCCCATCTCAGGGGGACAGATGACGGTATCGGATATCGGATGCGGATATCAGTTTTCAATATCCGCATCGAATACCCTTATCTCTCCCTCTCTCAGTCTCTCTCTCATTCTCGCCCTCTCTCTCTCTCTCCCTCTCTCTCTCTCTCATTCTCGCCCCCCTCTCTCTCTCAGTCTCTCTCTCTCATTCTCGCCCTCTCTCTCTCTCGTTCTCAGTCTCTTGCTCTATCTCTCATTCTCTCTCTCTCTCTCTTAGTCTCTCTCTCTCTCATTCTCGCCCTCTCTCCTCTCTCTCTCTCTTAGTCTCTTCTCTCTCTCTCGCTCTCTCTCTCTCTCTCAGTGTCTCTCTGTCGTTCTCGCTCTGTCCCTCTCCCCCTCCCCCTCTCTCTCTCCCTCTCTCTCTAGCTTTTCATGCCTCGCTCTCTAAAAATATGAGAAGAACATGAAACCATGTTTCTCAAAAAATATGGACGATTGACAAGGGGGCACCAGGAGAAATTGTTATTTTATCATACAACCAAGTCATTATATACACGTTACTTTTTTTATTTGTTCCATATGGGATAAAGGGATTCTGGCTTTGTGGTATACTCGGAATCCCTTTATCCCATATGGAAAGATAAAAAAAAATTTGTTACTATACAATAACGGCCATTGAATACATATTAAAATCTACTTATGTGATATTAACTAAGTAAAACTATGGCAGACCTATGATTATTTTATCGGTCGGTATCGCATACCGGATATCGCGAGACCGATATCCGGATATCGGTTTTATGATATCCGGTATCTGATACCGTCTTCGTCCTCACCCCGCGGTATCCAGTACTGATATTCGTCTAACCCCTGATAGATGGATATCGCCCGATATCCGATATCCGATATCCGGAACCGTCTCATTTTTTTTCGGATATCAGATATCGGTTGTCCGATACCGGATATCGGGACGGCAAATGCTACTCACAGCTATAGAGCGAGTAAGGTGTCGATCCATAGGGAGCAGGTAATAAAATAATATTTCCTTTCAGTTTATCTTATGATATTCAATCCTTATAACTTATCCTAACAAACAATTCAAAGATGTGCGGTAAAATTCTGTAGAATAATCTTCAGTAGAATCAGTTTAGCTGCACGCAGCCGAGGGGTAGTGCGCAGTGTGCCTGCGCGCAGGTTTGCCTGCACGCAGCTTGTCTGTGCGCAGCTTGCCTGTGCGTGGCTTGCCTGTGTGCAGCTTGCCTGTGTTGGGCTGCGCACGGCGCTGTTCGCGTGTGGCTTGCGCACGGGTTGCTTGTGCGCGGGCTGCGCGCAGCGCTGCCTGAGCGCGGCCTTGCTGCATTCGGTGTGGTAGGGCGCGATCTTGGCTGTGCGCAACACACTATATGTGCTGGTCACGCGTGGCCTTGGCTATGCTCGGTCTGGCTGGGCGCGATCTTGGTGGCGCTAGGCCTTGGCTGGGTGCGGCCTTGGCTGTGCTCGGCTTGGCCGGGCGTGGCCTTGGTTGTGCTCGGCCTTAGTTGAGCCAAGCCTTGGCTATGCATGAATAGGGGTTGCAGTTGAGGGAGAAACTTTGCGGTGAAATAAAAAAAGAAATAGATGATGGAAGACCATCTCGAGGACAATGCCACGATGACGAAGAACCATCTCGAGGATGATGCGATGGGACGTTGTCAGCCACGCCGAGCAGCTCGCATCGACGCTCGCCACCCGGGGTTTAAGTACCCCGCCCGCGTAAGAACTTTTATCTTTTTACTTATGCTCATTTTCATGTGTGTTTGTATTGTCGGATTCGTGGACTGGGCCAATGTTGTTGGGCCCCGTCCTCATCGTTTTTACTTTTTATGTTTGTATTTTGAATTTGTAAGGAGAGGCCGAACCACGTCTCGCGACGGTTCGTCCTCTCCCACGTTCACTTCGCACCCATCCTCACTATATAAGGGGATGGCATGCCCAAGGAACACCTTGGAGTCATTGTTGAAAAGTTTATTCACAATTCGTCTCCCCCTTATCGTAGAGAGTAGTGTAGGGGGTTTGGCTAGCCCCCCCCCCCTTTGAGATCACTCCGTGGGTAGAGCCCACGTCTCTCTCGTCGAGATCACTCCAAGGGAGACGTGTTAAAGCGCACCGTCGAGATCACTCCGGTGCGAGGAAAGAGTTTCAAGAAGCCACCGCCATCAAGAATCGAAAGAGGCCTTCGTTGAGATTACTGTGGGGGTCTTGGGAGATTCAAGAAGCGTCGTCGACATGCCATCAACCAGGGAAATCTGCTCCGCCGAAGGAGTACACCCCAGATCCATCAAGAACTCCTCTTTCTTGGAGGGTTCTTGGTTGTTACAGTCCAAGAAAGCCATTTCTTCGTACCTTTTTCCAACCCTTCCACCATTCCTGATCCATACCCCACCCTT
This sequence comes from Wolffia australiana, assembly GCF_029677425.1. NCBI lineage: Eukaryota > Viridiplantae > Streptophyta > Magnoliopsida > Alismatales > Araceae > Wolffia > Wolffia australiana. The sequence continues at coordinate 3,314,731 of NC_135851.1, read as the reverse complement.
CTCTTCATTCTTGATGCACCCCACCACCGTTCTTGAACATCCTCCCACATTTCTTGAATTTCCCCTCTTTCCCCTCCCCCACGTTTTCTTGATTCCTTCCCCTCGCCCCGTTTCTTGATTCTACCACGTCCGATCCAGTTTCTTGAACTTCTTGATCCGTCCCTTCACGTTCTTGAACCCCCCCATCTCATTCTTGATCTGTCCCTCCACGTTCTTGAACCCTCCCCATCTCATTCTTGATCCTTCCCATCACGTTCTTGAACCTTCCCATCTCGTTCTTGATCCGTCCCTTCACGTTCTTGAACCCCCCCATCTCATTCTTGATCCTTCCCATCTCGTTCTTGACCCTTCCCATCTCATTCTTGATCCGTCCCTCCACGTTCTTGAACCCTCCCCATCTCGTTCTTGATCCTTCCCATCTCGTTCTTGATCCGTCCCATCTTGTTCTTGGTCCTTTCCCCATCTCGTTCTTGACCCTTCCCCATTACCATTCTTGAACCCTCAATTCTCCCACACTTCTTTCCTCTCGATTCTTGGCCCCTCGCCCTCGCCTCCCGCTCGACCACCCTTCCACCGTTCATCGCCCGGCGCCCGCGCGAGAGGGTACCCCTCCCACCCGCCTCTCCGCCCGCCGCTGCAGGCGTCCGCGCGCCCTCGCCTGCGACCACTGCGCGGTGCGTCTACTTGCCAGTGCGCGCGTCATGCTCCTTGCGCCGGCCCGTGTGCACGCGCACCAAAACACCTTCGCGCGTGCCCGTCTACTGCCACATCCTTTGTCGTGGTCCCAAGGTCGGTTGACTTGATTACCTCCTGCGCCCATCGGTCCGACGTCCGAGCAATCACGCCAGAGTCGTTTACCAACACGTTACCATCTACACCACATCACCTGCCAGAACGGGAATTGACGCCGTGGATTAGCGGGACTTAAGGTTAGTCTCGTCTCCCCTCCGTTTACCAGCATTATTATCTTTTCCAGTCTCGTCTTCCGCTATCGCGTCCTCTGCCATTATTTTCATTACAATTCACCGATAGGATAGCCACAGTCGTCGAGTGTAGGAATTCTTTGAGGTTGACGGATATTCTTTGGCCTAGACGCCGAACACTCCAGGGCTGTCATACGCCCCTCATTGTCTAGACGTCTAGTTGATTTCGCGGGTCATTTGGGAGTTTGATCTAGGGATCATTCTTCTCTCGTTGACCGGCACGGCCGACACCGTTATCCGCCGATTCCCTCTACTGCTCATCCGCTATTTTCCCGTGCATTGAATTACATCTCACGTCATCGCATCATAATTCCTGTGATGTAATACGAGCCGCTCGATCCCGGTCGACATCGTATCACATCAATTGAGCCAAGTCTTGGCTATGCATTAACAGGGGTTGTAGTTGAGCGAGAAACTTTGTGGTGAAATAAAAAAAGAACTAGATGATAGAGAACAATTTTGAACAGACAAACTTGAAATTAACCTAGAATGAAGAACAATGTCAGCTGGAAATGTTGGAAAGACATTGATGTGTGCTTTCCAACCCAACCTAGATTGTCTGATAGGGAGAGTTACACAATCACTGGAACTTAAGATATCACTCCAACCTTGTGTCACGATCCTTGTGGCGAGGTGGAGGTCGTCTAGCTTAAGCTACTCTTCAGCTTGCTCCTTCTCCCCAACTCCAATGCTCATCAGCCCTTGGAGGGTCTAAAGAACTCTTCTTCTCCAAGCCCTAACCTGTTTAGACAGAAATTCTAGACAGCCCTCAAATGTGATATAATACGACCTGCTGGGATTGGTCGGCTCTTATTACATCACAAAGATATGATGAACGGTTTCGAGGAAATGCAAGTTGATGAATGAAAACGGTGAATGAGCCGTGGAAGTATCAACGGATAAGGGGAGCAAGCCACACTAGTCAATGAGAGGAGAATGATCCTAAGGTCAAACTCCCAATGACCCGCGAGACCGACTAGACGACTACGCGATGAGGGGCTTTTGATGGCCGTGGAGTGTTCGGCGTTCACAACAATGGTTACCCTATCAACCGCAATAAATCCTACACTCGACGCAGTGGCTAACCTATCCGTTAAATAGCGAATAGATGGCAGCAGACGTGATAGCGGAGGACCAGACTTTAGGGCATAATAATACTTGTAAAAATGGAGGGGAGACAAGTGGTACCTCATTGGTCGATAGTCCACGGCGTCAATTATGTCGTGCTTGAGATGGGGTAAGCTGGCTGGGGAAGGCGGGTCTGGTTCGGCGTCGACGAAGAAGACAGCCCGGACGGAGATGGATCCCGTGGTCATCGGCACCAGGCGGGCAGGGGTGCGTATGGGGCGCGCAGACCAACAGGTGCGGGGTGCGCGTAGGCAGGCAGGCACACAATGCGCGCGGCAAGCGGGCGCTTAGTGCACGCAGGCTGGCAGGCGCGTGATGCTGACGGGTGCCCGCACGCGTGAAGTGTGCGCGCGGGCAGGTGCGTGAGGGTTGCGCATAGGCGGGCGCGTATGGGCACAGGTTGCGAGGGCGCAGCCGTGCGAGCGCCGGGCCAACGAGTGAGGGCGTGAGGGCGCGGGATGCGCGATCATGGCTCGCGGGAGCACGGGCACGCGAGCGCGTGTGCGCGTAGATGATAGTGCGAAGGGCACAGGGCGCGGGAAAGAGACAGCGCTCACGGCTGGGCGTTGGGGCATGGCGGCGCAAGGTGAGAACCGGGTGTGCAGACAAGGCGGGTCGAGGGTGGCGGTAGAGTGTAGGCGTGGAGGAGTCGCGGGCGAGGGTGTGGGCGGCAAGGGGGGGTCGATGGGCGGAAGGGCGTGGGCGGCAGGACAAAATGGCTGAGGTCGAAAGGATGCAGGCGGCAGGGAGAGACGGTGGAGGTGGAAGGGACGCGGGCGGCAGGGAGAGATGGTGGAGGTGGAAGGGACGCGGGCGACAGGGAGGAATCAAGGGGAACGGACGGGCGGGGGCGGCAAGGGCGAGGGCGACAGAGGAGAAGGGGGTATAGGCGGCAGGGCGAAGGTGAGCTCTGGAGAAGTGGATCTTGGGACCAAGATGAGGGTTCTTGATCCTTAACTGCCAAGAATCCTCCAAGAAGAGGAGTTATTGATAGTTCTGGGAGGGTTCCTTCAGTGGAATGGAGTATCCCAGGTCGGAGGAGCGTCGACGACGATTCTTGAACCCCAGGCACCTTCGGAGTGATCTCAACGAAGGATTCTTCAGCTCTTGACGGCGGTGACTTCTTGGAATTCTTTAATCATCCCAGAGTGATCTCTACGGAACACTTGGACACGTCGCCCACAGAGTAATCTCGATGTGGGGGACGCGGGCTCTACACCACGGAGTGATCTCGACGTGGGTGAGTCTAGCCAGACCTCCTACACTACTCTCTACGTTATGGGGAGACACAAGTTTGAACTTTTCAACAAAATGACTCCAAGTGTTACTTGGGCATGTCATCCCCTTATATAGTGAGGATGGGTGCCAAGTGAACGTGGGGGAGGACGAACCGTCGCGAGACGTGGTTTGGCCTCTCCTTACAAATGTGAAATACAATTGAAAATAAAAGGGAAAGACAAAGGACAGGGCCCAACAGTGGCCCAAAAGTGGCCCACTTCATAAAATCCAGAAATACAACTAACAGAAATAAACGTAAGTGAAATGACCATACTTACGCGGGGTACTTGAACCCCGGTTGGCGAGCGTCGACGCGAGCTGCTCGGCTTGGCTGATGTCGTCCCGTTGTGCTGTCTCTAGGATGGTCCTCCATCAAAATGGCTCTTTGAAGGACTATTTATAGGTTCATCCCTTTAGCTTCTTTAGTCTTTTTTTAGGGCTTCTTCTTGTAAGTTTTTGCAAGTCTTGATTAATCCGGTGCCTTCATTGTATTTTATCCACATCTAAACTCATTGAGATGAAAGGTGAGATCCAATCCACTTGGTTCTCTGAACCAAGTAGGGTTAGTAAATACGGAAATAATACATGCAAATAATGGTAAATATGGAATCAATGTATGCAAATGATGTTCTGATTACTGGCAAATCCCTGATTGTTTTATGACATAATTAGAGTCATCAAATACCCCCCAACTTGGATCATTACTAGTCCCTTAGTAATGAAACATGAGTAAGAATAAATGATGATCACTAGTTGACTCCTCATTTTTGATAGTTTTGATTCTTTTTTTCATCAAGGAGTGTCTTTGTCAATTGAACATGGCCAGCTTAGGGAAATTCCCAAGGGTCTATGTGAGCCTTAACCCAAAACTAAGTATACTTCTGATCTACGGATTACATATAAGTAAGTACATATTATATGAGGTAAGGTCGAGTTAACACCCCAAGCGCATTACTGAACAAGGCGTGGAGAGTGGTGCTAATGTTGGCCCAGTACTGATGGCTATAATACAATCGACTCGAACACATGGGAGACAACTTTTCCACTTTTTCTTTCTTTAGTTCACATTTGCTGCATGTTGGTCATATTTGATGACGTAGGACGACTACGGGGTAGACGAGGAAGGGCGGGACGACAGGATGTATGGGCTAAGGGTAGGATGGGTGTGTGAGGGATAAAACAATCCACAGAAATTCACTGCCGGATTCGGATTTAAAACCGATGAAAATCTGGTGGTGCAGCTTCGACCCTTTCGAGGGCGGGAGTACTGTCTTCCCCCACCGCGGCGATGCCTAAGCACCAAAATCAATACCGGAATTCGCGTCGCGAGGAAACACTCAAGAAAGAGGGAGAAGAAGTAGAAAATTCAAACCAAATCTAACTCTAACGGCGGTGGAAACTTCTCGAGAAAACACTGAACAAGGAACACTTCGACACCAAAGACTTTAGGCATACCTCGGCGCCGTAGTGCGTGAAGAGGTTGCGGGAAATTCTGATCTTGACGGAGCTGTGTGAATTCGGGCGTTGAGCGGCCCAGTGGACGAGGACGATGTTGGGCGTTCCAGGCGTTGAACGGCCCTGGTTGAGTGCAAATGTTGTGGTCACAGAGTCAAAGCGTGGGCGAACACCCGCGCGCACGGAGTGCGCGGAGTGCACGGAGCGCGCGCGGCCCGAAATGTCAGACGGCATCGACGACGACCGTCGCGCTGGGACGCTCTGGGACGCTCTGGGCAACGGCTTAGGACATGCGTTGGGCAGCCCTGGCGGGGCGGCCCTAGGTGGGCCTGGCGGTCTGGCTGGGGCGGCCCCTGGGCGGCATGTAAGAGCGGCCAAGGGGGTGGCCTAGGGCACCCTTGGGTGGCCTGAGAGGGCGGCCCTTGGGCGACCTGGATGGGCGGCCCCTGGTCTACCTGGGAGTGTGGCCAAGGGGTGGTTACGGGGGCAGCCTTGAGCTGCCAATGACGGCAGCCTGGTAGGGCGATCATAGGGGAGGTCTGGGGTGACCCTTGAGGGCGAGAACGAGAGAGAGAGGGAAATGGAAGAGAGGGAAGAGGGAGAAAGAAATGGAAGAGAAGGAAGAGGAGGTGACCGGCGATGCGACGGCGGCGATGGCGGTGGCGGCGGCGGTGACGACGGCGGAGGATAGGGTTTGAAGGTTGATAAGCCAAAAATAGGGGTAAATTTTATGCAATTTTAACCCTTGTCGTTGTCAAGTTTAGCTTATACAATAAAATTTATAAAAACTCTACTTAAGATGTGTAGTAATAAGTACGAGTGTCGTCCAAGGGAAGCTTGTAAGGAATTCAATTTGATGGTTTTCTTAGTAATTCAACCCTAATTAGAGTTACTTTGATCTTCAATGAAGATCAAATCACCCTAATCAAATGAGAAATTTAGAAAGGGGGGTAGAAGAGATGGGATGAATAGAAGAAATAGGGAGCTCTAAATTGGCTTCTTTAATCCAAAGAAAAGGGTCCAAGGGGTCAATTAGAGAGGTTGAGAGGGAAATTTTGATTTGAGTTGGTTGGTTTTGTAGGTCTTATAATTCAGAAATAACTACACAATTAGATAATACAAAGGGAAATTTACTCTCCTAGAAATTGAAGTTTTTTTATAGTTTTTTTTAATGTGCACTTGGAATAGCTAGGTAAATCTCTCATTCTCTCCTCACAATCTCAGTAAGGGCTTGTCCCTTCCGCTCAAGCCTAGAGATTTAGAAGTTCAGACCAAGATCAAGAAGAATGAAGAAGAAATTTCACTAAACATCATCCAAAATACGCTAAAAGTTCAAATACAAAAGGAAAAAGTACCAAATAGCTTCATCCAAGCTGGAGCTCCTCTCTGTCTTGCAGCTGTGATAGAGCACCATCAAGAATGAGCTCCCCCTCTCGAAATTTAGCTTTTATACTTAGGTTATATGGTAAAAATGACCATTTTACCCATGTTTAGTAATTAATATGTATCTATCAATATAGGCTGGATCTGAATGATCCAACCATACAGATAGAAAGAGGGGATCAAGAAAAACAGATCCATAAAAAAATCACCTCGATCGGACTTCAGGATCAAAAGTTAATAATAAATCAATTTTAAACCAACTTAATCCATTGGATTTAAAATTGATTTATTTCTTCATTTCATTTTTAAACACGCCATGACGTGTCGTTCTCTCATTGGCTTGCGCATTTTGAATCCTTCTTTTTGCAGAAAAGTCTATAAAAAGCCTGGAATTACTGTTGGACGCCGCCCAAAAGTAATTGTGTATATGCCCCTACCGCACTCTCTCTCCTCTGGTTTCTCCTAAAAACATTAAAAAATATAATAAATAATTGCAATAAAACCCTGGAAGATTTTAAATTACATCTTTACGCCTGTAGTGGCGACCGAGAGCTGTTTTCAAGGTCTTTTTGCAACAAAACTTTGCAGAAAGGCCCTTCAAAGTTCAAAAATGATATAAATGCTTTTTTTTCTCTTATAAATATACCATTTTTCCTTAGAATAAATACATTTCCTCTTCAAATAAATCTCATAAAAATCCTAATAATTCATAAAAAATTCTAGAAAATTCACTGATTCATCCCCATGCTGATAAATGTTGAAATTAAATATTAGACTTGCCATTTTCATTTAAAAATAATTCTTTCAAGCTCAAATAAATCTCAAAAATTCATAATATTAACAGAAAATTAGGGAAAAATCAGATATCACTTGGAAACATTAAATTTATGAAAATATATGATAACAAACCCATTTTAAGCTCTTTAAATGCATAAAATTGTGCTAATAGCATGAAATAAAGACTGAATTTAGGGTGTTATCAAAGGTAGAGGATAAGGGAGGCTGGGCAGTCCTCCAAGAATAGTTAAACAAAAACTCGATTCTTGAATTATGATTGCCTAAGAGTTTCTTGAAAACAATGGCCTTTATATAGGCCTTGGAGGAAAGAGAAATTGACGAGAAAGTAAAGACAAGAAAATAAAGACGTGCGTCGTGTCACGCCAAAGGGCAGTTGTGGATCTGCCTTTGGCATCGTGTCATGATGCGCATAGAGGCGTGCGCAGGTGGAGACGTGCAAGTTGGCGGTTGTGGCGTGTCGGCTTTAGGGCTGACTCCGGTTGATCGTGGTGAGTTGACTTTAGTTGACTCCGGTCGACCATGGTCCAAAGCATGCGTGTTGACTATGGTTGACCATGGTGACGCGTTTGTCGATGAGATGTTGGCGTCCTCACCATCATTTGATGACAATCAACTTTGCTTTCAAGCTTTAGGCTTGTAGTACTTGACGCAGCTTCTTTGCTTTGCATTTAGTGGCGCTTATCCACTACCCATGTGCTGTCCTTAGTAGATCGACAGCTTATTCCCCCGAAAAGGTTTTGTATCCCTCTTGGTTTAGGGAGCTTCACTTACATTAATAAGTAATAATGCCGTTGAGCCAACACTAGCCCTACCCTCCACTAAAGCTAAAGGTTTCATGCATGTAAGTGTTAACTCAACCTGAGGTGGGTGGCAATATGAGAGAAGTATGATGCTAAGATTTGTGAATTTCAGCTAATATGAACATCCGTGCACTTAGCTAGGGTTAATTCACCTCGGGTATCCTTAGTTGGCAAGTCTTTCAACTCCACTCATCCTTGAAAAGGATTTGGATGCCAGATCTATCATTGCTTGAATGTCCCCTAAGATCATCAAATATCCTTGGTTAGATACAGAAAAATTAAAAAAAATTGCATTGATGTCGAAAACCTTTTTCATGAGACTCCCCCCCCTTTTTGGAAAAAAATGGCGTGTTCCTACATGCCGATAAGTAAAAACTGAAACAAGAAGTGAAGAAAGATAGTAAGAAAAAGCAAACCGAGGAGTGGAGATCGTTGAAATAACAGTGTTGAGTCCAATTGGCGACTTGTCTAATCCATATTGTGGTTGGCTTGGGCTTGGATAGGCGATGCTGCAACTTAACAAAGAAAACAAAAACAAAAGAAAACACAAGAGAAAGAACACAAGAAAACAGAAACAACTTGATTCTTAGACCGTGCTGCTATCATTAGAAGGCTTTTCTAGAGAGATGTTAATAGGTCCATGCAAATCCTCGTCCTGTAAATATGGCTTGACTCTTTGTCAATTAACTGTGAAGCGTTTTTGAGTTTGGGGATCAAAAATCATGACTGCGCCATTTTCAAAGACTCCTTGTACGAGGAAGGGACTATCCCACATAGTTTTCAACTTGGTAGGAAATAGTTTAAACCTTGGATTGTAAAGCCAAACTTTTTGATTCTCTACAAATATCCTTCTCCTCAGACTTTTATCATGAAGTGTTTTCATTTTGGCTTTATAGATTTTTGAAATCTCATAGTGATAGGGGACCATCCAGGAGACGCCACGACGGGATGTCATCAACCTCACTGAGTTGCTCACGCCGATGCTTGCCACCCGGGGTTTAAGTACCTCGCGTAAGCATCCTATCTTTACTTGTTTTGTTTTGTGTTTTTGTTCTTGGATTTCATGGACTGGGCCGGTGCTGGGCCTCGTCCTTGTCTTTCCTTTTATTTTCAGTTTTTATTTTCAAATTGTAAAGAGAGGCCGAACCACGTCTCGCGACGGTTCGTCCTCCCCAACGTTCACTTGGCACCTATCCTCACTATATAAGGGGATAGCATGCCCAAGTGGAAAGTTGAGTCATTTGTTGAAGAGAAATTCCAACCTTTGTCTCCTCCTATCTTAGAGAGTAGTTTGTAGAGACGTCCGGCTAGCCTCACCCACGTCGAGATCACTCCAGGGATAGACCCTCGCCGTCACGTTGAGATTACTCCGTGACGACGTGTTCCAATGTTCCGTCGAGATCACTCCTGAACGAGTAAAGATTGAAGAAGTCGACGCCGCTTGGAGCTGAAGGGCCCTTTGTTGAGATCACTCCGAAGGTACCACAAGTTTGAGAAGCGCCGCCGACACCCTCCTTCCAAGGGATACCCAAGACCATACCACAGGGGTCCCCAAGAACTTTCAAGAAAATCCATCTTTTGTAGAGCTTCTTGGGAGGTTACAGTTCAAGAAGTCCCTTCTTGGGACTCAAGATCTACTCCGCTGCCATTGACTCTGCCACCACCATCACTCCGATGCCGTCACCTCCGACACCGTCAACGTTCCGCCGCCATCGCCCCGCCACCACCGTTGCCCACCGCCGCCGTCGCCTACGACCTCTCTCTACGCCTACGCACACCTACTGCCGTCCTACCTCCCGCGCGCCCTCCCTTGCGTGCGGCAGCCCGCGCACGGACCCGCGTGCACCCCTCCAGCGTATCCTCCACGCGCGCTCGCCGGTGCATGTCGACGCTGCCCACCCATGCGCTCGGTAACGCGAGCCTCCGCTCGCGCGCCACGCACACCCACGCTATGCGCGCCTGTGTGCGCCTGTCCGCATGTGTCTTGTGCGCCCCGCCTGCGAGCGCCCACGGCCGGCTGTCTGCGTAGCCCGTGTGCGCCTGCAGGCATCTGCCTGTGCTCGTCCTCGTGCGCCTGTGCACCCTTTGTCTGTGCTCGCCTGCCAACATCCGCCCATGCATGGTGCCCGCTCGAGTGAGACCCCGCGCCGAACCGTGCCGTGCGCGTCTCCTCCACTGTGATCTGTGAGACTCCTATCCGTGGCTTGCTGATGATCCACAGTGTCCCTGGAGATTCTACACGTTTGACCGTGCAGTGAACTATCGACAAACCAGGTACCCTCTTGTCTCCTCTCCATTAATACCAGTATTATTACGTTCTGCCGTCTCGTCTTCTACTATCTCGTCCTCTGCCAATTTTCACTATCTTACTGATAGGATAGCCACCTTCGTCGAAGGGTAGGAACTTTCTTGTGGTAGAGGGCTAACTGCTGATCTAGGCGTCGAACTCCTTTGGGCCGTCAAATGCCCCTCATTCCTTAGGCATCTTAGTTGGTCCGAAGGGTCATTCGGAGTCTGATTAGGATCAATATCTCGTTATTGATTGGTGTCGGCCTTCTACCCTATCCGTGGTCACCAATTATTGCTCATTAACCGGGTTTCTTATTCACGGCATTCATCTCATTAAAAACAAAGAATTAATTTTCTTCGTCCTGTGACGTAATACGAGCCGTGCGATCCCGGCACGCTCATCGTATTACATCATATAGGCTTCATTCTTGAGCTCTTCTTACTCATGCAATTGAAGGATTCTTTGCTTGCCTGCTTGATCTAAATTCAAATTGATGTAACACGTCGACAACCAGGATTGACGGCGCGTGTTACGTCACAATTATGTGCGAAAGATGATAAATGAAGAAGGATGAATTATGCAAATTTTAAGAACTATGTTAAGCATAAGATCGGGCCGACTAGGGAGAACAAGTCAGTAAGTCATCGACAAGCAAACAGGAAATTAAACCCTAGATGTCGCGTAGAATCTTGCGAGCAATACCAGGACGGAGAGGTGTCTTACGGCCTGTCGAAGTCAAACCCCCAAGGTCAGCAATAAAATCGTCAATCACAAAGAAGTTTCCTACCCGTCGACAAGGCTGGCTAACCTATCCCAGCTTAACAAAGAAATCGGCAGAGGAAAACGATAGGGAGTGATGGCACTAGAGGAAGTAATAATACTGCAAATGGAAAGGGAATCAAGTTAGAACCTGGCAATAGTAATCTCCGGGTAGTAGTCAGGAGAACTCCAGGATCAAATGGTCTGTGGGCACGGCGACGAGGAGCGTCCGAGGAGCAACGCAGGATATGCCTAGGCAGGCAGTAAGGGTTCCGCTTGACAGTAATTTCGCCTCGACTCTTGGTTGATGGGAGCTCTGAAATCCCGAATGGGACGACCGAGGGGTAAAGGTGCCTTCCGTGTAATGATCTAGGAGGTGGACGGTTGGGAGGCACCGCATTTAGCACGCGGTGGAGCCGTGGATAGCGCACAGAGGCGCTGAGGAACGTCGCGATCGAAAGCACACCCACCCGGTAGAGATAGCGGTCGTATAGAGTCGGCGAGCAGAAGATGGCGGATATCGCACGTCATGAACGGTAGTTCTCATACGGTGACACACGGTCTCAAGGGGTGACCGCGATGCTTGACCAGTTCGGCTGCGAGAGGCGCCAAGAGTCTCGGCCGGGAGGCACTCTGCGTCCACGGATCCAATGATGGCGCAGCGGGAGAGGATGATCGCTGGGCGGGATGGCAAAGCAGATGCATGACCAAATGACGGAGGGCGGTTAATCTCGCGGCGACGATCAGGCGAGCTGGCTTGCCGGCGGTGGCGTCCTTTTTTGGCGGCGGAGCAAGTCTAGATCCAGATCCAGCGGAGGAAGAGGAACAGGCGATGGGTGTAACGGGAACTCTTGAAAAGAGAAATTCACTAAGTCTTTCTAAGAGGGAACAACGAGAAGAAAAAAAGAAAATAAGACTCAATGGTTTCTTTCCTCAACAACTCTTCTCTTCCCCTTGGGCATACCTTCCCTTTATATAGGGATGAAGGGTGCCAAGAGGCTAACCTTGGAGGAGGAAAACCGTCGTGAGAGGTGGTCCTCCTCTCTACACGTAATTCAAAATGGAACGGAGATATGGACGAGGCCTAAAACGATGGCCCAATCTAATAGTCCTGAAAATTATAATTAAGTAAAATAACAAAGAAAACTTACCGGAGATCACGATGAATACTTGAATCCTGGGTCTTGTACGTAGGCACGAGCAGCTCGAAGTGGTCGGGCTTGTCGAGTGTTGTTTTCGGCATCGGTGCGATGGTCCCCCATAATCCTCCTGGGGCGGGAAGAGCTCGACTCCGGCGAGCAAATTTCCACGATGTCTTCTATGGGCTGGATCAAGTCTGGTCGTTGCTGTCGTAGGTCTTCTTCGGTGATCCATGTGTCATCCAATGTCGGTCGCCCGTGCCAGTGTACCAGGAATGTACGTTCCATCCGATCCCCTGCAGCGTTAATTACTTCCTGTAGTACCGTTTCTATCTTTTCTTGCCGCATAAGGGTGGTAGTGGAATTAGGATGTGTGTACTCTCACTCACATTACTATCAATTTTCAAATGGCTGTGAGGCTCTTCAATGAGTGGCATGGGATGATATCGGACTAAATCACTGACGTTGAAGGTTGAACTAATTCCCCAACTTGGAGGAATACTCACGACGTATGCATGGTCGTTGATTCTTTGGGCTATTCGGAAAGGCCCGGCACTACGAGCCTTTAGCTTCGTAGCGACCTTGGAGAGTGTCTCTCAGGCCTCAATCTAACTATCGTTAATTCACCTTCCGAGAAAATACTGGACCTTCGTCCTTTGTCGGCGGCAGCCATATATTGCTCGTTTAGAGATGATATGCGTGAATGAATATGCTCATGCATGTTCCTAAGTTCATTAGCGAAATCATATGCTTCATCAGAAATTTTACTACGTGCGTCTAATGGAATGAGATTTATAGGTTTCCTCAGAAGTTGACCATAAACCACTTCGAATGGAGCTTTTCCAGTCGTGCAGTTCATAGAGTGGTTAAAAGCAAATTCTGTGCGGGGCAAAATTTGATCCCACATTTTCAGATTTTCACCAACTAGCGATCTAAGTAGGTTTCCAAGACTACGGTTGACAACCTCTGTTTGACCATCCGTTTGAGGATGGTACGCAGTTGAGAACTTCAGTTGGGTTCCCATGTGGACCCAAAGCGTCTTCCAAAAATAGCTAGTGAACTTAATGTCTCGGTCGGAGTTGATAGTCTTGGGCACCCCGTGCAATTTGACTATATTATCAAAGAAAAGTCGGGCAACCCGGGATGCATTGGATGTTTTTGAACATGGCACAAAATGTGCCATCTTCGAGAAACGGTCAATTACAACCATGACAGAATCATGGCTCCTAGGCGTCTTAGGTAATCCTAAGACAAAGTCAATACTAATGTCCTCCCACGGCTTGTCGAGAACGGGGAGTGGTGTATAGAGTCTGGTGTTTTGCTTGGTAAGCTTGGCCCTAGTGCATGTCAAGCATTGAGATATGATCTTCCCTACATCTCATTTTAGGGATGGCCAAAAGATCTGCTACTCCATTGCTTGAATGGTCTTGTTAACTCCAAAATGTCCACTCAACCCACCAGCATGCGTTTCCCATATTAAGAAATCACGTAGGGAAGTCTGGGGTATGTAGAGCCGTTTGCCATGAAATAATGATGTGATACGACGACGGCCGGGATCGATCGGCGCGTTTCACGTCACAGGGTTATGATGCGAATGTATGGGATGTAAGCCGAATGATGAGAAAATACGAATGAGCAGATAAGGACTTGACTGATCAAACTCCCAATGACCCGCTGTATCGCTTAGTCGGCCGTACCGATCAATGAGAGACGAGTGAACCTAAGATCAAACTCCCAATGACCCGCTGGACCTACTAGACGTCTACTAAGTGAGGGGCATCTAACAGCCCTGGAGCGTTCGGTGTCCAAGTCGGATGACAGTCCGTCTACCACAAGAATCCCTATGCTGGACAAGGTGGCTAGTCCTATGCGACGATGTTCGAGAATATCACGGTAGCGGACGCGATAGGGGAAGACGAGACTGTCGAAGATAATAATACTGGAGTTTATAGAGGGGAGACGAGACTGACCTTTGTATCGCTTAGTCTAAGGCGTCCAAGTCGTCGAGCGGATGCTTAGTGTCGGGTCGTGCGGACGAGTGTCGTTGGCGAGGACAAAACCGGGTGCGGACGGTGCGGTCGTAACTACCAGCAGAGAGCTGAGTCCACGGGTGGCGTGCAACAAAAGTCAGAGCAGAGGGCGCACAAGGCGCGCGCTTGGCTGGCGCACGGCGTAGTCGTGTGGGCGGGCAAGACAGCGAACCAAGTATCGTGAGAATAGTCGCGGGGGTGGTGCAGAAAACCAAGTAATCGGTTATGGCGTAGAGGGTGGGAATCAAGAAATCAAGAAAGATGAGGGCGAAGGAGAGAACGAAGGGGAATCAAGGAGATATGGTGAGATCAAGAAATTAAGAAATCATGAAATCAAGAATTCAAGAAATCAAGAAATCAAGAAATCAAGAAATCAAGGGGAAAGAAAGTGGGCGATCAAGAAAGACAAGAGGATGCGGTTGGGGATCAAGAAACGATGGGGAAAGGGGGGTGGGCGATCAAGAAAGGCAAGACGAGGCGGTTGGGAATCAAGAAACGATGGGGGAAAGGAGGGTAGGCGATCAAGAAAGGCAAGACGAGGCGGTTGGGAATCAAGAAACGATGGGGAAAGGGGGGGGGGCGATCAAGAAAGGCAAGACGAGGCGGTTGGGAATCAAGAAACGATGGGGGAAAGGAGGGTGGCGATCAAGAAAGGCAAGACGAGGTTGGGGAACAAGAAAACGTGGGAGAAAGGGGGGGGGGGGATCAAGAAAGGCAAGACGAGGCGGTTGGGAATCAAGAAACGATGGGGAAAGGAGGGTGGGCGATCAAGAAAGGCAAGACGAGGCGGTTGGGAATCAAGAAACGATGGGGAAAGGAGGGTGGGCGATCAAGAAATGGTGGAAGGGTGGAAAAAAGGTACCAAGAAATGGCTTTCTTGAACTGTAACAACCAAGAACCTCCAAGAAAGAGGAGTTCTTGACGGATCTGGGGTGTGCTCCTCGACGGAGCAGATTTCCCGGTTGATGGCGTGTCGGCGACGCTTCTTGAATCTCCCAAGACCCCGGAGTAATCTCGACGAAGGCCTCTTTCGATTCTTGATGGCGGCGGCTTCTTGAAACTCTTTCCTCGCACCGAGTGATCTCGACGGGCGCACTTAACACATCTCCTCGGAGTGATCTCGACGGGAGACGTGGGCTCTACCCACGGAGTGATCTCAACGTGTGGGCTAGCCAAACCCCTACACTACTCTCACGATAGGGGAGACGAATTGTGAATAAACTTTTCAACAATGACTCCAAGGTGTTCCTTGGGCATGCCATCCCCTTATATAGTGAGGATGGGTGCCAAGTGAACGTGGGAGAGGACGAACCATCGCGAGACGTGGTTCGGCCTCCCTTACAAATTCAAAATACAAACATAAAAAGTAAAAATGACGAGGACGGGGCTCAACAACATTGGCCCAGTCCACGAATCCAAAAATACAAACACACATGAAAATGGGCATAAGTAAAAAGATAAAAGTTCTTACGCGGGGTACGTAAACCCCGGGTGGCGAGCGTCGG
Source organism: Wolffia australiana (assembly GCF_029677425.1). Classification (NCBI taxonomy): domain Eukaryota; kingdom Viridiplantae; phylum Streptophyta; class Magnoliopsida; order Alismatales; family Araceae; genus Wolffia; species Wolffia australiana. Next base: position 3,299,183 of record NC_135851.1, on the reverse strand, counting down.
CGCGAGCTGCTCGGCGTGGCTGACGACATCCCGTCGCGTCATCCTCGAGATGGTTCTTCGTCATCGTGGCGTCGTCCTCGAGATGGTCCTCCATCAAATAAGTACCCGTCTTCGATATAGTAATCCCTCGATTTTGGGATTACATCATCGCGGACCTGCGCTAAAATTCTCCCAAAATCGGGACAACCAACGTAATCGTCACGTAGTTGCTCAAATCCCAGGACTTGAGTCTTCGTCAAGTTCAAGATCAAAGGTCCTCTACTTAGGGGATCGGCCACCAGGTTATCCTTGCCCTAAGTAGACGACCAACAAATGTAAAGTCTTGTAAATACGCTATCCAACGTGCATGGCGATCACTGACTTTACGCTGATCATGTAGGTGACGTAATGCGCTGTGATCAGAAAACAGGACGAACTCCTTTGGGAGGAGGTAGTGACGCCAATGGCGTAAGGATTGCACCAAGGAGTAGAATTCCCTGTCATAATTGTCGTATCTCCTGAGCATGTCGTTTAATTTCTCACTAAAGTACTCTATGGGATGTCCTTCTTGACTTCGGACTCCCCCTATTCCGGCACCGGAGGCATCGCATGATACCTCGAAGACCTTGGTGAAGTTGGGTAATCTCAGTACTGGTGCCTCCGTCATGAGCTTCTTCACTAGCTCGAATGCATGATCCGCTGAAGGCGTCGATTCAAATCGTTCCTTCTTAAGGAGGTCCGTGATCGGTGCGGTCACACCGCTAAACCCCGGTATGAACCTCCTATAAAAGGTGGCAAGTCCAATGAAACTACGAACGTCGTGCACGCTCTTCAACTTTGGCCAAGTGGTGATTGCCTCCACTTTTGCTGGGTCGGCAGCTACTCCCCATGACGATAGTATAAAACCAAAAAAGGATACCTCGTATACGAAGAAGCTGCATTTCTTCGAATGAGCATATAGCTTCTCGTGACGTAGGGCGGCGCATACTTGTCGCAGATGCTGGAGGTGCTCACTCCTCGTGGGGCTATAAACTAGTATATCATCAAAGAAGACTACGACAAACCTTCCTATAAATGGGCGGAGTACTTCATTCATTAGCCTCTGAAAAGTACTCGGGGCATTCAAAAGGCCGAACGGCATGACGTTCCATTCATACAATCCATCTTTGATTTTGAATGTCGTCTTCCATTCATCCCCTGGTTGGATCCTGACCTGATGATAGCCACTCCTTAAATCTATCTTTGAAAAGATAGTGACGCCGACCATTTCGTCGAACAAATCCTGCACTCTAGGGATCGGGAAACGATACTTCACTGTGACTTTGTTAATAGCTCTCGAATCACAGCATATGCGCCAAGTTCCATCTTTCTTGGGCGCGAGTAAGGCTGGCATAGCACACGGACTAAGGCTACCCCTGATCAATCCCTTAGCGAGTAAGTCTATTACTTGCCCGTACAGCTCCTCATACTTGACCGGATCCATCCTATAATGAGGGAGGTTCGGGAGGGATGCTCTCGGAACTAAATCTATGGCATGTTGAATACTCCTTAGCAGAGGAAGTTCACATGGTAGCTCAGTGGGGAAAACGTCCGCGAATTCTTCTACTAGTTGAGCTACCTCGGGGTCCTTCGGCTCCGTCTCTTCCGTTGCCATAGACGGGGATATGGCGAGTGCAAAGTTGAATGGCACGGTATCTTCTACCAACTCTAAGTCTCGCCTAAAGATACACCCATTGATGATAACAGGCCTTGGCTGTGAATGGTCCTATCCGGAGGTGGGAGTTGCTGGCAGAACGTGGGTACGGCTCGAAGGGTACCAAATGAGGCACCAACCGCCATAGATGAACGAACATGTGTTCGCTCGTCCGGATAGCTGGACATCATGATCAAACAGCCAAGGTCGTCCGAGGATGATACTACCAATTTTCATTGGTAATACATCACAGAGTACCTGTTCATCATAAGTGTTCATCTTCAGCGGGACATAGCATTGCATCCGCATTGGCAGGGTGGATGCATCAATCCATGACACGTTGTACGGCGTCGGGTGCGGTACCAACGTGAGTCCAAGTTTCTGAGCTGTGTCTTCGGAGATAGCATTGACACAACTCCCAGTATCTACTATCAATTTGTAAGTACATCCCGCAATTTTGACGTACAGATAGAAAATGGATGTTCGCTGAGTAACATCCGCAAGACTCAGAGTAGGTGGCTTCGGCAAAGTGGTAGGAGCAAGAAGTGTGATCAAGGTTGTGGTTCCGGAAGGGCGTGTCCTTGTCCTTAGAATTGCAATGGCCACAAGACTCGATCCTACGAGTGGGGTGATAGCTAAATGTGGAGGGGTATAAGAACTGTCCCCCGGGGCGCGTGACTGGGTATGTAGGGTCGCAACGGGCTGAGCGGGAACCAGGGGAACCGGGGTGATCTGGATATAACCGAGGGGCTCCTCTACGTCTTCTCCTTCGGGGCATTCTCCCGGTTATTCATCTACCTCCAAGTTATCCTCCGGTGGCGTGTCCAGTGCGTTCCCGTGGATGTCCGTATGCAGGAGTGAAGGACATTCAATGCGGCGATGTCCAAACCCCTTACACTTGAAGCATTGCATGGGCTCGTGGGCAACCATCGGGGCTCTAGCGTTCGACACTACGGAGGGTGTCACTGGGGCCGGGATGGGTGCCGGAGCAGGTGCCAGAGCAGGTGCCGGAGCAAGTGCCGGTACTGCTGGACGCGGTGTGGCCGGAGTTCCTGGTGTCCATTCAGGCGGGGCTCTAGTCGCCGAACTCATGGATGAGCTAGTGCTACTCGCCCGAGGCATGACGGTGGTCGGCGTAACGATGTCATCATGAGAGTACTCATTACTCTTGACCAAACTATAGGCTAAGTCTACCGTGCTAGGGTTTTTCTCTAAGACCCTAACCCCTAAATCTGAGCAAAGTCCGTGGACGAAAACGGCAATCTGAATCTGAGGGCTATCTACAAACTTGCATCTCATGCGGTACTCCTCAAATTCCTCGATATACTCACTGACCCTTCAGTGGCCTTGCTTTTTAGATCCATCCATTTGAGCAAAAGGTGGGTCATATAAAGCTTAGGGATATATTTTTCCTTAAGCTTTTGGGACCTGTCGTCCCAAGTGTGGGGGGGATCACCATGGCGCCAGGCAGCTTCCTTTTCATTCTTCCAGAAAATTTTAGCTTGCCCTCCGAGTCGCGCTTCCGCGTGGGACATGCATAGGTCATCATCCATTTCATACCAATGGAAATACCTTTCCAGGTCTGATTCCCAATTTGCTTAGTCCTTAGGGTTCCCTGATCCCTCAAAGATCGGTACTTCTATGTGCACACTCTTCTGAATCATAGCGTAATGCGCCTCACGTCGTCTCTCTCGTTCATCATCCTGATGACGAGCCGGGGTGGGTCGGGGAACTTCCCTCGGTCCTACGTGGCATAAGTAATCCGGGACGGGAGCAATCGGTGGAGACGGTTGAGGATAGTACGCTGCGTCCTGGGCATATCCTTGTGGGTAGGCAGCCATCGGTGCTTGTGGCAAAGTTTGGGCAACTTTCCCCGGGTACGGGGGTGGGGCATAAGCGGGAGCTAGAGTTGGTTGGTTATGTGTGCCTATAGGATACAGCGATTGGGGCGCAGGGGGATACCCCGTGGGGTAGGGCTGGGGCACCATAGGGGGTGCGGGTAAAGTACCGTGGGGCTGGGGCACGGATACGTGCGCCGTGCTATAATAAGACTATGGTCCAAGATTGGGCCCATAGGGAGTAGGAACGGATGGTGTAACGGTAGCGTATGCTACTCCGTTCGGTACCATCGGGTGAGATGGCGCATATGGTGCGGGAGGACGGGTCGGCGTGTGTGCTACTCTGTGATGTTGGCCCCGGCTGCTCGTACCGAGGAGGTGCTCTTGCCTCCGCGGGATAATAATTCCTATCGTGCGAATAGGATCGTTCTTCGTGATAACGCTGGTTGCAATACCCCTCGGGCGATCGCGATCTCCATCGATGATTCTCCCAGCTCCGTTGCCTGTACTAACGTGGTTGATAGGTTTGCTGATCGTAGGGGCGAGATGCCGCAGGTCTTGGGGCCACGTAAGTTGGAGCCGGAGTGGGACTACTCGGCATGGGAGCTTTGCCCGGGCGTTGAGGGACACCTCTTGATGAGCTGGGGGTCTGGTGACCCCTATGTGGCGCTCTAGGACTGGCCGCAGTGGTGGAAACTCGGTCTTCAGACCTAGCCGGTTGGGTGGGAGGTGCTACCCCACCATTCGGAGTAGGGACCCGAGAGACGGGTTCCCTAGTCGGAGGAGGGGGAGGTACCGGTACCTCCTCGGTCTCTAATGAGTCCTCATGAAAGGTCATATCTAAGGGATCTTGGGGAGGAAGATCCCCTAGGTTGGGATCAAATTCATGATCCACGCCGTGGTCTTCCACGTCGACGTTCTGCAGTTCGGCTCGTGTACAAACCATCTTATGGTAAACTTCTCTAGGTCCAACGACGACAATTATCTATATGAGGATATGAGATGAATGTAATGACGTGCTTTATGTGAATGATTTCAAAATATGAAATGTGTAAAGAGAAACGAAATTGAAATGATATACGACCGATCGTGTTAAGCGAATGCTAACACGACCTGTTCTGATACCAATATGATGTAACACGTCGACAGCCGAGATCGACGGCGCGTGTTACGTCACAACTATGTGCGAAAGATGATAAATGATGAAGGATGAATTATGCAAATTTTAAGAACTATGTTAAGCATAAGATTGGGCGGACTAGGGAGAACAAGTCAATAAGTCATCGACAAGCAAACAGGAAGTTAAACCCTAGATGTCGCGTAGAATCTTGCGACCAATACCAGGATGGAGAGGCGTCTTATGGCCCGTCGAAGTCAAACCCCCAAGGTCAGCAATAAAATCGTCAATCACAAAGAAGTTTCCTACCCGTCGACAAGGCTGGCTAACCTATCCCAGCTTAACAAAGAAATCGGCAGAGGAAAACGATAGGGAGTGACGGCACTGGAGGAAGTAATAATACTGCAAATGGAAAGGGAATCAAGTTAGAACCTGGCAATAGTAATCTCCGGGTAGTAGTCAGGAGAACTCCAGGATCAAATGGTCTGTGGGCACGGCGACGAGGAGCGTCCGAGGAGCAACGCAGGATATGCCTAGGCAGGCAGTAAGGGTTCCGCTTGACAGTAATTTTGCCTCGACTCTTGGTTGATGGGAGCTCTGAAATCCCGAATGGGACGACCGAGGGGTAAAGGTGCCTTCCGTGTAATGACCTAGGAGGTGGACGGCTGGGAGGCACCGCATTTAGCGCGTGGTGGAGCCCTGGATAGCGCACAGAGGCGCTGAGGAACGTCGCGATCGAAAGCACACCCACCCGGTAGAGATAGCGGTCGTATAGAGTCGGCGAGCAGAAGATGGCGGATATCGCACGTCATGAACGGTGGTTCTCATACGGTGACGCACGGTCTCAAGGGGTGACCGCGATGCTCGACCAGTTCGGCTGCGAGAGGCGCCAAGAGTCTCGGCCGGGAGGCACTCTGCGTCCACGGATCCAATGATGGCGCAGCGGGAGAGGATGATCGCTGGACGGGATGGCAAAGCAGATGCATGACCAAATGACAGAGGGCGGTTAATCTCGCGGGGACGATCAGGCGAGCTGGCTCGCCCGCGGTGGCGTCCTTTTTTGGCGGCGGAGCAAGTCTAGATCCAGATCCAGCGGAGGAAGAGGAACAGGGGATGGGTGTAACGGGAACTCTTGAAAAGAGAAATTCACTAAGTCTTTCTAAGAGGGAACAACGAGAAGAAAAAAAGAAAATAAGACTCAATGGTTTCTTACCTCAACAACTCTTCTCTTCCCCTTGGGCATACCTTCCCTTTATATAGGGATGAAGGGTGCCAAGAGGCTAACCTTGGAGGAGGAAAACCGTCGTGAGAGGTGGTCCTCTCTACACGTAATTCAAAATGGAACGGAGATATGGTCGAGGCCTAAAACGATGGCCCAATCCAATAGTCTTGAAAATTACAAATAAGTAAAATAACAAAGAAAACTTACGGGAGATCATGACGAATACTTGAATCCAAGGTCGGGTGCGTCGGCACGAGCAGCTCGAAGTGGTCGGGCTCGTCAAGTGTCGGTGTTGGCATCGGCGCGATGGTCCCCCATCACAAATTGAGTTTCCTAACTGCCCATAAAGCCTTGTGTTCTAATTCTAAGGGTAGGTGGCAGGCTTTCCCAAAAATTATTCGAAATGGGGACATTCCTAGAGGGGTTTTGTAGGCTGTCCTATAGGCCCATCATGCCTCGTCTAGTTTCTTAGACCAATCTTTCCCACCAGGACGCACTATTTTCCTTAAGATTTTCTCGACCTCTCAATTGCACAATTCAACTTGACCATTAGCTTGGGGATGATAAGGGGTAGTGACTCGATGATGTACACCAAATTTCTTTAGGAGAGTTCAAAATTTGTAATTGGTGAAGTGAGAACCTCCATCACTGACTATAGCTCTTGGACATCCATATCGATAAAAAATATTTTTTTCTATGAAATTAGTCACTACTTTGCTATCATTGGTCTTAGTAGGGATGGCTTCTACCCATTTGGACACATAATCGACCACCATTAGAATGTATTCATACCCGTGAGAGTTTGGAAAAGGTCCCATAAAGTCTATTCCCCACAAATAAAAATTTCTACCTCTAAGATGGGTTGTAAGGGCATGCGGTCTTTCTTATTGATATTAATCGAGGCTTGGCAAGCTAAACAACTATTGTAAAACTTCTGTGCATCTTGAAACAAAGTAGGCCAGAAAAATCCATATTCTACTATTTTATGAGGTGTTACCTTAGCCGAGTAGTGTTCTCCTCCTGGTTTCGCATGACAGAATTCTAATATACTCTTTTGCTCGTCTTCGGGTACACACCTCCTCAATATTTGATCTAGCCCTTGGTGGAATAATTCTGGTTCCTCCCAAAGGTAAAATCTGCTGTCCTTTAGGAGTTTCTTTCTTTCATTGGACGTCCATCCTATAGGTATTTTTCCTGAAATAAGAAAATTGACAATATTTGCAAACCAAGGAACCGGTGTTCCTTGTGCTGTTAGAACATGTTCATCAGGAAATTCATCATTTATTAGTTTAGGTGGGGTGCCATAAATTCTAGATAAGTGATCAGCAACCACATTTTTGCACCCTTTCTTGTCTTTGATTTCAAAAATAAATTCTTGAAGTAAAAGAACCCATCTAATCAACCTTGGCTTAGCCTCCTTGTTTGCTAATAAATATGTAATTGCTGCATGATCAGAAAAAAACAGTTACTACCTAGGAGGTAGGATCTAAACTTTTCTAGCCCAAATATGATTACCAGCATTTTTTTTTCTGTAGTTGTGCAGTTCAATTGTGCATCTACTAATGTTCTGCTAGCATAATAAATGACCACTAGTTTCTTGTCTATCCTTTGGCCAAAGACTGCTCCTACAGCATAGTCAGAAGCGTCACACATTAATTCGAAAGGAAGGGTCCAATCAGGCCCTTGCAATATAGGTGCATTCACTAATGCTTCTTTCAAAGTATAAAATGCAGTCTTAGCCTCTAGTGTTAGCTCAAATTCATTATTCTTAGACGATAAAAGATTAGTAAGTGGTGTAGAAATCGTAGCAAAATCCAAAATAAATCGTCTCTAGAAACCAGCGTGGCCAAGAAAACCTCTAAGGGTTTTTGGATTGGTTGGAGATGGAAGGCCCTAGATGATTTCGATCTTGGCCTTGTCTACTTCCAGCCCACGATTGCTCACCATGTGGCCTAGCACCACCCCCTCCTGCACCATGAAATGAGATTTTTCCCAACTTAGTACAAGGTTGGATTCAATACATCTCTTTAATACTTAGTAGGCAGCTTTCACATGAAGATCCAAAAATGGAAAAATTGTCCATGAAGATTTCTAAGCACTCTCCAACTAAATCTGAGAACAAGGCATTCATGCATCTTTGTGCTGTAATACGACCTGCCAGGATCGGTCGGCTCGTATTACGACACAGAAGTAAGATGCGATGTCGTGATATGCAAATCAATGGACAAAGAATAACGAATGAGCAGTAGAAGATTCAACGGATAGTGGTGCAAGGCACGCTGATCAGAGAGTGGGGAGTGATCCTAGGATCAAACTCCCAATATCCCGCGAGATTACTAGACAACTACGCCGCAAGAGACCTCTGACAGTCCTGGAATGTTCGGCGTCTAAGAGAGGGGTTACCTTCCACCACAAGAAATCCTATACGCGATAATGGTGGCTATCCTATCCGAGAATTATATTGAGAAGCCTCGGCAGTGGACGTGATAGCGGAGGACGAGACTGCATGAGATAATAATACCGAAAAAGATGGGGGGAAGACGAGAAGATCCCTGTTTATAGCTAGTCCACGGCGTCAAGATCTTCCCGGGTCATCGTCAAGGAGATGGACTAGTCGTCGGAGGCGACAGTTAAGCACGCTGGGCTGAGTGACCGAGGGACGCAGGGCGCACGAGCCGACGGCCGCGTAGCGCGCACTAGAGACCACAGGTGCAGCGTGCGTGGGCAGACCAACTGGAGGGGCAGGTGCGCAGAGAGGAAGGGCGCCCAAGGCGGGCGCGGGCCGCCGTCCCGCATGGGTGGCTCGCGAAGGCGCAGTCTTGATGACTCTCAATAAGTCATCAAATGTTTAGAGCTTTTTGAGCATAAAAGCATCTATTGTATTCATTTAATCCATGTTGGTTGTCACTCATATGCATTGTTTTATAAATTCACTAACCCCACTTGATTCTTCGAATCAAGTGGATTATATCTGACATTTTCGATTAGTGAGTTCAGAAATGGAGTAAGGCAGCTAAGGAAAGATGAAGTTGATCAGGAGGAGCTGGCGAGAAATCAGGAAGAAGAAAATTCCAAAAATGCCCCCGAAGCTTGTTTTAAGAGAAACCTATAAATACCCTCTGAAGAGCTCATTTTAGGTTGTCAAGGAAGCTAGGGCTTGGAGAGAATGGATTTCTACAGACCCTCGAAGGCTGATGAGCATTAGAGCTGGGAGAGAAGCAAGCTGAGGAGTAGCTGGAGCACGACGATCGTCGCCTTGCCCGGAAGGAGTGACACAAGGAGGCGTGAGCGTTTCAGTTTCAGTGCAACCTTCTTCTCCCTTCTAAGATAATCAGAGTTGCGCTGAAGATCACAAGCTGTGTCTTCAGCATTTCCAATTTCTGTTGTTCCTCTGGTTATGCTTGATTTCGAATTTCATAGTTGATTGAATCGTTTTCCATTCTGTTCTAGCAAAAATTCCATCGTTCTCCACATCAGATCGTGAAATCCATCCCTGCAGAATTTTCAGGAAGTTAGCAACCCAGGCAGCAGCCTAGGTTGCCAACGGCCAGGGCCGCCAGCGACCAAGGCCACCGCCTCGGTCGCCAGCCGCCCATGGCACCCATCACCGTCAGCTGCAGGCAACCAAGGCCGCCAACAGCAGCGCCGCGGCAGCAAGGGCCACCTGCAGTAGTGCCGCGGCAGCGCACGCGGGCAGGCGCACCATCAGTCGCGCACAGCAGCAACCACGCGCAGCTAAGCCGTGCGCAGGACCGTTGTGCGCAGCTGCTACCGCGCGCAGCTGCGAGGCGCAGCTAGGCTGCCAGCAGCAACTGCCGCGCACGGCCTAGTCGTGTGCAACAATAGCTACGCGCAGCTAGACTGCACGCAGCTGAGCTGTGCAGGTCCCTACAGCGTGCAGGCTTCTCTGCACGCAGCTAAAGCAGTGTGCAGGCCAGCCTACACGGGCGCACACCAAGTGTTTGGTGAATTGCCAAACCCACAGGTGTGCACCTGTAGACAAAGAAATACTCCCTGTCTACAGGTTTCTGGTCTTTAGTTGCAAGGAGGAGATACCTGATTTCTGTAGAGAGCCTTCAGACTTCTTCTCTGAGGAAATTTATTGAGTATTCTTGAAGTTAACTCCTCTAACTTCCAAGATTGACATACAAATCTGCCAATTGAATAGAATTGAAAACAAACTTACTATCGGTTTCCTTGCTCCCTGTGGATCAACCCTTACTTGCCCTTAGGCTGTGAGGTTATAAATTGTGTTGCATAAGCTCATTCCTCACACATCTAACTGATAAATAACCAGTAAAAACACCTAACATTGGCGCTTATCAAGTCTCGCGCGGGCGGAGGTGCGGTTTTTGGCCGCACGAGAGTGGGGAAGAAACGGCAGGGTGTAACGTGAAGGGAGAGGGAGGCGGTGAGGCCAGAAATGGCGAGGGACAGGTGGGCGGGGACGATGGTAGAAATGAAGAACGGAGAAGGAAGAGGGACGGTGGCAGAACAAGAGGGCGTGAAGAAGTGGATACGGGCGCGGGGTACGGGTCAAGAAACAATGGAGAAGGAAAAACCGGGGGGGGGCGGACAAGCGGTAGAGCAAGAAGGGTGATGGAAGAGGGGTGCAGGCGTGGAATTAAGGATCAAGAAGTGGTGGAGTAGGAGGATGAGGGGGGGCGGGGGGAGGGGAAAACGGGGGCAGCAGATCAAGAAAAGGGGTGGGCGTGGACGTGCTTAAGCGAGGGTATGAATCAAGAAATGAAGGGGTGAGGGAATGGTGAACAGAGAGTTCAGGAAACGAGGGAGAAGAGACGGTGAGGGCGGTGAGGGCAACGAAAGGAAGGGTGGAAGGCGGGGGAAGAGAAGGGACGATGGTGATGGGCGAACCTTGAGCCCCGACAGGGGTTCTTGATTTGCAACCGCTCAAGAGATCGCCAAGAACGAGAGTCTAGCGGATTCCTGGAGATGCTGTGTGGTGGCAATGAGGGGGATCCTCGATGCAGCGTGGGTCAACGGCATCCTGGACCTTCGGGCTCCTTCGGAGTGATCTCGATGATGGAGCTTTCTTGACCAGGCACAGACGACTTCTTGAATCTTTATCCGGGCTGGAGTAATCTCGACGACACGGTAGAACACGTTCTCTCGGAGTGATCTCGACGAGAGGATGTGGGCTCTAAACCACAGAGTGATCTCGATGTGGTTGAGACTAGCCAAGTCTCCTACTCTACTTTCTATGGTAGGGGAGACACAATTGTGATTTTCTTCAACAAAATGACTCCAAAGAGTTCCTTGGGCATGCCATCCCCTTGTATAGTGAGGATGGGTGCCAAGTGAACGTGGGGAGAGGACGAACCATCACGGGACGTGGTTCGACCTCTCCTTACAAATTTGAAATACAAATGAGACGAAAAGGAAAGACGAAGGACGGGCCCCAACATTGGCCCAGTCCATAAAATCCAGAAACACAAACGAACAAGAAATAAACATATGATAAGGAAGTACTTACACGAGGTACTTGAACCCCGGGTGGCGCGCGCCGACTCGAGCCGCTCGTCGTGGTTGCTGGTGTCCCTTCATGCCATCGTCCCGATGGTCCTCCATCATCCTCGCTGGGTGGGAGGAGCTCGACTCCGGCGAGCAAAGTTCCGCGATGTCCTCGAGCGGTGAGAGCAGGTCCGGTCGAAGTCGGCGAAGATCGTCGTCAGAGATCCACGTGTCGTCGGATGATGGTCGCCCTTGCCAATGGACTAGAAAGGAAAGGCCAACTTGCTCCCCCTCAGCGTGAATTACCTCCTGCAGTATCGTTTCTATCGCGTCTTGCCGTACAATGAGGGGAAACGGAGAAGGAAGGAGTGTGCTCTCACTTTGTTTACTACTTAGGCTCAAGTGGCTGTGAGGCTCGATGATCGGTGGCGAGGGCTGGTATCAGGATAAGTCACCGACGTTAAATGTTGAACTAATCCCCCAATTTGGCTTGATGCTCACGACATAGGCGTTGTCATTGATCTTTTGGGCTATCGGGAAAGGCCCGGCGCTACGAGCATGGAGCTTCGTAGCGACCCCAGGAGAGAACCTCTCGGGCCTCAATCTGACCAGAACCAGTTCTCCCTCAGAGAACGACATAGATCTACGACCCTTATCTGCCGACGCCTTGTTCTGCTCATTCATGGATGCAATGCGTGAATGGATGTCATGATGCATGTTCCTAATATGCTCTGCAAATTATAATGCATTATCGGAGATCCTATGTTTTTTGTGCAACGGCATGAGGTCAATGGGTCGACGTGGTAGTTGACCATAGACGGTTTCAAATGGTGCCTTCCCCGTGGTGCGATTGACCGAATAGTTGAAGGCAAACTCCGCTCGTGGTAGGGCTTGATCCCATGCGACTACGTGTTTGCCAACGATAAATCTCAGTAGATTACCGAGGCTACGGTTAACAACCTCGGTTTGGCCATCCGTTTGCGGATGGTATGCCGACGAGAATTTCAGTTGTGTGCCCATGAGGAGCCACAACGTCTTCCAGAAATAGCTTGTAAATTTTACATCTCGATCCGAGACGATAGTCTTGGGTGCTCCGTGCAGCTTGACGATGTTGTCGAAGAATAGGCGCGCAATCCGGGAGGCATCGAACGTCTTCGAGCATGGTATGAAATGCGCCATCTTCGAAAATCTGTCTACGACGACCATGACCGAATCGTGGCGGCGCGCAGTCTTGGGCAACCCCAAAACGAACTCAAGGCTAACATCCTCCCAAGGTCTGTCGGGAACCGGGAGGGGAGTGTACAAACCCGTATTCTGTTTTGTGAGTTTCGCTCGGGAGCATGTGAGGCATCGGGAAATAAATTTCCCAACGTCTCTCTTTAGTGAAGGCCAATAAAATTTTTCTTCAAGGGCGAGGATTGTCTTATTGATCCCAAAGTGACTACTCAGTCCGCCGGCGTGAGTCTCGTGGATCAGGAAGTCTCGAACCGATGTTCGAGGTACGCAGAGTCGTCGTCCCTGAAAAAAGATAGCCATCGTCGAGGAAGTAGTCCTTCGACTTAGGTGTGGTGGAGTGATGACTCTAAAATATGTCATCAAATAATCAAGTTCTTAAGTTTAAATTCATTACAATTATCTTGTGAATTCATGCTAAGTTCATGCATATGTATTGTTTTATGAAATCACTAACCCCACTTGATTCTTTGAATCAAGTGGAATATATTTAACATTTTATGGCTAGTGAACATTCAGAAACAGGTTAAGAAGATCAAGGAAGAGAGGAGGATCAAGAGAAGTGGGCAAAAATTCGAAGTGGCAAAAATTACGAAAATGCCCGTGGGCATGACTTAAGAGAAAACCTATAAATACTCTCTTGAGAGAGGAGTTTAGGTTGTTCAGAATTTTCTCTAAGGAAACTAGGGCTTGGAGAAGAGGATTTCTGCACTCTCCAGGAGCTGATGAGCTTTTGGAGTTGGAGAGGAAGAACAGACTGAAGATAGCTTGGATTGAAGAACCACGCCTCGCCGCAAGGACGTGACACCCGACGTGGGGAAATCTCAAGCTTCAGCCCTGTAATCCCTCTCTTCTCAAACAATTTTGGTTGGGTTGGAAGAGTCACAAGATCTTCCAATGTTTTCCAACTGAGGATTGTTTCGTTTTAGATTTGATTTCAGTTGAACTTTGTTTCTTTCTTATTCTGATCATCCTCCCCAAACCTCCCCAAAAAAATCCCTTTGATATAGCAGAACCACTGCGCGCAGTAGCACAGCGTCGCGCGCAGCACCGCCGCGCGTAGCAACGCCGCCGCACGCAACAGCGTCGCATGCAGCAGCGTCGCGCGCAGCCACGCCGCACGCAACAGCGCTACTGCACGCAGCAACGCCGCCGCACGCAGCAACGCCGCGCGCAGCAGCGTCGCGCGCAGCCACGCCGCGCAACAGCGCCATCGCGACGCAGCAGCGCCGCGCGCCGCAACGCCGCTGCCGCACGCAGCAGTGCCGCGCGCAGCCACGCCGCACGCAATAGCACTGCTGCACGCAGCAGCGCCGCTGCAAGCAAACACCTTGCGCGCAGGTACCCTGCACGCAAGGTGTTTGATCCTTTGCCCCCAAGGGCAAAGGTGCTGTCTATAGAGAACTCCTCTATAGACAGCCTCTATTAAGTTAAATCTTTAACTTAATCAGAGCAATAGCAGTTAAATCTTTCGACTAAACTAGGAATTAAAGAGGAATTCTGTGATTTTCCTGAGGATCATTTAACAGAGTTTAATATTTATTTTAAATTGATAAGTGACATATCTATTGAATAAAGAAGGAAATTTCTGCTGTTTTCTCCTGCTCCCTGTGGATCGACCCTCACTCGCCTTACGCCGTGAGGTTTATAAATTTGTTGCATAAGCTCTGAACCTCACACGTCTGAACTGCTAAATAACCAGTAAAAAACACATAAAATCTGAGCTTATCATGGAGCTCGCGCAGGATGAATAGATATGAGCAAAATCCGGACACTCGGTGTATTCCTTCCGGAGCTCCTCAAATCCAAGGACATGGTTCGCCATAATGGGTAGGACAAGTGGTCGTCTGCTCAAAGCGTCGGCGACAACATTATCTTTACCCTTCTTGTGTTGAATGATGAAAGTAAAGTCCTGAAGGTAGGCGATCCATCTAGCTTGATGATCACTGACCTTCTTCTGGTCGTGTAAATGCCGAAGGGCTCCATGATCTGAATAGAGGACAAACTCCTTGGGGAGCAAATAGTGTCGCCAATGCCGGAGAGACAGTACGAGAGCATAGAATTCTCGATCATAATTATCGTATTTCTTTTGAGTATCGTTCAGCTTTTCGCTGAAGTACTCGATGGGGTGGCCTCGTTGGCTAAGTACACCACCAATGCCAACTCCAGACGTGTCGCAGGCGACCTCAAATACATCGTTAAAGTCTGGCAGCTTGAGGACGGGTGCCTCGGTCATGAGCTTCTTAAGAAGCTCGAACGCGTGGTCGGCGGAGGGGGTCCATTCAAAATTTTCCCCCTTAAGGATGTCAGTGATGGGGGTCGTGATGCTGCTAAACCCTGGAATAAACCTTCGGTAGAAGGTTGCCAAGCTGATGAAACTGCGAACGTCGTGTATATCTTTTAGTTTTGGCCAGGAGACAATGGCCTCAACCTTGGGCGGATCGACGGCCACTCCCCTAGCTGATAATATAAAACCGAGGAAAGAGACCTCGGCGGTGAAGAAGGTGCACTTCTTTGGATGCGAGTAGAGCTTTTCCTGGCGGAGTGATGCACAAACCTGTCGTAGGTATTGTGCGTGCTCGTGCCTAGTTTTACTATAAACTAGGATGTCGTCGAAGTATACAACGACAAATCTGACAATGTAGGGTCGTAACACTTCGTTCATCAAGCGCTGAAAGGTGCTCGGTGCATTCGACAGTCCAAATGGCATCACGTTCCACTCGAATAGGCCATCCTTGATCTTAAATGTCATTTTCCATTCGTCTCCAGGTCTTATCCTGACCTGATGGTAGCCGCTCCGTAAGTCTATCTTGGAGAAGATAGACGCGCCGACCATCTCATCGAATAAGTCTTGGACGTGAGGGATGGGAAAATGGTACTTCACCGTTATTTTGTTGATGGCCTACGAATCGCAGCACATTCTCCAAGTGCCATCCTTCTTCGGGGCGAGTAAGGCGGGGATCGCGCACGGGCTAAGGCTTTCCCGGATCAAGCCTTTAGCTAGGAGCTCCTTAACCTGAGAGTACAACTCCTCATATTTTACCAGGTCCATCCGGTAGTGAGGAAGGTTAGGGAGAGTCGCTCCCAGGACCAAATTAATGGCGTGCTGGATGTGTCGCAAAGGAGGGATTTCACTCGGTAGCTCGGCCAGAAACACGTCTCCATACTCCTCGAGGAGCTGGGTGATCTCCGGAGAAGGAGGCTCGTGATCCGACTCAACGACTCCATCCGAGAGGGTGACGGCATAGCAGATAGGCGTCGCGCCCTGATCGAGCTCTAGCTCGCGCCGGAAGATGCAGCCATTAGTGATAATGGCGGTAGGGGCGGCGCGAGGGGGTGCCGTCGCCGAACGGGCAGGTAGTGATGGTATCCGCACTGAGGGATACCATATGAGTCTACGCCCTCCGTAGACAAATGAGCAAATATTTGCTCGTCCGGATAACTGTACGTCGTCGTCATATAGCCAAGGTCGTCCTAGGATAATGCTACCAATTTTCATTGGTAGAACGTCGCATAGGACCTTCTCATTGTACGTGCTCATCTTCAAAGGCACGTAGCACTGCATCTTCACCGGTATGGTCGATGCATCTATCCATGACATATTGTATGGAGTAGGATGAGGAATCAAAGTGAGCCCAAGGCGGTTGGCTGTATCTTCGGATATCCCATTTATGCAGCTCCCACTGTCGACCATGAGCTTGTAGGTACGTCCACCAATTTTGACGTACGTGTAGAAGATCGACGTGCGCTGAGCGACGTCGACTGGTCGAGTGGCCAAAGTGGTACCGTGATGTGCAGAATTCGCCCGAGTATCATCATTGGGGCTCCTAACCTTGGGGGTATCCATGGTCGCGACGGGGTATGTCACGGGCGGAGAGATCGGTGTGATCTGGATGTACCCAAGTGGGTCATCCACGTAGTCACCATTTGGACACTCGCCACTATACTCGTCTACCTCGAGGTCATCTTCGGGTTGTTCTTCTTCTGGCTGGCCATGAATGTCCATGACCATGAGGGATGGACAGTCGGTCCGTCGGTGCCCGAACCCCTTGCACATAAAGCACTATATGGGTTCGCGTGGGGTGTTCGGGCCTCTAGCCGTAGATATCGCCAATGAGGTAGTGGGCGTTGGTGCCGGCGTCGGTGTCGATGTCGCTGGCATTGGTGGTGTGGCCGTGGACCGTGGCATGGCTGAACTGTTTCGGCTCCAAGTGGTGTGTGTCGTAGAGGAGGTGACCGTCAACAGTGTGGGGCGAGGGGCCAAAGAAGTGTTAGTCATGATATCATCGTGACTAAACTCGTTGCTCTCAACGAGACTATAGGCAAGGTCAACTGTCGAAGGGTTCTGCTCTAGTACACGAGCCCCCAAGTCTGGATGAAGCCCATGTACAAAGAACGCGATCTGAATTTGCGGGCTATCCACAAATTTACATCGCATGCGAAACTCTTCGAACTCTTCGATGTAGTCCGATACCTTGCGCTTCCCCTGCTTGAGATCCATCCACTTTAGCATGAGACGGGTCATGTAAAGCTTAGGGATATACTTATCCTTAAGCTTACGTGACATCTCATCCCAAGTGAAAGGAGGATCTCCTCGCTGTCGTGCAGCATCCTTCTCGTTCTTCCAAAAGATCTTCGCTTGTCCTCCAAGCCGTGCCCCGGCGTAAGTGACACATAGGTCGTCATCCATGCGATACCACTGGAAATAGCTTTCCAGATCCGACACCCAATCCGTATAATCCTTAGGGTTCCTAGACCCTTCAAATATTGGCACTTCCATCCGTACGCTCTTTTGAATCATCGCGCGGTGTGCCTCTCGTCGTCGCTCATGTTCGTCGTCAGGACGACGAGCAGGATGGCGACGGGGTGCACCTCGGGGATATACGTAGTCCAGGTGATCCTCGTAGTAAGTCATGATGGGGTGCCGGATGGTGGTATGGTCGCTCATCCGGGTAATCGTCATGATAGGGTCGCCTCGGTGGTGAGGGATGCCGTGGCGGGTAAGCGTCTTCCAGGTGGGGAGGATGATCGAGATATCTCCGGTACCTCTGGTCCTCGTCGGGGTAGTGATCCCGACATGGTGCACGATCATAGTCCGGCTCGTGTCTCGATGGTGCTCTGGGCGGTGCTGGGGTCTCCTCGTATGGATCCGGTGCAGGAATAGTTGCAGCCCTCTAATGGGGTGGATACGCGGAGCTGTCACCATAGGTGAGGACATCCGGTCGACGGGCTATGGGTGGCAATAGCGGGCTACCTAGGCCGGAAGAATAGTGCGGGGCGTCACGCACTGGTATGCGGTTGGGGTTGAGCACCCCATCCTCCGGGTAATCGTGACACCGAGAACCCGTAATCTCGGGCGGGTAGTAGTTCCTATGCAGAGGATAGGAACGATCGTCGTAGTACCGGGGTGCTGGTCTATCCTCCCGTGGTGGAGACCTCCGTCGTTCGTCATGGTCATACTCCCGTGGCGGGGTCCTTCGTCGGTCGTCGCGGTGATACTACCGGGGAAGGGATCGTCAGTGGTTATCACGATCGTGCTCCCATTTGCCAGCTCATCGGTATCGCGGATGTGGGACCTCGGGGTCTCAAAGTCGGTACTCCGGGCGGGGTGCTCCTGCATGGGAGCTTTGCCCGATCGTCAGGGAACATCTTGAGCCAAGGGCTCGTCATAGGGCTCGTCTACCAGTGCCCTACGAGTAGGGATGGCGGTAGAGGATCTCCGGTCTTCAGAAGCTCTAGGTGCCGCGGGCGCCGGTTCAGCTAGAGGCCTCGGGACCCGAGTAGCGGGTTCCCTAGGTAGTGGAGGAGGTGGATGCACCTCCTCGAGATCCACCGGTTCGTGCTGCGGTCGTTCGCTTAAGGGTTCCCCTAGAAGAGGATCCCCTATGATGAGATCGTGATCACGATCATCGTCTCGTTCAACATAGTCGGTATCCCGACACTGGGCTCGCATACGAACCATCCTATGGTCAACCATTCACGACCTAAAATGCCTAGGGTATGCGCGTGATGATTGTGATGAAATGACGTGCACTATGTAATGCAAATGAATTTCAAAATATGACGTGCACAATATTAATGAAATATCTAGCAATATTCTACTGACCGTGTTAAGCAAAAGCTAACACGACCGGCTCTGATACCAATAGGATGTAATAAGACCTGCTGGGATTGGTCAGCTCGTATTACGACGCAGAAGTAAGATGCGATGTCGTGATATGCAAATCAATGGACGAAGAATAACGAATGAGCAGTAGAAGATTCAAGGGATAGTGGTGCAAGCCACGCCGATGAGAGAGTGGGGAGTGATCCTAGGATCAAACTCCCAAGGACCCGCAAGATTACCAAACGACTGCGTAGCAAGAGACCTCTGACGGTCCTGAAATGTTCGGTGTCTAAGACAGGGGTTACCTTCCACCACAAGAAATCATATACTTGATAATGGTGGCTATCCTATCCGAGAATTATATTGAGAAGCCTCGGCAGCGGACATGATAGCGGACGACGAGACTGCATGAGATAATAATACCGAAAAAGATGGAGGGAAGGCGAGAAGATACCTGTTTATAGCTAGTCCACGGCTTCAAGATCTTCCCCGGTCGTCGTCAAGCAGATGGACCAGTCGTCAGAGGCGACAGTTAAGCACGCTGGGCTGAGTGACCGAGGGACACAGAGCGCACGAGCCGACGGCCGCGCAGCGCGCGCTAGTGACCAGAGGCGCAGCGTGAGCGGGCAGACCAACTGGAGGGGCGGGCGTGCGGAGAGGAAGGGCGCCCAAGGCGGGCGCGGGCTGCCATCCCGCGGGGGTGGCTCTCGAAGGCGCTGTCTCGCCCGGGCGGAGGTGCAGATTTTGGCCGCGCGAGAGTGGGGAAGAAACGGCAGGGAGTAACGTGAAGGGAGAGGGAGGCGGTGAGGCTAGAAATAGCGAGGGACAGGTGGGCAGGGACGATGGTAGAAATCAATAACGGAGAAGGAAGAGGGACGGCGACAGAACAAGAGGGCGTGAAGAAGTGGATACGGGCGCGGGGTACGGGTCAAGAAACAATGGAGAAGGAAAGACCGGGGGGGGGCGGACAAGCGGTAGAGCAAGAAGGGTGATGGAAGAGGGGTGCAGGCGTGGAATTAAGGATCAAGAAGTGGTGGAGTAGGAGGATGAGGGGGGGCGGGGGGAGGGGAAAACGGGGGCAGCAGATCAAGAAAAGGGGTGGGCGTGGACGTGCTTAGGCGAGGGTATGAATCAAGAAATGAAGGGGTGAGGGAATGGTGAACAGAGAGTTCAGGAAACGAGGGAGAAGAGACGGTGAGGGCGGTGGGGGCAACGAAAGGAAGGGTGGAAGGCGGGGGAAGAGAAGGGACGATGGTGATGGGAGAACCTTGAGCCCCGACAGGGGTTCTTGATTTGCAACCGCTCAAGAGATCGCCAAGAACGAGAGTCTAGCGGATTCCTGGAGATGCTGTGTGGTGGCAATGAGGGGGATCCTCGATGCAGCGTGGGTCAACGCCGTCCTGGACCTTCGGGCTCCTTCGGAGTGATCTCGATGATGGAGCTTTCTTGACCAGGCACAGACGACTTCTTGAATCTTTATCCGGGCTGGAGTAATCTTGACGACACGGTAGAACATGTTCTCTCGGAGTGATCTCGACGAGAGGATGTGGGCTCTAAACCACAGAGTGGTCTCGATGTGGTTGAGACTAGCCAAGTCTCCTACTCTACTTTCTATGGTAGGGGAGACACAATTGTGATTTTCTTCAACAAAATGACTCCAAAGAGTTCCTTGGGCATGCCATCCCCTAATATAGTGAGGATGGGTGCCAAGTGAACGTGGGGAGAGGACAAACCATCGCGGGACGTGGTTCGACCTCTCCTTACAAATTTGAAATACAAATGAGACGAAAAGGAAAGACGAAGGACGGGCCCCAACATTGGCCCAGTCCATAAAATCCAGAAACACAAATGAACAAGAAATAAACATATAATAAGTAAGTACTTACGCGGGGTACTTGAACCCCGGGTGGCACGCGTCGACTCGAGCCGCTCGTCGTGGTTGCTTGCATCCCTTCGTGCCGTCGTCCCGATGGTCCTCCATCACTTTGGAATGTTGCTCAGGCATTGCATAGACCAAAAGGCATGCGCCTAAAGGCGTATCTCCCTACAGGACTGGTGAAGGTTGTCTTCTCTTGATCTTCAGGATGAATGTTCACTTGGTTGTATCCTGAATATCCGTGAAGAAAACATAAGATTTTTTGCCCAGATAATTTTTCCAAAATTTGATCCATGAAGGGTAGTGGGTAATGATCCTTCTTAGTGGCTTTGTTAAGCTTTCTATGGTCGATGCACACTCTCCATCCGGTGGTTAACCGTTTCTGCACCTCCTCTCCTTTTTTGTGTACTTCTATAGTCACTCCGGACTTCTTGGGTACCATGTGAACAGGACGCACCCATCTACTATCCGATATGGCATATATGATTCCAGCATTTAGCCATTTTAGTATTTCCTTCTCAAGGATCTCTCTCATGTAAGGGTTAAGCGTCCTTTGATGCTCTCTACAAGGTTTAGCTTCTTCCTCCAAGAATATTCTATGTTCACAAAATGAAGAGGGAATCCCTCGTATGTCATCAAACGTCCACCCTAAGGCCTTCTTATGATCTCTAAGTACCTTAAGTAGATCATCTTCTTGTTCTTGGGCGAGTGATTACGATATGATCACAGGTGAGGTCTTTGTGGTATCTAAATATGCATACTGGAGGGAGGATGGTAAGGGTTTTAACTTGAGCTCAACTTTGACTGAAGGTGTATCTGTAATTTCATCTTCTGAATTGAAACTTTCTACGCGTGATAAATACTCCTTCATCACCTCAATCTCTCCTTCATCCTCCGTACAAAGTTTTAATTCTTCATTGCTCGCTAAGGGTCACTTCATCATTTTTGATATATCAATTTGGACTCTTTCGTTCCCAATCTTAAATTTTACAGTCCCCTTTCCCAATCCATGATAGTCCTTGCCGTTACTAAAAATGGCCTCCCTAAAATGATAGGGGCAAAACTAATAACCCTTTATATTTTTACATCAGTTACTATGAAGTCTACAGGGATTTCACAATTTTCTACAGTAATCATGACATCCGTTAATCTCCCCTCGGGTTGCCTAACCGTGCCATCGGCTAGAAGCAAATCCATATGGATTTCCTCTAATTCCCCAAATCTATATTCCTCATATAAGGCTGTAGGAATGATACATATGCTAGCTCCGGTATCCAATAGAACTCTGGAAAAGGTTTTTCCTCCGATTTCACACGTGATGAACAGAGCTCCTGGATCTTTCATCTTGATAGGGATTGCATTCAGAATGCTAGAGGCATTCTCCAAAAGCTTCACTACCTCTCTAGGTTTCTTGCAAGTGCAAGAATCCTTAAGATACTTCTTCAATGAGGGAGCACATTTAAGCATATCTTCTAGAGTCACTGTCATAGTGGCCTGTTTGAAGTTTTCTAACAACCTAGTTTCGTAATCACAAACAGGTTTCTTTCTATTTAAAGCAGAGGGGTAATGAACATTATGAGCATGAGTTGAAGGTAGAGGTTCCCTCTCATAAGAAGGTTCCCTCTCTTCACTACCCTTCTCATTTTCCTTCTTTGAATTCTCTGCAGAATTCTGATAAGGATCATGAAGTTCTTTCCCACTTCTCAATTTTGAGATTGTTAGAACTTCAAGATCTGCCTGATTGATCTCTTCATCGATAGAATGTTCGATGCGGAGTAAATTGCATGGATTAGTCATAGGTTGAGTAGGAAATCTGCTGGTTTGTTCTTGAGACTCCAGCATTTGCTTCGTTTGAAACTCCATCATCACCTGCATCAGTATCTCCATTTCTGCTCTCAACTTTCGATTCTGCTTTTCTATCATATCTGAAATAACAGGGGTTAGTGCAAAAAAATATGGATGGGGTTGGGATTGAACCTGGTAAGGTTGCTGGGGTCTAGAATGGAATTGCTGTTTTTGCTGAAATTGGGATTGAAATGGGGGCTTGCTCCCTTGGTTGAAGCCCTCTCCATTGTGGAAATGGGTCTTCTTTGGTCCATTCAAAGGTTGTTGTTGTTGGTTGAAGGCTTTCACCCCTCCTCCATGGACTGGCAAGCTCCGTCTTCATGATCTCTACTGAAACATAGAGAACAGATTTTAGCTTCAACTATTGGAGAATTATTGAGAAAACCGTTTCTCAATGTGGAAGTAAGCTCTTTCAATTTCTGGTTAGTCTCCTTGAGTCTTGCATGCAGCTCCACATCCTTGGCATTGACCTGCAGCACTCCTGCCCTTTTAGGCTGCACATTTCTCTCATTTTGATTTGCTCCAATCTCCTGCAAATCAGTCTCTACATCTCTCTCTAAAAAATAAAAAACTTCATCTTCATAAGCTGTATAGAAAGTTCCACCGAGGGCCAAGTTCACCTTATTTTTCATAAAATCTGACAGAGATTGATAAAAGATTTGTGCCAATTGACAATATTCAATTCCATGATGAGGACATTTCCTCAACAGGTCATTGAATCTCTCCCAGGCTTCGCTAAAAGCTTCGCCTTCGTGGGGGTGGAAATTGTGAATTTCCCTTCTATAGAAGTGTGTTTTAGAGAGAGGGTAAAATTTCTGCAGAAACTTTCACTTCATTTCATCCCAGGAGTTGAAGGTAATTCCTAAGTTATGATACCAAGCAAAGGCCTTATCTTTTAAGGTTAGACAAAAATATTTCATCTTTAATATCTTTGTAGAAATCCTGGCACATTTTGTGAAGAGCACCTAATATGAAAATCATCTAAGAATTCTAGGGGGTTTTGTGCAGAATGACCATTAAACTCAAGTAGAGACTGTACTAATGCATTATCATACCTGAACATTATACCCTCACCTATGTTTAGGTTCATGTCGGTTTGCTTCAAACTTCCTGAGGGAATTGATCTGTCCAACGTGGTTCTTCTTCTGTCCTGCTGTTGACATCCTTCTTCTGCCATGCTTTGCTGCTGATTATCTGGTTGTGTGACTGAAGATTCTGGAGTGGAGTCTCTCGGTTGTGTAATGTCTTCGTCGATTCTCCCACAAACTTTGGATCTCGTCACTACCATAGACCTCAAAAGACTGTTAGAAATACAATGAGCTGAGGAGTTTTAATCCTGCAGCTTTAAGAGAATGAATCAAAAACAACTGAAAAGAAGTTAAATTACTACTTTAATACCGTGCTCCCCGGCAACAGCGCCAGTTGATAAGCTCAAATTATGGGTTTTTTACTAGTTGTTTACTGATTAGTCGTGTGAGTATTTGAGCTAATCAACAATAAGAATTAACCTCACAGCTATAGAGCGAGTAAGGTGTCGATACACAGGGAGTAGGTAATAAAATAATATTTCCTTTCAGTTTATCTTATGCTATTCAATCCTTATAACTTATCCTAACAAACAATTCAAAGATGTGTGATAAAATTCTGTAGAATATTCTTCAGTAGAATCAGTTTAGCAGAATCTCCAGCAGATGATTTACTTTAAATGGATTTTAACTAACTTCTATTAGAGTCTTTCTTCTGGAATTAGATTTAAAGAAATCTAGTCTTCAGAAGAAATTTAAAGTTGATAAGCTCTTAGTTACAAGCTGGCGCTTGTAACTCTGAGTGAGTACGGACCGAGCAAGCTCCCTTTGCTGCGCGTAATCTGTCTACGCGTGGCCGAGGGGCAGCGCGCAGTGTGCCTGCGCGCGGGTTTGCTTGCATGCGGCTTGTCTGCGCGCAGCTTGCCTATGCGCGGCTTGCCTGTCCACGTGCGCCTTGTGCGCGGGTTGCTTGTGCGCAGGCTGCGCGTAGCGCTGCCTGCGCGCGGCCTTGCTGCATTCAGTCTGGCAGGGCACGGTCTTGGCTGCGCACAACACACTCTGTGTGCTGGTTGCGCGCGGCCTTGGCTGCGCTCGGCCTAGCTAGGCGCGACCTTGGCAGCGCTAGGCCTTGGCTAGGCACGGCCTTGGCTGGGCGCAGCCGTGGCTGTGCTCGGCTTGGCCGGGCGTGGCCTTGGTTGTGCTCGGCCTTAGCTGAGCGAAGACTTGGCTATGCTTGAACAGGGGTTGCAGTTGAGCAAGAAACTTTGGGTGGCGGTGAAATCGAAAAAGAACTATATGATAGAGAACGATTTTGAACAAACAAACTTGAAATTAACCTAGAACGAAGAACAATGTCAGCTAGAAATGTTGGAAAGACACTGATGTGTGCTTTCCAACCCAACCTAGATTGTCTGATAGGGAGAGTTGCACAATCACTGGAACTTAAGATATCACTCCAACCTTGTGTCACATTCCTTGCGGCAAGGTGGAAGTCGTCTAGCTCATGCTACTCTTCAGCTTGATCCTTCTCCCCAACTCCAATGCTCATCAGCCCTTAGAGGGTCTGAAGAACTCTTTATCTCCAAGCCCTAACTTGTTTAAACAGAAATTTTGGACAGCCGTCAAATGGCTCTTTCAAAGGACTATTTATAGGTTCCTCCTTTGAGCTTCTTTAGTCATTTCTCGATTTATATCACCCAATTCGAGGAATTCTATATGAGTATATCAATGGCATAAACTCATATAGAATTCCTCGAATTGGGTGATATACTCGGAGACCAGATGTCTACCCTGCTGCAGTTTATGCCATTGATCTAGTAGATTGTCTAAATAAGCTAGTGGAACGTACTTCTCATGCAGTTTGTCCTTCATTTGGGGCCAAGTATCTATGGATGCCTCACGATGGTTATAAATAAAAAATTTGAGATTTTCCCAAAAGATTTTTCCTTGTCCCCCTAATCTCATCTCGACATACTGGACTTTATGCCACTCTAACATATTATACCACTTAAAATAACTGCTTAATTTGGACTCCCAATCAAGATACTCCTTAGGCTCCCTAGATCCCTCGTAGTATGGAACATCGACTTTGATCCTACGCAGAATCTGCTGCCATTGGTTGTCGTGATCCGCACGGTGTTGATCACGAGGGGGAACCACATCCTCAGGTGGATAAGGATCGTCCCTGTCCGGACGATTCCCGTTCCATCCACGATACCGATCGTCAGGCAGATAAGGATCATTCTGAGGGGGATGATTCCTATCGCACTCTGGGATCCTTTCCTCCAGTGGATGGAAATCGCCTCGGGGTAAATGATTTCCATCATGCACAGAGGCTCTATCCACAGGTGGATAGGTGATGTAGGACGACTAAGGAAAAGGTGATTGAGGGGATGGACAGATGTATGATGACAGGTAAAGGGTAATAGACGGGCTTGTATGGAGGGATAAAACCGCCACAGAAATACACGTAGTCAGATTCGGACTTTAAAATCGATGAAAAACTGGTGGTGCGGCTCCCACCCTTGTTCAGGACGGGAGTACTGTCTTCACCCACCGCGACGATGCCTAAGCACCAAAATCAATATCCAAATTCGCGTCACGAAGAAACACTCGAAAGAAAGAGAGGAAGTGGGAAATACAAATCAAATCTAATTATGACGGCGGTGGAAACTTCTCGAGAAAATACTGAATGGAGAACACTTCGACACCAGAGAGTTCAGGCGTACCTCTGCGCCGTAGTGCGTAAAGAGGATGCACAAAATTCCAATCGGGACGCGGCTGGAAGAGTTCGGGCACTGTGAGGCCCACTAGACGGTGGGATCTGGACGTTCCGGGCATTGAATGGCCCTGGTTGAGACTCGGCCTGGTTGCTCAAAGGCCAGAGTGCTTGGGCGTAGGCGTCGTTCGCGGGACGACTGACGTGCCCTACGATAGGGCGTCGAGGATCCAACTTCACGGATCCAATGGTCTGCCCCGCTGTATGAAGCTTCGAGGGCATCCGAAGCATGGATGACAGGCACGTAGCATCCGAGGCGGGGGGCCAAGGGCTGCCCTGGGTGGCCTTTTATGGGCGGCCTTGGATGGGCGGCCTGTGCGGCCCTAACGGCCTTGGCTGGGGCGGCCTGGGCGGCCCTGGCGGGGCTGCCTGGACAGTCTTCGGCGGTCTTGGCTGGGACGGCCTGGGCAGCCCTAGCACGGCTGTCTGGGCGGCCTTGGCTAGGGCGGCCTGGGCGGCCTTGGTGGGGCTGCCTGGGCATCCTTGGGTGAGAGAGAGAGTGAGAGAGAGAGAGAGAGGATGGCGAGTGAGGAAGGAGAGAGGATGGAAGGCCGACGTCTCAAGGTGGCGGCGGCGGCGGCGGCCGCGACGGCTAGGGTTAAGTGGGATAGGGGAGGCTAGGCAGTCCTCCGAGAAGAGTTAAACAAAACTCAATTCTTGAAATTATGACTACCTAATGTTTCTTGAAAACAATGACCTATATATAGGCCTTGGAGGAAAGAGAAAATGACGAGAAATTAGACACGAGAAAGTAAAGACGTGCGCCGTGTCATGCCAAAGGGCAGTTGTGGATCCGCCTCTAGCGCCGTGTCATGACGCGCATAGGGACGTGCGCGGGTGGAGACGTGCTTGTCGGCGGCTGCGGCGTGTTGACTTTGGTATTGACTTTAGTTGACCGTGGCGGGTTGACTTTGGTTGACTTTACCGTTGGGTCCATAGAAGACGTGTTGACTCCGGTTGACTGAGGCGACACGTTCGACGGTGATGTGTTGGCGTCCTCGCCATCAATTCCCCTAGGGTGCGGAGAACTCGACTCTATCGAGTAGGTGTCTAAAGGCTCCAGCGGGATCACCAAGTTGGGGTGCAGGCGAGCCATGTCTTCCTCTGTAATCCACGTGTCGTCCGTCGATGCTTTCCCCTGCCAACGAACAAGAAACTTCTGCACCATTCCACCTTTGGTGAAGGTGATTACTTCGTCTAGTATTTCCTCAATGATTTCATGCCAGTCAAAGGGTAGTGATGGGGGAGTGGACAAGTCAAACTTTCTCACCAGAAAGTCTGAGGGTAGAACGGAGCCATTAGATGAAGGAGGTGGGGCTTTAAATGCGACTAAATCCGAGATATTGAAAGTGGTGCATATTCCCCACGAAGAGGTATGTCGACGGCATAGGTATTTTCCCCAACTTATTTGAGGATCGAATATGGCCCGGCACTACGAGCATGAAGCTTAGTAGCCCGTTTGGAGGAAAATCTTTCTGACCTAATCCTTACAATCACCATTTCACCTTCTTTAAATTTGCGAAAAGGACGGTGCAAATCTGCGGACTGTTTATATGAGGCGTTACTATTTATGATACGTGTACGGATTTCCTCATGCATACTTCTAATATGATGAGCAAACTCATGACCGTCATCTAAGACTCTAGCATGTGGTAACATAGGTAGGAGGTTGGTAGGGGTACGAGGAAGATGACCATGCACAATCTCAAATGGACTCATACCGGTAGTACGGTTGACTGACGCGTTGTAAGCCAATTCGGCACGCAGAATGACAGAATCGCAAGACTTGAGGTTGTCTCCCACCAGCGATTGTAATAGGTTGCCGAGCCTCCTATTAACGACCTCAGTTTGTCCATCAGTTTGGGGGTGAAACGCTGTGGAAAATTTGAGCTTTCTTCCCAAAAGATGCCAAAGAGTCTTCCAAAAGTAGCTAGTGAATTGGACATCTCTGTCCGACACTATGCTTTTTGGAATTCCATGGAGGCGTACTACTTCATTGAAAAAAATTTAAGCGACATGAGAAGCATCAGAAGTTTTAAAGCAGGGAATGAAATGAGTCATCTTTGAGAAACGATCGAAAACCACCATGATGGAATCATGGCGTTTGTTCGTCCTCAGAAGCCCTAGCACAAAGTTGATGCTCACATCCTCCTAAGGTTTCTGAGGGACTGCTAACAGGGTGTAGAGGCCGGTGTTCTGTTTGACCTGCTTAGCGAGAGCACATACACGACATTGGGAAACTATATTCGCTACGTCTCGCTTTAGGGAGGGCCAAAAGAACCGATGCTCGACCATAGCTATGGTTTTATCCCTCCCAAAATGACCACTAAGGCCTCCGGCCTGTGTCTCCCATACAAGGAAATCCCTAAGAGAGGACTGGGGAATGCATAGGTGATTCATCCCCGTACTTATAAATCTCAAAATTAAATATCAAACTTGCCATTTTCATTCAAAAATAGTTATTTCGAGCTCAAATAAATCCTTTAAAATTCATAGCATTAACAGAAAATTAGGGAATAATCAGAAATCACTTGAAAACAGTATTTTCATGTAAATGGATGATAACAACCCACTTTTAAGCTCTTTAAATGCATGAAATTGTACTAATAGCATGAAATAAATACTGAATTTAGGTTGTTATCAATAGGCGACGTTCATAAAATAAGAATCCATTTTCTAAAATATAATCTTTGTATTTAGGATTCGGGTAATTGCCTAGAGTCTGTAGAATGGGGGAAAAGTCTGGGCAATCAGGGTATAGGTCCTTCATCTGTTCAAATCCAATAACCTTGACTTTCATAACATTCAGTAAGTGGACTCGTCTACTCAAGGCATCGGCGACCCTATTTTCGACACCTCTCTTGTGTATGAGCACGAAGGTATAGGACTGGATGAACTCAACCCATTTAACATGTCTAGCATTTAATTTCTGCTGAGAATGGAGATACTTTAAAGCTTCGTGATTGGAGTAAAGGACAAATTCCCTAGAGAGCAAGTAATGACGCCGATGATGTAAGGATTGGACAATTGCGTAGAACTCTTTGTCATAGGTTGAATATTTAAGTTTAGCGTCATTCAACTTCTCACTAAAGACAGCTATGGGGTGATTCTCCTGACTCAGGACTCCACCAATTCCTAATCCCGAAGCATCACAGGCAACCTCAAATACTTTATCAAAACCGGGTGAACGGAGAATAGGGGCCTGAGTCATTCTAAGTTTGATCTCATCAAAGGAATTTTGCGCAGCTGTTGTCCATTCAAAATGATTTCCTTTAAGACATTCAGTCAGGGGCACCATGACAGTACTAAAGTTGGATATAAATCGCCTATAGAAAGTCGCTAATCCGTGAAAGCTACGAACATCGTGGACATTTTTGGGCGTTGGCAACTGTGTAATAGCGTCTATTTTGGCCGGATCAACAGAAACTCCTCGTGCTGATAAAATGAAACTTAGGAAGGAGACATGATTGACAAGAAATGAACACTTTTTGGGATGTGCATATAATTGTTCATTTTTCAGGACCTCACACACTGGACGTAAGTGATGGATATGATTGGGTCAGGTTTTGCTGTAAATAAGAATATCGTCAAAATAAACTACGACAAAGTTTCCTATGAATGGCCTAAGAATATGATTCATCAGTCGATGGAATGTGCTACATGCATTTGATAAATCAAAAGGCATGACTTTCCACTCATACAGTCCATCCTTGATTTATAAGGCAGTTTTCCACTCATCTCTAGGGCGGATACGAACCTGGTGATAACCGCTTTTAAGATCAATTTTGGAGAAAATTTGGGAACCTGCCATCATGTCAATTATGTTGTCGATGCGAGGAATAGGAAATCTATACTTGACGATAATCTTGTTGATGGCTCTATTATCAATGCACATGAGCCAGTTCCCGTCCTTTTTGGGAGCTAGTAGTGCTGGGACGACGCATGGACTGAGGCTCTCCTGAATGAATCCCTTGTCCAAGAGTTCTTAGACTTGGCTTTGAAGATCCTTGTACTGCGTGGGATCCATACGATAGTGGGGAAGATTTGACAAGGAGGATCCGAGAACGAAATCAATGGCGTGCTGGATTTGTCGCATAGGAGGTAGCTCATTGGGTAAGTCCTCAGGGAAGACACTATTGAATTCGGCTAGTAATTTGGAAACCTCCGGTGGGGGTGACGTGGAATCCTCTGAGTGATGATCAGGAATCATAAGTAAGCAAATAGACATCTCGCTATCTATCTCCTTCTGAAATTGGCGACCGCTAAGAATGCATAGACCTAAGGAAGGAGATTTTAGCGAAGGTTTTTGTGGACTTTGGGTATAAGGATGCCACGTAATTTTCTTTCCCTGATGTATGAATGAACAAGTGTTGCTTCTACCAAAACGATGTACATCGTTATTGATGACTCTAAAATATGTCATCAAATAATCAAGTTCTCAAGTTTAAATTCATTACAATTATCTTGTGAATTCATGCTAAGTTCATGCATATGTATTGTTTTATGAAATCACTAACCCCACTTGATTCTTTGAATCAAGTGTAATATATTTAACGTTTTATGGCTAGTGAACATTCAGAAACAGGTTAAGAAGATCAAGGAAGAGAGGAGGATCAACAGAAGTGGGCAAAAATTCGAAGTGGCAAAAATTATGAAAATGCCCCTGGGCATGACTTAAGAGAAAACCTATAAATACTCTCTTGAGAGAGGAGTTTAGGTGTTCAGAATTTTCTCTAAGGAAACTAGGGCTTGGAGAAGAGGATTTCTGCACCCTCCAGGAGCTGATGAGCTTTTGGAGTTGGAGAGGAAGAACAGACTGAAGATAGCTTGGATTGAAGAACCACGCCTCGCCGCGAGGACGTGACACCCGATGTGGGGAAATCGCAAGCTTCAGCCCTGTAATCCCTCTCTTCTCAGACAATTTTGGTTGGGTTGGAAGAGTCACAAGATCTTCCAATGTTTCCCAACTGAGGATTGTTTCGTTTAGATTTGATTTCAGTTTAAACTTTGTTCCTTTGTTGTTCAAATTGTCTTCCCCAAATCTTCCAAAAGAACAGAACTCCTCCGCATCTCCACCACGCCGTGTGCAGCAAAGCCGCCGCGCTCAGCCGTGCACAGCCGCACGCAGCACGCAGCCGCGTGCACCGCGTGCAATCAGACGCAGCACACAGCCGCAGCGGCGCAGCAGCCGCTGCAGCGCGCCTGCAGCGCAGCACGCGTGCAGCCGGCAGCGCAGCGTGCAGCCGCGCCCAGCCGCGCGCGATCCGCAGTGCAGCCGTCGCGCAGCACAGCTGCGCACAAGCAGCGCCGCGCAGCACGCAGCGCGCAGCAGCGCGCAGCACGCAGCAGCGCACTGTTGCGCACAGCCGCACGCAGCACGCAACCGCGTGCAGCACGCAGCCGCACGCAGCACGCAACCGCGCGCAGCACGCTGTTGCGTGCAGGCATTCCGTGCATAGGCAGCCGCCGCGCGCTGCATAGTCAGCGCGCAGGAGGCCGCCAAGCACGCAACACCTTGCGCGCAGGTTGTCCCCGCGCAGGTGTTCGATCCTTTGCCCCAAAGGGCAAGGATCTGTCTGCAGAAATTCTCTGTAGACGGCTTGATTAAGTTGCACTTTAACGTACTGAAAAGGAATTTCCTGCTGTTTTCTTTTGCTCCCTGTGGATCGACCCTCACTCGCCCTAACTTGTGAGGTTTATAAATTCGTTGAATAAGCTTAATCCTCACACATGTTACTGATAAATAACCAGTAAAAAACACAGTAAAATTGAGCTTATCAACGGTATTACAGTAGAAAATTCTATTTTCTCTGAATCTACAGTTATCTCTCTAAACCTACAGTCATTTTGGTAAATCTACATTCATTTTTGTGAATCTACTGTCATTTCTCTAAATCTACAGTCATTTTTGTTGATTTTTCTAGAGCTGCAGGACTTGACAATCCTCAGCTCATTGTTATTCTAATCGTTTGCTGTAGATTTATGGTAGTAACACGCTCAAGAGCTGGTGAAAAGTCTGCAGAAAAAGACATTAGAGACGCCACTCCGGATTCTACAGTGACAGAACCAGAAATTCAGCAGAGAAATATGGCTGAAGAGATGCACCAGCAGAATGAGAGGAGGAGGACTATGCTGGATAGGTCCACACCGTCGGGAAGCTTGCGTCAAACCGATGTAAATCTGAACATCGGTGACGGTATTTCCTTTCGATATGACAATGCATTAATTCATTCCTTACCTGAATTTAATGGACTGCCTGGTCAAAACCCATTATAATTCCTTGATGATTTTCACATTAGGTGTTCATCTCAAAACGTTCCAGGGATATCTACAGAAATTTTAAAAATGAAATATTTTCCTCTAACCTTAAAAGATAAAGCATTTTCCTGGTACCGCAATTTAGGAATCACTTTTAATTCATGGGAAGAGATGCAGGGAAAATTTCTGCAGAAATTTTACCCTCTCTCCAAAACTAACTTTTATAGAAGGGAAATTCACAACTTCCATCCTCATGATGGTGAGGCGTTTAGTGAATCATGGGAGAGGTTCAATGATCTGTTGAGGAAGTGCCCTCACCATGGAATTGAACAATGTCAACTAGCTCAGATATTTTATGAGTCTCTCTCTGATTTTATGAAAAACAAGGTAAACCTCGCCACGGGTGGAACGTTTTATACTGCATATGAGGATGAAGTCTTTGATATTTTGGAGAGAGTTGCAGAAACTGATTTGCAGGAGATTGGAGCCAATCAGAATGGGAGGAATGTGCAGCCCAAGAGAGCAGGAGTTCTGCAGGTCAACGCCAAGGAGGGAGAGCTACAAGCGGGCCTAAGGGAGACCAACCAGAAATTGGAGGAGCTCACCTCTACCTTGAAGAATGTCTTCCTAGGTAACTCTCCCATCATTAAAGCTAAGATCTGCTCTCTGTTTTAGCAGGGAACATGAAGATGGAGCTTGCCAAGCCATGGAAGAAGAGGTGAAGGCTTTCAACCAGCCGCAACAACCGTGGGCGGGTCAAAAGCGGTCAAATTTCCAAACGGAGAGGCCTTCCACCAAGGAAACAAGCCGGCAGCTCAACCCTGCTCCAGCAGAGACAACAATTCCAGCACAGGCCTCCACAACAGTATCAGGTTTCATCGCAAACTCAACCTGATTTCTCCACATTAACTCCCGTCATTTCAGATATGATCGAAAAGCAAAATCAAAAGTTGCGGGCGGAAATGGAGATGCGGATGCAAGTGATGATAGAGTTTCAAACGGCAAATGCTGGATGCTCAAGAGCAGATGAGGAAGATGCTAGAAAGCCTCAGACCTGTCCAATCTGAACACCAAGGTATACCGTTAGATTCTCCTTGCACATCTTATAAACTTCCACTAAACCGCCCATCAATCCATGCAACTTGCATCATGTGCAGCATTCCATTCATGATGAGACGAATAGAGATGATCCTGAGGTTCTAGCCATCTCAAAATTGAGAAATGGGAAAGAACTTCAGGATCCCTATCGGACTTCTATAGAGAATTCTAAGAAGGAACCGAACCACAAGAGGGAGAAGGAGAGGACCCCCTACGTGGAGGAGCCTCTACCTTCTACGAGTGGGCAGCATGTTCCTACCCTTCCGCTTTAAATAGAAAAACCGATATTTGATTATGAAAACCGACTGCTAGAGAATTTTAGAAAAGCCACCATGACTGTTACTGTCGAAGATATGCTTAGGTGTGCACTTTCCCTAAAGAAGTACCTGAAGGACTCTTGCACCATTAAGAAGCCTAGGGAAGTGGTTAAATTATCTGAAAATGCCTCTAGCATTCTTAATGCCATCCCTATCAAAATGAGAGACCCTGGCCCCTTTCATTACATGCGAAATAGGAGGAAACACCTTCTCTAAAGTTTTATTAGATACGGAGCAAGCATAAGTATCATTCCGACCGCATTATATGAGGAGAGTGGGTTTGGAGAGTTGGAGGAAATTCATATGGACCTACTCTTAGCTGACGGCACTGTTAGGCAACCCGAGGGAAGGTTAACCGATGTCATGATCACTGTAGAGAATTGTGAAATCCCTGTAGACTTTATAGTGACAGATGTAAAGATATCGGGAGACATTAGTTTAGCTCCTATCATCTTAGGTAGACCATTATTGGTTACGGCAAAAACGATTATGGATTGGGAGAAGGGGACGGTTGAGTTTAAAATTGGAAAGGAGAGAGTTCAACTGGATATATCGAAAATGATGAAATGTCCTGTAGGAAGCAATGAGGAGTTAAAATTGTGTGCAGAAGATGAAGGAGAGGATGTGGTTAAAGAATACTTGTCACAAGTAGAGGGTAGAGAGCTAGAGGGAGAGATCATAGACCCTCTTCGGTAGAGGTAGGGCCAGAATTGAAACCTTTGCCCTCATCCCTCAAATATGCATATCTAGATGAGCAGAAAATCCTACCGGTAATCATATCTTCATCACTATCCTCTGAACAGGAAAAGGACTTGCTAGAGGTACTTAGGGAGCATAGAAATGTCATAGGTTGGACCTTTGATGATATTAGAGGAATTCCATCTTTGATCTGTGAACATAGGATATTTTTAGAAGAGGAAGCAAAACCTTGTAGAGAGCATCAAAGGAGACTCAACCCTTACATGAGAGAAGTTCTTGAGAAAGAAGTGATTAAGTGGTTGAATGCAGGAATAATTTATGCTATATCCGACAGTAGATGGGTGAGTCCTGTACACATGGTACCAAAGAAATCTGGAATTACCGTAGAAGTGAACGAAAAAGGGGAAGAGGTGCAGAAAAGATTGACCACAGGGTGGAGGGTGTGCATTGATTACAGGAAATTAAATAAGGCGACAAAGAAGGATCACTACCCACTACCCTTCATAGATCAAATACTAGAAAAACTGTCAGGGCAGCAATATTTTTGTTTTCTTGATGGTTATTCAGGATACAACCAAGTAAACATCCATCCTGATGATCAAGAGAAGACAACATTTACGAGTCCCGTAGGGACATATGCCTTCAGCGTATGCCCTTCGGGTTATGCAATGCCCCGCCACATTTCAGCGATGTATGAATGCCCTATTTTCTGATTTAGTAGGCGAATGTTTAGAAATATTTATGGATGATTTTTCAGTATTTGGATCTACCTTTGAGAACTGCCTCCTAAGCCTCACCAAAGTATTGAAGAGGTGCATTGAGTCCAACCTTGTCCTAAGTTGGGAAAAATCTCATTTCATGGTGCAGGAGGGAGTAGTGCTGGGACACACGGTCAGCAACCGTGGATTGAAGTGGACAAGGCCAAAATCGAAATCATCCAGGGCCTTCCACCTCCAACCAACCTAAAAACCCTTAGGGGTTTCTCGCCACGCGGGTTTCTATAGACGCTTTATCCTTGATTTTGCTAAAATTTCTAAACCTCTTACAAACCTTTTATCGCCTAAAAATAATGATTTTGAACTAACACTAGAGGCTAAAGATGCATTTTATAAATTGAAAGAAGCTTTGGTTAATGCGCTTATCCTGCAAGGGCCCGATTGGACCCTTCCTTTTGAACTAATGTGCGACGCTTCTGATTTTGCAGTAGGTGCAGTGTTAGGCCAAAGAATTGATAAGAAACCCGTGGTGATCTACTACGCCAGCAGGACCTTAGTGGACGACAACTGAATTACACCACCACCGAAAAGGAGCTGGCCATTATTTTCGCTTTAGAAAAGT
Source organism: Wolffia australiana (assembly GCF_029677425.1). Classification (NCBI taxonomy): domain Eukaryota; kingdom Viridiplantae; phylum Streptophyta; class Magnoliopsida; order Alismatales; family Araceae; genus Wolffia; species Wolffia australiana. The sequence goes on along the minus strand of NC_135851.1, from coordinate 3,263,288 downwards.
TTAGGTCTTATTTACTAGGTAGTAAAATAACTGTTTATTCTGATCATGCAGCTATTAGATACTTGTTGACGAAGAAAGAGGCTAAACCGAGATTGATTAGATGGGTGCGTTTATTACAGGAATTTGGTTTGGAAATTAAAGACAAGAAAGGGTGTGAAATGTAGTAGCCACCATCTCTCACGAATCATAGGCGCCCACCTGAACAAATTAATGATGCATTTCTGATGAATTTGTCCTAACTGCACAAGGAACATTCGCCTTGGTATGCACATATTGTCAACTTTTTAGTTTCAGGACAAATTCCTACAGGTTGGACTTCCCACGAGAAAAAAGCTACTCAAGGATGCGCGATTTTATTTTTGGGAAGATCCGAGCTGTTTCACCAAGGACAAGATCAAATTCTCCGACGATGCGCCCCCGAGAGCGAGCAACGGCATCCTAGAATTCTGCCACGCAAAACCAGGAGGGGGTCACTACTCGGCCAAGGTAACAGCTCATAAGATTGTTGAATCGGGTTTCTTTTGGCCTACATTATTTCATGACGCGCAGAAATTTTATAACAGTTGTTTAGCATGCCAAGCATCCATCAATATCAATAGGAAAGATAGAATGCCCCTACAACCCATCTTAGAAGTGGAAATATTTGATTTATGGGGAATTGATTTTATGGGTCCATTTCCTAGTTCTAACGGTTATGAATACATCTTGATGGCTGTTGACTACGTCTCCAAATGGGTAGAAGCCATTCCCTCCAAAACCAATGACAGTAAGGTAGTGACCAATTTTATTGAAAAACACATTTTTTATAGATATGGATGCCCACGAGCGATCATTAGTGATGGAGGTTCACACTTCACAAATTACAACTTTAGGAATCTCCTCAAAAAGTTTGGTGTTCATCATCGAGTCACTACCCCATATCATCCTCAAGCCAATGGACAAGTTGAATTGTGCAATAGAGAGGTGAAGAAAATTTTGAGGAAAATAGTGCGTCCAGATGGGAAAGATTGGTCCAGGAAGCTAGACGAGGCGTTATGGGCTTATAGGACAGCTTACAAAACCCCTCTCGGCATGTCTCCCTTCCGCCTTATCTTTGGCAAAGCTTGTCACCTACCACTTGAGTTAGAACACAAGGCCCTTTGGGCTATTAGAAAACTCAACCTAGATTTGGATAGAGCCGCCGAGCATAGACTTCTTCAATTGAATGAGTTGGAAGAGTTAAGAAATGAGGCTTATGAGAATTCAAAGATTTATAAAGCCAAGATGAAGATGTTTCATGACAAGAGCTTGAGGAGAAGAATTTTTGTGGAGAATCAACAAGTATGGCTTTACAACTCTCGACTAAAACTCTTTCCAGGTAAATTGAAAACGCGATGGGATGGTCCTTCCTTGTTCAACAGGTTTTTGAGAATGGAGCCGCATAATTTTAGATCCTACGTCTCAAAGACGATTCACTGTGAACGGGCAACGGCTCAAACCCTACTTAGAAGAAGAAGATCTTCACAGCCCCATGAATATTACGTTAGAAAAGCCATCGCATGATAGCTCATGATCCGATTAGTTTTTGTTTTTACTACATTTCATATTCTCTCTGCTTGATTACTTTCCTTGTTTTGTTTTTGTTTCTGCTTTTTGTTTCTGTTCTCGTGCAGCCACTCCGATCCACGCCCACCTAACACGCCACTGACAACACGCATGCTGATCGCTGCCCTTCCTTCCATGGTTTGGTATTCCTTTCTCCTTTCTCTCATTTATGATTTGTCATGTAGGAACATGCCTTTATTGAGGGGGAGGGAGTACATTTACATGCATTATCCATGAAATTTTTTTCGTTTTTGCATTCACAAACCATGGATATTTGATGATCTTAGGAGATGATTGTCCAATGATATGCATGATAATTCGATTCTTTTCAAAAGGGTAGAAATGCAAGAGTGGCCAGCTAGGGAATCCTAGGTGAAGTAAGCCTAGCTAGGTGCACTACGATCCATACCACGACGGTCGTATCTATTACCATTATACTTCTCTCACCTCACCATCCACCTCGGGTTGAGTTAGCACTTACATGCACGAAAATTTTTAGCTTTAGTGGAGAGTAGGGTTAGTGTTAGCTCATTGGCAGTATTATTATGACGTGAGTGAAGCTCCCTGACCCATGAAGGATACATAACTTCGTCGGGGGAATAAGCTGCCGGTCTACTAAGGACGGCACATGGGTAGTGGATAAGCGCCACCAAACTATCAAGTGAAAGCTGCACTACGCATAAACAAGCAAAAGCTTGCATCATAGTACTAAAGTTGATTGTCATCAAAAATGACCAACAAGCAGCAAATGCCAAATAAAATAAAGGTGGAAAAGCTGTCTCCCGTGTTTGAGCCGATGCTACTATAGCCATAGTATTGAGCTAGCATTAATGCCACTCTCTACGCCTGCTCAGTAGTGCGCTTGGGGTGTTAACTCGATCTTATTCCATATACTATGTACTTACTATATGTACTCCATAGATCATGTGCACTTAGTTGAGGTTTAAGGCTGAGATAGATCCTAAATTTCTTCTACGCTGGTCAATTTTAATTGCTGAAAATACTCCTTGAGAAGAGCATGAATCAAAGTTATCGGAAGTCAAAACTCACCTTGAGATCATCTTTTATTCTCACCTGCATGTCATTACTAAGGGACTAGTAATGATCTAAGTTAGGGTGTTTGATGACTCTAAAATATGTCATCAAATAATCAAGTTCTCAAGTTTAAATTCATTACAATTATCTTGTGAATTCATGCTAAGTTCATGCATATGTATTGTTTTATGAACATTAACCCCACTTGATTCTTTGAATCAAGTGGAATATATTTAACGCTTTATGGCTAGTGAACATTCAGAAACAGGTTAAGAAGATCAAGGAAGAGAGGAGGATCAACATAAGTGGGCAAAAATTCAAGTGGCAAAATTACGAAAATGCCCTGGGCATGACTTAAGAGAAAACCTATAAATACTCTCTTGAGAGAGGAGTTTAGGTGTTCAGAATTTTCTAAGGAAACTAGGGCTTGGAGAAGAGGATTTCTGCACCTCCAGGAGCTGATGAGCTTTTGGAGTTGGAGAGGAAGAACAGACTGAAGATAGCTTGGATTGAAGAACCACGCCGCCGCAAGGACGTGACACCCGACGTGGGGAAATCGCAAGCTTCAGCCCTGTAATCCTCTCTTCTCAGACAATTTTGGTTGCTGGAAGAGTCACAAGATCTTCCAATGTTTCCAACTGAGGATTGTTTCGCTTAGATTTGATTTCAGTTTAAACTTTGTTCCTTTGTTGTTCAAATCGTCTTCCCCAAATCTTCCAAAAGAACAGAACTCTCCGCATCTCCTCCACGCCGTGTGCAGCAAAGCCGCCAGGCGCAGCAGTGCAGCAAGACGCAGCGCGCACCGCAACCAGCACGCAGGCGCACACAGCACAGCGGCCACAAGGCAGTACGGCAACAGCTGCAAGACAGGCACGCGCCAAGAAGCCGCAGCGCAGCCGCAAGACAGCCGCGCAAGGCAGCCGCGCAGCCGCGGCAGTCAGCAGGCAGCACGCGCTACGCAAGACAGCCGCGACGCAGCACGCAGCAGCGCATCGCCGCAAGACAAGACGCAGCACGCAATCGCTGCAGCAGACGCACGCAGCCGCAGCACGCAGCGCAGTAGCACGCCGCGCAGCACGCTGTTGCGCAGGCATTCCGCGCATAGGCAGCCACCGCGCCGCATAGTCAGCGCGCAGAGGCCGCCAGCACGCAACACCTGCGCCGCAGGTTGTCCCCGACGTTAGGTGTTCGATCCTTTGCCCCAAAGGGCAAGGATCTGTCTACAGAAATTCTCCAGACGGCTTGATTAAGTTGCACTTTAACGCACTGAAAAGGAATTTCCTGCTGTTTTCTTTTGCTCCTGTGGATCGACCCTCACCGCCTCTAACTTGTGAGGTTTATAAATTCGTTGAATAAGCTTAATCCTCACACATGTTACTGATAAATAACCAGTAAAAAAACACAGTAAAATTGAGCTTATCAACTGCGCCGTCGCCGCGCCGCGGAGCCGCCTTCCGTGCCCACGCCGCTAGGGCTGCCGCTGCGCTGCCCGCCGTTCGAGCCGCGCTGATGCCGCGCCGCTGCCGATCAGCCGCGCTGCCGACCGCGCGACTCGCCTGCGCGACTAGCAGGGCCACCAGCTACGCGACCTGGTCGCACCGCCGCGGTGCCTGCCCGACCGCCGCCAGCCGCGCCGGCGGTGCTGCGCCGTTCCTGCTGCCGCGCGAGCGCCGTGCGGCGTTGCCACCTGCCGCGCCGAGCCGACCGTGAGTGCGACCTGCTCGACCGACGCGCCGCAAGCACAACTGCCGGGTCCGCCGGGTGATTGCACCGTGAGTCCGCATCGATCGTCATCGCCGAGCTGCGCCTCGCGCGCCGCCCCTGCTCTTGCTGCTGCACTGCTGCTGCTGCGCCCGGTCGCCTCCCCTTGTCACGTGCTCGTGATTGGCATACTCCTTCACCAGCGGCTCCTCTCGTGGAAGCTCCTCCTCGAATCAACCGTCGCCCCGCGACGTATGTACCTTGCTACCCTCGCTTCTTCGGTCCTTATTTCTTACAGTACTCTTTCGTATTGCCTCCACCGCGCTCGGGTTAGATAGGTGAGTGAGACAGATTGAGAGAACGACGAAACAAAGAGGAGCGTCTTACCTCTCCGGTACGAGTCGGGACGCCCCGACGCGTGTGAGCATTCCAGTGGGAGTTACCCCATTCGACGGCGTGCGCGCCCTCGACCCACCTCGGACGACTTGGAGGGCTGGTTCGACCCAGCTTGGCGACCCCGTCCCCGCTCTAGGTTGGCTCTCATAGATTGTCGGCGCATTGCACGTACCATAGTAGGACCATCATCCTCGTTATCGTCATACATACATTTTTGTTCTCCGCATATCCATCGGTTGACGTCGTGGACGTGAACCGATTAGTTAGTGATACGACACCGAGTCCCTACCCTCGGTGACGGTCGGACACCGTTGAGACGACGTCCGGCATCAGGAAGATCCTTATAGGATGAATCTCCCTCCTTACACATGATCACAACGTGATGTAATGATGAACATGAAGGATAAAATCAAAACGACGAATGGGACAAAGACGTAAAGATGATGATACTGTGTCCATTACCCGGTGTATTTGAATCCGGGTGTGCGTACCATCGCCTTAGCTTGTCGAGCTGGCTAAACACGAACGGCTGGTGCTGTTGTGCGCGACGGTGACGTCTCCGTAGACGTATTCAAGGCTGCGGTCGCGGCTGCGCCATCACCAAGTCAAACCAAATGACTTGGTCACCCCTGACCGAGTCGCATTGGTTGATCGGTGGACTCAGTCAACCAAGACCGAGTCAAAGAAGTTGACTTGGTCAACTAGGACCGAGTTGATGTGATTGACTCAGTCAACCAGGACCGATTTGAGCCGGATGTCTTGGTCCACCATGACTGAGTCGAACCGGTTGGTTCGGTCACCCATGATCAAGCCTAACCGGTTGCCTTGGTCAACCATGACCGAGGTCAATCGTGATCGAGCCGAACTGGGTGACACACTCAACCGTGACCAAGCTGAACCGGTCAGCTTGGTCATCGAAGAACGAGTCAACTCAGTCACCTCGGCTGACTGGGTCAATGCCAAGCTGACCCATAGCGTGGAGGACCACAACGCAACGCAGACAAAAGGACAGGCGCCTAACTAAAAACAAGCTGAACGAGTACCACTAAGGACATGGGTGGCGAAAGTGGCGGGAACTACACACATGGGCGCTACACACACGACTACTACACCTCCGCTCCCCAAACTCACACTTCCCCTCCATTATGATGATTCGACACCCAAACAGGGGTACACTGATTTGGAGGGTATGCGCATAGTAACATTCTCCAAGGAGGAGGTCTCGCGGATGGCAGCACCATTTGCCTACACATTGATAGGGCGATTCACTACGAAACGCCCACTCATTGACGATATTACGAGGGTATACTTAGCATCGGGGTAGTTCCTCGGCCTGGTGGTTATTGGCACACGCAACCATCGGAGTGTCTTTATTTGCTTCCAATTGGAAGATGACTTTCGGAAGGCCTGGAGTCGAACGACACGGACGATCAATGGCTCCACCATGCACACATATCACTAGACGGCTGAACAAACGAGTACAACCCGAGAGCATTATCCTCACTCCATGGCGGTGTGGATAGGCTTCCTAGGGCAACGGCCCCATCTCTTCACGCACATTGCTCTTGAATCTCTAGCTGGTGCAGTTGGAACATTTATATGTCTTGATAGAGACATACATTTGTTTAATCGCCCAGCATATGCTCAGGTATGTGTCGAGATAGATCTCCTTGAGCCCATTCGCCGCATGATACTCATTAGGAACGGAGACGAGTTGATCCGTCAGCTGATCGTGTATGAGAACCTCCCACAATTCTGTACACACTGTACCCTCCTTGGCCATACTCTTCATACGTGCCGCCAAAAGGCGTCACGAACCACCCCAACTCCCATGGTGGAGTACCTTCCTCCTTTGCCGTGTAATGATTATATACTAGCAGTTAGGCCCACTACCCATGACCGTCGCCCTACCCAAAGGCCACCCTAGACCACCTGTCATATCCCTATCTTGCAGGGAGTGCCTAGTGTTCCGCCCCCATAGGTTCCCCTGTTGGCCAAGCCAGTCCCGGCCAAGCTTGGCCTGCCTTCATCACAGTGGATGAAGAAGGTTGCTAACAAGCAACCTCCAACCCTAACCCCAGAGACATCTACTACTAGAGCTCGCACAGGCAAAGGTAAGGGGATAAGGGCCCCCCTTACCTCAAATACCTTTGCCTTATTAGACGTGCCATTGAGCCACAATGGAGATTGCACGGAGGTCGTGCATACCCACTCCACTATACCATCCCCTCGTCCTCCATCCTCGAGTTCCTTCCACGCACCTCAACCTTCCCCGCCCTCACATCATCGCCCCTTCACACCCATTCCCACCCTAGCACCTTCCACATCATCCCCTCCCCATCCATCTTCGCCTCGCTCCCTTCCCCCTAGATCCCCTCCACCTGGCTCCCCCCATCCCGCTCATCTTTCGCCAACAATACCCACCCCTTCTCCTCGCTCACCACCCACCTCTCCACCGTGCCTTCCACCCATCCCCATCCCTAACATATCAGCCCACCGTATCCACACTCCCCCCCCCACCACCTGATATACTTACCGTCTTACTCGACGTCCAACCATCACATATACCTTTTGAGTGTGAGGACTGCATGACTAATCGTCGAGCCCCACTCCCTAGTTCTGAGGATACATGTGGAGATACTAGCGGCCACTCCTCCATAGGAGAGGAGGACGATACCACCTCCCTCTCTAAAGAGTCAGACGTGGACACTCCCCCGCTACCAGGTCATGACTTGGATACCCCGGATACACGTCGCATCTATAACACCCGATCTACGGTGCGTTATGCGAGTCGATAGTTTTATGATATCAAGTTTTGTTTGGAATTGTAGAGGGATCGGTAACCCTCTAACTCAGTCACATCTCCTCTCCCTAGTCAATACGTACAAACTCGGAATAGTTGGACTTATTGAACCGATGATCACCTCGGATTGCTCCCATTCCACTGCGAGGAAACTCGGAATAAATCATGTTTACTGTCAACCTTCGAATAAGCTTTGGCTTTTTTGGAAGCAGGACTATTCCTTGGAACTACTAACTTAAGGGACCCAGTACGCCACTTTTGACGTACCGTCCTCCCGAAGCCCTATAGGCTTTCTATAGTCTATGCCTTGCATTGGCACTTAGTGCGGGAAGCCCTCTTGGGGGAACTCGCTTCACATATTCATTCTTCCTCAAAGTTTGTTGACCTCCCTTGCTTTCTAGCTGGGAATTTCAACTGCATAGGGGCAGTCAGCAAACGTCAGGGAGGTGGCCTACCTAGGCCAAGTTCAATGCATGTGTTCAACAATTTTATCCACCAGAGATCACTGGTGGAGCCTCCCACTATCGGAGAGAAGTGGACTTCATGTAGTCAACGTCAAGCCGATGCGCGTATGTACCAACAGTTCGACCGTTTTTTCACCAATAGCACGGCGTTGATGCAGTGCACCATCGTGATTGAGATCCTACTAAGATATTATTCGGATCACTCACCAATCTTCCTTCTCCCGAACTCAAGTGATCGTGTTCGCCGCCCCCATTCTGCTTCCAGGCATGTGGTTAAAGCATAATGACTTTCATTGTTTTGTACACAGCTATTGGCATGGAACGATCTCGACATCACCTATGGAGAACTTCAGCTATCGCTTGAGGAATCTAAAATTCCACCTGAAATGGTGGAATCGACATGTCTTTGGAGACGTCCATGCACCAGTCGAAGCATTCAAGATGGAATTAGCTACCGTCGAGCGATAGTTGCAAGATATCTGGATGGACGAGATGGGAGAGTGCCAAGTTAGACTGAAGGAGCAGCTTAAGGACGCCATGTGGCGCCAGGAGATTTTTTTCTAGCTCCAGAAATTGCTTATCCAATGGCTACGAGAAGGTGGTAGAAACACATTTTCTTTCATGCCTCAATTCGTCACAGAGCCAGGCCCAATTATACGACTCTACTAGAGACGGATAATCAGGACCCCGCCTAGTTAGCAGATGCAAGAGTGGTGTTTTACCGCTTGCTCCTATCCTACAACCAACTATGGTGAGTAAGGACCTTCTCGCCTCTATCCCTCACTTGGTGACCAACTAAGAAAGCGCCCTCCTCACAGCCCTACCCACTCGAGCAGAGATCAAGGAGGTCGTTTTTTCCTTGGCTATGAACAAAGCCCCCGGATCGGATGGATTCTCAACAGAACTCTACACGGGTTGTTGGGACATCGTAGGCACTGATTTGGCGCTCGCTATCAAGGGCGTGTTTACGCGCAAAGTCTTCCCTCGTAGTTAGAAATCTACTTTTTTGGCGCTCATACCAAAAGTGGCTCTTCCAACTACCTTCCGAGACTTTCGCCCCATTGGTCTTTGTAATGTATGCTACAAAGTTGCATCACAATTCATTACAAATAGACTAGGGAACCTCCTTGAGCGACTCATCTCGCCTGAGCAGTGTGGTTTTGTCAAGGGTCGAAAGATCCATAACAACATCATGCTCGTTCAGGAGCTAGCCAATCCTTGGACACTCATATTCTGGGCTCAAATGTCATCATCAAACTGGATATGGGGAAGGCCTTTGATCGAGTCGAATGGAAGGCCTAGTGTTGCGCCGCTTTGGGTTCACTAATGTGTTCATTGATCTTGTCAATGCTTGCATAAAAGAGAATCACTTCTCTCTTTTGATGGATGGAAACTCAACTGACTGAACACAGCAAGGCGATACTATATCACCTACCCTTTTCATATTGATGGAAGATGTCTTCAGCTGATCGCTCACCCGTGCGATTGAACACGGCCTCATCCAACTGTATTTTATGAAAAGGGGGTGTCTGATGCTCTCACATTCTCTATTTGCAAACGATGCCATCCTCTTCCTCAATGGATCTAAAAAATCGATTAAGGAACTTATGAGTGTCCTCACGACATACGAAGAGTAAATGCCTCGAAGAGTAGTTTTATAGTTGGTCCTTCGACTACTATAAAGCTCTCTCAAATCATCCAGCACTATACTCGCTACTCATGAGGATGTCTTCCTTTTGAATATCTTGGATGTCCTATCTTTTGGGACCCGCGAGGCATCATTACTTTGATACCTTGTTGTGTAAACTCCGAAAGAAACTAGAGGGATGGAAACTTTATTTATTGTCACCAAGCGGATGTATCCAACTTATTCAACACATCCCCATGAGTATCCCATTGCACACCCTGGCAGTTCATTCAGTGTCTTCTACGATTTCTGCTTAGTGGAACGACTATGCGCACGTTTCTTATGGTCAGGTCACCTTGAGGGAGAGCACCGCCACCATTGGGTTTCTTGGGAAAAAGCATGTCGGCCAACGGATGAGGGGGTTATAAGGATGAGACGCCTTGCGGATGTCCAGGAGATGCTCCAAAAGAAGCTCATATGGCATTTGCACACCACATACTCACTATTGGGTTGTTTCATTTATGCCAAGTATGGCCAGTGGGCCCATCGGGAGGATGATATTCGAGGTCCTTGGTGATGGCAAACTTGGCAGCGCCACTGGCCTTAGCTTGCCGAGGTCACCCGCTAGCACATTAGACGAGGAGAGATTAGTGCCTGGATCAATACCTGGCAAGTGGATGAACCACTCGCGCACCATCCACAGTTTTTCCTACATGAAGTGCGACTAACAATGGCTCAATTGCTTATGGGCAACACGCAACACCTACTAGAGCAGCATGGCCTCCCTTCAGACACGCTACCTGAGGTCTAGAGTACCACAATCGGGTCTACGCCCGACTTTGCCATTTGGACGCTCACACCCGAAGGAGCATACTCGTGCAAATCTTTATGGGAGCATTTTCGCGAGAAATCACCCATCCATCACTGGGGTCGCCGCATCTGGCATCCAGCGATCCCTCCTTGAGTCTCCTTTTTCCTCTGGAGACTCTTGCATCGTAGCCTACCGACCGATGATCGAGTGACCCGAATAGGTTATTCTCTCAGTTCCCGCTGCCACTGCTGTCCCACAGCCCCACATACTGAGACCATGGATCATCTTTTCTTTCATAGTGAGAAAGCACTTGCATGCTGGCACCAAATCACATACCATTAGCATCCACTACCTCATGCTACAATGACCCTGTTTGACAGTTTTGGCAGGGTGTTTCTCTCGCCAACACACTCTAAGTGAAGCCCCATTATATACATCACCATAGCTTATCTGCTATGGGAGATACGGAAAGGGCAAAACTCTTTTCATTTTGTAGGATCGCCCATGCGCTCCGTGGATATCATGCGTCGAGTGAGGTTGTGGATCAGGCGCATCCACCATCTTCTTCCCCCTCGAACTGGCAAATCAGCACTCCCGTGCAACTTCCTCTGCTCTTGGGGCATTCCGGTGACCCCGGCCCCTACACGCATTCAGTACCAGGTTGTTTATTAGCTGCCACCGCCAATCGGCATACTTAAATTGAATGCGGATGGTACGGCCAAAGGGAACTTAGGGCTCGCGGGAGGGGGGGGTATCCTTCGGGACCATATAGGGAGCATTCTTTTTGCATTTTCTTCTTTCTATGATGTACAAACTAATACAGTAGCCGAAGCTATGGCACTACGTGATGGTCTACTCCTCTATGAGGAGCGAAACCTCCACAGTATTGTCGTAGAACCGGACTCACAAGTGTTAGTCGACATGCTTCGCGTAGGTACATGCTCCCAATGGCGGCTCTATCGCATAGGGCAGGACATCATGCGGTTCCGTCCTCGCACAACTAGCTTTTGAAGTCAGCTGTGAGAGGGCAACCACACAGCAAATGCTCTTGCTAACCTAACGTAGGGCGACTAAGGAATGGATAACTGTAGTACGGGGAATGTTGCGAATGGATGGACGGCGATAGATGGGTTGGATATTGGAGGGATAAAACAGCCCACAGAAATACACGCGGTTGGATTCAGACTTTAAAACCGATGAAAAACTAGTGGTGCAGCACTGACCCTTGTCGAGGGTGGGAGTACTGTCTTCACCCCACCGCGACGATGCCTAAGCACCGAAATCAATATCCGAATTCGCATCACAAAGAAACACTCGAAAGAGAGAGATGAAGTGGGAAATACAAACCAAATCTAATTCAGACGGTGGTGGAAACTTCTTGAGAAAATACTAGACGAAGAACACTTTCGACACCAAAGAGTTCAGGCATACCTCAGCACCGTAATGCTTGAAGAGGATGCGGCAAATTCTGATCGTGGCGAAGCTGGGCGAATCCGAGCGTTGAGCGGCCCACTAGATGAAGGAGTGTGGGCGTTCCGGGCGTTGGACGGCCCTGGTAGTGAGTTGATGTTGTGGTCGCAGATTCAGGCATAGGCAGATACCCGCGCATGCGAAGCGCGCGTAGGGTGCGCAGAGCGGACGAAACGCGCAGAGCGCGTGGAGCAGCGCGCGTGGGCACTGAGCGTGCGGAGCGCACAGAGCGCACAAAGAGCGTAGAGGGTGAGCAACGCACCCACGCTCGAAGCGTCGGACGACATTGACGACGACCGGCGTCGGTGGCACAAGCATGCGCTGGGGCAATGAACTCGTCCACGGGAGTCTTCCCATGCGGTCGACAGCCTACGACCATCTCTTCCTGGTAATCATCGAGAGGGGACTCGCCGCGGGAAGGCGGTGAGTCGTGTGGGGAAATCGATGGGTCACGAGAGGAGCTAGTGGGGTCTCGTGGTCCGGACGACTCGGGACACCCGTATCAACTGGTGCAGTCCGCGCGGCTTCGATAGGCGGTGGTATCAAACCAGCTACTGGTGTCACGAGACGATGCTCTGAGAGGGCAGTAGCGTTGCCTCTCTTGTCGGGTGATGGTTCTGAACGTCGCGGGGAGGTAGAACCTCTGCGTTGAGCTCTCCGGCTCGATTGCGTCTCTATGGCCATCCCTAGGGAATCCTATATGTGATGCAGGATAGACGTCGTTGACATCCTACGGAGGGAGCGTGGTCCATTCGTCCTTCTCTGAGGACAGTGATCTTTGACGGCACGTCCCGCTTTCGCTGGGGGGGCGTCGCGAAATGGTCCTGCGCGGGTCCTCAATTCGTTGGGGATGAAAGGAGTCTCTATCTTCACGTGGTCGACGCTCCACGGATAGTCATTGAGGCGCTGGTGGGCCCGACTACCAGTGGGTAGAGCGGTCAACCGGCCGAATGATGAGAATGGCAGCGGCGGCGGAGGCATTGAGCGGCAAGTAGTGGCTGCGACAGCGACGGTGTCGAGCAGGGACAGCAGCGGTGAGCGGCGGCGGCGGGGAGCGGTGACGGCGGATAGGGTTACCGACACCTCGGGGCGCAGATGTGCGGTGCCTCGGGCACGGCTGGAGCTGGCCCATTAGGCCGATAGGCCCATTGGGCTGGTCGGCTGAGCTGGGGTGCGCGGTGGCGCGGCCTAGCTCAACGACTGGGCGCGGGGCGGTTCGACGAGGGTCGGCTGCGCGGGTGGCATTGACGCGAAAGGCGGCGAGGCAGCGAGGCGGCGCGGGGCGCGGCGGGGCGGCTGATAAGCTAAATTAATGCTATCTTAAACTCTACAGTCACTTTCTCCCAATCCATGATCGTCCTCGCCGTTACTAAAAACGGTCTTCCTAGAATAATAGGAGCTAAATTAATGCTTCCTGAAATTTTTACGTCAGTGACTATAAAATCTACAGGAATTTAACAATTTTCTACAGTAATCATGACGTCCGTCAGTCTTCCTTCAGGTTGCCTAACAGTTCCTTCGGTTAGGAGTAGGTCCATATGGATTTCTTCAAGCTCCCCAAAGCCATATTCCTCGTATAAGGCCGTAGGAATGATGCTAATGCTCGCTCCCGTATCTAATAAAACTTTCGAAAAAAAATTTCCTCCTATCTCACATGTGATGAAAGGGGCACCTAGATCCCTCATTTTGATAGGGATGTCGTTAAAAATACTAGAAGCATTTTCTGAAAGTTTTACTACCTCCCTAGTTTTTCTAGTAGTGCAAGAATCCTTAAGATATTTCTTAAGAGAGGGTGCACACCTAAGCATGTCTTCCACTATGACAGTCATGGTGGCCTTTTTAAAGTTTTCTAATAACCTGTTTTCATAATCATGCACAGGTTTTTTTCTATTAAGAGCAGAGGGGTAAGGCACCTCTTGCCCGCTAGTAGAAGGTAGAGGTTCTTTCGCATAGGAAAGATCCTCTTCTTCTTCCCCCCTTGGCTCATTTATCTTTCTAGAATTCTCTGTAGAATTCTGATAAGGATCTTGAAGTTCTTTTCCACTTCTCAATTTTTAGATTGCTAGAACTTCAGGATCTTCCTCCTTCATCTCATCATGTTCAGAATGTTGTACATGGTGTAGGTTGCATGGGTTTATCATAGGTTTAGTGGGAAATCTGTTAGATGTGCAAGGAGATTCTGTAGGTGTACCTTGATGCTCAGAAGGTCCAGGCCTGAAGCTCTCCAGCAGCTTCCTCATTTGCTATTGGGAATTCAGCATCTGCTTCGTGTGGAATTCCATCATCACTTGGATTCGCATCTCCATCTCCGCCCGCAACTTCTGATTTTGCTTCTCTATCATGTCTGAAATGACAGGGATTAGGGTAGACAAAACAGTGTGGGTCTGAGATGGAACCTGATACTGCTGCTGGGGGCTAGACTGGAACTTCTTTCTTTGTTGAAATTGGGGCTGAATTGCAGGCTTGTTTCCTTGGTGGAAGCTCTCTCCGTTTTGAAAATTTGCCTTTTTTTGTCCTGCCCATGGTTGTTGTTGGTTGAAGGCTTTCAGTTCTTTTTCCATGGCTTGGCAAGCCCCATCTTCATGATCTCTGCTGAAACAGAGAGAGCAGATTTTAGCTTTAATGATGGGGGGCTTACCTAGAAAGACATTGTTCAAGGTGGAGGTGAGCTCCTCCAATTTCTGGTTAGTCTCCCTTAGGCCTGCTTGTAGCTCCACCTCCTTAGCATTGACCTGCAGAACTCCTGCTCTCTTGGGTTGCAGGTTTCTCCCATTTTGGCTTGCCCCAATCTCCTGCAGATCAGTTTCTGCAACTCTCTCCAAAATATCAAAAACTTCGTCCTCATATGCCGTATAAAATGTTCCCTCGGAGGCTAAGTTAACCTTATTTTTCATGAAATCTGATAAAGATTCATAGAAAATTTGAGCTAACTGACAGTGGTCAATTCCATGATGAGGGCATTTCCTCAAGAGGTCATTGAACCTCTCCCATGATTCACTAAAGGCCTCGCCCTCATGGGGATGGAAATTATGGATTTCTCGCCGATAAAAATTAGTTTCGGAGAGAGGGTAAAATTTCTGCAGAAATTTTCCCTGCATCTCTTCCCAAGAGTTGAAAGTAATTCCTAAATTACGATACCAGGAAAACGCTTTATCTTTTAACGTCAAAGGAAAATATTTCATTTTAAGCATTTCTGTAGATAATCCTAGAATGTTTTGAGATGAGCATCTAATCTGGAAATCATCAAGGAATTCTAGAGGGTTTTGAGCAGGTAATCCATTAAATTCAGGTAGAGAGTGTATCAATGCATTGTCATACCTGAACATGATACCCTCACCTATGTTCAGGTTCACATCTGTTTGCCGTAGGCTTCCGAAGGGTGTTGACCTGTCCAGCATGGTTCTCCTTCTCTCCTGCTGGTGGTGTCCTTCTTCTGCCATGGTTTCCTACTGATTTTCAGGTTCTAAGACTGTAGATTCTGGAGTTGTGTCTCTTGCAACGTTCTCTGTAGACTCCTCACCAGCCTTTGAATGTGTCACTACCATAGAACTTCAGCAGAAAGTTAGAAAGACAGTAAGCTGAGGATTTTCAAGTCCTGCAGCTTTAGGAGAATGAGTAAAGAATAACTGAAAAGACAGAAAAAAATCTACTACTGTAATACCGTGCTCCCCAGCAACGGCGCCAATTGATAAGCTCAAATTTTGGGTGTTTTTACTGGTTATTTATCAGTTAAATCGTGTGAGGATTGAGCTTATGCAACAATACTTATAACCTCACAGCCTTAGGGCAAGTAAGGGTCGATCCACAGGGAGCAGAGAAAACAGCAGAAAATTCTTTTCAGTTTACTATAGATTATCAGTTCAAGATTTTTAATTGCAGCTTTAATGTTCAGTTAAACTAACCTCAATTAAGTTCTACAAATTATTCTTTGTAAAACTTAACTGAACAGAGCCGTCAGTAGAGAATTTCCTGCTGACGGTGTGCTCTTGCCCTTTGAGGCAAACGAGAAAACACCTTGCGCGCAGGTGCGGTCTGTGCGCAGGTGAATGCTCACGCACAGGGTTGCTGCCCGTGCGCAAGTGCTACCTGTGCACAGGATGGCTTCCCTATGCGCAGGCTGCTGCTTGCGCACAGCGCGGCTGCCTGTGCGCAGGCAGCTAACTGCGCGTGGGGTTGCTTGCCTACGTGCGGGATGGCTGGCCTGTGCGCAGGCAGTTACCTGCGCGCAGGCACGGCCTGGGCAGCTCGCAGCTAGCTGCGCGCAGCCTCTGCTGCGTGCGGCGGTGCTGCGCGCGGCCTTGGCTGCGTGCGGCGGTGCTGCACGCGGCCTTGGTTGAGTGCAACAGTGCTGTGCGCGGCCTTGGCTGCGTGCGGCGTTGCTACGCACGGCCTTGGCTGCAAGAAGCTCGGCCTGCTGGCAACCTAAGCGGTGGCCTGGGTTGCTAGCTGCCTAGGCCCTCCTGTAGGAGTCAATTTCACAGAATTTGCTGAAGAACAGTTTAGGTTTTCAGAAAAACGAGAGGGAAAATAAATCTGAACAAACAAAGAACTCAAAGATCAAACTAGAAGATGAACAATCTCGTTTGGAACAACAGGGAGGTACCACTCAGCACCTTCCCCTCCAACCTCGATTGTCTTTGTAGGGAGAGGATGCACCAACTAAAACTGAAACTCTCACACCACCTTGTGTCATGCCCTTCCGGCAAGATGACGATCATCGTGCTCCAGCTTCAATGCTCATCAGGCTTGGAGGGTCTGCAGAAATCCTTCCTCTCCAAGCCCTAGCTTCCTTGAGAGAAATTATGGACAACATACAATGAGCCCTTAAGAGGCTATTTATACGGTGCATTGACGTGAGTCACCGCGGAAGGGGGAGCCCAGGCTCCAAGCATGGAGCTTGGAGGTGACAACCGGGCCGGCGTTCACAGGCCATTGGGTGCTCGCCGTGAGCGGGGAGGCTTGACGGGAGGCGTCGTGCATAGCGTGAAGGCGCTAGGCACAAAATCAGGAGTGGGCACAACAGGGTGCACCAGCGGCGGGTTCGGGGTGATGTGGAAGGCAAGTTGCAAAGCAAGCGAACAGCGTGGGTGACCTCCGTCGCAGCCGAGGCCTAGGTTGCGAAGGCGCCTCCTTCGGTGCAATGACCGTCTTGATGCCGACGGCCCATGACGCAACGAGGCAGGGCGACGGCCGGAGCGCTGATAGTATGCTCGTCGGCGGTGGCGGCTCAAGCACGATGGGCGCGAGCGGCAACGGCGGACGCTTCCAGTAGCTCTCTTCCATTCCTCTTCTCTCGCCCTCTCCTTCTTTCTCCTTCTCCTTCCCTTCTTCCTTCTGGGGTCGCAACCCTAACTCTCAACGAGGAAACTTCAGCTTTCAAAATTCAACGAAGGGTGTAGTTTAGGGCACCCTTCTTCCCTTATATGGGGGAGAAGTGGGTGGCCCCTTAGACCAAAAGAGAAAGCAGATACCGACCTAGAACCTAGAAGAAAAGCGGACGAAGGAGAAGAACAACGAAATGACGAGGATGGGGGGGAGGGGAAATCCTTATAGGATGAACCTCCCTCCTTACACATGATCATCACGAGTCAGAAAACGACGAAAGAAGATCAAAACCAAAATGACGAAAAAACAAAGACGTAAAGACAAAGATAAGGTATTCGTTACCTGGGGTATTTGAATCTGAGCGTGCGTACCGTCGCCTCGGCTTGTCGAGCGGGCTGAACACGGACGGCTGGTGCGATCGAGGACGACGGTGATTTCTCCAAAGACGTTTCTGGGGCTGCAGTGGGAGCTGCGCCCCCACACACTCGACACCAAGTCCCACTTCTCAGCGATGGTAGGACCTCATTTTCGACGTCATCGTGCATTAATCGGCGCACGCAACCACCGGAGTATCTTCATTCGCTTCCAAGTAGAAGCTGACTTTAGGAGGTCTTGGAGTCAAATTACGTGGACGATCAGTGGCTCCATCATGGATATCTATCACTAGATAGCTGAATAGACGAGCACGCGAGAGCACTGTCCTCATTCCGTGCCGGTATGGATAGGTTTCCCAGGGCTACGGCCACATCTCTTCATGCCCACTGCTCTTGAATATTTTGCTGGCATAGTTGGAACATTTATACGTCTCGATAAAGATGTAGAATTGTTCAATCGCCCGGGAAATGTGCGGGTATATGTCGAGATAGATCTCCTTGAGCCTATTCACCTCATGATACTCATTTAGAACGGAGATGAGTTGATTCATCAACCCATTGTGTATGAGAACCTTCAACAGTTCTGTACACACTGTACCTTCCTTGGCCATACTATCCATGCGTGCCACCAAAAGGCGTCACTGACCGCCTCAACTCCCATGGAGGAGTACCTCCTCCCTTTGTCGTACAACGATTATATACTAGCCATCAACCACACTACACATGACCGCCACCCTACCCGTAGGCCACCACTGAGCACCCGTCCAACCACTATATCGCAGGGTGTGCCTACTGTCTCGTCCTCATGGGACTCCATGTCGGCTAAGCCGGTATCGGCTAAGCCTGGCCCGATAGCCCCGTAGTGGGTGAAGAAGGGCGCTAATAAGCGCCCTCCAACCCTCACCGTAGAGATATCTACTACTAGTACTCGATCAGGCAAAGGTCAAGAGATACGAGCCCCACTTACCTCAAACTCCTTTGCCTTACTAGATGTACTAGGGAGACATGAGGGAGAGTGCACAGAGGTCAAGCATATCCACTCCACTATACCATCCCCCCGTCCTTCATCTTCGGGTTCCTCCCTAGCACCTCGACCTACATCGCCCTCTCATAGTCTACCATCCCAACCCCCTCTCACACCTACCCCTCTTTTAGCACCTACCCCACCACCCCTGCCTACCTCCACCACCCACTTCACACCCTCCCACTGACCTTCATTTCCATCATCCCTCCCCCCTAGCTCCATCCCGCCTCACTCCCGTAACCCTTGCTCCCCTCCCCCCCGCCCTCCTCCACCTTTCTCCCGTCCCCCTTGCACCCTCCCCCTCGCCCCCCTCCATCTCACTTCCCTCCACCCAGCTCACCGGCCATTACCATCCCTAGATTACCGGCCCACCCTAGCCGCACTCCCCCCCCCCACCATATATACTCACCTCCTTGCCCGACCTCCACCCATCACATATACCTTTTGAGCGGGAGGACTGCTTGACTAATGCTCAAGCCCCGCTCCCTAGTTCAGAGGAACCCTGTGGAGAGACTAGCGGCCACGCCGCCACAAGCGAGGAGGATGATGTCACCTTCCTCTCAGAGGAGTCAAACATGGACACTCCTTGGTGGCGCGGCACCGTCCAACACAGTAGAGTCATCACGCCAGGAGCCAGCACCGTCATCGAGCCCGCCACCGATACGTGTCCAGCCGACATGACGAGCCGCAGCATCGACGCGCAACCACAAGTTCAAATATTCAGCGTGAAAGCACGCCGCCTTCGGAGCCTTTTGACTTACTCGTTTCTTACTTTCCCTTTCATTGCTTTTCGTCTTTATCATTTTGTCGTTGTAGCGAGGGGAAGAACCCATATGAGGATATCTTCCCCTCCCATCTATCTAGTGGGCCTGACAAGTCCTACTTTTCTTTCCTTTATTTATTTTCTCACCCCTTTTTGTAGTTAAGGGGCCCATTTATCCCCTTATATAAGGGAAGGGTGGGCGCCCCTCACAAACACTCTTGATTTTCATTAAAAAGTTATAACGTTGGAATTCCAAGAGTCACAATCGTGAGAAGAGGAAGAAGAAGGAAGAAAAAGAAGAAAGAAGAAGAAAGAAGAAGAAGAAGAACGACGAAGAAGAAGGAAGAAGAAGAGGAAGGAGGAGAAAAGAAGAAGACGAAAGAGAGAAGAGAAAGGGGAGGAGGACGCCGACCCGACCGACATGCCTGGAGTCCCGCCGCCTGCTGCCCGAATGCCACGGCCAAACACCGCCCTGCCCAGAGCGCCGCTGCTTGCTGCCCGACGCCGCCGCTGTCGTACCCGCCTTTGGCCGCCACCGCCGCGCACAGCTGTCGCCGTCATCGCACCGTCGCTTGTCGCTCCAACGGCCACCACCCGTCACCACGCCACTGTGCCCATGCCTGTCCGGCGCCCCATGACGCCTTGCGCTCTGCCATGCCGCGTCAAGAGCCGCCACACACGCGCTGCCGCTATGGGCACTCCGCCGTGCCACGCCGGACGCCGCTACCCACCATTGTCCTGCGCTGCGTCAACTCCGAGCCTACCCCGCTGGCCGTGAACTGATGACTCTAAAATATGTCATCAAATAATCAAGTTCTTAAGTTTAAATTCATTACAATTATCTTGTGAATTCATGCTAAGTTCATGCATATGTATTGTTTTATGAAATCACTAACCCCACTTGATTCTTTGAATCAAGTGGAATATATTTAACATTTTATGGCTAGTGAACATTCAGAAACAGGTTAAGAAGATCAAGGAAGAGAGGAGGATCAACAGAAGTGGGCAAAAATTCGAAGTGGAAAAAATTACGAAAATGCCCCTGGGCATGACTTAAGAGAAAACCTATAAATACTCTCTTGAGAGAGGAGTTTAGGTTGTTCAGAATTTTCTCTAAGGAAACTAGGGCTTGGAGAAGAGGATTTCTGCACCCTCCAGGAGCTGATGAGCTTTTGGAGTTGGAGAGGAAGAACAGACTGAAGATAGCTTGGATTGAAGAACCACGCCTCGCCGCAAGGACGTGACACCCGACGTGGGGAAATCTCAAGCTTCAGCCCTGTAATCCCTCTCTTCTCAGACAATTTTGGTTGGGTTGGAAGAGTCACAAGATCTTCCAATGTTTTCCAACTGAGGATTGTTTCGTTTTAGAT
Organism: Wolffia australiana; assembly: GCF_029677425.1. Classification (NCBI taxonomy): domain Eukaryota; kingdom Viridiplantae; phylum Streptophyta; class Magnoliopsida; order Alismatales; family Araceae; genus Wolffia; species Wolffia australiana. Next base: position 3,242,541 of record NC_135851.1, on the reverse strand, counting down.
TTGATTTCAGTTGAGCTTTGTTTCTTTCTTGTTCTGATCATCCTCCCCAAACCTCCCCAAAAATCCCTTTGATATAGCAGAACCACTGCGCGCAGCAGCACCGCCGCGCGCATCAGCACCGCCGCGCGCCGCAACGCAGCAGCGCCGCGCAGCAACGCCGCCAAGACGCAGCGCGCACGCGCAGCAGCTGCGCGCGCAGCAACGCCGCCGCACGCAGCAGCGCCGCGCAGCAGCACCGCCGGCGCCATAATGCCGCCGCGACGCAGCAGCATCACGCGCAGCCACGCCAAGACGCAACAGCACTGCTGCACGCAGCAGCATCGCGCGCAGCAACGCCGCACGCAGCAGCGCCGCGCGCAGCAGCGTCGGGCGCAGCCATGCCGCACGCAACAGCGCTGCTGCACGCAAACACCTTGCGCGCAGGTACCCTGCACGCAAGGTGTTTGATCCTTTGCCCCCAAGGGCAAAGGTGCTGTCTACAGAGAACTCCTCTGTAGACAGCCTCTATTAAGTTAAATCTTTAACTTAATCAGAGCAATAGCAGTTAAATCTTTCGACTAAGCTGGGAATTAAAGAGGAATTCTGTGATTTTCCTGAGGATCATTTAACAGAGTTTAATATTTATTTTAAATTGATAAGTGACATATCTATTGAATAAAGAAGGAAATTTCTGCTGTTTTCTCCTGCTCCCTGTGGATCGACCCTCACTCGCCTTATGCCGTGAGGTTTATAAATTTGTTGCACAAGCTCTGAACCTCACACGTGTGAACTGCTAAATAACCAGTAAAAATACATAAAATCTGAGCTTATCAACTGGCGCCGTTGCCGGGGAGCACGGTATTACAGTAGAAATTTTTGTTTTCTCTGAATCTACAGTTATCTCTCTAAACCTACAGTCATTTTTGTGAATCTACAGTCATTTTTGTTGATTTTTCTAGAGCTGCAGGACTTGACAATCCTCAGCTCATTGTTATTCTAACCGTTTGTTGTAGATTTATGGTAGTAACACGCTCAGGAGCTGGTGAAAAGTCTGCAGAGAAAGACATTAGAGACGCCACTCCGGATTCTACAGTGACAGAACCAGAAATTCAGTAGAGAAATATGGCTGAAGAGATGCACCAGCAGAATGAGAGGAGGAGGACTATGCTGGATAGGTCCACACCGTCGGGAAGCTTGCGTCAAACCGATGTAAATCTGAACATCGGTGACGGTATTTCCTTTCGATATGACAATGCATTAATTCATTCCTTACCTAAATTTAATGGACTGCCTGCTCAAAACCCATTAGAATTCCTTGATGATTTCCACATTAGGTGTTCATCTCAAAACGTTCCAGGGATATCTACAGAAATTTTAAAAATGAAATATTTTCCTCTAACCTTAAAAGATAAAGCATTTTCCTGGTACCGCAATTTAGGAATCACTTTTAATTCATGGGAAGAGATGCAGGGAAAATTTCTGCAGAAATTTTACCCTCTCTCCAAAACTAACTTTTATAGAAGGGAAATTCACAACTTCCATCCTCATGATGGTGAGGCGTTTAGTGAATCATGGGAGAGGTTCAATGATCTGTTGAGCAAGTGCCCTCACCATGGAATTGAACAATGTCAACTAGCTCAGATATTTTATGAGTCTCTCTCTGATTTTATGAAAAACAAGGTAAACCTCGCCACGAGGGGAACGTTTTATACTGCATATGAGGATGAAGTTTTTGATATTTTGGAGAGAGTTGCAGAAACGGATTTGCAGGAGATTGGAGCCAATCAGAATGGGAGGAATGTGCAACCCAAGAGAGCAGGAGTTCTGCAGGTCAACGCCAAGGAGGAAGAGCTACAAGCGGGCCTAAGGGAGACCAACCAGAAATTGGAGGAGCTCACCTCTACCTTGAAGAATGTCTTCCTAGGTAACTCTCCCATCATTAAAGCTAAGATCTGCTCTCTCTGTTTTAGCAGGGAACATGAAGATGGAGCTTGCCAAGCCATGGAAGAAGAGGTGAAGGCTTTCAACCAGGCGCAACAACCGTGGGCGGGTCAAAAGCGGTCAAATTTCCAAAACGGAGAGGCCTTCCACCAAGGAAACAAGCTGGCAACTCAACCCCCGTTCTAGCAGAGACAACAATTCCAGCACAGGCCTCCACAACAGTATCAGGTTTCATCTCAAACTCAACCTGATTTCTCTACATTAACTCCCGTCATTTCAGATATGATCGAAAAGCAAAATCAAAAGTTGCGGGCGGAAATGGAGATGCGGATGCAAGTGATGATGGAGTTTCAAACGAAGCAAATGCTGGATGCTCAAGAGCAGATGAGGAAGATGCTAGAAAGCCTCAGACCTGTCCAACCTGAACACCAAGGTATACCGTTAGATTCTCCTTGCACATCTTATAAACTTCCCACGAAACCGTTCATCAATCCATGCAACTTGCATCATGTGCAGCATTCCATTCATGATGAGACGAATAGAGATGATCCTGAGGTTCTAGCCATCTCAAAATTGAGAAATGGGAAAGAACTTCAGGATCCCTATCGGACTTCTACAGAGAATTCTAAGAAGGGAACCGAACCACAAGAGGAAGAAGGAGAGGACCCCCCCTACCTGAAGGAGCCTCTACCTTCTACGAGTGGGCAGCATGTTCCCTACCCTTCCGCTTTAAATAGAAAAAAACCGATATTTGATTACGAAAACCGACTGCTAGAGAATTTTAGAAAAGCCACCATGACTGTTACTGTCGAAGATATGCTTAGGTGTGCACCTTCCCTAAAGAAGTACCTTAAGGACTCTTGCACCATTAAGAAGCCTAGGGAAGTGGTTAAATTATCTGAAAATGCCTCTAGCATTCTTAATGCCATCCCTATCAAAATGAGAGACCCGAGCCCTTTCATTACATGCGAAATAGGAGGAAACACCTTCTCTAAAGTTTTATTAGATACGGGAGCAAGCATAAGTATCATTCCGACCGCATTATATGAGGAGAGTGGGTTTGGAGAGTTGGAGGAAATTCATATGGACCTACTCTTAGCTGACGGTACTGTTAGGCAACCCGAGGGAAGGTTAACCGATATAATGATCACTGTCGAGAATTGTGAAAACCCTGTAGACTTTATAGTGACATATGTAAAGATATCGGGAGACATTAGTTTAGCTCCTATCATCTTAGGTAGACCATTCTTGGTTACGGCAAAAACGATTATGGATTGGGAGAAGGTGATGGTTGAGTTTAAAATTGGAATGGAGAGAGTTCAACTGGATATATCGAAAATGATGAAGTGTCCTGTAGGAAGCAATGAGGAGTTAAAATTGTGTGCAGAAGATGAAGGAGAGGATGTGGTTAAAGAATACTTGTCACAAGTAGAGGGTAGAGAGCTAGAGGGAGAGATCATAGACCCTCTTCGGTAGAGGTAGGGCCAGAATTGAAACCTTTGCCCTCATCCTCAAATATGCATATCTAGATGAGCAGAAAATCCTACCGGTAATCATATCTTCATCACTATCCTCTGAACAGGAAAAGGACTTGCTAGAGGTACTTAGGAGCATAGAAATGCCATAGGTTGGACCTTTGATGATATTAGAGGAATTCCATCTTTGATCTGTGAACATAGGATATTTTTAGAAGAGGAAGCAAAACCTTGTAGAGAGCATCAAAGGAGACTCAACCCTTACATGAGAGAAGTTCTTGAGAAAGAAGTGATTAAGTGGTTGAATGCAGGAATAATTTATGCTATATCCGACAGTAGATGGGTGAGTCCTGTACACATGGTACCAAAGAAATCTGGAATTACCGTAGAAGTGAACGAAAAAGGGGAAGAGGTGCAGAAAAGATTGACCACAAGGTGGAGGGTGTGCATTGATTACAGGAAATTAAATAAGGCGACAAAGAAGGATCACTACCCACTACCCTTCATAGATCAGATACTAGAAAAACTATCAGGGCAGCAATATTTTTGTTTTCTTGATGGTTATTCAGGATACAACCAAGTAAACATCCATCCTGATGATCAAGAGAAGACAACATTTACGAGTCCCGTAGGGACATATGCCTTTAGGCGTATGCCCTTCGGGTTATGCAATGCCCCCGCCACATTTCAGCGATGTATGAATGCCCTATTTTCTGATTTAGTAGGCGAATGTTTAGAAATATTTATGGATGATTTTTCAGTATTTGGATCTACCTTTGAGAACTGCCTCCTAAGCCTCACCAAAGTATTGAAGAGGTGCATTGAGTCCAACCTTGTCCTAAGTTGGGAAAAATCTCATTTCATGGTGCAGGATGGAGTAATGCTGGGACACACGGTCAGCAACCGTGGATTGGAAGTGGATAAGGCCAAAATCGAAATCATCCAGGGCCTTCCACCTCCAACCAACCTAAAAACCCTAGGGGTTTCCTCGGCCACGCGGGTTTCTATAGACGTTTTATCCTTGATTTTGCTAAAATTTCTAAACCTCTTACAAACCTTTTATCGTCTAAAAATAATGATTTTGAACTAACACTAGAGGCTAAAGATGCATTTTATAAATTGAAAGAAGCTTTGGTTAATGCGCCTATCCTGCAAGGGCCCGATTGGACCCTTCCTTTTGAACTAATGTGCGACGCTTCTGATTTTGCAGTAGGTGCAGTGTTAGGCCAAAGAATTGATAAGAAACCCGTGGTGATCTACTACGCCAGCAGGACCTTAGTGGACGCACAACTGAATTACACCACCACCGAAAAGGAGCTGCTGGCCATTATTTTTTTGTAGTAGCCGACCATCTCTCACGAATCATAGGCGCCCCACCTGAACAAATTAACGATGCATTTCCTGATGAATTTGTCCTAATTGCACAAGGAACATTCATTCCTTGGTATGCACATATTGTCAATTTTTTAGTTTCAGGACAAATTCCTACAGGTTGGACTTCCCACGAGAGGAAAAAACTACTCAAGGATGCGCGATTTTATTTTTGGGAAGGTCCGGAGCTGTTTCACCAAGGATAAGATCAAATTCTCCGACGATGCATCCCCGAGAGCGAGCAACGAAGCATCCTAGAATTCTGCCACGCAAAACCAGGAGGGGGTCACTACTCGGCCAAGGTAACAGCTCATAAGATTGTTGAATCGGATTTCTTTTGGCCTACATTATTTCATGACGCGCAGAAATTTTATAACAGTTGTTTAGCATGCCAACCATCCATCAATATCAATAGGAAAGATAGAATGCCTGATAAGCCAAAAATAGGGGTGAAAATTACGCAAAATTGTTAGCCCTTGTCGTTGTGAATTTTTGGCTTATGCAATAAAATTTATAAAACTCTACTTAATATGTATAGTGATAAGTATGAGTGTCGTCCAAGGGAGGCAAGTAGGAATTTCAATTTGATTTTATTTTTGGTATTTTAGATCCTAATTAGAGTGAATTTGATCTTCAATGAGGATCAAGTCACCCTAATTAGGTGAGAATTTAGAGAGGGGGGTAGAAGATATGAGATGAAAAGAAGAAATGTGGGCTCTAGATTGAATTAATTGATCCAATTGGATGGATCAAAGAATTCAATTAGAGAGGTTGGAAGAAATTTTTGATTTAAGTTTTGGTTGGTTTTGAGAATTTGCTAAATCAGAAATAAAAAGGGAAATCTTAATCTCCTAAGAATTAAAACTAAATTTTTTAGAGTTTTCTTTTGGAATGCAATTGAATGCCAAGGTAAATCCCTCAATTTCTCCTCTCAATCCTAATCAGGGCTTGTACATGCCGCTCAAGCCAAGCGATTTAGAAGTTCAGATCAGAATAGAGATGAAGAAACAAACAACTTAACCTAATTCATTCAAAATGCATAAAAGTTCAAATACAATAAAGGAAAAAAAGTACCAGATAACTTGATCCAAGCTAGAGCTCCTCCCTGTCTTGCAGCTGTGATAGAGCACCATCCAGAATGGGCTCCCCCCCTCGAAATTTAGCTTTATACTTAGGTTATAGGGTAAAAATCACCATTTTACCCCGTTTAGTACTTAATATTTATCTATCAATGTAGGCTACATCTGAATGATCTAACTGCACAGATAGAAAGAGGGGATCAAGATGAACAGATCCATAAAAAAATCATCTCAATCGGACTTCAGGATCAAAAGTTATTAATAAATCAATTTTAAACCAATTTAATCCATTGGATTTAAAATTGATTTATTTATTAGTTTCGTTTTTAAACACGCAATGACGTGTCGCTCTCTCATTGGCTGGCGATTTTGAATCCTCCTTTTGCAGAAAAGTCCTTAAAAGCTTGGAATTGCTTTTGACGCGCCCAAAAGTAATTGCGTATATGCCCTTGCGCACTCTCTCCTCCGATTTCTCCTAAAACATTAAAAATATATATTAAAAATTGCAATAAAACCCTGAATGATTTTAAATAGGATCTTTACGCCTGCCGTGGCAACCGAGAGTTGTTCAGGGTCTTTTGCAACGTAAACGCTGCAAAAGGCCCCAAAAAGTCTAGAAATTGCATAAATATATTTTTTTTCTCTTATAAATATGCCCTTTTTTCATAGAATAAATGCATTTCTTCTTGAAATAAATCCCAGAAAATTCCTAAAAATTCGTAAAAAATTCTAGAAAATTTTAGAAAATTAATTCCCATGTTGATAAATGTCGAAATAAACTTTTGAATGTGCCATTTTCATCCAAAAATAATTATTTCGAGCTTCAATAAATCCTTAAAAATTCATATAATTAACAGAAAATTAGGGAAAAATCAGAAATTACTTGGAAGCATTATTTTTGTGTAAATATATGATAACAACCCAAATTGAAGCCTTTTAAATGCATAAATCATGCTAATAACATGAAATAAAGACCGAAATTAGGGTGTTATCATATACCCCCCTACTTAGACATTGCTAGTCCCTTAGCAACATCTATGTACTTTGCTGAATTATCATCTCTTTCATCCTGTAAGTTAGACAACAAGTGTGGGAAGTGTTAAGTGTATCAATCACAAGCCGAACTAAAACACTAAATGACATTTTGAGCTCCGACCTTTTCAGGAATGTGGGGTTTTGCTCTCCTTGGCTTGGATGCCTAAGTGGATGAGAAGGGAGTGTACTTGTTTCTAGGTATAACGCTATACCCCTCAGGTAAACTCTCTCCACTCATGTGCAGCTGGCCTCACATCTCTAGCGAGCAAGATCACTCTCTCCCGGGGTGACGGCCACCTAGTACTTGCCTCTCCATTAGCCTTTTCTCTTTCCTAAGAATAGAAGAAGCCATTTCCTCGTCCTGTTGAGCACAGAATATTGAACACAACGAGAATAATATATGATAGAGTTGTGATGGGGGAGAATGAGACTTTGTGAAAGAATTAGGGTGAGCATGAACAATGAGAGATTTATGGTCCAACGGGTGCTGTGCTACCTTGGATAACCTACTCCCAAGATTTTTAGAGGAAGTGAGGGAGATAGAAGAGATGAGACCAATGTGATGATATAGAGAATAAAGACCATCTTGCCCTAAATTGAAAGTCAAAACCAGAAATGGTGCAAGTCAAACCCCTCCTTTCTCTTTGTCTTCTTCTCATTCCTCTTGTCTTTTTTTTTTTCTTTTTTTTTTTCAAACTCCTTTTTTTTTCGCTTCTTTTTTTTTTTTTTTTTTGTATATCAAACAAAGAGGATAACAACAAATGAAACACTTTCCATGACTTGAATGGTTTTTTAAATATTTTATCACAACTAGCATGAGTGTCATAACAATCACATTGGTCTATGGAGAAGCGATAGAAGAACGAGATTTAGATGATGCAGAGCGAATTATTGACAGAAAAGATACAAAGAGGCAGTATCGTAGTGATACCGTGGAAAGGGATATAGACGTACTTGGGAGATAAGCATATCCTCATAGCGGAAGCAAGGTGGTGAAGTCAAGTTGTGATGGATATGGCGTGAAGCGTGGAACAATAAGGTGAATGAAGTGGTGGATTCCGTGCATAGGACTCGGAGAATGGCTGCTCACTATTTTGGAATGAAAGTAGGCTAATGGGGAGACGAAATGCATAAGTGGGATCGGCTATTAGAGTTGATGGAATGGGGCTCTCAGTTCACTCACTCCCTTTGAAGCATAGAGCTTCTACCCTTGACTTTCCATCATCTAATCACCTACTAGACACTCTCCCCAATTTGAAATTGAACCCACATTGCTCAAAATCACGTGTTCCACCTCTATCATGCTCATGATCCGCTCTAGGAGCTTAACTTCTCTACACATGTTCCCAAACCATTGGATGAAAATTTCTGATTCATCTAGAGGCATGTTAATTATTTTTATAGGCAGGTTCAATTCATATAATATTCCTCAAAACTAAATGTATAAGTCATAGTTGACCAGTTTAAATGAACTAGCTCCCCCCCCTTCTAAAACATGCATGGTCCTCAATGCATAACTAAGAAAATAATGAAAATAAAAATTGAGGGAGAGAATGGCAAACAGTGGGGATGGACGTGTGGCTCGCCGTTGAGATGATAGATATAAAATCCTGAAATAAGTTGTGTTGCATCGCATCATGATTGCTCCAACTTGGTCAACATCCTGATAAAAAACACAACAACACAACTGATAGAGGTTGCACATGAAAAAAAATATTTGAAGTCTTTAAACATAGAAATTGAAGAGAGAATTCAAGTTGAGGACTTGGGTCCTAAAAGATCAGGTTGTGGACAAATCTTCAAAACCGCTCCCTTATGGTAAGGTTGCATCCCTTGATTCCTCCTTCATGTGGGTTCTACCTACTTGGTACAGCTAAAGAAATAGGAAAAATATAAAGGAGAACTGGAAAAGGATCCCAGTTCCCATTAGAAAAAGCAGAATAAATCGAACTAAAGATCGTCTCAATCATAAAGCTAAACTCAAAGGACTTTGTATGAGAAACTCAATTCCCATGTGTACATACCTATATTTAAGAATAGGTTTCCTTGTAATTTTGGTCCACAAATGTAAAACATTTAAGAGATCAAATGCAAAGAAAACGTTACTAGAAGATTGCCATTTCAATTCAAATAAATGATCACGCCAATCTGTAAAAAGAATTTTGCATAAGAAAGGTTCAACCTCAACTTCATCACAAATTTTTTTCATCCTTGTCCTAGGTTGAAATTTAAATAATTCATTTGGCGTATTGCAAAGTTCTTTTTCCATTTCTATATCCATCCATACCATCCTCATGGAAGCCTTCAAATTGCTATTTTCCTTCACATGATTTCTGTCATCAAGAAACAACATGTAGATGTTAGAGATTATTTCATCCACTTCTTCCATTGAGATCCTTGATTCCCCAAAATTATCCTTGCACAATTTTCCAAAAGAATCATGTCTTGAAAATTCTTTCATTTCTTCTCCATTCCTATTATATATGGGTTTACATACAATTCCAGTACATAGTGCTTCTGGAAATGGAATAGGAGGTTGATACTCTTCCAAATGAGGATGGGTGTTTGCAAACTGAACTTCCTCATCTCTTTCCATCTTTTCTCGCATGTCATCCTGAAAATTTAACTTAGAAGCATCTGATTGTGATTCCTCATACCCATATATTTCCTCTTCATAAAAATGTAAATTCAAGATTTCAGAAATCTCCATCTTAATAATTTTCATTTTTCTGAGAAAATAATCTTCCTCGGGGACCACTTTCTGCTAATAAATCCTTCAAAAATTTACAAATATCTTTCTCCATATGTAAGATCCTTAAGAAGTATTCTCCTTTCATGAAAATCATTTGTTTTAGTAGGAAACCCTCTAATCATATCATGAAGTAGACTCATTTTGGAAAGACATTCATGTTTGAAAACATCCTCATATTCAAGAAAATAATTCATCATAAACTGGTCACTCTCTTCGGAGTCATCAAGTTGAGAAATTTTCTGTTGAATCCTTTCAAACTCATTAACAAACACATGATGCTCGTTGGAAAATGAAGATGATGCATTTTGCAATGAAATTGTAGAGGAAAGTACTAAAGATGGTGATTGCCCCCACTCATAGTGTGGATATTCCAAAGGGGATATGGCATGAGTGTGGAAGCCATGATTGTGGTTATTATGACGAGAAAATTTAGGGGTCGTCACCTCACTAGATTTAGGATAATATGAATGCTCATAAAGATTGGGGAAGGCCTCATTTGAATGGTCACAATCATACGTATAAGGATTGATGCCACAATAATTTTTTTCATCATGATGCCAGGAATCTCCAAGATCAAGAAAATATTCACATTGTGAATTTTCATAAAGACAATGATCATGGTGATAATTTTGATGCAACTCATAATAATAAGAACTTTTTCCATCATAGTGAGACATGGTTGCTTCATATGCTTAAAAAAAAAAAAAAATTATCTATTGTAAGCAATACAATGTAGTGCAATAATAAAAATTAGATGAATACTAAGCACTTTAGAGAAAATTAAACCAAAATCGATTTTGAAAATTTTAAAGCACTCAATTGATAGAAATGATTACCAATTGAATTTCCTTAGCGTTGCTTCCCCGGCAACGGCGCCAATTGATAAGCCAAAAATAGTGAAAATTACGCAAAATTTTTAGCCCTTGTCGTTGTGAATTTTTGGCTTATGCAATAAAATTTATAAAACTCTACTTAATATGTATAGTGATAAGTATGAGTGTCGTCCAAGGGAGGCAAGTAGGAATTTCAATTTGATTTTATTTTTGGTATTTTAGATCCTAATTAGAGTGAATTTGATCTTCAATGAGGATCAAGTCACCCTAATTAGGTGAGAATTTAGAGAGGGGGGTAGAAGATATGAGATGAAAAGAAGAAATGTGGGCTCTAGATTGAATTAATTGATCCAATTGGATGGATCAAAGAATTCAATTAGAGAGGTTGGAAGAAATTTTTGATTTAAGTTTTGGTTGGTTTTGAGAATTTGCTAAATCAGAAATAAAAAGGGAAATCTTAATCTCCTAAGAATTAAAACTAAATTTTTTAGAGTTTTCTTTTGGAATGCAATTGAATGCCAAGGTAAATCCCTCAATTTCTCCTCTCAATCCTAATCAGGGCTTGTACATGCCGCTCAAGCCAAGCGATTTAGAAGTTCAGATCAGAATAGAGATGAAGAAACAAACAACTTAACCTAATTCATTCAAAATGCATAAAAGTTCAAATACAATAAAGGAAAAAAAGTACCAGATAACTTGATCCAAGCTAGAGCTCCTCCCTGTCTTGCAGCTGTGATAGAGCACCATCCAGAATGGGCTCCCCCCCTCGAAATTTAGCTTTTATACTTAGGTTATAGGGTAAAAATCACCATTTTACCCCCGTTTAGTACTTAATATTTATCTATCAATGTAGGCTACATCTGAATGATCTAACCGTACAGATAGAAAGAGGGGATCAAGATGAACAGATCCATAAAAAAATCATCTCAATCGGACTTCAGGATCAAAAGTTATTAATAAATCAATTTTAAACCAATTTAATCCATTGGATTTAAAATTGATTTATTTATTAGTTTCGTTTTTAAACACGCAATGACGTGTCGCTCTCTCATTGGCTGGCGCATTTTGAATCCTCCTTTTTGCAGAAAAGTCCTTAAAAAGCTTGGAATTGCTTTTGGACGCCGCCCAAAAGTAATTGCGTATATGCCCCTTGCGCACTCTCTCTCCTCCGATTTCTCCTAAAACATTAAAAATATATATTAAAAATTGCAATAAAACCCTGAATGATTTTAAATAGGATCTTTACGCCTGCCGTGGCAACCGAGAGCTGTTTTCAGGGTCTTTTTGCAACGAAACGTTGCAAAAAGGCCCCAAAAAGTCTAGAAATTGCATAAATATATTTTTTTTCTCTTATAAATATGCCCTTTTTTCATAGAATAAATGCATTTCTTCTTGAAATAAATCCCAGAAAATTCCTAAAAATTCGTAAAAAATTCTAGAAAATTTTAGAAAATTCCCTGATTAATTCCCATGTTGATAAATGTCGAAATAAACTTTTTAATGTGCCATTTTCATCCAAAAATAATTATTTCGAGCTTCAATAAATCCTTAAAAATTCATATAATTAACAGAAAATTAGGGAAAAATCAGAAATTACTTAGAAGTATTATTTTTGTGTAAATATATGATAACAACCCAAATTTAAGCCTTTTAAATGCATAAATCATGCTAATAACATGAAATAAAGACCGAAATTAGGGTGTTATCAATGCCCCTACAACCCATCTTAGAAGTAGAAATATTTGATTTATGGGGAATTGATTTTATGGGTCCATTTCCTAGTTCTAACGGTTATGAATACATCTTGATGGCTATTGACTACGTCTCCAAATGGGTAGAAGTCATTCCCTCCAAAACCAATGACAGTAAGGTAGTGACCAATTTTATTGAAAAACACATTTTTTATAGATATGGATACCCACGAGCGATCATTAGTGATGGAGGTTCACACTTCACAAATTACAACTTTAGGAATCTCCTCAAAAAGTTTGGTGTCCATCATCGAGTCACTACCCCATATCATCCTCAAGCCAATGGACAAGTTGAATTGTGCAATAGAGAGGTGAAGAAAATTTTGAGAAAAATAGTGCGTCCAGATGGGAAAGATTGGTCTAGGAAGCTAGACGAGGCGTTATGGGCTTATAGGACAGCTTACAAAACCCCTCTCGGCATGTCTCCCTTCCGCCTTATCTTTGGCAAAGTTTGTCACCTACCACTTGAGTTAGAACACGAGGCCCTTTGGGCTATTAGAAAACTCAACCTAGATTTGGATAGAGCCGGCAAGCATAGACTTCTTCAATTGAATGAGTTGGAAGAGTTAAGAAATGAGGCTTATGAGAATTCGAAGATTTATAAAGCCAAGATGAAGATGTTTCATGACAAGAGCTTGAGGAGAAGAATTTTTGTGGAGAATCAAAAAGTATGGCTTTACAACTCTAGACTAAAACTCTTTCCAGGTAAATTGAAAACGCGATGGGATGGTCCCTTCCTTGTTCAGCAGGTTTTTGAGAATGGAGCCGTTACAATTTTAGATCCTACGTCTCAAAGACGATTCACTGTGAACGGGCAACGGCTCAAACCCTACTTAGAAGAAGATCTTCACAGCCCCATGAATATTACGTTAGAAAAGCCATCGCATGATAGGTCATGATCCGACTAGTTTTTGTTTTTACTATATTTCATATTCTCTCTGCTTGGTTATTTTCCTTGTTTTGTTTTTTGTTTTCTGCGTTTTTGTTTCTGTTCTCGTGTGCAGCCACTCCGATCCACGCCCACCTAACACGTCAGTGGACAACACGCATGCTGATCGCCGCCCTTCCTTCCATGGTTTGGTATTCCTTTCTCCTTTCTCTCATTTATGATTTGTCATGTAGGAACATGCCTTTTATTGAGAGGGGGGGGGAGTACATTTACATGCACTATCCATAAAAAAATTTTCATTTTTGCATTCACAAACCATGGATATTTGATGATCTTAGGAGATGATTGTCCAATGATATGCATGATAATTTGATTCTTTTCAAAAGGGTAGAAATGCAAAAGTGGCCAGCTAGGGAATCCTAGGTGAAGTAAGCCTAGCTAGGTGCACTACGATCCATACCACTACAGTCATATCTATTACCATTATACTTCTCTCACCTCACCATCCACCTCGGGTTGAGTTAGCACTTACATGCACGAAACTTTTTAGCTTTAGTGGAGAGTAGGGTTAGTGTTAGCTCATTGGCAGTATTATTATGACGTGAGTGAAGCTCCCTGACCCATGAAGGATACATAACTTCGTCGGGGGAATAAGCTGCCGGTCTACTAAGGACGGCACATGGGTAGTGGATAAGCGCCACCAAACTATAAAGTGAAAGCTGCACTGTGATGACTCTAAAATATGCCATCAAATAATCAAGTTCTTAAGTTTAAATTCATTACAATTATCTTGTGAATTCATGCTAAGTTCATGCATATGTATTGTTTTATGAAATCACTAACCCCACTTGATTCTTTGAATCAAGTGGAATATATTTAACATTTTATGGCTAGTGAACATTCAGAAACAGGTTAAGAAGATCAAGGAAGAGAGGAGGCTCAAGAGAAGTGGGCAAAAATTCGAAGTGGAAAAAATTACGAAAATGCCCCTGGGCATGACTTAAGAGAAAACCTATAAATACTCTCTTGAGAGAGGAGTTTAGGTTGTTCAGAATTTTCTCTAAGGAAACTAGGGCTTGGAGAAGTGGATTTCTGCACCCTCCAGGAGCTGATGAGCTTTTGGAGTTGGAGAGGAAGAACAGACTGAAGATAGCTTGGATTGAAGAACCACGCCTCGCCGCAAGGACGTGACACCCGACGTGGGGAAATCTCAAGCTTCAGCCCTGTAATCCCTCTCTTCTCAGACAATTTTGGTTGGGTTGGAAGAGTCACAAGATCTTCCAATGTTTTCCAACTGAGGATTGTTTCGATTTAGATTTGATTTCAGTTGAGCTTTGTTTCTTTCTTGTTCTGATCATCCTCCCCAAACCTCCCAAAAATCCCTTTGATATAGCAGAACCACTCGCGCAGCAGCACCGCCACAGCATCAGCACCGCCGCGCCGCAACGCAGCAGCGCAAGCGCAGCAACGCCGCCAAGACGCAGCAGCGCCGCAGCAGCGCCGCGCGCAGCAACGCCGCCGCAGCAGCGCCGCGCGCACTAACGCCGCCGACGCAGCAGCGCGCGCAGCAGCGCGCCGCGCGCAGCCACACGCACGCAACAGCTCTGCTGCACATAGTAGCGCCGCGCGCAGCAGCGCCGCGCGCAACAACACCGCCAAGATGCAACAGCGCTGCTGACGCAGCAGCGCCGCGCAGCAGCGCCGCGCGCGCAGCCACGCCAAGACGCACCAGCGCTGCTGCATGCAGCAGCGCCGCGCAGCCACGCCGCACGCGATAACGCCACAGACGCAAACACCTTGCGCGCAGGTACCCTGCGCGCAAGGTGTTTGATCCTTTGCCCCAAGGGCAAAGGGGCTGTCTACAGAGAACTCCTTCAGAGACAGCCTCTATTAAGTTAAATCTTTAACTTAATCAGAGCAATAGCAGTTAAATCTTTCGACTAAACTGGGAATTAAAGAGGAATTCTGTGATTTTCCTGAGGATCATTAAACAGAGTTTAATATTTATTTTAAATTGATAAGTGACATATCTATTGAATAAAGAAGGAAATTTCTGCTGTTTTCTCCTGCTCCCTGTGGATCGACCCTCACTCGCCTTACGCCGGGAGGTTTATAAATTTGTTGCATAAGCTCTGAACCTCACACGTGTGAACTGCTAAATAACCAGTAAAAAACACATAAAATCGGAGCTTATCATACACCCGCCTTGCACCCGCGCGGCGCTCGAGCGCGCTCATAGCCTGTTTTGTGCCTGCGCTGCGCTAACTTCTGCATGGCGCTAGTTCATTGTTCTGCGCCCGATGCCCCGTGCGCGCGCTACGACGCTTGACCCTCGTCCGCGCCCGACACGTCAACACTCTCTTCCGTGAGGCCTTCTCCTTTGCTACGCCCACGCCCCGCACCACACCTCGCTCCTGCACCAGCCTACGTCGGCACCATCGATCTAGCTGCTCTCTCCGGATTTCCATTGATATGAGATATCTGTCACCAGCACGACGAACGTACTCCCCAACCCTCTGTTCTTTACGTCTTTTACTTTCTTTAGTGCACTTTCGATTTCCCTCCTCCGCGCTCGGGTTAGATACAGGTGAGCGAGATAGGTTAAGAGAATGACGAATTTATACGAGAGTCTTACCTGCCCAGTATGAGTCAGGTTCTCCCGACGCGTGTGAGCATATCAGCGGGGTATCCCCGTTCGGCGACGTACTCACCCTCGACCCTCTCAGGCGAGGTTTGGGAGGTCTGCTTGACCTCACCAGAAGCGATCCCGTCATTCTCTGGAATGGCAACACCGCACTTCGGCGAACGCACGTACCATAGTAGGGCTTTCACGCATCATCGTCATCATCTACACCTGCCCATCAGCATTCTCGGACGACGCTGGCCTTCGTCGTCTGATTGAGATCTTGACGCTACCCTCGGTGTCGACCGGACGACGTCTTGACGATGTTCTACATCAAATTGGTACCAGAGCCCGGTTGTGGGTGCCCACAGCACGTCTCCGACTATGCATCCGCATTTAGTTGCATTCTCATCGCATCGTCTTTTTGAAAATTAATATAGGATTCCCAAGAATGGCCGTAGAGCCGCAATCCGCATGGATGGCACAACGCGGAGGTTTTACCTCCCCGCGACGAACCGAACCGTCGCACACGGGCGGCGCGGGGCGCGGCGGCGAGGCGGTGAGGCGCGCGCGGGCGCGTGGCGCGGGCGGCGAGGCGCGCGGCGCGCGGTGGTGCGGCGGCGCGGGCGCGGCGGCGGCGCGGGCGCGCGCGTGCGGCGGCGCGGCAGGCCGCGAGGCGGCGGCCCTGCAGAGACGCAGCCCGCGCAAGCGCCGCCCTAGGCAGTGGGGCTGTCCCATGCGGCGGGTGTCCGCCCCGTGCGGCGGCAACGGCCGTGTGCGAGGGCAGCGGCCGTGTGCGAGGGCGGTGCGCTCTGCGAGGGCGGCTGCCCGTGCGGTGGCGGCCGCCGCGTGCAAGGGCAGCTGCCTTGATGGCAAGCAGCGGCCCCGGCGGCAGCTCCGCAAGGTGGGGGCGGCCCCGTGGCCGTGCGACGGGGCTGCGATCGGAATCCCTGCAGGGCGGCCTGCGACAGCGGAGGTTGCGGCGGTGGCGGCTGCGGCCGCATAGGGTTTCGTCGGGTGAAACCAACGGAACAAGAAGGGGGTGGAACGGACGGGCGGCTGCCGCCCCGCCTGCTCCGCCCAACTCTCTCTCACCCTCTTTCTCTCTTCTTCTCACACGAAAACGGGATGGGATCTCTTCCAAAAATTCAACAAAGACTTGCTCTTGCTCTTACCCTAGGAGTCCTATATATAGGCCCCTTGGGTTACAAAGGAAAAACCCTAAGCGAAAACAGGAAATTTTAACCTAGACTTGGAAAAACAAAAAAAATAACTAGATAACTTGAGGGCTACGCCATCAATTCTCCCCCTCTTGGAGAACTCGACTCCGTCGAGTTTGTGGAAGACGGATTACCTTTGGCGGACTTGAAGAGGTCTAGGTGGAGTGATGGCCTCGTGCGGTAGTGTCTGCCTTTGTAGGTGTCTGTGGCTGTGCTTGGCAGCACGGCAGCGGCGGCATCAGGATCGGGTGGCGGCGTCTCTTGCGGCGGCCTCAACCGTGCGGTAGGTTGCATTCCATGGCAGCTTGCCCGTGGGCATTGTTAGCAGCAACGACTACGGCGACTGGCTCTTCTCCATCTACAGCGGACTCGAATTGTGACGGGCACTCGTCATCCCATTCGTCCGTCGGGTGAGCGCCCACAATTGGCTGTGATACCAGTTTGATGCATGACGGGTGTGGTCGACGTCCATTGACGGTAGCGTGGGTCCGCCTGTCCCTCTCGGGGACGTTTATCTTGGACTGCACGCCCCGCCTGTCGGTGGGTGTCCCAGAAAGGTCCTGCGCGGGTCCTCAATTCGTAGAAGCTGAGGGTGACCGTTCTCCACTCAGTCAACGCCCACGGGGTCATCGTAGAGGTATTGGGGGGCTTGACGACCGGTGGGCGGATAGGTTCAGCCGGCCGGATGGCAAAGACGGCGGCGAACAATACAACGGCTTACGGCAGCCGAGGGGCGCGACGCTACGAGGCGGCGCGGGGCGCGGAGGCGAGGCGGCGTGGCGGCGCAGCGAGGCAGCGAGGCGGTGGCCCCATGGCGAGATGCAGCCTCGCTGCGGTGGCGGCTGCCCTGGCGGCCGGGCTGTCCTGCAGCGACGGCGCCGATGCAAGGGCGGCGCCAGGCGAGGGCGGCTGCCCGGCGCGGCGGCGCTGCTGCGGCGGGCGACGGCGATCGCGCAGGCGGGCGGCTGCCCTGACGGCAAGCGGCGGCCCCGGCGGCAGCTACGCAAGATGGGGGCGGCCCCGTGGCCGTGCAACGGGGCTGCGACCGGAATCCCTCCGGGGCGGCCTGCGACGGCGGAGGTTGAGGTGGCGGCGGTTGCGGCGGCCGTGATTGCGGCCGCCTAGGGTTTCGTCGGGTGAAACCAACGGAACAAGAAGGGGGGGGGGTGGAACGGGACGGGCGGCCAAGCCGGCCCCGTTCCGTTCCGCCCAACTCTCTCTCACCCTCTTTCTCTCTTCTTCTCACACGAAAACGGGATGGGATCTCTTCCAAAAATTCAACAAAGACTTGCTCTTGCTCTTACCCTAGGAGTCCTATATATAGGCCCTTGGGTTACAAAGGAAAAACCCTAAGCGAAAACAGGAAATTTTAACCTAGACTTGGAAAAACAAAAAAAATAACTAGATTACTCGAGTTCTTCAGTGAGAAGCTGAATGACACCAAGCTGCGCTACTCCATGTACGACAAAGAGTTCTACGCCATCATACTGACCTTACGGCATTGGCGACACTACCTCTTATCTTCGGAGTTTGTCCTCTTTCTGGACCACGAGGCACTCAAATATCTGCACTCACAGCAGAAATTTAGCGACCGACACACCAGGTGGGTCGAGTACCTACAAGACTACACATTCGTCATCAAGCACAAGAAGGGCAAGGACAACGTTGTTGTCGACGCCCTTAGCCAGAGAGCCCACGTGCTGAACGTCATGAAGGTGACAGTCCTAGGATTCAAGACCATCCCAGACGGGTACGACAACTGCACAATTTGAGCTCGATCATCACCGAGGTCCTACGAGGCCTGTCCCACGATTATAGGGACTTCACTGTGATCCGTACCGTACCATCGCGACCACTGTGAACCGTACCGTACCATCATGAAGGTGATCATCGCCGAGTTCGCATACAACTCCTCGGTGAACCGTACCACCGGGTTGAGCCCCTTTGAGATCGCCTACGGCCAGGCACCCCATCGAACATTAGACCTAGCTCCCATAGATCTGCATGTTAGGGTTTCTAAAGACGGTCTTCCATTTGCCCAGCATATTTCTGCATTACATCATCGCATTCATGATACGATCACGCAGCAAAATGCATTGTACAAGCAAGCTGCCGACTTGCATCACCAACCCAGAAAATTTGACGTGGGAGACTTAGTGATGGTTAGACTTAGGCCAGAGAGGTACTCTCCTGGGATGGCTACGAAGCTGCATGCTCGTAGTGTCGGCACGTTCCCGATCCTGTGAAGAGTGGGCGACAACGCGTATGTCGTCGAGAGTCGCCCACTTGGGGAATAGGCTCTAAATTCAATGTGGCGGACCTAGCTCTGTATCAGGCCCCTTCTCACCCCCCAGACCCAGCCTCTTTAGACCCCATCAGCGTGAGTGAGTTTGCCGCGACCACTCCCCCGATTATTTCACTCGATAGGCACGAGGCAATCGATTGTGTACTACAGGAGGTAATTGACCATGCAAGGGAGGGGATATCGAGGAGGTTCCTGGTGCGGTGGGCAGGACGGACTTGCGCGGATGACATTTGGATATCAGAGGAGGAGCTCCCGCGCCTTCGGCCAGATCTGCTTCAACCGCTGTCGTTCACCCACTCTAACTCGCCGGTGTCGAGTCCTTTCCACCCCGGGAGGATTGATGGCGCGGCACCGTCCGACACAACAGAGTCATCACGGGAGGAGATAGCACCATCATCGAGCCCGCCACCAACACGAGTCCAGCCGACACGACGAGCCGCAACACCGACGCGCAACCCGGGTTCAAATATTCGGCGTGAAGGCACGGGAGGATTTGACTTACTCATTTCTTACTTTCCCTTTCATCGTTTTTTGTCTTTATCATTTTGTCGTTGTAGCGAGGGGAAGAACCCAAATGAGGATATCTTCCCCTCCAATCTATCTAGTGGGCCTGATAAGCCCTTCCACTTCTTTCCTTTATTTTATTTTCTCACCCCTTTTTGTAGTTATGGGGCCCATTTATCCCCCTATATAAGGGAGGGGTGGGCACCCCTCACAAACACTCCTGATTTTCATTAAAAAGTTAGAACGTTGGAATTCCAAGAGTCACGATCGTGAGAAGAGGAAGAAGAAGAAAGAAGAAGAAGAAGAGAGAAGAAGAAGACGAAAGAAGAATAAGAAGGAAGAAGAAGAGGAAGGAGTAGAAAAGAAGAGGAAGGAGAGAAGAGAAAGGGGAGGAGGAGGACACCGACCAGACTGACCTGCCTGGAGTCCCGCCACCTACTGCCTGAACGACGCCGCTGAACATCGCCCTGCCCAGAGCGCCACTGCTCGCTGCCCGATGCCGCCGCTGTCGTAACTGCCTTTGGCCGCCATCACCGCGCGCAGCTGCCGCCGTCATCCCGCCGTCGCTTGTCGCTCCAACGGCCACCACCCGTCGCCACGCCACTATGCCCATGCCTGTGAGGCACCCCATGACGCCTTGCGCTCTGCCACGCCGCGTCAAGAGCCGCCACACACGCGCTGCCGCTGTGGGCGCTCCGCCGCGCCACCCTAGACGCCGCTACCCGCCATTGTCCTGTGCCGCGTCAACTCTGAGCCTACCCCGCTGGCCTTGAACCCGGCTGCAGAACGCACCCCGCACTACACTCGCCTTGCACCCGCGCGCCCGAGCCCAGCACGTGCTTACAACCTGTTTTGTGCCCGCACTACGCTACCTTCTCCGTGGCGCTAGTTTATTGTTCTACGCCCGATGCCCCGTGCGCGTGATGCGACGCCCGACCCTCGTCCGCGCTCGACACGCCAACACTCTCTTCCGTGAGCCCTGCTCCTTTGCTACGCCCACGCCCCGCACCACACCCTCGCTCCTGCACCAGCCTACGTCTGCACCATCGATCTAGCTGCTCTCTCAGGGTCTCCATTGATAGGAGATATGCGTCGCCAGCATGACGAAGGTACTCCCCAACCCTCTGTTCTTTACGTCTCTTACTTTCTTCAGTGCACTTTCGATTTGCCTCCTCTGCGCTCGGGTTAGATATAGGTGAGTGAGACAGGTCAAGAAAATGACGAATTTATTCGAGAGTCTTACCTGCCCGGTACGAGTCAAGTTCTCCCGACGCGTGTGAGCATATCAGCGGGGTATCCCCGTTCGGCGACGTACTCGCCCTCGACCCTCTCGGGCGAAGTTCGAGAGATCTGTTTGACCTCACCAAAAGGGATCCCGTCATTCTCTGGAACGGCAACACCGCACTTCGGCGCATGCACGTACCATAGTAGGGCTTTCACGCATCATCGTCATCATCTACACCTGCCCATCAGCATTCTCGAACGACGCTGCCTGTCATCGTCCGATTGAGATCCTGATTTGATATCTAGCCGCTACCCTCGGTGTCAACTAGACGACGTCTGGCATCACTCCTGCTCTTCCAGATCATCACTCGGATACTCAAAATACACATCACATCTATAACACCCGATCGAGGTTGTGCCACGCGAGTCAATAGTTTTATGATTCCAAGCCTTGTTTGGAATTGTAGAGGGATCGCAAACCCTCTAACCCAATCACATCTCCTTTCCCTAGTCAATAAGTACAACTTAGGAATAGGGTGACTTATTGAACCGATGGTTACATTCCATTGCGGGGAAACTAGAAATGGATCAGGTTTATTGTCATCCCTAGAATAAGCTCTGGCTTTTTTGGAAGCTCCACTCAAAGCAATCAAGATGGAATTAGCTGCCGTCGAGCGACAATTCCAAGATGTCTAGATGGACGAGGTGGGAGAGCGCCACATTCGACTTAAGGAGTAGCTTGAAGATACTATGAGGCGCCTTGAGATCTTTTATCTCAAAAAATCATGTATCCAATGGCTATGAGAAGGTGATAGAAACACACGATTCTTTCACGCCACGATCCATCACAGAGCTAGGCCCAATTATACGACTCTACTAGAGACACATAATCAGGACCCCGCCCAGCTTGCAGACGCAGGAGTGGCATTTCACCGCTTGCTCCTATCCTCACAACCAACTGTGGTGAGTGAGGACCCTCTTGCCTCTATCCCTCACTTGGTGACCAACCAAGCCAGCACCCTCCTCACAGCACTACTCATTCAAGCAAAGATCAAGGAGGTCGTCTTTTCCCTAGCTAGGAACAAAGCCCCTGAAATGGATGGATTCTCAGTAGAATTCTATACGGCTTGTTAGGACATCGTGGACACAGATTTGGTGCTCGCTACCAAGGAGGTGTTTACGCGCAAAGTCTTCCCTCGTAGTTGGAAATCTACCTTTTTGGCACTTATACCAAAAGTGGCATTCCCAACTACCTTCTACGACTTTTGCCCCATTAGTCTTTGTAATGTATGCTACAAAGTTGCATCCAAAATCGTTACAAACAGACTAGGGAACCTTCTTGAGGGACTCATGTTGCCTGAGTAGTGTGGTTTTGTCAAGGGTCGACAGATCCATGACAACATCATGCTCGTTCAGGAGCTAGCCCAATCCTTGGATGCTCATATTCTGGGCTCAAATGTCATCGTCTAACTGGATATGGAGAATGCCTTTGATCGAGTTGAGTGGAATTTCCTCACCCTAGTGTTGCGGAGCTTTGGGTTCACTACCGAGTTGACGTAGGACGACTATGGGATGGACGATTTAGGGCGGATGACGAGGCTATGGGTAGGAATGGGTTAAGGGATAAAACAATCCACAGAAATCACGGTCGATTCTCGGACTTAAAACCGATGAAATCTGGTGGTGCAGCTCCGACCCTTATCGAGGGCGGGAGTACTGTCTTCCCCCACCGCGACGATGCCTAAGCACCGAAATCAATACCTTGAATTCACGTCGCGAAGAAACACTCGAGAAAAGGAGAGAAGAAGAGGAAATCCAAGTCTAATTCTGACGGCGGTGGAAACTTCCCGAGAAAATACTGAGCGGAGAACACGTCGACACCACAGGGTTCAGGTATACCTCAGCACCGTAGTGCGTGTAGAGGCTGCAGGTAATTCTGCTCGTGGCGGCGGCGCGTGATACTGAACGGGCGCGCTCGGGCGTTGTCCGGCCCTGGTGGGCGTTATGAAGCGGGGGCGCCGGGTCGGGCGCGACGAACTCCGCGCTGGCACGCGAAGGGTGCGCTGAGCGCACGAGCAGCACGGGCAGCGCCGAGTGCGGAGCGCTGAGCGCCTGCGCGCGCGAGTGCGCGGAGTGCCGCGAGCGCACCAGCGCGCGCAGCTTGAGGCGCCGCCGACGGCGCGCCAGCGCCCAGCGCGCGCGCAGGCACGGGCGCCTGGCGGCGAGATAACGCGGTGGCGCGGTCGCGGCGTGTGACCGCGCGGCTGGCGGTGATGACGACGGCGGCAGCGCGGCGGTGGTGGCGGCGGCGGCGGTGATGACGACGGCACGGCGGACGACGGGAAGGTTAGGGCAAGATGAGGGGTAGGGCAATCCTCCAAGAAGAGTTAGAAAGAAAACTCAATTCTTGAATTATGATTGCCTAATGAGTTCTTGAAACAAATGACCTTATATAGGCCTTGGAGGAAAGAGAAAATAACTAGAAAATAAGACGCAAGGGAAAACGTGCATCACGTCACGCCAAAGGGCAGTTGTGGATCTGCCTTTGGCGTCGTGTCATGACGCGCGTGGAGACGTGCGCGGGTGGTGACGTGGCGGACGACGGTTGTGGCGTGTTGACTTCTTCGTTGACTCCTGTTGACCGAGGTGGGTTGACTTCTGTTGACTTCATCTTTGGATCCGTAACGTCTGTGTTGACCCCGACTGCCTGCGGTGACGTGTCCCAGGCTGATGCATTGGCGTCCTCGCCATCACGAGTTCATCGATTTTGTCCATGCTTACATAAGAGAGAATCACTTCTCTCTTTTGATGGACAAAAACTCCACTAGCTTCTTCACGGCCATGAGAGGTCTCCGAAATGGTGACCCAATCTCCCCTACCCTTTTCATATTGATGGTAGATGTCTTTAGTCGATTGCCCACCTGTGCGATCGATCATGGCCTCATCCAACCGTATTTTACGAAAAGGGGCTGCCCGCTCCTCTCACATTCTCTACTTGAAGATGATGCCATCCTCTTGCTCAATGGATCTTAAAATCCATTGAGGAACTTATGAGTGTCCTCACGGCATACAAGAGAGCTTCGGGCCAGCTCGTAAACGCCTCGAAGAGTAGCTTTATAGTTGGTCCTTCCACTACTATAAAGCGCACTCAGATCATCGAGCACTATGCACGATACTCACGAGGATGTCTTCCTTTTGAATATCTTGGATGCCCTATCTTTTAGGGACCCACGAGGCATCATTACTTTCATGCCTTGTTGGGTAAACTCCGAAAGAAACTAGAGGGATGGAAACTCCGTTTCCTATCACCTAGTGGGGGTATCCAACTTATTCGACACGTCCTCATGAGTATCCCATTGCACACCCTCACGGTTCATTCAGTGTCTTCTACGATCCTCTACTCAGTAGAACGACTATGCACACGTTTCTTATGGTCGGGTCACCTCAAGGGAGAGTACCGCCACCATTGCGTTTCTTGGGAGAAAGCATGTCGGCCGATGGATGAGGGGGTCTAGGATCAGACGCCTCACAGATGTCCTAGACATGCTCCAAAAGAAACTCGTATGGCGGTTGCGCAGCACATACTCAGTATTGGGTTGTTTCATTTATGCTAAGTATGGCAAGTGGGCCCATCGGGAGGTTGATATTCGGGGTCCTCAACAATGGCAAACGTGGCAACGCCAGTGGCTTCAGCTTGCCCAGGTCACCCGCTAGCAAATTGGACGAGGAGAGATTAGCACCTGGTTCGATACCTGGCATGCTGATGAACCACTCGCGCACCATCCATAGTTTGTCCCACATGAAGTGCGACTAATAGTGGCTAAGCTGCTTATGGGCAACACGCAATAGCTACTAGAGCAGCATGGCCTCCCTTCAGACACGCTACCTGAGGTTCAGAGTACCTCAATCGGGTCTACGCCCGACTTTGCCATTTGGACGCTCACACACGAAGGAGCATACTTGTGCAAATCTTTATGGGAGCATTTCCGCAAGAAATCACCCATCCATCATTGGGGTCGCCGCATCTGGCATCCAGCGATCCTTCCTCGACTCTCCTTTTTCCTCTAGAGAATATTCCATCGCGGCCTACTGATGACTCTCATTATGCCATTAATTATTATGAATTTTCTGAGCATCAAAGTGTCGTTTGCATACATTTAGTCCATATTGGTCATACTTCAGGTGCATTATATTCTTACTTACTAACCCCACTTGATTCTTTGAATCAAGTGGATTAGATCTCACTAATTGGACTTAATGAGTTCAGATGTGGATTATGCACAAAGGAAAATGCATTTGACCAAGAGGAGCTGGCGAAAATCATGAAGAAGAAAAAGCCCTAAAAATCCCCAAGAGGCACAAATGAGAGAAACCTATAAATAGCCTCTTGAGGGTTCATTTTAGGTTGTCCAGAATTTCCACCTAAACAGGCTAGGGCTTGGAGAAGAAGAGTTCTGCACCCTCCAGGAGCTGATGAGCATTGGAGCTGGAGAGAAGGAGCAAGCTGAGGAGTAACTTGGGCTAGACGACCTCCACCTTGCCGCAAGGATCGTGACACAAGGTTGGAGCGATTTCTCAAGTTTCAGTAACTATGTACTTCTCTCCTTATCAGACAATCTAGGTTGGGTTGGAAGAGACACACCAGTTGTCTTCCAACGATTCCAACTGATATTGTTCCTTCTTCTAGTTTGATTTCAAGTTGTTGCTTGTTCAAATCGATCTCCCTTTAGTTTCACCTTGAATCGATTATCCGCATTTCGCATCCAGTTCGATTTCCCCAACCTTGCCACAGTTCAGCAGCAGAAGCTGCCTCTATTGCCAGGGCGTTGAGCGCAGCCAGCAAGCTCGCACAGCCCCTCCAAGCAAAGGCAGTGCGCCGCTAACAAGCGCGCAGCACAAGACGTGCGCAGCCAAAGGCCATGCACAGCAACAGCAGCGCACAGCCAGGCCGCGCGCAGCACAAGCCATACGCAGCCAAAGTGATGTGATACGACGACGGCCGGGATCGATCGGCGCGTTTCACGTCACAGGGTTATGATGCGAATGTATGGGATGTAAGCCGAATGATGAGAAAATACGAATGAGCAGATAAGGACTTGACGGATAGCGACGTCGGCCGTACCGATCAATGAGAGACGAGTGAACCTAAGATCAAACTCCCAATGACCCACTGGACCTACTAGACGTCTACTAAGTGAGGGGCATCTAACAGCCCTGGAGAATTCGGCGTCCAAGTCGGATGACAGTCCGTCTACCACAAGAATCCCTATGCTCGACAAGGTGGCTAGTCCTATCCGATGATGTTCGAGAATATCACGGTAGCGGACGCGATAGGGGAAGACGAGACTGTCGAAGATAATAATACTGGAGTTTATAGAGGGGAGACGAGACTGACCTTTGTATCGCTTAGTCCAAGGCGTCCAAGTCGTCGAGCGGATGCTTAGTGTCGGGTCGTGCGGACGAGTGTCGTTGGCGAGGACAAAACCAGGTGCGGACGGTGCGGTCATAACTACCAGCAGAGAGCTGAGTCCACGGGTGGCGTGCAACAAAAGTCGGAGCAAAGGGCGCACAAGGC
Source organism: Wolffia australiana (assembly GCF_029677425.1). Lineage (NCBI taxonomy): Eukaryota > Viridiplantae > Streptophyta > Magnoliopsida > Alismatales > Araceae > Wolffia > Wolffia australiana. Next base: position 3,215,985 of record NC_135851.1, on the reverse strand, counting down.
GCGCGCTTGGCTGGCGCACGGCGTAGTCGTGTGGGCGGGCAAGACAGCGAACCAAGTATCGTGGGAATAGTCGTGGGGGTGGGGCAGAAAACTAAGTAATCGGTTATGGCGTAGAGGGTGGGAATCAAGAAATCAAGAAAGATGAGGGCGAAGGGGAGAAGGAAGGGGAATCAAGGAGATATGGTGAGATCAAGAAATCAAGAAATCATGAAATCAAGAATTCAAGAAATCAAGAAATCAAGAAATCAAGGGGAAAGAAAGTGGGCGATCAAGAAAGACAAGAGGATGCGGTTGGGGATCAAGAAACGATGGGGAAAGGAGGGTGGGCGATCAAGAAAGGCAAGACGAGGCGGTTGGGAATCAAGAAACGATGGGAGAAAGGAGGGTAGGCGATCAAGAAAGGCAAGACGAGGCGGTTGGGAATCAAGAAACGATGGGGAAAGGGGGGTGGGCGATCAAGAAAGGCAAGACGAGGAATTTGGGAATCAAGAAACGATGGGGAAAGGAGGGTGGGCGATCAAGAAAGGCAAGATGAGGCGGTTGGGAATCAAGAAATGATGGGGAAAGGGGGGGGCGATCAAGAAAGGCAAGACAAGGCGGTTGGGAATCAAGAAACGATGGGGAAAGGAGGGTGGGCGATCAAGAAAGGCAAGACGAGGCGGTTGGGAATCAAGAAACGATGGGGAAACGAGTGATCTCGACGGGGAGACGTGGGCTCTACCCACGGAGTGATCTCAACGTGGGGTGGGGCTAGCCAAACCCCCTACACTACTCTCTACGATAGGGGGGGAGACGAATTGTGAATAAACTTTTCAACAATGACTCCAAGGTGTTCCTTGGGCATGCCATCCCCTTATATAGTGAGGATGGGTGCCAAGTGAATGTGGGAGAGGACGAACCGTCGCAAGACGTGGTTCGGCCTCCCTTACAAATTCAAAATACAAACATAAAAAGTAAAAATGATGAGGACGGGGCCCAACAACATTGGCCCAGTCCACGAATCCAAAAATACAAACACACATGAAAATGAGCATAAGTAAAAAGATAAAAGTTCTTACGCGGGGTACTTAAACCCCGGGTGGCGAGCGTCGGCGCGAGCTGCTCGGCGTGGCTGACAACATCCCGTCGCGTCATCCTCGAGATGGTTCTTCATCATCATGGCGTCGTCCTCGAGATGGTCCTCCATCACAAAGGCCACGCACAGCAACAGCCGCGCGCAGCAATAGCAGTGCGCAGCCACGCCGTGCGCAGCCAAAGGCCACGCGTAGCACAGCCGCGCACAGTCAGCTACTGCGTGCAGCACGGGCTGTGCGCTCGTGCAGCCAGGCCGCGCACAGCCAAGCCGCGCGCAGCCAAAGGCCACGCCCAGCCCAGCCGCGCGTTGCCAAGGCCGCGCGCAGTCAGCTGCTGCGCGCAGCACGGGCTGTCGGCTCGTGCAGCACGCGAACGCACCTGCTAGCGCATCTGCACTCAGCTAAGGCCGCACGCAAGAACCACTGCAAGTGCACCCGCTGAGTGTTTGTGAAATTGCCCCAAAGGGCAGGTTAGAGTCTATAAGTACAAAGAACCTTTACTGAAGATTCTGCTGAATTGATTTTTTAAAGAGCATTCTGTGGAATTTTACTGGAGATAATATTTTTGATTATCGAGATTAATACAGAAATCTGAGAAACTAAATTGAATTGGATAGGAATTGTTATTGTTTTATTTGCTCCCTGTGGATCGACACCTTACTCGCTCTAAGGCTGTGAGGTTAAAAATTATTGTTACCTAGCTCAAATCCTCACACGATTAACTAGTAAATAACCAGTAAAAATACCCATAATTTGAGACTATCAACTGGCGCCCTTGCCGGGGAGCACGGTATTACAGTAGTAATGGTTTTTCTTTTGTTTTCAGTTATTGTTGGTTCATTCTCCTAAAGCTGTAGGACTTGAAAATCCTCAGCTTATTGTCCTTCTAACAATCTTCTGAAGTCTATGGTAGTGACAAGGTCCAAAGCCGGTGAGAGATCTGCAGAGAACGTTGCGCGAGACTCCACTCCAGAATCTACAGTCACACAACCAGAAAATCAGCAGGAAAACATGGCACAAGAAGGACGTCAACAGCATGAAAGAAGGAGAACCATGCTGGACAGATCAACACCCTGAGGAAGCTTGAGGCAAACGGATGTAAATCTGAACATAGGTGAGGGTATCATGTTCAGGTATGACAATGCATTAATACAATCCTTACCTGAATTTAATGGATTGTCTGCACAAAACCCCTTGGAATTTTTAGATGATTTCCATATTAGATGCTCTTCCCAAAATGTTCCAGGTTTATCTACAGAGATTTTAAAAATGAAATATTTTCCTTTGACTTTAAAAGATAAAGCCTTCTCATGGGAAGAGATGCAGGGAAAATTTCACGGTATCACTTTCAACTCTTGGGAAGAGATACAGGGAAAATTTCTGCAGAAATTTTACCCTCTCTCCAAAACTCATTTCTATAGAAGGGAAATCCATAATTTCCATCCCCATGAAGGCGAGGCATTTAGCGAGGCTTGGGAGAGGTTCAATGACCTATTAAGGAAATGCCCTCATCATGGAATTGAGCACTGTCAATTAGCCCAATTTTTTTATGAATCTATGTCAGATTTCATGAAAAATAAGGTCAATTTAGCCAGCGGTGGAACATTTTACACTGCATATGAGGATGAGGTGTTTGACATTTTGGAGAGAGTTGCAGAAACTGATCTGCAGGAAATTGGAGCAAACCAGAATGGAAGAAATATGCAGCCAAAGAGGGCAGGAGTTCTGCAGGTAAATGCAAAGGAAGTAGAGCTGCAAGCAGGCCTCAAGGAGACAAACCATAAATTGGAGGAGCTCACCTCTACTTTGAGAAACGTCTTCCTCAACAATTCTCCAATCGTTAAAGCTAAAATTTGCTCTCTCTGTTTCAACAGAGAGCATGAAGATGGAGCTTGCCAGTCCATGGAAGAAGAGGTGAAAGCATTCAACCAACAAAAACCATGGGCTGGACAGAAGAAGACTAGTTTCCAAGGTGGAGAGGGCCTCCACCAAGGCAACAAGCCTGCATTTCAGCCTCAATTTCAGCAAAAGCAGCAGTTTCAGCTTAGACCTCAGCAGCAATACCAGGTTCCATTTCAAACTCAACCTGATTTTTCTGCACTAACCCCAGTCATTCCAGACATGATAGAGAAGCAAAATCAAAAATTGAGGGCAGAGATGGAGATGCGGATGCAGGTGATGATGGAGTTCCAAACAAGGCAAATGTTGGAGTCTCAAGAGCAGATGAGAAAGCTGCTGGAGAGCCTTAGGCCAGGAACTGCTGAACCTCAAGGTACACATTTAGAACCTAACTGTCAACCAAATAGATTCCCTACTCAACCCATGATAAATCCATGCAATCTACACCATGTACACAATTCCATTCATGATGAGATGAATGAGGAAGATCCTGACATTCTAGCAATCTCAAAACTGAGAAGTGGGAAAGAACTTCAGGACCCTTATCAAAATTCTGTAGAGGAGTCAAGAAAGGAACATGAACAAAGTAGAGAGGAAGAGGAACCTTCTTATGCAAAGGAGCCTCTATCTTCCACCCATACTCATGACGTTCCCTACCCCTCTGCTCTAAAGAGAGTAAAACCTGTCCTTGACTATGAAAATAGGTTGCTAGAGAATTTTAAAAAAGCCACCATGACTGTTACTGTAGAAGACATGCTTAGGTGTGCACCCTCCTTAAAAAAATACCTTAAGGATTCTTGCACAAGTAGAAAGCCTAGGGAAGTAGTTAAACTTTCAGAAAACGCATCTAGCATTTTGAATGCCATCCCTATCAAAATGAGAGATCCTGGAGCCCCTTTCATCACATGTGAAATCAGAGGAAAAATGTTTTCCAAGGTTTTATTTGATACCGGAGCAAGCATAAGTATCATTCCAATAGCGTTGTACGAGGAGTATGGATTTGGGGAACTAAAGGAGATTCATATGGACCTACTCCTAGCTGATGGGACGGTTAGGCAACGTGAAGGCAGGTTGACTGACGACATGATCACTGTAGAGAACTGTGAAATCCCTGTAGATTTCATAGTGACAGATGTAAAAATATCAGGGAACATTAGCTTAGCTCCTATCATTTCAGGAAGACCGTTCTTAGTAATGGCAAGGACGATTATGGATTGGGAGAAGGGGACGGTAGAATTTAAGATCGGAAAAGAGAGAGTACAGATTGATATATCAAAAATGATGAAGTGCCCCTTAGGAAGCAACGAAGAATTAAATTTGTGTACAGGGGATGAAGGAGAGGTGGAAGTTGTAAAGGAGTATTTATCGCATGTCGAAGGGAGAGAGCTAGATGATGAAATTATGGACTCTTCTTCAGCTGAGGTAGGCCTAGAGTTAAAGCCTTTACCTTCTTCCCTCAAATATGCATATTTGGATAACTTGAAAACTTTACCTGTAATCATCTCTTCATCACTTACCCAAAAACAAGAGGATGAATTACTCAAGGTACTTAGAGATCATAAGGAAGCCTAGGTTGGACGTTTGATGACATAAAGGGAATTCCATCCTCGATTTGTGAACATAGAATTTTCTTGGAGGAATAAGCTAGACCTTGTAGAGAGCGTCAAAGGAGGCTCAACCGTTATATGAGAGAAGTCCTTGAGAAGGAAATATTAAAGTGGTTAAATGCAGGAATTATATATGCCATCTCCAATAGTAGATGGGTGAGCCCTGTACACATGGTTCCAAAGAAGTCCGGAGTGACAGTAGAAGTGAATGAAAAAGGAGAAGAAGTGCAGAAATGCTTAACCACTGGATGGAGAGTATGCATCGACTATCGAAAGCTCAACAAAGCAACCAAGAAGGATCACTACGCACTACCCTTCATGGATCAAATATTGGAAAAACTGTCGAGGCAACAATACTTCTGTTTTCTTGATGGATATTCAGGATACGACCAAGTGAACATTCATCCTGAAGATCAAGAAAAGACGACCTTCACGAGTCCCGTGGGGACATACGCCTTTAGGCGTATGCCTTTTGGGTTATGTAATGCACCCGCCACATTCCAGCGATGCATGAATGCACTATTCTCCGATCTAGTAGGAGAGTGTTTAGAATTCTTCATGGATGATTTTTCTGTCTTTGGATCTACATATGAGAACTGCCTCCTAAGTCTCCCCAAAGTATTAAAGAGATGCATTGAATCCAACCTCGTATTAAGTTGGGAAAAATCTCATTTCATGGTGCAAGAGGGAGTGGTGCTGGGTCACATGGTAAGCAACCGTGGACTGGAAGTGGACAAGGCCAAGATCGAAATCATTCAGGACCTTCCACCTCCAACCAACCTAAAAACCCTTAGAGGTTTTCTTGGCCACGCTGGTTTCTATAGACGTTTTATATTGGACTTTGCTAAAATTTCTAAACCTCTTACTAATATTTTATCGTCTAAGAATAGTGATTTTGAACTAACACTAGAAGCTAAAAATGCATTTTACACTTTGAAAGAAGCCTTAGTGAATGCACCTAGCTTGCAAGGGCCCGATTAGACCCTTCCTTTTGAACTAATGTGTGATGCTTCTGATTTTTCTGTAGGGGCAGTGTTAGGTCAACGAATTGATAAGAAACCAGTGGTCATCTACTACGCCAGCAGAACTTTAGTCGACGCACAATTGAACTACACAACTACAGAGAAAGAACTGCTGGCGATTATCTTTGCATTAGAAAAATTTAGGTATTATTTGCTAGGTAGTAAAATTACTGTTTTTTCTGATCATGCAGCTATTAGATACTTATTAGCGAAGAAGGAGGCAAAGCCTAGACTCATTAGATGGGTGCTCTTATTACAAGAATTTGATTTAGAGATTAAGGATAAGAGAGGGTATGAAAATGTAGTTGCAGATCACCTATCTAGGATTTCAGGCACCCAACCTGAGTTGATAAATGATGAGTTTCCTGATGAACATGTTCTAACGGCACAAGGAACATCGGTTCCTTGGTTTGCACATATTGTCAATTTTCTTGTTTTAGGAAAAATTCCTACAGGTTGGACATCCCATGAGAGGAAAAAGCTGCTGAAGGACAGCAGGTTTTATTTTTGGGAAGACCCGGAATTATTTCACCAAGGGCTAGATCAAATCTTGAGGCGGTGCGTACCCGAAAGCGAGCAACGGAGCATCTTGGAATTCTGCCATGCAAAACCAGGAGGAGGGCACTACTCGGCTAAGGTAACCGCCCATAAAATTGTAGAATCTGGTTTCTTTTGGCCTACTCTATTTCAAGATGCCCAGAAATTTTATAACAACTGTCTAGCTTGCCAAGCCTCCATTAATATTAACAAGAGAGATCGTACCCCCTTGCAGCCCATTCTACAAGTAGAAGTCTTTGATTTGTGGGGTATAGATTTTATGGGCCCTTTTCCTAACTCCAGTGGATATGAATATATTTTGATGGCCGTCAATTATGTGTCCAAATGGGTAGAAGCCATTCCCACAAAGACCAATGACAATAAGGTAGTGACCAATTTCATCGAAAAAAATATTTTCTATAGATATGGATGCCCACGAGCCATTATTAGTGATGGAGGTTCTCATTTCACCAATTATAACTTTAGAACCCTCCTTAAGAAATTCGGTGTACATCATCGAGTCACTACCCCGTATCACCCTCAAGCTAATGGTCAAATCGAATTGTGCAATAGAGAGGTTAAGAAAATCTTAAGGAAGATAGTGGGTCCGGATGGGAAGGATTGGTCTAGGAAACTAGACGAGGCATTATGGGCCTATAGTACAGCCTACAAAACACCTCTAGGAATGTCCCCATTTCGACCAATCTTTGGGAAAGCCTGTCACCTACCCTTAGAGTTAGAACACAAGGCACTTTGGGCTATTAGGAAACTCAATTTGGCTTTAGATCAAGCCGGCAAACAAAGAATTCAATTGAATGAGTTGGAAGAACTTCGGAATGAGGCCTATGAGAATTCAAAGATATATAAAGCCAAAATGAAAACATTTCATGATAAAAGCCTGAGGAGAAGAATATTTGTCGAGAATCAAAAAGTTTGGCTTTACAATTCAAGGTTGAAATTATTTCCAGGCAAGTTGAAAACTAGGTGGGATGGCCCCTTCATCGTACAAAAAGTCTTTGAAAATGGGGCAGTCACGATTCTAGACCCTCACTCTCAAAAACATTTCATTGTTAATGGACAAAGACTTAAGCCATATTTACAAGATAAAGATTTGCAAGGACCTATGAATATCCCTCTAGAAAAACCTCCTAATGATAGTAGCATGATCTGAAAGGTAATTTTGTTTGTTTTCTTGTTTGCTTTATTTTTTCTTTTGTTCTGTTTTTGTTTTCTTCATTTTTTTTTTCTTCATCATGTGCAGCCTCACTTATCCAAGCTGGCCTACACCACACGATGGACAACTCAAGTCGCCAATCGCAGCTCTCCATTCCTTGGTGTGGTCTCTCTTTCTCCTTACTCCAGTTTACTTCCCGTCATGTAGGAACATGCCATTTTTATGGAGGGGGGGGGGATAGAGTCTCATGAACAACTGTTTCCGTCATCTATCAAAAAATTTTCATTTTTTTGCATGCACCAAACAATGGATATTTGATGAGCTTAGGAGATATTCAAGCAATGATAGCCACGACATTAGTGTTCTTCTCAAGGGTGATTGGAGTTGAAAGACTAGCCAGCTAAGGAGACCCAAGGTGAAATAAGCCTAGCTAGGTGCACAAATGATTCATACTAGCTGAAATCCATAAATCTTATCATGATATTTCTCTCATCTTACCATCCACCTCGGGTTGAGTTAACACTTACATGCATGAAACCTTTAGCTTTAGTGGAGAGTAGGGCTAGTGTTAGCTCAACGGCATTATTATTTAGGGATGTGAGTGAAGCTCCCTGAACCAAGAGGGATACAAAACCTCTTCGGGGGAATAAGCTGCCGATCTACTAAGGACGGCACATGGGTAGTGGATAAGCGCCATCAAATGCAAAGTAAAGAAGCTGCATCAAGCACTACAAGCTAAAAGCTTGCACCTTAGAAATCAAGTTGATTGTCATCAAATATGACCAACATGCAGCAAATGTAATTGAAAAGAAAAAAAAGTGGAAAAGTTGTCTCCCATGTGTTTGAGCCGATGTTATTATAGCCATTAGTATTGACCCAGCATTAGCACCGCTCTCTACGCCTTGTTCAATAGTGCGCTTGGGGTGTAACTCGACCTTATCTCATATTATATGCACAGCCAAGCCGCGCACAGCCTAGCCGCGTGCAGCCAAGGCCGCGCGTAGTCAGCTGCTGCGCGCAGCATGGGCTGTCAGCTCGTGCAGCATGCGAACGCACCTGCTAGCGCATCTGCACTCAGCTAAGGCCGCACGCAAGAACCACTGCAAGTGCACCCACTGAGTGTTTGTGAAATTGCCCCAAAGGGCAGGTTAGAGTCTATAAGTACAGAGAACCTTTACTGAAGATTCTGCTGAATTATTTTTTTAAAGAGCATTCTGTGGAATTTTACTGGAGATAATATTTTTGATTATCGAGATTAATACAGAAATCTGAGAAACTAAATTGAATTGGATAGGAATTGCTATTGTTTTATTTGCTCCCTATGGATCGACACCTTACTCGCCCTAAGGCTGTGAGGTTAAAAATTATTGTTACATAGCTCAAATCCTCACACCATTAACTAGTAAATAACCAGTAAAAATACCCATAATTTGAGACTATCACCTACCGACCGATGATCGAGTGACCCATAGAGGTTACTCTCTCGGTTCCCGTTGTCACAGCTGTCCCACAACCCCACATACTGAGACCATGGATGATCTTTTATTTCATCGTGAGACATCACTTGAATGCTAGTGCCATATCACAGAGCATTGTCGCCCACTACCCCATGCTACACTGACTCCGTTCGAGAGTTTTGGCAGGGTGTTGCGCTCGCCAACCTACTCTAAACAGAGCCTCATTCTATAAATCACCATAGCTTATCTGCTATGGGAGATATGGAAAGGGCAAAACTCTTCTCGTTTTGCAGGATCACCCATGCACCCTGTGGATATCATTTGTCAAGTTAAGTTGTGAATCAGGCGCATCAACCATCTCATTCCCTCTCAAGCCAGAAAATCAGCACTCGCATGCGACCTCCTCCGCCCCTGGGGCATTCTGGTGACCCTGGCCCCTACACGCATTCAGTATCGGGTTGTTTATTGGTTGCCACCGCCAATCGGCATCCTTAAATTAAATGTGGATGGTGCAGCCAAAGGGAACCCAGGGCCAACTAGAGGGGGGGTATCCTATAGGACCATACAGGGATCATTCTTTTTGCTTTTTCTTCTTTATGGTCCCTATATTGCCATAGGATACCCCCCCGTATGGTCCCTGTATGGTCCCTGTATGATCTACTCCTCTGTGAGGAGCAAAACCTTCACAGTATTGTCGTAGAATCAGACTCACAAGTGTTAGTCGACATGCTTCGTGTAGGTACATGCTCCTGGTGGTGGCTCTATAGCGTATGGCAACACATCATGCGGTGCCGTCCTCACACAACCAGCTTTTGACATCGGTTGCGACAGGGCAACCATATAGCAGATGCCCTCGCCAACCACGCGGTACATGCACGAACCCCTTCTTCCCTCTTTCTTTCTTGGCAGGCACTCCCACCGACAGTTAGGGGCTGTTATCGCATCGATCGTCTCGGCATGCCAACCCCCCAAACGGTGTATCCTCGGGACGGCAGGCCCGAGGGAATGGAGGATTGCGTGGAACCCTAGAACTAGAGGACGACCTGCCCTCACCTCGGCTGAAGACCTCACCACGCACTACAACAATATCATTTGACGGTGGCGAAAACATCTTCACAACAACTCCATCATTGTCATCACGGGGGGCTCCAATGGAACGTCGACGCGAACACTTCTACAAGCAGTTGCCAGGTATCACATATGTATCTTTCATTTTTCTGAACATGGGCGTGGACGAGTGGGATCCAAGTGTAACTGGGATATTTATACGCGTTCCACGCCTATAAACACTTATAAACACTCCACTTATATATATATAATCCCCCTGGGTGACATCTAGGGCAAAGATGGATCGATCTACTGCCACAACCCTCAGGTTGGCGGTACCCGACACCGTGTTTTTTGCCATTTAAAAAAAAAAAAAAACCCTAACCCTAACCCTATGCTTAACCCTAACCCTAACCCTAACCCTAACACTAACCCTTACCCTAACCCTAACACTAACCCTAAGCCTAACATTGCACATGCTGGCGGTTCATTCACTATCTTCTTCGGTCCTTTGCTCAGTGGAACGCCTATGCGCACATTTTTTATGGTCAGGCCACCTGGAGGGAGAGTACCGCCGCCATTGGGTTTCTTGGGAGAAAGCATGTCGGCCAACGGACAAGGGGGGTCTAGGGATCAGACGCCTCACGGACATCCAAGACATGCTCCAAAAGATGCTCGTATGGCGCTTGCGCACCACATACTCATTATTGGGTTGTTTCATCTACGCCAAGTATGGCGAGTGGGCCCATCGTACGGTTGACATTTGGGGTCCTCGGCGATGGCGGCAGTGGCAGCGCCACTGGCTCCAGCTGGCCCAGGTCACCCGTTGGCACATTGGACGAGGCGAGATTAGCGCATAGTTTGATACCTGGCATGCTGACATCCCACTCGCGAGTCACCCATAGTTTATCCCACACGAGGTGCGACTAACAGTGGCACAGCTACTTAGGGGGAACACCCAACACCTACTAGAGGAGCATGGCCTCCCTTCAGATACGTTTTGTGAGGTCCAGAGAACCTCACTCGGGTGCACTCTAGACTTTGCCATTTGGACGCTCACGCCCCAAGGCACATACTCGTTCAAATCTGCATGAGAACATTTCCGCGAGAAATTCCCCATCCAGCACTGGGGTTGCCGCATCTGGCATCCGGCGATCCTTCCTCGAGTCTCCTTTTTCCTCTAGAGACTCTTGCATCGCGGCCTACCGACTGATGATCGCGTGGCTCGTAGGGGTTACTCTCTTGGTTCCCGCTGTCACTATTGTCCCACAACTCCACACAGTGAGACCATGGATCACCTCTTCTTCTAGAGTGAGATAGCACTTGCATGCTGGAGCGTCATCACTGATTGTTATCGTCCACTGACCCCGTCTGTGTGTTTAGGGCAAGATTCTTATCTCGCCAACACGCTCTACATAGAGCCCCATCCTACACATCACCATAGCGTATCTACTATGGGAGATTTAGAAAGGGCGAAATTCTTCTTGTTTTGCAAGTACACCCATGCGCGTCGTGGATATCAAGCGTCGAGTTCAGATGTGGCTAAGGCGCATTTCACATTTACTCCCCCCTCGCGCCATCAGATCCACACTCACTTGCGACCTCCTGCGCTCTGTGGGCATTCCGGTGACACCTGCCACGATCCGCATTCAGTATCGGGTTGTTTATTGGCTACCACCGCCAATAGGCATCCTTAAATTGAATGTGGACGGTGCTGCAAAAGGGAACCCGGGGCCAGCGGGGGGAGGAGGTATCTTACGGGACCATACGGGGAGTATACTCTTTGCTTTTTACTCTTACTACGGCATACAAACTAATACAGTAGCCGAGGCTATGGCGATCCGTGATGGTCTACTCCTCTGTGAGGAAAGGAACCTTCACAATATCGTCGTAGAATCGGACTCACAGATTTTGGTTGATATGCTTCATCTAGGTACATGCTCCCAATGGCGATTATCCCGAGTATGGAGAGACATCATGCGGTGCCGACCTCGCACACGATACTTTCGTCATCAGCTGCGGGAAGGCCACTAGACAGCAAATGCACTCGCCAACCATGCGGTACATGTACGAACCCCCTCCTCCATCTTTCTTTCTTCGCAGGCGCTCCCTTCGACAGCTAGAAGCTGCTATCACGTCGATCGTCTCGCCATGCCGACCCTCCGCATATGACAAATCCTCGTAAGCCCGCGGGATTGGAGGATTGCGTGGAACGCTGGAGCGACAGCGGAAAACAGCGCACGCCTCGACTAGAGACCTCACCACGCCCATCATCATCGAACTCCATCATCATCGAGGGCTTCTCTAGTGGAACGACGACGTGCACATCTCTCGAGCGCCTGCACGGTATCTTTTATGTATCTTTTCTTTTTCTTAACATGGGCGTGGACGAGTGGGATCGGAGTGTAATTGGGTTATTTATACTCGCTCCACGCCTGTATACATTGATAAACACTCCACTTTATAAATAAAATCCCCCTAGGTGGCGTCTAGGGCATGAATGGATCGGTCTACGGGCACAACCCCAGGGTTGGCCGTCCCCGGCATTGTATTTTTGCCAATTAAAAAAAAAAAAAAACCCCTAACCCTAACCCTAACCAAAATCCTAACCCAATTTTTTCTCTCTCCTCGGGCAGAGCTTCTCTCTCCTCCAAAGTCGGCGATTTGGTCGTAACTTTTGCTAGAGAGCTCGGATTGAAGCGAATTTTATTTTCTTGGATTCAGAAGGCCTAACTCTATTGGAATCGACTACTAAAATGCCACAAACAGATTCCTACGTCTCTAGTTAAAGGCTTTTGACTCGAAGAGCTAAGTGGTTCTACCTGAATTTTCATTTCGATATATCTTATGAATTAATGGGCTAAATACATGAAACTTATACTCTAATTCCTCGTCTTGACGAACCCCATCGTCTTACACCAATTATTTTGCATGAAACTATACTCCTTATTAGAAATCTTGATTTAGAATTCCTTCTCGCCGTGTAAACTAACTCGCAGCCCGCAATCCAATGCGGGCTGTTGAGTCAAACGACGTATTGCTGGCCGCCACCACCACGTCGGCGAGCCAGTTGGCTCCAGCCAACTATGTGGCAGCAGTTGACGGGTCCACTAATGCTATAGTGGACCCGTCAGCAGCTATGGGGCCCATTGGATGCATCCATGCTGACGGATCTGCCAGCGTGGACGCATCCATCGCCTAGGAAAATATCAAAAAACATTAAAAAAGCAGAAAACAAGAAAAAGACAAAAAAGAGAATCCCAACAGCAATAAATGCTGCCACCCAAGAGGTCAACGGGCCCATCCAGACCGTCGCGACAAGCACATGTCATGATCGCGTCGGTCAAAACGATGGACCCATCGAAGACCCGCCTTTGATTCAAAATATTGCCGTTGGCATTAAATGCCAACAGCTCAATAACTGCGACTTTAAATCTCAAAAAACAGGAAGACACCACGTCAGATCTGGCGGCCAACAATGGATCTGGCCGCTAGATGGATCCAATCTGCACTGTCCGATCAGCCCCCCACACCTGGAAAAGGCAACAATTGCAGGCGCCGACAACGCATTAACCGCGTTGCAGGTGAGCTCACCGCCAGCGCCCACAATTGTTGACTTTTTCCACTCCTTGCCACCGTCAGATTTCTTGAAGAACACTCGTTAGAAGGCCGCGATCTTGCAACGTCGATGGAACCCCATTTATCAAAGGCCTCATCCGACGTGGTCGAGATCGACCGAGTCGACTCAGCTGAGTCACGCGGAGTCGACTCGGCCAAATCCAGCCGAGTCGACCAGTCTGAGTCGGTTGTCTCGGACCGGTCATCCATGACCGGTCATCCATGACCGGTCATCCATCGACGTTGCAAGATCGCGACGCCCGGTCATCCATGACCGAGTCAACTCCGTTGACTCGGCCAAGCAGGACCAAGACGAACCGGTAGAATCGGTCAAATAGGACCGATTCGAACCAAAGATCCCAGTCCATCATGACCGAGTCGACCCGGTTGGCTTGATCATCCGTGATCGAGCCGAGTCGGTCACCTCGATCAACCATGATCGAGTCAACCCAGTTGACTCGATCAAACAGAACCGATTCGAACCGGAGGTCCCCATCCATCATGAGCGAGTCGAACCGATCGATTTGATCATTCATGATCGAGCCGAGCCGGTCGTGATGTAATACGGTGTCGGCCGGGATCGATCGGCCCGTATTACGTCACAGGAAGTGTGATGCTAGTGATATGCGATGCAAGTCAGATAATGAGAAAGCGTGAATGAGCAGATAAGGGCTTGTGGGATAACGACGTCGGCCGCACCGGTCAACGAAGGGGAATGATCCTAAGATCAAACTCCCAATGACCCGTTTGACCTACTAGACGTCTACTAGGTGAGGGGCGTCTAACGGCCCTGGAGTGTTCGGCGTCTAAATCGTATGACAGTCCGTTTACCACAAGAAGCCCTACTCTCGACAATAGTGGCTATCCTATCTGTGATTTTATAATGAAAATTGTGGCAGAGGACGCGATAGCAGAGGACGAGACTGGAAGACGTAATAATACTAGGAAGGAGGGGAGACGAGACTAACCTTAGGATCGCTTAGTCCACGGCGTTAATTCTTAATCTGATTGGTGACGTAGGCGCGGACGAGTTGTAAGAGATGGCGCCCCGGACGACGATGACTCCCAGTGGCATAGTCGACGAGCGTGGGGCGACTTTTGGCAAAGGGTCGACATTGCACTGGGGGCGGGTGCGAGGCTGTCGATGGTGTGGCGAGCGCGCACAGCATGGCGAGCCGGAACGCTGCGCGAACGGACAGGAAGACGCACCGCACACGTCGAGACTGGTGAGGCGGGCGTTCAGTCTCAGGCCTTGGCACGAAGATGAGGGAAGGGCAGAGAAGGGGGCCACCCCGCGCGGACGGTGAGCGGCGGGAAGTCAGCTGGCGCGCGAAAATGGGAAGGCCAGAGAACAACCACCCCGCGCAGACTGTGGGCGGCGTGGAGTAAGCGGCGCGCGTGGGCGTCCTTTTGTCTTCGACGCCGTGCGGAGGCCATCGGTAAGGGAAGACGGTAGATCGGAAGAGGGAGGACGCGGTCGGCGTTTCAAGAATCGGGTAGGACAGGGCGGAGATTCAAGAAAGGGAAGGAGGGGGCGCGGGCTTGATTGGGAATGGGAGGATTCGGGCGGTGAACCAGGAAGGGCGAGGAGAGGGGATCAAGAAATGTGGAAGGAAGGGGTAGAGACCAAGAACGAAGGGGAAAAGAGGTGGGCGCAAGGGTGGAGGGGCAGGGAAAATGAAGGGGTGTGGAGCAAGAAATTCAAAAAACGGGATGGTGGAAGGGGTCAAGAAACAGGGAGAAAATTCAAGAACGGTGGAGGGATGGGTCAAGAAAGTGGAGGGGAGGTAGGGGAAGATCAAGAAGGGGGTGGAATGGGTGGAGGAGTGAAAATCCGAGATCAAGAACCTGTCTGGACGTGGATTCTTGATCGATTTTGGGCGAGCTTTCTCGGTGAAGTGGGTATCCCAAATCAGCGCAGTGTAGTTGTCGTCGTAAAGCCTCCAAAAACCCCCGGAGTGATCTCTACGCAGGCCTTCTCGACTAATGACGGCGGCAACTTCTTGAAGAATCTTTAACTCGTGTCGGAGTGATCTCGACGGAGAGACGCGGGCTCTACCGACGGAGTGATCTCGACGTGGGATGGGGCTAGCCAAACCCCTACACTACAACTATGATAGGGGGGAAACGATTTGTGAATCAACTTTCAACAAAGGCTTCCAAGTGTTCCTTGGGCATGCCATCCCCTTATATAGGGAGGATGGGTGCCTAGAGAACGTGGGAGAGGACGAACCGTTGCAAGACGTGGTTCGGCCTCTCCTTACAAATTCAAATACAAATATGAAAATAAAAGGAAATGATGAGGACGAGGCCTAACAACAATGGCCCAGTCCACTAATTCAAAAATACAAACAGACATGCAATGGAAATAAAGATAGGAATTCTTACGCGGGGTATTTGAACCCCGGGTGACGAGCATCGGCGCGGGCTGCTCGACGTGGCTGCTGGCGTATCGTCGCGTCATCCTCGAATGGCTTTGTCGTCTCCGTGGTGTCGTCCTCTGGATGGTCCTCCATCAGGTTGCTTCGGTCAACCATTACTGAGTCAACCCGGTTGTCTCAATCAGTTGTGATCGAACCAAACTGGTTGACTCGATCAACCACGACCAACCTGAACTGGTAGGCTCGGTCGTCGAGGGACAAGTCAACCCAATCGCCTCAATTGACTTAGTCAATGATGACTTGACCCATAGAGCAGAGGACCTCATTACATCATAGACGATAGGACAGATGTCCGAGGAGCAACGAGCTGAACGAGTACACACATGGGCGGCGAGAATGGCGGGAACTACACACATGACCCCTGCACCTCCTCTCCCCAAGCCCGCACTACCCCCTCATTGTGATGATTCAACCCCCAAACGGGGGTACACTGATTCGGAGGGTATGCGCGTAGTAACCTTCTCCAAGGAGGAGGTCTCGAGGATGGACAGCACCATTTTCCTACACATTGATCAGGCAATTCACTACGAAACGCCCACTCATTGACGATATTACGCGGGTATACTTAGCGCGGGGGCTTTTCCATGGCCAGGTGGTTATTGGCGCACGCAACCATCGGAGTGTCTTCATTCGCCTCCAATAGGAAGATGATTTTAGGAAGGCCTGTAGTCGAACCACATGGACGATCAATGGCTCCACTATGCACACATATCACTGGATGGCTGAACAGACGAGTACCACCCGGGAGCACTGAACAGACGAGTACCATGACGTACCGGTATGGATAGGCTTCCCAGGATTACGACCCCATCTCTTCATGCTGGCTGCTCTCGAATCTCTAGCTTGTGCAGTTGGAACATTTATACGTCTTGATAGGGACGTACATTTGTTTAACCGCCCAAGATATGCGCGAGTATGTGTCGAGATCGATCTCCTTGAGCCCATTCGCCCCATGATACTCATTCGGAATGGAGAAGAGTTGATCCGTCAGTCGATCGTGTATGAGAACCTTCCGCAATTCTGTACACACTATACCCTTCTTGGCCATACTATTTATACGTGCCGCCAAAAGGCCTCACAGACCACACCAACTCCTATAGAGGAGTACCTTGCCCCTTTGCCATATAACAAATATATTCTAGCGGCAAGGCCCACTACCCACGACTGTCGCCCTACCCAGAGGCCACGCCTGAGTAGCCGACATACCCCTGTAGCACAGGGAGCGCCTGCTGTTCCGCCCTCACAAGGGCCCCTACTGCCCAAGCCAGCCCCGGCCAAGATTGGCCAGCCTACATCACAGTGGGTTAAGAAGGTCGCTAACAAGCGACCTCCAAACCTAACCCTGGAGACATCCACCACTAGAGCTCGGGCAGGCAAAGGTAAGGAGGTAAGGGCTCCCCTTACCTCAAACACCTTTGCCTTATTAGATGTGCTAGAGAGACACGAAGGAGATGGCGCGGAGGTCGCCCACACCCACTCCACTCTCTCATCCCCCCGTCCTTCATCCTCGAGTTCCTTCCACACACCTCAACCTTCCCCACCCCCACATCATCGCCCCCTCCCAACCACTCCCACCCTAGTACCTCCCCATCATCCTTGCCTACCCGTTCTTCTCCATCACCCGATCACCATCCATCTCTGCCTTGCTCCCCTTGCTCCCCTCGTTCCCCTCCACCTTGCTCCCCCCCACCCCGCACATCTTCCCCGACACTACCCACCCCTTCTCCTTGCTCAGCACCCACCTCTCCACCCTGCCCGCCACCCATCCCCATCCCTGACATACCGCCCCACCCTAGCCACCCCCCCCCCCCCACAGGATATACTTACCATCTTACCTGACCTCCATCCATCACATATACCCTTCGAGCGGGAGGATTGCTTGACCAATCATCGAGCCCCACTTCCTAGTTCTGAGGATACCTATGGAGATACCAGCGGCCATGCCTCCACAGGAGAGGAGGACGATGCCGTCTCCCTCTCTGAGGAGTCAGACATGGACACTCCCCCTCTACCAGGTCATCTCTCAGATACCCCCGATCCATGTCGCATCTATAACACCCGATCGAGGGTGCATCACGCGAGTCGATAGATTTATGATTCCAAGTCTTGTTTGGAATTGTAGAGGGATCGGCAACCCTCTCACCCAGTCACATCTCCTCTCCTTAGTCAATAAGTACAACTTAGGAATAGTTGGACTTATTAAACCAATGATTACATCGGATTTCTCCCATTCCATTGTCATGCCTCGAATAAGCTCTGGCTCCTATGGAAGCGGGACTATTCATTGGAACTACTAGCTGAAGGGACCCAGTACGCCACTTTTGACGTACCGTCCTCCCAAAAGCCTGATAGGCTTACTATAGTCTATGCCTTGCATAGACACTTAGTACGGGAAGCCCTCTAGGGGAACTCGCTTTACATATTCACTCTTACTCACAGCTTGTTGGCCTCCCTTGGTTTCTAACTGGGGATTTCAACCGCATACGGGCAGTCAGCGAACGCCAAGGAGGGCGCCTACCTCGGCCAAGTTCTATGTAAGCGTTCAATGATTTTATCCACCAGACATCACTTGTGGAGCCTGCTACTATCAGAGAGAAGTGGACTTCGTGTAATCAGCGTCAAGGAGATGCGCGTATGTACCAACGGATCGAGCGTTGTTTCACCAATAGCACGGTGCTGATGCAGTGCACCATCGTGATTGAGATCCTCCCGCGATATTATTCGGATCACTCACCGAGCCTCCTTCTCCCAAACTCGAGTAATTGAGTTCGCCGGACCCCATTCTGTTTCCAAGCCATGTGGTTAGAGCATAACGACTTCCGTCGTTTTGTACACAGCCATTGGCATGAACGATCGACATCACCTATGGAGAACTTCAGCTATTGTCTGAGGAATCTCAAACTCCACCTAAAGTGGTGGAATCGACATGTCTTTGGAGACATCCACGCACCAATCGAAACACCAAAATTGGAACTAGCTGCCATCAAGCGACAGTTGCAGGATGTCAAGACGGACGACGCGGGAGAGCGCCACACTCGACTTAAGGAGCAGCTTGACGCCGCATAGTGGCGTCAGGAGATTTTCTACCTCCAAAAATCGCGTATCCAATGACTACGCGAAGGTGATAGAAACACACGTTACTTTCATGCCTCGATCCGTCACAAAGCCAGGCCCAATTATACGACTCTACTAGAGACATATTCAGGACCCTACCCAACTGGCAAACGCAGGAGTGGCATTTTACCGCTCGCTCCTATCCTCACAACCAACTACGGTGAACGCGAACCTTCTTGCCGCTATCCCTCACTTGGTGACCAACCAAGATAGCGCCCTCCTCACAGCACTACCCATTCAAGCAGAGATCAAGGAGGTCATCTTTTCCCTGGCTAGGAACAAAGCCCCTAGACCGGATGGATTCTCAGCGGAATTTTTATACGGCTTTTTGGGACATCGTAGGCACCTATTTGGTGCTCACTATCAAGGAAGTGTTTACGCGTAAAGTCTTCCCTCGTAGTTGGAAATCTACTTTTTTGGCACTCATACGAAAAGTGGCTCTTCCAACTACCTTCTGAGACTTTCGCCCCATTAGTCTTTGTACTGTATGCTACAAAGTTGCATCCAAAATCATTACTAACAGACTAGGGAACCTCCTTGAGCGACTCATCTCGCCTTCGCAGTGTTGTTTTGTCAAGGGTCGACAAATCCATGACAACATCATGCTCGTGCATGAGCTAGCCCAATCCTTAGACACTCATATTCAGGGCTCAAATGTCATCATCAAACTGGATATGGAGAAGGCCTTTGATCGAGTCGAGTGGAATTTCCTCACCCTAGTGTTGTGCCGCTTTGGTTTCAACACTGAGTTCATCGATCTTGTCGATGCTTGCCTAAGAGAGAATCACTTCTCTCTTTTGATGGATGGAAACTCCACTAGCTTCTTCACGGCCATGAGAGGTCTCCGGCAAGGCGATCCTATCTCGCCTACCCTTTTCATATTGATGGAAAAGGTCTCAGTCGATCACTCACCATGCGATCTATCACGCCCTCATCCAACCGTACTTTACGAAAAGGGGATGCCCCATCCTCTCACATTCTCTATTTGCAGACGATGCTATCCTCTTCCTCAATGGATCTAAAAAATCCATTAAGGAACTTATGAGTGTCCTCATGGCATACGAGCAAGCTTCGGGCCAGCTCGTAAATGCCTTGAAGAGTAGCTTTATAGTTGGTCCCACCACTACTATAAAGCGCACTCAGATCATCGAGCACTATACACGATACTCACGAGGATGTCTTCCTTTTGAATATCTTGGATGCCCTATCTTTTTGGGACCCAAGAGGCATCATTACTTTGATACCTTGTTGGTTAAACTCCGAAATAAACTAGAGGGATGGAAACTCCGTTTCCTATCATCTAGTGGGGGTATCCAACTTATTCGACACGTCCTCATGAGTATCCCATTGCACACCCTCACGGTTCATTCACTGTCTTCTACGATCCTCTGCTCAGTAGAACGACTATGCGCACGTTTCTTATGGTCAGGTCACCTCGAGGGAGAGTACCGCCACCATTGCGTTTCTTGGGAGAAAGCATGTCGGCCGACGGATGAGGGGGGTCTAGGGATCAGACGCTGATAAGCTCAAAATATGGATGTTTTTACTGGTTAGTCGTGTGAGAATTTGAGCTATGCAACAATATTTTTTAGCCTCACAGCCTTAGGGCGAGTAAGGTGTCGATCCATAGGGAGCAGGTAAATCAATATTAATTCTTTTCCAAGTCAGTTTAGCTTATAAGATAAATATATCAATCAAAGAAATTGAAGAAAATTACCCTCCGTAGAATTCATGGAATTTCCTCAAAGAGGATTTATGAAATACTTTCTCCGTTGAATAACAAGTTCTTCCTCAGAATTAGTGCATAGAAATTAGTAATTTATCTCTGTCTATTTGTCTGCAGGCTCACGCCTGTATGTTTGGCCAAACGCCAAACACTTGGCGGGCGCGCGTGCAAGCGTTTCTGCCCGCGGCCTCAGCAATGTGCAGACGCGCCTGTACGAGCGTCTGCGTGCTGCAA
Organism: Wolffia australiana; assembly: GCF_029677425.1. Taxonomy (NCBI): domain Eukaryota; kingdom Viridiplantae; phylum Streptophyta; class Magnoliopsida; order Alismatales; family Araceae; genus Wolffia; species Wolffia australiana. The sequence goes on along the minus strand of NC_135851.1, from coordinate 3,195,036 downwards.
GAGCGCACGCAGCTACGCTGCGCGTGGCCTGGCTGCGCGTAGTTGAGGCTGCGCGCTGCTAGGCTGCACGCCGTGGTTGCTGCGTGCTGCTCAGCCGCGCGCGGGCACTGCTGCGCGCAGCAGTCGCTACGCGCTGCTCGGCTACGCGCGGACACTGCTGCTGCGCAGCCGGTGCTGCGCGTAGCTGCAGCTGCATGCTACTTGCGCTGTTGGCAGCCTTGGCTGCTCGCGGCTTAGGCTGCTGGCGGCCTAGACTGCTGGCGACCGAGGCTGTGGCCTTGGTCGATGGTGGCCCTGGCTACTGGCGGCTTATGCTGCTAGCGGCCTTGGCTGCAACCTTGGCTGCAGGTTGCTTTGCTGCCTGCGGCTGTGGTTGTGCTTGGCTTGGGCGTTGATGGAGGACCATCGTGCCGACGATGACCTGATGATGACGACGACATCAGCCGGACGACCGACGACGACTCGCCAGCAGCCACGTCGGACAGCTCGTGCCGACGTCCGCAACCCGGGGTTTAAGTACTCCGGGTAGGTTCGAACAATTTATGTTTTTCTATGTGCATTTTCTTTGCAGTTCGAATTATGGATTGGGCCAGTATCGTAGGGCCCATCCTCGTCTTTATTTTCATTTTAAGATTGAATTTTGATTTTGTAAGGAGAGGTCGCACCACGTCTCATGACGGTTCAACCTCTCCCCACGTCTCCTTGGCACCCCTCCTCCCTATATAAGGGGCGGGCATGCCCAAGGGACTACTTGGAAGTTTTTGAAATTGAAAAGTATTTTCAGAGATCTTCCCCCTTATCGTAGCTGTAGAGTAGGGGGTTTGGCTAGCCCCGTCTCTTCGTCGAGATCACTCCGGAGAGGGTAGAGCCCACGTCTTGTCCGTCGAGATCACTCCGGGCGGGACGTGTTCAACCGTGCCATCGAGATCACTCTGGCACGTTCAAGATTTTCAAGAAGTCGTCAAGTCAAGAGTTGAGAGGGTTCCCATCAAGATCACTCTGGGCATCCTCGAGGTTCGCGATAGCAACGGCGCAGTGCGGCATCGGGACATCAGCCTCCAGCGAGGAGGAACGCCCGTGACTCCGTCAAGAACTCCTCCGCCAGGTTCTTGATTTCCCACCTTCACCGTCACCCTCCTCATCCTACCATCCCGATCGTCTTCTCCCCTTGTCCTTGATCGTTTCCCCACCATTTTCCCCTCTGTTTCTTGAGCTGCGACCCTTTCTTGATCTTCTCTCATCGTTTCTTGAACCCTCCTCTCCATCATCTTTGTTCTTGGTCTCCATACACTATCCTCTACCGTTCTTGAATATCCATCACTCCTTTCTTGGTCATAATCGCCCCTCGCCCACCACTCCACTCCTTCCGCATCTTCTTGATCGTTTTCCCTCCCATCCTTCTTCTCGCCGCTGTGTCCCCCCCCCCTCTTCTTGAACCCTCACCTTCTTGCTCGCCTTTCTTTCACCCCTCCGCCCAACCATTGCCTTGAACCCTCATCGCCCAGCCTTCCTTCGACCCCGTCCGACATCCTTGTCTCTGCCAGCCCGCGAATCCCACGCCAAACGCGCCGCGCGCCGCACCCCCCCCCTTCCCCCGCAGTCGCATTCCGCCCCAAGTCGCTGCCCGCGACGCGCTAACGACCCACGCCGCGCCGCGATCCCGCATTCCCCCTGCAAGGCCGCGCCGCGCCGTGGCACCGCGGCATCACCGCGAGGACACGATCGCGCCGCAGCCTCGCGATTGCATCGCGACGCGTCCCGCCCCGCAGGCCCGCGACCGCGCCGCAGGACCACGCCCGCGTCGTGGCCCGCGACCGCGCCACGCTCAGTCCCACAGTGCTGCACCCCTCTGTCCTTCTCGGGGTTGCGAATTCCCGTGTCCCCGACACCGGTGGTCCGTCGCCTTCGGCTGCCCTTGGACCGTCTCCTTGACTCCTTCTACTGCGACGTGCACCAAGCTCGCACCGGACGCCGGCAGACCATATCTCGTCTCAGAGCCCTCCGCTACGCCACAACTTGGGGACGCCATTGACTAAGTGCTTATCAGGTCAGCTCGTCTCCTCTCCGTCCTTAACCGGTATTATTACCTGTTCCAGTGCCGTCGTCCACTATCGCGTCCTCTGCCGCAATTCTTCAAGTGACATTGGAATAGGAATAGCCACTATTGACGAGAGCAGGACTTTTCTTGAGGTAAACGGTTTGTCATTCGATTTTTAAATTCCGAACTTACCAGGGCCGTCAGACGCCCCTCTCGTCTAGACGTCTAGTAGATTCCGAGGGTCATTGGGAGTTTGATCCTTGGATCATTCTTCCCGGGTGATCGTCCCGATCTACGTCATTGTCTCTTGAACTCTTATATCACTCGTTCATCGTGCATTATTTTGGATATCACCTCATACACTGCATCATCACTTCCTGTGACGTGAAGCGCGCCGCTCAATCCTGGCCGACAGCGTTTCGCATCATATTGGTATCAGAGCCGGTCATGTTAGCTCTTGCTTAACACGGTCGGTTGGATATTTTTACGCTTTGATATATTGCGCATATCATATTTTGAAAATCCATTCGCATATTACACGTCATAGCATCTCATCCATCACGTGCATCTCCCCTAGATTATTTTTAGACGTGAATGGTTGACCATAGAATGGTTCGTACGCGAGCTCAATATCGGGACACCGACTATCTTGATAGAGACGAGGATCGTGAATGCGATCCCGTCATGGGGGATCCTCGCCTCGAGAATCCCTTCAGCGAGCAGCCACCGGACGAGCCATTGGATCCGGAGGAGGCATTTGTTCCTCCTCCCCTATCTTGAGGTCCCGCCCCTCGGGACTCGATTGACGGAGCTGAAGACCGGCATTCCTCCACCGCCGTCCCTACCCGTAGGGTCACGGCGACCGAGCATTATGACGAGCCCATGGCTCGTGAGGTGACCCAACGACCGGGCAAGGCCCCCATGAGGGACCCTCCCGCCCAGGAGCAACCGCCACGTTACCCTGAGGCGCCACTGACTACCTACGCCTACCCGGAGGAACAAAGGGACCGTCGACGGTTCCCACCTAGGGATCATTACCGCGAAGACCGCCGGAGATGCCCCGTCCAGGATTATGTTGACCACCGCAGTGACCGACGCCATTCCCCGCTACCGGATGAGAGGCGAGACACCGGGCATTATGATTACACCTACCCTCAGGATAGGCGCCCCTATCCCGTAGGAGACCCTGGCAGACAGTTGCACGATCCTCGTGTCGTTGGGGCCGACAACCCCAACCGCATTCCGGTGCGTAACGCACCCCATTACTCGTCCCGCCCGGGGAGCTCGCAGGATCCACCACCCGTCCGACATCCGGACGCCGCCACCTATGGTGGTAGCTCCGCCTACCCACCGCACCATAGAGCCACAGCCGTCCACGTGCCGGACCGTTACCGAGATGTCCCCGTCCCTCCCCGAGCCCCATCGAGGCCTGGCCCCGACTATGACCCACTACCTCGACGAGACCCGTACCCGGATGACGATCATCGATATCCCTGATATCCTGATCATCTATACCGTCGGGACGATGGATATCCACCCCGACATGCGTCCCCCCCGAGATACCATCATCGTGACGAGTACCCCGTGGAGAGACAGCACCGACCTGCCCCGCCTCGACGAGACGACCACCATTATGAGGATCCCTATGATTTTGATCATCCCCGAGGTGCACCACGACATCCTCCTGCGCGTCGTCAAGACGACGAACATGAGCGGCGACGTGAGGCACACCGTGCCATGATACAGAAGAGCATACGACTGGAGGTTCCTATCTTCGACGGTTCCCGGAACCCAAAAGATTACACAGATTGGGAATCGGACTTGGAAAGTTACTTCCAGTGGTACAAGATGGACGATGATCTCTGTGTGGAGTACGCCGAAGCACGGCTTGGAGGGCAAGCCAAAATCTTTTGGAAGAATGAGAAGGAAGCCGCACGACAGTGCCGAGACCCGCCCTTCACTTGGGCTGAGATGTCACGTAAGCTTACGGACAAATACGTCCTTAAGCTATACATGACGCACCTGATGCTGTGCTGGATGAACTTGCGTAAAGGAAAACGCAAGGTCTCCGAGTACATCGTAGAGTTCGAGGAGTATAGAATGCGATGCAAATTTGTGGATAGTCCACAAATCCAGATCGCCTTCTTTATTCACGGGTTACCGCAAGACTTAGGCACCCGAGTCTTGGAGCAGAACCCGGCAACGGTTGACTTAGCATATAGCCTCGTTGAGAGCAACGAGTTCAGTACAGAGAGCCTCGCCGCCACCGCCCTGCCTGCTCCTCGACCGACTTCTTCCACGATTTCAGCGGCCCCGTCACGCACCTCTTGGACCAGGAGTTCGGGACCGGCACCCAGGACGACCAGTACCACCCCGACTCCACCAGCACAGGCCGCGCCAGCCACCGTCCCGGTACCAGCCCCTGCTACTCCGTCGGCTCTATCGACGGCTCGAGCTCCGAACGCCTCCAGAGAGCCCATGCAGTGTTTCAAGTGCAAGGGGTTCGGACACCGACGCAGTGATTGCCCGTCACTAATGATCATGGACATTCACGGGCAACCCACCAAAGACCAACAGGACGACGACCTTGAGGTCGACGAGTATCTGGGCGAGGAACCCGATAGTGATGAGCTGGATGATCCCCTAGGATACATCCAGATCACGCCGATCGCTCCTACCACTACCTATCCCGTCGCCACCGTGGACACTCGAGTGGTTGGGGAATCCACTAGCACACCGCGAGTGGGTTCCACTTCCCCCGCTACCACCGTGGCTACCCGACCAGTCGACGTTGCGCAGCGAACGTCGATCTTTCACACGTATGTCAGGATTGGAGGACGTACCTACAAGCTGATGGTCGATAGTGGGAGTTGCATCAATGGCATATCGGAGGATACGGCGACTCGATTAGGGCTACCATTGATACCTCATCCGACGCCGTACCAGGTCTCATGGATCGACGCATCGACCATTCCGGTCAAGATGCAGTGCTATGTGCCGTTGAAGATGAGTACCTACGACGAGAAGGTCCTATGCGACGTCTGATAACACCCTAATTTCGGTCTTTATTTCATGTTATTAGCATGATTTATGCATTTAAAAGGCTTAAATTTGGGTTGTTATCATATATTTACACAAAAATAATGCTTCCAAGTAATTTCTGATTTTTCCCTAATTTTCTGTTAATTATATGAATTTTTAAGGATTTATTGAAGCTCAAAATAATTATTTTTGGATGAAAATGGCACATTAAAAAGTTTATTTCGACATTTATCAACATGGGAATTAATCAGGGAATTTTCTAGAATTTTCTAGAATTTTTTACGAATTTTTAGGAATTTTCTGGGATTTATTTCAAGAAGAAATGCATTTATTCTATGAAAAAAGGGCATATTTATAAGAGAAAAAAATGTATTTATGCAATTTTTAGACTTTTTGGGGCCTTTTTGCAACGTTTCGTTGCAAAAAGACCCTGAAAACAGCTCTCGGTCGCCACGGCAGGCGTAAAGATCCTATTTAAAATCATTCAGGGTTTTATTGCAATTTTTAATATATATTTTTAATGTTTTAGGAGAAATTAGAGGAGAGAGAGTGCGCCAGGGGCATATACGCAATTACTTTTGGGCGGCGTCCAAAAGCAATTCCAGGCTTTTTAAGGACTTTTCTGCAAAAAGGAGGATTCAAAATGCGCCAGCCAATGAGAGAGCGACACGTCATTGCGTGTTTAAAAACGAAACTAATAAATAAATCAATTTTAAATCCAATGGATTAAATTAGTTTAAAATTGATTTATTAATAACTTTTGATCCTGAAGTCCGATTGAGATGCTTTTTTTATGGATTTGTTCGTCTTGATCCCCTCTTCTATCTGTACGGTTAGATCATTCAGATCTAGCCTATATTGATAGATAAATATTAAGTACTAAACGGGGGTAAAATGGTGATTTTTACCCTATAACCTAAGTATAAAAGCTAAATTTCGAGAGGGGGAGCTCATTCTGGAGGGTGCTTCATCACAGCTGCAAGACAGAGAGGAATCCCAGCCTGGATCAACAGTTTTGGTATTTTTTTCTTTCATTGTATTCAAACTTTTGTGCATTTTGAATGAAATAGGTTAAGTTGTTTGTTTCTTCATCTCCATTCTAGTCTGAACTTCTAAATCGCTTGGCTTGAGCGGCATGTACAAGCCCTGATTAGGATTGAGAGGAGAAATTGAGGAATTTTACCTGGGCATTCAATTGCATTACAAAAGAAAATTATAAAAAATTTAGTTTTAATTTTTAGAAGTCTCAATTTACCCCATTTTAGTTCTGAATTATCAATCTGAAAAATCAACCCAACTCATTTTAAGAACCCTCTTTCAACCTCTCTAAATGATTTCTTGGATCCTTTAATTAGGATCAAATAAGGAAATTTAGAGCTCTTAATTCTTCTAATCTTCCCATCTCTCCTACCCCCCTCTCTAAATTCTCACCTAATTAGGGTGACTTGATCCTCATTGAAGATCAAATTCACTCTAATTAGGATCTAAAACACCAAAAATTAAATCAAATTGAAATTCCTACTTGCCTCCCTTGGACGACACTCATACTTATCACTATACATATTAACTAGAGTTTTATAAATTTTATTGCATAAGCCAAAAATTCACAACGACAAGGGCTAAAAATTTGCGTAATTTTCACCCCTATTTTCGGCTTATCAATTGGCGCCGTTGCCGGGGAAGCAACGCTAAGGAAATTCAATTGGTAATCATTTCTATCAATTGAGTGCTTTAAAATTTTCAAAATTGATTTTGGTTTAATTTTCTCTAAAGTGCTTAGTATTCATCTAATTTTTATTATTGCACTACATTGTATTGCTTACAATAGATAAAAAAAAATTTTAAGCATATGAAGCAACCATGTCTCACTATGATGGAAAAAGTTCTTATTATTATGAGTTGCATCAAAATTATCACCATGATCATTGTCTTTATGAAAATTCACAATGTGAATATTTTCTTGATCTTGGAGATTCCTGGCATCATGATGAAAAAAATTATTGTGGCATCAATCCTTATACGTATAATTGTGACCATTCAAATGAGGCCTTCCCCAATCTTTATGAGCATTCATATTATCCTAAATCTAGTGAGGTGACGATCCCTAAATTTTCTCGTCATAATAACCACAATCATGGCTTCCACACTCATGCCATATCCCCTTTGGAATATCCACACTATGAGTGGGGGCAATCACCATCTTTAGTACTTTCCTCTACAATTTCATTGCAAAATGCATCATCTTCATTTTCCAACGAGCATCATGTGTTTGTTAATGAGTTTGAAAGGATTCAACAGAAAATTTCTCAACTTGATGACTCCGAAGAGAGTGACCAGTTTATGATGAATTATTTTCTTGAATATGAGGATGTTTTCAAACATGAATGTCTTTCCAAAATGAGTCTACTTCATGATATGATTAGAGGGTTTCCTACTAAAACAAATGATTTTCATGAAAGGGGAGAATACTTCTTAAGGATCTTACATATGGAGAAAGATATTTGTAAATTTTTGAAGGATTTATTAGCAGAAAGTGGTCCTCGAGGAAGATTATTTTCTCAGAAAAATGAAAATTATTAAGATGGAGATTTCTGAAATCTTGAATTTACATTTTTATGAAGAGGAAATATATGGGTATGAGGAATCACAATCAGATGCTTCTAAGTTAAATTTTCAGGATGACATGCGAGAAACGATGGAAAGAGATGAGGAAGTTCAGTTTGCAAACACCCATCCTCATTTGGAAGAGTATCAACCTCCTATTCCATTTCCAGAAGCACTACGTACTGGAATTGTATGTAAACCCATATATAATAGGAATGGAGAAGAAATGAAAGAATTTTCAAGACATGATTCTTTTGGAAAATTGTGCAAGGATAATTTTGGGGAATCAAGGATCTCAATGGAAGAAGTGGATGAAATAATCTCTAACATCTACATGTTGTTTCTTGATGACAGAAATCATGTGAAGGAAAATAGCAATTTGAAGGCTTCCATGAGGATGGTATTGATGGATATAGAAATGGAAAAAGAATTTTGCAATACACCAAATGAATTATTTAAATTTCAACCTAGGACAAGGATGAAAAAAATTTGTGATGAAGTTGAGGTTGAACCTTTCTTATGCAAAATTCTTTTTACAGATTGGCATGATCATTTATTTGAATTGAAATGGCACTCTTCTAGTAACGTTTTCTTTGCATTTGATCTCTTAAATGTTTTACATTTGTGGACCAAAATTACAAGGAAACCTATTCTTAAATATAGGTATGTACACATGGGAATTGAGTTTCTCATACAAAGTCCTTTGAGTTTAGCTTTATGATTGAGACGATCTTTAGTTCAATTTATTCTGCTTTTTCTAATGGGAACTGGGATCCTTTTCCAGTTCTCCTTTATGTTATTTTTCCTATTTCTTTAGCTGTACCAAGTAGGTGGAACCCACATGAAGGAGGAATCAAGGGATGCAACCTTACCATAAGGGGGAGCGGTTTTGAAGATTTGTCCACAACCTGATCTTTTAGGACCCAAGTCCTCAACTTGAATTCTCTCTTCAATTTCTATGTTTAAAGACTTCAAATATTGTTTTTCATGTGCAACCTCTATCAGTTGTGTTGTTGTGTTTTTTTATCAGGATGTTGACCAAGTTGGAGCAATCATGATGTACGACGCAACACAACTTATTTCAGGATTTTATATCTATCATCTAAACAACAAGCCTCAAGTCCATCCCCACTGTTTGCAATTCTCTCCCTCAATTTTCCTTTTCGTTATTTTAATCGTTATGCATTGAGGACCATGCGTGTTTTAGTGGGGGGGGAGTGATGACTCTAAAATATGTCATCAAATAATCAAGTTCTCAAGTTTAAATTCATTACAATTATCTTGTGAATTCATGCTAAGTTCATGCATATGTATTGTTTTATGAAATCACTAACCCCACTTGATTCTTTGAATCAAGTGGAATATATTTAACGTTTTATGGCTAGTGAACATTCAGAAACAGGTTAAGAAGATCAAGGAAGAGAGGAGGATCAACAGAAGTGGGCAAAAATTCGAAGTGGCAAAAATTACGAAAATGCCCCTGGGCATGACTTAAGAGAAAACCTATAAATACTCTCTTGAGAGAGGAGTTTGAGTGTTCAGAATTTTCTCTAAGGAAACTAGGGCTTGGAGAAGAGGATTTCTGCACCCTCCAGGAGCTGATGAGCTTTTGGAGTTGGAGAGGAAGAACAGATGAAGATAGCTTGGATTGAAGAACCACGCCTTGCGCAAGGACGTGACACCCGACGTGGGAAAATCTCAAGCTTCAGCCCTGTAATCCCTCTCTTCTCATACAATTTTGGTTGGGTTGGAAGAATCACAAGATCTTCCAATGTTTTCCAACTGAGGATTGCTTCATTTTAGACCTGATTACAGTTGAATTTTGTTTCTTTCTTGTTCTGATCATCCCCAAACTTCCCAAAAATCCCTTTGATGCAGCAGCACCGCCGCGCGCAGCAGCACCGCCACACGCAGCAACGCCGCCGCACGCAGCAGCGCCGCGCACAGCAGCGTCGCGCGCAGCCACGCCGCGCGCGACAGCGCCGCTGCACGCAGCAGCGCCGCACGCAGCCAGCGCCGCACAAGCAGCAGCGCCGCTGCATGCAGCAGCGCCGCGCGCAGCCACAGCATGCGCCACGCCGCGCAGCAGCGCGCTGGCCGCCGCAGCGCAGCCACGCTGCCACAGCAGCAGCGCCGCGCGCAGCCACGCCAAGACGCAGCAGCGCTGCTGCACGCAGCCACGCAGCGCAGCGCGCAGCCACGCCGACAGCGGCGCAGACGCAAACACCTTGCGCGCGCAGGTGCACCCTGCAAGGTGTTTGTTCCTGCCCCAAGGGCAAGGTACTGTCACAGAGAACTCCTCTGTAGACAGCCTCTATTAAGTTAAATCTTTAACTTAATCAGAGCAATAGCAGTTAAATCTTTCGACTAAACTGGGAATTAAAGAGGAATTCTGTGATTTTCCTGAGGATCATTTAACAGAGTTTAATATTTATTTTAAATTGATAAGTGACGTATCTATTGAATAAAGAAGGAAATTTCTACTGTTTTCTCCTGCTCCCTGTGGATCGACCCTCACTCGCCTTACGCCGTGAGGTTTATAAATTTGTTGCATAAGCTCTGAACCTCACACGTCTGAACTGCTAAATAACCAGTAAAAAACGCCCTAAAATTGAGCTTATCAACTGGCGCCGCTGCCGGGGAGCACGGTATTACAGTAGAAAATTTTATTTTCTCTGAATCTACAGTTATCTCTCTAAACCTACAGTCATTTTGGTGAATCTACAGTCATTTTTGTGAATCTACTGTCATTTCTCTAAATCTACAGTCATTTTTGTTGATTTTTCTAGAGCTGCAGGACTTGACAATGCTCAGCTCATTGTTATTCTAACCGTTTGCTGTAGATTTATGGTAGTAACACGCTCAGGAGCTGGTGAAAAGTCTGCAGAGAAAGACATTAGAGACGCCACTCCAGATTCTATAGTGACAGAACCAGAAATTCAGGAGAGAAATATGGCTGAAGAGATGCACCAGCAGAATGAGAGGAGGAGGACTATGCTGGATAGGTCCACACCGTCGGGAAGCTTGCGTCAAACCGATGTAAATCTGAACATCAGTGACGGTATTTCCTTTCGATATGACAATGCATTAATTCATTCCTTACCTGAATTTAATGGACTGCCTGATCAAAACCCATTAGAATTCCTTGATGATTTCCACATTAGGTGTTCATCTCAAAACGTTCCAGGGATATCTACAGAAATTTTAAAAATGAAATATTTTCCTCTAACCTTAAAAGATAAAGCATTTTCCTGGTACCGCAATTTAGGAATCACTTTTAATTCATGGGAAGAGATGCAGGAAAATTTCTGCAGAAATTTTACCTCTCTCCAAAACTAACTTTTATAGAAGGAAATTCACAACTTCCATCCTCATGATGGTGAGGCGTTTAGTGAATCATGGGAGAGGTTCAATGATCTGTTGAGGAAGTGCCCTCACCATGGAATTGAACAATGTCAACTAGCTCAGATATTTTATGAGTCTCTCTCTGATTTTATGAAAAACAAGGTAAACCTCGCCACGGGTGGAACGTTTTATACTGCATACGAGGATGAAGTTTTTGATATTTTGGAGAGAGTTGCAGAAACTGATTTGCAGGAGATTGGAGCCAATCAGAATGGGAGGAATGTGCAGCCCAAGAGAGCAGGAGTTCTGCAGGTCAACGCCAAGGAGGGAGAGCTACAAGCGGGCCTAAGGAGACCAACCAGAAATTGGAGGAGCTCACCTCTACCTTGAAGAATGTCTTCCTAGGTAACTCTCCCATCATTAAAGCTAAGATCTGCTCTCTCTGTTTTAGCAGGGAACATGAAGATGGAGCTTGCCAAGCCATGGAAGAAGAGGTGAAGGCTTTCAACCAGCCGCAACAACCGTGGGCGGGTCAAAAGCGGTCAAATTTCCAAAACGGAGAGGCCTTCCACCAAGGAAACAAGCCGGCAGCTCAACCCCCGTTCCAGCAGAGACAACAATTCCAGCACAGGCCTCCACAACAGTATCAGGTTTCATCTCAAACTCAACCTGATTTCTCCACATTAACTCCCGTCATTTCAGATATGATCGAAAAGCAAAATCAAAAGTTGCGGGCGGAAATGGAGATGCGGATGCAAGTGATGATGGAGTTTCAAACGAAGCAAATGCTGGATGCTCAAGAGCAGATGAGGAAGATGCTAGAAAGCCTCAGACCTGTCCAATCTGAACACCAAGGTATACCGTTAGATTCTCCTTGCACATCTTATAAACTTCCCACGAAACCGTCCATCAATCCATGCAACTTGCATCATGTGCAGCATTCCATTCATGATGAGACGAATAGAGATGATCCTGAGGTTCTAGCCATCTCAAAATTGAGAAATGGGAAAGAACTTCAGGATCCCTATCGGACTTCTATAGAGAATTCTAAGAAGGGAACCGAACCACAAGAGGAAGAAGGAGAGGACCCCCCCTACGTGGAGGAGCCTCTACCTTCTACGAGTGGGCAGCATGTTCCCTACCCTTCCGCTTTAAATAGAAAAAAACCGATATTTGATTACGAAAACCGACTGCTAGAGAATTTTAGAAAAGCCACCATGACTGTTACTGTCGAAGATATGCTTAGGTGTGCACCTTCCCTAAAGAAGTACCTTAAGGACTCTTGCACCATTAAGAAGCCTAGGGAAGTGGTTAAATTATCTGAAAATGCCTCTAGCATTCTTAATGCCATCCCTATCAAAATGAGAGACCCCGGAGCCCCTTTCATTACATGCGAAATAGGAGGAAACACCTTCTCTAAAGTTTTATTAGATACGGGAGCAAGCATAAGTATCATTCCGACCGCATTATATGAGGAGAGTGGGTTTGGAGAGTTGGAGGAAATTCATATGGACCTACTCTTAGCTGACGGTACTGTTAGGCAACCCGAGGGAAGGTTAACCGATGTCATGATCACTGTAGAGAATTGTGAAATCCCTGTAGACTTTATAGTGACAGATGTAAAGATATCGGGAGACATTAGTTTAGCTCCTATCATCTTAGGTAGACCATTCTTGGTTACGGCAAAAACGATTATGGATTGGGAGAAGGGGACGGTTGAGTTTAAAATTGGAAAGGAGAGAGTTCAACTGGATATATCGAAAATGATGAAGTGTCCTGTAGGAAGCAATGAGGAGTTAAAATTGTGTGCAGAAGATGAAGGAGAGGATGTGGTTAAAGAATACTTGTCACAAGTAGAGGGTAGAGAGCTAGAGGAGAGATCATAGACCCCCTTCGGTAGAGGTAGGGCCAGAATTGAAACCTTTGCCCTCATCCTCAAATATGCATATCTAGATGAGCAGAAAATCCTACCGGTAATCATATCTTCATCACTATCCTCTGAACAGGAAAAGGACTTGCTAGAGGTACTTAGGAGCATAGAAATGCCATAGGTTGGACCTTTGATGATATTAGAGGAATTCCATCTTTGATCTGTGAACATAGGATATTTTTAGAAGAGGAAGCAAAACCTTGTAGAGAGCATCAAAGGAGACTCAACCCTTACATGAGAGAAGTTCTTGAGAAAGAAGTGATTAAGTGGTTGAATGCAGGAATAATTTATGCTATATCCGACAGTAGATGGGTGAGTCCTGTACACATGGTACCAAAGAAATCTGGAATTACCGTAGAAGTGAATGAAAAAGGGGAAGAGGTGCAGAAAAGATTGACCACAGGGTGGAGGGTGTGCATTGATTACAGGAAATTAAATAAGGCGACAAAGAAGGATCACTACCCACTACCCTTCATAGATCAGATACTAGAAAAACTGTTAGGGCAGCAATATTTTTGTTTTCTTGATGGTTATTCAGGATACAACCAAGTAAACATCCATCCTGATGATCAAGAGAAGACAACATTTACGAGTCCCGTAGGGACATATGCCTTCAGGCGTCTGCCCTTCGGGTTATGCCATGACCCCGCCACATTTCAGCGATGTATGAATGCCCTATTTTCTGATTTAGTAGGCGAATGTTTAGAAATATTTATGGATGATTTTTCAGTATTTGGATCTACCTTTGAGAACTGCCTCCTAAGCCTCACCAAAGTATTGAAGAGGTGCATTGAGTCCAACCTTGTCCTAAGTTGGGAAAAATCTCATTTCATGGTGCAGGAGGGAGTAGTGCTGGGACACACGGTCAGCAACCGTGGATTGGAAGTGGACAAGGCCAAAATCGAAATCATCCAGGGCCTTCCACCTCCAACCAACCTAAAAACCCTTAGGGGTTTCCTCGCCTGTGGTTTCTATAGATGTTTTATCCTTGATTTTGCTAAAATTTCTAAACCTCTTACAAACCTTTTATCGTCTAAAAATAATGATTTTGAACTAACACTAGAGGCTAAAGATGCATTTTATAAATTGAAAGAAGCTTTGGTTAATGCGCCTATCCTACAAGGGCCCGATTGGACCCTTCCTTTTGAACTAATGTGCGACGCTTCTGATTTTGCAGTAGGTGCAGTGTTAGGCCAAAGAATTGATAAGAAACCCATGGTGATCTACTACGCCAGCAGGACCTTAGTGGACGCACAACTGAATTACACCACCACCGAAAAGGAGCTGCTGGCCATTATTTTCGCTTTAGAAAAGTTTAGGTCTTATTTACTAGGTAGTAAAATAACTGTTTATTCTGATCATGCAGCTATTAGATACTTGTTAACGAAGAAAGAGGCTAAACCGAGATTGATTAGATGGGTGCTTTTATTACAGGAATTTGATTTGGAAATTAAAGACAAGAAAGGGTGTGAAAATGTAGTAGACCATCTCTCACGAATCATAGCGCCCCACCTGAACAAATTAATGATGCATTTCCTGATGAATTTGTCCTAACTGCACAAGGAACATTCGTTCCTTGGTATGCACATATTGTCAACTTTTTAGTTTCAGGACAAATTCCTACAGGTTGGACTTCCCACGAGAAAAAGCTACTCAAGGATGCGCGATTTTATTTTTGGGAAGATCCGGGCTGTTTCACCAAGGACAAGATCAAATTCTCCGACGATCGTCCCGAGAGCGAGCAACGAAGCATCCTAGAATTCTGCCACGCAAAACCAGGAGGGTCACTACTCGGCCAAGGTAACAGCTCATAAGATTGTTGAATCGGGTTTCTTTTGGCCTACATTATTTCATGACGCAGAAATTTTATAACAGTTGTTTAGCATGCCAAGCATCCATCAATATCAATAGGAAAGATAGAATGCCCCTACAACCCATCTTAGAAGTGGAAATATTTGATTTATGGGAATTGATTTTATGGGTCCATTTCCTAGTTCTAACGGTTATGAATACATCTTGATGGCTGTTGACTACGTCTCCAAATGGGTAGAAGCCATTCCTCCAAAACCAATGACAGTAAGGTAGTGACCAATTTTATTGAAAAACACATTTTTTATAGATATGGATGCCCACGAGCGATCATTAGTGATGGAGGTTCACACTTCACAAATTACAACTTTAGGAATCTCCTCAAAAAGTTTGGTGTTCATCATCGAGTCACTACCCCATATCATCCTCAAGCCAATGGACAAGTTGAATTGTGCAATAGAGAGGTGAAGAAAAGTTTGAGGAAAATAGTGCGTCAGATGGGAAAGATTGGTCTAGGAAGCTAGACGAGGCGTTATGGGCTTATAGGACAGCTTACAAAACCCCTCTCGGCATGTCTCCCTTCCGCCTTATCTTTGGCAAAGCTTGTCACCTACCACTTGAGTTAGAACACAAGGCCCTTTGGGCTATTAGAAAACTCAACCTAGATTTGGATAGAGCCGGCAAGCATAGACTTCTTCAATTGAATGAGTTGGAAGAGTTAAGAAATGAGGCTTATGAGAATTCGAAGATTTATAAAGCCAAGATGAAGATGTTTCATGACAAGAGCTTGAGGAGAAGAATTTTTGTGGAGAATCAAAAGTATGGCTTTACAACTCTAGACTAAAACTCTTTCCAAGTAAATTGAAAACGATGGGATGGTCCTTCCTTGTTCAACAGGTTTTTGAGAATGGAGCCGTTACAATTTTAGATCCTACGTCTCAAAGACGATTCACTGTGAACGGGCAACGGCTCAAACCCTACTTAGAAGAAGAAGATCTTCACAGCCCCATGAATATTACGTTAGAAAAGCCATCGCATGATAGCTCATGATCCGATTAGTTTTTGTTTTTACTACATTTCATATTCTCTCTACTTGGTTACTTTCCTTGTTTTGTTTTTGTTTCTGCGTTTTTGTTTCTGTTCTCGTGTGCAGCCACTCCGATCCACGCCCACCTAACACGTCACTGGACAACACGCATGCTGATCGCCGCCCTTCCTTCCATGGTTTGGTATTCCTTTCTCCTTTCTCTCATTTATGATTTGTCATGTAGGAACATGCCTTTTATTGAGAGGGGGGGGAGTACATTTACATGCACTATCCATGAAAATTTTGTCGTTTTTGCATTCACAAACCATGGATATTTGATGATCTTAGGAGATGATTGTCCAATGATATGCATGATAATTCGATTCTTTTCAAAAGGGTAGAAATGCAAGAGTGGCCAGCTAGGGAATCCTAGGTGAAGTAAGCCTAGCTAGGTGCACTACGATCCATACCACTACAGTCATATCTATTACCATTATACTTCTCTCACCTCACCATCCACCTCGGGTTGAGTTAGCACTTACATGCACGAAATTTTTTAGCTTTAGTGGAGAGTAGGGTTAGTGTTAGCTCATGGGCAGTATTATTATGACGTGAGTGAAGCTCCCTGACCCATGAAGGATACATAACCGTCGGGAATAAGCTGCCGGTCTACTAAGGGCGGCACATGGGTAGTGGATAAGCGCCACCAAACTATCAAGTGAAAGCTGCACTGCGCATAAACAAGCAAAGCTTGCATCATAGTACTAAAGTTGATTGTCATAAAAAATGACCAACAAGCAGCAAATGCCAAATAAAATAAAGGTGGAAAAGCTGTCTCCCGTGTGTTTGAGCCGATGCTACTATAGCCATAGTATTGAGCTAGCATTAATGCCACTCTCTACGCCTCGTTCAGTAGTGCGCTTGGGGTGTTAACTCGATCTTATTCCATATACTATGTACTTACTATATGTACTCCATAGATCATGTGCACTTAGTTGAGGTTTAAGGCTGAGATAGATCCTAAATTTCTTCTACGCTGGTCAATTTTAATTGCTGAAAATACTCCTTGAGAAGAGCATGAATCAAAGTTATCGGAAGTCAAAATTCACCTTGAGATCATCTTTTATTCTCACCTGCATGTCATTACTAAGGGACTAGTAATGATCTAAGTTGGGGGGTGTTTGATGACTCTAAAATATGTCATCAAATAATCAAGTTCTCAAGTTTAAATTCATTACAATTATCTTGTGAATTCATGCTAAGTTCATGCATATGTATTGTTTTATGAAATCACTAACCCCACTTGATTCTTTGAATCAAGTGGAATATATTTAACGTTTTATGGCTAGTGAACATTCAGAAACAGGTTAAGAAGATCAAGGAAGAGAGGAGGATCAACAGAAGTGGGCAAAAATTTGAAGTGGCAAAAATTACGAAAATGCCCCTGGGCATGACTTAAGAGAAAACCTATAAATACTCTCTTGAGAGAGGAGTTTGAGTGTTCAGAATTTTCTCTAAGGAAACTAGGGCTTGGAGAAGAGGATTTCTGCACCCTCCAGGAGCTGATGAGCTTTTGGAGTTGGAGAGGAAGAACAGACTGAAGATAGCTTGGATTGAAGAACCACGCCTTGCCGCAAGGACGTGACACCCGACGTGGGGAAATCTCAAGCTTCAGCCCTGTAATCCCTCTCTTCTCATACAATTTTGGTTGGGTTGGAAGAATCACAAGATCTTCCAATGTTTTCCAACTGAGGATTGTTTCATTTTAGATTTGATTTCAGTTGAATTTTGTTTCTTTCTTGTTCTGATCATCCTCCCCAAACTTCCCCAAAAAAATCCCTTTGACGCAGCAGCACCGCGCAGCAGCACTGCGCGCGCAACGCCGCCGCCATAACAGCGCCAAGACAGCAGCGTCGCAGCCACGCCAAGGCGCTGAAGCGCCGCCAGACGCGCCAGCGCGCAGCCACGCCAGCAGCGTCGCGCAGCCACGCCCGCGCAGCAGCGTCGCGCGCAGCCACGCCGCACGCAACAGCGCTGCTGCACGCAGCAACGCAGCGCGCAGCAGCGTCGCGCGCAGCCACGCCGCGCGCGACAGCGCCGCTGCACGCAAACACCTTGCGCGCAGGTACCCTGCACGCAAGGTGTTTGATCCCTTGCCCCCAAGGGCAAGGGTACTGTCTACAGAGAACTCCTCTGTAGACAGCCTCTATTAAGTTAAATCTTTAACTTAATCAGAGCAATAGCAGTTAAATCTTTCGACTAAACTGGGAATTAAAGAGGAATTCTGTGATTTTCCTGAGGATCATTTAACAGAGTTTAATATTTATTTTAAATTGATAAGTGACGTATCTATTGAATAAAGAAGGAAATTTCTACTGTTTTCTCCTGCTCCCTGTGGATCGACCCTCACTCGCCTTACGCCGTGAGGTTTATAAATTTGTTGCATAAGCTCTGAACCTCACACGTCTGAACTGCTAAATAACCAGTAAAAAACGCCCTAAAATTGAGCTTATCAGGGAGCTAGTTCATTTTATATGGAAAACGTTGACTCATGTGATTAATTTTAAAGAATACTACATGAATTGAACCTGCTTTTAACGATCTTTAACATGCACATACATGAATTAATTTTCTTTCATCCAGTGGTTTGGAAACATGTGTAGAGAAGTTAAGTTCCTAGAGCGGATCAGGAACATGTTGAGGTGCAACACAAGTGATTTTGAGCAATGTGGGTTCAATGTCAAATTGGGGAGGTCGTCTAGTGGTTGATTAGATGATGGAAAGTCTAAGGGTAGAAGCTCTATACTTCAAAGGAAAGTGATGAGTGAATTGAGATTCCCCATTCCAATCAGCTCAAAATAGCCGATCCCACTTATGTATTTCGTCCCACCATTAGCCTACTTTCATTCCAAAATAGTGGGCAGTCATTCTCCGAGTCCTATGCACGGAATCCACCACTTCATTCACCTTATTGTTCCACACGCTTCACGCCATATCCATCACAACTTGACTCCACCACCTTGCTTCCGCTACCGAGGATATGCTTATCTCCCAAGTACGTCTATCTCCCTTTCCACGGTATCACTACGATACTGCCTCTTTGTATCTTTTCTGTCAATAATTCGCTCTGCATCATCTAAATCTCGTTCTTCTATCTCTTCTCCATAGACCAATGTGATTGTTATGACACTCATGCTAGTTGTGATAAAATATTTAAAAAACCATTCAAGTCATGGAAAGTGTTTCATTTGTTGTTATCCTCTTTGTTTGATATACAAAAAAAAAAAGAAGCGAAAAAAAAAAAAAGGAGTTTGAAAAAAAAGAAAAGAAAAAAAAAGACAAGAGGAATGAGAAGAAGACAAAGAGAAAGGAGGGGTTTGACTTGCCATTTCTGGTTTTGACTTTCAATTCAGGGCAAGATGGTCTTTATTCTCTATATCATCACATTGGTCTCATCTCTTCTATCTCCCTCACTTCCTCTAAAAATCTTGGGAGTAGGTTATCCAAGGTAGCACAGCACCCGTTGGACCATAAATCTCTCATTGTTCATGCTCACCCTAATTCTTTCACAAAGTCTCATTCTCCCCCATCACAACTCTATCATATATTCTTCTCGTTGTGTTCAATATTCTGTGCTCAACAGGAGGAGGAAATGGCTTCTTCTATTCTTAGGAAAGAGAAAAGGCTAATGGAGAGGCAAGTACTAGGTGGCTGTCAACCCGGGAGAGAGTGATCTTGCTCGCTAGAGATGTGAGGCCAGCTGCACATGAGTGGAGAGAGTTTACCTGAGGAGTATAGCGTTATACCTAGAAACAAGTACACTCCCTTCTCATCCACTTAGGCATCCAAGCCAAGGAGAAAGAAACCCCACATTCCTGAAAAGGTCGGAGCTCAAAATGTCATTTAGTGTTTTAGTTCGGCTTGTGATTGATACACTTAACACTTCCCACACTTGTTGTCTAACTTACACGATGAAACAGATGATAATTCAGCAAAGTACATAGATGTTGCTAAGGGACTAGCAATGTCTAAGTAGGGGGGTATATGATAACACCCTAATTTCGGTCTTTATTTCATGTTATTAGAATGATTTATGCATTTAAAAGGCTTAAATTTGGGTTGTTATCATATATTTACACAAAAATAATGCTTCCAAGTAATTTCTGATTTTTCCCTAATTTTCTGTTAATTATATGAATTTTTAAGGATTTATTGAAGCTCGAAATAATTATTTTTGGATGAAAATGGCGCATTCAAAAGTTTATTTCGACATTTATCAACATGGGAATTAATCAGGGAATTTTCTAGAATTTTTTACGAATTTTTAGGAATTTTCTGGGATTTATTTCAAGAAGAAATGCATTTATTCTATGAAAAAAGGGCATATTTATAAGAGAAAAAAATGTATTTATGCAATTTCTAGACTTTTTGGGGCCTTTTTGCAACGTTTCGTTGCAAAAAGACCCTGAAAACAGCTCTCGGTCGCCACGGCAGGCGTAAAGATCCTATTTAAAATCATTCAGGGTTTTATTGCAATTTTTAATATATATTTTTAATGTTTTAGGAGAAATCGGAGAGAGAGAGTGCGCGAGTATATACGCAATTACTTTTGGGCAAGGCGTCAAAAGCAATTCCAGGCTTTTTAAGGACTTTTCTGCAAAAAGGAGGATTCAAAATGCGCCAGCCAATGAGAGAGCGACACGTCATTGCGTGTTTAAAAACGAAACTAATAAATAAATCAATTGATTATTTATCAATCAATTAATAAATAAATCAATTAATAAATCCAATGGATTAAATTGGTTTAAAATTGATTTATTAATAACTTTTGATCCTGAAGTCCGATTGAGATGATTTTTTTATGGATTTGTTCGTCTTGATCCCCTCTTTCTATCTGTACGGTTAGATCATTCAGATCTAGCCTACATTGATAGATAAATATTAAGTACTAAACGGGGGTAAAATGGTGATTTTTACCCTATAACCTAAGTATAAAAGCTAAAATGGTAAAAAGGCCCCAAAAAGTCTAGAAATTGCATAAATACATTTTTTTCTCTTATAAATATGCCCTTTTTCATAGAATAAATGCATTTCTTCTTGAAATAAATCCCAGAAAATTCCTAAAAATTCGTAAAAAATTCTAGAAAATTTTAGAAAATTCCCTGATTAATTCCCATGTTGATAAATGTCGAAATAAACTTTTTAATGTGCCATTTTCATCCAAAAATAATTATTTTGAGCTTCAATAAATCCTTAAAAATTCATATAATTAACAGAAAATTAGGGAAAAATCAGAAATTACTTGGAAGCATTATTTTTGTGTAAATATATGATAACAACCCAAATTTAAGCCTTTTAAATGCATAAATCATGCTAATAACATGAAATAAAGACCGAAATTAGGGTGTTTGTCAATGAAAATTGGTAGCATCATCTTAGGCAGACCGTGGTTATTTGACCATGACGTGCAGCTATCTGGACGAGCCAACACTTGCTCGTTCATCTACGGTGGACGCCGACTCGTTTGGTACCCCTCGGTGCGGATACCCTCGTTGCCCACGCGATCAGCGCCGCGCCCGCTTCACGCCTACAGCCATTGTCACCAATGGCTTGATCTTCCGACGGGAGCTGGAGGACGGCGACGACCCACCCCCGGTCTGTTATGCAGTCACTTTAGCAGACGGACCCACCATGGCAGCCCAGGACGTTTCGCCCTCGGAAGTCGTCCAACTCCTTGAGGAGTATGATGATGTGTTTCCGGCCGAGCTCGCTAGCGAGCTCCCGCCTCTTCGGCATATCCAGCACGCCATTGACTTAGTTCCCGGAGCTACCCTCCCAAACCTGCCACACTACCGGATGGACCCGGTTAAGTACGAGGAGTTATATTCGCAGGTGAAGGAGCTCCTAGCGAAGGGCCTGATCAGGGAAAGCCTCAGCCCTTGCGCCGTTCCGGCACTGCTTGCCCCCAAGAAGGACGGCACTTGGAGGATGTGTTGTGACTCAAGGGCCATCAACAAAATCACGGTAAAGTACCGTTTTCCGATTCCGCGAGTACAGGATTTATTTGACGAGATGGTCGGCGCGTCTATCTTCTCTAAGATAGACTTACGCAGCGGCTACCACCAAGTCCGTATTAGACCGGGAGACGAGTGGAAGACGGCCTTCAAGATCAAGGATGGACTATTTGAGTGGAACGTAATGCCCTTTGGATTGTCCAATGCACCGAGCACCTTCCATAGATTGATGAATGAGGTGCTTAGGCCATTCATCGGACGATTTGTCGTCGTCTATTTTGACGACATCCTAGTCTATAGTAAGACTAGGACGGAGCACGCACAGCACCTATGGCACGTCTGCGACTCATTGCGACGGGAGAAGCTCTACGCGCATCCGAAGAAGTGTTCCTTCTTCACAGCCGAGGTCTCTTTTCTAGGTTTTATCTTATCAGCACGCGGAGTGGCCGTAGACCCATCTAAGATCGAGGCTATAGTGTCCTGGCCAAAGCTGAAGAGTATACACGATGTACGGAGCTTCATCGGATTGGCGACCTTTTATCGACGTTTCATACCGGGTTTTAGTGGCATCACCGCCCCTATTACGGACATCCTCAAGAGCGACAAATTCGAGTGGACCGGTCCGGCTGACCAAGCCTTTGAGCTTCTCAAGAAGCTCATGACCGAGGCTCCGGTCCTGAAGTTACCAGATTTTAGTGACGTCTTCGAGGTCGCCTGCGACGCATCCGGAGTCGGCATTGGCGGCGTACTTAGCCAGCGAGGACACCCGATCGAGTTCTTCAGCGAAGCTGAACGACACTGCATAAGCGGTACGACAACTATGACCGAGAGTTTTACGCTCTCGTCCAGTCCCTCCGCCACTGGCGACACTATCTGCTACCGAAAGAGTTCGTCCTCTTCTCGGATCACGGAGCCCTCCGTCATTTGCACGACCAAAAGAAGGTCAGCGATCGCCACGCGAGGTGGATCGCTTATCTACAGGACTTCACATTCGTCATCCGCCACAAGAAGGGCAAGGACAACGTAGTTGCTGATGCCCTTAGTAGGCGCCCTACAGTCCTCAGCATCATGACCACCCAAGTCTTGGGTTTCGAAAAGATAAAAGAAAACTATACAGATTGCCCAGATTTCTCCGACGTCTATGCATCACTCACGAGCTCATCCCCGACTCGGTCCAGGGATTACTTATTGGACGACGGATATCTGTTCTACGGGCGACGACTGTGCATACCAAGAACGTCCATCCGGGACTTCTTGATCCATGAAGTCCACGCGGGCGGACTAAGTGGTCACTTTGGAGTTGCGAAGACCATCCAAGCCCTTGAAGAAAAATTCTACTGGCCATCTCTCAAGCGAGACGTCGGGAGATTCGTATCACGGTGCCTTACCTGTTCTCGTGCCAAACTCACGAAGCAGAATACTGGGTTATACACCCCCCTCCCGGTTCCCGATCAACCTTGGGACGATGTCAGCTTAGATTTCGTCTTAGGGTTACCTAAGACAATCCGGCGTCACGACTCCATCATGGTCGTGGTCGATCGTTTTTCGAAGATGGCCCATTTCATTCCGTGCTCGAAAACCTTCGATGCATCGAGGATCGCCCGACTTTTCTTCGACCGCGTCATCAAGCTACATGGCGTACCAAAGACTATCGTCTCTGACCGAGATGTTAAATTCACTAGTTACTTTTGGAAGACGTTGTGGGTCCTCATGGGAACACAACTGAAATTTTCATCAGCTTATCATCCCCAGACGCATGGTCAGACCGAGGTTGTGAACCGCAGCCTCGGTAACTTATTGAGATCCATTGTCGGCGACCATGTTGTTTCATGGGATCAGGTTCTGCCTCGCGTAGAATTTGCTTACAATTACTCGGTGAACCGTACTACGGGCAAGGCGCCATTCGAGATCATCTATGGTCAACTACCGCGTAGGCCCCTTGACCTCATACCATTGCATGACAAACATAGAATTTCAGATAATGCATTAGAATTTGCCGAGTACATTAAGAACATGCATCATGACATCCATTCACGCATTTCATCTATGAACGAGCAGTATAAGGCTAAGGCAGATAAGAGTCGTAGGTCTGTGACGTTCTCTGAGGGAGAACTGGTCCTGGTCAGATTGAGGCCCGAGAGATACTCTCCTGGGGTCGCTACGAAACTCCACGCTCGTAGCACCGGGCCTTT
The DNA here is from genome assembly GCF_029677425.1 of Wolffia australiana. Classification (NCBI taxonomy): domain Eukaryota; kingdom Viridiplantae; phylum Streptophyta; class Magnoliopsida; order Alismatales; family Araceae; genus Wolffia; species Wolffia australiana. The sequence goes on along the minus strand of NC_135851.1, from coordinate 3,171,035 downwards.
CCCGATAGCCCAACGGATCAACGACAACGCCTATGTCGTGAGCATCCCGCCGACTTGGGGGATTAGTTCGACGTTTAACGTCAGTGACTTATCCCGCTACCAACCCTCGCCACCTATCATCAAGCCTCACAGCCAGTTGAGCCTTAGTAGCAAAGAGAGTGAGAGCTCACCACCACCTCCCGTTTCCAACCCTTATGCGGCACGGCGCGCGATAGAAACGGTACTACAGGAGGTAATTAACGCTGAGGGGGAGCGAGTTGGCCGCACTTTTCTAGTCCATTGGCAGGGGCGCCCTTCTTCCGACGACACGTGGATCTCCGAGGAGGACTTGCGATGACTTCGGCCGGACCTGATGCTGCCACTGGGGGACCTTGCGGAGCTTCGCTCGCCGGAGTCGAGCTCCTCCCACCCCGGGAGGATGATGGAGGACCATCGTGCCGACGACAACCTGATGACGACGACGACATCAGCCGGACGACCGATGACGACTCGCCAGCAGCCACGTCGGACAGCTCGTGCCGACGTCCACAACCCGGGGTTTAAGTACTCCGGGTAGGTTCGAACAATTTATGTTTTTTCGGTGTATTTTCTTTGCATTTCGAATTATGGATTGGGCCAGTATCGTAGGGCCCATCCTCGTCTTTATTTTCATTTTAAGATTGTATTTTGATTTTGTAAGGAGAGGTCGAACCACGTCTCATGACGGTTCAACCTCTCCCCACGTCTCCTTGGCACTCCTCCTCCCTATATAAGGGGAGGGCATGCCCAAGGGACTACTTGGAAGTTTTTGAAATTGAAAAGTATTTTCAGAGATCTTCCCCCTTATCGTAGCTGTAGAGTAGGGGGTTTGGCTAGCCCCGTCTCTTCGTCGAGATCACTCCGGAGAGGGTAGAGCCCACGTCTTGTCCGTCGAGATCACTCCGGGCGGGACGTGTTCAACCGTGCCATCGAGATCACTCTGGTACGTTCAAGATTTTCAAGAAGTCGTCAAGTCAAGAGTTGAGAGGGTTCCCATCGAGATCACTCTGGGCATCCTCGAGGTTCGCGACAGCAACGGCGCAGTGCGGCATCGGGACATCAGCCTCAAGCGAGGAGGAACGCCCGCGACTCCGTTTAGAACTCCTCCGCCAGGTTCTTGATTTCCCACCTTCACCGTCACCCTCCTCATCCTACCATCCCGATCGTCTTCTCCCCTCGTCCTTGATCGTTTCCCCACCATTTTCCCCTTTGTTTCTTGAGCTGCGACCCTTTCTTGATCTTCTCTCATCGTTTCTTGAACCCTCCTCTCCATCATCTTTGTTCTTGGTCTCCATACACTATCCTCTACCGTTCTTGAATATCCATCACTCCTTTCTTGGTCATAATCGCCCCTCGCCCACCACTCCACTCCTTCCGCATCTTCTTGATCGTTTTCCCTCCCATCCTTCTTCTCGCCGCTGTGTCCCCCTCTTCTTGAACCTCACCTTCTTGCTCGCCTTTCTTTCACCCTCCGCCCAACCATTGCCTTGAACCCTCATCGCCCAGCCTTCCTTCGACCCCGTCCGACATCCTTGTCTCTGCCAGCCCGCGAATCCCACGCCAACGCGCGCGCCACACCCCTTCCCCGCAGTGCATTCCGCCCCAAGTCGCTGCCGCGGCGCTGCGACCACGCTGCGCGCGATCCCGCATTCCCCTGCAAGGCGCGCGCGCTGCGTGGCACCGCGGCATCACCGCGAGGACACGATCGCGCCGCAGCCTCGCGATTGCATCGCGACGCGCGTCCGCCCGCAGGCCAGCGACGCGCCGCGGGACCACGCCGCGTCGTGGCTCGCGATCGCGCCACGCTCAGTCCCACAGCGCTGCGCCCCTCTGTCCTTCTCGGGGTTGCGAATTCCCGTGTCCCCGACACCGGTGGTCCGTCGCCTTCGGCTGCCCTTGGACCGTCTCCTTGACTCCTTCTGCTGCGACGTGCACCAAGCTCGCACCGGACGCCGGCAGACCATATCTCGTCTCAGAGCCCTCCGCTATGCTGCAACTTGGGGACGCCATTGACTAAGTGCTTATCAGGTCAGCTCGTCTCCTCTCCGTCCTTAACCGGTATTATTACCTGTTCCAGTGCCGTCGTCCACTATCGCGTCCTCTGCCGCAATTCTTCAAGTGACATTGGAATAGGAATAGCCACTATTGACGAGAGCAGGACTTTTCTTGAGGTAAACGATTTGTCATTCGATTTTTAAATTCCGAACTTACCAGGGCCGTCAGACGCCCCTCTCGTCTAGACGTCTAGTAGATTCCGAGGGTCATTGGGAGTTTGATCCTTGGATCATTCTTCCCGGGTGATCGTCCCGATCTACGTCATTGTCTCTTGAACTCTTATATCACTCGTTCATCGTGCATTATTTTGGATATCACCTCATACACTGCATCATCACTTCCTGTGACGTGAAGCGCGCCGCTCGATCCTGGCCGACAGCATTTCGCATCAGGCGTGTTCACAACCTAGGTGATTCTGATGATGTAATTGTGAACAAGTTGCAGTGGAAATCAGAAAATTTGAAGAGGGATGAGCAGAAAGAAACGATTCAAACAAACTTTAAACTCAAAATCAAACTAGCAGAAGAAACAATATAAGTTGGAATCGTTGGAAGAACACTGGAATGTTTCTTCCAACCCAACTTCGATTGTCTATAGGGAGAGGAGTACATAGTACTGAAACTTGAGAAATCGCTCCGTCCACGTGTCATGTCCTTGCGGCGAGGCGGAGGTCTTCAATCCCAAGCTAATCTTCAGCTCGTTCCTTCTCTCCAACTCCAAAGCTCATCAGCTCCTGGAGGGTGCAGAAATCCTTCTTCTCCAAGCCCTAGTTCCCTTAGAGAAAATTCTGACCCCCTAAAATGAACTCTCAAGAGAGTATTTATAGGTTTCTCTTAACTCATGCCCAGGGGCATTTTCATAATTTTCCTTCTTTGAATTTTTGCCCGCTTCACTTGATCCTCGTCTTCTTCCTTGATCGTCTTAACCTGTCTCTGAATGTTTACTAACCATAAAATGTTAAATATAATCCACTTGATTCAAAGAATCAAGTGGGGTTAGTACTTTCATAAAATGATGCATATGCATGATACTCACATGAATTAACACGATAATTTTAAGGAATTAACACTCAAAAGATTAAATATTTGATGACATGTTTGAGAGTCATCAGACGCCTCACAGATGTCCCAGACATGCTCCAAAAAAAACTCGTATGGCGGTTGCGCACCACATACTCAGTATTGGGTTGTTTCATTTATGCTAAGTATGGCAAGTGGTCCCATCGGGAGGTTGATATTCGGGGTCCTCAACAATGGCAAACGTGGCAACGCCAGTGGCTTCAGCTTGCCCAGGTCACCCGCTGGCACATTGGACAGGTCATCTACGCCTGGTTTTGATACCTGGCATGTTGACGAACCACTCGCGCACCATCCATAGTTTGTCCCACATGACGTGCGCCTAATAGTGGCTCAACTACTTAGGGAAACATGCAACACCTACTACAACAGCATGACCTCCCTTCAGATATGTTACCTGAGGTCCAGATCACCTGAATGGGGTCTACTCCCGACTTTGCCATTTGGACGCTCACACCCAAAGGCACATACTCGTGCAAACCTTCATGGGAGCATTCCAGTGAGAAATTCCCCATCCAGCACTTGGGTCACCGCATCTGACATCCCGCGATTGATGGCATGGCCCCCGCGACAACCCCGGATACACCTTCGGGGTCATCACCGTCGTCTCTGTCAGCACCAGCCCCAGCCCCGGATACGTCTTCGGAGATGTCACCGCCATCCTCGACAATGTCGGCCGTCCGCGTTCAGCCCGCTCGGCAAGCCAAGGCGACGGTACGCACGCTCGGATTCAAGTATTCCGGGTAACAGACACCGTATCACTATTTTTATGTCGCTTCTTTACTCATCGTTTTGCTTCCATCTTCGTCACTCGCCGTTTTATACTCGTCACGATGGCATGTTAGGTGAGAGGATAATCCTGCCTGGATTCCCTCTCCCTTCTCCCTCGTTCACTCCCTTCTTCTTGGTCGTCTATCTCCTTGGTCCTAGGTCGTTGAATTTCCCTTTACGTGTCCTTAGATTTTGTCCTTTTATTTTCCTCTTTTGGTGTAAGTAGGTCACCCCCTTCCCCCCTATATAAGGGACGAGGGTTGCCCTAAATGACCGGACGCTGTTTTTTTTTTAATGAAGAATTTTCCCCTCGTGGGGTTAAGGAGTTGTGCGCTCACCCCTGGAATCTAGAGTTCACCCTGGGAAGAAGAACCCGCTTGGAAGAAGAAGACGCTTTGATGGCGAGGACGCCAATACTTCAGCATCGAACGCGTCACCACGGTCAACCGGAGTCCACACGCCTGCTATGGACCACGGTCAACCGGAGTCAACCAAAGTCAACATGCCACAATCGTCGATAAGCACGTCTCCACCCACGCACGTCCCTACGCGCGTCATGACACGACGCCAGAGGCAGATCCACAACTGCCCTTTGGCGTGCCACGGCGCACGTCTTTATTTTCTCGTCTTTATTTTCTCGTCACTTTCTCTTTCCTCCAAGGCCTATATTTAGGCCATTGTTTTCAAGAAACATTAGGCAATCATAATTCAAGAATCGAGTTTTTGTTTAACTCTTCTTGGAGGATTGCCCAGCCTCCCCTATCTTCCACCTTCCAAACCCTAGTCGCCGTCGCCGCCGCTGCCGCCACTACCACAGCCTTGCGACGTCGGCCTCCCCTTTCCTGTCTCTTTCTCTTCTCACTCTTTCTCTCCATTCTCTCCTCACTCTTTCTCTCCAAGGGGGCCACCCAGACTGCCCGCACGCCGCGCGCCGCCTTCGCGCCGCCCTCGCCTGCCCCGACAGCCTTTGCCAAGGCCGCCCGAGACCGCACTCCGGCTGCCCCTGTCCGGACGTCATCGGCGCTTCAAGCCGCGTGCGCTGCGCGCGCTCGGGTGCGCTCCGCCGCACTCCGCGCACTTCGCGCGCGGGTGTTCGCCCACGCTTGACGCTGCGCCCACGACAACCGCACTTAACCAGGGCCGTTCAACGCCCGGAACGTCCAGCCTCGTCCTCGTCCAGTGGGCTGCTCAACGCCCGGATTCGTTCAACCTCGTCACGTTCAGAATGGCCCGCAACCTCTTCACGCACTGCGGTGCTGAGGTACGCCTGAACTCTTTGGTGTCGACGTGTTCTCCGTCCAGTGTTTTCTCGGGAAGTTTCCACAGCCGTCGGAATTTGAATTGGTTTCGATTCTCTGCTTCTTCAACCTACCTCTCGGGTGTTTCCTCGTGACGCGAATTCGACGTATTTATTTTGGTGCTTAGGCATCGTCGCGGTGGGGGAAGACAGTACTCCCGCCCTCGATAAGGGTCGGAGCTGCACCACCAGATTTTCATCGGTTTTAAAGTCCGGATCCGACCGTGAATTTATGTGGAATGTTTTATCCCTCACGCCTATCCTACCCCTAGTCCTGTCGTCCCGCCCTTCCTCGCCTACCCCGAAGTCGTGCTACGTCAAAGGCACCTTGGCTTGCCGGGCTGGAAAATGCGTACCAGTGGTGATGTTGGGGGCGACGGTGACGTCTCCGAAGGTGCTTCCAGGGCTGCGGGTCATGCGACGCCATCACTACCCCTCATCTTACAGGTCTATTGGGTCCTAAGGGACGTCGGGAAGTCGATTGTGTCTAATCAAACTTCGTCAATTTAGCCGATCTTGGAACCCTATAGTTAATTCTCCATACTTCTTGTTACTCTTTAAAGTTTGCATCATTATGTCACAATAAGTTTGCCATCATCTGTGGTGTAATACGTGCCAGTCAATCATGGATGAGAGCTTATTAAATCAATCACTCAGCCATCCATCCAGTTCACTCAAAATCATCTTCACCCTGGTGTAGAATGACGGTGTTGAAATGGCCATGTGATCTCTCACGATTTCAAGGCAGTCCATACCGAGACCCGAACAATAACATATCTGCAGAAATTAATCGATAAAAGTTTCCATTACAAGAAAATCATTGTATAAATGTAATGCTCCAAAATTGTGACTCTCCAAAAGTGTTCTTTTGGAAAAACTTACTAGCGACCTGTTGTGATGCAAGACAATGAATCAAAAGATTTTTTGAGGTGGAGAGAGATAGTATGTGAGATAACGAAAAAAAGAGAGATTGAGAGATTAAGAGAAACAAATAGTGAGATTAAGAGTAGATGAGATATTGACAAATAGTAGACAAACAAATAAGTATTGATCAAGATATTGAAGCTCCCTTGTTCTGATGAATGAAAATGGAAAAAAATAGTTGGAGGCGAGGGGGAATTGAAAGAAAATACCCTATGTTCGTACTTCTTGAACAAGAAAGATCCTAGTAATTATAGGTTTGATTGTAACACATCCTACTTATCTATTACATTAAAAAGGTGTTTTAAAGGGATGAAAGCCACTGAGAAAGACTTCTGAGAACAGGAAGTGGAGAAAACGTCGGTGAGAGAAGAAAATATTGACAAAGTAAAATTTTAGAAAGTCTGAGAAATTAAATTGTTATATTGGGACAGATGGACAGTTAGAGAAGCAAATAGGGTGAAAATCGAAAGAAGTAAGAAGCAACAGAAAGATGCATCACGAGGAATGAAGATTGAGATAAGGAGAGAATGAGAAGATTCAGAGGTAGAAATCAAGAGAACGAGATATTAAAGTATTTGGATGGATGGAGAGTAAATGATGGATGGATTGATTGATTTAAGAAAGACAATAAGAGAGAGAGAGAGAGAGAGAGAGAAGAAGAGAGAGAGAGAGAGAAAGAGAGAGAGAGAGAGATAGAGAGAGAGAGAGTTATAGAGAGATGGCAAGTGAATGAAGATTCAGAAATTCTCAGTGGTAGAAAGTAAACAAAAGACATTGTTAAGAGATGGGAAGGAATGAACAATGAGCGATGAAAAGAGCACGAGATCAAGAAAAATAGAAAGCAAGAGAACGAGAGCTTGAGTGAGACGGAGAGCAAGAAAGATGAGAAAATTTGGAGAGATAACAATCAAGAGAATGAGATACTGGAATCTGATGGGAAAAGTAGTCCCATTACATAAAACACGTTGTCGTAGCTTACACCGTGTTCATCAACAACAGTCAGTTGGAGCCCATCCTGATAGGCACACCAAGGCAAAGTTGTAGACACACCCATGCTCATAAGTTTCAACATGTTTCAAGCCATATCCACCAGCAAGACCCTTCATTTTACCCCCCTATTTCTATTTTTGTCTGTGTTTTTACTTATATTTTATTGGGTTTTTAAAGGGGCCCCTATGTATAATGGGCCCTCCTTGGTGGACCTCTTTCATGGGGCCCCTTACCATCCCCATATAAGGGACGGAATGGGTGCCCTAATCCGTCGTCAAGGTACAAGTTTTAATTTGAAAAAGGAGACCCACCACTCCATGTTGGTGTGAGAAGAAAAATATGAAGGAGGAGGAGGAGAAGAAGAGTAGAAAAGGAGAGAGTAGGAGAAGAGGGTTGCTAACCCAGCGCCACTCGCCGCTGATAAACCATCGTTTGCCACCGATCCGGTCCACCCTGTTTGCTAACTGCCATGCTGAGCGCCGCTTGCACCGCCATCGAGCGTCGCTCAAGTCTCCTGCGCCAGCGACACTGTGAATGCCATGACCGTTGTCGGTCGCGTTCCCGCATTGCTCGCGACCACTATGACCGTTGCCAGTCGTGCTCCCATGCCGCCTGCGCCACCGCTGTGGCCGGACCATTGCCATTCATCGTCGTCCACATGCCCACCTAATAAAACCACTATCACCTACCGCTGGCCGTACCCTTGCACCACCCGCGACTACAATAAATGTAGCAACCTCAATAACTGCGGCTACCATCATCGCCATCCACACACCGACGTGTATGGGTCACCGTAGCCACCGCTGTCCTCTGATAGTTGTCGTTTTCCACCCAACGCTGCCACCGATGTGCGCCATTGTGGTTCACCGTCACCACCTCTACGCTCGGGACTGCACTCTACCACGTCGATGTGTATCGAAGACTGTGGTTTTTGACTGCACTCTACCGCGCTCGGGATAGCTTACATGAGAGGGCAATGTTGGGTTTGGTACCTTGGTTTGGCCATGGAAAACACATTCCATGGACCCAGAAGCATGTGGATCGATTCCCAATCAATCTTTAAAACCAACCATTGAAAGTATCATTTTGGGGAACTTATTCCACCCTTGACATGCTCACTTTGAGATCGTTTAGAAGCCATTCAAGCATCTGGCCTCTGAAGGTATCCACGCGATCACTCGGAGCTTGGATATCCATCTCTTCCTCTTCAACTCTTCTTGGAGGCTCTCTCCTTGATTGATGTAGATAATGAACAAAGGAGGGGGTTCTCAAATCAGGCTCGCATGGGTTCTTAAAATGAGACCCATTCCACTTTTTATAATTCACTAAAGGTTTTTCTCAAAAAAATCCTCCAGAGAAAAATATATCATCACCAATGCCCTTATGACCTTGGCCGTGTGACCCTCTAGGCCCATGTATCATTCTAGTTGGTAACTGGAATGGCCCAATAACATTTATTGACCAACCTTATTAATTAGCCAGATCAACATATAGATTAATTAAAAAGGACTGATTTAATCCAATCGACAGGTTAACTTTCCAGCACGTGGGTGCCAAGCTACATCTCATGATCTAGAAGATACCGAGTAGTCTCAAACTCTCTCATGGAACCTTTACAATCATCAGTTACCATATACGTATAATTTATCATCCGTGCGAGACTCTCTAATGACATAGGGTATGGTTTATCGTCAAACCCTGATCCCTCGTTTGACTAGAACTAATGCGTAATGTGGATCAGTGGAGAATGCCTTCTCCAATATCCTCACTATCCTGGCAAGGGATTTTTCTGCATCGTCTTCCTCGGGTCAATCTCTTCTTATACCGAGGGCGGATGATCCCATCTTGACCACTGAATCATCTTTGTAAGCTATTTAGCACAACCGATCTATAATTTACATGAATCATATGATTAGAGGCTCGTAATTCATAGTCAAAACGCAGTCATCCACTCACAAGATGTCCTTGGCGTCTCAGAGCACTGGATCACTTATAAAATCGTGATTTGAATCAACTTGATTAAATCAACATGTCAGTGTGGCTGGCTTATTTGCCACATAATATTCATTAGGTAAACCATCACAAGAGATTCTACTCGATTGAATTCTTAGGTATGGGCCAAGCCCGTTCGTTACTTGTGATTGCCGACAGACGTAGTCCGCTCAGTGTCGTAGTTTCCATCGGCATTGTCACCAGTCTCTCGCCTGGAGTTTGGAGCTCGATAAACACCACGAGTTGGGGACTACATGTACTCCCTCTGAGGGCATCGCATTCGCGTAGTTACATCTACGTAGGGAAATATCCGTTGAACGATATCATTTGACAACATCAGACATCAGAATTGAGTGAGATAAGAAAGGATTGAGAGACTGAGAAACATAGAAGGCAAGATATAGAGAGATTGAATGAGATAGAGAAAATCAAGGGAGAAAGAGATAAAATACGAAGAAGTAAGAGATATAAAAGAGGTATTGATATATTAGGACAGATGGAGAGTGAGAGAAGAGGAAATATTTAGAAAATCAGAACAAGTAAAGACAAAAGAGATGGATACATAGATATGGGGATAGATGGACAGTGAGAGAACCAAATAATGAGAAAATCCGAAGAGGTAAGAGAGATTCAGAGAGATGAGATGTGAAATAAGGAAGGAATGAGAAGATTCAAATAGGTAGAGAGCACGAGAACGAGATATTGCAATAGTGGGAGAGGTGGTAGAAAGCAAAATAAAGACATTACTGAGAGATGGCAATGAATGGAGAATAAGCGAAGAAAAGAGTGAGATATCAAGAAAGATAGGAATGAAAAAGTGAGATAGAAAGAGTGAGATATCAAGAAAGATAGAAATGAAAACGTGAGATAAAAAGAGTGAGTTATTCTTTCGGCCGTGTTCTTTACTTTGAAAAGGAAGAAACAACTAGGGGGGGCGTCCCTTGTTGTTTCAAAAGATGATGAGGGCATAGGTTAATTTTGAGTTTAATCTAAGTTAATAATATCTTACCATCTCTTATCCCTTTCATATTAATCTTGAATGTTTTACTGTTTAATTTACACATCGGGCTATTGTCTTTAAATTTGGTTGATTAAATACATATATATTTCCGCCATCCTTTTTTTTATCAAATTCCATTGTTCTTTGGATTACTTTCTGCTGATTTAGAAATAAGATTTGGATGAATAATGACAGATAGTACCTCCCCCCCAAATCAAAGAAAATAATCATATTTCTTCTTTTTTCTGTTGGATCTTTTATTAGCAGAATGGAGGAGTTGATATTATAAAGTTTTCTCCCCAAGCAATACCGGTGTGATTTCCGACAAACATAGTCCGCTCGGTGCCATAGTTTCCATCGGCATTGTCACGAGCCTGTCACCTGGAGCTTGGAGTTCGACAAACCCCATGAGTCGTGGACTGCATGTACTCCCTCCTAAGGCATCACATTCACGTAGTTACATCTACGTAGGGAATTATCCGTTGAACGACATCATTTGATAAGTACAATGAAAGATTAAGATATTGAGATAGGAGTGATGGCGCGGCCCCGTCCGACACCTCAGGATCACCACGCGAGGAGCCAGCACCGTCATCGAGCCCACCACCGACACGTGTCCAGCCGACACGACGAGCCGCAGTAGCGACGCGCGACCCCGAGTTCAGATATTCGGCGTGATGACACGCTACCTTCGGAGTGCCTACTATCTCGTCATTGTTTTCTTTATCTCAATTTTCCTTTGTTTTGTCTTTGTATGGAGGGGAAGAACCCATATGAGGATTCAATCCCCTCCCTCCTTGTCCTTAGTGCGCCTAACACCCCTCTATTCCCTTCCCTTTTTTCTTTGTTCCTTTTGTTGTGATGGGGGCCCATTTTCCTCTCTCCTATATAAGGGAGGGGAGGGCGCCCCCCCCTGCTACTCTTGAATTTTCAATTAAGTTATAACGTGGAATTTGAAGAGTCACGACCGTGAGAAGAGGAAGAAGAAGAAGGAAGAAGAAGAAGGAAGAAGAAGAAGAAGCAAGAAGAAGAAGAGGGAGGAGAAGAGAAGAGAGGAGGGTATTCGAGGTCACATGTGATGCCTCGCGCATCGGGATCGGAGGCGTCCTTAGTCAGGAGGGTCACCCCGTCGAGTTCTTCAGCGAGAAGGTGAATGACGCCAAGCTGCGTTACTCCACATACGACAAGGAGTTCTACGCCGTCATACAGGCCGTATGGCACTAGCTACACTACCTCCTATCTTCGGAGTTCGTCCTCTTTTCGGACCACGAGGTGCTCAAGTATCTGCACTCGCAGCAGAAATTGAGCGACTGATAAGTCCAAATTTAAGGGGTTTTATGTCGTTGTTTTGATTCAGACTTAACCAACAATATTTATGAAAATTTCCACTTAAATACTCTATAATTAATATAGGGCAAGTAAGGGGTTGATCCACGGAGAGGCAGAAATTTAATTTCAGAATTCTTTCTCAAGCTTGGGATGAAGAAAATGATTTTAAATGTGAAAAATACTATATTTTTTTTAGATTAAGAGATTTTTCTAGATTTGTTGGTAATTTTCAGAATTCCCTATGTTTTTAATTAAGCCAAAGTACAAGGAGAAACACAAAATTCAAATTTCTAAACTAATTTTTCTATTTTATCTTAGCAAATTAATCAGAAATAAATATTTTTAGAATTTTCTGGGATTAATTCAAATAAAAAACACAACTATAAGCATTAAAAATGAGAAATAGAGATTTGTTTTGAAATCATTTAGGTGTTAAAATGACTTTAAATAGCTTATATTAATTTTCTAGATTTTTTTCCAAATTTTTTCGGATTTGTTTAACATAGAAAACAATTTTTTCTGATTTTTCTGATTTGTTTTGATTTTATAATTAATTGTAAATATGAAAAATATGAAATTTACCTACTACGGCTATCGCCGGAGCGGCGGCGGCGGCGGCGGCGGAGGCAGAATGGGCTGGCAGGCCTGGATTGGCCCGTAGAGGGCTGGCCTCCTTAGTGGGTCAGCCCACTAAGGTTAGCGCAATTTGGCTAAGTCAAGACTTGGCCAAATTGGGCTTAAGCTTATTGGGCTTAACCCAATGGCCCGGACTTTGCCGAATTTGGCTAAGTCCTGCACAGGACAGCCCTGTGCCCTGCGGTCTTGTGCGCTGGCTGCGCATAGACTGGCGGGCAGAGGGCGGTCTCTGCCGCACAGGCACTGCACGGCGCCGCACGGCACCGCACGATGGCGGCTAGAAGACAAAAAATAAGTGCTTTGAGAGGATAAGAAATGATATTTCAATGCAATTTTTTTTTGGGATTCGAAGTAGAGAATGCAGGAGGATCTAGAGAGATAAAGGGAGAAATTTTATAGTGAGAGAAAAATGTTTCTAGAGAGATAAAAGGTCGAAATAAGAGGATAGAGAGGGAAAATGAAGAGATAGAGAGAGAAAATGAAGAGATAGTGTAGAGAGAGTTTGAGAGGGAATTTGAAGGTCGAGATGAAGGAGATTTTTTTTGAAATTTTGTGGTGATAAACTGTGGATATGGATGGACATCTCGAGAGATAAATAACAGATTCTAGAGAGAGAAGGGCCGAAATGAGGAGATAGAGAGAGAAAATTAAGAGAGAGTGTAGAAGGAGTTTGAGATAGAATATGGATGAGCAAATGAAGAAGATTTTTTATTTTTAGGGGAGTAACTATGGATATAGATGAAGGTCTAGTGAGAGAAAAAACCTATTTTAGAGAGGTAAAGTGGAGAAAATTAGTGTTTAGAGTGAGAAAGTGATGGATTTTAAGGGTAAATGGATGGGAAATAATGGAGAAGGTAGAAATCTAAGATCCTAAAGCCTCAATGCAAGTTTACTGAGCCCTCAATGCTTCCTCTCAAGTATGGATCATTATATTTTGCCAGGATCAGGCGTTTTTCAATGCAAACAAGAGATGAGATTAAGAGAAAACTTCAATAAACTTACATTAAGCAGGTTGAACAAACTGGATTCTGAAAAATGCCTTGTCCTGCTGGCCAGCCACTTGCTAGAGCACGTCCAGAATGAGGGAAAATGAGGGAGAAAAATTCTATTTATACATTGTGAGAATTAGTAAAATACCCCTTTGGGCATTATCTATTCTCTTTTCTTGTCATTTTGCCTCTTTTTCTCCATGGGTTGAGAGCTTTGCCTTGTAATTTCCAGTTTGTTTCTTTTGTGATGTGTTTGCAGGCCCAATATGTAGGTCAGGTCATGGTCCAAGCCCCTCTGGTCTCTCCTTTAAAATCCCACAATTTTGTTTCATCATTTGCAGCCCATTTTGATAATCACTAAGCTCCCAAAATCCTTCAATTTTTCTCATAATGATATCTTCTAATTCCTGTAAATTTCTGCACATTTGGAACTATAAAATACTCATCAGAAATAAAACTGATTGACTTCATAGAAGTCAATGAAGTTAGTGAAAAATAATCATAATGTGCAAAAGTTAGAATTATTAGCTAATCCATAAATATTTGGTTAATTCAAACAATAACATGATAAATTATAAATTAATAATACTAAAAACATCTAAAATGTATGCAAATATAGGTTCATTTATCATGTTATCAGCGACCGACACGCTAGGTGGGTCGAGTACCTCCAGGACTATACATTCGTCATCAAGCACAAGAAGGGCAAGGACAACGTCGTCGTCGACACCCTTAGCCGGAGAGCTCATGTGCTGAACGTCATGAAGGTGATGGTCCTAGGTTTCGAGACGGTCCAAGACGGGTATGACAGCTGCCCCGATTTCAGCTCGATTATCATCGAGGTCCGACGAGGCCCGTCCCACGATTATAGGGACTTCACCATCACAGATGGATATCTGTTCTATAAGAATAGATTATGCGTGCCACGCACGTCACTACGTGACTTCCTCACTTGAGAATGTCATGCTGGAGGACTTAGTGGCCATTTTGGCCACGACAAGATGATTACGGCCGTAGAATTCCAGTTCTACTGGCCTTCGCTGAAGCGCGATGTCGGCAACATAGTTGCCCAATGCCGCGTATGTGCCTTGGCCAAGCAGGTCAAGAAGAGTGCCGGGCTGTACACCCCGCTACCGATGCCCAAGCGTCCGTGGGACGAAGTGAGCATGGATTTCGTCTTGGGATTACCTCGCACCGCGCGGCACCACGACTCCATCATGGTAGTCGTGGATAGGTTCTCGAAGATGGCCCACTTCGTGCCTGACGCGAAGACATCAGACGCAGTGAAGGTCGCCCAGCTCTTCTTCAGGGAGATTGTGCGCCTCCACGGCCTACCATCCTCGATCGTGTCCGACCGTGACGTACGCTTCACAAGCTACTTTTGGAGGACCTTGTGGAGCCTTTTGGGCACGAAGCTCAAATTTTCGACTGCCTACCATCCGCAGACCGCAGGTCAAATGGAGGTAGTCAACCGAAGTTTGGGCAATCTTCTCCGTTCCCTAGTTGGCGAACATCTCGCGTCGTGGGATCTTATCATACCACGCGCTGAGTTCGCATACAACTCGTCGGTGAACCATACCACCGGGTTGAGCCCATTCGAGATCGCCTACGCCCATAGATCATTAGACCTAGCTCCCATAGATCCGCATGTTAGGGTTTCCACAGACGATCTTGCATTTGCCCAGCATATTTCTGCATTACATCATCGCATTCATGATAGGATCACGCAGCAAAATGCATTGTACAAGCAAGCCGCCGACTTGCATCGCCGACCCAGAGAATTTGACTTGGGAGACTTAGTGATGGTTAGACTTAGGCCGGAGAGGTACTCTCCCGGGAATGCTACGAAGCTGCATGCTCATAGTGCCGACCCGTTCCCGATCCTCCGAAGAGTAGGCGACAACGCGTATGTCGCCGAGATTCCCCCCACTTGGGGAATAGGCTCAACATTCAATGTGGCAGACCTAGCTCCGTATCGGGCCCCTTCTCACCCCCCAGAGCCAGCCTCTCTAGACCCCATCAGTGTGAATGAGTTTGCTGCGACCACCCCCCCTGATTGTTTCACCCGATAGTCACGAGGCAATCGATTGTGTACTGCAGGAGGTAATTGACCATGTGATGCCGGACGTCGTCAAGACGTCGTCCAGTCAACACCGAGGGTAACGGCTCGGTATCAAATCAGGATCTCACTCGGACGTTGACTGTCAGTGTCATCCAAGAATGCTAACAGAAAGATAATAATGATGACGTGCAATGCGAAACTATGTGTCGTACATGCGTGCGCCGACGAGCGGTGGATGACGTTCCAGAGAATTGACGGGTTCGCTTTGAGTGGGGGTCAGACGGACCTCCTGGACCTCGCCCGAGAGACGGGGTGAGGGAGTAGGGGCGGAATGAGGCTGGTGGAGGGGATGCGTTGACGGGTAGAGTAGCGGCGACCGGTTAGCGGGCGGTAGGGCGATCAGGGCGTCCGGGAATGCGGGATGAGGCGGAGGCAGGGAGGTGACGCGGGGTTGAGCGGGCGGGGTCAATGCGGAAGGAAAGGGCGGATGGAGGGATGAGCATGGTCGGAGACGGGGTAAAGGAGCCGAACGGCGGCGGTGGGAGCGACGGTCGGCGGCGTGAACGGCGACGGTCGGCGGCGTGAACGGCGATGGTTGGCGGCAAGGATGAGCGGCGGTCTTCTCCCTCTCCTTCTTCTTCGTCCTCTTCTTCTTCTTCCTCTTCTTCCTCCTTCTTCTTCTTCTTCTTCTTTCTTATTCTTCTTCTTTCTTCTTCTTCTTCTTTCTTCTTCTTCCTCTTCTCACGATTTGACTCTTCGACTCCCACGTAATAAACTTCCAATTCAAGAGTGACTGTCTTGGGCGCCCACCCCCTCCTTATATAGGATGGGTGAAAATGGGCCCCCTTTAAACAACAAACAAAGAAAGAAGACAAAGGAAGATAAAGGGGAGAATGAGGCTAGTCAGGGCCATGGGAGGGGAAGACGTCCCCATATGGGCTCTTTCCCTCGCTACACAACAATAAGGGAAACGGCGATGACAAAAGAAAAGGAAAAGAGAACAAAAAGAAATGGATGAGTGGGATGCTCCGACGATGAGGTGGCGCTTGTGCTATGCCAAATATCTGAACTCGGGGTCGCGCGTCACTGCGGCGGCTCGTCGTGTCGGCTGGACACGTGTCGGTGGCAGGCTTGATGACGATGCTGGCTCCTCGTGTGACGGCTCGACGGTCTCGGGCGGTGCCGTGCCATCACCATGCAGGTGAGGGGATATCAAGGAGGTTCCTGGTGCATTGGGCGGGACGGACTTGCGCGGACGACACGTGGATTTCAGACCAAGAGCTCCAACGCCTTTGGCCAGATTTACTTCCACCGCTGCCGTTCATCCACCCTGACTCGCCGGAGTCGAGTACTTTCCACCCCGGGAGGATTGATGGCGCGGCCCCGTCCGACACCGCAGGATCGCCACGCTAGGAGCCAGCACCGTCATCGAGCCCGCCACTGACACGTGTCCAGCCGACACGACAAGCCGCAGCAGCGACGCGCGACCCCGAGTTCAGATATTCGGCGTGACGACACGCCACCTTCGGAGCGCCTACTATCTCGTCATCCTTTTCTTTATCTCTATTTTCCTTTGTTTTGTCTTTGTATGGAGGGGAAGAACCCATATGAGGATTCAATCCCCTTCCTCCTTGTCCTTAGTGGGCCTAACACCCCTCTATTCCCTTCCCTTTTTTCTTTGTTCCTTTTGTTGTGATGGGGGCCCATTTTCCTCTCTCCTATATAAGGGAGGGGAGGGCGCCCCCCCCTACTACTCTTGAATTTTCAATTAAGTTATAACGTGGAATTTGAAGAGTCACGACCGTGAGAAGAGGAAGAAGAAGAAGGAAAAAGAAGAAGAAGGAAGAAGAAGAAGAAGAAGAAGAGGGAGGAGAAAAGAAGAGAGCAAGGAGAAGAACACCGCCGGCCGCCGTCCTCCCGCCTGAACTCCGCCGCGCCGCCGCCCCCCCGATCCGCAGCTCTTCCGCCATCGCCGTCAACCCGCACGGTCAGCTTGCCACCGTCGACCATTCCCGCCACCGACGACCGACCTCGTCGACCGGACGCTCGCGTTGTCACCTTGTGCCGCTTCCCGATGCCACTCTGTCCCTCTGCCGCTGGTCGACACCGACCGTTCGGTTGGCTCGCTGCAGCAGCCACGCCCTCCGCCGCAGGCTGATCCCCTCCCCTTCGCCCTGTCTGCCTCGCCGCAGCCCAACGGTTGATGCCGCCGGCTAACCTCGTCCGCCGACCTGCCACCTCCATGACCCGCTTGCCTGTTTGACGACGCAGCCCCCATACTACCATCGCCGCCGCGCCGAGCCTCACTGCCCACCGCCTCCTCCCACGCATCACGGCCGAGCGCTGCGTCCACCGCACCCCGCGCCCGTCAGCACGCCGCGCTCCCGCGCCAGGCCGCCGCACTACGTACTCGCCCCACGGCTTGTGCTGCCAGCACACGACGCCCGCTAGCGAGCCGCGCCCGCCAGTGTGCTGGCCCTCTCGCGCACGGCGACCACCCCGCACTGTGATTGTCAGTGTGCCCCGCTGGCCCGCATTGCGCCGGATCTTGGTCTGCGCCCAGTACATTGGCGCCTTCCCAATTCCATCCGCACCGCCGCCTCTCGTCGTTCCCGCCTCGAACCCCGCCATCGCCTTCGAGCATGCTGATTCTTCGAAGATTACTGACCGAAGTTTCCGTCGCCAACGCGACGAAGGTACTCCCTTGCCCTGTCTTTACGTCTCTTACTTCCTTCAGTGCTCTTTCGATTTGCCTCCTCCGCGCTCGGGTTAGATATAGGTGAGAGCGAGACAGGTTGAGAAAACGACGTATCTTGCGAGAGTCTTACCTGCCCAGTACGAGTCGGGTTCTCCCGACGCGTGTGAGCATTTCAGCGGGGTTTCCTCGTTCGGCGACGTACTCGCCCTCGACCCTCTCGGGCGAGGTTTGGGAGGTCTGTTTGACCTCACCCATAGCGATCCCGTCATTCTCTGGAACGGCAACACCACTCTTTGGCGCACGCACGTACTATAGTAGGGCTTTCACGCATTCATCATCATCATTTATACCTGCCCATCAGCAATCTCGGACGACACTGACCGTCGTCGTCCGACTGAGATCCTGATTCGATACCGAGCCGTTCCCTCGGTGTCGACCGGACGACGTCTTGACGATGTCCGGCATCAAGGAGGGTGGGATAAAGAATGATGAATAAAATTAGGTGAGTTAGAAAGTAAGAGAACACAATATCGAGAGATTGGGAGACATGGGGAGTGAGTACATGAGATATTGAGTAAATTCTGATAGGTATAAAGAACAGAAAGAGATATTGTTATACCGGGACAGATGGATATTGAGCAAAGGAAAAATATTGAAAAAATACAAAGAAGTAAGAGATATAAAAGTGGTATTGATATATTAGGACAGATGGAGTGTGAGAGAAGGAAATATTTAGAAAATCCGAACAAGTAAAGACAAAAGAGATGGATACATAGATATGGGGACAGATGGACAGTGAGAGAACCAAATAATGAGAAAATCCGAAGAGGTAAGAGAGATTAAGAGAGATGAGAAGTGAAATAAGGAAGGAATGCGAAGATTCAGAGAGGTAGAGAGAACGAGAACGAGAGATTACAATAGCGGGAGAGGTGGTAGAAAGCAAAAGAAAGACATTACTGAGAGATGGCAAGGAATGGAGAATAAGCGAAGAAAAAAGTGAGATATCAAGAAAGATAGAAATGAAAAGGTGAGATAGAAAGAGTGAGATATCAAGAAAGATAGAAATGAAAAAGTGAGATAGAAAGAGTGAGATATCAAGAAAGATAGAAATGAAAAAGTGAGATAGAAAGAGTGAGAGATTCTTTCGGCCTTGTTCTTTGCTTTGAAAAGGAAGAAACAACTAGGACGGGCGTCCCCTGTTGTTTCAAAAGATGATGGGGGCATAGGTTGATTTCGAGTTTAATCTAAGTTAAGAATATCTTACCATCTCTTATCCCGTTATTAATCTTTAATGTTTTACTGTTTAATTTACACATCAGGCCATCGTCCTTAATTTTGGTTGATAAAATACATATATATATTTCCGCCATCCTTTTTTTTTTATCAAATTCCATTGTTCTTTGGATTACTTTCTGCTGATTTAGAAATAAGATCTGGATCAATAGTGACAGATAGTACCTCCCCCCAAAGAAAAGAAAATAATCGTATTTCTTATTTTTCTGTTGGATCTTTTATTAGCAGAATTGAGGAGTTGATATTATAAAGTTTTCTCCCAAGCGATACCGGCAATGTAGATCGGGGGGAAATGACAGCTATTCGATTTACACACGACCAGCACTCAAATCAAGAAAGTGTATCTGGACATTCTAGCGTTCGATCGGCATGGATCGAACCAATTTATTTAGGATCCGCGTTCAATTTCTTTCAAGAAACTATGCACATTCTAGAAAAATAAAACTCCTAAAGCGCGGTAGAAAATATGTACAATCTAGAAATCCAGAAATTTCCTCAGCAAGTCAAGTAGGCGGCGGAAAATGCTGATCGGCGGAGCGAGACAGGTTCACGAGAATTATCAGCGCAGACGCAGCACATATGAGAATAAGCAGAATCGCTATGCTCAGCTGCAGGAAGCAGCTGAGATTCTGTTGCGTCGCTTCGTAGGCTTCCATCTCCCTGAGCATCGCCGCAGCGATTCTGTTGCGAAGATCGTCCGCATGCTCTGCAGGAACCGCAGAAGACGATGACGGTGGGAAATGAAGCGTCCGAGCAGCTTCCTGTTCCTCGATTTCCACCTGATCCGGGAAGCTTTCTCCAGGAAGAAGAGGCGACGAGGAAGCAGAGGGCGAAGAAATCTACAGGAAGCAACGCTGGAATCACGCGCGGAAAAATTCGAAATCGAAACTTGAGAAATTCGAATCAGAAGAAATCAAAATGGAAATCGAGGCTCGATGCCGCAAAACATGAGAAATCAAAATTCTCGCCTCGGATTTCGGCGTCGACGCGGAAGCATCAGAAGAAGCGGAGATCGACGCCGTCGCCGGCTCCTCCGAGGTTTTCGCGCGGGAAGGCGAAGCTGATGGCGATGATGATGATGATGCTCCCGTGATCGAAGCTCGATCCTCTGCGATCTGCTTCGCCGAATCAGGCAAATTCTTCGGAGGCGACAAGTTCAGAGCCTTCCTCCCGCCGCTCGCTGGCCGGAGCCTCTCTCCGCCGCGCCTCCTCATCTCTCTCTCTCTCTCTCTCTCTCTCTCTCTCTCTCTCTCTCTCTCTCTCTCTCTCTCTCTCTCTCTCTCTCTCTCTCTCTCTCTCTCTCTCTCTCTCTCTCTGTCGCTCTCTCTCCCGCGCAGAGACTTAAATCGACGGTTTTTTAAATCGAATGGAGTACAATTTTTAAAATAAAGCACGTGCGAGTGATAATTTACTCATAATTTATGTATTTTAATATCTTTAAAATAGAGCACGCCCCTCCTCAAGAAGCTATTCTGAATCGTAACTCGGGGTTTGAATATTTCTCGTTAATCTGTTAAAATGACGACCCATCTATAAGCCAAACTCAGAATAGCTTTGCATTATTGGAGTGCATCATGTATATTTCTAATTGAAACTTAAATCGAAATCTGATCTGAAGATAAAATATATAGCCTTTTCTAATATACTTAATTTCAGATTTCGTTCCAAATTTTTATTGCATTTTTGGAATTTGAATTTTATTTGTGTTTTTTTTATCCTTTCTGTGTCTGCTTTTCTCTCTCTATTTCTACTTCAACTTTTTCCATACTTCTCTCTATCTGACTCTCTCCCACACATATACTTCCTCCGTTTCTCTCTAACACTCTCTATAAATATCTCTCTAAATATATATATATATCACTTAGGGGACACTCTTAGGGCACAAGGAGGTAGAGGCTCTCTTTGTCAACAAACTCCCCAGTTTGTTATTTAATCATGAATATTCTCTCCAAAGCTAAAAGTGTCCTGAACCCATAACAGAGAATGAACAAATGTTTCTGATATTTTCAGCATCTCATTCTGCCGAAGTTTAGTTTCTAATAAAATAATGACCATCAAATGGCATTTTAAAAGCCTAGGTAAACATGCTCTTCCTCATTCAGACATTCCCTGTTATTATCTCTACTTTTGTTACTTTATTTCCTCTCTCACGACAATTCTTCCTCCTAACTAAATCCGTGACTTCTATGTATCCATCTGCACATATCTATGTACATCTGTTATCTAGAATTTTAATAATAATAGCAATCATAATTAGTCCCTTAGTACATTAATCATAATTAATCTTACTATATCTTCTCTCTTTCTTATTGATCTCTAATTTACTCTTTAATTTACACGTCAAGCCATTGTCTTTAAATTTGGTTCATATAGTAATATCATTTTTTGACGAAATTCTTTTGTTCTTTGGATCAATTTTTGTTTATTTAAAAATAATATTTGGATCAATTTTTTGTCAATTTTATGTTTTAATTTTTATTACGAGAACTGACGTGTTGGAAATTAAAATTTCCTTGAAACTGGTACCTGCGATATGGAGATTTTACAGCTATTGAATTAATAAATGACCAGCACTCAGATCTTGAAAATCTATAAAATCAGCATGGTATATTCAGTGTAACGTTCTAGAAAACAAGTTCAAATGCGTACAAGAAAGTATACCCACTCTAAAAAACTAAAAAATTCTTGAGAGAGAGTGAAAGAGATAGACATGTAGAGAGAAACAAAGAGAGACGCAATGAGAAAGAAAGAGTGAGAACGAGGGAGTGAGACAGAGAGAGAGAGAGGGGGAGACAAAGGGGGAGCAAGGGAAAAGATGGAGAGAGATGATAGGTTCTATAGGTTTTGATCTGGATGAATAAATGAAAACTATTCGCAGCGGAAGACTTGAACGAATCGAACGGCATCAACATAAGCATTAAACGAAGTACCTTTCTACGGATCCCATCCATGATTTCTTGGATCTCAGAGTGAGCTGAGTTGAGCTGCTCACGTGTGCAGCCTTTAGAGGTATCCACGCGGTCCTCGGCAAGTCCAATCTCCTCCTTGGCATTGATGAGCCCTATTCTATCTCCATCGGAATTGTTACTTCGTCCCGATCACATCGGGGATGGAGGGGGGGTGTCGGGAGATGGGAGAAGAATGGTAAAGGCCCCTAATCAATTATGTCTTGGGTGAATTTCATTCAGGGCCTTCCCTTATTTATACTAAGTGGGTATTTTTCATAAAAGCCCACAAAACTTAAATATATCTTCCGACGTCCAAAAGACCATTTGCGTGTGACCTTCTAGGCCCATGTATTAGTCTAGTTAATGACTCCAATGGCCCAATAACATTTATTGGCCATCCAAGTTAATTAAATATATCATTATCTATATTAATTAATGTTGGATTGATTTAATCCAATCTATAGGTTGATCATCTGACACATGGTGTGCCAAGCTACACCTTGTGTCCTAGAAGATACAAAGGAGTGTGTATCGACTCACTCATGGAACATGTTCCTCATTGGTTACCGTGTACGTATAATAGCTCATCCATTTGATGCTCCTTGAATGACTTAGGGTGTGGTCAATTGTCAAACCCTAATCGGTCATCCGAATTAGTGAGAATGCATCAAAGACTTCATCTGACGTAGGACGACTACGGAGTGGACGACGAAGGAATGGACGATTGGGTTGACGGGGAAAACTACAGGTAGAGGGACGACGACGGGGAAAACTACAGGTAGAGGGGCGCCGGCTACAGCTCTGAGGCCGGGCGCCCTAGTCGAAGGCACCGACTGGCAGCTGGTAGCGGGCTCCCTAGTTGGGCGCATGCGGTTTCGCATGGCGGCGCAGCATGACACGACGGAAGACGCGCGGGCATGGTGGCAAAGCGGGCGCAGTGGTAGCGCGACACAGCTGGACGGCGCAGCGCGGCATGCACGCACGTGGAGGTTGGAGGGGAAACGTGCGATGGGCAGCTGTGGGTGCGCGCAAGCGGAGGTCAGAAGGGGCGCGCGCGCGGGTATCAGCCGGAAGGGGCTGGCGGCTACGGCGCCGCCTTCTTCAACTCTCTCTAACCTCTCTCTGGTTCCAAAAATTTGTATCATAAAAAGATAGACTTATTTTCTCTTCTTAACCTAGGGGTCCTATATATAGGACCCATGAGAAATAAAGGAAAACCTAACTAAAAAAATGAACGTCCTGGTCGAGATTACTCCAAGGACGCCTAAAGATTCAAGAAGCACCCACGTTGGGAAGACTTAGTCGACCATCTTCGTCGAGATCACTCGGGGTAAGCGTCTTCGACATCTCCCTCTCCAAGATTGTCAAGAACCCTCCAAGAGCACTCCAAGAAGATCAAGAAATGCCCTCTCAATCAGGGTCTTCTTGGGTGGTTTATCTTCGAGAAGGTCCCTATCTTGGAAGCATTCACACCATCACCGCTGCCGCCTGTTGCCAAACGTCGCTGCCAGTCTCCCCTTGTGCGCGCCCCGGCTCCCTTCTGCACCCAGCCCGTGCGGTCCCGCGCGCGCGCCACTGTCCGGAGCCCACGAGCGCCCTGGCACCCACCCTCGCCCTGCACGCGCGATCCTGCGCGCCCTCTGTCCGGCAACTGCAGGACCTTCTACACGCGCCCCGCCGCCCAGCACCCGCAAACGCCCGGTACCTAGCGCCCGCAAGCGCCCGGCGCCCACCCTCGCCTACGCGCGTGGCCTCCCGCACGTACCCGTTGTCTGGCGTCCGCGCGGCCCCCTGCCTGTGCCCAGCCATCCAGCGCCCGCGAACCTTGCGTGCGCCCAGCTATTTGGCGTCCGCGAGCCCCAGGCGCCCTCCCACGCCCTGCACGTGTGCGGTCCCACACGTCCCTGCCATCCAGCGCCCTTCTAGTTCCCGTGCGCGTCCTCTCTCCACCGATCCCCGCCACCACCGTGCCACCGCCTCCACTTTTCATCTCAATGAGTACAGATGTGGATAAAATACAATGAAGAAGGCACCTGATTAAGCAAGACTTGCAAAATTTACAAGAGGAAGCCCTAAAAAGCCCAAGAAGCACAAAAGACTCAAGAAGCCGAAAGGAGGAACCTATAAACAGTCCTTCAAAGGGTCATATGAGGGTTGTCTAGAATTTCTGCCAAAACTGGTTAGGGCTTGGAGAAGAAGAGTTCTGCAGACCCTCCAAAGGCTGATTAGTATTGGAGCTAAGGAGGAGGAGCAAGCTGAGGCATAACTGGAGCAAGACGATCACCACCTTGCTCGAAGGGTTGTGATACGAGGTTGGAGTGATTGTTTCGGTTTTAGACATTGTGTTCTTCTCCCTCTAAGACAATCTAGGTTGGGTTGGAAATCACCAATCAGTGTACTCCAGCACTTTCCAACTAAAATTGTTGTAAGTTTTTGTTAATCTGAAGTTCTTGTTCACTTGTGTTCTTGTGATTTACCCCATTTCCATCAACCTTTTCTCACATTTCTACAGTTCAATAGAAGGCTCAAGCCACGCCAGCAGCAACCCTGTGCGCAGTACTGCACACAGGCAAGCCCTGCACGTAGTTGAGGTCGCGCGTAGACAGTGCTGCGCGTAGCCTGCGCGCAGACAAGATAACACGCAAGCCGCGCGCACAGCTGAGGTCGCGCACAGCCCTGCGCGCGCAGGTAGGACCAGCGCACAGCCCCGCGCGCCACGCAGGCCCCGCGCGCAGCACACGCGCAAACACGCCCGCGCGCAAGACGTGCATAGTCCTTAAATCAGTTACACTTTCATTTTATTTTATTTTCTGATTTTTTATCATTTATTACATGGAATTTAACCTCATTTTAGTGAAGAAATATTTTTTGCAGGGCCTTAAATATTTGGGTAAAAGTTGGTAAGGGTTATTCAAACTTTTCTGGATTTTTCCCATATTTTTATGTAATTTTTCGACCTCTATATAGCCAAGAAATGATTTTTATACATTTAAATAATACATATTTGATTTATTGGGTATTTTTTTAAATACTTAAGGGCATCCACGTCATTTGGCCAAAATTTGAGCAAATGATTGGATGATTATTGTCAAATAATAAGGAGAGAGAGAGCGAGAAAGAGTTTTTTTTACGCCACCGACATGCATGCGCGCAGCACGTGCATGCGGCATCGAGTTGCCGCGTGCATTAAATGCACATGGCAATGGACATGCATGTGCAAAATTTTTATTTTATTTTATTTTATGCGGCATCGGTTTGCCGCGTGCATTAAAATGCATGTGGAAATCAACGCCACGTTTTTGAAAGAAAACGGCGCCGCAATTATTTTTTAAAAGAAAACACAAGTCATTAGCGCGTGCATTTAATGCACACGCTAACCGACATTCCTTTAAGAAATGACGCTTTATGGCGTCGAATTTCCGCGTACATGTGGAAATTGACGGCGTAAATCCATAAAAAAATATTTTTTTAGAACGGTAAGCTCCCTGCCCTTCGTTTTATTGAAATGAACCGGTCAAAAGTTGCGGCTATCAACGGCGCACGTGGTCAAATAATGGGGCTGTATAATTTAATATATATATATATATAAGAGAGAGAGCCTTTTGGTTTTTTTATTTATTTCAGGGCGACGTGGCTTTTTCCTGGCCATTCAAAAAGAATGATTGTTCTTCAATCATTGTGGGCGGCTGACGCGAACAGTCACTTGTCAGGACATGCTCCGTGGATGAGGACAACGAGGAAAAGTCATTCCGACCAATAGAAAAGCGCCATTTCCAAACTTATTGGAGGAGAGATAAATTTAATCTAACGCCGTAGATTAATCCTCACTAAAATCAAGATATCTTGAGATCTAGATGTCCAATTGGGCTGAAATTTTGAGAGTAGATTCGTGTTTTCTCCCTCTACAATCCAGACAGTTGGATCTTTAAATGGAGGTCTAGAAATGGGCGAAAGAGTAATTTTGGATGCTTCCCCCAAGCTATTGGCCAGGAAGGACACAGGAGGGGTTCTTGAAGTCGACAGATCTTGCTTCTGCACTCAAAACTGTAAGTTTCTGATTTGTATTTCAATCATCTTCTTGAGCGATTCTAAAACGCCGAGGCATGGGCGAAATGTACATGCCCTAGAAGTCTGTTTTGAATGAAATTAGCACTTTGTTTTGATTCTGATTCAAGATCTGGTTTTTGATCCTTAATTCTACATCAATTTAAAACATTTCTGCTTCATTAGAGTTTTGATTTAGGGTCGGACTTCATCTTTTCCCCAATTTCTTCACTTTCTCTCTCCAGGTTAATTTGTTTAGTTTCTCTCTCTAGATTTCGATTTTTATTTTTTAGGAATTTAATTTAATATATAAAAAACCTAAAATTAAAATTTGAATCGAAATTCATCTATCTTGAACTCCAATTTAAAAATCCTTTTTTTGATTATTTAATTCCCATTTTAATTCATAAAATTGTTTCAAAATTTATAATAATTGGGATATTAATTATCTGAATTAGTCAGAGCTTAAAATTATAATATTCCTATCTTGAATTTTTCTGACCGAAATATTAAAAATCAAAATTAAGTTTATTAAAATTGCAAAATATTTCATTCTTGAACTAATTTATTAAAATTGGATAAAAATTCTCATTTGTTTCCTCCCTGTGGTTCGACCCCTTATTTGCTCTATATTCATATTTAGTGATTAAGGGAAATTATAAATTTTATTGATAAGTCTAAAAGCCAAACAACGATATATTTTACGTGCATTTTTAGGCTTATCAGAACCTACTGTGACCTAGAGACAGTAACTCAACAATTGGTTAACAAACTTAAAGAAACTGGTTCAATCATGGGGACTGGATTCAGTGCAAAATGGCAGCTGCTACGTGGCAAAGTCTGAAGCTCCAAGAATAAAAGTATGCTTTCAAAGGTTTTTGACATTTTCCACATAAGCCCCGACGAAACTTTTACAAAAAGTTCTCATTTAACTTTTGACTGTTGCCATGTTGCATTGTATCATGAAATTGGGATATAAATTTTTGATTTATACTTAATAACCAGTGACGAGTCTGAAAGGTATTTTGCATGGTGACATTTAGATATTTGGACCAATAAAAGTAACTCAGATTCACTTCGTCTCTGAAAATTAATGCTTAAATTATCCTAAATTTTGGGTTACATTTTAGACGTTCGTATAATGTGTCATGTCTCCCCACAGAGGAACTTTGATCCCATAATGGAAAGTTCGGGCCCTGACCTCATTCCGGCGATGATCCATGGGTAAGCTACAGTCTTTGATGGCGTAGCCCTCAAGTTATCTAGTTATTTTTTTTGTTTTTCTAAGTCTAGGTTAAAATTTCCAGTTTTCGCTTAGGGTTTTTCCTTTGTAACCCAAGGGGCCTATATATAGGACCCCTAAGGTAAGAGTAAGAACAAGTCTAATTTTGAATTTTTGGAAAGAAAGATCCCGTTCCCGTTTTGAGAGGAGAGAAAGCAGTGAAGAGGCGGCGGGACGGGGCCGATTTTGG
The DNA here is from genome assembly GCF_029677425.1 of Wolffia australiana. Classification (NCBI taxonomy): domain Eukaryota; kingdom Viridiplantae; phylum Streptophyta; class Magnoliopsida; order Alismatales; family Araceae; genus Wolffia; species Wolffia australiana. The sequence continues at coordinate 3,143,441 of NC_135851.1, read as the reverse complement.
CCACCTGTCGTTCGCCCCTCCCGTTCCGTCGAGACAGGCCGACGGAACCCTAGGCGGCGCCGCCGCCGAGTCCCAGGTCGGTGGAGCGCCGCCGGATCGCGGAGCCGCCGCCGAGTAGGCCGCCGCGTGTAGCGGCCGCAGCCGCCGAGCGGCGCCGCCGCCCGCCGCGGCGCAGCGCCGCCAGCGGCCGCAGCGCGCCGCGGCCGCCAGCGGCGCAGCCGGCAGCGCCGCGCGCGGCGCGGCGCCCGCAGCTGCCCGCCGCCGCAGCTGCCGCAGCGGCCGCAGCTGCCCGCGGCCGCCAGCGCCGCGGCGCGGCCGCCGCGGCGCGGCTACCGCCGCCAGCGGCGCGCAGCCGCCCGCAGCTGCCGCGGCCGGCGCGGCCGCGCAGCGGCGCCGCCGCCCTCAGCGGCCGCCGCGCCCTCGAGGGCCGCGGCCGCCGACACCGGCCGCAGCGCGGCGCCGCCGCCGCAACGCCGCGGCGCCAGCCGCGCAACCGCCGCAGCCGCGGGTCGGCCCGCGGCAGCAGCGGCGCAGCTGCCGGCCGCGGCTGCCGCGGCGGCGCCACGCGGCGCGCAGCCGCCCGCCGCAGCGGCCGCGCAGCGCGCGGCCGCCGCCGCCCTCAGCGGCGCCGCCGCCCTCGAGGGCCGCAACCGCTGACACCGGCCGCGCCGCGTACGGCCGGAGCGCGGCGGCCGCCGCCGCGGCAGCCAGCGGCGGCGCAACCGCCCGCGTCGCCGGGCCGCGGCAGCCAGCAACGGCGCGGCCGCCCGCGCGCTGCAGCCGCCGCGAGTAGCGGCGCAGCCACCGGCGGCCACGCCGTTACGCGGCGCGGCAGCGCCGCCTAAGCGGCGCGGCCGCCGCGGTCGCGGCCCGCGGCGGCGGCCGCCCGCGCGGCGACCGCCACCGCCCTCGAGGCCGCGCCGCCTCGGGAGCGCGCGCCGACACGGCGCCGCGCGCGTACGGCGCGCCGCCGGCGGCGCGCGCAGCAGCGCGGCGGCCGTAACGCCTGCGGCCGCCGGAGCGGCCGCACCAGGTCACCGCTGGGCGCCCGCGGCCGCCGGAGTAACTGCAGCCGCTGGAGCGCGCCAGCGCGTGCGCCCGCAGCCGCCGGATCAGCCGCGGTAGCCCACAGCGACGCCCGCAGCCGCGCAGCCACCCGCAACCGCCGAAACGCGCCGCGTTGCGCTGCACCGAGTTTCAGCGCCCTCGCGACGGCCGCCGCGCCGCGCCCCACACTGGTCAGTCCTCAGCCGTGCCGACTCCGCCCATTCGGCCGGAGCATTATGGGTCGGTGCCTCTATTCCGGTCCAAGGGGCCCACTCGATGAACCGGCTCCTGCGTCCCGCGGTGCCGCATCCCGCACCTCAAAGCGCCGTCGCCGCCCTCCGAATCCCCGCGAAGTCCAGCCGCCAGCCTTCGCGCCTCAAACCACTCTCAGGGAAGCCCAATCGCCATGAACGCATCTCGAGGATGCCACGACAGCTCTATGCCCGTTACGGGCCTAACCTAATGGACCGCCACCATCTCGGTGGTCTGTTACCCCGAAGGAGGCCCACTACCGCGGCTCAATATCCCGGCAATCTCCGGCCGCCGCGCGCTATATCCGGCTGCCGCTGCGCCATCTTGGCCGCTGCCCACCTTCGGTCATCGACATCTCGGCGGTCGCCGCCACCATCTTGCCGCTGCGCGCGCCATCGTTGCTGACCATCGCCGCTCGCCACACGACGTCGCCTATGGCCGTCTTATGCAGCTGCTAGTTTGCCGCCGTCCTCGCCATCCGGCCGGCTGAACAGCCCCCTTCCACCAGTAGTCGGGCCTGCGCATACGACGACTACCTGTGGAGCGCAGACCATGTGGAGATAGAGTCTACTTTGGCCCTCCACGAATTGAGGACCCCAGGACAAGATCTTTCAGGGACACCCACCAACAAGGCGGGCGTGCCGCCCCAGATGAACGTCCCCGAGAGGAACGAACGGACTGCACGCCCCCGCCGCACGACGTCGACAATGTCCGTCCTGCATCAGTCTTTCTACTCCGATCTGGAGCATAACAATTATCCGCTAGGAATTTTCTCCTATTTCCCTGAAGCGTCGTGAAAATTTTCAGAAGAAACATGGGAGGTTATGAACTTGAACGGATGCATTGTGTGATGTTGAGTGCGGAGTATGGTTTTCAAATCAGGCTATTTCTTTAAGATAAGTGGATGGGGCAAGAAATAATCATATATGCTTGCATCTTTGTTGGTCCACAGATCAGTTGTTGTGTCAGCAGCAATCATCAGAGTCTTGGGCCAAGAAGTTGCCGAGCTACCGCTTGCTGCCACCAAACCGGAAATGCAAGGAAAGGTGGGTTTTTATTTTATCATTATTCTATTAAGTGGTTGATTTATGATTTCCAGTGATGTCCCCTGATTTTTTAATAAGCGTGATTATTTTAAGATCTCTCAAACGCTTTTGAGAAAATGGAATAAAAAAAATCATTGGAATTATTACGCTTAATTGCATTCACATTTTGCAAATGGTGTTTATGCATTTGATTATTCATTAGTTGGTGCTTTTAACTTACATCTTTTATATAATGTAACATGATACGGTCATATTTTTTATTCTCATCTCTCATTCAGGGCTAGTTGCGTTATACGTATTTATTGTTGAGAGGATAGGTGATTCATCTGATATCCTGCAAGCAGGGGGGTTCTTTGCATGTCTATTGTCATGCATCGAGCTGTTCTTGCGCAAATTAGGGGTGAAGTGCTTGATACTTCCGGTTCCTGAAGTTGATCAACAAATATGGGTTGAGAAATTTGGATTTAGAGAAATGAGTGAGGAAAGGGTATAACTCTTTCTCATTATCTTTCATTTGTTAGAAGAGAATACTATTTCCCCCTTATCAATCATTTGACCAGAAGCATCCATCTTTTGTTGGCTGGCAGAGTAAGCTTTTGGCGATGACATACCCATTAATGATGTTTGAAGGAACAAAGCACATGGAAAAGCTGGTCTCAAGTCCTCCGACAAAAAGGAGAAGAGATACTGTTAGATTCAAGCGCTTACCAACTGCACTAAAAGCTATGGCTGAGAGCCAGAGACTTTCTTTTCCTCTTTAAGCAGGATGTGCTTCAAAGATAATAGATATAAAGCTCTAGGTAGAGCTTTAGTATGAATCCACTTGTTGACTTTAAAATCACTTGTTGATATCTATTTTGACATTGCTGATTTGTTAGTACAAAAAAAATGATAAGAATATACAAAACCCAAAAACCAATTGGCGAAAATCAATCTTGAACTGGATAATAGAGGTCCAAGAGAGCAATTTAGAAAGGAGAAAAGAGCACAAGTTCACCCAAGGGAATAACCAACATGCGTGTCACATTCTCACGAAAGCCTCTTTCCAAGATGTTGTCAACTTTTCTATTCCTCTAATTAGCTTACTTTGAAACCTCCAACGTCTCTCGCAAAGATGCATACTTTTAGTTATGTATTTTAACATACACCACTAATTATAAAATACTGTTATGACTCCCCTGATTGGGCTTTTATTAACATGTGGTTCTTCCATTAACATTCTAAAATGTGAAATATCATAGTTAGCGAGAACCATGACAAATTGAGAGATTATAAATGCAAGTTATGTAATAAGTAGTCTTATTATTGTCATGCACAAATAAAAAGTAGTCCTCAACTCATAGAACTAGCTTCTCCAACCTTTGAGTCAGTGAGGGGGTTGTGATTGAGTCCATATGCTTTGAAATACTCTAGCAAAGAGAACAGTTGGAGGGGAGAAAACATGAGTTTCAACAAAGCAAGACGCTTCAATAATCGTCCTCCAAGGGTAGATGGGGGCCTTATATAAACCACTACATGCACATGAATATCCACATGATAATACCTACGAAAAGACAATTAAAACATAAAAAATTACAACTTTGACAAGATTAAATAGGGGACTAGGAGTCTGAAAGGCGTAAGCAGGTATATCCTGCAGATTCCGGTGCAAGTAGAATTTGTCAGAAGATATCTTGTGGCTCTAAAATATCCTGACATGATAAAACATAATATCTATAGTTCTAACAAGTTGAAGCAGAGATATTGTGCAGATTGTGGCAAATGAATAATTTATCCGAGGATTCTTTAAGAGAAGAATCTCTTAAAGAATTCTATCATAGAAGAATCTATTTAGAGGATTATATTAGAGAAGAATCAATGAGAGGATTCTGTTAGAGAAAATATGTTAGAGGGTTTTTGCGGGGCTCTAGGTACTTTTATGCAGATCATGTCAGCTTCTAAAATGATCTCCTTAAAATGGTCAATGATGCATGCATTTTCCCTAATTTTCTACATAATAATGTAAAAGTATACTTCTTTGGCTTCAATTTGTTGTATGTTTTAAATGGAATATATCTTTGGGTATGTAGACATAACTAATGATCCTTCCCCAAAAACCTTCTTTCATCATTTCGTGTTAGCCGCCTCTTGATATTTCTCATAACTTGTAGTAAGTGTCTCGTGCTTGGTGATGGAAATATATATGGCTGGCAGGCCAATCACACATTTGATATCTCTTTCCATGTTCATTAATAGAACATATTGATTATAGTGCACATATGATGCTTATAATAAAGTCTATGAATGTATGATCACACATAGTGAATTATGATGAGATCAGAATACGGAGATCACTGGACTTTAAGCATGTGTTCTAAATATTACTATTTAAAGGATACTCGAGAAGGGCATCAAAGTATCTTGATAGAATAATACTATTGAACCTCACTCAGTGACAATGTGGAAATAGTTAGGAGAGATATTGGGTGCTCATTAGTGGAAATAGTTAGCTGAATAATCTGTATGAATCCATTGAATGAATATGTTGGTTCACCTAACTGTCAAGTAGGTTGATTCAAGTCACATTTGTGTAAGTGGTCCTCCGACCTGAGATATCAAAGACGTCTTATAGAACAGACATTTGTATTTTAATAACCAAGTGATTTTAAACAGTTTAGTTAGGGTGCATCAAGAAGTTCACAAAGATGATTAAATGCACAAGATGCAATCTTATATCCTCCATATAAGAGAAGACATCTCAAGGAACATGATACGATGAAGTCCTTTGCCAAGGCAGTAAAATATTGGAGAAGAGTTGTTCAATGATTTAAGATACATCAATAGTAAATCAGATGATCTAATGGGGTTTGATAGTTAAGCATACCCTAAGTCATCTTAGGAATGTCTACGGGATGATTGACTGTATGCACATGGTAATTGATGACGAACAACTTCCATGAGCGAGTCCATACACCCTTTTATATCTTCTAAAGCATAAGAAGCATAGTTGAAGAAGTTGTGCTTTAGATGGACAAAGTAGTTGAAGCAGCTCCAAAGCTACACAAAAGAAAATGGTGAATGCTTTTTGAGTTATTTAACATGGCATGTAAGCAAACTCAGATTGTGACAGCATCAGATCCCACTTCTTTGGCTAGGCTCCAAAATGACACAGAGTCAAAATTTCCGTGGGTTCTATGCCCAACTTTTGTTTGCCCATTTGTCGGAAGGTGACAGATTGAGCTAAACTTTAGAATATTGTTAAATCCCATCCATTATATCCAAAAGTTAACATACCTTTCTAAAATAATTTGTGCTTTTCTAGTGTGGCATTTAATGTCATGTGTATTCCATTGCGACATATGCTATAAGGGTATATACATATGGTTCGTTTTGTCTTTATGTACTTGCATATTATCAGTTTGCTGTGGACAAAGGTACTAATTTGGCCTCATCCTCACCAATATAATACTAATCTTGCCTCAGCCTCACCAGAGTCGTTATATTTCTCCTCATTTTAGTATCACAATGACAAAACGAACGCACAGAGGCTCTTCAAAATTCTGGCGATTCAATTTCTGAAGGACTGCATAGATACATCTATAGAGGCTGAACAATTAAACAGTTCAACATAACTAACTTGAGGAATTGAGGAATTGTTGATTACATTAAAAAAAAAACTCCATCATTGGTTTATTTCTTGCTCTAAATTGTATTATAGCTTACTGTGAAGAAGATGATTCATGTCATAATCATATAGCAGGTATTTACACCTAAGGTGCCAAAGATACTTTTTTGGACTACGATTTTCAAACTCCAAATCACCAGTGTCTTATTATTATCTTATATATCATAATAAGATTCAAGAAATTTTATTATGTAATCCAGATATGAATATCCAACACAAAGATGACATCATTTAATTTGTAATCAGTACTTAGTCTAAATATTTTTTGTTGTTGATCATTTATAACTAGAATGATTGGGCTATATTTAATTTGGCAAACTTATTGGTTAGGCTATATTTATCCTAAATAAAATTATTAATCGATATGTGCTTAGAGTAATGTAGGTCTTTAAGAAGAACTTGTGAGTTTCAAGAGAAGATCATTTGTTCAAGTGACATGATGGGAGAAACCAAAAAAGTTGAAGTTACAATCTGCACTAGGTGATCTCATCATCCTTAGTTTATCTTTCACATTTTTATTTTGTTTTACATTCTGTTTGAATCTCAACAAAATGTAATACACTATATTTGTTTTAATGGGATGATATGTTTTAATGCGTTCTACAGAAAATGATAGTATAATTTGATGCAAAGTTAGGTGAAAAGTAGAATACGAGGCTGATTGTACTTAGGTACCCCTAAATTTAGTTGACCAATATTGGGTGCCCCTAACTAGAACCGCGGATTGTAATTGGGAGAGAGTCAACCCACATATATGTCCATGCATATATCTTCTATGTCTTATGTAAAGACAAAAAATTCCATAGTATTATAGATTAAAAGATATTCGATTTTGCCGATAAAAGTTAACTTAAACATAATCTGAGCTCCATGTTCTAAGGATGTGAGCTTCTTTGAGTAGTGTCGAAGGACAAAACTCTTGGCTCAATGATTTGGAATGGGAAAGTAATGACAATTTTTACACACGGTCAAGGAGAAACATTAGTTTGGTGAAATCTAGATATTTTTATTGGTTTTAGCAATTGAAACATCAACATAATAATACCAACTTTGAAATCTGAGAGATGTGATAAACAATTTTTAGAACGAACCTAGAGACCCACAAAATTGTCTGAGAGATTCAATATTCTGGCTTGCGGACCTTCTACCAAAGGTTCGTCCCTGAATTTAGCAGCGTCACCGTACCCATCACTGATATGACCATACTCAAGAGGTTTGAGTGGATGAAAGCTATCGATAAGGCTTTGGAGGAGGGTAAGCACCTCATGACCGAGGCCCTAGGACTGCGATTGATGGACTTCAGCAAGCTCTTTAAATTTGCATGTGACACCTCAAGCGTTGGTATCGGTGGTGTCCTTGCCAAGGATGGACTCCCGTGGAATACCTCAGCAAGAAGCTGAATGCCAAGAGGCAACTGTATGACAATTATGACCATGAATTCTAGGCCCTCATCTAGTCGCTTTGACACTGTCAACTATGACCGTGAACTCTATCTCCTCCCGAAGGAATTTGTGCTATGTTCAGATCATAGTTCATTGAGTCACTTGCATGACCAGAAGAAGGTCAAAGACGGACATGCTTGCTGGATCACCTAATTACATAATTAGAATTTCATCATCTGGCACAATAAGGGAAAGGACAACGCCATGGCTGATGTCTTAGCCGGCTATGTAACACGAGATGCTAGAATCAAGCGACTCATGTCACACCACAAGGGATAGATGAGAGCACGTGATGTAACGCAATCAAATGATGCGTATGATTGAAAATCAACAGAAAGTACGTCGGACTACGGTTGATTTGAGGCTTAACTCAGAGGATGATAATAAGCTCCCAATGACCCGTACGTTTGCCCCAAGTCCAACAGAGTGAGGGAAGATCACCATCCTTTCTAAGTCGACACCAAAAGTGACAATTGCTCAAAGGCAGCGAAACATTCGAAATTGACACTAACGAGGATAATAATACTGAAATCAAGGGGAGAAGATATAAGCTAAGTAACATTCCTCGCTATGAAGGTGGATTGCGGCAGTATTGAGTCAACAAGTGAATCCCCAGGTCCAGAGTTTGTCGTGGTAGGCAGAGCAAGGCAGTTGCAGCCGAGTGCTAGCATGGCAAGGCGACGTTCAAGGCATCAAGGGCATTCGGAGGTTTGGTGTAATAGGGGCACACACCAGAGCTAAGGGTATGGTGATTGGCACAACAGAAGGTATCAGCTAGGGAAGGACACTGTCTGACCAAAGTTAGGTCAGACTGGACTAAACCGGACCATTGGTCAGGCTTTTTAGGGCTGACCGAACCCCCCAGTCTAGGTCCGGTTCGCACATCCAACCAGACCGATTATGGTTACTTTCTCTCTCTCTCTCTCTCAATTGCTCCCTCGCCCTCTCCCCCGCTCCCCCTTTGTTCTCTCTCCTGTTCTCTCTCCGTCTCTTTTTTGTCCTCTCTCCCTCTCCTTCTCCCTCGCTTCCTCCATTATTCCCTCTGTCCCGTTCTCATTCTCTTCCTCTCATTTTCTTTCCCTCTATCCGTCTCATTTTCTCTCCCTCTCTTCCTGTCGCCCTCTCTCTAGCTCTCCTTCCTCTCTTCTTCACTCTTTCACCCAATCTTCCTCTCTCTCTCCCTCCCTCTCTCTCTCTCCCTCTCTCTTGTTCACTCTCCATCCCTCGCTCCCTCTTTCCAGTGGTCCCGTTCGCACTCTCTTCCCCTCATTTTCTTTCCATCTATCCCTCTCTATATCTCCTTCTCCCCCCCTCTCTCTCGCCTTCTCTCCCAATCTCCATCTCCTCCTCTCTCTATCTTATAATCCCTCTCTCTCACCCTCTCTCCCGTTCTCCCTCTCTCTCACCCTCTCTCCCAATATCCCTCTACGCCTCTCTATCTCTTTCTCTCTCCCTCTCTCCTGCTCTCTCTCAACATCTCTCCCTCTCTCGCTCTCCATCTCTCTCTCTCTCTCTCTCACTCTCTCCCTCTCTCTCATCTTCTCTCCTGCTCTCTCTCTCTCCCTGTCCCCCTGTCTCAATCTTTCTCAGGTCCCTCTCTCCCACTCTCCCTCTCTCTGAAAGCCATCTCGTTCTCGCCTTCTCTTCCTCTCTCCCTCTCTCTATCTCAGCCTCTCTCCTGCTCTCTGATGGCGCAGCACTAGCAGCAGCCCCGGAAATGTCTTCGAAGACGTCATCGTCGTCCTCGACAGCACAAGACGTACGTGTTCAGCCTGCTCGGCAAGCCAAGGCAACAGTACGTAGGCCGGGATTCAAGTATCCCGGGTAATGAACGCCTTATCTCCATCTTTACGTCTTGCTTTGTTCGTCGTTTTAGTCATGGTCTTCATCGTTTGTCGTTTTCCTACAAATCATGATCATTTGTAAGGAGGGAGGTTCATCCTTATAAGGATCTCCCCCCCCTCCCCGTTGTCTTGGTCGTCCTTGTTCGTCCTTCGTTTTCATGTCCCTTAGGTCGTAGGCCAAGTTTTCATCCTTGTTGTTGTTGTTTATGTTGTCTTTTGGTCTATGGGCCATCCTCTCCTCCCCCTATATAAGGGAAGAAGGTGATGTGATACGACGACGGCCGGGATCGATCGGCGCGTTTCACGTCACAGGGTTATGATGCGAATGTATGGGATGTAAGCCGAATGATGAGAAAATACAAATGAGCAGATAAGGACTCGACGGATAGCGACGTCGGCCGTACCGATCAATGAGAGACGAGTGAACCTAAGATCAAACTCCCAATGACCCGCTGGACCTACTAGACGTCTACTAAGTGAGGGGCATCTAACAGCCCTGGAGCGTTCGACGTCCAAGTCGGATGACAGTCCGTCTACCACAAGAATCCCTATGCTCGACAAGGTGGCTAGTCCTATCCGATGATGTTCGAGAATATCACGGTAGCGGACGCGATAGGGGAAGACGAGACTGTCGAAGATAATAATACTGGAGTTTATAGAGGGGAGACGAGACTGATTTTTGTATCGCTTAGTCCAAGGCGTCCAAGTCGTCGAGCGGATGCTTAGTGTCGGGTCGTGCGGACGAGTGTCGTTGGCGAGGACAAAACCGGGTGCGGACGGTGCGGTCGTAACTACCAGCAGAGAGCTGAGTCCACGGGTGGCGTGCAACAAAAGTCGGAGCAGAGGGCGCACAAGGCGCGCGCTTGGCTGGCGCACGGCGTAGTCGTGTGGGCGGGCAAGACAGCGAACCAAGTATCGTGGGAATAGTCATGGGGGTGGGGCAGAAAACCAAGTAATCGGTTATGGCGTAGAGGGTGGGAATCAAGAAATCAATAAAGATGAGGGCGAAGGGGAGAACGAAGGGGAATCAAGGAGGTATGGTGAGATCAAGAAATCAAGAAATCAAGAAATCACGAAATCAAGAATTCAAGAAATCAAGAAATCAAGGGGAAAGAAAGTGGGCGATCAAGAAAGACAAGAGGATGCGGTTGAGGATCAAGAAACGATGGGGAAAGGAGGGTGGGCGATCAAGAAAGGCAAGACGAGGCGGTTGGGAATCAAGAAACGATGGGAGAAAGGAGGGTAGGCGATCAAGAAAGGATGGACGAGGTGGTTGGGAATCAAGAAACGATGGGGAAAGGGGGGTGGGCGATCAAGAAAGGCAAGACGAGGCAGTTGGGAATCAAGAAACGATGGGGAAAGGAGGGTGGGCGATCAAGAAAGGCAAGACGAGGCGGTTGGGAATCAAGAAACGAGGGGGAAAGGGGGGGGCGATCAAGAAAGGCAAGACGAGGCGGTTGGGAATCAAGAAACGATGGGGAAAGGAGGGTGGGCGATCAAGAAAGGCAAGACGAGGCGGTTGGGAATCAAGAAACAATGGGGAAAGGGGGGTGGGCGATCAAGAAATGGTGGAAGGGTGGAAAAAGGTACCAAGAAATGGCTTTCTTGAACTGTAACAACCAAGAACCCTCCAAGAAAGAGGAGTTCTTGACGGATCTGGGGTGTGCTCCCTCGGCGGAGCAGATTTCCCAAGTTGATGACGTGTCGGCGACGCTTCTTGAATCTCCCAAGACCCCCGGAGTAATCTCGACGAAGGCCTCTTTCGATTCTTGATGGCGGCGACTTCTTGAAACTCTTTCCTCGCACCGGAGTGATCTCGACGGCGCGCTTTAACACATCTCCCTCAGAGTGATCTCGATGGGAGAGACGTGGGCTCTACCCACGGAGTGATCTCGACGTGGGGTGGGGCTAGCCAAACCCCCTACACTACTCTCTACGATAGGGGGGGAGACGAATTGTGAATAAACTTTTCAACAATGACTCCAAGGTGTTCCTTGGGCATGCCATCCCCTTATATAGTGAGGATGGGTGCCAAGTGAACGTGGGAGAGGACGAACCGTCGCGAGACGTGGTTTGGCCTCCCTTACAAATTCAAAATACAAACATAAAAAGTAAAAATAACGAGGACGGGGCCCAACAACATTGGCCTAGTCCACGAATCCAAAAATACAAACACACATGAAAATGAGCATAAGTAAAAAGATAAAAGTTCTTACGCGGGGTACTTAAACCCCGGATGGCGAGCGTCGGCGCGAGCTGCTCGGCGTGGCTGACAACATCCCGTCGCGTCATCCTCGAGATGGTTCTTCGTCATCGTGGCGTCGTCCTCGAGATGGTCCTCCATCAGAAGGGATGCCCTAAAGGATCTGTCGTTGTTTTTTTTGGAAGAGAAAATTTCACGTTGAGTTAGGGTTACAAACCCTGGAAGGAGGAAGGAAGGAGAGGAAGAAGGAGAAGAGGAAGGAGAAGGAGAGGAGAAGGGAGGGAAGAGGATGGCACTCCACCGTGACTGGCTGGCCGCCTGCACCGCCCGCGCACCACCCTGGGGTGCGCCCGTCGCGGCCTCTACCCGGGCGCGTACGCACTTCCACCGCGCCTACGCGGGCACCTCCGGCGCGCGCTCTCGCATGCCTCTATCGTGCGTTCTCGCGCGCCTCTGCTGCACCACGTGCACCCTCTGCCGGACATACACCGCCGCCGCCTCGTGCTACCACTTGCCGATCGAGTGCAACCGTCACGGCCGCCGCACTGACGTACCTGGCCTCCTGCCGCGCTGCTCAAGCACGCAAACCCGCAGGTCTCCTGCCATCGCTCGACTCCCGCATTCAGCGAATGCTTGCATCGCCCTCCCTCGACTGTCCATAGCCGGACCGACCTCGCTGTTGGTCCCTCGCCTCCACATAGACTGTCGGGTGGCACGCTGATGTAACACGATCGGGTCCTCGGATTGAATGACTCGTGTTACACCAAAGGAGGGGTTAATGTGGTCATATCATAGAGCAAAGACGAGTAACGATGATGTCATGATAGTGATAATACGACAATAAACTCGATGAGAAGTATGAATTCGGTGTCGACAAGCGCCAACACCCACTAGGCCACGGCAAACAGGACCTGGGAATGCCACTAGGCTCCCGATGATCCGAATATCGGGTTGAAGGCCGACGGTGCGAGCTCGGCTACTACAGCTTTTGCATACACCCTCGACGGTCCCAACCAAGGACGTCTCGAAGGAAATCCTAACGCTCAGAGCGTGAATCCTATCTACAACTAGCCTAACCCCAGCGGTGGAGAAAACCTTCGGAGGCACTAAAAGAAATAATATAACGACGATGGGGAAGTCAAAAAGCGTACCAGGAATGATAGGCTTGGGGGTGTCTTCTTCGGCAGCCGTGGAAGGCGAGCAACAAGGTGCGGCGGTACCACGATCAGCCGAGGTGGGATGTTGGGGCTGACCGAGGCGCGGCCGCAGGGGCGGGCGCAAGGCGTCCAAAGGGAGACTATGGGACGCCCGTAGGATTGGATGGCGCCTGCGAGAGAACGGCGGCCAGATGGCCGAGGGGCGGTTGCGAGCCCGGCAATCTAGGGATGGCGTCTACGGTCGGCCCTGATGGCGCGGACAGCTTGGCGGCCGCGGAGGTTCAGGCGGCCCTAGTGGCTTGGGCGGCCGCGGACGCTTGGCCGGCCGTGGTTGGCCTTGGCGGCCACAGACACCGCTAGTGGCCGCGGAGGCCTGGGCGCCGCGGTGGCTCGGGCGTCGCGGAGGCACGGGCGGCGCGGTGGCTCGGCGGCGCGGAGGCTCGGCGCGCGATTGGCCCTGGCGATGCGGGCGCCCTAGCGGACGCGAGGTCTGAGCGCGCGGTGGCTCGCGGCGGCGGCGGCGGCCGCGGTTGGCCTGGCGGCGCGGTCGGCCACAGGCGGCGCGGTTGGCCCGCGGCGCGGCCGCAGCGGCGGCATGATGCGCCTGGCGGCCGCCTTCGCCCTGGCGGCGATCGCCCTGGCGGCCGCAGTTGGTTCTGGCAGCCTTAGCGGCGCGATGCGGCGCGCGGCGTGGCGGGCGGCTCGTGGCGGCTCGTCATTGGTGGCCCTCGGCGGCGTGGCCCGGCGGTCAGGCGGCGCTAGGCGACTCGAACGGCCGCGAATTCGCCACGGTGGCGGAGACGGCGGTTTCCGGCGATGGCGGCGGCGGTTTCCGGCGATCTTTAGGGTTTCCTCTCTCTCTCCTAACTTCACAGTGGCATTTTCGTAAATATGTCGAAAACTAAAAAAAGCACTAAAAATCAGAAAAATAGCTAGAAATCACATTTTCTTGAGTCCTTTTTCTCCTTCTTTCCCATGGGCGTCCCCCACATTTTATAGGGGCAAATATGGGCCTTGTCCCCTTAAAAATAAAGGAGAGAAAGGCCTAATTAAAGAGTAGGGCCCCCTATTAGGAGAGAGGGAGAGTGTCACACGACTATACCTACACGTGCGCTAACACACATGCAACGTGCAGGTTTTACAACGGTTTAAACACGCGCGAATAAACAAAACAAGCAAACAATTGACCGACGTACATGGCCGACTAAACGAGAAAATGCAAGTAAAGATAACGTCAAACCTTGTTGGGCCGTTGACGAGGCAGCGTACTCTGAAGGCTGGATCATATGCGTGAACCTTCACGTGAAGAAGTGGATGAATGAGGGCTTCGAAGTGGATGGTCCCCTATCACACGCCCTATGACACTCCTGCCGATCGACGTCAAGCTCCACCCAGCCACTTCCTCATAGTCACGAGGAGGTTCTTGGTACGTGCCTGGGACGGACCAGCGCAGACGACACATGGATATCATAGGCAGAGCTCCGCCGCCATCGAGCGGATCTACTCCAGCCGCTGCCTTTTGACACCCCTAACTCGCCAGAGTCGAGTTCTTCCCACCCCGGGAGGATTGATGGCGCATCACGAGCAGCGGCCCTAGAAATGTCTTTGGAGACCTCACCGTCCTCTCTGACAGCACCTGCAACAGCCCCGTAAATGTCTTTGGAGATATCATCGTCATCCTCGACAGTACCAGCCGTACGTGTTCAGCCCGCTTAGCAAGCCAAGGCGACAGTACGTAGGCCGGGATTTAAGTATCCCGGGTAACGAACGCCTTATCTCCATCTTTACGTCTTGCTTTGTTCATCATTTTAGTCATGATCTTCATCGTTTGTCGTTTTCCTACAAATCATGATCATTTGTAAGGAGGGAGGTTCATCCTTATAAGGATCTCCCCCCCTCCCCGTTGTCTTGGTCGTCCTTGTTCGTCCTTCGTTTTCATGTCCCTTGGGTCGTAGGCCAAGTTTTCATCCTTGTTGTTGTTGTTTATCTGGTCTTTTGGTCTACGGGCCATCCTCTCCTCCCCCTATGTAAGGGAAGAAGGGATGCCCTAAAGGATCTGTCGTTGTTTTTTTTGGAAGAGAAAATTTCACGTTGAGTTAGAGTTACGACCCCTGGAAGAAGGAGGAAGGAAGGAGAGGAAGAAGGAGAAGAGGAAGGAGAAGGAGAGGAGAAGGGAGGGAAGAGGACGGTGCTCCACTGTGGCCGGCCGGCCGCCTGCACCGCCCGCGTGCCACCATGGGGTGCGCTCGCTGCGGCCTCTGCCTGGGCGCGTACGCGCTCCCACCGCACCTACGCGGGCACCTCCGGCGTGCGCTCTCGCACGCCTCCGCTACGCGCTCTCGCGCGCCTTCGCCGCACCCACGTGCACCCTCCGCCAGACATACGCCGCCACCGCCGTCGTGCTACCACTCGGCGATCGAGTGCAACCGTCACCGCTGCCGCCCCGACGTATCTGGTTTCCTGCCACACCACTCGAGCGTGCAAACCTGTAGGTCGCCTGCCACCGCTCGACTCCTGCGTTCAGCGAACGCTTGCGCCGCACTCCCTGGACCATCCATAGCCGCACCAACCTCGTTGTTGGTCGCCGCCCCGTCTTCATAGACTATCGGGTGGCACACCCTGTGACGCTTCTGCCGATCGTCGTCAAGCTGCACCGAGTCCTGTTACTTCCACCTGCAGCGGCCTAACCGTAGGCTCGAGGGACGCCACCCCTTGTGATGATCTCCCCTATACGGTCCACGCCGTGCCTGCCAGGAGGCTTCCCGCACCATGCAGCACTTGAGTGCAGCACCTGTCGCCCGAGCCGCCCACAACGCCTCGCCTGCCCGCACACACCACGCCGCACCCCCCGCACGACGCCACCCGCTATCTGCTACGCCATCCGACGACGATTCTGTCCATCCCTCACCTCTGGCGCCATCGCACTCAGACTGCCTGTGCGCCTATTGCCGGCGCCACCGACCACGTATTACCTCAACGCCGTGGTGTACCTGCCAAATCTCCTGCTCGAGATGAAGACAGACGTTCACGAGACTACCAAGAGGTATGCCGTTCGGTCCCATCTTTTATTTCCTGCAGTATATCTCTCGGTTGCCTCCACCGCATTCGGGTTAGACGTAGGTGAGTGTGACAGGTTGAGTGAAACTACGAGCATTCGAGCGTCTTACCTGGTTTGGTATGAGTCCGGTTTGCCCGTCACGTGCGAGCAACATCTGGTGGGAGACACCCCATTGGCGCTGTAGCAACCTCGTCCGCCCGGACGAAGGTCAGGAGGTCTAGTCTCGCGTCCCTGGGCGACCCCATCCAAACCCGAAGTCGGTATCTAATTGCTTGTCGGCATCTGCACGTACGATACCCCTACCCGCGCCCTTCATCGTAGGTCTTACCCGTAGGAGACCCGTGCCGGACAACTACCTCCGATTAGACGTCGGGCATTGACGCTTTCGACACCGAGTCCCATTCCTTGGTGACGGCAAGATCTCGTCCCCGACGTTGTCCTGCATCACTCTCTCTATCCTCCTCTCTCTCAAAGCACTCTCTCCCTCTATCTTCCCCTCTCGCTCAAACTGTCTCCTGCTCTCCCTCTCCTCCTCTCTCCCTCTCTCTCAAGCCCTCTCGTGCTATCTCCCACTCTCTATCACTACCTCTTTCTCCCTTTCTCTGTCACCCTCTCTCCTGCCCTTGCTCTACACCTCTTTCCCTCTAGTCCTCTCTCTTGCTCACCCTCAATTTTGCCCTCCCTCTCTTATTCTCTCTCACACACCCTCTCTATTGAACTCCTGCCTCTCACCTGCTCTCTTTCCCTCTCTCCCCTTACTTCCCTCTCATACTTTCCTCCTCTCGTTCCCCCTCTCTCCATCTCTCACTCTCTTCCTCTTTCGCTCTTGTACTCTCCATCTTACTTGCGCTCTCTCTCTCACTCTCGTCGTATGGTATTATCTCTTCCTTTGCAATGTCTCACTGTCACTCTTGATGGATATATGTGGCTGGAAAGCCAATCACATAGTCCACATCTCATTCCATGTTCATTCATAGAAAGATTCATTATAGTGCACGTGTGATGCTCATAAAGAAGTCAATGAATATATGATCAGACTTAGTGAATTATGATGAGATCGTAATACGGAGATCACTAGTCTTGAAGCATGTGTTCTATACATTCCTATTTGAATAATACAAGAGAAGGACATCGAAGTATCCAGATAGAATAGCACTATCTAGCCTCACTCATATGATGAGTATGGCAGTTCCTGTAGTCATTAGCATTGAAACACTAAAGATAGATAGTAGGTGCAAAGAGTTCGCTGAGTTGATCGGTACAAATCCCTGGAAGGTATTATACCGAACTGTCAATCAGGTTGATTGATGTCACAGTTTTGTAAGTGGTCCTTAGACTTGAGACACCAAAGGCATCATGTGGACTAACAGTTGTACTTATGCTATGGCCAAAGAGTATCTAATCATGAGATTCTGAACGGTCCTAGTTCGGATACATGAAGAAGTTCACAAGGACAATTTAATGGTCAAGATGTGATTTTCCACCCTCAATATAAGAGGTGACAGCTTAAGGAAGATGATGCGATGAAGTCCTTGGCCAATACAGTGAAATATCAGAGTGATGGAAGACCATCGCGACAGCATGACAGCCCGCCGCCAGCAACCACACCGAGCCGACGCCCCCCGATGCCACGTTCAGGTACTCTAAATAGAGTCCGAGGCCGCATGCGTATTTTCTTCGTTATTTTCTTGGTTTTATGTTGTAATTTCATCGTTGGATTATGGACCAGGACGTTCGTGTTTTTGCCTCGTCCATCTCGTTTAATTTTATTTTCTTTTCTCATCAAATGGAGAAAACCGCTCATGTTGAGACGGTTTTCTCAAGTTATGCCCAATGGGCATGCCCGTACTCCTATATAAGGACGACATGCCCAATAGGATGTTCAGGACTTGTTGTGAGAAAATCCATCATTGTGTTGTTTCTTTCTTTCCTTTGCTGTAGCCTAGAGAGTAGTTCGTAGTAGGTCACCATTGTCATAGATTGTGGAGAGCGTGGTCAGAACTCCCTGACCAAATCGATGAGGAGGATCATCGCCCTTCTCCCCTTCAGCATTACGAGTTTTCTTCAAGAATTCGGAATTCCTGGTAGTTACTCTCTAGAAAACCATTTGGGCTCAGTTCTTGAACTTGTTCTTGGAATACTACGCCGACGTCTGCCTCCGGATTTTCGATCGTTGGATCGGCCTGCAAGCTACGGCTGACCTCTACGAGTGACACTCTTCCGCCCCCCCCCCACCCCAGGTCGTGCGCGCGAGAGTCACCACCCTCGTTCCGGCCCGCCCCAACGCCGCCCACATCCGAGTTCGCTCATCCAACGCTCTCAGACGTCCAGCACCCCGGTCGTCCGCACGTTGGTCCTGATTCTTGCAAAATTGCCGGGCACGCCCGCATGCAATTACATGTGCGCGTATCGTTCAACCTCATCCCTGCGCGACTGCAGAGACACCCCGCCCACAATCCACCGTAACTGGTCGCTGCATCGATTTACGCTTGCAATCCTCGGAGCCTAGTTCTTGTTGTCACCTGCGCGGGTTGCCTGAGTCTCACGCATACAACGGTGTCACTCTCTTGGTGTGCCTCTGACCAGTACCCGTTCCAAGCCGCTCGGCACAAGTCCATCTCCTGTCCATAAAGGCGATATATCACAGCTCCGACTATCTTCTGCGGGACCACGTGCCAGGTTCATAGATATTATTTAACCATCTTTAGACAGATCATTACTTTCTTCCATTATTCGTCTCTTATTGTTTGAGCCTCGAGAGTTAGGACCCTTATAACCCCATCACATAACCATAGAAGAGCGGATAGTATTAATTTCGTCTTGTAGTAGTGCACTAATCCTTCGTGTAACGTAGGACTCTCGTGGATAGTTTGGTCTATCTCTCGTCTCACGCGTTCGTATTTGGTCCAAAGGGACGTTGGGAAGTCGATTGTGCACAATCGAACTTTGCCAATTTAACTAGTCGCTGAATTTGGTCTTCGCGTTAGCGAATACTTGTCGTTGAATTTCTCAAATTGCATTCCATTACATTCAGTCATTTTACTAGATCGATAGGTATTCACTGTGGTGTAACCTGAGCCGACCGACCCCGGCAGGTCGTGTTACATCACAGAGGAGTGTTCTGCGATGATTTTCGAATGCATTAGTACTAGGATGATCGATTAGGGTTTGACTGTAGACTATATCGATAACCTTTTGATCCTCGTCGGAACGAGAACAGTGACTACGATGTTGAACAGTCTACATCCATTGGTGCTTGCATGTAACGGATGGGCTCGACCCGCACCTAGCAAATCACTCATGATGTAGTTTTCTCGATAAACTCACTCACCTAGCACTAACACGAGTGTAGTGAAGTACAGCTGAAAATATAGTGGATGACATAATATAATAACGAGCAAGGGGATTGGTGTACTGATGGGGGACCATCGCATCAACACCGACACAAGACGAGCTCTACCACACCGAGCAGCTCGTGCCGACGTCCGCGACCCTAGATTCAAGTATCCGGCATGAAGACCCATGTAAGTTTTCTTCACAACTTGGTTCTAGTTTGTGATTTTGCTAAACAGTTGGATTGGGACATTGTATTGGGCCTCGTCCGTTATTTCCCTTTCATCAATGTAATGCTTGTAAGGAGGAGGACCTCGTCTTGTGATAATTCAGATTTTGGGGTAATTAGTGGTGAGCTAACTTCACTAATTAGTGTCGTTGGCTCATCCGAAGTAAAAAATCAAAAATTTATAATAACCTTACTAGCGTAGGGAGAGTAAGAGTCGATCCACAGGGAGCAAGGGTTTTTACTTAAGAATTTGGACTTTAGTTATATATTTCTTAATAATTTTAGAAGTAGGTTTACTACATATAAAGGTAAGTTATTAATTAAATAAAAATATAAAACAAAGAAAGTTAAAATATTGTTATAATATTATAATAATATTAGTAGGCAGAAAATAATTTTTTGGGATTTTTTAGGAGTATTTTAAAGCCAAAGCAAAATTGGTAATGAAATATTCTGGTGCTCTGGACAGTCAAAATTTGGCTAAGTCTGGATGCCAAATGGGGAAAGTGGCTTGGTGGAGGAGAGAAAAAAAATGGACTGCACTAAATTCACTTTAGAATGAGTTCTAGAATGAATTTTAGAGTGTGGTTGGATGCATTGGAACCGTTTGGATATTGGTTAGCTGATCCAAGACTAACAAACACAAAAGACGAACAGAAAATAGTGAAAAAGGAGAAATAAGATGGTAACCTCTTTGTCACACCCTCCAAGGCCCTAGGGACTTCTTCTTCTTCTCCTTTCCACCAGCTTCTTCAGCCCTAGATGCTTCATGCTAAAGGCTGGCGCTCACTGAGGTGAATGGATCTATGACTCAATTGCACTTAGGCCACCAAACATTACTTTGGATTGAATCACAAGATGAATATTACAATAGGGTGAAGGGGTTTATATAGGGAGAGAGAGCAAATGAGAGCCATTGGATTTTTAATACAATGGATGGCCAGGTCTTCTTTTCAGGGTCATGATCCATGTTCATTATGGTCCTCCAATCAGCATTGAGACCTTTGAAATACCCCATGCACGTTCAAGACTTTGTTCCTTAATTAGCATTAAAGGTGCTATCTTTAGGTCTCCACCCTTGGATGTTTTATGGATTGAATGGGTGGATCATCTTCTCTGGCTTGGATCCACGTCCAAAGTTGTCCTCCAATCAGCATCCAAGCCCCTGAAATGTTCATAAATAATCATGACTGGACCTTCTCCTTGCCCTCCTTTCTTCGGCCCAACATGCCTCTCATAGTGGGCTTCGTGGAGCTTCCTTAGTGGGCCTTTAGACTAGAGCTAACTATCTTGCTTTGGGCCTTCTTTCTTGGCCTAGAATTGTGGCTGAGCCTGCTCCTCTGGTCCAAATAGCTTCCTTTTCATTTAATTATCCCCTTTATTCATGAAAGTTTCACCTAATTCTTGCATATTCCACATAAACCAAGAAGAGAGTGAGATTCATTCCCCTTAACTCATTGAGTTAAGTGGGGTTAGTCCCACAAATGACAATAATTAATCCCAAATTAGAAAAAGGTGATTTTATTTCATGATTTTTCACAACTTAACATAAGTGTTGGTTTATATATCCAGATAAAGATAAAGAAGTAGATAAAATAGCTAGAATTGCAGATGTATATTACTATCATTTTGGATTTATCATCGTGCGACAGTTTCCTCCTCGATGAACGGTCACTTGGCACTCATCCTCCCAATATAAGGGATGGCATGCCCAAGTGATGGACAGACTTGAGAAATTTGAAATCTGATTGTTATGTTTTCCTTCTTTCTTTTTCGTTCTTGAGAGATAGCTAGATCGTCGTGGAAGTAGGATCGTGAAGATTGTGTCTTCCTCGTCGTGCCTTTACACACATTGAGATCACTCCGTGTTACGTCCGAATGACATTAGTTCCCCGTCCTCTCTTTCATAAAGGAGCCATTTCAAGAATTGGCCTTCTTGGTGGTTATTCATGAAGAACTTCGAAGAAGACCTTGAGAATTCAACCTTCAGTGCTTCATCGTCATCAAGTTGTGCTGTTGCGCCGTGCGCCATCATCGCTAGTTGTCCGTCGACCTACCGACGGTCGCACCTTGCAACGCTCGCACTGCGCCTCGGCCTGCCGCACGCCCAGCGATGCCCGCACCATGCCTCAACCTGCCGCATGCCCAGCGACGCCCCGTGCCACACCTCGGCCTGTTGCACGCCCAGTGACGCCCCCCGTCGCATTTCGGTCAGCCGCCCGCCCTCACGTCCGGCGTGACTCGTCTCTACCCGACGCGCACAGGACAGCCTACCCTTTGGCCGGGCACCCCGCATCAGGTTTGCCGAATGCCAGCCGTGCCCGTCGACTTCGTTTGGGGGTTGGAATCACCCTCGCCTACGTGCGCCCATGTCCTTGACTCAAGCGCGCTCTACGCCAGTCACTCCCACGGCCTCGCCTGCTTGTCTCACCATTTGATGACGCTGCGCTCAATTGGTCATCATCTTATCCATGTCTCCTCCAGCTCGCACTGGTGCTGCACTAAGGTGTATTGTCTCTAAGGTGCCTGAACGAGGCGTGCATTCCAGGTTCTACCTCTCTCTCTTTCCCCATTTCTTTCAGTATCATTACTTCTTGTAGTGCCATCATTCACTATCGTTTTCCTCTGCTGATATATTGTGGAAATTGCTGAATAGGATAGCCACCTATGGTCAAGAGATAGGATATTCTTGCGCTATACAATTATATTTCTGATAGTAAAGGTGCAACTCCCACAGGTCATAAAATGCCTCTCTCAACGTCATCATTCCAATTGATTCCAGGGGTCATCTAGAGTCTTTCCTGATCTGTTTTCTTCCCGAGGATTTATTGTGCCTTTCTTCCTAAGTCGGCCATCCCATTATTGCTCAAATAGAGTTTTCTAAAATCTTCATAATTCATCTTGAATATTATCCATCATCTTGCATTATTGTGACGTAATACGTGCTGTCGATCCTGTGCAGCGACACCAAATACTTGTGACGAATTTCCATGACGGTTGGTAGCTGTGTCGGGGGCAGAAGTCAGTAATTTCATTGCACCACATGGGTGGACAGGGCGAGTCCCACAACCGCAGAATTCCATTGTTGATTGAAGGCAATTCGAGGGTATGTAGCAACCTGGAGACAAAGGCAGGATGGAAGCACGAGACGTCCTGGAGGCTGCTGGATCTCGTTTCATAAGGCGTTGACCTCCACGAGAGAGAATTCCTTGGATGACCAAGGTGCAATGAACTGTAACTCCCGTGAGTAGCCGCTTGATTTGAATCGATCGTCGGCAAGGTCACCAGTGTGACAACAATGATCTGCGACCTAGACCACCAAGGTGCGATGATGGTCACACACGTGATTAGCTGCACAATTCAAGACGGATGTCAGTAGGGCCAAGACTGTGACAAACAACGATTGGCGACCAGGAAAACCAAGGTGTGAGATGGTCATGACTACAATTAGCCTCACGATTCTAAGCGGTCGTCGGCAGAATTGATGGTGCGAGGATCAACGTTCCAGTGACTAATGGCAGAGCAATTGAAGATCGGTCAACGAGTCGATGGGCAAACGATCATTGGCATTTGATGGATTGGTAATAATGCGGTTGGGGAGAGATTATGGGGGGGTTGCAACAGAAATCATGCGACGGCCAGCGGTGGGCTACAACCGGAAAACACAGAAATGAGGACGCTGATGATCCATACTTCCACTCTCCCCCACCTTCTTCCTCTCTTCTTCCTCTTATCTTCTTTTCCTCTTCCTCTTCCTCTCCTCCTCTCCTCCCTTATTTGTTCTCTTGTGAGACCTGACATGTGTAACTGCAAAACAAAGAACAGCCAGATCTGAAACGTGTGTGGTTCCCATTCTGGACTTATATAGGGTCATGATGGGCCCTTTACAATGAGTCCAATAAGGGGTCCAACAAGGGATCCCTTTTACAACATAAATAAAAAATTAAAAGATGCAAAAATAAAACAATACAGATGAGTACGGTGGTACGGACAGAAAAAAACACAATGATACGGATGCGACAACACGAGTACCGACATGACAAAATTGAAAACACAATAAATTGGTGAATAAAATGAGCATGCACTAGCGAGAAATTTGAGCTAGTCGGTGGCGCAGTTGTGCTTCTCACCTGGTGTGTTAAACCCATATTTGTTTTCACTGTTGCCTTCACATACTGGTTGGGTGGGACACAAGTTGGCAGGGGTTGATGAAGACGATAGCGATGACTTCAAAGACGTGGCGGCAATCTTGGTATGGAGATCTTTGTTAGCTTTTTTTTTTAACTTTGAAAGAAAGAAAGAATGATGATTTAGAGAGAGACTGGATTGGATTTTAGAAAAAGAAAGAAACGGTTTTAGAGAGTGAAAAATGAATGAAATGAAGAGATAGAGAGAGAAAATGAATAGATAGCGTAGAAGAACTTCGAGATACAATTTGAAGGTTCAAATGAAGGATACTTTTTACGAAATTTGGAGAGGATGAACCAAGGATATGTGTGAAGATCTAGAGGGAGAATGAAATGATTCTATTGAGAGAAAGTAGGGAAAATCAAATGTTTAGGGTGAGAAAAAGATGTATTTTATGGCTGAATGGATGGATGATAATGTGAAAATGCAAACCTTGGTTCTTAAAACCTCAAGGCAAGAGATGAAATTGAATGAAAACTTCAACAAACATACATTGAGCATGTTGAACAACCTGGATCCTGAAATATTATTTGTACTGCTGGTTAACCACTTGCGAGAGCACATCCAGAAAAAGGGGAAATGAGGGAGAGAATAGTATTTAAAGATAATAAAAATTACTGAAATACCCCTTTGGGTTTTTTCTATTTTTCTTTCCTGCCATTTTCGCCCCTTTTTCTTCATGGGTTGAGAGTAATCTTCAACTTCTCTATTTGGAAGGCTTTAGAGAGCCCAATGGACATGTCAGGTAATGGCCCATCTTCCTCTGATTTGATGGCCCAAAATATCAATTTTCTCCTTTGAAGCCCTTTTTGAGAATCACTAGACTCTAAACAATTGTCCAACTCTTGAAGAATTGTATCTTCTCATTCCTATGAATTTCAGCACATGTAAAATTATATAATACTCATTCGTTATAAACTTCTTGACTTCAAATAAGCCAAGGAGTTTAGTAAAAAAAATAACCGTAATGTGAATAAAATAGAATTTATAGCTTATGCATAAATATTTAATTAATTTAAATAATAAAATGATGAATAATAAATTAAAAATACTAAAAGCATAATTGTTTTGGAAATATATGTTCATTTATCATGTTATCAACATACCCCATATGCAGTTTTCTCATTTATGAGATTCATTTGGGTGGTCTTAGTGGACATTTTGGTCACCAAGACCATCCTGGCCTAAGAGTATCAGTTTTAGTGGCCCTACTTCAAAAGGAATTTTGGTAAGATTGCCTCAAAATATTTGACTTTCTCCAAGGCAAATATGACCAAGCAGAATGCCAGACTTTATATGCCTCTTCCAATGCAGATGTGCCCTTGGGACGATGTTATTATGGACTTCATCCTAGGTTTATGTATAACTCATTGCTGGCACGACTCTATCATGCTGGCACACTTTGTGCCATGTTCAAAGACAGCACATGCATCCAAGTTAGCACAACTCTTCTTCGACGAGATTGTCTCCCAACACGAGGTACCCCAGTCTATCGTGTCTGACCATGATTTGCTTTTACGAGTTACTTCTAGAAAACCCTATGGGTCTTCATGGACACGAAGCTCAAATTCTCCATGGCCTACTATCCACAAAAGGATGGTCAAATGGTACTGATGAATTGCAGCATGGGGAATTCTCTCCGTTTCATCGCAGGGGATAATCTCAGCTCGTGGTATTGCGTGATTCCGCAAGCCGAGTTTGGTTTTAATTTGTTAGTGAATCACACCACTGGATGTACTCCATTTAAGATCATATATGGCCAGTGATTGGTCCTAACTAAGGGGTACAATTTGATTGAGAGTCGTTTGTAAGGATAGTTAAGTACCAATCAACAATTTAATTTCCTTACTAGTAGTATTTTAGTAAGGGTCGATCCCTCAGGGAGCTAGGTAGTTAGTTAGAAAGATTTTCAACTAGTATTGCAAGTTCAAGATTCATATAACATTTTTTGTAAAGCTTTTAGTGATTATGAAGGTAAATGTTCAATTAAGAAGGATGATATGAATTTTACCAAGTGTAAAAACATTTCCGTAGAAAGTTTAGATTGAAAATGATTTTTGAGAATTTTTTCAGAGTTTTTTATCGTCTCTAGAGAGAGATAAAAAATTTTGAATTAATTGAATGGAAAAAAGAAGAGGAGGAGAGAGATAACGCACAAGCCTGGGCGCTTCCGCCACTGCTTGTGCGCTGGGCTTCGCCGCTCCACCGCGCGCGGAGGTCCTCTCACGTGCTATGGACCAAAACGACGATATCTGGAGTTCCAGATATCGGTTTGACACGTGTGAGTAGGCGTTGGAAAGCTTGAGACGTTGTATATCTGCCTAAGTATAGCTAAGAAGCTTAAGAGAATTCTAGAAGGAGATAGGGTGGAAAGAACAGCGTAACCTTTTTGTCACACCACAAATGGCCCAAGATTGTTGCTCCAACTCCCTACCAACTGGCTTCAAGATCCAGGACGCTTCTAGAAGAGTCCTTGCACCTTCTGAATGAAGATGGACCCAGGAACAAGCTCAAGAAAGACACAAAGTAAAGAAAACAATACTCAATTCTTGGATGCTCTCAAAGAGGGTGAGGGGGGCCCTTTTATAGGGGTACATGTGTTTGTTTCAGTCATTCTTGGTGGTTGGATCATGGATGAACGTCCAGGATTGATTTCTTGAAGCTTCAATCCAGGTGAACAGACCCCAACCAACCAGATTCTTTCCCTCCAGGTCGAATTTGGAGGGAACAGAACAAGTTGGTTAGAGTTGGTTAGAGTTTGTTACAAATCATCTCTAGCCCTTGGATTTGGGCTGGAATGGATGGATGGATGGGTTCCACCTCATGGATCCTGGCCTGGATCTCAACCTTGGGCTCTCATCCAACCAGGATCTGCCATCTGGAGTCACCCCCATATGTCTTGATCAAGCTGGAAGCCTCCAAGGACATTCTAGAAGGTCTCCTTCAAGCTCCTTTGCACCAAGCCTGTCAATTGAGTGAGCTCCACTGGTCAGCGTGTATCTTTTTGATCTTTGCTCCTTTTGACTTGAATTTTTGTCCCAAGCTTTCAGACTACTTTCTTGACTTTCCCATAAAATTTCATAATTTTATGACCATGAAAAGTCAACCTTAACAAATCAACACACTAGGGAAATCGTTAGATTCATATCCCACTTGACTCAATGAGTCAAGTGGGGGTTAGAAATATCCCTCAAATCCCATTAAGAGTAAATCCAGAACTGTTTAACTCGTGAAATTTATGTCAAATCATTGATGGAAACACTAATTAAGTAGAAATGTAAGTTTTTTCATCTTTAGGGTAGTGAAAAGGCATGATCTCATTACTATGCAAAAACAAGCAGTTTTGGCAATGATGTACTTACTTTTAGAAGATATAAGATGATTAATGCATGGAAATAACTACCCTTATTTGAGTTTATCAGCCAGATACCGGGTAGGCCCCTAAACCTCATTCTAGTAGAACCCCATATTCAAAATTTCAAGGATGGCCTTGCATTCGCCTAGTATCTTAGAGATATTGCATAAGGACATTAATGAACGCATTGCATCGCAAAACAAAAAGTACATAGTTGTCACCAATATAGGTTGTAGGTCAGTCAGGTACACAGAATCAAATCTAGTTATGGTCACATTGAGGCTTTAGGTTTACTATCCAGGAGTTGCTACAAAGCTTCATGCTCATAGTGCGGGGTGATGTCAAACGTCGTATGACGAGTACCGAGATAATGCTTTGATACCAAAATAATGTGAGATGATGTCACTGACATCGTCCAATGGTACCGAGGTGATGCTCGGATACCAAGATGATGTCGGATATTGTTAATGATGTCCTTTGAGAGGTAATTACGTGAATGCAGTGACCTAGGCTGGAGTATGGGCAGGCCCAACTCGTGGGGATTCTTCAAGCTCTGAGCTCTGTTGTGGCCAACTGATGATGGTGATGGTAACCTTCTAAGCCTTGTCAAAGCAACAACGATGACTACGACATTGAATGAAATACTTCCATTGAAGCTCACACATAAGTGACGTGCTCAACCCATACCTAGGAAATACTTCCATTAAACTCTCACCTTAACTTACGAGAAAGTGGAACGGCGTGGTGGAGTGCAGCCAAAAGTACATTGAAAGACGTAATGTAACTGACGAGAAAGTGGAACGGCGTACCTCATCAACATGATCGATCATCGTCGTAGTGTTTATTGCCAAATAGGTGAGCATCACCAAGCCGTCCCTAAGGTGGGCGTGACGTGGCTTGAAAGGTGGCAGAATTACGACACTGGAGTGTGTCGTAGGAGATAGGAGATGACAAAGAGTGATGGGGGTCAATCTCACCATCAACACGGAATGACGCCAAGAACCTCACCGACCCACTCGAGCTGACACCCGCGACGATTTGTTTAAGTACTCTACGTGAAGCTAGGGCCGCACATGTTTTCATTTATTTATTTTATTTTGTAATTTCTTAGCTGAACTGTAAAATTTTTTGGGCCTTGTCTTTTTTGAACGTTTTAGTTTTTGTCGTTTTGCGATAACACTCATCTCGAGACGGTTCTCTCTAGTTATGCCCAATTGGGCATGCCTTAAGGCCTATAGAAAGGCTGACATGCCCAAGAGGACAAATAGACTGAAATTTGGAGAACCAAAGTACTATTTTTTCTTCTTTGTTCTTGATTTTCTAGCTTTGGAGAGTTTTCAGATATTCTTAGACAGTTTGAAGCCTTGATCGTGGGAAGACATGGCATCCTACTTCATGACAGTTTGTGGATCGTCTTCATTGCCCTCCTAGTGGCCGCACAATGCCGTGGTTGTCCAAGCAAGCAACATATTTCTTATTTATGTTTCTGCTCAAGAATTCACTCTAGTAAGCCCTTCTTGAAGTGTTTTGAACTCCTCGATGCGCCCTCACTTGTCCAAGCTGGTGATGCCAACTAGTCTTCAATCCTGCACCGCCAAAGTTGTATCCTCAACCTGTTTTTGCTCTTGTCACTGTGTTGCCAATTCTTGGAAGCCGACACCAGAGAGGTTCAAAGAATTCTCTTTCTTGAAGAAATCAGCGTAAGAAGTTCCAAGAAATCACTTCTTGGATCGTTGTGCAGGTAATCCAAGAACTTTCCCTTGGAGAAACCAGCACCTCCATGCCCCGTCTTGGGTGACCACCGAAACTGGCCCCGTGTGCAATTGACCATCCGTGGAGCGGCCACATATTAAAGAATTTAACTCGCCTATTCCGCTAAAAGAATGCTGAGACGAAGGAGCCAGATGAATCTGCTGGCCAAGTCGAAGCCAGATGAAGGAGCCAGATGAGCGGGAGGAAGCAGCACACGTCCTCCCAACTGATAGGGATCATAAAATAATTAGTTAGTAAAATTGAAATACAATATACTCGTTAGAGGTTAAAAGAATAGGACTCGATATAAGTTAAAACATAGATTAAGATTAAATATAGAAAGGATTAAACTTTAGACACTCAGTATTAAATCATAAGACGTTATAACGGTCACGATTTGATCTAAGGGTAGCTGTTATACACGATGGACCACAGCACATATCAACGGAGGTGATCAGTGCACCTGATTCATTATAAAGATCTAGATTATAGAACAGTATACTGTGATAGTAGACGGGTTCAATGCACCATTCAACGGTAGTGATCAGTGCACCCAATCCGTTATAACGATCCAGTTTAAAAAGAACTTTTAAAAGCATATATTCGTTGTAAACTGTTACTACGGATATATACTCATAACTACCAATATGAATATATATAAATACATTGCCAATATTCCAAATGCAATTCCGGGTTAATACAACGATCTTGATCTATTCTCTCTTGTCTTTCTTCTTCCATATTTTGTTTCTTTCCTTCCTCTGTTCTACATTCTCCTCTCTTGCCCCTTGGTTCCGTGCTTCAAGAAGATCTAACATGGTATCAGATCCAGTCATCACCAAGGCATAAGGAACAATTGTTGCAGCATCATCGTTAGATGCTCATCTTCAACTAGAAGTAATGTCACTGTTGGACAAGTCCCGGTGACCATCCCGCCAGGAGCTGTTGTATTGGTCAAGCTCAATGGTGAAAACTACCAGACCTGGAAGGCCTCTGTTCTTCCAATTCTCCAAGGGTATGAAATGTTTTCATTTGTTCAAAATGACCCACCTCCCTCGTTTGTTCAAGTCGCACAGGGCAACATAATGGAGAATCCAGGGTATCAACAATGGTGGCTAAGTGATCATGACGTTTTGGGATTCTTCCACTCAACTCTTTCAGAATCTGTGATTCCGTGCGTTAGCCAGGCAAAATCAACCAAGCAAGCACGGGATTTGCTCAAAGCTGCTTTCTCCAGCAGAAACAAAGCCAGAGTGATGGAGCTTCATTAAAAAATTTCACACTATGGCGAAAGGTAATATGACAGTAGATGAATATGTTAGGCATTTCCGTTTCATTACTAAATCACCATAAGCGGCTGGAGCTAAAGTGAATGAAGATACAATTAAATACACGTTTCTAAGAGGTTTAGTTACAGAATATAGTCAATTTGTCATGTGTGTGAATGCTAATCTTGGACACATCAAACTTGAGGAAATAGTTACCAATCTCAAGTCGTAAGAAATCTACCTAGAATATCAACAAAGGGCAAGTACTAGTGCATTTCCTCCTATGGCTAACCAAGTGCATAATTCTTCAAGAAAAGAAAATTACCAAGCCAGAGGTTACAACTGTGGTCGAGGAAGAGGGAGAGTCAACCGATTCCAGCCAAGGTGCCAGTTATGTACTCAGTTGGGCCACAGGGCTCGTGAATGTCAAGAATTCACAAGAATCCAGCAGAATTGGGGGCAACCAAGACAGAATTTTCAGAAACATCCTCAGGCAAATATGTTCAACATCCCTGGAGAAGGTACATGGTTTCCTGATAGTGTGGGGCAACTCATCACGTCATAGCAAACTCAAGCATGATCTCCACTCCTTCAAACTTTCAAGGAAATGAACATCTACTTGTGGGTAATGGTACAGGTTTGAAAATCGTATCCATTGGATCTTGTAAAATTTTCACTTCTGATAAAAAGTCGTTTCTAAAGGATATACTACACATACCTGAAATTAAAAAGAATATGTTATCTGTCCATAAATTAACTATAGATAATAATGTCTTTGTTGAATTTCACCCATTGTATTGTCTTGTGAAGAACAAGAAAACCAACAGAATACTACTGATGGGTATAATTAAGGATGGACTTTACTGTTTAGAGCCAACCTCTGAAAAACCTGCTGCATTCATTGGGGAAAAAGCATCTTCAGAAAGTTGGCATTCTCATCTTGGACATCCTTATTTTCGAATTCTGAATATTGTCATTAAAAAATTTGGACTTCCTTTTTCAGAATTTTCTAAACATTTTATTTGTGATCCCTGTAGAATTTCAAAATCCCATAGACTTCCATTTTCTGAAATATATCATAGATCGACTAAACCGCTTGAAATAATACATTCAGAGCTGTGGGGTCCCTCTCCTATTCTGTCTAATTTTGGTTTTTCTTAATATGTAATTTTTGTGGATGATTTTAGCAAATATACATGGCTATACTTGTTAAAACATAAAAATGAAGTACAACAAAATTTTCTTGAATTTCAGAAGAGGGTAGAAAATCAAATTTCTACTAGAATTAATTATTGTCAATCAGATTGGGGAGGAGAGGATCAAGCTCTCAATCCAATTATAAAAACGCATGGAATTTTTCATCCGGTATCATGCCCTCATACCCCTGAAGAAAATCGAACAGTGGAATGAAAACATAGACATATTGTTGAAGATGCTTTGGCTCTATTGAATCATGCATCCATGCCTAAAAAAATCTGGGATGAAGCAGTAGCAACAGCTACATATCTTATAAATAGAATGCCTACTCCTGTTTTTGAAAATAAATCTCCCTCCGAAACTTTATACAACAGTAAACCAGATTACTCTTTCTTAAAAACTTTTGGATGCCTATGTTACCCCTATTTGAGAGCATATGCACAGCATAAACTAGATGCAAGGTCAGAAAGATGCGTCTTCGTGGGTACAGCTCAATACACTTTGGATACAGATGTCTCTCACTGCAATCAGGTAAAATTTTTATTTCAAGGCAAGTTTTTTTTCATGAGAGCGAATTTCCATTTAAATCCAGCATCTGAATAAGGAACCACTCAGGGATACTTGGATCTCACCCAATGGTAGTATCCAATATCCCAATTATTGATAAACAGTCTATATTACCAACATTGGAATAAGATATTGGTAATAATAATAACTCATTTGAAATCATAAAACAAAGAGATAGTATTAGAGAGACAAAGAATACACAAAAAAACTTTCCAGAATAATCCGATAGTACTAATTCAACAAGTACGACATCAATGG
This sequence comes from Wolffia australiana, assembly GCF_029677425.1. NCBI lineage: Eukaryota > Viridiplantae > Streptophyta > Magnoliopsida > Alismatales > Araceae > Wolffia > Wolffia australiana. The sequence continues at coordinate 3,111,581 of NC_135851.1, read as the reverse complement.
AAATTTCTATAGCTATATCCTACACATTTGATCTGACACCTGAACCAGGAGTTCCAGTCAAAATGAAAACTCTCAATGATATATATTCAAAAGATGATCATAAAATGACTCATCTTTCTTTTCATTCATTGCGAATCCTATTCCTGAATGTTTATCTCTAAGCATTAGCAACACAGAACCAAATACGTATAATGAAGTGTCCAAAGATAACAATTGGATGCTGGCAATGAAAAATGAATATGGAGCTTTTTTACAAAACAAAACATGGATTTTAGTGCCCAGGAATCAAAACTTGCATGTTATAGGTTGTATGTGGGTATATAAGCTAAAATATAAGCCAGATGGATCGATTGATAGATAGAAAGCCAGAATAGAAGCTAAAGGCTTTATGCAACAAGAAAGTTTTGATTTCAATAAAACTTTTAGCCCAGTAATTAAGCATACTACTATTCGATTATTATTGTCCATTGCAATTAACAAAGGTTGGAAACTACATCAATTAGATGTATCAAATGCATTTTTACATGGAGATCTGGAAGAGACTGTCTACATGGAACAACCTCCAGGTTTCAAAGATCCATCTCATCCTAGTTTTATTAAAAATCAATTAATTGTTTAATGCAATCTCCTAGAGCATGGTTTAAAAAACTGTCTACTTCCTTACACACACTTGGTTTTATTGGCTCTAAAACGAATACTTCTTTGTTCTTTAGTACTAAATGTGTTCCAGTTTTTATACTCATATATATTGATGATATCCTCATTATTTTGCCCGAAATTAAAGAAATTCAATACATTGTCTCTAAATTACATGAAGAGTTTGCTATCCGTGACTTAGGACCCGCCAAACATTTTTTTGGCATAGAATTGATCTCTCATCAGGATGGTTCCTTATTACCTCAATCAAGTTATCTGCTATCAATTCTTAAAAAATCAGAGATGGAACACTCAAAACCGTTACCTACACCCACTGCTGTTTCTTTGAAAATCAAAATTGAAAACAAAGTTGATCCTTCTTTAGATACATTATATAGACAAATAGTTGGAGTACTTCAATATCTGACAATAATGCATCCTGATATAACTTTTGCAGTAAATAAAGCGTGCCAAAAAATGCATTCACCAAATTCAGAAGATTGGAATGCACTTAAACATTTACTTCGATATCTTAAAGACAATTTATTACATGGATAGTTTTTTTACAAAAACTCTAATACTAACATCAATGCATTTAGTGACTCTGATTGGGCAGGTGACAAAGAAGACAGGTGGTTGACTAGAGCATATTTTATTTTTATTGCTAAAAATTTAGTCTCATGGAATTCAAGGATACAAGCAACAGTCGCAAGATCTAGCACATAAGCCGAATATAAGGCTTTAGCAAACGCCACAACAGAAGTTTTATGGATTAAATCTCTGCTTAATGAATTAAAAATCAATACTGATACTATTCCAACGTTATGGTGTGATAATTTAGGAGCATCTTATCTTGCTGCTAACCCGACTTTCATGCAAGGATGAAGCCCATTGAAGTTGACTATCACTTTGTTCGTGAACAAGTTGCAGCAGGAGCTCTTAAAATTCAATTTATTGAAAGTGACGGTCAATTAGCAGATTGTCTAACTAAACCGCTTTTGAACGTGTGATTTTTTTGTCTGAGGAACAAGCTAAACGTTGTCTGCGCCACAGATGGTCTTGTGGGGGGGGGGTATTAAGGAGTTTTACTCACTTCGTCTGCTAGAAGAATGCTGAGACGAAGGAGCCAGAGAAATCTATTGGCCGAGTCGGAGCCAGACGAAGGAGCCAGATGAGCGGGAAGAATCAGCAGACGTCCTCCCAGCTGATAGGGACTTAAAATAAAATAGTTAGTAAAATTTAAATACAATATACTTGTTAGAGGTTAGAAGAATAGGAGTCAATATAAGTTCAAATATAAATTAGGATTAAATATAGATAGGATTATACTTTAAACAGTCAGGATTAAATCATAAGAAGTTATAACGATCACAATTTAATCTACGGGTAGCCGTTATGCACGATGGACCACAACATAGATCAACGGTGGTGATCAGTGCACCCGATTCATTATAACGGTCTAGATTATACAACAATATAGTGTTATAGTAGATGGGTTCAATGCACCAATCAACGGCTGTGGTCAGTGCACCCGATCCGTTATAACGGTCAAGTTTAAAAAGAACTTTTAAAGGCATATATCCGTTGTTAACTGTTACAATGGATATATACTTATAACTACCTATATGAATATATATAAATACATTGCCAATGTTCCAAATGCAATTCCAAGTTAATACAAAGATCTTGATCTATTCTCTCTTGTTTTTCTTCTTCCATGTTTTTCTTTCTTTCCTTCCTCTGTTCTAACAACACACATGGCAGCATAGGCACACGCGTTCATCAGTGTGTGTGCGCGCAAGTGTGCGCTGCCGCACCCACACACACCGGTGGGTTCTGCACCCTCCAAGAGCTGATAAGCATTGGAGCTGGGAGAGAAACAAGCTGAGGAATAGCTGTAGCACGACGATCATCGCCTTGCCAGAAGGGAGTGACACAAGGAGGTGTGAGGGTTCCAATTTCAGTTCTAGTCTTCTTCTCCTTTCTAAGACAATCGAATTTGGGACTAGAAGGTACTCAGTAGTGCTTCCAGTCATTCCGGACAAGATTGTTCTTCGTTCTAGTTTGATTTCGAGTTCACCGTTTGTTCAAATTGATCTTCCATTCTTCTTCCTAACAAACCCACTGTTGTTGTTCAGAATCCGGTGTGAAATCGCCTCCTTTAGCAGCTTCCAGGCCGCCAGCAGCTGAGGCAACCAGCAACCAAGGCTACAGCCTAGGTTGCTAGCAGCCCAAGCCACCACGCCGCCGGCAACCAAGGCCACCAGCAGCGCAAGCTGCGGGCAGCCAAGGCCGCAAGCAGCGCACGCTGCCAGCAGCCCACGCCGCTGGCAACTAAGGCCGCCAGCAGCGCAAGCTGCTGGCAGCCAATGCTGCCAGTAGCCCATGCCGCCGGCAACCAAGGCAGCCAGGGCAGCACACGGACGCCCTGCTTGCGTCTCTGCAAGCAGCTCAGGCCGCGAGCAGAGACATCTGTAGGGCGCCCATAGGGTGTTCGTGGATTTGCCTCCAAGGGTAAAAGTAAAATCTTCAGTAAAGAAAATCTTTAATGAAGATTTTGTTGAACTGAAACTTTAAAAAAGAACACTCTGTAGACTTTACTGAAAAATTTTAATTGACTTTTTGCGACTGAATATATAGATCTGAATACACATTGATTTGAAAAGAAAGTACTGCTATTTTAACTGCTCTCTGTGGATCGACACCTTGCTCGCCCTACGGCTGTGAGGTTACAAATATCGTTGCATAAGCTCAATCCTCACACGATTAACCAGTAATTAACCAGTTAAAAACTACCTAATTTGAGCTCATCAATTGGCGCCGTTGCCGGGGAGCAAGGTAGAACAGTAGTTATTGTTTTCTTTTCTCTTCAGTCATTGTTTATTCATTCTCCTAAAGCTTCAGGACTTGAAAATCCTCAGCTTATTGTCTTTCTAACTTTTTGTCGAAGTTCTATGGTAGTGACAAGGTCAAAGGCTGGTGAGAGATGTGCAGAGAACGTTGCGCGAGACGCCACTCCAGAATCTACAGTCATAGAACCAGAAAACCAGCAGGAAACTATGGCAGAAGAAGGACGTCAACAGCATGAGAGAAGGAGAACCATGCTGGACAGATCAACACCCTCCGGAAGCCTACGGCAAACAGATGTAAATCTGAACATAGGTGAGGGAATCTTATTCAGGTATGACAATGCTTTGATTCACTCCTTGCCTAAATTTAATGGATTACCTGCACAAAATCCATTGGAATTTTTAGATGATTTCCACATTAGATGCTCTTCCCAAAATGTTCCAGGATTATCTACAGAGATGTTAAAAATGAAATATTTTCCTTTAACATTGAAAGATAAAGCATTCTCCTGGTATTGTAACTTAGGAATTACTTTTAATTCTTGGGAAGAGATGCAGGGAAAATTTCTGCAGAAATTTTACCCTCTCTAAAACAAATTTTTATAGAAGAGAGATACACAATTTCCATCCCCATGATGGTGAAGCTTTTAGTGAAGCATGGGAAAGGTTCAATGACCTGCTGAGGAAATGCCCTCATCATGGAATTGAGCACTGTCAATTGGCCCAAATTTTTTATGAATCTCTGTCAGACTTCATGAAAAACAAGGACAATTTAGCCATCGGTGGAACCTTTTACACTGCGTATGAGGATGAAGTCTTTGATATTTTGGAGAGAGTTGCAGAAACTGATCTGCAGGAAATTGGAGCGAACCAAAATGGAAGGACTGTGCAACCAAAGAGGGCAGGAGTTCTGCAGGTCAACGCCAAGGAAGTGGAGCTGCAAGCAGGCCTTAGAGAGACCAATAAAAAATTAGAAGAGCTCACCTCCACCTTGAGGAATATTTTTCTGAATAACTCTCCTATTGTTAAAGCAAAAATTTGCTCTCTCTGTTTCAGCAGAGAACATGAAGATGGAGCTTGCCAGTCCATGGAAGAGGAGGTGAAAGCATTCAATCAACAACAACAACCTTGGGCTGGCCAAAAGAGGGTTGGTTTCCAAGGTGGAGAGAGCTCCCACCAAGGAAACAAGGCTCCCTTTCAGTTTCAATTCCAACAATAGAGAGTTGGAATTGAAGGAGTTTCAGCCTAGACCTCAACAGCAGTACCAGGTTCCCTCTCAAAGTCAACCTGATTTTTCTACACTAACCCCGGTTATTTCCGACATGATAGAGAAGCAGAATCAGAAATTGTGGGCAGAAATCGAGATGCGGATGCAAGTAATGATGGAGTTCAAAACGAGGCAAATGCTGGAATCGCAAGAGCAAATGAGGAAGCTGCTAGAGAGCTTTAAACCTGGAACTTCTGAACCTCAAGGTACGCCAACAGAACCTAATTGCACATCTCGTAGATTCCCTACTAAACCCATGATAAATCCATGCAACCTACACCATGTACATCATTCTATTCATGATGAGATGAAGGAGGAAGACCCTGAAGTTCTAGCAATCTCAAAATTGAGAAGTGGAAAAGAACTTCAGGATCCTTATCAGAATTCTGCAGAGAGTTTAAGGGAAGGGAACGAGCAGAATAGAGAAGGAGAGGACCCTTCCTACGCGAAGGAGCCTCTACCTTCCACTAGTGCTCAAGATGTTCCTTACCCTTCTGCTTTAAATAGAAGAAAACCTTTCCTGGATTATGAAAGTAGGTTGTTAGAAAATTTTAAAAAAGCCACCATGACTGTTACTGTAGAAGACATGCTTAGGTGTGCACCCTCCTTAAAGAAGTACCTTAAGGATTCTTGCACTACTAGGAAACATAGGGAGGTAGTAAAACTTTCAGAAAATGCTTCTAGCATTTTGAATGCCATCCCTATCAAAATGAGGGATCCAGGTGCACATTTCATCACATGTGAAATAGGAGGAAATTTTTTTTCTAAAGTTTTATTAGATACCGGAGCGAGCATTAGCATCATCCCAACAGCTTTATACGAGGAATATGGATTTGGGGAACTAGAGGAAATACACATGGACTTACTCTTAGCGGATGGGACTGTTGGGAAACCTGAATGATGGTTAACTGATGTTATGATCACTGTAGAAAGCTGTGAAATCCCTGTGGATTTCACAGTGACTGACGTAAAAATTTCAGGAAACATTAGTTTGGCTCCCATTATTCTAGGACGACCGTTCTTAGTAACGGCAAGGACGATTATGGATTGGGAGAAGGGGACTGTAGAATTTAAGATTGGAAAAGAGAGAGTGCAGATTGATATTTCAAAAATGATGAAGTGCCCCTTAGGAAGCAATGAAGAATTAAATTTGTGTGCAGAAAATGAAGGAGAGGAGGAAGTAGTAAAGGAGTATTTATCGAATGTAGAAGGGAGAGAGCTAGATGATGAGATTATAGATTCCCCTTCAATTGAAGTAGGCCCAGAATTAAAACCACTTCCCTCATCCCTCAAATATGCATACTTGGATGACAAGAAGAATTTACCTGTGATCATCTCCTCCTCACTCACTCAAGAACAAGAAGATGACTTGCTCAAGGTGCTTAGGGAGCATAAAGAAGCAATAGGTTGGACATTTGATGATATCAAGGGGATTCCATCCTCAATTTTTGAGCATAGGATCTTCCTGGAAGAGGAAGCTAGACCTTGTAGAGAGCATCAAAGGAGGCTTAATCCTCATATGAGAGAAGTCCTTGAGAAGGAAATCCTGAAGTGGTTAAATGCCGGCGTCATATATGCGATCTCCGATAGTAGATGGGTGAGCCCGGTGCATATGGTTCCTAAGAAGTCAAGAGTGACTGTAGAGATGAATGAGAAGGGAGAAGAAGTGCAGAAGAGGTTAACTACAGAATGGAGGGTGTGTATCGATTATAGGAAATAAAACAAGGCCACCAAGAAGGATCATTGCCCACTGCCCTTCATGGATCAAATACTAGAAAAATTGTCTGGGCAACAATATTTCTGTTTTCTTGATGGATATTCAGGATACAACCAAGTGAACATTCATCCTGAAGATCAAGAGAAGACGACCTTCACAAGTCCTGTAGGGACATATGCCTTTAGGCGTATGCCTTTCGGGTTATGTAATGCACCCGCCACATTTCAGCGATGCATGAATGCACTATTCTCCGATCTAGTGGGAGAGTGCTTAGAAATCTTTATGGATGATTTTTCTGTATTTGGATCTACCTATGAAAACTGCCTCCTAAGCCTCACCAAAGTATTAAAGAGATGCATTGAATCCAACCTCGTACTAAGTTGGGAAAAATCTCATTTCATGGTGCAGGAGGGAGTGGTGCTGGGCCACATGGTAAGCAGCCGTGGATTGGAAGTGGACAAGGCCAAGATCGAAATCATCCAGGACCTTCCACCTCCAACCAACCTAAAAACCCTTAGAGGTTTCCTTGGCCACGCGGGTTTCTATAGACGTTTTATTTTAAACTTTGCTAAAATTTCTAAACCTCTCACGAATCTTTTATCGTCTAAGAATAATGATTTTGAACTAACACTAGAAGCTAAAAATGCATTTTATACGTTGAAAGAAGCTTTAGTGAATGCACCTATCTTGCAAGGGCCCGATTGGACCCTTCATTTTGAACTAATGTGTGATGCTTCTGATTTTGCCGTAGGAATAGTGTTAGGTCAAAGAGTTGATAAGAAACCCGTGGTCATCTACTACGCCAGTAGGACTTTAGTTCATGCGTAACTGAATTACACTACCATAGAGAAGGAACTGCTGGCGATTATCTTTGCATTAGAAAAGTTTAGATCTTATTTGTTGGGTAGCAAAATTACTATTTTTTCTGATCATGCAGCTATTAGATATTTATTAGCGAAGAAGGAGGCGAAGCCTAGGCTCATTAGATGGGTGCTCTTACTACAAGAATTTGACTTAGAAATTAAGGATAAGAAAGGGTGTGAAAATGTAGTTGCAGATCACCTATCTAGGATTGTAGGCCCCCAACCTGAATTGATCAATGACGATTTTCCTGATGAGCATGTTCTAACCGCACAAGGAACATCGGTTCCTTCGTTTGCACACATTGTCAACTTTCTTGTTTCAGGAAAAATTCCTACAGGTTGGACATCCCACGAGAGGAAGAAGCTGCTGAAGGATGCTAGGTTTTATTTTTGGGAGGACCCAGAGTTGTTTCACCAAGGGCTTGATCAAATTTTGAGGCGGTGCGTACCCGAAGGCGAACAACGAAGCATCTTGGAATTCTGCCATGCAAAACCAGGAGGGCACTACTCAGCTAAGGTAACTGCACATAAAATTATCGAATCTGGTTTCTTTTGGCCCACTCTATTTCAAGATGCCCAGAAATTTTATAACAATTGCCTAGCTTGCCAAGCCTCCATTAATGTCAACAAGAGAGATCGCATGCCCTTGCAACCCATTCTAGAAGTAGAGATCTTTGATTTGTGGGGAATAGATTTTATGGGCCCTTTTCCTAACTCTAATGGGTATGAATATATTTTGATGGCAGTCGACTATGTGTCCAAATGGGTAGAGGCCATTCCCACAAAGACGAATGACAGTAAGGTAGTGTCCAATTTCATTGAAAAAACTATTTTCTATAGATATGGATGCCCACGAGCCATAATTAGCGACGGAAGTTCTCATTTCACAAATTATAATTTTAGGACCCTCCTTAAGAAGTTTGGTGTCCATCATCGAGTCACTACCCCGTATCACCCTCAAGCTAATGGTCAAGTTGAATTGTGCAATAGAGAGGTCAAGAAGATCTTCAGAAAGATAGTGTGTCCGGACGGGAAGGATTGGTCTAGGAAACTAGACGAGGCAATATGGGCTTACCGGACAGCATACAAAATACCTCTAGGAATGTCCCCATTTCGACTTATCTTTGGGAAGGCCTGTCACCTACCTTTAGAATTAGAACACAAAGCCCTTTGGGCTATTAGAAAACTCAATTTGGCCTTGGATCAAGCCGGCAAGCAAAAACTTCTTCGATTGAATGAGTTGGAAGAACTCCGAAATGAGGCTTATGAGAATTCAAAGATTTATAAAGCCAAAATGAAAATGTTTCATGATAAAAGCTTGAGGAGAAGAACCTTTCTGGAGAACCAGAAAGTTTGGCTTTACAACTCTAGATTGAAATTATTCCCTGGAAAATTGAAAACTAGGTGGGATGGCCCCTTCATTGTCCAAAAACTTTTTGAGAATGGAGCCGTCACGATTTTAGATCCTCAGTCTCAAAAACAATTTACTGTTAATGGACAAAGACTCAAACCTTATTTACAAGAGGAGGATTTGCAAGGACCTATGAATATCCCTCTAGAAAAACCTCCTAATGATAGTAGCATGATCTGAACAGTAGTTTTGTTTGTTTTCTTATTTTCTATATCTATTTTTCTTTTTTTTGTTATGCTTTTGTTTTCTTCGTTTGTGTTTGCGTCGTCATGTGCAGCCTCACTTCTCCATGGTCACCTACGCCATAAGATGGACAACTCAAGTCACCAATCGCAGCTCTCCATTCCTTGGTTTGGTCTCTATTTCTCCTTACTCCAATTTACTTCCTGTCATGTAGGAACATGCCATTTTTGTGGAGGGGGGGGGATAGAGTCGCATGCAACACTGCTCCATCATCTGTCAAAAGTTTTTTCATTTTTTTGCATCGACCAAACCATGGATATTTGATGATCTTTAGAAATATTCAAGCAATGATAAGCACGACAATAGGGCTCTTTTCAAGGGTGATTAGAGTTGAAAGACTGGCCAGTTCGGGGATCCTAGGTGAAATAGGCCTAGCTAGGTGTACAAATGATTCATACTATCCACAATCCATAAATCTTATCATTATATTTCTCTCATCTTGCCATCCACCTCGGGTTGAGTTAGCACTTACATGCATGAAACCTTTAGCTTTAGTGGAGAGTAGGGCTAGTGATGGCTCAACGGCATTATTATTATCGACGTGAGTGAAGCTCCCTGAACCAAGAGGGATACAAAACCTCTTCGGGGGAATAAGCTGCCGGTCTACGACGGACGGCACATGGGTAGTGGATAAGCGCCATCAAAATGCAAAGTAAAAGCTACATCAAGCAATACAAGCATAAAGCTTGCATCTTAGAAATCAAAGTTGACTGTCATCAAATATGACCAACATGCAGCAAATGTAAATGAAAAAAAAAGGTGGATAAGCTGTCTCCCATGTGTTTGAGCCAATGCTAGTATAGCCATTAGTATTGAGCCAGCATTAGCACTGCTCTCTACGCCTTGTTCAGTAGTGCGCTTGGGGTGTTGACTCAACCTTACTCCATATGATATGTGCTTACTATATGTACTCCATAAATCAGAAGTGCACTTAGTTGCGATATAAGGGCTGAAATAGATCCTCAGGAGTTTCCCTAAATTGGTCAAGATCAATTGATGAAGACACTCCTTGACGAGAGCATGAGTCAAAGTTATCGAAAGCTGAGAGTCAACTAACGATCATCATTTATTCTCACTTGCATTTCATTACTAAGGGACTAGTAATGATCTAAGTTGGGGAGTGTTTGATGACTCTCAATATGTCATCGATTATTAATGAGTTTTTTGAGCATTAAGTATCCATTGCATTCATTTAATCTATATTTGTTATCATTCATATGCATTATTTTTCCAACTTACTAACCCCACTTGATTCTTTGAATCAAGTGGATTAGATCTCATGTATTTGATTAATGAGTTCAGATATGGATTAAGCATCCAAAGAAAGATGAAATTGATCAAGAGGAGCTGGCGAAAATCAGGAAGAAGAAAAAGCCCTAAAATCTCAAAGAAGCCATATTAAGAGAAACCTATAAATAGCCTCACAAGGGCTCATTCTAGGTTGTCCAGAAATTCAACCTGAACAGGCTAGGGCTTGGAGGAGAGAGTTCTGCACCCTCCAAGAGCTGATGAGCATTGGAGCTGGGAGAGAAGCAAGCTGAGGAATAGCTGGAGCACGACGATCATCGCCTTGTCGGAAGGGAGTGACACAAGGAGGTGTGAGGGTTCTAGTTTCAGTTCTAGTCTTCTTCTCCTTTCTAAGACAATCGAATTTGGGACTGGAAGGTACTCAGCAGTGCTTCCAGTCACTCCGGACAAGATTGTTCTTCGTTCTAGTTTGATTTCGAGTTCATCGTTTGTTCAAATTGATCTTCCATTCTTCTTCGTAAAAAACTCACTGTTGTTGTTCAGAATCCAGTGTGAAATCGCCTCCTTTAGCAGCTTCCAGGCTGCCAGCAGCTGAGGCAGCCAGCAACCAAGGCTACAGCCTAGGTTGCCAGTAGCCCAAGCCACCACGCCGCCGGCAACCAAGGCCGCCAGCAGCGCAAGCTGCGGGCAGCCAAGGCCGCAAGCAGCGCACGCTGCTAGCAGCCCACGCCGCTGGCAACTAAGGCCGCCAGCAGCGCAAGCTGCGGGCAGCCAAGGCTGCCAGTAGCCCATGCCGCCGGCAACTAAGGCCGCCAGCAGCGCAAGCTGCGGGCAGCCAAGGCTGCCAGTAGCCCACGCCGCCGGCAACCAAGGCAGCCAGGGCAGCACACGGACGCCCTGCTTGCGCCTCTGCAAGCAGCTCAGGCCGCGAGCAGAGACATCTACAGGGCGCCCATAGGGTGTTCGTGGATTTGCCTCCAAAGGTAAAAGTAAAATCTTCAGTAAAGAAAATCTTTACTAAAGATTTTGTTGAACTGAAACTTTAAAAAAGAACACTCTGTAGACTTTACTAAAAAATTTTAATGGACTTTTTGCGACTGAATATATAGATCTGAATATTTTAACTGCTCTCTGTGGATCGACACCTTACTCGCCCTACGGCTGTGAGGTTACAAATATCGTTGCATAAGCTCAATCCTCACGCGATTAACCAGTAATTAACAGTAAAAAAACCACCTAATTTGAGCTCATCAGTACCTTGTTCTGCTAACATGCCATCTGCTGACCTGAACATTTGCTCGAGTCTGCTATGAGAGTCGACGTGATCTGCCCCATCAGGTTCTTCCATTCCTTCCCTCGTAACAGATCTTTATTTCCTTCGAGTATTTACCGAGACACTTCTCTGCACCTTGAGAGATAGGAGCCTCTACGTTCAACAGAACTTATTCCCTTAATAAAGAGTTAGGAATTCTCTTTATGGTTAAACACTAACCGTTTACTTGGGGAATTGGACACCGACTGGTAGTACAGCTACTCCTCATCTTACGCATCGAATTTGGTCCAGAAGGACAATGGGACGTCAAGTAGGCTTAACCAAGCTTCACCAATTTAACTAATCATTAAACTGTGTTAGTTAATTCTTCATACGCTGTCGTTACTTCTACAAGCTTGCATCATATCGCCTAGATACTTCATGCAGTCATTGTCTCCTGTGGTGTAATACGCGCTGATCGATCCCAGCTGATAGCGTGTTACATCAAAGAGGTAGAGGAGCAACATGGGCAGTTCAAGCAAACAACTGAGTTCAGTAGGTGCGACCAGTTGGTGGTCCCACGTGCACAAATAGGTAGCAGCTTCAAGTCGTAGCACACGACACCAAGACACGGCGCGAGTCGCTACAGCGCCCGACAGGTAGTGAAGGCAAAGCACAGCGTCGCGCAGGTACTATGCAATGGTGTGATGAGATGCGGTAGCTTAGTAGTGCGGCAGGCAAGAGGCTCTAGGAGGTGCTCCATCAAACAGGTATCACCAGTACGGTGGGCGTCCACTTGAGTGTGTAGCGAGCACGGGTGCAAACAATGGCCATAGGGGCTTTGTGGTATGACAATGGTGCTGAAAAGCCTCGTGTCTTGCTCAGAGAAAGAGAAAGATAGAGAAGAATGGGAGAGAGGAGGAGGAGAGTAAGACACAAGAAGAAGCAGTAAGATCGTTGTTATTCCACAATCGATTCTCTCTTACATGGGTCGTATTTATATTACATATAGTTTGTAAAGAACATCTGTTTTATATATCCGTTATAGCAGTTCTACAACGGATATAAAATGGATTAAATCTAACTGTTATAACAGGTTGGGTGCACCGATCGCAGCCGTCGATCGGTGTGGTAGACCCATCTGTTATAACGGATATCTAAGATTTAACTCCAACCGTTATAACAGGTTGGATGCACCGATCGCAGCCGTCGATTTGGTGAGATAGACCCATCTGTTAGAACGGATATCCTACGATATAATATGAGCCATTATAATTCCCTATGGTTTGATCCTATCCATCTATGTTTAATCCTAAACTAGATTTGAACCTATATTTAATCCTCTTCTCTAAGACTCTAATGAGTATAACAATATTTATTTATTACTAACTAATCTTGTTTATATTCCTAACAGGAGGTTGATGGTGAGGGCATTGCGTAGGGCTCCCGAGCTGTGGCCGACACGGTTAGTCCACAAATATGGCACACAAACAAATGCAGGTGGCGTGCGGAATGCGCGCGCACCGAGAAAATGCAAGCAGAGAGCTGCGAGGAGCACCATCAGTAGTAGGGTCCCAGGTTATATGACAATAGGCATCACCAAATAGTGAGTGATGGGGAAGCACACGTTGCCGTATGTGGATGCGAAGATCGCGATTTTAAGCGAACGATCCAATTCAAATCATGGACATAGCAACCTAGAGTTGCTGCTACACCAATGATAGAAGTGATCAGTTGCGTGCGGGTGGCAGGTCCTCCATGGTCAAGGCACGTTGAGCGTGACAATGCGCGCACAGGGGTCATCCCAGGTGGTGCAGAGTCACGAGTGCAGGTCAAGGGTAGATGGGCCGACACGGTTCCAGGTGGTGGCATGAATTGCCATTTACCTAATTTCAAGTCGCAGGCACCAGGGAGACGACCACAGAGCCAGCGCAAAATGACTGAGCGCGCGAAGGAAGCAGTGCCGGTTGCATGTCACAGGTGTTGACAACAACACAAACAGACCGCGCTAATTATGTTTTCAAAGGCACCCCATGGCGTAGTTGTGCGCATGAAGGCAATCAGGCCTAAGGAGTTTGACAAGGCACCGTCAGTAAGCGGGTTCCTCCGTAATTCTTCCTCCCTTCTCCCTTTTCTTTCCTCCTCACAAGACCTGAGATTGAACAAGAAATTGATATTCCAAATAAATGCAAGTCTGAGAATTGAGGGCTCCATCGTGCCCCCTTACATAAGGGCACGATGGCCCTTAGTAAGGGCAAGAGAACTCTTAGTGAGGGATCTAGTGCCCTTACTAGGTGGAGGGTCTTATACATAGGACCACCCATAATAAAAAATTAAACATAGATCTTGACACATATTTGATGACATAAAACAACATGACATGCAACGATACAATCACGAACACAATATGATTGCTATAGGCATGACGAAAGCAGAAATATGAACACGGTAAAAAAGGCGAATAAAAAAGCACGTGCAGATGAAAATCAAAACCTTCCAATGCATGACAGTGTTTTCACCCAAGGTATTGAACCGAGGTGTTTTCACCTTTGCCTTGTCATGTCGGTTGGTCTGGAAATAGGGCTGAACAAGATACCAAGGAAAAAAGTCGATGAAGCTTTGTCATCCTTAACCCTCAAAGGCATCCACGGAACGATGTTACTTAATCTACTTCAACTTAGCCCTCATAGCCTTCTTCTTATGGCCCCCAAAGCCTTAACCTGAATGATCACAAAGATCTAACAATAACAGTATATTTCGGAATAATGTATTATCCTTAACAATACTTAGTATTGATGGCTACTCAAAGTAGTATTCAAGATAAAGACTAATTTTTAAGTATTCCAACATAAAAACTTTATGAAAAACTTTTATTAATTAAGAGATAAAGATTCATAAATATAACTATGACTTCCCTTCCGTATTGGGTCCTTATTTGTGGTCATTCTTTCTTCAGTCTTCTTCTCCACGCTTTTCTGTGGATAAAATTCTCGATCTGCGTTTGACCTTTGATGCTTAAAACTCCAATACCATTTTCAATCCTGCACTAAATTCAATGATTCCACCCCGAGCAGTTTCATAACATAAGTCCTTACAATTTTTATCTCATACAAAGTACTAAAAAACAAATCGGAGAAATATCCAAACATCAATCTTTCAACATCCTTTGTGTACCGCCTGATTCCTCCGTGTCCAATTTGAAAGCCTTGTAACTCTTTAGAAACTCAACCAAATGATGCGTTCAGAATTTTTTGGTTTTGTATGGATGGTAGCAATAGTTTATATGTTGAAGAAAAGCTCAAAATCAGTTTAGATAATATACTGAAAGTTATAAACTTATCACAAGCTCAAGGATGTGTGAAGTTTGGATCTCAGCCATCTTTTCTTTGAATCTTGAAAACCTTTCACCCAAAACCACGATTCCAAGTTCTATGGAATTGGATTGATATTAAAACAAATGATATCTTCGAAGACTACTAAAAAATGGCATGAAAATTTATCCAAGAATTGAGAGATCTCTCTAATGTTTGGACTGCAATTTTCAAATGGCAAAGAGAATGGAGTTTCAAATTAGGGTTTAAAACTGCATATTGTTCATATGCATGCGGACTTTGAAATACAAAAGGGCATAATGGTAATCTGTTAAAATTGCAACAGTCATATTCATTGGTTATGATTAAGCAATATAAAATAAAAATCATTTTACTTTCAATTTATTTATATTTAAAATTTTGCCATAAAGTCAAAATACCTTTCAAGATTTGGGAGCAAAAACTAGCCGTTATGCCACAAACTTGAGATTTAAAATAATATTAATGTTTCCCATATTATTTAAATCAATAAATCACCATTGGATTGTAATATCTTCATGTAATTAATTTTCATTCAAACATCAATAAATGCAGTCTTGAATGCTCGAAGGTAGTAATTAAGATTTTGAACAAGTTATTCAACAAATCAAAGGAACACAAATTTACACAAATACCTGAACAGTGGTAAAAATTATGTTTATTTTCACGTCATAAAGTTACAAGTCCTGAATACATAAGTTGACCTGTAATTTTATGGCCATCCTTTTAGGCATAGTTGTTGTTTTGTTTAGTAATCTTTTAAATTTGGACCATTAGGGGAATGTCTATCAATAAACCATTCCCAAGTGGCCCATTACGACAACCATCCTTATATATAATGAAAGATATGCTTGAATGGGAGATCAGACTGCATTGTGAAAATAGAATTATTTTTTGTTTGTTTCCGTCCACATTGTGGGTCCCACTATTTACTGTGCATGGAGAATGGTTTCTCTGAATGATAATTCAACAGAAAGAAGGAGATTGAACCGAGTGTCCATCTCCCTGGTGAACAAACTCATCTAAGGATATCATCATTGTCCTCGCTTCAATGTTTGATTGTGTTCATCGTCTTCACATCCAGCAAGTCAGATCGCCATTGTTGGAAACTCTGCAATCACATATCAGCCCTGGATAATGACCCTCCACGCTATCATTCCCGGCCCTGGATAATGACTCGCCATTTCGACCCTATGGTGGATATCTATCACCAGTCTTCATCCGTCATTCCAGATTCTGTGTTGGACACCAGCCCTTGGTCATCGTTCGCCGTTCTCAGTGATCCATAGTTTGAGAGAGGATCTGATATCTGCAAAGAACTGCCACAACTCTTCTTCCTATGGGTGGCCCCACCTCTTATAGGGGTAAATATGGGCCTTCTCCATTTGAAAAAAATAAGAAGGTCCATTCAAAGTTTCCTAGGGCCCCTTACAAGGAGAGAGACACCCACTAACATTCCCAATCATGGGCTCACACGCACTCAAACGCGTAGGTCCATTCAATAGTTTAAAAACGTGCGAACAAACAAAAACAAACACATACGTGGTCGACATACAACGCCTACTAAACAGGGAAAATGTAAGGAAGGGTAATGTCAAACATTTGTAGCCCATTGACTAGTCTGGGCACTTCGAAGGCTAGGTCTCGCACATGAGCCTTTGCTCGACAAACTAGTTTGATGAGTTCTTTCAAGCTGGATGGTCCCCCATTTTGAAAGTATGTGCAGGCCCCGACTTGTGGGACTTCGCCAAGATCCAAGTTCTGCGATGGGAGGTTGGTTACTATGATGGTGATCTTCTGACCCTCATCTGAGTAATGATGATGACTTCGGTGCCAAGCAGATTGAATCCATGGTGAGCGCTTGTAATTGACAGGCAAGGTACGTACTTAGGAAATCACTCAAGTTGTGTCTCTCGTAGTATTTTTTCCCTCACCTATTGTTCCTCGAGTGTAGTGAAGTGCATACCATAGATATACTATGAATATGAATTAACTGATGAGCTCGGGGAATGGGGTACCTTCTAGGTGGGGTCACTTAAGGTCGGCATACTCGGCAGTCCTAAAGCCGATGTATGTAGAACCAGAGAACACGTGCTAGAGATGGGCACAACGTCGCTTGATTGGCATGGAGATGCAGCGGCAGGAGGCGTGACACTAGGAGAGGAGGGGGAAGCGAAGGTGTGCCGGGCAACTCGGTGGCAATGCAGACAACTTGTGCGGCGTTGGCGGCATGGCTGGCTCTCATGGCACGTGTTGCGGTACGGTTGATTAGCATAAATTGGTGTGTAAATATGTCGTTGTTTGGGCTTTACTATGTATAGAGCAAGCACGATGTGTAAAATATCCCTTAATCACTAGACACTATTGTCACATGGTCAAATCCCGAGCAAGGTCTCTCGCTTGAATTTGGCATGTGCGGGCCTCAATGTTCATGGAAAAATACTGAGCAGCCTTGAACTCTGGCAGCAAAAGCTTTCCAAATGCTTAAGATTGCATAGAAGGGGATATAGGAGATGGTGGGATGCAGCCCCGTCAGGGAATAGGATCATTGCATTGATATCATAAAATGGTACATCATTGTCGGGACCATTACATGGGGGAAGACGAGAGGTGATACAATGAACAAGACGAGGTGCCTCTCTCCATGGTAGTGTCGCCGCACTGTCTCGAGGTCACCGCTTCGCACTCGCGCGCCCGCGGGCGTGGCTACCACACATGCCACCCCTGCCCTGGGGATCACACATCCCACCAGCACCCGTGTCTACACCCTCGCATGTAGTCTGCATGACGCCACCACATTCAACGCCCTCAAGCTGGCGCTGCGTGTCCAGCACTTCCTATATGAACGCTACGCACCCTCTGTGCCGTCTCAACGCTCTCAGTGTGCCACATGCCTTAGTCTCTTGGTGAGATGTCTCCCAACCACGCGCCCCCCACACGCAATGCGCGCGGTGCCCACGTGGCCGCTATGCGGCGCCCACACAACGCCGCGCGCTGCACCTACGGCACGCTGCCCAGCTTGTGCGTCTCGCACCAGCGTGCGGCGCTTCCCGCTCTCGCCCAATGCTTGGCGCCTTCACATAGCATTGGCGCCCACGCGTGGCACTTGGCGTTGGTGCGCGGCGCTTGGCACGCTCGCACACACCTGTCAGGCTGCGAACCGTACCTGATCCATAGCGCCCTTATCATGGATGAGCACGTGCACCATCTGGAGTGCATCACCACGTACAGGAGCAATAGCCTGAAAGTTTATGTATTTGGGCATCGCTACCAAAATGACTCGGTCCTTAAATGTCGTGAGCCAAAAATGTGGATAACCCCTCCCACTAAGCACGCATGTCTCAAGGCAGGGAATGACGCCCAGTTGGGGGCCTAATAAGGAGTCGAGCCTTAGAGAGGCACTCTGGAAGAAGTTTTTATCCTACTTAAATTGAACTAATTCAATAATGAATCAATTTTGAATCAAGTGGACCTTAATTGTGTTTAAATCTATTTTGTAATTAGTGAAAATTAAGCAAAAGCTTAATAGCGATCTTAGTATTTTTTGGTCAAGACACATTATATCAAATAATTTTGATTCTTGTATCAGATCAATTCGGATTTCCAATAGTCAAATCAGAATGATTTATGAAGACAATTTGTTTGTATTGAAATTGGGAATTAATGAGCAATAAAAGGATCTTTAAGATGGATGAGTTTTTGGATGATATTTTAGATTTATGTATTTTGGATGTTGAGTCAAATTTTCCAACAATCAGTTTTTAGAGCTGGAAATAAAAATGAATGAATTAACCTAGAGAGAGAAAGTAGATAAATTTGGGAAAAAAAGAATTAGAGATGAAATTCAACCATAATTTAGAGATCTAAGGTCCAATTTGAGGTAGAAATCAATGTAGATCCAAGAATTAAGAGTTAGATCTTGAATCAAAAATTTTAATGCTAATCACCATTCAAATAAACTTTAAGGGCATGTATATATTTCCCATTCCTTGGCATTTAGATTTTTTCAAGAAGAAGTTCAAACAATGAAGCAAAAACTTAAAACTTTGAATAATGAACCAAGTTTTGTCGACTTTAGAAGCAACACTTATGTCCTTCCTGGCCATTTTTTGGGGAGATATTCCTAAATGATTTTCCCTGTTTTCCCAACCTCTATTTCAAGATACAACCTTATGGATCTTAGACCGGACAGCTAGATCGCAAGATATTGCCATCTTACTGGCGATTAATCTTGGTCATTAGATTTTTATCTCTCCTTGATGCAGATAGAAATTGATGTTTTTTATTCGTCGCCTTGTCTTCTCTACCCTCAGATCGCACGCAGACATGTCGCTGTGCACAGAAGACAATGAAATCATTGGCGTTACTGAAGGAGAGAGAGTACCTTTTTAATAACTCGAAAAGGGCCGTGTCGCCTTGTTAATTTTTTTTTTCAATAAAAAAATGACAGAAATTATATTTTTATAATCAATGCATGCGGTTATCAATTGTTGGATGCAATCAATGCACACAATTAAGTGATTATGCATGTTTTTATGACACATAATATTATCATCTCACAAATGCACGTGGAAGTTGATTCTCCGCGTGCATTTATTACGCGAAAAAACAAAACAATAAAAAAACAAAACATACATTTTCTCGCTGGCCATGGCACGTTGTTCTTTTCAAAATAATTATTTGCTCATTATGGTATTGCGCATTGTGATGACATAAAGAGCCAATAAAGTACTTGTTTAACTCTTCCAATCATTTGCCCAAATTTTGAGTGACCGGGATGGATGCAACGTGATTTATAAAAAAGTTTATTTTGAAATGTTAAATAAAAAATATAATATATTCTTTAAAATTTAAAATTCATTTCTTGGCTATATAGGGATCAGAAAATTATGAAAGATGTGGAAAATTTCCTGAAACATTAAGAAAACTATTACCAACCTCTAGGCAAGTGTTTTATACCGTGCAAAAGATAAATTAGTCAACAGATTGAGGTTAAATATCACGTAAAAATACTAAAGAATAAAAAACAATCATAGAACTATAATACAAGCCATTTATCTCATTTGAATTATGATAACATTTAAATACTGATGATGTTACATGACCGATTATTCTCGTCGTGTTGCGCCACAGAGAATTGTCCAACAAGGACAACAAGAGGTAAGTTATGTGCAGTTCTTCTTGTGGAGAAAAGTCAATGTGAAAAGTAGCAACCGAATGATCAGGGGTGCCGATCAGGTGACAACACGAATGGTGAGCTTAGTACAGGCTCCCAATGATCTATGAACTCAGCTTGAGGGCTAGAGACTTGGGGGACAAGTTACCATCCAACAGCGTCTGTGCCATCGTAATCCACGACCAAGTCCAACACCGTCAAGAACAAACCTACTATAAGACGTTGACTAATTGTATGTCCTTGTTGAGGAACAAACTAAGAAAACCAGCACTAGACGAAGTAATAATACCGCAACAAATTAACGGGAGTGACATGGAGGAAGGAAACAACCTTTGGGGTGGGCCCCATTCCAGTCTTCGTCGGATGAAGTTTGGCCTTAGGAAAAGAACAGAATTGTGGGGCCACTCTCACAGAAGCAGCAACACTTTGATATATCACTGCGTTCATAGTGGAATGATTCAGTTGTACCAGATGTCAAAGTTACGATAGAGGAGTCCAGCAGAAGTCGCGGGACTAAGGAGCTAGAGGAAATTTGGTCACAGTTGTTTTTAGGTCTCACACCCACTCACAGGTATAAAAAGAAAGATGGAAAGAGAGAGTGCTAAAGCTTTGAAGAAAAAACTTGAATATGGCATTCCTGTGCATTAAAAAACATACAACGTCGCTCATTTATAGAGCAAAAGAAAGGATTGGTCGTAACTGCCTTGCCATGAAAGAAACTGAAAAATGGAGGAAATGGTTGTAGTGGACGAGAAAACAAAGGGTTTTAGGCCATGTGTCCCTCCTCTTTGCCCATCAAGTTTGAATAAGCCAACAATCTCCCCCTCAAGCTTGACAATCACCATGGACATTGCATAGTCCTAGCTTCCCACGAGCTTCAATGAACATTATTCTTTCAAGGGACTTGGTGAATATGTCTGCGAGTTGGCTTCTATCCCAGCATAATCCAAACTGATGTTCTTCTCTTCAAGGCATGACCGGATGAAATGATACCTGGTCTCAATATGTTTGGATCGATTGTGGAACACAGGATTCTTTGATAAGGCAATTGCTGATTTATTGTCCACCTTCAACTTCACAGAGATTGGCTCAATGCCTTTTAGCTCTCCAATCAAACGAGCCAGCCATATACCTTGACATAATGCAGTTGTAGCTGCAACATACTCAGCTTCGCATGATGAAAGTGCTACTATCTTCTGTTTTTGAGATCCCCAGCAAATCAGATTTGGCCCATGAATGAATAACATGCCAGGTGTACACTTCCTGTCTTTAGGATCTCCACAAAATCCCTATCTGAATAACCCATCAAAACATCTTCACCTCCGTTCTCATAGACCAAACCAAGCTCCAAGGTTCCCTTCACATACCTCAAAAGTTTCTTAGCAGCTCCCATATGTTTAGCAGTTGGGTTCTCCATAAACCTGCTCAGAAAACCAACTGAAAGCATACTATCAGGTCTGGCATGGGTCAAATACCTTAGACTCCCCATCAAGCTCTTTTACTCCTTCGAATTTACTAGTGGATGAACTTCATCTTTGCTGAACTTACAATGAGCTTTTAAAGGGATCCGCGATGGATTACAGTCCATGCCATGATACTCAAACATCTTCATAGCATACCCCTTTTGACCCAACTTCCTAGGTCACCTCAATACCTTAGTATGAAGTGAGCAGTCCAAGATCACTCATATCAAATTCTTCCTTCATTTGGGCCGTGAACTTCTCAATGTGACTTTTCACTGGACCTGTCGCTATGAGATCATCAACATATACACCAATTAGCAATTGAAAATTTCCAGAGAATTTTTAATAGACAGCATGTTCTTGGGAACTCCTAGAGAACCCGACAGAGAATAAACAATTGTCTAATTTGGTGTACCAAGCTCTAGGTGCTTGCTTCAAGTCGTAAAGAGCTTTCTTTAACTTCATCACCATAAGCTCTTTCCCCATCTTGACATATCCTTCATGTTTCTTCACATAAACTTTTTCTTCTAAGTCACCATTCAGAAATGCACACTTGACATTTAAATGATGAACAGGCCAACCTCCTTGTGCTGATCATAGTACTCGAATGGTCTCCATCGGTGCAACTGGTGCAAAGACTTCTTCATAGTCAATGCCATGCTTCTGAACATAACCCTTTGCCACTAACCTTGCTTTCTGCCTGATCACATCCCCTTGAGGATTCCTCTTCACCTTGTATACCCACTTGAGGCCGATGGGTGTACAACCAGTTGGTGGAGAGACCATCACTCAAGTGTCATTCTTCTCAATAGCACATCTCCATAATTCTAGCTTTGTAGCTTCATGATAAGTGACAGACTCCTCCTGAGTAAAATGTAACTCAACAAGATCAATGTCGATTTATTCAGAATTATCATATACCTCTTCAACATTTCTGAATCTTGTTGGGGAATCTTCCTCTATGGTTGGATGACCACGGTGTGGACAGTGATCTTGAGTTTCTTCATCCAGTTCAGGTTGGTTTTTTGGCATCATACGGTCAATGTGACCATCATCCACATCAGAATGATGAGTAGAAATTTGAAATGATAGTGTACCTACGTCTTCATAATCATCCTGCATCTTCCAATCCCAGTGACTATCTTCTTCAAATATAACGCCTCAACTGACATGGAGCTTCTTCGTCTCAGGGTCATAGAATTTATAAGCTTTAGTTCTAGTCACATAGCCATTAAAAACCATAGGTCTGCATCTATCATCCAGTTTCTTCTATCTTTCTCTCAACACCTTCACGTGGACAAGAGAATCAAACACTCTCAAGTGTTCAATGTTTGGCTTAATCCCTGTCCAAACTTCATAAGGAGTAACCCCATCTACACATTTTGCAGGTGAACGATTCAAAATGTAAACACAGGTGCTTACTGCCTCACCCCAAAGCTCATGAGGTAGATGCTTCTCCTTTCTCATGTTTCTTACCATGCCCATAACAGTTCTGTTTCTTCTTTCAACCATGCCATTCTGCGGCGTAGAGTACAGATTTGAGAGTTATCACTTGATTCCATTTTCAACACAAAAGGATGAGAACTCCGAGGAAGTGAATTCCCCCCCCCCCCTTCATCAGTTCTGAGGCATCTTAACTTCACGCCTTTCTCAGCCTCAGCAAGATCCTTGAATTTTACAAAAGCTTGAAAGGCCTCACTTTTCTCGGATAGAACTGAAACCCACATTAGTCTAGAATAATCATCAACTAGTAGCAGAAAATACCTTCTTCCTCCAAAAGTGCCAGGTGATATTGGTCCACATATGTCAGCATGAACGAGCTCCAAGGGTTGGCTAGCCCTGAATGATGCTGTATCAGAAAATAAGCTTGACCAAACGAATTCATAATTTAAAACTTTAAAGGCAGTTAATTTTGTAGCATAATGTCCACCGCATAAAAAAGAATGACAAGCATCTAATATCCTCTATTGTTCTTCCTTGGGTACACATCTTCTAAACACATTGTGAACACCTAATTTAAAAACTTAAGGTTCATCATAGTAATAATACCTAAGATCTTTATAAAACCTCTATCATTAACATCCCAATCATTAGGTAAGAACCTAGTGAGAAGAAAATTTACAATATGAGCATACCATGGAAGCTTTTTACCTTGAATTTCTAAAATATGTCTATACTTATGATTACTTAATATAAACTTGAACATAGATCGTAAAACTGTGTTTTTAGTATACAGGGCTCTGCAACTTGGAAGCTTTTTACCTTGAATTTCTAAAATGTCTATACTTATGATTACTTAATATAAACTTGAACATAGATCGTAAAAATTGTGTTTTTAGTATGCTTATATCTCCAAGAAGGTAAATGTTTTATCTCTAGACATGCAATCTTATTTGAAAATTCATTTCGTTCCTCATCTGAACAAACCTTTAATCAATAAAAAGGTGTTTTGAGTTCATTCTATGATAGTGTTGAAAATTAAAGAATAAGTGGGACAGAAACCAGCAGCAATGATATTTAGATCGCTGAATCAGTTGTTTCATCTAATTAAATGAATGGCTGAAACAGCGATCAAGGCAATTCATCATTGGCAACAACTTCTGACAATAACATTGATAAGTCTGAATCAAATGTTCCTAATCGTAGAAAATTATTCGATCCTAATAATCCCTCTGAATCCGAGGAAGAAATCTTAACTACTATTGTCTACACTCCTAATTCTAGAGATATGCTAAAAACAAGGTCAATTCAAGATATTTACTCAAAAGGTAGTCCTTCAAAATGGCGATTATCACTTACTGTTGTTCGTTATGATCTACCTAAATGTCTTATCACTAATGTTGTTCATTTAGAGGAATCCTACGCTTTCAAAAGGGCATCCTACTAGTCCTTATTGGATCCTGGCAATGAAAGAATAGATTAATGCTTTAATGAAAAATCAAACATTGGAATTAGTTCCTACAAACCCAAATTTGCATAATATTGGATGAAAATGAGTATATAGAGCTAATCATAAACATGATGATACACTTGATAAATAGAAAGCACATACGACCACACACTATCACCAGATGTGACACCATTTGATGTAATACGATGACGGCCGGGATCGATCGGCTCGTATCACGTCACAGGAAAAGAACAATGAGTGGGTTCGTAGTTAAATGAATGAATGTCGAGTTGAGAGAGTTACCTTTAATGAGAAATAATCAGACAACACAGACAGGGATGGAAGTCAATACCAATCACTAAATGAGATATCGATCCGAATTAAACTCCCAATGACCCGTTGGACCAACTAAGACGTCTAACGAGTAGAGGCATTTGACGGCCCGAAGATGTTTGACGCCTAAGAATCAACGATTAATCTTCAACCACAAAGAAGAAACCTATCACTCGACGAGGTGGCTATCCTATAATGATTGTCGGAGTAAACCAGGGCAGAGGAAGAGATAGCGGAAGATGGCACTGAAAGACGTAATAATACTGAAATAATGGTGGGGAGACGGAGAGGTACTTGATTGAGGATAGTCCACTTGTTGACAAGGCCCACAGCGACGTAATTGGACTGAGGTCCAGATGTCGTCAGCGGTTCTCCAAGGTGATTGAGTTAGGTGGAGGCGAAGACCTACAAGACGCCAACGAGGGCGGTCAACAGCGGTGGCTGGCGTGGACAAGCACCAGGAGCGCGTGCGGGCGTTGTCGGGCAGCCACGGGCGTAGGGCGCGTGGGGCGTGCCGAAGCGTGCGCGGGCACGCTCAGGGTGGGCGCACGCGGGGGCGCGGGCAGGCGGGCGCACACGGGGCATGCGCGGGCGCGCGCAGGGCGGGCGCACACGGGGGCGCGTGGGGCGCGCACAGGCAGACTTTCACAGAGCGCGCGCGGGGGTGACACTGGGAGGGCACCGGGCGAGCGTGGGTCGTGGAGGGGACGTTGTCGACGGTAGGCGACAGCGGTGGTGGGGCGGTAGCCTCTAAGTATAGGCTTCTTGGACCTTTCTTGGGGCCTAACAACCTCAAGAACCCAGGGAGATGGGGCTTCTTGACCTGGGGCGATTTTCTTGAGGGTTGTTGGAGAGTTCTTGAGGAAGATCTTGGATGGCTCGTGCCTGGAATAATCTTGACGGGGGCGAGCAGATGACGCTTCTCCCTTGTAGATGCTTTCTTGAATCCTTGAGAACCCTTCGGAGTGATCTCAACGGAAGGCTTCTCGGCTCCAAGAGTTGGCGCTTCCTTGAATCTGTAGGCGTTTCGGAGTAATCTCGACGGAACGTTGAAGCACGTCGCCACGGAGTGATCTCGGTGTGACGATGCGGGCTCTAACCACGGATTGATCTCAATGTGGGCGAGGATAGCCAAATTTCTCTACGCTCTTATCTCTAAGATAGGTGGAGACAATTTTGCAAATTCTTCAACAAATGCCTCAACCTTTCACTTGGGCATGCTATTCCCTTATATTGTGAGGATAGGTGCCAAGTGAGATCATGGAGAGGACGAACCATCGTGAGACGTGGTTTGGCCTCTCTTTAATGGTTAAAAGTAATATTAAAAAAATCTGACAAGGAAGAGGCCCAAATACTGGCCCAATCCATAAAATCCAAGAATGAAAATAACAAATGATGGAAATACTAAAATAGAAATGCGCACACGGTGTACTTGAATCCCGGATGACGAGAATTGGCGCGAGCAGCCCGGCTTGGTTGGATTCATCCCGTTTTGGCATCAGCTGGATGGTCCCCCATCACCATTACCCCACGAGATGTCCCATGTCATGATGTGTTGCCAATGCTAACTTCAGAACTTGGATCCAAGCATCATTTAAAATTAGATTTTAATTTTGTCGATATATTATATTTTCTCTTTCCTCCAAGGCCTATATATAGGCCAGTGTTGTAATGGAATTCTTCGAAGAGAATATTGAACTAGCCTCCAATCACCGCCGCTACCGCCATTGAGAGGAGGTCTCCCTACCTGCTTCGCCACCCGCACGTTGTCCCATCCTCCCGCGTGCAGCGTCGGCTGCACCCATCACGCACAGCACCGCCTGCCTACAGCTCGCACAACCACCCCGTGTGCCATATGTAGAACAGCCCGCGCTCACCACGCGCACAACCGTGTGTGTCCACCACGTGACAGCTGTGGGTGCCCACTACGCAAAACGGCCACCCCGCCCTCCTCGCACAAGGCTGCTTGCCCGCCCCGTGCATTGGTGGCCCCCCTACCGAATGCATGGTCGTCGCACACATGACCGTCCACGGCCGCGCACACACGGTTGCTTGCCCCCACCCACGTGCATGACCGCCACATGCGTAGCCTCTTGCGTACTCTCCCACCAAGCTCAACCATCGCCCACATGGTTCCTTGCGTGCAGCTGCTACCTATAACCCATTCTGCATCAAAATGCTGCAAACTATTTAGGTTTTGGGGCACCCTATCGGAGTGCATGTCACTTGCCCCTGCCAAGGACACATCGAGAATTTCCTGCATTGCCTATTCTTACTACTCTTGTGCCAAAGGTCCATTATTCCCTCTTTAATTCATTGTTTCTCATCTGTTTTCCCACCACTGTCACACTTATTTTAATATGTTTGAATCTTCTCATGATCATGTGTCTGAGATATTGGATTTGGAGCTTTCTGTTTAGCACGTTGGTTGTACGATAGTCCTCTCTACCTCGACTGAGGAAAGGGGCTGCACCATCAACATTTTAATTGGATTTAAATGCTCGAAATCAATCATGTTGATTTGTGGTCTGTTTTATCAGTTCCTAATTTAATTAGCCTATCCTACCCATGTGATTCCTAGTCATCATGCATCACCTATGGTGCAAACAAAAACATGCACTTCCACAGATTCATTTCCATATCATACTCTGTATAGGAAGATTGTAGGTTCCTTGCAATACTTAACACTAACTCGTCCTGACCTTGCCTTTGCAGTCAACAAAGCTTGCCACAAAAAAAGCACTCCCACGCAATCAGGATTGGAAATCATTGAAACATATCCTTAGATATTTACACGGAGCAACACTACACGAATTACTTCAATATATGAACTCCTCTTTATCACTTAATACTTTTAGTAATGCAGATTGCGCAGGAGATCAATCAGATTAAACCTACACAGGTGGTTGTTTAATATTTATGGGGAAAAATATTGTCTCCTGGATCTCCAAGAAACAACCAACAATTTCCAGATCAATCACTGAAGCAGAGTATAAATCGCCTGCAAATGCTGCAACTGAAAAAATATGGATTCAATCCTTTCTCAAGGAGCTAAATATCAGTCCAATTATAGCACCAACTCTCTGGTTTTACAACCTTGGAGAAAAATTTCTACCTGCAACCCCGTTTTTCATAGAAGAACCAAGAACATAGAGGTGGATTAACAAGTCGTCAGAGTGATAGTTGCTGCTCAAGCACTACATGTCAAGTTTGTCAACACCGATGGGCACCTCGAAGACATTCTCACCTTGATGGGGGACCATCTCGACAGCACGACGAATCATTGCCAACAGCCACATCAAGCTGCTCGAGCCGATGCTCGAGACGCCTCGTTCAAGTACTCGAAGTAAAGTCAAAGTTGCACGCACGTTTTATATGTTTATTTTCTTCGTATCTTTGTTGTAATTGCGCTGCTGGATTTTGGAGTGGGCCGTTCATGTTTTGGCCTCGTCCATCTCGTTCATTTAATTTTATTCTTTTAGAGAAAACCGCTAGTGTTGAGACAGTTTTCTCAAGTTGTGCTGATTGGGCATGCCCGTGCCCCCATATAAGGATGACATGCCCAAGAGGATGGACAGGCTTGTTGTGAGAAATTCAGTATCATTTGTTTATTTTTGTCCTTAATCTAGCTAATCGAGTCTAGTTTATACCTCATCCTAAAATGTGGGAGACGTGACCTGTCCCCACGACTGGAATAGCATGGATCATTCGTTTTCTCCAACTCTTAGTCCTCTTCTCTCCAAGCAATCCCCACTTCTTGATAGTTATCGTGCAAGAAATCATCAAGAACAGATATCTTGGACCTTTCCTTGGTCTTAAACCACCGTCGTCGACACCAGGAGTCTGACATCGCCGGAGGAACCACGCTGCCACCTATCTCGCCTCCCCCACCAGCACGTCATCAACGGTATACCACTCCACCTGCAGCCGCTGTCGCGCCGTCCTCTCCGAGCTGCACCCCAAGACTCTGCCCACGCGTCGTGACTGCGCATCGTCAGGCCGTGCATCTCCACCGTGCCTCACACATTCTTATCAGTCGCGTCGCACGCCATTTGGCTGGGTCGCTCGCTGCATGCTGTTCCGCCAAGCACGCGCCGCGTCCGCATCGCGTGCCGCACAAAAACCCTGTGCCTTGCTCACGTGCCCACCCGCTGCCGCCTGCGGCCGTGCGCCATTCTGCCGAGCCGCCCACTGCACTTCATTCTATTGAGAATTCCACAAGATCGAATTGACACTTAGGTATATAATCATATTTCTTCTAACATACATCAAATTCGAGTATTATTTCCTCAACATAACTCACTTCTTATTTCACACCCCCATGGATCTCTTAGAATAAATAAAACATGAACAAAAATGGGCATCATTTAAGTTCATGAATTTTAAACAATATGTGGACGTGGAAATTTATTGCAAGGCATATAGTTCCTTCGAATAGGTGAACTATTCAGATTAGATAATCATCATTCGCCCATCTTGAATTTTATTCGTCATATCAGATGGGTCAGGACAGGAAAGAGTTCCATACAGTCATCAATTTATCTGTTTTTGTGCATATATCATGAACATACAGCCATTGTTATCTCATTTTATTATGAATAGAATGCCGTTTATGCTAATGGATCATCTATTCCTTATGGTTATATGCTTTTGTCCATCATGTCCTTTTGCCAATTTCCAATTGGGCATGGAAATAAAGTAAATGAGCATTAGGATAAATCTCAAACCTAAACTCTTTGGTCATCTGTAATCCTTCTAGGGACTTTCATCCAAATTATTCATCCAGTATTTGAATGTGCGTTTTCACCATTGTCAGACCTGAAAAGAATAGGTCTACATCTTCTCATGGTACACCGCGTGGGATCTCGGATTTGGAGGCTTTTTTTGTTATATTGGCCATGGACAATAGTTATGTCCGGTCTCTCTTTTGATTTATTTCTCTCTATCTCTTTCACTTTCTCCTACGTTCTCTCTAAGACTTTCTTCTCTGCCACACGCTTTCACTCTATTTGCCTCGCCCTCTCTCCCTCGTTCAATGTCTGTCTCTCCAACTATCTATTTCTGTCTTGTCTCATTGTCCCTCACCCTATTTATCGTGATGTTCCTCTCTCATGTTTTTTTATGGCTACCATGACAAATCACCAGTACCGAACATGCCTACACCTTCTCAGGAGCCATCCAGCGTCATGACACGTCACCAACACCGACTTCAGAACCATCTTTGAGGTGACACGTCGACATGTTGCCAACGTCAATTAATTTCAAGTTTTTAAAATTACGGTTATCTTCTTTTTTCTTTCCTCCAAGGCCTATACATGGGCCACTGTTGTAAGACGGCTCAGTAAATATCGATTGGAGTTGAAGTTTCTTCTTCTAAAAGGAAGTTTGCGTAAGCCGTCTCCTGTTTGAGCCCTTGCCAGTGCCTCCTGTCATCATTGTCGCCGTTGAGAGAAGGCCACCTATCCTCCTACGCCCGTGTGCACTACGGAATGCCTGGGCCTGCAACTTGCACATCCACCTATGACAAACACATGCACAACCGTCAGCCTACGACGGTCGTACGAATGGCCACCCGCCCACACAACCGTCCACCCACGTGGACGCCCCCCAACGCGACCACCTTCCCATGCAGCCACCCGCCCATGCGGACGCCAGCCCAAGTGGTTGTACATCCCTGCAGCCGCCTGCCCATGTGACTGTCTACCCACACAGATGCCTGTCCATGCAACGGCTCGCCCACGCGATCGCCGCTAACCCAGCTGTGCGCCCACACGCCTGCCGCCCACACGGCTTCTACATTTAGAATCCAGGGGCTTGAGGTCCTCATTTCGCAACTGCACATCCTGTATCTTTTTTCTGCAAGTGCATGCCTAGTTGGATCAGCAACACCTTTTCGAAGCGCACGTCACTCGCCCCGCTAACAATGTGTCAAGAATTACTCGCATCGCCACGGTGCATTACTCCAGTGTCGAGGTAATTCTACCCTCTTTGGTGTGGTTCTTCTTCATCTAGTGTTCCTCGTTGGTTTTTCCACTACCGTAGGGTTAGTTGATCAGGCTTTTAAATCTTCCCATGATTAGTTGATTAGGTATTTTTGAATATTCCCATGATCGACCATTTTCTTTATTAAAATTGTCGCTTGCTTAACCAGGGTGGTTGGAAGACAATACTCCTGCCCTCGATAGAGGAAAGGGGCTGCACCATCAGTATTTACATGGGATTTAAATCTTAAAATACGATCATGTGAATTGTGTTCTTATTTATCCTGCCCTAGTCAAGCTATCCTGACATACCCGGTCAGTCCCATCATCTCCCATCACTTATCATACTGCATCACCTATCATTCTAAATCAGTTTTCTCCTCCCTCTCTACATACCCATTTCATACACTTACTAGCTCAATATTTTTCTCTGTTTCGTCATTCGCCCTCAACCAAATATATACATATATATAAAGGAATAAGGATGATGTAATGGATGGAATAATGAGAGAGAGAGAGAATTTAACAACCTCCCCCAAATTTTTTTGTGCTCCATGTTGGTCACATTTGATCATTTTGATTGTTTTTAAAAAAAATTATAATGTTTCCTATTTACTCTTTTTAAGGTGAGAATTTTTTTAAACTCATATCCAAAATGTTTCACGTTGATATCCAGATACTGTTTCTTAACACAGATTTCAGTATCTCATAACGTTGAACTAACTTGTTGGAAGAAATGTTGACCCTAGATGCTATAGTCAAATTGTTTGAATCAATAACAAATACACAAATAAATATATAATCAGTGAAATGAAATAGAAACGAGAAGGACAGAACACGAGAGAGAGAGAGAGTAGGAGAGAGAATAATAGATAGAGAGCGAGAGAGAACGCAACCAAGACGGATAAACAGAGAGGTGGAGAGCAAGTGACCAAGAGAAAGAGACAAGTGGATGAGTTTTAGTTTAATATAGCTTAGATAGGGAAAAGGATTAAACTACAACAAAATTCTGGGGAGCCTCTACAAGATAGTTAGAATTTCATTTGCCTACTTACGTGGCATTCCTTCCTTTGGAACCTCTAGGCAACATCTGCCTTCGGGAGAGAACAAAAGAGAAAAGACATAAAAGAATGTACATGAGAAAGAAGGCAAAATACAAAACGAGAGAGATAAAGAGTGAGGATGTTAGCACGATAAATAGAGACCAAGCAAGAATGATAGAACGAGAGAACAAGAGAAAGAGAGAGAGCCACAGCGAGAGATAGAATGAGATAGAGATAGAAAGAGAGAATGAGAGAGAGGCCAAGCAAGAGCGAGAGAACGAGAAACAGAGAGCCATAGGGAGAGATAGGATGGGAGAGAGAGAGACATAGGGAGATATAGAATGGGAGAGAGAGAGAGAAAAAAAGAGAATGAGAGATAGTCGAAATGAGATCAAGAGAATGCGAGAGAGAGATCAACAGCGAGCGATAGGACGGGAGAGAGAGTGAAAGAGAGAATGAGAGAGACAATGAGAAAGAGATAGGGAGAGAGACGGGGAGAGACAAAGATATAGAAAGAGAGAGAGAGAACTAAAGGAAGGGAAAAAAAACAAGCATTAGAGAGATAAAACAGGCAATAGAGAGAGAGGTACAGGAGAGGGAAAAAACAAGCAATAGATAGATAAAAACGTATCACGATATCAACTTAAAACATACATAGATAATACTGTTTTTTCTCTCTCCATGTAGTAATCTCAGGCTTATTTTATAGAAAGATAAAACAAGCGAGAGAGAAAGAGACAAAGAGAGAGAATGAGAAAACCGGAGGCAGAAAGAGTGAGCTAGACAAAAAGAGAACAAACAAGAGAGAGAGCATGGGAGCAACAGTAACAGAACAGGCGAGCGAGCAAGCGAATAAGAGACAGACCCATGCTGATTTTAAAAAAGGAAAAGATAGTCCTAATTTTGCTCTCTGGGTTGCTCTCTCTCCTCCCTGATACCCATACTATTAACATGATTCAATTGATGAATTTTACATTATATTTATGTTCTTTAATGACCATATTTTCTTTTTAATTGAAAAATAAATTCACCCTAGAACTAATTCATTAAAAGTTGGATAAAAAATCTTGCTTGTGGCCTCCCTGTTGTTTGACACCTTGTGATAACACCCTAATTTCGGTCTTTATTTCATGTTATTAGCATGATTTATGCATTTAAAAGGCTTAAATTTGGGTTGTTATCATATATTTACACAAAAATAATGCTTCCAAGTAATTTCTGATTTTTCCCTAATTTTCTGTTAATTATATGAATTTTTAAGGATTTATTGAAGCTGGAAATAATTAGTTTTGGATGAAAATGGCACATTAAAAAGTTTATTTCGACATTTATCAACATGGGAATCAATCAGGGAATTTTCTAGAATTTTTTACGAATTTTTAGGAATTTTATGGGATTTATTTCAAGAAGAAATGCGTGTTTAAAAACGAAACTAATAAATAAATCAATTTTAAATCCAATGGATTAAATTGGTTTAAAATTGATTTATTAATAACTTTTGATCCTGAAGTCCGATTGAGATGATTTTTTTATGGATTTGTTCGTCTTGATCCCCTCTTTCTATCTGTATGGCGCGGCGGCGGCGGTCGCACAGGCCAGGCGTGGCAGGATGGCAGCGGTCGTGTGGCATGGCGGGACGCAGCGACGGCGGCTACGTGGGCTAGGCACGACACGTCCGTGGGTGCGGGGGCGCGGCAGCGCGGCGGACAGCGGCCGCGGTCAATGGCCGCACGGAGGTGGCGGGCGCACGGACAGACAGCGTGGGGCGACGAGTCACAGGGGCACGACGACGGTCGTATTGTGAGGCACGGCGTGGGCATGAAGATCCTATGGCGGCGGCGGCGATCTCCCTTTCCTTCTTCTCCTTCCCTTCTTCCCCTCTTCTTCATTCTCTTTTTTTTCTTCTCTGAACGAGGAAGGAGACCAGCCTTCTGTTCGATAAAATGTTTTGATGAAAAAAAACTGGTCTGAGCAAGTTAGGGTGCCCTCTCTTCCCTTATAACGGGGAGAAGAGTCGGTCCCTTACATGGGCCTTAGGGAGGTCCGTTAGGGGAGCCTTTGTATGGGCTCCCCTTATTACAAACAAAGAAAAACATAAGGAAATAGAGGGGAAACCAAGGAAATGGGGGAAAGAAAAGGGGAGAAGTCGACGGACGGTCTGCTCCCCCTTGACTCCAAAACGTGGATGAATGACGACGTCGCATGCACGACAAAACATGACAAAAACGAGACGAATGGAACAGAAGAGACAAAACACGAGAGAGATTGACGAGGAACAAAAGGGTAAATCGAACAGCTTCACCCGGTCTTCATCATCGATGATGACGCTGGATGGCGTGCACCATCACTCTCTCTCTTTGTCAATCTACCTGTCTCTCTATCTTCATCTGACTCTGCATATTTTTTCATGCATATCTCTCTTTCTATACACATTTTTCTTCATGCATATCTCTCTCTACATTGCTCTCCGTTTATATTTCTCTGTTTTTCTATTGCTTTCTCCGACATCTGTCCTCGCACATCGTTGTTTCTACATCACTTTGTCTCTATCTATATTTCTCTTTCCCTACAGATCTATCTTTTTCCTACATATCTGTCCCTGCATATCTATCGGTTTCCTACATATTACTCCTTTGCATATCTACCTGTTTCCTATATTATCTATCGATTTCCTACATATCACTCCCTGCATATCTATCTGCTTCCTACATATCAGTCCCTGCATATCTAGCTGTTTCATACATATCTCTCTCTACATATCTACTATGTTTCCTACATATCTCACCCTACATATCTCTTCCTACATATCTATCTGTGTACCACATATCTCTACCTGCATATCTATCTGTTTCCTACATATCTCTACTTGCATATCTATCTATTTCCTACATATCTCTACCTGCACATCTATATGTTTCCTACATATCTCTCCCTGCATATCTTTTTATATCACCATCACTTTCTCTATGCAATCTAAATCTAACCCCCCACAGATCTCTTTCTTTATGCATCTCTATGTTTCGACGTCGCTTTCTCTCTACTCTTTACACTATTACTGATATTTGGGGATTCTTGTTACCAATTTAATGGAAAATCCCTCAGTTAGTAGGACTCTTCTACTATTGTCTTATTTTAGACTTTTACTCTTCTACTTTTACACTATTTACCAATAAAAACTTCTACTCTTCTACTCTTCTACTCTTCTACTATGATTCATGGATGCCTTTGAAATGCAATAACAAATCTGATATCTCTGTCTTCACTGTAATTTTTGCTTTTTGGCAAAATCATGGTGTCGGGTATGTCCAACCTTGCGGTTGTGCCTGTAGACCGATCCATCCATCCATCATCATCCGTAAATTACTTAAAAGTGAACTTGATTTTATTTTTTATTCAGTTATAAGTTTTTATACTAAGGGCAAATAATCCCCTCTCAAAAATTGATCAGCTTTAAAAAGTTGTGTTTATGTCCAATAGAAGCATCTTTGAAATATAAATATTAAGGACAAATTGGTCAAAATGTTCAAGAAGATGCCATCATATTCTCATGTGAACATTATGCACGACGGTTAGGATGGAAGCCAATGAGGTCAACTAGATCTTATTAGGAAGAGGGATTAAAAAAAATCTCAAAATCATAGGCTCGGGTTGAACATTTATGAACTAAAATACTTGATGATGGTGGAGCCCTTCTCCTTGGTCGAGGGCAGGAATACTTTTTTACAATTACCATGATGATAACAAAGCCCCACATTTCATGATGATAAAAAATCCTGATTGGCTCACCACAAGGAAGCGGAAACCTATCTTAGTTATCAAATTGAATAGATCGAATGGCAGAGAAAAAGATCGGAGAAACCATGGCTGAGATAACATTAATTTCTAGTGGGGGCAGAATGGGCCTTTGGCGTCAGCGTGCATGACACAGTAACACAGTGGTGCTGACCGTAGTGGCTGGTGCCGGACATCGACTTAGTCTAGGGTGGTGTGGTCGACATCAATGTGGTCTCATTATTGGAATCAACCAATGAGAAAGAGGAAGTGCCAACAATAGTAGGGGAGGTAGGAAAGCTGGACAACAGCTAAGGCAGCAGCACATACGATAGTGTGTACCATTAATGTGAGTGATTTAGTCCGATATCATCCTTTGTCACCCATCGAAGAGCCTCACAGCCACTTGAAACTTGATAGTCATGAGAGTGAGAGTACACAGATTCCACTTCCATCGCCTACCCTTATGCGGCAACAAAAAAATAGAAACGGTACTGCAGGAGATAGTTAACGCAATAGGGGATCTAGTGGAATGTACGTTTCTAGTACATTGGCATGGACGACCTACTTCGGACGACATGTGGATCATAGAAGAAGACCTATGACGGCATCGGCCTGACTTGATCCAGCCCATCAAAGATATTGTTGAGCTTTGCTCACCGGAGTCGAGCTCTCTCCACCCTGAGAGGATTATGGGGGACCATCGCATCAGCACCGACACACGACGAGTTCTACCACACCGAGCAGCTCGTGCTGACACCCACGACCGCAGGTTCAAGTATCCGGTATGAAGACCCTTGTAAGTTTTCATTATTACTTGGTTATAATTTTGATTTCGCTGAACAATGGGATTGGGCAATCGTATTGGACCTCGTCTGTTATTTCCTTTTTGTCAATATAATGCTTGTAAAGAGGAGGGCCTCGTCTTGTGATTAATTTCCTCCTCCATGAACGGCCACTTGCACCCATCCTGCCAATATAAGGGAATGGCATGCCCAAGTGACAAACAGACTTGTGAAATTTGAAATTCTGAATGTCATTTTCTTTTGTTCTTTCCTTCTCGTCTTGAGAGAGATAGTTAGATAATCGCAGAAGTAGGGTCGTGGAAATTGTGTTCTTCATCGTCGTGCCGCTACACACATTGAGATCACTCCTTGTCATGTCCGATCGACAATTGTTTTCAAACCCTCCATTTCTTGGAGGAACCGTTTCAAGAATCATCTTCTTGGTGGTTATTCGTCAAGAACCATAGGAAGACATTGGTGAAACCAATCTGCTGAGCCACCGTCATCGGACCATGCCACCTCGTCGCTGTCACCAGTCACCTGCCGCCCGTCGTCATCACTCGGATTCCGGCGGCACACGGCACCGCCCGCACAGCACTTTGCCCGCGTCTGGTGCCGGCTGAACCTAGCGTTAGTTCGTTATTGTGTCGCCAGTGCGTCACCCTACCTCCATCCCGCACCACCCCACTCTGCTCTGGCCTAGAACCCGCTGGCCATGCTCACGCTTCTCACTGCCCACACGCCAACCTCCCCCGCTCACCACCGTCCACGGGCCAGAGCCCCCCTTGTGTGCCTCTGCCTCTACTATGTCTACGCGCAAACACCGAGTGCTCAACAACCGTACGCACCCCTCTACACCGATCGTGGCAGCGGGCTTGATTGGTGTGGAATGCGGCAGAGGAGAGCTCACCGCCTTGTCTCGTGGGTCTACAGGTTCTGCCTTCCGCTCATCCCATTTTCTTGCAAAAACATTACTTCCTATAGTGCCATCATCCGTTATCATTTTTCCTATGCCGTCGTCTATTGACATTGTTGAATAGGATAGCCACCCATTGTCAAGGGATAGGGTATTCATGCGATAGATGATTAAATTCTTGATATTAAAGGTGCAACTCCGACGGGCTGTAAAATGCCTCTCTTGGCTTAGACATTCTAGTAGATTCTAAGGATCATCTGGAGTCTACCCGACTTGTTTCTCTTTGACGATTTACCAGGTTTCTGTCCTCAATCGGTCTCTCATTCTATAGCTCACTAGAGTTTCCTAGAACTGCATAATTGATTACGAGCATCATCAATCTTAATGCATTATTGCGACGTAATAGGTGTCGTCGATCCTGACTTTTTACATATTACATCATTAACATTTTTTTGTTGTGTTTTTATAGTTTTCTTGAAATGGATTTGAATACCAAGTTAAATATCTCAATTTCTCCTCTCAATCCTAATTTGGGCTTATACATGGCGCTCAAGCGAATTGATTGACAAGTTCAGACAGATATTAAGAAGAACCATTAAGAGATTCAACTAATAACATCCAAAATACACGAAAATATTCAAATACAGTGAAGGAAAACGTACCAAAAGAGTTGATCCAGGCTAGAGCTCCTCTTTGTCTTGTAGTTGTGATAGAGAACCATCAAGAATGACCCCCTCCTCTTAAAATTTGGCTTTTATACTTAGGAAAAGCGGTAAAAATTAGCATTTTTACCCCTAATTACTAATTAATTTTCATTTATGAATGTAACCATGTTCTAAATGATCCAATCCTACAGATAGAAAGAGGGGATCAAGATGAATGAATCTATAAAAAGCATGTTAATCGGACTTCGGGATGAAAAGTTATTAATAGATGAATTTAAACCAATGTAAACAATTGGATTTAAATTCATTTACTTAATTAGTTTATATTATACCATGCAATGATGTGTCCACTTTGATATTGGCTGATGATGTTAGAGTTTCAAAAGGTGACTTGATTCCTTGACAGCCACGTACCCCCTTGCGCTGTCGAAGATGAAATAATACAAAACTATTAAGATAAATTGAGGTTGAACAAATAGAAACGCATTTAGTAATGCATTCCTAACAAGGCGTCGAGTTAGCAAAAGCCACGTCACAGCCAATGCGTGCCCTTGCATGCGCCGTGTCGGCGGTGACCTTACCGCCTGGCGCTGATCCTCATCATGCGTCGTCAGATTCTCATCCGGCGACCACACTGAGGCCACATTAATCAGTCAAAAACCTCCTTAGCGCTTTTGTACTAATGTCCTTCTTAAAAACTGGAATGTCAGCCTGACGCTGCCTGTAGGTAATTTTATTTATGTGCCTTGCGCACTCTCTCTATCTTCTGGTTTCTCAACAAATGTTAAAAAAGATATTAAATAATTGCAATAAAACCCTAGAACAGTTTAAATGATATCTTTACGCCTGCAACCATGACCGAGAGCTGTTTTTGAGGGTATCATCGCAACTAAACTTTATAAAAGGCCCTTCAAAGATTGAAAATAATCTTAATACTCATTTTTTACTTATAAATATATCTTTTTTTATTAATAAAAATACTTTTCTTCCTTAAATAAATCTTAGAAAAATCAATAACATCCTAAAAATCCTACAAAAATCTAGAAAATTCCATAACTCATCCCCATACTAATAAAATTTGAAATTAAATATTAAAATTGCCATTTTCATTCAAAAATAATTATTTCAAGCTCAGATAGATCCTTTAAAATTCATAAAAATAAAAAACAATTCAGGGAAAAATCAGGAATTACTTGAAAACATTAAATTTGTGTAAATATATGATTGGGGACCATGCAGAGGATGCCGGGACGGGACGATTCCAACCACAATGGGCTGCTCGCCCCAACGTCTGCCATCCGGGGTTCAAGTACCCCACATAAGTATCTTCTCAATTCGTGCTTTATTTTGTCTTGTTTAGTTGTAATTTTTTTCATGGACCTTATGGACTGGGCTGGTGTTTGGGCCTTGTCCACGTTGTGTTTTCTTTCTTTCTTTTCTCTTATGACCATTGAATAGAGGATGAACAATTTCTCACAATGGTTCCTCCTATAAACGACGTCGCTTGGAACCTATCCTCACTATATAAGGGTATAGTATGCCCAAGTGGGAAGAAGGGTGATGGCGTAGCCCTCAAGTTATCTAGTTATTTTTTTTGTTTTTCTAAGTCTAGGTTAAAATTTCCTGTTTTCGCTTAGGGTTTTCCTTTGTAACCCAAGGGGCCTATATATAGGACCCCTAAGGTAAGAGTAAGAACAAGTCTAGTTGGATTTTTGGAAACAGTTCCCGTTCCGTTTAGAGAGTAGAAGAGTGAAGGGCAGACGGGACGGGACCGACCTCGGCCGCCCGTCCCGTCCCGCCCCCCCCCCCCCGTTCCGTCAGGACAGACCGACGGAACCCTAGGCGGCCGCCGCCGCCGGGGTCCCAGGTCGGTGGAGCGCCGCCCGGATCGCGGAGCCGCCGCCCAAGTAGGGGCCGCCGCCGCGAGTAGCGGCCGCAGCCGAGCGGCGCCGCAGCCGCCCGGCGGCGCAGCCGCCGGCGGCCGCCGCCGCAGCGGCCGCCGCCCGCCGCAGCGGCCGTAACGCCCGCCGCGGCCGCCGCCAGCGGCGGCCGCAGCAGCGCAGCGACCGCCGCCACCCTCGGCCGCCGCCACTCAAGGCGGCCGCCGCCGACACCGGCCGCGCCGCAGTACGCGCGCAGCCGCGGCGCGCCGCCCCGCAGCAGCCAGCGGCGCTGCAACCGCCCGCAGCCGCCGGGTCGCGCGGCAGCCCGTAGCGGCCGCAGCTGCCGCCGCCTGCAGCCGCCGGGCGGCGCAGCAGCCGCAACCGCTAGAGCGGCCCGCAGCCACCGGGTGGCTACGGCAGCCTACGCCGTCGGGCGCCCGCGATGCGCGGCCGCCCGCAGCCGCGGATTGGCGCGGTAGCCCACAGCGGCCGTAGCGGCCCGCAGCCGCCGCAGCCACCGCAACCGCGCACGCTGCCGCTGCACCGAGTCGCAAGGCGCCCTCGCACGGCCGCCCGCCACGCCGCGCCCCACACTGGTCAGTCCTCAGCCGCGCCGACTCCACCCATTCGGCCGGAGCATTATGGGTCGGTGCCTCTATTCCGGTCCAAGGGGCCCACTCGATGAACCGGCTCCCGCATCCCGCGCTGCCGCATCCCGCGCCTCAAAGCGCCGTCGCCGCCCTCCGAATCCCCGCGAAGTCCAGCCGCCAGCCTTCGCGCCTCAAACCACTATCCGGGAAGCCCAATCGCCATGCACGCATCTCGAGGATGCCACGACAGCCGTACACCCATCGCGGGCCTAGTTTTGGTGGGCCGCCGCAAATCTCGGTGGCCTGATCTGGTCCAAGCCCGAGGCCTATAACCACGAAGGAGGGCCATTACCGCGGCCCGCTATCTTGGCTATCTCCGGCCGCCGCCATCGCTACCTCCGGCTACCGCCGCTGCCACCACCTTTGGCCGCCGCCATCTCCTGTCGCCGTCATCTCTGGCCTCCGCCGCTGGCCACACGACGTTGCCTATGGCTGTCCTATGCAGCTGCTAGTTCGCCGCCGTCCTCGCCATCCGGCCGGCTGAACATCCGCTTCCACCGGTAATCAGGCCCGTCAACGCCTTGAAGACTACCCAAGGAGCACATACCACATGGAGATAGAGTCTACTTCGGCCCTCCAACGAATTGAGGACCCAGGACAAGATCTTTCAGGGACACCCACCAACAAGGCGGGCGTGCCGCCCAAGATGAACGTCCCCGAGAGGGACGAACAGACTGCACGCTCCCGCCGCACGACGTCGACAATGTCCGTCCTGCATCAAAGGGCTTTTTGTTGAATTGGAAATCTGTGTTTTCTTTCTACCATAGTATCTAGATAGATTTAGATAGGATTAGAGAGAGTAGTGGGAGACGTGGTTAATCCCCTTCCTCATGTCTAGACCACTCCTGAGTTGCGGCTACACGACCTCATCGAGATCACTCTGAGGCCGTTGTTAAAGAGTCAAGAGTTGCAACTCTTCAGTATCGTCCCCGCTGCGTTGTCGAGATCACTCAGAGGACACTTCTTGAAGATACAAGATTTGCAGATATTTTGGGTATTGCTGCCATTCCCGCTTCCTCGTTGGGACAACTCCGGGAACGTGTTGTCATCAACCCCTTCCGCAGTCCATAATCATTCAAGACCCCATTGCTCTCACCCGCAAGAAATTCTGAAATGTAAGAACGTTGTCCCCTTTATTGGAATCGCTGTGCTCAAGAATCAGATCAAGATCCGTGTCGGCGCCTCTACCATGCACTCTCTTGTCGGCCGGTGCTCCTCTGCCCTTGCGCCGCCATTTCGCCACTTCGCCAATACTCGGCGCCCGTGTACCGACCTCCACAATCGCCCAGGTGTTGTCTCCCGATAGCCCTCTACCGTGCATCAGTTCTTGGCCGGCGGCAGCCCGCGCATGCGCCTGCCGTCCTGCGCCCGCGCCCTGCATAGCACATGCCGTGCCCCCGCCTGCCATGCTCTCTCGCACCAGTGCACTCCATGCCGGCATGCCGTGCACCCGGACGCTGGCACCCCACACCACATGCCTGTGCGCCGTGGCCCGGCACACTGGTGCCCCATGCGCCTAGCCGCACGTGTCCGCGCACCCAAGTAACGTGCGCCTACACTTTTGCGACATGTGCCACCCACTCATCTGTTTGCTGCGTGCATGCACAAGCCTTCGTCTCGCGGCCAGCTGCGTCACTCCACTCGTGTCCTCTAGATGTCAATCATGCTCTCCGACTCTTCCTCATCAAAGGATCTTCATCGTCGACGCCCCGCCATCCTCCTTTTTTTGAACCGGATTACCTTGCCGTGGACTATCAACAATCAGGTGTCTTCTCGTCTTCCCTCCCATTACAATTCAGTATTATTACTTAGTGTAGTGCAGTCATTCCCTATCAATTCCTCTGGCCAGGACGAAGACGATACATGTTATAGGATAGCCACTTGTCGAGAGAGATAGAATTTCCTTGTGGTAAAGGATTAATCTCTAATACGTAGGCGTGGAACAATTCAAGGCTGTTAGATGCCTCCTACACTGTAGTGGTTGAAGTTGGTCTTAAGGGTCATTGGAAGTCTACGATTGATCAATATCTTCAACATTGAGAGTCATTAACCATTCACCTAGCCGTAGACCATTCCTCTATTTCTCGTCTAGGGTTTTTTCTCACGACACTTATTTCATCTAAACGGACTTATCAAACTCACCCATCATTTCGTTGTGGCGTAATATGAATCGTTGATCGCGGTAGAATGGTATTACATCACTATATGATAACAACCCCATTGAAGCTCCTTAAATGCATAAAATGTGCTAATATTATGCAATAGAGACCGGATTTATGGGTGTTATCACCTATTCGATATTTGATAGAATGCCATGTAAAGGTTATGATGATAAACTTGAATAAGACACGATCAGTCTTCGTTTTTGAATAATATTATTCATTTAGAGTGTACTAGAACATAAAAATCGGTTGAAGAGAATCCTCAGATCACCTGTATTGCCCTAATGCAAAGAACTAGAGTGGCAACGCCGATTGCCAGTGCCCAGTTTTGGTTAGGGGTTTCATGGCTCTTCTCCTCCATTTGGGTGACATACAAGCTGGTTCAGAACTCCTCCATTTGGCTCATTTCTAATTGTGAACAGTTGCTGATGCTGTCACGATGCCGCAGCCTGCTTTCGAATGCGGATGTAATTCTGTCACCGCTCAGGGATCACGGTTGAGATATAATGAATTGGGGGCCTTCGGATCCCCTTTAATGGCTTGGGATAGACCTCCTAGACCATTCGATAGAGGGGGATGCCCCTGAGGGACCTCCCAGACGTTGGATCGCCAAATGGTTCCCCCCCCCCTGCCAGCTGAAAATGGCCTCCAACTAGCGGCCTTGATGGCCAGGGAAGAGGTTGGATGGAAATGCCCTTGGCCATTAGATCACCTTCATCTCGCTCAACAGCTGCGATTAAATTACAGCCTTAAACGCATATTAGTATGGTAAACCAAGATCGTCAACATTAGCACACCCCCATCATGGCCACTCAGCTGCCTTGTCAGCTTTTTTGTGTTCTGATTGATCCTTCGAGGGGCCGCAGTCGCGTCATCCTCGCCGTCAAATAGGGAAGCCTAAAAAGATATACAAGTATATGGTAGCAGACGAGATGGATGTCACTGTACAGCCTTCTTTATGAAAATTGGATGGCCGAGATCATATCTGACTATTTAAGAAAGG
Source organism: Wolffia australiana (assembly GCF_029677425.1). NCBI lineage: Eukaryota > Viridiplantae > Streptophyta > Magnoliopsida > Alismatales > Araceae > Wolffia > Wolffia australiana. The sequence continues at coordinate 3,068,024 of NC_135851.1, read as the reverse complement.
CCCCAAAAACATGTGCTTTGGGATGATTTGGCTCGAAGCCCAATCACACTTTGTTCTTGTTTTTCTTAAATCTCGGCACATTGTGTCGAGGTTGCATGGTAACTCGGTGGATCGTCCCACTACGAAGGCAAAGTATATTGGGATTCTGAATTCCACATCAACACATTGAAAAAATGAGACACTATATAAATGTTGGCATCCGCTCTTTATTGAGTTAAAATGCCATACCTCGGCTTCTGAGCTCAAACTTGCTTCTCCATGTGGGCCTGAATGGGCTGTTGTGAACCTTTTGTGGTTAGCTCAGGTGCCTGCAGGAGCCAGCCCGTTGCTGGCTGTGGGCTGGCTTAAGTCTTCCGTATTCTAGCATGTGGATTGCTTGGGTGCTATGCACCTTGTCGGCTCCTTAATCGACCAAATAAAGAATTTTCATATTTTTATATGAATTTATTTCTGTTCTTTCTTCTTCATTTCATTATTTCTCTTTCTTTCTATATATTTTTTTGCCCAACTTCATTTTCTTCCATCCAATAGCATATATACATACTAAATAGAAAATTAAAAATAAAAGCAGCTTCTCTTCCTCGCCAATTGTGAACACCAATTTCCTTTCAATTAAAAGCAGCTTTTCTTGTTGAGAGTTTCAGGATTATTGGGGAGGCAGGCACTCCAGTTTGGTTCGGGAGGAAGGCCCTCAACTTTTAGGAGTTGTCATTTGTCAAACTCATTTTTTAGGTGCATTTTGGGTTTCCCTTTTTTATGAGACAGATGGAGCAAGTTGGCTTTTAAAAAGGATCTATAAAGTCTGGCCTTTCTTGTTTGGATAACTTGAGTAAGCATTTCTTGAGAATGGAACCTAGAAATATGGAACCCTTTATAGAGCACTATATATGGAGTTTGCATCATAATTACTTTTGAGGAAAGCTGTAAGCTTTGGCAATAGGTTTAGGCAGGTGGCTTATAAAAATAGTAGAGTTGGTGTGTTTTTATTTCCTTCTTTTCAAGCCATCTAGGCTCTCGGATAGGTGGGCAGGCTACCCTTGTGCATTAAATCTTGCCTACAAGTTTGTCTGTGATTTGATACGAGTTAACAAATCACTCTAAAGATTTGGGAGCTTGGATGTTAATTCATAAAGGAGTTAGGAGCTTGTACGTAAAGAGCATTAGATCTTTTTTTATAAAAATTATGAGATGGAATTCTTCAAAGGGTGCACTACTTCAAGCTCATTTGATGGAGGACCATCCAGTCGATCATGCCCCGACCTGTTGTCAGCTACGACGGAGAGCCTGAGATGAAATGAAGAATCTACAAAGCCACTATGTGATGGAGGACCATCGTGCCGGCGACGACCTGATGACGACGACGACATCAGCCGGACGACTGACGACGACTCGCCAGCAGCCACGTCGGACAGCTCGTGCCGACGTCCGCAACCCGGGGTTTAAGTACTTCGGGTAGGTTCGAACAATTTATGTTTTTTCTATGTGTATTTTCTTTGCATTTCGAATTATGGATTGGGCCAGTATCGTAGGGCCCATCCTCGTCTTTATTTTCATTTTAAGATTGTATTTTGATTTTGTAAGGAGAGGTGAACCACGTCTCATGACGGTTCAACCTCTCCCACGTCTCCTTGGCACCCCTCCTCCCTATATAAGGAGGGCATGCCCAAGGACTACTTGGAAGTTTTTGAAATTGAAAAGTATTTTCAGAGATCTTCCCCTTATCGTAGCTGTAGAGTAGGGGTTTGGCTAGCCCGTCTCTTCGTTGAGATCACTCCGGAGAGGGTAGAGCCCACGTCTTGTCCGTCGAGATCACTCCGGCGGGGCGTGTTCAACCGTGCCATCGAGATCACTCGCACGTTCAAGATTTTCAAGAAGTCGTCAAGTCAAGAGTTGAGAGGGTTCCCATCGAGATCACTCTGGGCATCCTCAAGGTTCGCGACAGCAACGCGCAGTGCGGCATCGGGACATCAGCCTCCAGCGAGGAGGAACGCCGACTCCGTCAAGAACTCCTCCGCCAGGTTCTTGATTTCCCACCTTCACCGTCACCCTCCTCATCCTACCATCCCGATCGTCTTCTCCCCTCGTCCTTGATCGTTTCCCCACCATTTTCCCCTTTGTTTCTTGAGCTGCGACCATTTCTTGATCTTCTCTCATCGTTTCTTGAACCCTCCTCTCCATCATCTTTGTTCTTGGTCTCCATACACTATCCTCTACCGTTCTTGAATATCCATCACTCCTTTCTTGGTCATAATCGCCCCTCGCCCACCACTCCACTCATTCCGCATCTTCTTGATCGTTTTCCCTCCCATCCTTCTTCTCGCCGCTGTGTCCCCCCCCACCCCTCTTCTTGAACCCTCACCTTCTTGCTCGCCTTTCTTTCACCCCTCCGCCCAACCATTGCCTTGAACCCTCATCGCCCAGCCTTCCTTCGACTCCGTCCGACATCCTTGTCTCTGCCAGCCCGCGAATCCCACGCCAAACGCGCGCGCGCGCGCACTTCTTCCCCGCAGTCGCATTCCGCCCCAAGTCGCTGCCCGCGACGCGCTAACGACCCACGCCGCGCCGCGATCCCGCATTCCCCCTGCAAGGCCGCGCCGCGCCGTGGCACCGCGGCATCACCGCGAGGACACGATCGCGCCGCAGCCTCACGATTGCATCGCGGCGCGTCCCGCCCCGCAGGCCCGCGACCGCGCCGCAGGACCACGCCCGCGTCGTGGCCCGCGACCGCGCCACGCTCAGTCCCACAGCGCTGCGCCCCTCTGTCCTTCTCGGGGTTGCGAATTCCCGTGTCCCCGACACCGGTGGTCCGTCGCCTTCGGCTGCCCTTGGACCGTCTCCTTGACTCCTTCTGCTGCGACGTGCACCAAGCTCGCACCGGACGCCGGCAGACCATATCTCGTCTCAGAGCCCTCCGCTACGCCGCAACTTGGGGACGCCATTGACTAAGTGCTTATCAGGTCAGCTCGTCTCCTCTCCGTCCTTAACCGGTATTATTACCTGTTCCAGTGCCGTCGTCCACTATCGCGTCCTCTGCCGCAATTCTTCAAGTGACATTGGAATAGGAATAGCCACTGTTGACGAGAGCAGGACTTTTCTTGAGGTAAACGGTTTGTCATTCGATTTTTAAATTCCGAACTTACCAGGGCCGTCAGACGCCCCTCTCGTCTAGACGTCTAGTAGATTCCGAGGGTCATTGGGAGTTTGATCCTTGGATCTTTCTTCTCGGGTGATCGTCCCGATCTACGTCATTGTCTCTTGAACTCTTATATCACTCGTTCATCGTGCATTATTTTGGATATCACCTCATACACTGCATCATCACTTCCTGTGACCTGAAGCGCGCCGCTCGATCCTGGCCGACAGCGTTTCGCATCATATTGGTATCAGAGCCGGTCGTGTTAGCTCTTGCTTAACACGGTCGGTTGGATAATTTTACGCTTTGATATATTGCGCATATCATATTTTGAAAATCCATTCGCATATTACACGTCATAGCATCTCATCCATCACGTGCATCTCCCCTAGATTATTTTTAGACGTGAATGGTTGACCATAGAATGGTTCGTACGCGAGCTCAATATCGGGACACCGACTATCTTGATAGAGACGAGGATCGTGAATGCGATCCCGTCATGGGGGATCCTCGCCTCGAGAATCCCTTCAGCGAGCAGCCACCGAACGAGCCATTGGATCCAGAGGAGGCATTTGCTCCTCCTCCCCTATCTCGAGGTCCCGCCCCTCGGGACTCGATCGACGGAGCTGAACCGGCACCCGTGGTGCACCGATCTTCCGAAGACCGGCATTCCTCCACCGCCGTCCCTACCCGTTGGGTCACGACGACCGAGCATTATGACGAGCCCATGGCTCGTGAGGTGACCCAACGACCGGGCAAGGCCCCCATGAGGGACCCTCCCGCCCAGGAGCAACCGCCACGTTACCCTGAGGCGCCACTGACTACCTACGCCTACTCGGAGGAACGAAGGGACCGTCGACGGTTCTCACCTAGGGATCATTACCGCGAAGACCGTCGGAGATGCCCCGTCTAGGATTATGTTGACCACCGCAGTGACCGACGCCGTTCCCCGCTACCGGATGAGAGGCGAGACACCGGGCATTATGATTACACCTACCCTCAGGATAGGCGCCCCTATCCCGTAGGAGACCTTGGCAGATAGTTGCACGATCCTCGTGTCGTTGGGGCCGACAACCCCAACCGCATTCCGGTGCATAACGCACCCCATTACTTGTCCCGCCCGGGGAGCCCGTAGGATCCACCACCCGTCCGACATCCGGATGCCGCCACCTATGGTGGTAGCTCCGCCTACCCACCGCACCATAGAGCCACAGCCGTCCACGTGCCGGACCGTTACCGAGATGTCCCCGTCCCTCCCCGAGCCCCATCGAGGCCTGGCCCCGACTATGACCCACTACCTCGACGAGACCCGTACCCGGATGACGATCATCGATATCCCCGATATCCTGATCATCTATACCGTCGGGACGATGGATATCCACCCCGACATGCGTCCCCCCCGAGATACCATCATCGTGACGAGTACCCCGTGGAGAGACAGCACCGACCTGCCCCGCCTCGACGAGACGACCACCATTATGAGGATCCCTATGATTTTGATCATCCCCGAGGTGCACCACGACATCCTCCTGCGCGTCGTCAAGACGACGAACATGAGCGGCGACGTGAGGCGCACCGTGCCATGATACAGAAGAGCGGACGACTGGAGGTTCCTATCTTCGACGGTTCCCGGAACCCGAAAGATTACACAGATTGGGAATCAGACTTGGAAAGTTACTTCTAGTGGTACAAGATGGACGATGATCTCTGTGTGGAGTACGCCGAAGCACGGCTTGGAGGGCAAGCCAAAATCTTTTGGAAGAACGAGAAGGAAGCCGCACGACAGCGCCGAGACCCGCCCTTCACTTGGGCTGAGATGTCACGTAAGCTTACGGACAAATACGTCCTTAAGCTGTACATGACGCACCTGATGCTGTGCTGGATGAACTTGCGTCAAGGAAAACGCAAGGTCGCCGAGTACATCGTAGAGTTCGAGGAGTATAGAATGCGATGCAAATTTGTGGATAGTCCACAAATCCAGATCGCCTTCTTTATTCACGGGTTACGGCAAGACTTAGGCACCCGAGTCTTGGAGCAGAACCCGGCAACGGTTGACTTAGCATATAGCCTCGTTGAGAGCAACGAGTTCAGTACAGAGAGCCTCGCTGCCACCGCCCTGCCCGCTCCTCGACCGACTTCTTCCATGATTTCAGCGGCCCCGTCACGCACCTCTTGGACCAGGAGTTCGGGACCGGCACCCAGGACGACCAGTACCACCCCGACTCCACCAGCACAGGCCGCGCCAGCCACCGTCCCGGTACCAGCCCCTGCTACTCCGTCGGCTCTATCGACGGCTCGAGCTCCGAACGCCTCCAGAGAGCCCATGCAGTGTTTCAAGTGCAAGGGGTTCGGACACCGACGCAGTGATTGCCCGTCACTAATGATCATGGACATTCACGGGCAACCCGCCGAAGACCAACAGGACGACGACCTTGAGGTCGACGAGTATCCGGGCGAGGAACCCGATAGTGATGAGCTGGATGATCCCCTAGGATACATCCAGATCACGCCGATCGCTCCTACCACTACCTATCCCGTCGCCACCGTGGACACTCGAGTGGTTGGGGAATTCACTAGCACACCGCGAGTGGGTTCCACTTCCCCCGCTACCACCGTGGCTACCCGACCAGTCGACGTTGCGCAGCGAACGTCGATCTTTCACACGTATGTCAGGATTGGAGGACGTACCTACAAGCTGATGGTCGATAGTGGGAGTTGCATCAATGGCATATCGGAGGATACGGCGACTCGATTAGGGCTACCGTTGATACCTCTTCCGACGTCGTACCAGGTCTCATGGATCGACGCATCGACCATTCCGGTCAAGATGCAGTGCTATGTGCCGTTGAAGATGAGTACCTACGACGAGAAGGTCCTATGCGACGTCCTACCAATGAAAATTGGTAGCATCATCTTAGGCAGACCGTGGTTATTTGACCACGACGTGCAGCTATCTGGACGAGCCAACACTTGCTCGTTCATCTACGGTGGACGCCGACTCGTTTGGTACCCCTCGGTGCGGATACCCTCGTTGCCCACGTGATCAGCGCCGGCGGCCCCGCGCCCCACGCCTACAGCCATTGTCACCAATGGCTTGATCTTCCGACGGGAGCTGGAGGACGGCGACGACCCGCCCCCGGTCTGTTATGCAGTCACTTTAGCAGACGGACCCACCATGGCAGCCCAGGACGTTCCGCCCTCGGAAGTCGTCCAACTCCTTGAGGAGTATGATGATGTGTTTCCGGCCGAGCTCCCTAGCGAGCTCCCGCCTCTTCGGCATATCCAGCACGCCATTGACTTAGTTCCCGGAGCTACCCTCCCAAACCTGCCACACTACCGGATGGACCCGGTTAAGTACGAGGAGTTATATTCGCAGGTGAAGGAGCTCCTAGCGAAGGGCCTGATCAGGGAAAGCCTCAGCCCTTGCGCCGTTCCGGCACTGCTTGCCCCCAAGAAGGACGGCACTTGGAGGATGTGTTGTGACTCAAGGGCCATCAACAAAATCACGGTAAAGTACCGTTTTCCGATCCCGCGAGTACAGGATTTATTCGACGAGATGGTCGGCGCGTCTATCTTCTCTAAGATAGACTTACGCAGCGGCTACCACCAAGTCCGTATTAGCCCGGGAGACGAGTGGAAGACGGCCTTCAAGATCAAGGATGGACTATTTGAGTGGAACGTAATGCCCTTTGGATTGTCCAATGCACCGAGCACCTTCCAGAGATTGATGAATGAGGTGCTTAGGCCATTCATCGGACGATTTGTCGTCGTCTATTTTGACGACATCCTAGTCTATAGTAAGACTAGGACGGAGCACGCACAGCACCTACGGCACGTCTGCGACTCACTGCGACGGGAGAAGCTCTACGCGCATCCGAAGAAGTGTTCCTTCTTCACAGCCGAGGTCTCTTTTCTAGGTTTTATCTTATCAGCACGCGGAGTGGCCGTCGACCCATCTAAGGTCGAGGCTATAGTGTCCTGGCCAAAGCTGAAGAGTATACACAATGTACGGAGCTTCATCGGATTGGCGACCTTTTATCGACGTTTCATACCGGGTTTTAGTGGCATCACCGCCCCTATTACGGACATCCTCAAGAGCGACAAATTTGAGTGGACCGGTCCGGCTGACCAAGCCTTTGAGCTTCTCAAGAAGCTCATGACCGAGGCTCCGATCCTGAAGTTACCAGATTTTAGTGACGTCTTCGAGGTCGCCTGCGACGCATCCGGAGTCGGCATTGGCGGCGTACTTAGCCAGCGAGGACACCCGATCGAGTTCTTCAGCGAGAAGCTGAACGACACTCGCAAGCGGTACGACAACTATGACCGAGAGTTTTACGCTCTCGTCCAGTCCCTCCGCCACTGGCGACACTATCTGCTACCGAAAGAGTTCGTCCTCTTCTCGGATCACGGAGCCCTCCGTCATTTGCACGACCAAAAGAAGGTCAGCAATCGCCACGCGAGGTGGATCTCTTATCTACAGGACTTCACATTCGTCATCCGCCACAAGAAGGGCAAGGACAACGTAGTTGCTGATGCCCTTAGTAGGCGCCCTACCGTCCTCAGCATCATGACCACCCAAGTCTTGGGTTTCGAAAAGATAAAAGAAAACTATACATATTGCCCAGATTTCTCCGACGTCTATGCATCACTCACGAGCTCATCCCCGACTCGGTCCAGGGATTACTTATTGGACGACGGATATCTGTTCTACGGGCGACGACTGTGCATACCAAGAACGTCCATCCGGGACTTCTTGATCCATGAAGTCCACGCGGGCGGACTAAGTGGTCACTTTGGAGTTGCGAAGACCATCCAAGCCCTTGAAGAAAAATTCTACTGGCCATCTCTCAAGCGAGACGTCGGGAGATTCGTATCACGGTGCCTTACCTGTTCTCGTGCCAAACTCACGAAGCAGAATACTGGGTTATACACCCCCCTCCCGGTTCCCGATCAACCTTGGGACGATGTCAGCTTAGATTTCGTCTTAGGGTTACCTAAGACAATCCGGCGTCACGACTCCATCATGGTCGTGGTCGATCGTTTTTCGAAGATGGCCCATTTCATTCCGTGCTCGAAAACCTTCGATGCATCGAGGATCGCCCGACTCTTCTTCGACCACGTCGTCAAGCTACATGGCGTACCAAAGACTATCGTCTCTGACCGAGACGTTAAATTCACTAGTTACTTTTGGAAGACGTTGTGGGTCCTCATGGGAACACAACTGAAATTTTCATCAGCTTATCATCCCCAGACGGATGGTCAGACCGAGGTTGTGAACCGCAGCCTCGGTAACTTATTGAGATCCATTGTCGGCGACCATGTTGTTGCATGGGATCAGGTTCTGCCTCGCGCAGAATTTGCTTACAATTACTCGGTGAACCGCACTACGGGCAAGGCGCCATTCGAGATCATCTATGGTCAACTACCGCGTAGGCCCCTTGACCTCATACCATTGCATGACAAACATAGAATTTCAGATAATGCATTAGAATTTGCCGAGTACATTAAGAACATGCATCATGACATCCATTCACGCATTTCATCTATGAACGAGCAGTATAAGGCTAAGGCAGATAAGAGTCGTAGGTCTGTGACGTTCTCCGAGGGAGAACTGGTCCTGGTCAGATTGAGGCCCGAGAGATACTCTCTTGGGGTCGCTACGAAACTCCACGCTCGTAGCGCCAGGCCTTTCCCGATAGCCCAACGGATCAACGACAACGCCTATGTCGTGAGCATCCCGCCGACTTGGGGGATTAGTTCGACGTTTAATGTCAGTGACTTATCCCGCTACCAACCCTCGCCACCTATCATCGACCCTCACAGCCAATCGAGCCTTAGTAGCAAAGAGAGTGAGAGCTCACCCACCACCTCCCCGTTTCCAACCCTTGTACGGCACGACGCGATAGAAACGGTACTATAGGAGGTAATTAACGCTGAGGGGGAGCGAGTTGGCCGCACTTTTCTAGTCCATTGGCAGGGGCGCCCTTCTTCCGACGACACGTGGATCTCCGAGGAGGACTTGCGACGAGTTCAGCCGGACCTGATGCTGCCACTGGGGGACCTTGCGGAGCTTCGCTCGCCGGAGTCGAGCTCCTCCCACCCCGGGAGGATGATGGAGGACCATCGTGCCGACGACGACCTGATGACGACGACGACATCAACCGGACGACCGACGGCGACTCGCCAGCAGCCACGTCGGACAGCTCGTGCCGACGTCCGCAACCCGGGGTTTAAGTACTTCGGGTAGGTTCGAACAATTTATGTTTTTTCTATGTGTATTTTCTTTGCATTTCGAATTATGGATTGGGCCAGTATCGTAGGGCCCATCCTCGTCTTTATTTTCATTTTAAGATTGTATTTTGATTTTGTAAGGAGAGGTCGAACCACGTCTCATGACGGTTCAACCTCTCCCCACGTCTCCTTGGCACCCCTCCTCCCTATATAAGGGGAGGGCATGCCCAAGGGACTACTTGGAAGTTTTTGAAATTGAAAAGTATTTTCAGAGATCTTCCCCCTTATCGTAGCTGTAGAGTAGGGGGTTTGGCTAGCCCCGTCTCTTCGTTGAGATCACTCCGGAGAGGGTAGAGCCCACGTCTTGTCCGTCGAGATCACTCCGGGCGGGACGTGTTCAACCGTGCCATCGAGATCACTCTGGCACGTTCAAGATTTTCAAGAAGTCGTCAAGTCAAGAGTTGAGAGGGTTCCCATCGAGATCACTCTGGGCATCCTCAAGGTTCGCGACAGCAACGGCGCAGTGCGGCATCGGGACATCAGCCTCCAGCGAGGAGGAACGCCCGCGACTCCGTCAAGAACTCCTCCGCCAGGTTCTTGATTTCCCACCTTCACCGTCACCCTCCTCATCCTACCATCCCGATCGTCTTCTCCCCTCGTCCTTGATCGTTTCCCCACCATTTTCCCCTTTGTTTCTTGAGCTGCGACCATTTCTTGATCTTCTCTCATCGTTTCTTGAACCCTCCTCTCCATCATCTTTGTTCTTGGTCTCCATACACTATCCTCTACCGTTCTTGAATATCCATCACTCCTTTCTTGGTCATAATCGCCCCTCGCCCACCACTCCACTCATTCCGCATCTTCTTGATCGTTTTCCCTCCCATCCTTCTTCTCGCCGCTGTGTCCCCCCCCACCCCTCTTCTTGAACCCTCACCTTCTTGCTCGCCTTTCTTTCACCCCTCCGCCCAACCATTGCCTTGAACCCTCATCGCCCAGCCTTCCTTCGACTCCGTCCGACATCCTTGTCTCTGCCAGCCCGCGAATCCCACGCCAAACGCGCGGCGCGCCGCACCACCCCCCTTCCCCCGCAGTCGCATTCCGCCCCAAGTCGCTGCCCGCGACGCGCTAACGACCCACGCCGCGCCGCGATCCCGCATTCCCCCTGCAAGGCCGCGCTCGTGGCACCAGCGGCATCACCGCGAGGACACGATCGCGCCGCAGCCTCACGATTGCATCGCGGCGCGTCCCGCCCCGCAGGCCCGCAACCGCGCCACAGGACCACGCCCGCGTCGTGGCCCGCGACCGCGCCACGCTCTGTCCTTCTCGGGGTTGCGAATTCCCGTGTCCCCGACACCGGTGGTCCGTCGCCTTCGGCTGCCCTTGGACCGTCTCCTTGACTCCTTCTGCTGCGACGTGCACCAAGCTCGCACCGGACGCCGGCAGACCATATCTCGTCTCAGAGCCCTCCGCTACGCCGCAACTTGGGGACGCCATTGACTAAGTGCTTATCAGGTCAGCTCGTCTCCTCTCCGTCCTTAACAGGTATTATTACCTGTTCCAGTGCCGTCGTCCACTATCGCGTCCTCTCCCGCAATTCTTCAAGTGACATTGGAATAGGAATAGCCACTGTTGACGAGAGCAGGACTTTTCTTGAGGTAAACGGTTTGTCATTCGATTTTTAAATTCCGAACTTACCAGGGCCGTCAGACGCCCCTCTCGTCTAGACGTCTAGTAGATTCCGAGGGTCATTGGGAGTTTGATCCTTGGATCATTCTTCCCGGGTGATCGTCCCGATCTACGTCATTGTCTCTTGAACTCTTATATCACTCGTTTATCGTGCATTATTTTGGATATTACCTCATACACTGCATCATCACTTCCTGTGACCTGAAGCGCGCCGCTCGATCCTGGGCGACAGTGTTTCGCATCAAAATTATGAGATGGAATTCTTCAAAGGGTGCACTACTTCAAGCTCATTTGATGGAGGACCATCCAGTCGATCATGCCCCGACTTGTTGTCAGCTACGACGGAGAGCCTGAGATGAAATGAAGAATCTACAAAGCCACTATGAGGTTTGAGAAGCGGCATCGCCATTTCGCTTGAATCGTGTGTCTTCATGTAATTTTCATATTGTCGATGTTGGATTGTCGGGAAGCCCCTCCTGCATGAGTACTGGCTTCCTATGCATTTTTTTTATTATTTGAGCGCCATCTTTATGCGGGAGGAAATCCAGGTTGGACTTTCTTCTCCCCGTAAGGAGCCCTTTAAAGTGGAAGCCCATTCTGATTGCAATTTTCTGGTTTGTGAATGTCCATTCTGATTGCAATTTTCTGGTTTGTGAATGTCCATTCTGATTGTGGATTTGTCAACCCCGCAACTCGAATGATGAATATTGATTTGATTTCAAATATGCCCCATTCTGATTGTTGATACTCCACTTAGATTGCTCCCGGTGGTCGTCTTCCCTCTTCCCATCCATGAGGGATCTGCATTATTGCATCGTCAGAATTGATTATGAAAGTGGAAAAGAATTACACAATAGTATTGCAACCGCTGTGGTATTGTTGGCCGCTACCAATGAACTTTGCCAAATCACTGTGATTGCCACTAGTTGAGCATATTCCCTAAACCACGATAGTTGGGTAACGTCCACAATTGAATCTCTAAAATTTGCTAGGTTTGAAATCGACCCTAAACACCATAAACAACAGAAATTATCTGTTGCGGATACCTGGCCTGAGGAGCACCATTCATTTCGGGAGCCTCTCACCGAGTCCGTGAAAATGCGTGCCCACCAAACTCAATAATTGTAGGGGTATACTTTAAGCCGCATGAGCATTGGGGACCAGAAAACGATCGGATATCATTATCGATTGCAAGTCCCATGAGATGGGTGCTCAATGATATGTATTATGATTGGTGGGGGCATACTCCATGTTTTAGTATCTGTTTTCATAGTCTGATTCCCAGTAGAAGAATATTGGTTTCTCCTCTTCTGTACTCACTACGTTTCATGGCATGGGATATCTCTTGTCGTAATGATGTTATGTCTTGTGATAGTGTGTGATTGTGTGCGCAATCAATTCACATCCTCGTCCCATACAAAGCACAAATTTATTATTTATTTGCTCTAGATGAGGACGCATGTGGTATCAGATGCCACATAGTGCTCCGTATGTTAGTTGAGACCAAATCTAAAATCATCGCCAATTAAACCTTTTGTAGCGCAAGAGTGATGAACTCAAATATGGTCATCTTTCGTTATAGTTTTAGGATCCAAATCCCTTTAAGTTGGGTGGGTGGACTCTACTCCAGTGATGAGCTCAATTTTAGGGTGTTTTTTACTGGTTATTTATCAGTTGAATTCGAGTGAGGATTGAGCTTATGCAACGAAATTTATGACCTCACAGCCTTTGGCAAGCAAGGGTCGATCCACAGGAAGCAAAGAAAACAGCAGAAAATTCTTTTCTATTAAATCAGTCTATTCAATTCTCTAATTCCAAGTGTTAATCTCTGTAGAAATTTTCTTCAGAATAAGTTGCAGAGAATTCCATAAAAGTATGGATTCAGCTAATTCTTCAGTCAAATTATCTTCAGTTAAGTTTTACGGAGATATCTTGGCAAACTCAATTGAGCAGAACCGTCAGCAGAGAAATTTTCTTTGTTGACGGTTCGCTTATGCCCTGTGAGGCAATTGAGGAAACACCCTGCGGGTGTTTGTGCACGCGCAAACACCTGCGCGCGGGTGAGCGTGCTCGCGGCGCTGCTGCGTGAGCTAACCTGCCTGGCGCTGCTGCGCTGGCGCGAGCCTGCTCGCGGCGCTGCTGCGCGTGGCGAGCCTCGCGCGAGGCGAGCCTGTGCGTGGCGTTGCTGCGCGTGGTGAGACTGCGTGGCGCTGCGGCGCGGGCGAGCTTGCTCGCTGCTTGGATTGCTGGCAACCTAGGCTGAGGCCTGGGTTGCTAGCAGTTGGAAGTTCTGTAGGGAAGGAGTTCACGATCGGATGCGAGAACAATGAAATTTTTGCTAGACAGAATGGAAAACGATTCAATCAACTATGGGATTCGAAATCAAACGTAACCAAAGGAACAACAGAAATTGGAAATGCTGAAGACACAGCTTGTGATCTTCAGCCCAACCCTGACTGTCTTAGAAGGGAGAAGAAGATTGTACCAAAACCGAAACGCTCACGCCTCCTTGTGTCACTCCTTCCGGGCAAGGAGACGATCGTCGTGCTCCAGCTACTCTTCGGCTTGCTTCTCTCCCAACTCCAATGCTCATCAGCCTTGGAGGGTCTGTAGAAATCCTTTCTCTCCAAGCCCTAGCTTCCTTGAGAGAAATTCTGGACAACCTAAAATCAACTCTCAAGAGAGTATTTATAGGTTTCTCTTAAGTCATGCCCAGGGGCATTTTCGTAATTTCTGCTTCTTTGAATTTTTGCCCGCTCCTCTTGATCCTCGTCTCTTTCCTTGATCTTCTTAACCTGTCTCTGAATGTTTACTAACCATAAATTGTTAAATATATTCCACTTGATTCAAAGGATTAAGTGGGGTTAGTGATTTTATAAAATGATGCATATGCATGATATTAGCATGAATTAACATTATAATTTTGATGAATGAAAACTAAAAAGTTTAATTATTTGATGACATATTTGAGAGTCATCATCCAGCCTCTCTTATTAAAGAGGGGGAACTTAGTACTAATGTATGACAACAAGGGTGGGGTTGAGGAACCATGTAGTATGGTGGGGCTTTACTCTAGAACTGAGCGCAAATCTATTTTCGTCAAGCAATGAATGTATTATTTAGACCAAACTCAGTGGTTGGTGGGGGTATACTTTAAGACGCATGAGCATTGGGGACCACAATGCGATCGAATATCGCAATTGGTTGCAAGTCCCAGGAGATGGGTGCTCAAAGATGTATTATGATTGGTGGGGGATACTACAGGTCTTAGTATCTGTTTCGATATTACGATCCACACTAGGAGAATGTTGGTTTCTCCTCTTCTATACACACAAGAATTGTATGGATTGATAATTTTAGTGGGAGCCCTTATTGATGAATAGAACATCTGCTAAAGTTTCTAGGTCATTCATTGACCTAATTTCCTATAAACAGTTATCGTTGAGTATCCCAGTACATTGCATGTTTGATGCGACTCATTGAGAAGATGATAATTTTTTATATGCTCATGAACATTGTGAGAGTCTTTGATTGTAAAATATTAGCTTATGTCCTTAAAAAAAGTTGCCAATATCGGTGATGGGGTACGAGCAAAAAGTTAAAATGAAGAGTTCCATATGTCATGGTTCAATGTTAACGCATTGTCAACGAGTTTTTAGCTTTTGCGGTAGCATGAAGACAAAGAACCTTAGACCACGTAACGCTATATGATGCTTATTTGGATGTGCAATCCCAAGCGTCTATTAAGAGCTCACATGGTTGGAGGATCTTGTGTATATGAAGTTACGCTGGAGATGATTGAAATGACAAGAGAGTGATATCTACTCCGATAATCATTTTATGTTCGATTTATTGTTAATCTTGTCATTTAATTCCTTCATGACTCGTAGTTAACTTGCATAAAAACATCAAAGGTAAACCTTTACAAGGCAAAACTACGAGACACCTCATCTGCTATGCCCAATGGGAATGTGTTCCCTGTCCTTTATAAGGACAAAAAAGACAAAGCCTGCTAAGGTATCCCTATGCCACTAGGTTATTCGCGGCAACTAATATTTACACAAATGGTCTGAAAGGTCACTAGATAAGGAACTATGTGTAATAACCAATTAAGATGGCTCGAGGCAAATTGAAACACAAGGATGTTTTAATTTCTCAAAACATTTAAGAATGTTGAGGAAAATGAAACATGAATTCAAGGCTAGGAAGTATCATAATGATTACAATGATCATTATATGGATAGCGAACCCTGAATTTAGTTGGGAGATATGGTATCTTTTGACAATAATCATGTTCCTTGCATGAAGAAGAACATCACATCAGTTATGGACATATTTGGATATTCACTAACTATTGAGAGCAATAGTTTTTCCATTTACTACCAAAATAATTTGATTACTTTGTCATCAATAGAAAGGGAATAATTCTAGTAGCTGATTTTTACCATTATCTCAAAGTGATACTGCTCCTACCAAGAACATGAATTATGTGAATAAGCTTTATACTTATAAGCATAAATAGCATTGGCAAAAGGTAAAGAACTTAAGATGCATGTGATGCATAGTCAGGGTAATTTGATTTTGAATCGTATGCTTTATGCTAATTGTAACTTTTGGGTAATGTACCCATGCCTCTAAACTTCTGAAGTGGAGGACATGTCAGTGGTTTTTGGTAGTTTATACATGGGGATATATGTTTGTACATACTTGGAAGAGTGTGAAAGCTTTTTGATGTTAGCGAAGAGAATAATACTTGAGTATGGAGTTCACATAGTTCATGTATGAAATTTTAGTGAACACAACTTAGTCATCCACTCATTTATGAGATCAATTGTTCATCAAAAAGGTATAATCACGATTTGTTGAGCAAACTAGAATCCATTATGAGCATCTTAAGACTTCTAGTGAACCCATGTGTACATGTACTCATTGCATTTGCATGAATGCTCAACCTAATATTCATTTAATATGTTAATTATATTCCATAGGATTTTTGGAAAGAGAATTAAGACCTAGTTTATGAATGGGAAGTCTAGCCCATAAGACGAAGCCTGACTTAGATGAGATGGAGTTGAGGAATATGAGATATTGATTTTATGGATATCCAAATTGGAAACTTTGGACACTAATGTTACCATCCTAAGGAACACATTGTTTTGGTGGCTAAGGATTGTCTTTTTCGAAGACACATATCTTCTCTAAGAAGATAATGGAAGCAAAAATATTCAAGGAATTAACTCCAGATCCATAAATACCATGACACCGATGGATGCGGTGTTAGTCTAAACTTGTTCAGAAGTATTCCAAAGAAGTTCGTATGTTTGGTAGAAGGGACTAGATAAATCGATCATAATGTTGGACATTGTGATTTTGAGTTAAAGACAAAACACTCTCTCTAAGAGATGATGATCTCTAACATATCAATCGCCTATTCTATCTTTTGGAATGAGCGAGAACAAATGGAATTTTGAATTTTCTACACACATCTCAACCAAATTTTAATCTTGGTCAACACTCTAAAAAGTACAGTACCCACCATGAATTAATGAATCTTTTGATAAATATTATAATATAATGGAAAAATTGAAAATGTTCAAAGGAATAGCTCATGGAGTAAGGGTCACCACAAGCTAGCATGATACAGTCCACCAGAATGGTTCTCACCATAGAAGCACACTATCATTAGGGCATAAAGAAGTGGATGAAGGTGTATTTGATACAGCCTAAAATTATACATCCAAGTTTGCAAGCTGCCAGAATCCAATTATGGATTGAAGTAGGCATTCTGAAGATAGAATATGAGTTTTGATAGGGTGATCAAATCTCCTATCTTCATCGAGAATGAAGAGCGAGCCATGCAAGTATACATGACAACCAATGGGATCACAGATACAATCATAGTTATCATATTCTTTATGTAGAGCATATTCTACTAATTGCCAAAGGTGTAGGAATGTTATGCTCAGTAAAAGAATGACTATCAAATATCTTCTCTATGGAGTGATTTTGGATAAGTAACCTACGTAATGAGAATATCATTATCATAACCTAGGTCAATAAGGTTATCACTACTGTCCAAATCCATAAACATTGATATCATTACCAAAAGATGTTTTGGGATATAGAACTTTAAGAGAGGTTAATTGTGACATGATAATAAGATTAGTCATGAACATCATTCGATGTGCGAGACTTAAAGTGGCCCAAGGTCTAATTGTGATAAGCACAAAGCAATATGAGATATGTTCTCGATGTCTTGAGAAGACATGTTATTGGAGAAGATGGATTGAAACTGATGCAGGACAACGTAGGGGACGAGGCCCTGCCATCACCGAAAGATAGAGCTCGGTGTCGAGATGGTCGGTGCGTGACGTCTACTCGGGTAGTCCTCCTGTACGGGTCGTCTACGAGGATGATCAACAATCAAGTGCACCGGGTAGGGGTCTCGTACGTGCAGTCACCGACAAGCAATGGGAGTCGATGTCTAGGTATCGATGGGGTGGCCTAGAGGCAGGGGAGTAGACTTCCTGACCCTCGTCCGTCAGGGCGCGCCAACGGGCGTGCTTCAGTGTGCGCACCGGGAGTAGGGTGGCCAAGTAGCGTGGTCGTGCAGGGGCTCTAACTAGCGGCCAGTCAGCTCGCCAGTTGGCGCACAGCGGCGTGTTGATGCTGACCTGAAAGAGGGTGACTTTGAGAGACCGGATGCCTGATAGGGGCTGGCGTCAGCGACGGACGGGGTTTTGCTGGGCGACTGTGCGTGATTGCACCGTGCTTAATGAACGATCGCCGGCAGGGCGAGATGAGTCACAAGCGGTAGGGGTCGTTGTGGTGCAGCCCCACGGCAGTCTCGGAAGGGTCCGAGAGGGGACTGGAGCCCAGAGTGGCGCCAGAGTAGCGATGTCACCGTGAGCAGCCATGAAGGAAATAGCGCGGTGCGCACGTGGGAACAGCCGCGGTCGCTGGTGCGATCATGGGTCGGCTGCAGCGGCTTAAGGGGGCTTGGCTCAATGCCGGGCAGGCGGGTAAGGACTCAGGCAACGGCCTGGCGGTGGTGTCGTGGAGGTTGGCGACCAGGACAACGGCGGCTTCGGGGAGCCTCCTCCTCTTCCTCTGCTGCCTTCCCTCTTCTCTACCTTCTTCCTCCTCTTGTCCTCCTTCGTCTCCTTCCTCCCTCCTTCTTCCATGGGTCGTAACCCTACTTCTCAACGATGGAAAACATAACTTTCTCAAAATTCACGATAGTGTGTTTTAGGGTTCCCCCCCTGTTCCCTATATATAGGGGATGACATGGGTGACCCTTAAAACCAAAAAGGACATAAGGGACTAACATAAGGGGAAAACACAACGATACCTATGACGTAAGGAAATCAAAGCAAAGGGAAAAACTGGGACATGTTGATGAAAGAGGGGAGGGGGGAGATCCTTATAAGGATGAACCTCCCTCCATACACATGACCAGGACGAGTCGGAAAATGACGAACCACGAAGATCAAAACCAAAAACGACGGACAAAAGGAAAACATAAAGATGACGATAAGGCGTGCGTTAGCGCCCATGTTTGAATCCGGTCATGCGTACCATCGTCTTGGCTTGCCGGGTGATGACTCTCAATATGTCATCAAATATTAAGAGTTTCTTGAGCATAAAAGCATCAATTGCATCCACTTAATCCATATTGATTATCGTTCATATGCACTATTTTCCAACTTACTAACCCCACTTGATTATTTGAATCAAGTGGATTAGAACTCACGTGTTTGATTAATAAGTTCAGATATGGATTAAGCATTCAAAGGGAAATGAAGTTGATCAAGAGGAGCTGGCGAAAATCAAGAAGAAGAAAAGCCCTAATTTCTCCATTAAGCATGTCTAAGAGAAACCTATAAATAGCCTCTTAAGGGCTCATTGTAGGTTGTCCAGAATTTCTCTCTAAGGAGGCTAGGGCTTGGAGAAGAAGGATTTCTGCAGACCCTCCAAGAGCTGCTGAGCATTGGAGCTAAGAGAGAGACAAACTGAGGCATAGCCAGGCCAAGAAGATCATCTCCTTGCCGGAAGGGCCTGACACAAGGAGGTGTGATTGTTCTGGTTTTAGTGTTTTTTTCCTCTTCTCCCTACTAAGACAATCAGGGGTTGGGCTGGAGCTCATAATCTGTGTTTTCAGCATTCTCCAACGACTGTTGTTCATCTATCTACTCTTGATTTTGAGTTTTACAGTAGATTGAATCGTTCTTCCTTTTGCCTTCCAACAAAAAACCTGTTGTTCTTCATTGTCCAGGAGAAGTCACCTCTGGTAGCAGCTTCCAGGCAGCCAGCAACCATGGCAACCGCCTAGGTTGCCAACAGCCCCAGTCCCAACTACCTAAGGGGTGGGCGGCCTAGGCTGCTAGCAGCCAAGACAGCCAGCGACCAAGGCTACAGCCTCGATCACCAGCAGTCTAGGCAGCCAGCAGCCCAAGCTGCAGGCAGCCAAGGCCGCCAGCAGCTGACGCTGCCAGCAACCCAAGCCGCCGGCAACCAAAGCTGCCAGCAGCATGAGTTGCTGACAGCTTAGGTCGCCAGCAGCTCGCGCCGCGGGCAACCAAGGCCGCCAGCAGCGTGAGCTGTAGGCAGCCACGGCCGCCAGCTTCTCAGCCGCCAACAGCGCACACTGTTGGCAGCTAAGGCCGCCAACAGCTCACGCTGCTAGCAGCCCACGCCCCTAGCAGCTAGGGCCACCGGCCGCCCAGGCTGCCAAGGTGACTGATTGGCACCCCTGCGCGCAAGCAGCGGTCTGCGCGTAGGGTGTTTGCTCAATTGCCCCATAGAGCATAAGTAAACCGTCAGCAAAGAAATTCTCTACTAACGGTTCTACTTAGTTGAGTTTTACCAAGATAGCTCTGTAGAACCTAACTGAAGATAATCTAACTGAAGATTTGACTGAACCAATACTTTTAAAGAAATCTATGTAGCTTTTACTGAAGAATGTTTAACAGAGTTTGATATTTGGAAATAGAAAACTGAACATACAGATTGAACTGAAAAGAACTACTACCATTTTACCTGCTCCCTATGGATCGACACTCCAATTGCCCTAAGGTTTTGAGGTTCTAATTTTTGTTGCATAAGCTCTATCCTCACACAATTTAACTGATAAATAACCAGTAAAAACACCCCAAAACTGAGCTTATCACCGGGTGGGTTGAACACGTGCTGCTGGTGCTGTCGAGGATGATGGTGACGTCTCCGAAGACGTTTCTGGGGCTGCTGCTGGTGCTGCGCGATCAGAAACCCAATGACAACATCGAATTGAGTTTTCATTAATATTCAAATGACAGAAAGTCTACGTTTAAAGTTGTGCTTATACTATAGGCAAGTATAACCTACTAGAATGTTTCCAAGTAGCTCAAATTAAAACTTGACGACGAGATTGGAGTACATCACTGCAGTAGAAATCCCCAAAGAGGAAAGAGTGACTGAAATATTCACCACAAAAACCGATTTATATTTGATCATGAACCCTATTCCATTGTTGTGTGACACCAATGGTGCTATTGCACAAGTGAAGTAGTTTAGGTCTCATATGAAGTTGGATTATGGAAGTGTTACATTCACTTACATGATAACAGATCGACAACCGACCCCTTTAGCTTAATGTATTTTGATTATCACTCGTAAACAAAGGGTTTGTTCGCTAAGAGTGATTAGCTTTTGTGCAAGTTTTAGATTGATGGAAAAATATGTGTGGCTGGCAAGCCAATCACACAGTTTACATCTCGTTCCGTATACTTTATAATGTACACGTGATGCTTATAATGCAGTCAATGAATACATGATTAGACGTAGTAAATTATGATGAGATCGTAATACGCAGATCACTAGTTCACTGTGACATAGTTAAGTAAAAGTTAAATGAAGAGTTCACTAAGACATTGTTCGTGATGATGTACCATCAATGAACCGTTAGATATTGAGGAAGCATGGGGAAATAGAACCTAAGACCATTTAACACTACATGATAGTAGTTTGAAGAGTAGAATTGGACTTATGGATGTGGAATCCCAAGAATCTTTTTAAGGCTCACATGGTCGAGGAACCTTTTACGTATGAGGATGTGCGGAAGATAATTAAAGTGATAATAAAGTTATATATACTCGGAGAAGGGTTCTTTCTAATATTTATTTTTGATATCCTCATTCAATTCCTTTATGACTCGTACTTTAGGTTCTTAAAATGTAAAAGGTAACATTCTGAGACACCTCATTTGGTATGACCAATAGGAAGGTGTTCCATGTCCTCGAGATGGACAAACCAAACAAAGCATGTTAAGGTATCCATATCCTACTAGGATATAAGCAGAAACTAATATTTACACAATGGTTTGAAAGGTCACAAGAAGAGGAACTATGTATAATAGCTTGTTAAGATAGCTCAGAGCAAATTTAAACATAGGGGTGTTTTAATTGCTTAAAACGTGGAAGAAAGTTGAGAAAAAGGATGATGTGATACGACGACGGCCGGGATCGATCGGCGCGTTTCACGTCACAGGGTTATGATGCGAATGTATGGGATGTAAGCCGAATGATGAAAAAATACGAATGAGCAGATAAGGACTTGACGGATAGCGACGTCGGCCGTACCGATCAATGAGAGACGAGTGAACCTAAGATCAAACTCCCAATGACCCGCTGGACCTACTAGACGTCTACTAAGTGAGGGGCATCTAACAGCCCTGGAGCGTTCGGCGTCCAAGTCGGATGACAGTCCGTCTACCACAAGAATCCCTATGCTCGACAAGGTGGCTAGTCCTATCCGATGATGTTCGAGAATATCACGGTAGCGGACGCGATAGGGGAAGACGAGACTGTCGAAGATAATAATACTGGAGTTTATAGAGGGGAGACGAGACTGACCTTTGTATCGCTTAGTCCAAGGCGTCCAAGTCGTCGAGCGGATGCTTAGTGTCGGGTCGTGCGGACGAGTGTCGTTGGCGAGGACAAAACCGGGTGCGGACGGTGCGGTCGTAACTACCAGCAGAGAGCTGAGTCCACGGGTGGCGTGCAACAAAAGTCAGAGCAGAGGGCGCACAAGGCGCACGCTTGGCTGGCGCACGGCGTAGTCGTGTGGGCGGGCAAGGCAGCGAACCAAGTATCGTGGGAATAGTCGTGGGCGTGGGGCAGAAAACCAAGTAATCGGTTATGGCGTAGGGGGTGGGAATCAAGAAATCAAGAAAGATGAGGGCGAAGGGGAGAACGAAGGGGAATCAAGGAGATATGGTGAGATCAAGAAATCAAGAAATCATGAAATCAAGAATTCAAGAAATCAAGAAATCAAGAAATCAAGAAATCAAGAAATCAAGAAATCAAGAAATCAAGGGGAAAGAAAGTGGGCGATCAAGAAAGACAAGAGGATGCGGTTGGGGATCAAGAAACGATGGGGAAAGGAGGGTGGGCGATCAAGAAAGGCAAGACGAGGCGGTTGGGAATCAAGAAACGATGGGGAAAGGGGGGTGGGCGATCAAGAAATGGTGGAAGGGTGGAAAAAGGTACCAAGAAATGGCTTTCTTGAACTGTAACAACCAAGAACCCTCCAAGAAAGAGGAGTTCTTGACGGTTCTTGGTGTGCTCCTCGGAGCAGATTTCCCGGTTGATGGCGTGTCGGCGACGCTTCTTGAATCTCCCAAGACCCCCGGAGTAATCTCGACGAAGGCCTCTTTCGATTCTTGATGGCGGCGGCTTCTTGAAACTCTTTCCTCGCACCGGAGTGATCTCGACGGCGCGCTTTAACACATCTCCCTCGGAGTGATCTCGACGGGGAGACGTGGGCTCTACCCACGGAGTGATCTCAACGTGGGGTGGGGCTAGCCAAACCCCTTACACTACTCTCTCGATAGGGAGACGAATTGTGAATAAACTTTTCAACAATGACTCCAAGGTGTTCCTTGGGCATGCCATCCCCTTATATAGTGAGGATGGGTGCCAAGTGAACGTGGGAGAGGACGAACCGTCGCGAGACGTGGTTTGGCCTCCCTTAAAAATTCAAAATACAAACATAAAAAGTAAAAATGACGAGGACGGGGCCCAACAACATTGGCCCAGTCCACGAATCCAAAAATACAAACACACATGAAAATGAGCATAAGTAAAAAGATAAAAGTTCTTACGCGGGGTACTTAAACCCTGGGCGGCGAGCGTCGGCGCGAGCTGCTCGGCGTGGCTGACGACATCCCGTCACGTCATCCTCGAGATGGTTCTTCGTCATCGTGGCGTCGTCCTCGAGATGGTCCTCCATCAAAGGATACATAAGGTTGAGGCTAGGAAGTATCGTAAAGGTTATGATGATCATTATATGGATAGTGAACATCAAATTCATTTGGGAGATAGTGTATCTTTAGACGATAACCATGTTCCTCGCATGAAGAAGAACATTACATCTGTTATGAACATATTCGGATATTTCCTACTACTTAGAGTGATAATTTTTCTATTTTATGAGAAATAAGATGATTGCTTTGCCGTCGATAGAAAGGGCATAATTCTAGTTGATGATCGGTACCATTATCTCAAAGTGATATGGCTCCTAACAAGAGCAAGAATTATGTGAATAAAGCTCACATTTATGAGCATACCTAGCATTGGAAAAAGGTATAGAACTTACGATGTCTTGGATGCATAGTTAGCGATTTTGATTTTAAATCACATGCTAGATGCTAATCATATGCTTTGGGTAAAGTGACCGTGCCTTGAAACTTTTTAAGTGCAGAACATGCAAATGCTTTTGATGTCAAACGAGAGCGTGCCGGGATCGATCGGCTCGTATTACGTCACAAGGAGGATGAGGATGTGTATGTGATTGTTATGAAATAAATGATATCGCATAGGAAAACCCTATTAATGAGCAATAAATGGACAACCATGAGTAGGGAGGGAAGTCAATCGTCAATCAATGGACGAGATATTGATCCAATTAAACTCCCAATGACCCTTAGGACCAACTAAGATGTCTGAGTGACAGACGTGTTATGGCCCAAGGGTGTTCGACGTCTAGAATCAACGATTAATCCTTTACTGCAAGAAAGTCCTAACTCTTGACGTAGTGGCTATCTTATGGATGATGATCGTGAAAATCGGGCGGAGGAAGTGATAGGGGAAGATGGCACTGTAGTAACTAATGATACTGGAAAGGATGGAGGGGAGACGAGTCGGTACCTAAGTGTCGCGAATGTCCACGATGTCGTAGTTGTTTGGGATGGCAAGAGACGAGGACGAGTCAGTCAGCGGGACCGTGGGCAGGAGACGGCCAGGCAGGCGCGTGCGGGCGTATGGAGCCGAGCGCGCGGCGGCGTGTCTATACGCGGCCGGCGCCACGCCGAAGGCGGGCGGCCTACTAGGACATGCACGGGCGAGCAGGGCCCAATGTGTGGGTGGCAGGTCTGTGCGCATTCCGTGCAGGGCAGATGGCGGGCTGCCTGGCGGGGCACGCATGGACGAGTGGGCCGAGTGCATGGGGGTGGGTCGGCGCGCGGTCCGTGCGAGGTGGAGGGAGGGCCGGCCTGGTGGCACACGAGGCGAGTGGACGGTGCACGGACGGATTGCCTGCGCACGGCCGAGTAGGGCGGATGTGATGCGTTGGCTTCCAATAACGTGGGTTCATGAGAAGCTAACCACCTCGAAACCAGAGAATGGATGATCATGATCCGGAGGGCTCTTGTGGAGATCGGTCGATGGCGACTCCTTTAGCGATGACAAATCTTGAAACCTTCAACACCTTCGGAGTGATCTCGATCGAGGAGTTTTCCGATTTTCAAGAATTGACACGTTCTTGAATCTTTAGGCATTCTGGAGTAATCTCGACAGAACATTTGGACATGTCGCCACGGAGTGATCTCGACATGACGGTGCGGGCTCTAACCACAGAGTGGTCTCGATGTGGGCAAGGATAGCCAATCCCCTCTACAATCTAGCTACGATATGGTGAAGACAAGAGTTGGAACTTTTCTTCAACAAATGACTCATTCTTCACTTGGGCATGCTATCCCCTTATATAATGAGGATAGGTGCCAAGTGGATGAACCGTCGCGAGATGTTGTTCGGCCTCTCCTTAACGGTTACCTTTTGAAAATAAAAAAAAGATAAGGTGGGCGGGCCTAAAACATCCGCCCAATCCGTAAAAATCGACGAATGAAAATGAAACAAAGACAAAACAAATAGAAGAAAGATAAGTGCTTACGCGGAGTACTTAAACCCCGGACAGCAAGCATCCGCGCGAGCAGCTCGGCGTGGCTGGAGACGTCCAGTCTTAGCGGCAGCTGGATGGTCCCCCATCAGCTTTGTTGTAGTTTATTCATGTGGATGTATTTTTCTGCATACTCGAAGGAGTATGAAATATTTTCAATGCAAACGAAGATAATCATACTTATGGAGCTCACATAGTTTATGCATAAAAATGTTAATTATGTCAACGTAGTCATTCAATTACAAAATGAATGGTTCATCAAATAGATAGATTCACATTGTTTTGGACATAGTGTTGCTTTTTGGTGTGTTGGTTCGTCCATGGAAAACATATTGCATTTATGCGAAAAAGTGTCAATCGATTCACAAGCAATAATTAAAATGAATATTGAATGTATATTTTTTGAGAACTTATTTTACCCTTGACACGCTCACTTTGAGAACACTCCAAAGCCATTCACACTTCCAGCATCTAGAAGTATCGACACGATCCCTTAACGCTCAGACATCCACCTCTTCTTCTTCAACTTTCATTTGAGACTCTCTTCTTGGTTGACTAGTGGTGTAGTGAATTAACAAACGGATTGGAGCTCAAATCAGGCTTGCATGGGTGTTTAAAATGAGACTTCTTTTCCATTTTAAATTTCATTTAAGGTTTTCTGAAAAAGCTTTAGGAGTAAAATATATCCACAAATGCCCTTATGACGTCGTGCGTGTGACCCTCTATGCCCATGCATCATTCTAATTGATAACTTTAGGTGCCCAATGCTTTTGACTGACCAAGCTTATTAATTAACTATATAAACGTATAGATTAATTAAATAATGATCGATCTAACGCAATCAATAGGTTAAGTTTCCTATACGTGGGGCGCCAAACTACACCAGCTCTAGAACATATCGAATATTGTATAACTCTCTCATGGAACCTTTGCATAATTGTTTACCATCTATATATCATCCATCCCCATGAGACCCTCAAACGACTTGGGATCATTTTAGAATTCCTTCTCTAATATCCTCACTACCCTGACCAAGGATTGTTTTGCATCATATTCCGTTAGTCAATCTCCTCTTATACCAAGGGCAGATGATCCCATCTTGACCACTCAATCATCTCCACAAGCTTCTTATTACATCCGACATATTATTTATTTGAATCCCATGATTAAGGGCTCATAAGTCATAGTCAAAGCGTAGTCGTCGACTTACAAGATGTCCATGGTGTCTCAGGTCAGTGGATCACTTAAAAAATCATGGCTTGAACCAGCCTCATTGATGTTTAGGTATAACACCATTCTAGGATTTGTACAGATATATTCAGTGAACTATTTCTCCAACGAGCACCTCCTATCTATCCTCAGTGTAACCGCACTAAGCACAACTATACTTATTGTATAAGTAAGATCATCTAGAGCTATTTTATCTCAACTGGAGATGAGAAAGAGAAGATGGGGGTTGGAGAAGAATGGAAAAGAAGAGGACTAGACAATAAGATCTAAGGGAGAAGGAAGGGAAGAAAGATGAAGCATGAAAAAGAGAGAAGAGAGAGAAGAGAAGAATGCGGAAGAAAGAAAGGTGGGTTTTCCATTATATCCAAAAAGTTTCCTTGCGTACAATAAGAAAGGCCTTCCAATTAATGGGACCCACATATTAAGAGTTTACAACAAAAGTTGAGGTAGAAACAACGGAGAGAAGTGAGACAAAAAAGAGTGAAGGAGAAATCAAAAAATACAATATAAACTTTGAATGGATCTAAAATTTATTTGTTACAACATGTTATTTCATTTATTTGTAGATTGGATATGAATAAAAGTTATTATTAGTCATTCTATTTCATTTGTGGTTTTGGTCAGTCATGCTGAAGTTCAGCAATATATGACTAATCTGAAATCTTGCAGAGAGGGGCATCTTGATTCATTTTTCCTGGCTCAATATTCATCATAACAATGATGGGAACAGCAGTCATCATTGACAGGACCAATGAAAGTCATGCACTCAGACGATTGTAATATACATGGACCTCACTTTGAAGAAAAATAGATAGTTATCGTTGGGACAGTCTAGATTGTTCTATCTGTTTGCCCCTCTCTAGATGCGCTCTACCACTTAACACGCTTTCTGGTTGTCGCTCTCTCTAGCTCTTTCTCTCTCTCTCTCTCTAAAGATATACATATATGTATATTTATCCTTCCTTTCTCACTCTGGTCATATTTACTCACATGATTACTCACAGGAAAATTATACCATTTAAAGTGTTCCCGGTGAAAGAAAAAAGGCCAAGAGGGAAGCGTCATCTAATCCCACCGTCTAATTTTAAAAGGTATTGATGTAGGACAATGTCGACAGACGTCCAACGGCAGGATCCATCTGTCCTTCTCAGGTCCGATCATCTCGGACTGCACGTCCTGCTCTAGGTGGGGTGTCTCGGAAAGGTCCTGCTCGGGGTCCTCAATTTGATGTGACCAAGGTGTGTTGCTATCTCCACAAGAACAGCGTTCGAACGATAGTCATCGAGGCATTGGTGGGCCCGATGTCTGGTGTGCAGGGCTAGTCAGCTGGCCAGATGATGAAGATGGTGGCAAACTGGGCAGTGGCATACGACGGCTAAGAGTGGCGTCGTGGAGTGACCATGAGCAACGGCGTGCAGCAGCCCCAGGGTGCCGAGGAGGGCGGCAACGGGTGGGGTGGCAGCAAAGGCTGAGGGCATCAGCAGCAACAGTTCAGTCGTCCGGGCCTGCAAACGAGGGCGGCGGCATGAGGCAGTCGGAGGCGACGGTAGAAGGTTGTCAGAGCTGGTGGCGAAAGGCGGCTAGAGCAGCAATGGAAGGCGGGCGGAGGCAACAATAAGCGGCAGCGTGCAGCGGCGGCGGCAAACGTATGCAGCGACAAATGTCAGCACCGGCGGCAACGATTGTAATGAGCGGCGGCATCAACAAGCGTCAGCGGCGATAGGCGGCGGCAAGCAACGAGCCGTGGCCGTGGCGGCGGCGACAGTAGCGCCTGATTATGCCTTCGATTAGGCTGTGGCTGGGCTGTGGTCTGAACCGCAGGGCTGGGCTGTGGTCTGAACCGCAGGGCTGGGCTGCGGTGCTGGGCCGCGGTGATGGAGTACCATCCTAGAGATGGCACAACGGAACGTTATCAGCCATGCCAAGCAGCTCGCGTCGATGCTCACCACCCGGGGATCAAGTACCCCGTGTAAGCATCTCTATCTTCCCTTGGGTTTGTTTATGTTTTACTTGTGTCTTTGGATTTCATGGACTGGGCCAATATTGGGCCTCGCCTTTATCTTTACTTTTGAAATTTCAGTTTCAAATTGTAAGGAGAGGCCGAACCACACCTCGCAATGGTTCGTCCTCTCTATATAAGGGGATAGCATGCCCAAGGAACATTTGAGTCATTTGTTGAAACAAAGTTTATCAACTCTTGCCTCCACCCTATCGTAGCTAGATCTTAGAGAGTGGCTATCCTCGCCCACGTTGAGATCACTCCATGAAGTAGAGCCCGCGTCCCCCACGTCGAGACCACTCCGTGGGCACGCATTCACGTCTTCCTCTAGATTACTCCGAAGAAGCTAAAGATTCAAGGAGTTGTCCACGCCAGGGGCTACCGGATCCTTCGTTGAGATCACTCCAGAGGAGCCAGCAGTTCACGAAACAACGTCGCCTCGCCCCGCCCCAAGGGTACACTGAATTCCACCAACGGAATTCCCAAGAACTTCCAAGAAACCCCATTTCTTGGACATTTCTTGATCGGTTCCCATTCAAGAAGGCCTATCTTGGGTTCAAGATTTGCCCGTTGTCACCCGCCCTGTCTCCATCGCTGACCACCGCCGCCGGCTCCCGCACCACCAGCCTCCTCGCATCAGCACGCACGCTCCCTGCCGAACCCGCGCGCATCCCCACTTGCAGGTCACCCGCTCGCGCACCAGCCCGCCCAGGGGCGTCCGCCCATTGCCGCTCTTCCGCGCGCCGCACCTCGGCCCGTCCACGCTCCTGTCAGCTACCACCGATGCGCGCCCGCGCGTTCTTGCGCGCTACACGCACGGCGAGCCGCCAGCCCTGCGACAGCCGTAGACGCCAGCTGTGCCCAGCCTGTTTCTGCACGACCAGCGCCGGCCGCAGCCCTATGCGTTTCCGCGCCTGTGCCTCGCGCGCTCGCGCTTCTGCGCCGCGCTCGCGCTTGCGCGTTCACCCAACTTGTCCGCCTTCGTCCGCAGCCACTCCCACATCCGCGTTCACATCGGCCACTCAGTCGAGCTGACCTTCACATCGCGTCCGCCGACCAAGCCATCCACTCGTCGTGATTGATCTACATCAGTGACTAAACGAGACAACGTCGTGGACTAACGACACCCAAGGTACCTGATCGTCTTCCGTCCGTCATTTCCAGTATTATTATCTCTTCCTGTGTCGTCTTCCGCTATCTCGCCCGCTGCCATCTTTCAATATAATCCACGGATAGGTTAGCCACCTTCGTCGAGAGATAGGACCTTCTTGTGGTTGATATGATAATCATTGGCTTAGGCACCGAACACTCTAGGGTCGTCAAAAGCCCCTCACCACCTAGTCATCTAGTCGGTCAGGAGGGTCATTGGGAGTTTGATCTTGGATCAATATCTTCCCCTTGATCCACCACGTCTTCGTCTCCATCCGTGACGACCGAGTCCTTGCTCGTTCGACGTTTTCTTCTTCATCATATATTCCTATCATTCACGAATTCACCCATTGTTTCTTGCGGTGTAATACGAGCCGACCGATCCTGGCAGGTCGTATTACATCACTTGGTCCATGGACCATGGCCCATCGTATTGGGCCGCAAAAGGCCATATGGGCCGGTGGCGTCCCAATAAGGGTTGCCCATTAAGGGGCTAGGGCTGACGTGGCATGCCTCGCGTGCATGTCGGGACATCTAACTAAGGCGGCACCTCGGAACACAGATTAGGGGGCGGCTAGGGCCATCGGCACCTTGGGGTGCGGGTCCAGGCTAGTTGGGCCCGGTTACCTTGGTAGACCTGGCCGGCTAGCACCGGCCCAATGGGCGGGTCGGCTCACTAGACTAGATGAGTGGCCCGCCCAGGTCTGCCTGGACTGGGTGGGTCAGATCAGACAGGCAGGCTCGGCCTGGTGCGGCTGAGCTGCGATCGAGCGCGACTCGGCGCTGGTTGAGTCACAGGTGTCGTGCGACTCACGCGTAGGGCATGGCGATTCATGGCATGCGGTAGTGCAGGACGGGCACGTGTAGGCGGCGGCATCCGTGCGCACATATGGTGTGGTTCATGGAACGCGGTAGTGCGGGACGGGCACATGCAAGCGGCAACGGCTTATGGGCGCGTGGGCGGCACGATTCTGGGCGCACGGAGGGCATGGCTCTAGGTGCCTGGCAGGATGGCGCCGGGTGCGGTGGTGGTCACGTGGGGCAGTGGGGGTTGTGCGGTGCGGCGGCAGCGGGTGCGTGTGCTCAGCCAGAAGGGGCCGGCAGTGGCGGCGCCGCCCCCTTCTTCTAGGTTTCTCTCAAACCTCTCGTTTTCAAAGTTTTCTATCTTAAAAAAAGATGGGTCTGTTTGGTCTATAACATGCGGGTCCTTTATATAGATCCCATGAGAAAAAAGCAAGGAAAACATTAACTAAAAAGATGAAAATTTTATCCTAAACCTAAGGAAAAAACCGTAGATAGTTTCGGGCTTCTCTATCAGGTAATTCCCTTTTCAAAAAAAATCAGAAATATATATACTGTAATAAATACCACTAGATCAGTCTGCATTCAAAGATTTCAAACCTATTTATAATCTAGCTTAGAGAAAGGCCATAGTTTGAAAAACATACAAGAATATTCAAACCCTAAGTTAAGATCTTTCAAATTTTGGTTAGAAATTTCTCAAATTTATTGTCAAATTTTAGGTCACGTGACAAAAGCCAGTACAATTTCTGACATCATTTATATACAACATACGTGAATGCATTATATTTTTCTGTGCAAGGGAGGTCGGAATATCGCATGATATAGATGGAATGCATAATAAAAATTGATGGCGAAACCCTCAAGTTATCTAGGTTTTTTTCTAAGTTTAGGTTATATCCGTGTTATAGTTTATGGTTTCCCTATGTTACTCATGGGGCCTATATATAGGACCCCTAGGGTAAGAAGATGAAGAAGTCTCATTTGAATTTTTCGAAAAAAGAAGTGTCCTCCTGTTCTCTTGTGAGAGCAAGAAAGAAGAAAGAAGAAAGAGGGTGAGAAAGAGTAGGGCAAACGGAACGGGGCCGACTTGGGCCACCCGTCCCGTTCCCCCCACCCCCTGTTTCATTGGCCTAGCCCCACTGAACCGTAGCCGCATCCATCGCTGTCCCAGGTTGTAGGGCCGACCGCCGCACGGGGTCGCCCAAGGGTTGATGCTAACCGCGTGGGAGCCGCCCATCGCACGGGACAACTGTCCGCCGCGCAGGGCAGCCGCCCATCGTGCGGGGCCACCGCATGCGGCCCATGCATGGGGCCGCTGCCCTCGTGCGAGGCCGCTGTCACCGCACGGGGCAGCCGCCCCCCACACGGGGCAGCTGCATGCCACACGGGGCCACCGCCAGGCACAAGACCGCGGCCCACGCACAGGGCTGCCGCCCTTGCTCGGGGCCGCCGTCCTCGCACGGGGCCACCGCCCTCGCACAGAGCCGCCGCCCTCGCACAAGGCCCCCGCCCTCGCACGGAGTTGCCGCCCTCGCACAAGGTCGCCGCCGTCCTTCGTCGAGGCACCCTATTGTCATTGGCCCTCGCTGCTACTGTCTTTGGATGCCACACCTTATCGCCCTCTACCGCTGCCCGCCGCTGCACTAGAGTGCCGCAGGACGGTGCCTTTGGTCGCCGACACCGCCGCCGTCTCCGGCTGCCGCCTGTCGACGTCCATGGTCCAGCGCACGTAGCCACCCCTGGCCATTGCATGCCGCCACCCTGGCTGCCGCTGTTGCCGCTTCGACTGCCGTAAACCGTCGCATTATTTGCTGCCGTCTTCGTCATCCGGCCGGCTGAACAACCCTGCCCACTAGTCGTCGGGCCTACCAATGCCTCGACGACTATCCGTGGAGCCCTAACCAAGTGGAGATAGCGACATCCTCGGCTTCTACGAATTGAGGCCCCTGGTGGAGTATTTTTCCGGGACATCCCACCTAGAGCGGGACGTGCTGTCCAAGATGATCGTCCCCGAGCAAGACGAACGGAATGACACTTCTACTGTAGGACGTTGACGGCGTCCGTTCTGCATCAATCTGGTATCAAAGCCAATTGTGGGCGCTCACTCGACGCACGAATTGGATGACAAAGCTCGTCACCATTTGAGTCCGCTCCCGATGGAGAGTAGCCACTTGCCATGGTCGTTGCTGCTGACAACGCCCGCGGGCCTGCTACCATGGAATGTAACCCGCCGCACTGTTGAGGCCACCACAAGAGATGCCGCCGCCCCACCCTGATCCCACTGTTGTCGTGCTGCCAACCGCAGCCGCAGAAAGCTACAAAGGCAGACACTACCGCAAGAGGCCATCACTCCACCTAGACCTCTTCGAGTCCGCCAAAGGTATTCATTCTCGAAGAGGGGGTGATGCGATGGCGAAGCCCTCAAGTTATCCTGGTTTTTTTTCTATGTTTAGGTTAAATTTTTCATGTTTTAGTTTAGGGTTTCCCTTTTTTTCTATATATAGGACCCCTAGGTAAGAAGAAGAAGAAGTCTCATTTGAATTTTTGGAAAAACGAAGTCCTGTCCTGTTCTCTTGTAAGAGGAAGAAAGAAGAAAGAGGGTAAGAAAGAGTAAAGTAGAATGGAACGGGGCCGGCTTGGCCGGCCCGTCCCGTTCTGCCCCCCCCCCCATCCTGTTCCGTTGGCCTAACCTGACGGAACACTAGGCAACCCGCGGTGCATCCGTCGGGTTCCTAGGTCACACGGCCGCCCACGGGCCGCCACCCGCCGCGTGGTAGCGCGGCCCCGCATGATGAGCGACTGCCCTGCATGGCCGCCGCATGGAGCCGCCGCCCACGTACGCCGCTGATGACACTAAAATATGTCATCAAATAATCAAGTTCTCAAGTTTAAATTCATTACAATTATCTTGTGAATTCATGCTAAGTTCATGCATATGTATTGTTTTATGAAATCACTAACCCCACTTGATTCTTTGAATCAAGTGGAATATATTTAACGTTTTATGGCTAGTGAACATTCAGAAACAGGTTAAGAAGATCAAGGAAGAGAGGAGGATCAACAGAAGTGGGCAAAAATTTGAAGTGGCAAAAATTACGAAAATGCCCCTGGGCATGACTTAAGAGAAAACCTATAAATACTCTCTTGAGAGAGGAGTTTGGGTGTTCAGAATTTTCTCTAAGGAAACTAGGGCTTGGAGAAGAGGATTTCTGCACCCTCCAGGAGCTGATGAGCTTTTGGAGTTGGAGAGGAAGAACAGACTGAAGATAGCTTGGATTGAAGAACCACGCCTTGCCGCAAGGACGTGACACCCGGCGTGGGAAATCTCAAGCTTCAGCCCTGTAATCCCTCTCTTCTCAGACAATTTTGGTTGGGTTGGAAGAATCACAAGATCTTCCAATGTTTTCCAACTGAGGAATGTTTCATTTTAGATTTGATTTCAGTTGAATTTTGTTTCTTTCTTGTTCTGATCATCCTCCCCAAACTTCCCCAAAAAAAAATCCCTTTGACGCAGCAGCACCGCATGTAACAACGCCGCCACGCATAGCAGCGCCAGCGCTGGCGTCGCAGCACGCGCGCGCGACAGCGCCGCTGCTGCATAAACACCTTGCGCGCAGGTACCCTGCACGCAAGGTGTTTGATCCTGCCCCAAGGGCAAGGGTACTGTCTACAGAGAACTCCTCTGAGACAGCCTCTATTAAGTTAAATCTTTAACTTAATCAGAGCAATAGCAGTTAAATCTTTCGACTAAACTGGGAATTAAAGAGGAATTCTGTGATTTTCCTGAGGATCATTTAACAGAGTTTAATATTTATTTTAAATTGATAAGTGACATATCTATTGAATAAAGAAGGAAATTTCTACTGTTTTCTCCTGCTCCCTGTGGATCGACCCTCACTCGCCTTACGCCGTGAGGTTTATAAATTTGTTGCATAAGCTCTGAACCTCACACGTCTGAACTGCTAAATAACCAGTAAAAAACACCCTAAAATTGAGTTTATCAACTGGCCCCGTTGCCGGGGAGCACGGTATTACAGTAGAAAATTTTATTTTCTCTGAATCTATAGTTATCTCTCTAAACCTACAGTCATTTTGGTGAATCTACAGTCATTTTTGTGAATCTACTGTCATTTCTCTAAATCTACAGTCATTTTTGTTGATTTTTCTAGAGCTGCAGGACTTGACAATCCTCAGCTCATTGTTATTCTAACCGTTTGCTGTAGATTTATGGTAGTAACACGCTCAGGAGCTGGTGAAAAGTCTGCAGAGAAAGACATTAGAGACGCCACTCCGGATTCTATAGTGACAGAACCAGAAATTCAGGAGAGAAATATGGCTGAAGAGATGCACCAGCAGAATGAGAGGAGGAGGACTATGCTGGATAGGTCCACACCGTCGGGAAGTTTGCGTCAAACCGATGTAAATCTGAACATCAGTGACGGTATTTCCTTTCGATATGACAATGCATTAATTCATTCTTTACCTGAATTTAATGGACTGCCTGATCAAAACCCATTAGAATTCCTTGATGATTTCCACATTAGGTGTTCATCTCAAAACGTTCCAGGGATATCTACAGAAATTTTAAAAATGAAATATTTTCCTCTAACCTTAAAAGATAAAGCATTTTCCTGGTACCGCAATTTAGGAATCACTTTTAATTCATGGGAAGAGATGCAGGGAAAATTTCTGCAGAAATTTTACCCTCTCTCCAAAACTAACTTTTATAGAAGGGAAATTCACAACTTCCATCCTCATGATGGTGAGGCGTTTAGTGAATCATGGGAGAGGTTCAATGATCTGTTGAGGAAGTGCCCTCACCATGGAATTGAACAATGTCAACTAGCTCAGATATTTTATGAGTCTCTCTCTGATTTTATGAAAAACAAGGTAAACCTCGCCACGGGTGGAACGTTTTATACTGCATACGAGGATGAAGTTTTTGATATTTTGGAGAGAGTTGCAGAAACTGATTTGCAGGAGATTGGAGCCAATCAGAATGGGAGGAATGTGCAGCCCAAGAGAGCAGGAGTTCTGCAGGTCAACGCCAAGGAGGGAGAGCTACAAGCGGGCCTAAGGGAGACCAACCAGAAATTGGAGGAGCTCACCTCTACCTTGAAGAATGTCTTCCTAGGTAACTCTCCCATCATTAAAGCTAAGATCTGCTCTCTCTGTTTTAGCAGGGAACATGAAGATGGAGCTTGCCAAGCCATGGAAGAAGAGGTGAAGGCTTTCAACCAGCCGCAACAACCGTGGGCGGGTCAAAGCGGTCAAATTTCCAAACGGAGGCCTTCCACCAAGGAAACAAGCCGGCAGCTCAACCCCCGTTCCAGCAGAGACAACAATTCCAGCACAGGCCTCCACAACAGTATCAGGTTTCATCTCAAACTCAACCTGATTTCTCCACATTAACTCCCGTCATTTCAGATATGATCGAAAAGCAAAATCAAAAGTTGCGGGCGGAAATGGAGATGCGGATGCAAGTGATGATGGAGTTTCAAACGAAGCAAATGCTGGATGCTCAAGAGCAGATGAGGAAGATGCTAGAAAGCCTCAGACCTGTCCAATCTGAACACCAAGGTATACCGTTAGATTCTCCTTGCACATCTTATAAACTTCCCACGAAACCGTCCATCAATCCATGCAACTTGCATCATGTGCAGCATTCCATTCATGATGAGACGAATAAAGATGATCCTGAGGTTCCAGCCATCTCAAAATTGAGAAATGGGAAAGAACTTCAGGATCCCTATCGGACTTCTATAGAGAATTCTAAGAAGGGAACCGAACCACAAGAGGAAGAAGGAGAGGACCCCCCCTACGTGGAGGAGCCTCTACCTTCTACGAGTGGGCAGCATGTTCCCTACCCTTCCGCTTTAAATAGAAAAAAACCAATATTTGAGTACGAAAACCGACTGCTAGAGAATTTTAGAAAAGCCACCATGACTGTTACTGTCGAAGATATGCTTAGGTGTGCACCTTCCCTAAAGAAGTACCTGAAGGACTCTTGCACCATTAAGAAGCCTAGGGAAGTGGTTAAATTATCTGAAAATGCCTCTAGCATTCTTAATGCCATCCCTATCAAAATGAGAGACCCCGGAGCCCCTTTCATTACATGCGAAATAGGAGGAAACACCTTCTCTAAAGTTTTATTAGATACGGGAGCAAGCATAAGTATCATTCCGACCGCATTATATGAGGAGAGTGGGTTTGGAGAGTTGGAGGAAATTCATATGGACCTACTCTTAGCTGACGGTACTGTTAGGCAACCGAGGAAGGTTAACCGATGTCATGATCACTGTAGAGAATTGTGAAATCCCTGTAGACTTTATAGTGACAGATGTAAAGATATCGGGAGACATTAGTTTAGCTCCTATCGTCTTAGGTAGACCATTCTTGGTTACGGCAAAAACGATTATGGATTGGGAGAAGGGGACGGTTGAGTTTAAAATTGGAAAGGAGAGAGTTCAACTGGATATATCGAAAATGATGAAGTGTCCTGTAGGAAGCAATGAGGAGTTAAAATTGTGTGCAGAAGATGAAGGAGAGGATGTGGTTAAAGAATACTTGTCACAAGTAGAGGGTAGAGAGCTAGAGGGAGAGATCATAGACCCCCCTTCGGTAGAGGTAGGGCCAGAATTGAAACCTTTGCCCTCATCCCTCAAATATGCATATCTAGATGAGCAGAAAATCCTACCGGTAATCATATCTTCATCACTATCCTCTGAACAGGAAAAGGACTTGCTAGAGGTACTTAGGGAGCATAGAAATGCCATAGGTTGGACCTTTGATGATATTAGAGGAATTCCATCTTTGATCTGTGAACATAGGATATTTTTAGAAGAGGAAGCAAAACCTTGTAGAGAGCATCAAAGGAGACTCAACCCTTACATGAGAGAAGTTCTTGAGAAAGAAGTGATTAAGTGGTTGAATGCAGGAATAATTTATGCTATATCCGACAGTAGATGGGTGAGTCCTGTACACATGGTACCAAAGAAATCTGGAATTACCGTAGAAGTGAACGAAAAAGGGGAAGAGGTGCAGAAAAGATTGACCACAGGGTGGAGGGTGTGCATTGATTACAGGAAATTAAATAAGGCGACAAAGAAGGATCACTACCCACTACCCTTCATAGATCAGATACTAGAAAAACTGTCAGGGCAGCAATATTTTTGTTTTCTTGATGGTTATTCAGGATACAACCAAGTAAACATCCATCCTGATGATCAAGAGAAGACAACATTTACGAGTCCCGTAGGGACATATGCCTTCAGGCGTATGCCCTTCGGGTTATGCAATGCCCCCGCCACATTTCAGCGATGTATGAATGCCCTATTTTCTGATTTAGTAGGCGAATGTTTAGAAATATTTATGGATGATTTTTCAGTATTTGGATCTACCTTTGAGAACGGCCTCCTAAGCCTCACCAAAGTATTGAAGAGGTGCATCTAGTTGCA
This sequence comes from Wolffia australiana, assembly GCF_029677425.1. Lineage (NCBI taxonomy): Eukaryota > Viridiplantae > Streptophyta > Magnoliopsida > Alismatales > Araceae > Wolffia > Wolffia australiana. The sequence continues at coordinate 3,030,124 of NC_135851.1, read as the reverse complement.
TCGCATACATCGTCTTTTTCGAGCATTCATATAGGATACCCAGGAATGGTTGTAGAGACACGATCCGCACGGGTGGCGCAATGCGGAGGTTCTACCTCCCCGCGACGAGTTGAACCGTCGCATGACGAGAGAGGCAATGAGATTGCCCTCTCGGGACCACAACGGGCCACGCCGGTTGCAGACCCTGTCCTACCTTATGTCGAGGCTACGCGGACCCCACCCGATGTCACGGGTGCTCCCGGCACATCAGGCCCACCGGACCCCTCCGTTGAGCTACGCGAGCCGCAGCACTCCCCACGCGGCACACCGCGAGTCTTCGATTACACGCCATCTAGTGATTACAAGGATAGAGCCGTCACGGGACGACTGCCCCACGGGAAATCTCCCGTTGTCGAGTACACCCCCAGAGCGACCCCCACACGGGTCGAGGACGAGGACGAGGAGGCGCCACCTGCCAGCATCCGCCAAGAGAAGAACTTTTGGACGACCAAGGAGCTCACTTCCACGCCATGGCTGCTAGGATGGAACACATGGAGCGCATGTTTGCCGACAACCGGGCGTTAGAGCACGGAGTTGTGGTGGGACCGGCCACCCGCGGGCGACCTCGTCACGCACCCGGGGTAGGTCGACACGACCCTCATGGTCCTCTTATCCAGGACCTCAACGTAGATTACGAGGCCTTTGATCCTCGATCCGACGACGTTCCACCACCGGTACGCCTAGCTAGGGAACCAGCGCGCGACCCCCAGGATGTCCGCGCTTGGGATATGCATCGCCCGTGGGATGACTACGCCCGCGGGTACGACGCGGACCATGCTGTCCGCTATGATCCGTACGCTTGATCGTACGAGCGAGACATGGGCCATGACTATCCGGCCCGACGATATGATCCCATCCCATTCCGAGATCCACGGATGGTTGACCCACCAGCGCGCCGCGATGACTACTATCGGCCGCCTCCACCACCATATTACGGGGTTGACGACGTCCCCCTTCCTCCACATCGTCCGGTGCCTTTGGACCGAACACCGCGGGATGGTCCTCCCCACCTATGGGGCGATCGCGGCCATGAGCCGTTCCCGCCCTGTCGTCCCATGGAACCGCGGCGCGGGGAGTACCCAATGCCCGAACGGCACTTCGACGATGATGAGCGTCGGCACGAGGAGTATCGCGCACGCATCCAGGGGAGCGTGCGCGCCGACGTATCCGTCTTTGAGGGCTCTAGGAAGCCTAAGGAGTTCATCGACTGGGAGTCGAGTATGAACTCGTACTTTAGGTGGTATCGGATGGACGATGACCTCTGTGTTGAGTATGCGGAGACACGACTTGGCGGACAGGCCAAGATCTTTTGGGAGAACGAGCGATTCTTCGCCGAACGACGAGGACGACCCATTGTGTCTTGGGTGGAGATGGCGCAGAAGTTAAGGAACAAGTACGTTCCTTGCCAGTATCAGATGTCACTCTTCCTCTCGTGGCTCGACCTAATGCAAGGTCAACTCCCAGTGATGGAGTACATCAAGTTTTTTGAGGAATGCAGGATGCGCTGCCGCTTCGTTGAGGATCCACGTGTTATCATAGGGCTCTTCGCCCACGGTCTCCGGCCGATCTTGCGTAGCAAGGTCCTCGAGTGCCAACCGGCCGAGGTCGACGAAGCCTACCATCTAGTGGAACACATGGATCCCCCCGCTGAGGACACCCCAGCACCTAGCGCCCACACCGCGCCTCGACCTCCACCCGTTCGGCCTTCTCCCGATCGCACTACGCCACCCGCGACTACACGGGTCACCCCGTCCACCCGGGGACAAGGGACCCTCCCAGCCACCTCAGTGGGGTCCATCCCACAGGCTCGGGCCGCCACTAGCGATATGCCGGCCCGTAGCGCTGCTACTAGTCAAGCACATATCACGTGCTACAAGTGCCAAGGACGAGGACACCGGGCACACCAATGCCCATCGGCACTTTTGATCGAGGCCGGTGACGTCGAGCAGGATCATGACGATGGAGTGGACGTGCCCCAAGAGGACCACTACCACGGGAACGAGGAGTGTGCCCTTGAGTACGAGGAGCCCGATGGTCAAATTGGATATATACAGATCATCGAAGCACGAGGGACCACCCCCGTGGCAGGCCGTGCGTCCACCCGGCCGTTGGCCAACATCGCCGTCGACACACCCGGCACTAGTAGAGGCTGACCGTCTCCACGGGTGACCACTCCCGTTAGGACCCCTCGGGCTGCACCTCAGCCGACACCGTTTATTGATGCGGCCATTCGTACTTCGATCTTCTACACATACGTCAGGATAATTGGCAAGGCGTGCAAGGTGATCGTGGACAGCGGTAGCTGCATCAACGCGATTTCCGATACTATGGTCACCGGATTAGGGTTGACCGCGATAAAGCACCCTACTCCGTATGACGTTTCATGGATCGACGCTTCTTCACTATCTGTGAAGCGTCAATGTCACGTCCCGCTGAAGGTGAACACCTATGTCGAGGACGTCCTCTGCGAGGTACTACCCATGAAGGTGGGTAGCATCATCCTCGGCCGTCCATGGTTGTACGATCACAATGTCACCTTGGCCGGACGTGCCAACACCTGCTCGTTCATGTATCAGGGATGATGGGTTACTTGGCATCCTTACACCGCGAAGCCGGCGAACAAGCCGGCTACGACCAGACCCGTGGGGTTGGTGGTCGTTAGAGGGCCCTTGTTCGCTCGTGACCTCGGTCGCGAGGGAGATGACACACCTTTGTGTTTAGCCGTCACCCTCGATGTCCCCTCCGACACCCTAGTTGCCCCTCATTCGCCCGAGGTAGCGGCCCTCATATCGGAGTTCGGAGATGTCTTCCCGGATGAGCTACCAAGTGGATTGCCCCCGATGCGGAACATACAGCATGCAATCGACTTGGTGCCCGGTGCCTCACTACCAAACCTCCCGCATTATCACATGGAGCCGCCGAAGTACGAGGAGCTACTACGGCAAGTCAGGGAGCTCTTGGAAAAGGGTCTCATTCAGGAGAGCATGAGTCCCTACGCAGTACCCGCCCTCTTAGCGCCGAAGAAGGATGGCACGTGGCGCATGTGCTGCGATAGTCGTGCCATCAACAAGATAACGGTCAAGTACCGTTTTCCCATTCCCCACGTACAGGACTTATTCGACATGATGGCAGGATCCACTATCTTCTCCAAGATAGATCTGAGGAGCGGATACCATCAGGTACGGATTCGTCTGGGCGACGAATGGAAGACCGCCTTTAAGATAAAGGACGGTTTATACGAGTGGAGGGTTATGCCATTCGGCCTCTCCAACGTGCCTAGTACCTTCCAGCGCCTCATGAATGAGGTACTACGTGCGTTCATAGGGAGATTCGTAGTCGTCTACTTTGACGACATCCTCGTCTATAGTCGATCTAGAGACGAGCACCTAGACCACCTCCGGCAGGTTTGCACAGTCCTACGGCAAGAGCAGCTCTACGCCCACCCGAAGAAGTGCAGCTTCCTCACCTCGGAGGTTGCCTTCCTCGGCTTCATCGTCTCAGCCCAGGGCGTTGCCGCTGACCCGGAGAAGGTCCGGGCCATCACGTCGTGGCCGACACCGGAAAAAATATTCACGACGTAAGGAGTTTCATAGGTCTCGCGACCTTCTATAGGTGATTCATACGGAACTTTAGTTCCGTTACGGCACCCATCACCAACTACCTCAAGGAGGAGTCGTTCGCTTGGACACCGGTAGTAGAGAGAGCTTTTCAGCAGATAAAGCTCATGATGACACAGGTGCCGATTCTACGCCTTCCCGACTTCGGGAAGGTATTCAAGGTTACATGCGATGCTTCGGGCATCGGCATCGGAGGCGTCCTCAGCCAAGAAGGTCGTCCCGTCGAGTTCTTCAGCGAAAAGCTGAATGATGCGAAGCTGCGGTACTCCACCTACGACAAGGAGTTCTACGCCGTTATATAGGCCCTACGGCATTGGCGGCACTACCTCCTGTCTTCGGAGTTCGTACTCTTCTCGGACCATGAGGCGCTCAAGTATCTGCACTCGCAACAGAAACTGAGCGATCGACACGCTAGGTGGGTCGAGTACCTACAAGATTACACCTTCGTAATCAAGTACAAGAAGGGCAAGGACAACATCGTTGCCGACGCCCTTAGTAGGAGATCCCATGTGCTGAACGTCATGAAGGTGACGATCCTAGGGTTCGAGACTGTCCGCGATGGGTACGACAGCTGCCCAGATTTCAGCTCTATCATCACCGAGGTTCGACGAGGACCATCCCCGGATCACAAGGACTACGTCCTCACTGATGGATATCTGTTCTTTAAGAACAGATTATGTGGGCCCCGCACGTCATTGCGTGACTTCCTCACGTGGGAGTGTCACGCCGGAGGCCTTAGCGGTCACTTCGGCTACGACAAGACGATCGCAGCTGTAGAAGGCCAATTCTACTGGCCCTCCTTGAAGCGCGATGTTGGAAACATAGTTGCCCAGTGCTGTGTTTGTGCCTTGGCCAAGCAGGTCAAGAAGAGCGCAGGATTGTATACCCCACTACCGACGCCGAAGCGTCCGTGGGACGACGTGAGAATGGATTTCGTCTTGGGATTGCCTCGCACGGCGAGGCACCACGACTCCATCATGGTAGTCGTGGATAGGTTTTCGAAGATGGCCCACTTCGTGCCTTGCGCGATGACGTCGGATGCCGTGAAGGTCGCCCAACTCTTCTTCCGGGAGATCGTGCGCCTTCACGGCCTGCCATCCTCGATCGTGTCCGATCGTGACGTGCGCTTTACAAGTTACTTCTGGAGGACCTTGTGGAGCCTCTTGGGCACGAATCTCAAGTTCTCGATTGCCTATCATCCACAGTCCGATGGTCAGACGGAGGTAGTCAATCGAAGCTTGGGCAACCTTCTCCGTTCCCTAGTAGGCGAGCATCTCGCGTCGTGGGATCTCATCATACCACGCGCTGAGTTCGCATATAACTCCTCGGTGAACCGAACCACCAGGTTGAGCCCATTTGAGATCGCCTACGGCCAGGCACCCCGTCGACCCCTAGACCTAGCTCCCATAGATCCTCATGTTAGGGTTTCCGAGGACGCACTTGCATTTGCCCAGCATGTCTCTACATTGCATCATCGCATTCATGATAGGATCACGCAGTAGAATGCATTGTACAAGCAAGCCGCCGACTTGCATCGCCGACCTAGAGCATTTGACGTGGGAGACTTAGTGATGGTCAGACTTAGGCCGGAGAGGTACTCTCCCGGGACAGCTACGAAGCTGCATGCTCGTAGTGCCGGCTCGTAGTGTCGAGATTCCTCCTACTTGGGGAATAGGCTCAACATTCAATGTGGCGGACCTAGCTCCGTACCGGGCCCCTTCTCTCCCCCTAGCCCCAGCCTCTCTAGACCCCTTCAGTGTGAGTGAGTTTGCCGCGACCACTCCCCCGATTGTTTCACCCGATATGCACGAGGCAATCGATTGTGTACTATAGGAGGTAATTGACCATGCAAGTGAGGGAATATCAAGGTGGTTCCTAGTGCAGTGGACGGGACATACCTGCGCGGATGACACGTGGATCACAGAGCAGGAGCTTCAACGCCTTCGGCCAGACCTACTCCAGCCACTGTCGTTCATCCACCCTGACTCGCCGGAGTCGAGTCCTTCCCACCCCGGGAGGGTTGATGGCGTAGCATCACCGGACGTCATCGAGCCAGCACGCGAGGAGCCATCGGACGTCATCAAGCCAGATCGCGAGGAGCCACCATCGTCATCGAGCCCGCCACCGTCACGTGTCCAGCCGACACGATGAGCCGCCGCAGCAATGCACGACCCCCAGTTCAAATACTCGGCATGACGTACGCGCACATTATCATCGGAGCAACCCACTTTTCCCCTTCGCTTTCGTTTCGTATCTTACCTGTCGTCTCTTTACATCTTTTATTTTTCGTCACTGTGTCTTCGTGTCGTCGTGTGGTGAGGGGAAGAGCCCATATGAGGACATCTTCCCCTCACATGGGCCTGACAAGCCCATTATCTTTTCTTTTCTTATTTTCTTATCTTTTTCTTTGTTGTTAACAAGGGGGCCCACTTTCACCCATTATATAAGGGGAAGAGGTGGGCGTCCAAACAGACTCTTTGAAATTGGAAAGTTATTTTCTACGTGGGAGTCAAAGAGTCACGTTCATGAGAAGAGGAAGAAGAAAGGAAGAAGAAGAAGAAGGAAGAAGAAAAAGGAGGAAGAAGGAGAAGAGGAAGAAGGGAAGAAGAGAGAAGAAGAGGAGGATCCGCCACCCACCGTCCGGCCGCCGCCGTCCGCCTCCCAGCCGCCGCCCGCAGGAGTTGCCGTCGCCGGTGCTGCTCGCTTCCGTTCCGCCGACGCCGCGCTGTCCCCTCCTCCCGTTTCTACCGCCGCCCACACCGTTCGCGCTCCTCCCGCTACCACCGCGTCCCCCCTCTTGCTTTTCTGTCATCGCCCCGCAAGTCCCGCAGCCCATACCGCTGCCCTCTCCCCTTTCTTCCGCTCTGCCACTGCTCTACCCGCCCGCACTTTTTTTTACACCTCCCGCCGCCGACCGCGTCGTCTTCCTCTGCCTACCGACGCCTCACCACCTTCCCACACCCCCTTGTCTCTGCCCACGTTCTCGCTGCACAGCTTGCCCCCGCACCTCATTTCTCCGCCGCGCTATCTCCCTTCCACTGTCCCCCCTCGCGCCCTCTCACACCCCAACTCCTCCCGCCCGCGCAGTCTGTTCCCCTTTCGGTCGCGCACGCCGCCCTCAACCGTCGGGCGACCTTGCGCCCACACCACCGTCTGCTCCCTCTGCCCACTCTTGCCCTTTTCTGCTCCCCTCATCCACCTTTCGACCCAACCTACCCGCCGAGACACCACCGTCCGCTACCCCTCTCTCCATCTGCAGGCGACTCTACCCGGTTGGCAGATGTTCAGCGCGCACGGTCCCTAACCACGTCCTCGGCTCCGGCGGCCTACATCGCGTCGACCGGATGCCTCCCATCAACGATCGAGCTGCTGCCGTCGCCGACTACGCCTACGCCGGCATCCTTGCCAGCATCTTCACCCTGCTCAAGACCCCGCTCCCTTACCGGCTTCCGACTACGAATATCGGTCGCCAGTGCGACGACGGTATCTCTCACCCGCTCCCCTTTACGTCCTTTACTTTCTTCAGTGCACTTTCGGTTCGCCTCTTCCGCGCTCGGGTTAAATAGGTGAGCGAGAGACAGGTTGAGAAAATGACACAAGTACTACGAGAGTCTTACCTGCCTGGTACGAGTCGGGTTCACCCGACGCGTGTGAGCATCATAGCGGGGTTTCCCCGTTCCGCGGCGCACTCGCCCTCGACCACCTCGGGCGAGGTTCAGGAGGCCCATCCGGCCTCACTTAGAGCGATCCCGTCACTCCTCTGGAACGGCACCCTCTGCTCGTCGGCGCACGCACGTACTACATGTAGGATCTCATTACATCACGTCAGCACACCCTACCTTTCCTTAGCATTCGTCGGACGACGTCACTCAACGTAGTCCGACTAGTGCTCGATACGACAGCGAACCCGTACCCTCGGTGATGACCAGACGACGTCTTGACGACGTCCGGCATCACATTGACCTTCAACCCTTTTGATGGGGGACCATCCATTTGAAGCCCTCATTCACCCACTTTGTCACTTGAAGGTTCACGTATATGATCCAGTCTTGTAGTGTGCGGCCTCGTCAACGGCCCAACAAGGTTTGACGTTATCTTTACTTGCATTTTCTCATTTAGTTGGCCATGTACATTGGCCAATTGTTTGCTTGTTTTATTTATTCGCGCGTGTTTAAACCTTTGTAAAACCTGCACGTTGCGTGTATGTTAGCGCACGTGAAGGTATAGTTGTGTGACGCTCTCCCTGTCTCCTAATAGGGGGCCCTACTTTTTAATTGGGCCTTTCTCTCCTTTATTTTTAAGGGGACAAGGCCCATATTTGCCCCTATAAAAGGTGGGGGCCGCCCATGGGAAAGAAGAAGAAAAAAAAGACTCAAGAAAATGTGATTTTTAGCTATTTTTCTGATTTTTAGTGTTTTTTTTAGTTTTCGACACATTTATGAAAATGCCACTATGAAGTTAGGAGAGAGAGAGGAAACCCTAAAGATCACCGGTAACCGCCGCTGCCATCGCCGGAAACCGCCGTCTCTACCACCGTCGCCGGAATTCTGGCGACCGTTCCTGAGGCTGCCTAGCGCTGCCAGTTGACGCTCCGGGCCACGAGTAGCCGCCGAGGGCCACCAGCAGCCACCGAGGGCCGCCAGCGGTGACTGCAGCCGCTAAGGCCGCCAGAACTGACCGCAGCCGCCAAGGCCAACCGCGGCTACCAGGGCCAACCGCGGCCGCCCAAGCCGTCGCGGCTGCCTCGGACCTCTGCGGCCGCTAGGGCGTGCGCAGCCGCCAGGGCCAATCGCGGCCGCCGAGTCTCCGCAGCCGCCCGAGCCACCACGGCCACCCCAGGCCTTCGCGGCCGCCCGAGCCACCGCGGCCGCCCAAGGCCTCCGCGGGCGTCGAGCCTCCGTGACCGCCCAAGCCACTGCGGGCGCCCCAGCCGCCCCAGGCCTCCGCAGCCGCCAGCGCCGTCCGTGGCCACCAGGGCCAACCATGGCTGCCCAAGCGTCCGCGGCCACCCAAGCCACTAGGGCCGCCCTAACCTCCGCGGCCACCAAGCTGACCGCGTCCTCAGGGCCGAGCGTAGATGTCATCCCTAGATCGCCGGGCCCGCAACCGCCCCTCCGCCATCCGGCTATTGTTCTCTCCCAGGCGTCGTCCAATCCTACGGTCGCCCCACAGCCTCCCTTTGGATGCCTCGCGCCCGCCCCCGCGGCCGCGCCTCGGTCAGCCCCAGCATCCATTCTCAGCCGATCGTGGTATCGCCGCACCTTGTCGCTCGCCTTTCACAGCTGCCGAAGAAGACACCCCCAAGCCTATCATTCCTGATACACTGATAACACCCTAATTTCGGTCTTTATTTCATGTTATTAGCATGATTTATGCATTTAAAAGGCTTAAAATTGGGTTGTTATCATATATTTACACGAAAATAATGCTTCCAAGTAATTTCTGATTTTTACCTAATTTTCTGTTAATTATATGAATTTGTAAGGATTTATTGAAGCTCAAAATAATTATTTTTGGATGAAAATGGCACATTAAAAAGTTTATTCGACATTTATCAACATGGGAATTAATCAGGGAATTTTCTAGAATTTTTTACGAATTTTTAGGAATTTTCTGGGATTTATTTCAAGAAGAAATGCATTTATTCTATTAAAAAGGGCATATTTATAAGAGAAAAAATGTATTTATGCAATTTCTAGACTTTTCGGGGCCTTTTTGCGACGTTTCGTTGCAAAAAGACCTCAAAACAACTCTCGATACACGGCGGCGTAAGATCCAATTTAAAATCATTCAGGGTTTATTTGCAATTGAATTATTAATTTTAGAGAAAATCGGAGGAGAGAGAGTGCCGAAAGGGCATATACACGAATATTTTTGGGCGGCGTTCGTTTACAATTGCTTGTTTTATTAAGGGCTTTCTTGAAAAAAAATGCAAAGAGCCTCCCGCCTTGTCCACGTGGCGCAACTTTAGCCGTTGGATAAAAATCCAACGGCGATCGCACATGTGTATGTGGCAGGAGGTAAGTTCACCGCCCGTGTGGCGCATACAATGCGCGTGCACGGGCGGTGACGTGGCGACACACAAGTAGGCAAAGGAACGAAAAAACGCACATGTGCGTGCGTATCAAAACGTATGCAAAATGCGCACTAACAAAAATTTAATTGTTTTTTTACTCTCTCGTCAGCGGTACGTGGCGCGATGAGAGAGTGCCTGATGACTCTAAAATATGTCATCAAATAATCAAGTTCTCAAGTTTAAATTCATTACAATTATCTTGTGAATTCATGCTAAGTTCATGCATATGTATTGTTTTATGAAATCACTAACCCCACTTGATTCTTTGAATCAAGTGGAATATATTTAACGTTTTATGGCTAGTGAACATTCAGAAACAGGTTAAGAAGATCAAGGAAGAGAGGAGGATCAACAGAAGTGGGCAAAAATTCGAAGTGGCAAAAATTACGAAAATGCCCCTGGGCATGACTTAAGAGAAAACCTATAAATACTCTCTTGAGAGAGGAGTTTAGGTGTTCAGAATTTTCTCTAAGGAAACTAGGGCTTGGAGAAGAGGATTTCTGCACCCTCCAGGAGCTGATGAGCTTTTGGAGTTGGAGAGGAAGAACAGACTGAAGATAGCTTGGATTGAAGAACCACGCCTCGCGCAAGGACGTGACACCCGACGTGGGGAAATCGCAAGCTTCAGCCCTGTAATCCCTCTCTTCTCAGACAATTTTGGTTGGGTTGGAAGAGTCACAAGATCTTCCAATGTTTCCCAACTGAGGATTGTTTCGTTTAGATTTGATTTCAGTTTAAACTTTGTTCCTTTGTTGTTCAAATCGTCTTCCCCAAATCTTCCAAAAGAACAGAACTCCTCCGCATCTCCACCACGCCGTGTGCAGCAAAGCCGCCGCGCTCAGCCGTGCACAGCCGCACGCAGCACGCAGCCGCGTGCACCCGCGTGCAACTGTACGCAGCACAGCCAGCGCGCCGGCAGCGCGCAGCGTGCAAGCGCGCTGGCAGCGTGCAACGCGCGCTGCGCGCAGCACAACCGCGCGCAGCGCGGCGCGCGCCGGCAGCGTGCAAGCGCGCGCCAGCAGCGCGGCCGCGTGCAGCAGCGCCCAGCAGCGCGCGCACAGCGCGCGCACGCCGCCGCGCAGCACGCAGCCGCGTGCAGCGCGCAGCCGCGGCGCGCAGCACGCAGCGCGCAGCAGCACGCAGCCGCGCGCGCGCACGCAGCGCGCGCGCAGCGCGCGGCCGCTTGCGTGCAGGCATTCCGCATAGGCAGCCGCCGCGCTGCATAGTCAGCGTGCAGGAGGCCGCAAACGCAACACCTTGCGCAGGGTTGTCCCTACACAAGCAGGTGTTCGATCCTTTGCCCCAAAGGGCAAAGGATCTGTCTCTGAAGAAATTCTCTGTAGACGGCTTGATTAAGTTGCACTTTAACGTACTGAAAAGGAATTTCCTGCTGTTTTCTTTTGCTCCCTGTGGATCGACCCTCACTCGCCCTAACTTGTGAGGTTTATAAATTCGTTGAATAAGCTTAATCCTCACACATGTTACTGATAAATAACCAGTAAAAAAACACAGTAAAATTGAGCTTATCAGTGCCCGCCAAAGGAGTTGAAACGCCGCAGCCAATAGGAAGTCGACACGTCATTGCGTGTATTAATAAATAAATCAATTTTAAATCCAATGGACTAAATTGGTTTAAAATTGATTTATTGATAACTTTTGATCCTGATGTCTGATTGAGATGATTTTTTTATGGATTTGCTCGTCTTGATCCCCTCTTTCTATCTGTACAGTCGATCATTCAGATCTAGCCTACATTGATATATAAAAATTAATTACTAAACGGGGGTAAATGGTGATTTTCACCATATGACCTAGTTATAAAAGCTGGATTTCGAGAGGAGGGGCTCATTCTGGAGGGTGCTTCATCACAGCTGCAAGACAGAGAGGAGTCCCAGCCTGGATCAACAGTTTTGGTATTTTTTTTCTTTCATTGTATTCAAACTTTTGTGCATTTTGAATGAAATAGGTTAAGTTGTTTGTTTCTTCATCTCCATTCTAGTCTGAACTTCTAAATCGCTTGGCTTGAGCGGCATGTACAAGCCCTGATTAGGATTGAGAGGAGAAATTGAGAAATTTTACCTGGGCATTCAATTGCATTACAAAAAAAATTATAAAAAAATTTAGTTTTAATTCTTAGAATTCTCAATTTCCCCATTTTAGTTCTGAATTATCAATCTGCAAAAATCAACCCAACTCATTTTAAGAACCCTCTTTCAACCTCTCTAAATGACTTCTTGGATCCTTTAATTAGGATCAAAGAAGGAAATTTAGAGCCCTTAATTCTTCTAGTCTTCTCATCTCTTCTATCCCCCTCTCTAAATTCTCACTTAATTAGGGTGACTTGATCCTCATTGAAGATCAAATTCACTCTAATTAGGATCTAAAACACAAAAAAAAAAATCAAATTGAAATTCCTACTTGCCTCCCTTGGACGACACTCATACTTATCACTATACATATTAAGTAGAGTTTTATAAATTTTATTGCATAAGCCAAAAATTCACAACGACAAGGGCTAAAAAACTCGCATAATTTTCACCCCTATTTTTGGCTTATCATACACTCTTTGACTTCCCCATCATCGTTATATTATTTCTTTCAGTGCCTCCGAACGCTTTCTCTACCGCCGGGGTTAGGCTATTGATAGATAGGATTCACGCTCTGAGCGTTAGGATTTCCTTCGAGACGTCCTTGGTGGGGGCCGTCGAGGGTGTGTGCAAAAAGCGACAGTAGCCGAGCTCGCACCGTCGGCCTTCAACCCGATATCCAGATCATTGGGAGCCTAGTGACATTCCCAGGTCCTGCTTGCCGTGGCCTAGTGGGTGTTGGCGCTTGTCGATACCGAATTCATACTTCTCATCGAGTTTATTGTCGTATTATCACTATCATGACATCATCGTTACTCATCTTTGCTCTATGATATGACCGCATTAGCCCATCCTTTGGTGTAACACGAGTCGTTCGATCCGAGAACCCGATCGTGTTACATCACCTTTTCAGCCGATGTCTTATATTGCTCATTCATGTATGCAATGCGTGAATGTATGTTCTCATGCATGTTCCTAATTTGTTTAGCAAATTCTAATGCATTATCTGAGATTCTATGTTGTAAGTCTAATGACATGAGGTCAAGGGGTCGACGTGGAAGTTGACCATAGATGATCTCAAACGGGGCCTTCCTAGTGGTGTGATTCACCGAGTAGTTGAAGGCAAACTCCTCTCAAGGAAGCACTTGATCCCATGTGGCTACATTCTCGCCAACAATAAAACTCAGTAAATTCCCAAGGCTGCGGTTGACAACCTCAGTTTGACCATCCGTTTGAGGATGGTAGGCCGATGACAACTTGAGTTTTGTACCTATGAGGATCCACAACGTTTTCCAGAAGTGGCTAGTAAATTTTACATCTCGATCCAAGACGATGGTCTTGGGTACTCCATGTAGCTTGACGATGTCGTCGAAGAAGAGTCGAGCTATCCGGGAGGCATCGGTCGTCTTTGAGCACAAGATAAAGTGCACCATCTTGCAAAATTGGTCTACCACAACCATGATCGAGTCATGGTGGCACGCAGTTTTGGGTAATCCCGAAACAAAGTCGAGGCTGATATCCTCCCATGGTCTCTCGGGACTGGTAGGGGAGTGTACAACCCCGTTTTCTGCTTGGTGAGCAGGTGTGACACTGCAAAATGAATTTGCCAACGTCCCTCTTCAAGGACGGCTAGTAGAACCACTGCTCCAGTGCGTGGATGGTCTTATTGACCCCAAAGTGGCCACTAAGCCCACCGGCGTGTGTCTCGTAAATAAGGAAGTCATGCATAGAGGTCCTAGGGATGCACAACCTCTTGCCATAGAAGAGGTAGCCATCGTCGTTGAAAAAGTCCTTGGACTTTGGGTTGGCCGGGTCCGTGAGTGAGGAGTAGACTTTAGAAAAGTCTGGACACTCGGCATAATCGTCGCGAATCCTCTCAAACCCAAGGACTTGGGTCTTCATCAGGTTGAGGACTAGTGGCCACCGGTTCAAGGCGTCTACGAGACGTTGTCCTTCCCCTTCTTGTGGCAGATGACGACTGTGAAATGTTGGAGATATACAATCCACCGGGCATGTCGATCACTGACCTTCCTTTGGTCTTGTAGGTGTCATAAGGCACTATGATCCGAATACAATACGAACTCCTTGGAGAGTATGTAGTGGCACCAATGGCGGAGGGACTGTAGGAGAGCGTAGAACTCCCGGCCGTAGTTGTCGTACCACCGTCGAGTATCATTCAGCTTCTCGCTGAAGTACTCGATCGAGTGCCCTTCCTGGCTGAGGACTGCTCCCATTCCAACTCCTGAAGTGTCACACGCAACTTTGAACACCTTGTTAAAATCCGGTAACTTAAGTACCGGAGCCTTGGTCATGAGCCTCTTGAGGAGCTCGAAGGCTTGGTCAGCAAAGGGAGTCCATTCAAACTTTTCACCCTTCAGAATGTGGGTGATGGGAGCTGTGACTCCGCTAAACCCCGGGATAAACCTCCGATAGAAGCTTGGGAGTCCTATAAAGCTGCGGACGTCATGAATGCTCTTCAGCTTGCGCCAAGCTATGATGGCATCGGTCTTAGCTGGATCGGCGGCTACTCCGTGTGAGGTTAGGATGAATCCGCGGAAGGAGACCTCAGTGGTAAAGAAGCTGCACTTCTTTGGATGTACATACAGCTTTTCCTGGCGTAAAGCCGTGCACACATGTCGTAAGTGTTGGGCGTGCTCCTCTTGAGTCCTGCTATATACCAAGATGTCGTCAAAATATACGACGACAAACCTATCAATGTTAGGACTAAGTACCTATTTCATCAAACGTTGAAAGGTACTCGGAGCGTTTGACAGTCCGAATGGCATCACATTCCATTCAAAAAGGCCATCTTTTATCTTGAAGGCCGTTTTCCATTCGTCACCTGGTCTGATCCATACTTGATGGTAGCCGCTCAGTAGATCTATCTTAGAGAAGATAGATGTGCTGACCATCTCGTCGAACAGGTCTTGAACTCTTGGAATTGGAAAATGGTATTTCACCATAATCTTGTTGATGGCTCGCGAATCGCAGCAAATCCTCCAAGTGCCATCTTTCCTAGGTGCCAGAAATGCTGGTACTGCACATGGGCTAAGGCTTTCCCATTATGGGGGACCATCGCGCCGACGCCGACACCAGACGAGACCGACCACTTCGAGCCCCAGGGGGAGGAGAGAGCTTTTGAAGAAAGAACATCTATCTCGTTTTTTTTCTGGTTTGCTTTTTCATTGGAGAGAATTAGAAAGTTTCCCTTCTACTGGTCTCGCACAACCAGCGGCCGTTCATCTCCCTCAGCGGGATCTGGATCTGGCTTGCACCTCCGCCAGAAAGATCGCCGCCACCGCTGATTGGTGGTTCATTCGATCGTTCTCCCGCAAGAGCCATTGTCTTCCGTCATTTTTCCGAGCACTGCCCCGCTAGCACTGTGAACTCTGCATCCTCCGCGGCCAGGTTCGACGGCTGCGCAGCCTTCTCTCGGTTGTGCATCGCGCGGGGGATCTTCCGCTCTGGAGGCCACAGCGTTGAGCGATCTCGCTACCCCTCGCGAGGCCTTCTCCGCCGAATCCTCGAGCGACAGAAGGGGGTACTCGCGCGAGGCCCTCAACTCCACCGTGAGCCTTGCACCTTCTGTGGCCAGTTTGGTCGGGCATCGCCACAAACCACACGGCCGCGCGCGCCTCAGTGTGAGAACCTTCCACTCACGGTGCCCGCGACGTCCTGGGGTTAGCCGCCCCAGGTGGCCTTGTCCCCGGCATTCCCCGTCATCCGAAGGAGCACTCACGCTCGGCCTGCTATCCATAGTGCACTTGATTTGGCGCGCCTGTGGTTGTCACCGCCGCGTGCCTTGAACCTGAATCAACTGTCTCAACCACCTCCGCGGTCGTGTCCTCGCCGCTCGCCTCTGATCGGTTACTCGACAGCCCTTTGCTCCTCGTCGCGTCCATCGGATATTCCGGAACTTCTATCGCCGGACCCGTGGTCGGGTCATAACCAGGTTCTAAACACGATTTTCTCTTCAATTTTTAGTATCATTAATTTTTTCAGTACCGTCATCCCCTATCGTATTCCTCTGCCGATTTTATCGATAAGGGTTGGATAGGATAGCCACTATCGTCGAGGGGTAGGTTTTCTTTGCGATTGACGATTGGATTATTGTCGTCGAGGGAAACTCCGTCGGGCTGTAAAATGCCGCTCTCGTCATCATTGATCGTGTAGGTTTTGAGGGTCATCTGGAGTCTATTCATCTGTCGAGATTTACTGAATTCCCCACCTTCGTCGGACCGTACTTACTGCTCGCTAGCGTTCTTAAATTTGCATCCATTGGCATCAACAAGGTCACCTATCCCGCATAGGTGTGACGTAATACGTGTCGTCAAACCCGGCTGACTACGTAATACATCACCCATATTAAGCCTTTGGCCAACAAATCCTTCACCTGACTGTACAACTCCTCACACCTAATCGGGTCCATCCGGTACTGTGGAAGATTGAGGACGGTTGCTCCCGAGGCGAGATCAATGGCGTGCTCAATGTGCTGAAAGGGAGGTGATGACTCTCAATAAGTCATCAAATATTTAGACTTTTAAGCATTAAAGCATCAAGAATATCTAGTTAATTCATGTGAGTTGTCATGCATATGCATTATTTCATAAAATTACTAACCCCACCTGATTCTTCGAATCAAGTGGATTATATTTGACATTTTTTGGTTAGTGAGTTCAGAAACAGGTTAAGACAACCAAGGAGAACGTCAAGGATCAACAGGAGCTGGCGAAATCTCAAAGAAGAAGAAAATTCCGAAAATGCCCCTGGGCATGTGTTAAGAGAAACCTATAAATACTCTCTTGAGAGTTCACTTTGGGTTGTCCAGAATTTCTCTCAAGGAAGCTAGGGCTTGGAAAGGAAGGATTTTTGCAGACCCTCCAGGAGCTGATGAGCTTTGGAGTTGGAGAGGAGGAACGAGCTGAAGATTAGCTGGGGATTTAAGACCTCCGCCTCGCCGCAAGGACGTGACACTAGGTCGGAACGATCTCTCCATTTTCAGCGGTGTAATTCTCTCCATTTCAGACAAGCTAGGTTGGGTTGGAAGATTCACACCAGTGATCTTCCAATATTTCCAGCAGAGATTGTTTCGTTTTTGATTTGGTTTCGAGTTTCTGTTTGTTCAAATCCATCTCCCTTTCATTCTCCCAAGAAACCCTGTTGTTCTCCATTGTCCAGGTGAAACCACCTCTGGTGGCACCTTCCACGCAGCCAGCAACCAAGGCAACCGCCTAGGTTGCCAGCAACTCAGTTGTAGCTACCTAAGGGGTGGGTGGCCTAGGCTATTAGCAGCCAAGACAGCCAGCGACCAGGGCAACAGCCTCGGTCGCCAGAAGTCTAGGTAGGCACAGCTTGCGCTGCCAGCAGCCAAGCTGCAGGCAGCCAAGGCCACCAGAAGCGGAAGCTGCTAGCGACCCAAGCCGCAAGCAACCAAAGCTGCTAGCAGCGTGAGCTACGGGCAGCCAAGGACGCCAGTAGCGTGAGCCGCCAGCAGCGCGAGCTATAGGCAGCCACGGCCGCCAGCTGCTCAGCCGCCAGCAACGCATGTTGTTGGCAGCCAAGGCAGCCAACAGCCCACGCTGCTAGCAGCCCACGCCGCTAGCAGCTAGGGCCATCGGCCGCCCAGGCTGCCAGGCCGACTGAGTGGCACCCCTGCGCGCAAGCAGCGGTCCGCGCACAGGGTGTTTGCTCTATTGCTTCATAGAGCATAAGCAAACCGTCAGCAAAGAAATTCTTTGCTGACGGTTCTGCTCAGTTGAGTTTTAATCAAGATAACTCTATGGAACCTAACTAAAGATAATCTAACTGAAGAGTTGAGTGAACCAATACTTTAAAGAAATCTCTGTAGCTTTTACTGAAGAATTTTTTAAGAGAGTTTGATATTTGAAAATATAGATTTGAATATACAGATTGAACTGAAAAGAACTACCACTGTTTTCCTTGCTCTCTGAGGTTCGACCCTTACTTGCCCTAAAGCAGTGAGGTTATAAATTGTGTTGCATAAGCTCAATCCTCACACGATTAGACTGATAAATAACCAGTAAAAACCACTAAAATCGAGCTTATCAGGAGCTCAAATTAAGTTTATCTTGAGATTGAAATAAGAGGAGAAAGCTTCCAAATAAGAGGATACCCACAGAAGAGGAGAAAGCAAATGTGGTTGAGGAGGAAGAGGACTCCTCTTTGATGATGATGTTGTTTGATGAATGTGGTGAATCCCTGCTCCTAGGAGTGAATGGAGCTACTAAAGAAGATTTATGGTATCTTGGTACTAGTACCAGCAGCCATTTGTGTGGAAAAAATATTATTTTCAGACTATGAATGAAGATTTGAAGGGGCTTGTGAGATTTGGAGATGGCTCTTCAATCAAGTATGAAGGAAAAGGTGATGTTCTTGTAAATTGCAAGAATGGCAAGCTCATGAGGTTTTTTAATGTTATTTTCATACCAAACTGGAAAACTAGCATCTTATGCCTTGGAAAGATTGATGATCAAGGGTGTGAGACCAACTTGAAAAATTGATATCTTACAATCCATGACAAGAAATGGAGATAGCTTACCAAGACTCACAAGGCTGATGGCAACATGTACATGATGAAACAGGATGTAAGCGAGCAATGTCTTCTTTTTAGAGAAGATGACGAGGCATGGCTGTGGCATAAGAGGCTGTGTCATCAGAATTTTGGGACTCTACAGAGGATGGTCAAAGGTAATTTAGTGGATGGGATGCCTAATGTTACTCAAGTGATGGGGGACCATCCAGCTGACGCCGGGATGGGACGAGTCCAACCACGCCGGGCTGCTTGTGCCGATGCTCGCCATCTGGGGTTTAAGTACTCCACGTAAGCATCCTTACATTTGTCTTTATTTGTTTTTTCTTTGTGTAATTTTCCTTCTTGGATTTTACACACTGGGCCGGTGTTTTGAGCCTCATCCATGTTATGTTTTACCTTTGCTTGTAACTGTTAAAGAGAGGCCGAACCACTTCTCATGATGGTTCATCCTCTCCATGATCTCACTTGGCACCTATCCTTACTATATAAGGGGATAGCATGCCCAAGTGAAAGGCAAGCAATCGTTGAAGGAAAATTCCAAAGTTGTCTTCTCGTCTGTCTTAGCATAGATAGGAAATAGAGCGTAGAGAGAGGTGGCTGCTCTCGCACCACGTCGAGACCACTCCGTGGATTAGAGCCCGTGCCTTCACGTCGAGACCACTCCGTGAAGATGTGTTCCAATGCCTCGTTGAGACTATTCTGAGGTCGCCAAAAGATTCAAGAATTCGTCATCTCTTGAACCCGGAAGACTCCTCCATCGAGACTACTCCAAAGGTGTTTGAAGATTCAAGAAGTGTCGTCGCCTGCAATCCCTCGTCGAGTCTACTCCGGGGTGTGCCGTCATCGTCCACCGCCAAGATCTCGCCCGCCATCATCAAGAATTATCCAACGGGTCAAGAAACCGTCTTCTTCTTTAGGGACTTCTTGGGTGGTTATTCCTCAAGAACTCTCTTCTTGGAAGCTCCGATCATCTTGTGCCGCTGCTCCTCCAACGCCATCGTCAGCATCACCGGCGCCCCGCTCCACCTCGACCACAGCTGCGACCGCCATGCTCTGACTCATCACCACGCGCGTGCCCTGCTTCACCGGAATGCACGCACCCGCCTACCAACCCTGCCACTACCGCTATTGGCCTCGCCCACACCCCAGCGTGAACGTGCCGCGCACCATTCCCCGGCGCGACCGTGCCCACGCACCACGCCCCGTACGATGGCGTCCACGCGCCGCGTCTACCCCAGCGTGCCCCGCCCGCCAGCTGCCGTGCGCCGGCCCCTTGCCCGCACACACATAGCCTTGCTGCCGCGCGCCAGTTCCTTGCCTGCGCCGGGGCTCCGCCAGTCCGCCTACTGCCGCGCATAGGCCCTCCTCGCCCGCGTGCGCCCGGCCTCACCAACGCATCATCCCCTTGCATGCGCCCCGGCTCCGCCCATTTGTCGGTTACCATGCGCAGGCCCCACGCACGTGCGCGACCGTCCCGCCACCTCTCACCAGCCCCTTGCTCGCGCCCCTGGCTCAACCCGTCCCCCTGCTGCTGTGCGTGAGCCTCCACCTGCACACTCCCTGGCCCATGGTTCTACTCGTCTATCCAACTTCGTCTTTTGGCATTCTTAACAACTTACGGTGCAGTGGACTATCGTCAACCAGGTATCTACTCCTCTCCCCTCCATTAATTCCCAGTATCATTTCCTGCTTCTAGTGCCATCTTCCGCTATCTCTTCCTCTACCTTGGCATATAACGGAAATTCTGTAGGGTACCCTCTTGTCGAGCGTTAGGATTTTTCTTGCGGTAAAGGGTTAATCGTCGACTTAGGCGTGGAACACCTTTGGGCCATTAAACGTCCCTTATTCCTAGACGTCGTAGTTGGTTTTTTGAAGGGTCATGGGGAGTTTAATCAGATCAATATCTTTTCTTAGTGGACGACGTTGATCTCCCCTCCTCATTCGTAGTCATCTCCTATTGTTCATTAAGGGTTTCTAAACGGACATTCATTCCATATACGAATTACGAGCTCATTCATCATTATCCTGTGACATAATACGAGCCGTCTGATCCCGGCACCCCATCGTATTACATCATAAAGTTGACCAAGTTTACAGAAATTGTGTGGTGGGGAAGTAAACTAGAACCAAGTTCCCCTCATCGACTGAATTCCGAGCTTCAAGACCGTTGAAATTGGTGCATGCTGATATTTGTGGCCCTATCACACCATCAACATTAGGTGGGGGAAGGTATTTCCTACTTATGTTTGATGATTTTTCAAGATTGATGTGGGTGACTATCCTCAAGAACAAGTCAGAGGCATTTGAAGCTTTTAAAAAATACAAGTCTCTGGCTGAAAGTGTTGCAGGACAAGATCACGTGCCTAGGAACAGATAGAGGAAGAGAAATTACATCTGAGGAGTTCTCAAATTGGTGTGAGATAAATGAAATTCGCAGGCAATTGAAAGCCCCATATACGACCCAACAAATGGAGTGGTGGAAAGGAAGAATAGGACCATTATGGGTCTTGTGCGGAGCATGCTCAAGGAGAATAACTTGCCTATGGGATACTGGGGTGAGGCTGTTATCACTTGTTTATATGTGTTAAACAGGTCATCTACAAAGAGCTAGCAAGGCAAGACACCCTATTTCAAGTGTTGTGGAAGAATGCCCAAGATTGACCATCTTAGGGTATTCGGCTCAATTGTGCATAAAAAGTCCAACAAAACACTAATCAAACTTGAAGATAGAAGTCAGGAGATGATCTTTGTGGGGTATGAAAGAGGCACTAAAGCTTATTGGTGTCTTGGTCCTACCACCAATAAAGTTTATTTGAGCCGCATTGTGATCTTTGAAGAAGGATGGTCATGGGAGTTTGAGAAACTCCAAACCAGTAATGGTTTGTCCACTAGCGATCTTATAATTTTAGGTTTAAATGGTGCAATTGAGGAAGATGATGTTGAAGATCAAGGATGGTCAAATTTTGATGAAGAAATTGCTCAACTTGATGCAAGTGAAGAAAGTAGAGAAATTTTATCAAACCAAGATGAAGTGAGGAAGTATAAATCAGTGGAATCAATCTACATAGCTACTGAACCAGTTGGAGATGATGGATGTCTTCCCTCTTCTGAGGACCCCTCTTCATATGCCGAAGCATCCAAGGACAAAGTTTGGAGAGAAGCTATGAAGGAGGAGATTAGCTCTATTGAGAAGAATAACACTTGCAGTTTGATGAAGGCTCCAAAGATTTGTAAGCCCCTAGGTGTGAAATGGGTATATAAGCTCAAGAAGAATCATGTGGGTGAAGTAGTGAAGCACAAAGCACGTTTGGTGGTGAAGGGTTACAGCTAAAGATTCGGAATTGACTATGACAAGGTATTTGCTCATGTTGCTCGTTTTGAATCAATTTGAATCTTAATTGCATTGGCAGCTCAATCTAGTTGGAAGCTACATCATCTAGATATGAAATTGGCATTTTTGAATGATGAAATTGATGAGGAGATCTATGTCCATCAACCAGAAGGTTTTGTGGTAGTGGGAAAAGAATATCATGTATTGAAGCTGAAGAAAGCCCTTTATGGGCTCAAGCAAGCACCTATAGCTTGGAATGCTAAGCTGAATGATACTTTGAAGAATATCAGATTCAACAGAACCAAGAATGATCAAGGAGTGTATTTTATGCATTCTAAAAACTCTGGATTGTTTTTAGGTATTTATGTTGATGATCTAATCATTACAAGTGGTAATGAAAAGAAACTTGGAGAGTTCAAGAAGAAGATGATGAGTACATTCGAGACGACTGACCTCGGTTAATTGAGTTCTTATTTGGGCATTCAAGTAATTCAAGGTACTTGTTATATTATGTTCAGCCAAATACTTTATGCAAATCATATACTTGAAAATTTTTGCATGGTGGAGTGCAATCAATCGAAGACTCCCATGGAGTCATCTCTCAAGTTGACAAGTGAAGGAGGGGGAGCTAAGGTTGATGCCACTATTTCTCCAAGGTTGATCGGGAGTCAAAGATATTTTTTTCGTACTACACCTGATCTAACTTATTTGGTAAGTGTTTTGTGCAGATATATGTCAAGACCTACATCTGAACATTGGGTAGCAGCAAATAGAGTGTTGAAGTACTTGAAAGGTACCACGAATTGTGGTCTTATTTACAAACGAGGGAAGAAAGATTTCAATACCATTGGTTATAGTGATAGTGATTTTGCTGGAGATGTGAAAACAGGAGTACCTCAGGAGAAATATTTTTCCTTGGAGGAATACCTATTACTTGGAATTCTTTGAAGCAGAAGATAGTGGCATTATCTTCATGTGAAGCTGAGTATGTATCACTTACTTCAGCAGCATGTCAATGTGTGTGGATAGCAAGGATAGGGAAGGAGCTGATGGGGTTCAAGTCCAAGCCTATTAACATCAAAGTTGGGAATCAATCAGCCATCATACTATGCAAGAACTCAGCTCATCACAAGCGTACAAAGCATATTGACACTCGCCATCATTTCATCACGACTTGTGTTGAAGATGGAAGCATGGAAATCAGGTATGTGAAGACGGAGGAGCAGCTTGCTGATATTTTCACAGAGCCATTGGGAAGAATCAGACTCCAAGATTTGTGTGGTAAGATTGGAATGATTAAAGTGGTGGATGTAGTGACTAAGAAAGAGGAGATTGAAGGAGGTGTTTCTCCTCCGACCTTTGCAACCTATGGAGCACCATAAAAGGATGCCTTCAACAAATCATTCGATCATGCACCAACAGGTGCTCTACAGGAAGTTAGTTTGTGGGCAGTTTTTTTATTTGAACACTTGTTTTTGTGTCTATAAAGGCCAGGATACAATGTGTTTTTTGTTATATCTCCCAAATCAATAGAAGTGTTGTTTTGTTTCTCACTATTCCTCATTCTCTCTGAGTGTTCTTGAGTGAGCGTGTATAAGTGTTCTTTGAACACATTCTTCACATCATGGGGAGTTTTTACCAACATCCGGTGTGAACATAGTGATATATCAATGTGTTTCTGCTTCTACTGTAATTCTGGGGGCCTCTGTGAGAGCAGCACCACCCCTCTGTTCTTCTCCTCCGGCCAAACTTCATCGGACAAAGACTGGAATGACTCCTCACCCCACAGGTTCCTTCCTCCTCCTTCGTCCAGTGCCGGTTTTCTTCGTTTGCTCCTCAACAATGACATAGGATTGGCCATTGTCATATATTAGGTTTGTTCTTGACGGTGTTGGACTAGCTCATGGATTACAATGGCACAGACGCTGTTGGATGGTAACTTGTGCCCCACAGCTCTGACCCTCGAGCTGAGCTAATAGATCATTGGGAGCTTGTGCTAAGCTCATCACGGTTTGTGTCGTTACCTGATCTGCAGCCCTGATCATTCGGTTGCTACTTTTCTGGTCGACTTTTCTCCACAAAAAGACCTGCATACAACTTACCTCTTGTTGTCTCGCGTATAGGACAATTCTCTATGTCGCAACACAACAAGAATACTTGGCCATGTTACATCATCAGTATTTAAATGTTATCATAGTTCAATACACATAAATGGCTTGCATTATAGTTTTATGATTGTGTTTTATTCTTGAGTATTTTTACGTGACATTTAACCTCAATGTGTTGAATAATTTATTTATTGAACGGTATGAAATACTTGCCTAGAGGTTGTTAATAGTTTTCGTAATTTTTCAGGAAATTGTCCATATCTTTTTATGGTTTTCTAATCATTATATATTCTAGAAATGAAATATAAAATTTAAAGAATATATTCATTATTTTATTTAACATTTCAAAATAAGTTTTTTTATAAATCACGCGTCATTCATGTCGGTCGCTCTAAATTCAGGCGAATGATTGGAAGAGTTAAACAACTACTTTATTGGGTCATTATGGCATCACAATACCATAATGAGCAAATAATTATTTTGAAAAGAAAAATGTGCCGTGGGCGGCGAGAAAAATGTATGTTTTGTCATTTTATTTTTTGTTTTTCATGTAATAAATGTACGTGGAGGTTGATTCTCTGCATAATCGATTAGTTCTGTGCATTTATTGCATGCAACAATTGATAACGGCATGCATTGATTATAACAATAACAGTTTTCTCAATGTTTTTGGAGAAAAAATTAACAAGGCGATATGGTGCCTTCCCACATATTAAAAAGGTGTAATCTCTCTCCTTCATTAACGCCAATGATTTCAGTGTCTTTAGTGCACAACGACATGTCAGCGTGCAATCTGAGGGTAGAGAAGACAATGAGACAAATAAAAAGATCAATTTCTATCTGCATCAAGGAGAGATAAAAATCTAATGACCAGGATTAATTGCCAGTAAAATGGCATTATCTTGCGATCTAGCTGTTGGATTTTGCTCAAAATTTGAAGGTAGGTTTGTCTTCTCCCCGTCTAAGATCTGTACGGTTAGATCCTGAAATAGAGGTTGGGAACACAGGGAAAATCATCGAGGAAGCTCTCCCCAAAAAATGGGCAGGAAGGACACAAGTGATGCTTCTAAAGTCAACAGAACTTGGTTCATTATTCAAAGTTGCAAGTTTTTGCTTCATTGTTTGAACTTCTTCTTGAACAAATCTAAAGTGCAAAGGAATGGGAAAAATATGCATGCTCTTAGAGTTGATTTGAATGTTTATTAGCATTAATAATTTTGATTCAAGATCTGACTCTTAATTCCTGGATCTACATTGATTTCTGTCTCAAATTGCACCTTAGATCTTTAAAGTATGGTTTAATTTCATCTCTAATTCATTTTTTGCCAAATTTGTCTACTTTCTCTCTCTATGTTAATTCATTCATTTTCTCTTTCTACCGCTAAAAATGGGTTTTTAGAAAATTCAACTCAACATCTAAAATATATAAATCTGAAATATCATCCAAAAACGCACCCATCTTAAAGTCCAATTACAAAGATCCATTTATTGCTTATTCATTCCCAGTTTCAATATATACAAATTGTCTTCATAAATCATTTTGATTTGACTGTTGGAAATCTAAATGGATCTGATACAATAATCAAAATTATTTGATCTATCTA
This sequence comes from Wolffia australiana, assembly GCF_029677425.1. Lineage (NCBI taxonomy): Eukaryota > Viridiplantae > Streptophyta > Magnoliopsida > Alismatales > Araceae > Wolffia > Wolffia australiana. The sequence goes on along the minus strand of NC_135851.1, from coordinate 3,004,709 downwards.
ATGTGTCTTGACCAAAAATACTACGATCACTATTAAGCTTTTGCTTAATTTTGACTAATAACAAAACAAAACTAAACACAATTAAGGCCCATTTGATTCAAAATTGATTCGTTGTTGAATTAATTCAATTGAAATAGGAAAAAAAATCTTCCAGAGTTCCTCTTTAAGGCTCGAATCCTTGCTTGCTCTATACATAGTGTTTAGTGATTAAGGGATATATTTACACACCGTGCTTGTTCTATACATAGTAAAGCCCAAAAAATGACATATTTACACATCAGTATTACGCCAATCAACCGCACCACAACACGTGCCATCACAACCAGCCGTGTCGCCACCACCGCACATGTTGTCTGCATTGTCGCCAAGTCGCCAATCGCACCTTCACTCCCCCCCTTCTCCTAGCGCCACACCTCTTCGAGCACCATGGATTCAATCTGCTTGGCACCAAAGTCATCATCATTGCTCAAACGAGGGTCAGAAGATCACCGTCACAGTAACCGACCTCCCATCGCGGAGCTTGGATCTTGGCAAAATCCCACGATTCTGGGCATGCACATACTTTCATGATGGGGGACCATCCAGCTTGAAAGACCTCGTCAAACTAGTTTGTCAAGTGAGGGCTCATGTGCAAGACCTAGCCTTCAAAGTACCTGGACTAGTCAATGGGCCACAAAAGTTTGACATTACCCTTCATTATATTTCCGTGTTTAGTAGGCCTTGTATGTAGACCGCATTTGTGTTTGTTTTTTTTGTTCGCACATGTTTAAACTTTTGTATGGACCTACATGTTTGCGTGCATATGAGCCCATGATTGGGAATGTTAGTGGTTGTCTCTCTTCTATTAGGGGGGCCTAGGATACTTTAAATGGGCCTTCTTCTTCTAAGGGATAAGGCCCATATTTGCCCCTATAAGAAGTGGGGCCATCCATAGGAAGAAGAATTGTAGCAGTTCTTGGAAGTTATCAGATCCACTCTCAAACTATAGATCAGTAGGAATGGTGAACGACGACCTAGGGCGGGTGTCCAACACAGAATCTGGAATGACAGATGAAGACTGGTGATAGATATCCACCACAGGGTCGGGAATGGTGAGTTAATGATAGCGTGGAGGGCCATAATCCAGGGCCGTGAAGATGATGAAAACAATCAAAAAATGAAGCGACAACAATGATGATATCCTCAGATGAGTTCATTCACCACGGAGATGGACAAATGACACTTGGTTTAATATCCTTATTTCTATTGAATTAACATTCAGATAAACCATTCATCATGCACAGGAATTGTGGGACCCACGATGTGGAAGGAAACAAACAAAAATAATTCTATTTTCACAATGTGCTCTGATCTCCCATTTGGGCATATCTTCCTTTATATATAAGGATGGTTGCCATAGTGGGCCACTTGAGAATGGTCTATTGATAGACATTCCCCTAATGGTCCAAATAAAATAATACTAAATAAAACAATAACTATGCCTAAAGGATGGCCATAAAATTACAAGTCAATTTATGTATTGAGGACTTGTAATGTTATGACATGAAGATAAACATAGTTTTTACCACTATTCAAGTATTTGTGTAAATCTGTGTTCCTTAGATCTGCTGAATAACTTGTTCAAAATCTTAATTACTACCTTCGAGTGTTTAAGGCTGCATTTATTGATAATTGAATGAAAGTAAATACATGAAGATATTATTATCCAAATGGTCATTTATTTATATAAATAATGTGGAAAACATATCAACAATTATAATATTATTTTAAATCTCATGTCTGTGGCATAACGGTTAGTTTTTGCTCTTAAATCTTGAAAGGTATTTTCAATTTATGGCAAAATTTTGAATATATGTGAATTGAAATTAAAATGATTGTTATTATAATGCTTAATCATAACCAATGAATATGACTGTTGCAATTTTAACAGATTACCATTATGTGGATTTCAAAGTCCATATACAGATTAACATTATGCAGTTTCATACCCTAATTTCAAACTCCCTTCTATCCGCCCTTTGAAAATTGCATTCCAAACATTAGAGAGATCCCTCAATTCTTGGAGAACTTCTCATACCATTTTTTAGGATTCTTTGAAGATATCATTTGGTTTTAACATCAATCCAAGTCCATAGAACTTGGAATCGTGGTTTTGGGTGCAAGGTTTTTCAAGATTCAAAGAAAAGAAAGCTGAGATCCGAACTTCGCATATCCCTGACGCTGTGATAAGTTTATAACTTTTAGTATATGTTTTACACTGATTTTGACATTTTGTTCAACATATGTACTATTTCTTACATTCATACAAAACCAAAAAAAATTATGACTCCGTCATTTCGTTGAGTTTATAAAGAGTTACAGGGGTTTCAAATTGGACACAGAAGAATCAGGCGGTAAACAAAGGATGTTGAAAGATTGATCGCTGATATTTCTCCGACTTGTTTTTTAATACTTTGTATGAGATCAAAATTATACGAACTTGTGTTAAGAAACTGTTTCAGGTGGAATGATTGCATTTAGTGCATGATTGAAAATATTGGAGCTTTAAGCATCAAAGGTCAAACGCAAATCCAGAAGTTTATCCAAAGAAAAATTGTTGTGAAGAAGAGGACTGAAGAAAGAACAACCACAAACAAGGACCTAGTACTAAAGGGAAGTCATAGTTATATTTATTAATCTTAATCTCTGAATTTTGACTTAAAAGTTTTCATGTTGAAATACTTATAAATTAGTCTTTATCTTGAATACTACTTTGAGTAGCCATCAATACTAAGTGTTGTTAAGGATAATACATTATTCAGAAATATACTGTTATGGTTAGATCTTTGTGATCATTCAGGTTAAGACTTTGGGGGCCATTAGAAGGCTATGGGGGCTAAGTTGAAGTAGATTAAGCAATTTTATTCCATGGAAGCCTTTCAGGTTTAAGGACGACAAAGCTTCATCGACTTTTATTTCTTGGTATTCTTGTTCAGCCCTATTTCCAGACCAACCGACTTGCCAAGGCTAAGGTAAACACCTGGGTTCAATGCCTTGGGTGAAAACACTGTTATGCATACTAAGGTTTTGATTTTTATCAGCACGTGCCTCTCTATTTGTCATTTTCACCGTGTTCATATTTCTGTTTTCGTCATGTCTATAGCAATCATGTTTTGTATCACTGCAAACATGTTGTGTTCGTGATTGTATTAATGCATGTCATGTTTTTATGTCATCAAATACGTGTTAAGATCTATGTTTAATTTTTTATTAAGGGTGGTCATTTTGTATAAGACCCCCCCCCCAACTAGTAAGGGCACTATATCCCTTACTAAGGGTTCTCTTGCCCTTACTAAGGGCCATCGTGCCCCTATATAAGGGGGCACGATGGAGCCCTCAATTCTCAGACTTGCAATTATTTGGAATATCAATTTCTTGTTCAATCTTAGGTATTGTGAGGAGAAAAGAAGTGGGAGAAGGGAGGAAGGATCACGCAAGAACCCGCTTACCGATGGTGCCTTGTCAAACCCCTTAGGCCCGATTGCCTTCATGCGCACTACGCCATGGGGTGCCTTTAAAAACCTAATTAGCGCAGTCTGTTTGTGTTATTTTCAACACCCATGATGTCCACCGGGCACTGCTTTCTTCGCACACACAGTCATTTCACGGCGGCCCCATGGTCATCTCCCTAGTGCCTGCGACATGAAATTAGGTCAATGACAATTCATGACACCACCTGGAATAGTTCAACCCATCCACCATTGACCTGACTCGTGACTCTACGCCACCTGGGAAAACCCACATGCGTGCATTGTCACGCTCAACGTGCCTTTAAAATAGAGAACCTGCCCCCCCCCCCACCGATAAATCCAAAAATGATAGTAATATATATGTGCAATTCTAGCTAATTTATCTACTTCTTTATCTTTATCTGGATATATTATCAATATTTATGTTAAGTTGTGAAAAATCATGAAATAAAATCACCTTTTTCTAATTTAGAGTTAATTATTATCATTTGTGGGACTAACCCCACTTAACTCAATGAGTTAAGTGGAATGAATCTCACTGTCTTCTAACTTTATGTGGAAGTTGCAGGAATTAGGTGAAACTTTCATGAATAAAGGGGATAATTAAATGAAGAGGAAGATATTTGGACCAGAGGATCAGGCTCAGCCACCACCCTGGGCCAAGAAAGAAGGCCCAAAGCAAGACAGTTGGCTCTAGTCCAAAGGCCCACTAAGGAAGCTCCACTAAGCCCATTATGAGGAGCATGTTGGGCCAAAGAAAGGAGGGCGAGGGGAAGGTCCAGTCATGATTATTTATGAACATTTCAGGGGCTTGGATGCTGATTGGAGGACAACCTTGGGTGTCGATCCAAGCGAGAGAAGAAGATCCAGCCATTCAATCCACAAAACATCCATGGGTGGATACTTAAAGATAGCACCTTTAATGCTAATTAAGGAAAGAAGCCTTGAACGTCCAGGGGGTATTTCAAAGGTCTCAATGCTGATTGGAGGACCATAATGGACGTGGATCATGACCCTGAAAAGAAGATCTGGCCATCCATTGTATTAAAAATCCAATGGCTCTCCTTTGCTCTCTCTCCCTATATAAACCCCTTCACCCTATTGTAAAATTCATCTTGTGATTCAATCCAAAGTAATGTTTGGTGGCCTAAGTGCAATTGAGTCATAGATCCATTCACCTCAGTGAGTGTCAGGCTGAGCAGGAAGCATCCAGGGCTGAAGAAGCTGGTGGAAAGGAGAAGAAGAAGTCCCTTGGACCGTAGCGGGTGTGACAAAGAGGTTACCTTCTTATTTCTCATTTTTCATTCTTTTCTGTTCGTCTTTTGTCTTTTGGTTAGTCTTGGATCAGCTAGCCAATATCCAGACGGTTCCAGTGCATCCAACCACGCTCTAAAATTCATTCTAGAACTCATTCTAGAGTGATCTTAGTGCAGTCAATATTTTCTCTCTCCTCCAGCAAGCCACTTTCTCCATTTGGCATCCGGACTTAGCCAAATTTTGACTAAGTCTAGAGCGCCAAACTGTTTCATTTCCTATTTTGTTTTAGCTTTCAAATACTCCTAAAAAATCACCAAAAATTATTTTCTGCCAATTAATATTATTATAATATTATAATAATATTTTATTTTTCTTTGTTACATATTTTTATTTAATTAGTTATTTATCTTGATATGTAGTAAACCTACTTCTAAAATTATTAAAAAATACATAACTAAAGCACAAATTTTTAAGGAAAAAACCTTTCTCCCTGTGGATCGACCCTTGCTCTCTTTACGCTAGTAAGGTTATTATAATTTTTTGTTGTTTTAATTCGGATAAACCAACGACACTAATTAGTGAAGTTAGCTCATCACTACTTACCCCAAAATCTGAATTATCAACTGGCACCGTTGCCGGGGAGCACGTTGATTGTTTTTAGTGAATTTTGTATTTTTTTCTTCTTTTGCCAAAGTTGAGGGCATCGAACCCTCAACAAACGGTACTTCTAACTTCTTTTTTGGAGATTGATGGTCTTAACAAGGTCTAAGGCTGGGACTAGCACTGAGGAAGATCTAGATACTCAATATCCTGCTCTTCAAGCAACACTTACAGCTCAAGACAAAGAAGAAATTGATATGGCAGAAGATGGTCAGCCACAACAAGGGAGGAGAAGGACGATGCTGGATAGATCTACTCCGTCAGGAAGTCTAAGGCAAACCGGCATCAACATCAATGTAGGTGAGGGGGTTGTGTTTAGGTACGACAATGCCCTACTTAACTCTCTCTCTGAATTTACTGGTCATTCTTCTCAAAACCCTTAGAATTTCTTCATGATTTTCACATTCGATGTTCCTCTCAAAATATTCCTGGTTTAACTACTAAAGCATTAAAAATGAAATATTTTCCACTTACTTTAAAAGATAAGGCTTTCGCATGGTACAGAAATTTAGGCATAACATTTAACTCATGGGAAGAAATGCAGAATAAATTTCTCGATAAATTTTATCCCCTTTCCAAAACTAATTTTTATAGAAAGGAAATTCAGAAATTTTATCCCCATGATCATGAAGCATTTAGTGAATCATGGGAAAGGTTCAATGAATTAATCCGAAAATGTCCTCACCATGGAATAGAAAAATCCTAGCTAGCTGAAGTTTTCTATGAATCACTTCCTGATATTTTTAAAAGTAAAGTGAATCAAATAGCTGGTGGCTCGTTCTATATGGCTTATGAGGATGAAGTCTTTGATCTTTTGGAAAGGGTGGCTGAAACTGACCTACAGGAAATAGGATCAACTCAAAATGGAAGAAATGCCAAACCAAAATGAGGAGTGCTACAAGTAACTTCAAAGGAAGCTGATCTTCATGCAGGGATAAGAGAAACCAACAAGAAACTTGAAGAATTGACTTCCACTCTACAAAAATTTTTTCTCCCTAACTCACCCCTTGTGAAAGCAAAGATTTTTTCTCTATGTTCTAGCAGAGATCATGAGGATGGAGCATGCCAACTTGGAGAGGAGGAGGTCCATTTGTTGGACCACAACCAACAGCCTTGGGGAGGATCAAAGAGGCCCATCTACAACAACCAAGGAATCTACTCCCAAGGAACCAATGCCCCTTTCCAGCAATGAGTCCAATTCCAGACCCCACCACAGCAGTCTTATCCAGCAGCTCCACAAAACCAGGTACAAGATTTGTCCACTCTAACACCTGTGATCTCCCACATGATAGATCAGCAGAATCGAAGGCTAAGGGAAGAAATGGAGATGCGCATGCATACCATGATGGAAACACAAACAAAGATGATGATGGACACTCAAGAGCAGACAATACAACTTTTGGAGAGCTTGAAGCAAAGGATAGTTGACCATGGAGGTAAGGGAGTTGAATCCAACTCCCACTCAGGTCGATTTCCAACTCAACCTTCCATCAATCCAAAAAATTTATGCCATTTATAAGAGGAAAGCCTATATCATGACAATGAGGAAGATCTTGAAGAAATTCAAGCCATTTCAAAAATGAGAAATGGCAAGGAACTTCAAGATCCTAACCTAGGCAAGGAAAAAACAAAATTGGAGGAAAATGACCTAAGAGAAGGAGAGGCTCCATCACCTAGTATGGAACCCCTACCTTCAACCTACACCCCTCCTATTCCTTATCCTTCGGCCTTAAACCCCCTTAAGTCTTCTCCTGATTATGAGTATAGACTCCTAGAGAATTTTAAGAAGGCCACTATGTCAGTAGCAGTAGAGGATATGATTAAATGTGCTCCTTATTTAAAGAAATATTTAAAGGATTCATGCACATCTAGGAAAACCAAGGAGCTAGTTAAGCTTTCTGAAAATGCCTCTAGTATCTTTGACTCTGTTCCCATTAAAAACAGAGATCCAGGAGCTCCTTTTATTACATGTGAAATTGGAGGAAATATTTTTACTAGAGTATTATTAGATACGGGAGCTAGTATTAGTATTATTCCAAAAATTTTATATGAGGATTACGGTTTTGGGGAATTAGAGGAAATCTGCATGGATCTATTGCTAGCTGATGGAAAAATTAGACAACCAGAGGCTAGGTTATCTGATCTGATGATAAACGTTGAAAATTGTGAGATCCCCATCGATTTTTTTGTAACTGAGATCAAGGTGAAGGGAGGTCTAAGTTTAGCACCTATCATTCTAGGAAGACCTTTCTTAGTGACAGCTAGAACAATCATGGATTGGGAAAAAGGGACTGTTGAATTTAAGGTTGGAGCGGAAAGAGTTAAATTAGACATATCCAAGATGATGAAATGTCCTAAAGGGAGTAACGAAGAGTTAAAATTTTGTGATGAAGAGGAGGAGGATGTTGATGCTATTCGAGGGTTTTTATTGAGAGTAGATGATGCCAACGAGGAAAAGGTAGAACCTGAGCCTCCTACACTCTCCCTAGATTTGAACTTAGAGCTTAAACCTCTCCCATCATCTTTAAAATATGCATTTTTAGATTCTAGAAATTCCCTACCTGTGATTATTTCCTCGTCCCTTACTCCTTCACGAGAAAATGATCTGCTTAAGGTATTTAGAGAGCATAAAGGAGCCTTAGGATGGACATTTGAGGATATTAGTGGAATCCCTTCATCAATTTGTGAACACAGAATATTTTTAGAAGAAGATTCTAAACCTTCTAGGGAGCACCAACGTAGGCTGAGCCCACATATGAGGGAAATAATAGAGAATGAAATATTAAAATGGCTAGATGCAGGTATTCTTTATGCCATTTCTGATAGTTAATGGGTCAGTCCCGTTCACATGGTGCCAAATAAATCTGGAGTAACAGTAGAGATCAATGAAAAGGGAGAAGAAATCGAGAAAAGGCTGATAACTGGATGGAACATATGTATTGACTATAGGAAATTAAATAAGGCTACAAAGAAAGACCACTATCCCCTTCCTTTCATTGATCAAATTTTAGAAAAACTATCAGGACAGAATTTCTTTTGTTTTATTGATGGTTATTCAGGATATAATCAAGTTAACATTCATCTTGATGATCAAGAGAAGACAACTTTTACTAGCCTTGTGGGTACATATGCCTTTAGGCGCATGCCTTTTGGCCTATGTAATGCTCCGGCCGCCTTCCAAAGATGCATGAACTCTTTATTCTCTGATTTAGTAGGTGATTGTTTAGAAATATTTATGGATGATTTTTCTGTATTTGGAGATTCCTTTGAAAATTGCCTTCTAAATCTCACTAAAGTTCTTCAAAGATGCATTGAAAGTAACCTTGTGCTAAGTTAAGAAAAATCTCATTTTATGGTACAGGAGGGAGTGGTATTGGGGCACAAGGTCAGCAATCGTGGACTGGAAGTGGACAAGGCCAAAATAGAAGTCATCGGGGGACTTCCACTCCCCACAAATCTAAAAACCCTTAGAGGGTTCCTTGGCCATGCAGGTTTCTATAGGAGGTTCATTCAAAACTTTGCTAAAATTTCCAAACCTCTTACTAATTTCCTTTCTAGTAAAACTCATGAGATCATTTTGGGTAAAATTACTATTTCTGCTTTTGAAGAGCTGAAGAAGGCTCTTACACATGCACCTATTTTGCAAGCTCCAGATTGGAGCTTTCCATTTGAAATCATGTGTGATGCCTTGGATTTTGCTGTAGGGGCAGTCTTAGGTCAGAGGAAAGAGAAGAAACCTATGGCCATATATTATGCTAGCAGGACTTTAATTCATGCACAACTCAATTACTCTACCACAGAAAAAGAACTACTAGCTGTAATTTTTGCATTAGAATAACTTCGACCTTACTTGTTTTGTAGTAAAATAATAGTTTACACTGATCATGCGGCATTAAAATATCTTTTATCTATAAAGGAAGCTAAATCTAGGCTTATCAGATGGATTTTATTATTACAGGAATTTGACATAGAAATTAAAGATAAAAAGTGCTGTGAAAATAATGTTGCTGATCATCTTTCTAGGATGAAAGTAAATGAGTCCTCACTTATCCATGAAGCATTTTCGGATGAGCAAATTCTGGCCATCCAGACAGGAAATGTTCCATGGTTTGCAAACATTGTCAATTTTTTGGTGACAGGAAGAGTTCCTTCAAGATGGAGCTACAATGAGAGAAAGAAGTTCTTCAAAGATATGCAAGATTACTTTTGGGAAGAACCAGAGCTATTCCATCAAGGAGCTGATCAAATTCTTAGAAGATGCGTAACCGAAGAAGAACAGAACAGCATCCTTAAATTCTGCCATTCCAATCTAGGAGGATGTCACTATTCGACTAAGGTAACAGCCCATAAGGTAATGGAGAGTGGGTTTTATTGGCCAACTTTATTTAGAGATGTACATGATTTTTATTTGAAATGGTTAGCGTGTCAAGCATCCATAAATATTGATAGAAAAAATCACATGCCTCTAAAATCCATTTTAGAAGTAGAAACCTTTGATTCATGGGGCATTGATTTCATGGGACCATTTCCTAATTCGAATGGATATGAGTATATTTTAATGGTTGTAGACTATGTCTCAAAGTTGGTAGAAGCCATAGCCACTAGGACCAATACCAGTAAAGTTGTCATTGATTTTGTGGAGACTTACGTCTTTTGCAGATATGGATGTCCTAGGGCTATAATTAGTAATGGGGGGTCACATTTTGTAAACTTTAATTTTAGACATCTTTTGAAAAAATATGGTGTACAACATAGAGTAACCACCCCATATCACCCGCAAGCTAATGGGCAGGTTGAATTATGTAACAGAGAAATTAAGAAAATCCTCCAAAAAATTGTGAAGCCCAATGGGAAAGATTGGCCATACAAACTAAATGAAGCATTATGGGCCTATAGAACAGCCTATAAAACACCCTCAGGAATGTCCCCCTTCAGGTTGATATTTGGAAAACCATGTCATCTACCATTGGAGTTGGAACATAAAGCTTCATGGGCAATTAAAAAGCGAAATCATTCTTTAGATGAAGCAGGAAAATGCAGGTTGCTCCAGCTCCAAGAACTTGAAGAAATTAGGAATCAGGCTTATGAAAACTCCAAGATATACAAAGCCAAGATGAAGGCCTTCTAGGACAAAAACATCAGAAGAAGGACCTTTGTCAAAGATCAAAAGGTATGGCTTTACAGTTCAAGATTAAAACTCTTTCCTGGTAAGCTAAAAAGTAGATGGAATGGACCTTATTTGGTAGTAGAATCATATGAAAATGGGGCCATTTTAATTTCGGATCCTAGAACCCATAAACAATTCATAGTGAATGGGCAAAGGCTGAAGCCTTACCTACATATGATCCTCCTCGTCAACCCCTTAGCATGATCTTGGAAAAACCTGCAGGTTAGTAACATCTATAAAGCTGCATTGAAGCTTTTATTTCTATTTGTTACCTTTATTATTTCCTTTTGTTTCTTTTGGTTCTTTTCTTTTCTTTTCTTTTCTTTTCTTTTATTTTCTTTTATTTTATTTTCTTTTCTTTTCTTTTCTTTTCTTTTCTTTTCTTTTATTTGGTTTCAGAAAATTCCTACCACCAATACATGAAATGGACATGAAGGAACCTACATGAAAGAGCTCAACCCACTGTTTGCGCCCTCTAAACTCCTTTTTATATTTTCCTATGCATTGAGGACTATGCAATTACTATGTGGGGGGGGAGATTCAATCCGCCTTAAAAGTTTTATATTTTCTATGATGTCTCAATATGTTTTTTATATTATGGGGGGTATAAAAGATTCTTGAATTCAACATCATGCCATAACCAAAATTTGGACAGCACTTTTATCTTTTTGCCTTAGAAGAAAATGTAGGGAAGCTAGGCTCACTGAGCGCATCATGATCATATTATAGGGGCATCAATGTTGATTTCTAGGTAGTACATGATCTTATCCCCAAATGGCGAGAGTACATGGTAGGGTAAAGGACAGATCTGAAAATCAAAAGGTGTATACCCCATAAATAAGGATTTGAGTGTTGAGTGAAAGTGTGACACCCCCACTACACCCATATTTTGATTTAACCAAACCTATCTATGTGAATAACTACCTATCAGCCTAATCATATACTGGATAGTGAGATGCATTTCTTCAAGACTTGAGCACATTAACCCTCCATATCATACCTCTTATGAAAATCTTCATCCCATAATTCTTCATTTGCCATCTTCATCTATCTATGCTTACTTGCCTTTTACCACCTTTACCTCACCGTACCTATATAGGGTTCCACCTCCTTGCTTATGAAATGCCTTAATCCCACGTCGTTCTATCTCTCTTATCTTTAGAAACAATATCACATTGATATTTGTCATCTGATTTGAAATATTTTTCACTAATATTCACTCTACATCTTTTCAATCTATTTCTTCTTTCTGATCCTCGAAGTTGAAAAAAAAAATCCTCTTTGTGGGTAGATTGATTGCATGAAATCTGTGATTGACATTCATTCAAGAAAAAACATCTGATTACGGCAGTTCATACATCCTTTCTTATTCTCTTCTTCTATTTGCCGCCCCAAAAAAAAAGAAAAAAAACAGAAAAATACAGAAAAATTACTATGAAGAATACATTTTACAAAATTATGAAAAAAAGAGAAAGGAAAAATTACTATGGGGCTTGTTTCTTCTTCTTCTTATTTGTTTCCTATGAACTACCTATCATTCCATAATAAATGCATTCTCTACCTAGAAGAATAACTTATGAGGATCATATTTACCTTCTTCTATCTTCATCATTTCTTCTTGAATCTTGGGAGTAGGCTATGTAAGTAATCTTCCTCTGACTTTCTTAATTCAGACTTTGCCCATTCTCCTTAAACCATTCTTCTCATCTCTGTTGAACTTTAGAGTCGATAGGAAGCCATTTCTCAACACACCTTGTTACATTGTGCTCATAATAAGAGGCGAAGAGTGCATACTCTCTATTTTAGGTCTGATAAAGCTTTTAGGGACATCACCACTTAGGTAGCCCTTTCTCTTGTGAGAGAGTGTACCAAGAGGGTGAGGCCCAGTTCAATGTGTGAAGTGACAAAATCTTTTTTATGGTGTTGAACCTAGAGAGAAGTAAGCTGCCCTATTATGACCACCAGCTCTGCTCAGCCCATGAGAAAAAAAAGTTCATGTATTCCTGCAAAGGTTTTGACCTCGATTGTCGAAGGAAAATGCTCATCTAGATATGTGATTGATAAACTTAACGCTTCATGCAGATACCTTCTTGGTATAAAGGCGAGAAGGGAAGTCCAAAGAAACTCTAAGGATATTGATGACTCTCAATATGTCATCAAATATTAATGAGTTTGTTGAGCATGAAAGTATCCATTGCATTCATTTAATCTATATTTGTTATTATTCATATGCATTATTTTTCCAACTTACTAACCCCACTTGATTCTTTTAATCAAGTGGATTAGATCTCACGTATTTGATTAATGAGTTCAGATATGGATTAAGCATCCAAAGAAAGATGAAATTGATCAAGAGGAGCTGGCGAAAATCAGGAAGAAGAAAATGCCCTAAAATCTCAAAGAAGCCATATTAAGAGAAACCTATAAATAGCCTCACAAGGGCTCATTCTAGGTTGTCCAGATTTTCAACTAAGCAAGCTAGGGCTTGGAGAAGGAGGATTTCTGCAGACCCTCCAAGAGCTGATGAGCATTGGAGCAGGGAGAGAGACAAGATGAGGCATAGCTAGACCAAGAAGATCACTGCCTTGCTGAGAGGAGGTGACACGAGGAGGTGTGATTGTTCTAGCTTCAGTAATTTCTTCTTCTCCCTTCTAGACAATCGAATTTGGGACTGGGAGCCTCCCAGCTATGTTCCCAGTCAAATCCAGACAAGATTGTTCTCTGTTTTCATTCGATTTCAAGTTCATCGTTTGTTTGAATCAATCTCCATTTCGTTCTCCTAAAAATCCACTACTGTTCTTCACAATCTAGTGCAAAACCCTTCCTTGCAGCAGTCAAGCCGCCCACAGCCAACAGCCAGTGACCAAGGCTTCAGCATAGGTCGCCAGCAGCTCAGGTAGGCAGTAGGTTAAGCTGCTAGCAGCCAAAGCCCACCAGCGACCCAGGCCTCAGCCTAGGTCGCCAGCGGTTGGACCTGCCAGCAGAAGCTGTGCACAGATCTGCCTGCACATAGCGGATGCTGCACGCGAGAAGGACACACGCACAAGCCGCAGGGCGCTCCCTACGGGCGCGCTGCTACGTCGCGCGCAGGCCCGCATTGCTCGCAGATCCGCCTGCGTGCAGCGCGCATCGCGTGCAAGCAGCACCCGCGCAGGCAGTAGCCGCACGCAGGCGCTGTGCGCTGCTGCATAGCACACAGGCACGCCTGCGCGCAAGCAGCTGCCCACACAAGCACCGCGCTGCAAGCAGAACCCTCCTGCGTGCAGGCAGCAGCCCGCACGTAGTAGGATCTGAGTGCACGGCGTGCCATTGCGTGGGCACTCTTGCGAGCGAGAACACCCTCAAGGTGTTCTGGTATTTGCCCCAAAGGGCAAATTGTTCAGTAAAGAGTTTATTTACTGAAGATGCTGCTTAGTTAAAGTTTCTAAAAAATACTTGGGGGACTTCACTATAGATCAATTTCATTAACTATTGCAACTGAATACATAACTCTGAATAGATACATTGAGTTGAAAAGTAATTACTGCTGTTTATCTGCTCCCTGAGGATCGACAACCCACTTGCCTAAAGCTGTGAGGAAAAATATTATCGTTGCATAAGCTCAAATCTCACACGATTAACCAGTCATTAACCAGTAAATTACACCTAAAATTGAGCTTATCAGATATTGCTAAGGAACTAGCAATGATCTAAGTTGGGGGGTATTTGATAAATCCAAAATTATAGTAATATATATGTGCAATTCTAGCTAATTTATCTACTTCTTTATCTTTATCTGGATATATTATCAACATTTATGTTAAGTTGTGAAAAATATGAAATAAAATCACCTTTTTCTAATTTGGAGTTAATTATTATCATTCATGGGACTAACCCCACTTAACTCAATGAGTTAAGTGGAATGAATCTCACTCTCTTCTTACTTTATGTGGAAGATGCAGGAATTAGGTGAAAACTTTCATGAATAAAGGGGATATGATGCACGACCACGTCCGAGATGAAGTCCTGCCATCGCCGAGGGTTCGTACTCGGTGTCGGTGGTGCGTCAGTGCGCAACGAATACTTGGGGTTTGTTGGGCACGAGAATCCTGCAGAGACGGCTACAATGAAATGACCTGGAAGGGGGGTGTAGTACGCGCACCTGCCGACGAGCAGGTAGAAGCAGACGCCCGGGAAATCGACGGGGTCGCCCGGAGAAGGAAAGTGGACCCTCTGACCCTCGTCCGGATGGACGAGGTCACTACGGCGCCGAACAGGGTATACCCCGCCGATAGTGCCCGCGCGTGACGGGCGAACCCGACTCGCACCAAACTAGGTGGGACACTCAAATGGAAGTAACTTTTCACTCGCTTGTCTCGCTCACCTATGGCTAACCCGAGCGCAGTGGAGGCAATCGAAAACGCAGTGTAGGAAATAATAGACAGGACGAAAGAGGGAATGGCGTACCAAATAGTTGATTGAGGGAGTTCCGCGTGCTCTCGGTCGGCTTGTGTGGGCAGTCGGCGAGGGCCAATAGTAACGAGTGTATTCCTGACGGGCGGGCGATGCAACAGAGCAGCACACTCTAAGGGCACAGCGTGAAGATTGTTAATGGCAGTGCGGCGCGACGTGCGGCGCGGTAGAGGGTCGGCACCAATGTGCGGGTGGCGAGTGCAATGCGCAGGGTCAGGCGCGGCGAGTGCGCAAGGCGCAGTGCAGACACCAGGCATGGCACGGCGGGGGGTGCATGACATGGCGCAGGCGCGCCGGGCAGTGAATACACTAGATGCGGCAGGTAGGAGATGTTGTAGGGGACGGCGCACGGACCACGCAACACAGTGAATGGGCGGATTGGAGTTCACCGTCCGGGAGCCAGGGACCACGACTCGCTGGGGGCGACCTGACGGCGACTGGGCGTTTTGCGAGGTGCAACTCAACGAGGGCACGGCGCCACCCGGCACGGGCAACTCGAGCCAGCGCAAGCTTGCACTAGAGGTGGTAAGTCATACTGGGGCCTGCATACAACACCGGGAGGGCGTCAGTTGGTGGCCGTAGAGCAGGACGGAGACCGCAATGAGGTCCGGTTGCGGCGAGCGTGGGGCGACCAGGTGACGGCCGCAGTCCGGAGATGCAAGCAGCGGCACCGAGCGGTGACTGGGGAAGCCTGCAGACCATAGAGAGTGCAGGGTGGTCGGGGCACATGGACACCGACTCCTTGCGCGGGATGCACGGCCACGACTCAGGCGGCGACAAGAAGGTGCGGGCGGGCGTAAGCAGCGCAGTAACGGCCACGGCGCGGGGATTCTCGCGGGCGCGCGCGCACGTCGGTTGACGCGCGCAGCGCAGGGGCACGCGAAGCGGGCGCGCGGGCACCGAGTCCGGGCGGGCAGCCTTCTTCTTCTACACCGTCAGCTCCTGGTTCCTCTTCCTTTTCCTGGTTCCTCCTCTGCTTTTCTTCTTCAGCGATGACCTAATTTCTTCAATGTACGAGAGCAAGTTTACTCAAAACACAATTTTCAAATTCAAAAGATGCAAGTCCCAGAGTTAGGGAAGCCATCCGACCCTTACCTATGGGAGGGGTTTATGGGAGCCCAAAGACCAAAAAGGACCTGCTTCCAACTCAAAATAACCCTGGGACCTAAGGGCATGAGGAAGACTGAAAGACGAAGAAAACGGAGATGGAACAAGGGAGAGGAGGGAAGATCCTTGTAGGTTCAAATCCTCCCTTCGTACATGCGATGGCGATGCCTCAGGAAACACGAAAGACGAAGATCAAAACCCAAAGACACGAACGGAACGAAATATGAAAACGATAAGATGCCCGTTACCCGGAATACTTGAATCTGGGTGTGCGTACCGACGCCTTGGCTTGCCGAGCGGGCTGAACGTGGACGGCTGGCACTGTCGAGGACGGCGGTGACGTCTCGGAAGAAGTATCTAGGGCTGGAGCTGGAGCTGTCGGGGACGGCGGTGACGACTCCAAAGGCGTGTCCGGGGTTGTTGTCGGGGCTGCACCATCAGGCTAATTAAATGAAGAGGAAGATATTTGGACCAGAGGATCAGGCTCAGCCACCACCCTGGGCCAAGAAAGAAGGCCCAAAGCAAGACAGTTGGCTCTAGTCTAAAGGCCCACTAAGGAAGCTCCACTAAGCCCATTATGAGGAGCATGTTGGGCCAAAGAAAGGAGGGCGAGGGGAAGGTCCAGTCATGATTATTTATGAACATTTCAGGGGCTTGAATGCTGATTGGAGGATAACCTTGGGTGTCGATCCAAGCGAGAGAAGAAGATCCAGCCATTCAATCCACAAAACATCCAAGGGTGGAGACTTAAAGATAGCACCTTTAATGCTAATTAAGGAAAGAAGCCTTGAACGTCCAGGGGGTATTTCAAAGGTCTCAATGCTGATTGGAGGACCATAATGGACGTGGATCATGACCCTGAAAAGAAGATCTGGCCATCCATTGTATTAATAATCCAATGGCTCTCATTTGCTCTCTCTCCCTATATAAACCCCTTCACCCTATTGTAATATTCATCTTGTGATTCAATCCAAAGGAATGTTTGGTGGCCTATGTGCAATTGATTCATAGATCCATTAGCCTCTATGAGTGCCAGGCTGAGCAGGAAGCATCCAGGGCTGAAGAAGCTGGTGGAAAGGAGAAGAAGAAGTCTCTTGGACCTTAGCGGGTGTGACAAAGAGGTTACCCTCTTATTTCTCTTTTTTCACTCTTTTCAGTTCATCTTTTTTTTAGTTAGTCTTATATCAGCTAGCTAATATAAAGACAGTTCCAATGCATCCAACCACGCTCTAAAATTCATTCTAGAACTCATTCTAGAGTGATCTTAGTGCAGTCCATGTTTTCTCTCTCCTCCAGCAAGCCACTTTCCCCATTTGACATCTGGACTTAGCCAAATTTTTACTAAGTCCAGAGCGCCAAACTATTTCATTTCCTATTTTTTTTTAGCTTTCAAATACTCCTAAAAAATCATAAAAAATTATTTTCTGCCAATTAATATTATTATAATATTATAATAATATTTTATTTTTCTTTGTTATATATTTTTATTTAATTAGTTATTTCTCTGCAACTTATCGTTTCTATCATTGGTGTAGCAGAAACTACAGGTTGTTACATCCATTATTTGAATTGGAGCATCCGCTAAAGACTGTGGTCTTTGCATCCTCATACAGCAACGTGTGCTTCCCCATCACTCACTATTGTTGGGCAAGACCCTCTTGTGGTGGAAGAATGAGAGAGGGAGAGAGTTTTTGAGAGAAGGAGGCAAGGGAAAAGAACTCATGACTTGTTTCTTTAAAAGATGAAATGAGCGTACATTTATAGGGAACATAAAGGAAATAACTGACTGAAAAACGTGGATCCATTTTCCCACGTTTTTTCCTGCATCTATCTCTAAGCGACAAATATGAAGAAGAAGAATGATTCTTCCATGCTGCACGTTCTCCATGTCGCTAGTCCCACTTCAAGCCACGTCCTGCTGCATCGGGATTATTCCAACAATCTCCCCCATAATCTTGATGCATCTCCGAGATAGAGACAATGCCAAGTCGAAGACGAAGTTCCACAAACTTGATCCTTCCCAAAGACTTTGTGAAAAAATCTGCTAATTGATCTTCGGAACTAACATAATGCAAGCTAACCTTCTTCTCCTCTAGGCATGATCTAATAAAATGAAACCTTGTTTCAATGTGCTTCGATCGGCCGTGGAGTACTGGATTCTTGCTCAAGGCTATGGCAGATTTATTATCTACCATTAACTTCATCGTCTTCTCTTTCTTATTTTTCAATTCTGCAATTAGACGTGCAAGCCATATTCCTTGACATGCTGCTCTAGTGATAGCAATGTACTCTGCTTCACATGAAGATAGGGCAACTACTTTCTGTTTCTTTGAGTACAAAGAGACTAAGTTTCCTCCAAAGTAAAATTCAATACCCGAAGTACTCTTTCTTTCATCCACATCTCTGGCATGATCAGAGTCACTATATCCAATCAGTTCACATTCTTCAACTCTTTTCTTATAGATGAGTCTCAGGTCCAAGGTGCCTTTTATGTATCTGAGAATTCTCTTGATTCCAGTCATGTGTTCACATGTAGGTTTCTCCATATGCCTGCTCAAAATCCCAACTGAATACATCAAGTCAGGTCTGGTATGAGTCAAATACCTCAAATATCCAATTATGCTCCGGAATTCAGTAGAGTTAACTAGTGGAGAAGATGCGTTACAGCTGAACTTCTGTCTTGCTTCAAGAGGGGTTTGTACCGCATTGCTTTCTTTCATGCCGGCCTACTCCAGAATCTTTAGAGCATAGGCTTTTTGACTAAGCCGTATCTCCCCATGCTTCTGATGTACTTCTATGCCCAGATATGAGCTGAGCAATCCAAGATCACTCATCTCAAATTTCTTCTTCATTTCTTCCTTGAACTTCTTGATATCGTCCTCTGTTGATCCAACCACGATCAGATCATCAACATAAACGATGATTAATAGTACGTGGTCGGCGGTGTGCTTCATATAAACAACATGATCTTGTATGCTTCTAGTGAATCCAAGTGAGATGAGACACGTATCTAGCTTCACATTCCATGCCCTGGCGCTTGCTTGAGCCCATATAACGCCTTCTCCAGCTTCAGCACAAGATGCTCTTTTCCTTTCTGAACAAAACCTTCTGGTTGTCACACATAAACTTCTTCTTCTAACTTGCCATTTGTAAAAGCTGATTTAACATCCAGATGATGAATCTTCTTCTCTACTAGATCAAAACATCTATATGCCTTCAAACCAGTTTCATAGCCAATTAGAATCATAGGCTTTCCTCTATCATCAAGTTTCTTCTGATTTCCACCCGTCCTCTTAACATGAGCAATTGAGCCAAATACCTGCAAGTGACTCACATTTGGCTTTCTTTCCGTCCATGCTTCGTAAGGAGTCTTTCCATCCAGGCTCTTCGTCGGTGATCAATTCAACGTGTAGACGCACGTGTTGACAGCTTCTCCCCAAAACTTCAATGGCATGTCCTTGCTCTTGAGCATGCTTCGGACGATAGACATGATGGTCTGATTCTTCCTTTCTACCACATCATTTTGCTGAGGTGTGTAGGGGGCGGTAAGATGTCGCTTGATCCCATGCTGGCCGCAAAACTCCGCAAACTCTTTAGAGAGAAATTCTCCTCCTCTATCTGTTCTTAGACAACCCATCCTCAAGTTCTTTTCTGCTTCAACCACAGCTTTAAACTTGGTAAAGATACGAAGAGCTTCTGATTTTTGTCTTAGTATCGATACCCAAATCATCAATCAATAACATAAAGTACCTTCCTCCTCCGATTGTTGCTGGCGAAATAGGGCCGCATATATCCGCATGCACTAGCTCAAGTGGACGACTCGATCTGAATGAGGTGGCCGAAGGAAATGGCTGTCTATGTTTTTTTCCAGCTACACAATCTCGGCAAAGACTGTCTGGCATCTAGAAAGTTGGGATACCATCGACAGTCGGATTCTTTGAAAGTCCGCTCAATGACTAGAAGTTTAGATGGCAGAACCTCCGATGCCACCTCCACGCTTCTTTATGGTCTTCTTGTACTGATAAGCACATCTTCTTTGTGCTTAACTTCAGCAGGTATATTCTTCCTTTTGTCTTCTTGACGTTGGCCAACAATCTTCCTTCACGATCATGGATGGTGAGTCCTCCATTCTCCATCACCATTTTAGACCCATTCTCGTCTAGCTGACCAAGGGAGAGATTGTTAGTCCGTAATTTAGGGACATAGAGAACATTACCCAGTATTACAGATCCATTCGTCTTCGTCTCAAGGTGGAAACTTCCTTTCCCACAGATATCCACTCTAGAGTCATCTCCAATTCTGACCCTCCCGTCAGATATTTCTTGAAGATAATGGAATAGAGATTTCTTCCCCATCATATGGGTGGTGGCTCTGGTGTCAAGAAACCAGAGATCATCGTTCATTGATTCTTCGCCAACTCCTAGAAGTAACGTCTCCATTTCTTCAATGAATGCCATCAGTAACGTTGGTGGCTCCACTTCGCCTTGGGCAACATTGAGTGTCCGCTCTTTCTTTTCGTTGCAACATTCTGATGCAAAATGCCCAAACTTCTGGTAGTTGTAGCACTGAATCTTGGACTTATCGAAGGGCTTTCGCTCACCCTCATTGCTTCGATCACCAGTGCTCTTGCCGTGTCCTCTTCCACATCCTCTAGCGCGACCTCTGCCGCGTCCTCTTGAGTGCTTTCCTCTTTCATTCTTCAAATATTCAACACAACCTTTGTTCTTCTCAATCGCTTGTGTCAGCAAAGCTTGCTCCTCTTCTTCAACCTGACGATCTCGGATCTTTGCCTCATGTACTTTTAACGACCCAATCGCCTCATCGAGAGTCATCGTCTCAAAATCACCAACTGCTCCAATGCTGAAGTAATTGGATCAAACTTTGCTGGTGTAGATCTGAGTTGCTTCCCTATTACTGATGCTTTAGTAATATTCTCTCCAAGGCTTCTTAACTTCGCCACTATATTGGAGAGTTTGCCGGAGAAGTCGTCAATGAACTCAGCCTTGCCCATCTTGAGATTTTCAAAGTCTCTCTTCAGCCCTTGAATTCGAGCCTTCTGAACATGGTCAACACCCACATTTCTCTTCTTGAGCGCCTCCCAAATCTCCTTCGCAGACTTCTTGATGTCGATTTGCACTTGGATCTCTGAGGACGATTGAGGGAGCTTGACGATCCTTCTTCCTCGGCACGGTCTCTTCAATCGCTTCCCATAATCCATGCGCTTCCAGCAACACCTCCATTCGAACAGCCCACAAGGAGTAGTTGGTCTTCGTTAGAACAGGAAATAGCAACGGTGGTGCCATATATCCTGCCCTAGGTGCTCCACTTCCCGCTCTGTTGATGGCACGCTCCGCAGAAAAGCTTCCTCCAGCTTGAGAAGCCTCTTCACCTCTTCTTGGCATGGTGTGATCTCAACCAGAGGAAGAAAAAAAATGCCTCAGGATCCTCTCTGCATTGATACCAAATGTTGGGCAAGACCCTCTTATGGTGGAAGAATGACAGAGGGAGAGAGTTTATGGGAGAAGGAGGCAAGGGAAAAGAAGTCACGACTTGTTTTTTTAAAAGGTGAAATGAACGTACATTTATAGGGAACATAAAGGAAATAACTGACTAAAAAATGTGGATCCATTTTCCCACATTTTACCCGCATCTATCTCTAAGCCAAAAATATGAAGAAGTAAAACGACTCTTCCTTGCTGCACGTTCTTGATAAGCCTAAACATGCATGTAAAATATATCGTTGTTTGGCTTTTAGACTTATGCAATAAAATTTATAATTTCCCTTAATCACTAAATATGAATGTAGAGCAATTAAGCGGTCAAACCACAGGGAGGCAACAAATGAGAATTTTTATCCAATTTTAATAAATTAATTCAAGAATGAATTAATTTTGCAATTAATAAATCTTAATTATCCTTAACAGTATTATTTAATTAATCAAAATTAAGTAACACTTAATTTTGATTTTTAATATGTTGGTCAAAAAAATTCAAGATAGGAATATTATAATTTTCAGCTCAGATTAATTCAGATTATTCATTTCCCAATTATTATAAATTTTAAAACAATTTTATGAATTAAAATTGGGAATTAAATAATCAAGAAAGGGATTCTTAAATTGGAGTTCAAGATAGATGAATTTTTTATTCAAATTTTATTTTTAGGTTTTTTATATAATAAATTAAATTCCTAAATAATAAAATTGAAATCTAAGAGAGAAATCAAACAAATTAACCTAGAGAGAGAAAGTGAAGAAATTGGGGAAAAGATGAAATCCGAACCCAAATAAAAAATCTAATGAAGCAGAAATGTTTTAAATTGATTAAGAATTAAGTATCAAAAATCAGATCTTGAATCAGAACCAAAACAAAGTGCTAATTTCATTCAAAACAGACTTCTAGGGCATGTACATTTCGCCCATGCCTCGGCGTTTTAGAATCTTTCAAGAAGATGATTGAAATAAAAATCAGAAACTTATAGTTTTGAGTGCAGAAGCAAGATCTGTTAACTTTAAGAACCCCTCCTGTGTCCTTCCTGGCCAATTGCTTGGGGGAGAGCATCCAAAAGTACTTTTTGCTCATTTCCAGACCTCCATTTGAAGATTCAACCATCTGGATTGTAGAGGGAGAAAAGACGAACCTACTCTCAAAATTTCAGCCCAATCGGACTTCTAGATCTCAAGATATCATAATTTTTGTGAGGATTAATCTAAGCCGTTAGACTAAATTTATCTCTCCTTCAATAAGTTAGGAAATGGCTTTTCCTTGTTGTTCCCATCCTCAAATCACGTCCTGACAAGTGATTGTCCGCGTCAGCCGCCCACAATGATTGGAGAACAATCATTCTTTTTGAATGGCCAGGAAAAAGCCACGCCCCCTGAAATAAATAAAAAAACCAAAATACTCTCTCTCTCTTTTATATATATATTTTAAATTCTACAGCCGCATTATTTGACCACGTGCGCCGTTCATAGCCGCAACTTTTGACCGGTTCATTTCAATAAAATGAAGGGCGGTGAGCTTACCGTTCTAAAAAACATATTTTTTTATCTATTTACTACGTCGATTTCCGCATGTACGCAGAAATTCGACGCCGTAAAGCATCATTTCTTAAAGGAATGTCGGTTAGCGTGTGCATTAAATGTACGCGCTAATGACTTGTCTTTTTTAAAAAAAAATAATTGCGGTGCCATTTTCTTTTAAAAATGCGGCGTTGATTTCCGCGTGCATTTTAATGCACAGGGCGAATCGACGCCGCATGCACGCGCTGCGCTCGTGCATGTCGATGGCGTAAAAAAAACTCTTTCTCACTCTCTCTATCTCCTTATTATTTGGCAGTAATCATCCAATCATTCGCCCAAATTTCGGGCGAACGACGTGGATGCCCTTAACTATATAAAAATATAGCCAATAAATCAAATATGTATTATTTAAATATATAAAAATCATTTTTGGCTATATAGAGGTCGAAAAATTACATAAAAATATGGGGATAATCCAGAAAAATTTGAATAACCCTTACCAACCTTTAGCCAAATATTTAAGGCCCTGAAAAAAATATTTCTTCACTAAAATGAGGTTAAATTCCATGTGATAAATGATAAAAAATCTGAAAAAATAATAAAATGAAAGTGTAACTGATTTATCTTTATTTTAAAATGATAACATGCAAATATAGTCATTAAAATACATAAATATAATGTAAAAATCATTAATTAATCATGTTAATATTCAAGTTATCAGTTCTCCATGTTGCTAGTCTCACTTTAAGCCACGTCCTGCTGCATCGGGATTATTCCAACAACTATTTGGTGATGCCTATTGTCGTATAATATGGGACCCTACTACTTACAGTACTCCTCACAGCGCTCTGCTTGCATTTGCTCGGTGCGCGCGCATTCTGCACGCCACCTGTATATGTTTGTGTGCCATATTCGTGGACTAACCGTGTCGGCCACCGCTCGAGAGCCCTACGCGATGCCCTCTGTCATCATATCGCAAAGCCCCTATGGCCACTGTTTGCACCCGTGCTTGCAACAAACTCAAAAGGACGCCCACCGTACAGGTGCCACCTGTTTGCTACCTGTCAGGCGCTGAAGCAACTCACGTCGTGTCTTGGTGCCGTGTGATACCGCTTGCAGCTGCTACCAATTCGCACGCGTGGGACCATCAACTGGTTGAACCTACCAAACTTAGTTGTTTACTTGAACTGCCCATGTTGCACGTTCTCAGCAATGATCGATCGGCACATATTACACCACAGGAGACAGTGATTGTATGAGTATCTCGGTGATATGATACAAGTTTGTAGAAGTAACAACAGAGTACAAAGAGTTAACTAACAAGGTTCCATGATCAGTTAAATTGGCAAAATTTGATCAAGCCTAATTGATGTCCCAATGTTCCTTTGGACCAAATCCGATGCGTAAGATGAGGGGTAGTCGTACTACCAGTCAGTGTCCAAGTACCCAAGTAAACGGTTAGTGTTTTACCACAAAGAGAATTCCTAACTCTCTATTAAGGTAATATGTTCTGTTTAACGTAAAGGCTCCTATCTCTCAAGGCGCAGAGAAGTATCTCAGAAAATACTGAAAGGAAATAAAGACCTGTAACGAGGGAAGGAACGAAAGAATTTGATGGGGCAGATCATGTCGACTTTCATAGCAGACTCGAGCAGATGTTCAGGTCAACGGATGGCACATCAAAGGAACAGGGTGCACGGCAATATGCTAGATTGAACGGGTGCAAACTATTCCGATGTCTGGGGCAGGGCGGTGGTGCACAACAGACCAGCGCTGGCAAGCACGATGGCACACGCATGGGACGGGCCACCGACGCATGTGGGCGCATCAGCGCGCACATGAATGCACACACACTGATGAACGTGTGTGCCTATGCTATCGTGTGTGGCCGCTCGACGAACTGTCGGTCACACGGGGGGCCAGTTTTGGTGGTCACCCATAACGGGGCGTGGAGGCGCTGGTTTCTGCAAGGGAAAGTTCTTGGATTACCCAGGCAAGGATCCAAGAAGCAACTTCTTGGAACGTCTTGCACTGATTTCTCCAAGAAAGAGAATTCTTTGAACCTCTCTGGTGTCTTATTCCAAGAATTGGTGAGATAATGATGAGAGCGGAAACAGGTCGACGAGAGAACTTCGGCGGTGCAGTTGGTGTCACTGGCTTGGACAACTGAGGCGGGCGTCGAGGAGTTCATAGCTCTCCAAAAAGGGCTTTGTAGATTGAATTCTTGAGCAGCAACATGACTAAGAAATATGTTCCTTGCTTGGACTACCATGGCGTTGAGCGGTCACTAGGAGGTCAATGAAGATGACCCACAAACTGTGACGTAATAGGAGGCCACGTCTTCCCACGATCAAGGCTTCCAACTGTCTAAAACTATCTGAAAACTCTCTAAAGCTATAATATTAAGAAAAAAAAGGAAAATTAGTACTTTGGTTCTCCAAATTTCAGTCTGTTTGTCCTCTTGGGCATGCCGGCCTTTCTATAGGGCCGAAGGCATGCCCAATTGGGCGGAACTGGAGGGAACCGTCTTGAGACAAGTATTCTCTAAAAACAACAAAAACTAAAACGTCTTTCAATATATTTATGACGCCCAAAACAGGATAGGCCTTGTCCACAATTCAGCAAAGAAATAACAAAAGAAAATAAATAAATGAAAACATGTGCAGCCCCATCTTCACACGAAGTACTTTAACAACGCGTCGTGGGTGTCGGCTCGAGTGGCTCGGTTAGGTCGCTGGCGTCATTCCATGTTGATGGCGAGATTGTCCCCCATCACTCTTTGTCATTTCCTATCTCCTACAACACGCTCCAGTGCCGTGACTCTGCCACCTTTCAAGCCACGCCATGCCCACCTTAGGCACAGGTCGGTGATGCCAACCTTAGGCATGGTTCGGTGATGTCCACGTATTTGCCAAAAAACACCAGGACAATGATCGAACGTGCTGACGAGGTACATCGTTCCACTTTCTCATCAGTCACAATACATCTTTCAATATATTTTTGGCTGGACTCCACGCTCAGGTTAGCTAAGGTGAGAGTTTAATGGAAGTATTTCCTAGGTATGGGTTGAGGATGTCATTTACGTGTGAGCTTCAATGGAAGTATTTCATTTGACGTCGTAGTCATCGTTGTTTCTTTGACAAGGCTTAGAAGGTTACCATCACCATCATCGGTCGCCAACACCAGAACTCAGACCTTAACAAATCCCAGCGAGTTGGGCCTGCCCATACTCCAGCCAAGGTCACTGCATTCACGTAATTACCCCTTAGAGGACATCATTAACGATATCCGACATCATCTTGGTATCAGAGCATCACCTCAGTACCATTGGACGATATCATTGACATCATCGGACATTATTTTGGTATCAAAGCATTATCTCAGTACTCGTTGTGCGATGTTTGACATCACCCAGCACTATGAGCAGGAAGCTTTATAGCAACTCCTAGATAGTAAATCTAAGGCCTCAATTTGACCATAACTAGATCTCATTCTGTGTACCTGACTGGCCTACAACCTATTTCGGTGACAACTTTGTACTTTCTGTTTTGTGATGCAATGTGTGTATGAATGTCATGATGTAATATCTCTAACATGCTAAGTGAATGCACGGCCATCCTTGAAAGTGCAAATATGGGATTCTACAAGAATGAGTTTTAGGGGCCTACGAGGTATCTGGCCATATACAATCATGAATGGAGTACATCCAGTGGTGTGATTCACAAACAAATTAAAAGCAAACTCCGCTTGCGGAATCATGCAATCCCACGAGCTGAGATTATCCCCCATGATGAAATGAAGCGAGTTCCCCGAGCTGCAATTCATCAGTTCCATTTGACCATCCTTTTGTGGATAGTAATCCGTGGAGAATTTGAGCTTCGTGTCCATTAATACCCATAGGGTCTTCTAGAAGTAACTCGTAAAAACAAATCATGGTAAGACACGATAGACTGGGGTACCCCGTGTAGGCAGAAAATCTCGCCGAAGAAGAGTCGTGCTACCTTGGATGCATGTGCTGTCTTCGAACAGGGCACAAAGTATGCCATCGTGGAGAACATGTCTATGACAAACATGATAGAGTCGTGCCAGCAATGAGTTGTAGGTGAGCCTAGGACGAAGTCGATGGTAACATCGTCCCAAGGGTGTGTCCGCACTCGAAGAGGCATATAAAGTCTGGCATTCTGCATGGTCATCTTTGCCTTGGAGAAAGTCAAATATTTTGAGGCAATCTTATGGACATCCCTTTTGAAGGAGGGCCAGAAACTAATACTCTTAGGCCAGGATAGTCTTGGTCACACCAAAATGTCCACTAAGACCACCCGCATGAATCTCATAGATGAGAAAACCGCATAATGACGACGGGGTATACTGATAGCATGATAAATGAACATATATTTCAAAAAAATTATGTTTCTATTATTTTTCATTTATAATTCATCATTTTATTATTTGAATTAATTACATATTTATGCATAAGCTATAAATTCTAATTTTTACACATTGTGGTTATTTTTTTCTAAACTCCTTGGCTTATTTAAAGTCAATAAGTTTATTACTGATGAGTATTATACAATTTTGCAGGTGCAGAAATTTACAGCAATGAAAACAATAAAATTCTTCAAGAATTGGAAAAAAAATTAGAGTTTAGTGATTCTCCAAAAAGGGCTTGAAAGGAGAAAAATGATATTTTGGGCCATCAAATCAGAGGAGGATGGGCCACTCTCTGACCTGTCCATTGGGCTCTCAAAAGCCTTCCAAATAAAGAAGTTGAAGATTACTCCCAACCCATAAAGAAAAAAGAGCAAAAATGGTAGGATAGAAAAATAGAAAAACCCAAAGGGGGATTTCAGTAATTTTTATTATCTTTAAATACTATTATATCCCTCATTTCCCCTCGCTCTCGCAAGTGTTTAGCCTGCAGGAAAAGTAATATTTTCAGGATCCAGATTGCTCAACATGCTCAATGTAAGTTTGTTGAAGTTTTTATTCAATTTCATCTCTGGTTTGCATTTGAAAAATGCATGGTCATGGGAAAATATAATGATCAATACTTGAGAGGAAGCATTTAGAGTTCACCAGCTTGCATTGAGGTTTTATGAATGATGCAGGACGGAATCTAGGACACCAAATATGATGGCTTGGTGCCGATAAATGATAAAGTATCGGATAATGGCGGTGTCATCATCCGATGGGTAACCCTAACGTGTTATGTAACTATGTGCTGATGAATGTCCTACGTATCGTACGTGCAGGCTTCAACTCGAGGGAGGCACCAAGCTCCAAGCTTGGATGGCAGTCACCGGGTGACGGTGATGGGGCCTCTCGAACCTCGTCGGAGTGAAGAGGACTTCCACACCCGAGCGGTTTCAATCCGTTCTCATCTGTACTGGTAAGACCATACTCGTCTTTACTGGTAATACACTCGCTAATGTAGTTATCTCTGATGATCTCTCTCACCTACCTAGCCCGAGTGCAGTGCAGACGGAACAAAAATATACTGCAAAGGGGTAATTAAGCGAGCGACGGGAGAGGACAGCGTACCTCATCGATGGTGGCTCGTGGTCCAGGGTCTCGTCTTCGTCATTGGCGTTTCGGAGCGGGTGAGGCGGAGAGGTGCCAGATCAGGCACGACAGCTCGATGCGCACTGGAGGTGCCGGAACGATGCAAAGGGGCGATGGAGGGGAGGTGGAATCGAAGGTACTTGTGTCCATCCGATTCAGCTTGTTCAGCTCATCCAGCTGGACGCGAAGGCTCAGTTTGCTTGTCTGGCTTAGTTGACCGAGTCAGTCCAACTGCCAGGTCCACTTAACGAGGTCTGACTGACCGGCTAGACCAGCCGAATTGATCGATCGATTCGGGCCTGTCAATTGTGCCGGTCGGTCGATCAATCGGACCGGCCGATCAGTTCATCCGGTCAATCGGGTCGCGCCAACCAATCGGGTTGACCAGTCGTTAAACCATTCGGTGGTCAGGCCTGAGTTGTTCGGTGCGCATCGTGGGACCGGTCTGCACTCAGCGGTCAGCGATGGGGTGGCTTGGCTCTACGGCGGCGGCGGCGGCGGCGGCAGCTTGCCAGCTGTGGCAAGGGCGGCTCAGCGACGGCGGTAAGAACGCTTAGACTGCAGACGATGCAGCAGGGGAAGCTCAACCGGCGTACAGCTGCGGCGGCCGGCGGTGTTAGTGCACGCGGAGGTCTTGCGGTGGCGGCCGGCGGCGCGTGAGGCAAGCCACGGCGGATGGGGAGGGGAGAAGAGGCAGCGATGGTGCTCAAGAATATCGGTGGCACTCTCTTTTTTTTCTCCCCTTTCTTCTCCTTCCTTCTATTCTTCTTCCTTCTCTTCTTCTTCCTTCCCTTGTTCACTTCTCACGCATGAGGAAGGGAGACCAGAGGAGGTGTTCAAAGTAATGCGTCAATGGAAATTTTGGTCTAATTTTCTTATGGCGTTCTCTCTTCCCTTATAACAGGGAAGGGATGGGCCTCAAGTGGGCTACAAAAGGTCCTTCGGGGAGCCCTTATAAGTAGGCTCCCCCCATAACAATCAAAAATGTAACTCATGAACAAAGGGGGAAATTAAGGGCGAGAAAAGAGAGGGAAACAAGGACAGGCAAGGGGAAGATGGGTAGAGAAAGACCCATCCCCGTTGATGGTAAAACACGAATGGACGAGCATCGCGAGCGCGACGAAACATGACAAAATGGGACGAACAAGAATGTGATAAAAGGAAAAACATGAGAGAAAGATAGACGGAAAATGTGAAAGGATAATCGGAGCAAGATCACCCCATCTTCAACATCGCGGGTGTGTGGCACTGATGGCATCGATGATAGTCCTCGATGGCGTGCACCATCAAGGAGCCAAGGTTTCTATTTTCACATCATCATCCATCCGTTTACCCATCAAATCCATCATTTTCTCACCCTAAGCATTTGATTTTCCCTACTTTCTCTCACTAGAATCATTTAATTCTCCCTCTAGATCTTCACACATATTCCTGATTCATCCTCTCCAAATTTCATAAAAATTATCCTTCATTTGCACCTTCAAATTGTATCTCAAGCTTCTTCTACACTATCTCTTCATTTTCTCTCGCTATCTCTTCATTTCAGTCATTTTTCTCTCTCTAAAACCATTATTTTTCATTTCTTTATTTTTCTAAAATCCAATGCAGTCTCCCTCTAAATCATTATTCTCTCTTTCTTTCAAATTTCAAAAAAAGCTTATAAAGATCGCCAGCCCAAGATTGCCGCCACGTCTTCGAAGCCATTGTTATCGTCTTCATCAACCCCACCAGTATGCGAAGGCTACAGTGAAAAAAATGGGTTTCACACACCAGGTGAGAAGCACAACTGCGCCACTGACTAACTCAAATTTCTCACTAGTGCATGCTTGTTTTATTCACCAGTTTATTGTGTTTTCATTTTTGTCATGTCGATACTTGTTGTGTCGCATCCGTCTCATTGCGTTTTTTCTGTCTGTACTGCCGTACTCATTCGTATTGTTTTGTTTTTGCATCAGTTAATTTCTCTAGTTTTTATTTATGTTTTAAAAGTGATTTCTTTGTTGGATCCCATATTGGTCTCATTGTAAAGGGCCCATCATGGCCCTATATAAGTCCAGAATGGGAACCCCACACATTTCAGATCTGGTTGTTCTTTGTTTCGCGGTTACACATTCCAGGTCTCACAAGAGAAGAAATAAGGGAGGAGAGGAGGAGAGGAAGAGGAAGAGAAAAAAGAAGAGGAAAGATGATAAGAGGAAAAGAATATAAGAGGAAGAAGGGAGGAAAAAGGTGGGGGAGAGTGGAATATGGATAATCAGGGTTTTCTTTTCTGTATTTACTGGTTGTATCCCGCCAATGCCGTCGCATGATTTCTGTTTCAACCTCCCCTCCAATGATCTCTCCCCAACCGCATCATTACCAATCTATCAAACGCCAATGATCGTTTGCACATCGACTCGTCGACTGATCTTCAATTGCTTTGTCATTAGTCACTGAAACGCTGCTCATCTTACCATATAATCCTGCCGACGACCGCTTAGAATCATGCGGCTAATTGTAGTCATGACCATCATCACGCCTTGGTTTTCCTGGTCGCCAATCACTGTTTGTCACAGTCTTGACTCTACCGACATCTGTCTCGAATCGTGCAGCTAATCGCGTGCGGGACCATCATCGTACCTTGGTGGTGTAGGTCGCAGATCATTGTTGTCACATCGGTGACCTTGTCAATGATCAATTCAAACCAAGCCGCTATTCGTGTGAGTGACGGTTCATTGCACCTTGGTCATCCAAGGAATTCTCTACCATGGTGGTCAACGCCTTGTGAAACAAGATCCAGCAGCCTCTAGGACGTATCATGCTTCCATCCTGCCTTTGTCTCCAGGTTGCTACGTACCCTCGAATTGCCTTCAATCAACAAGGGAATTCAGCGGTTGTGGGACTCGACCTGTCCACCCATGTGGTACAATGAAATCACTGACTTCTGCCCCCCACAAGGCTACCAACCGTCATGGAAATTCGTCGCAAGCATCTGGTGTCCCCGTAGTGGCCGGTCAAAGTTTGTCTATCCCGCCCTCATCGAGCACCCTGCCCTTTGCCATTGCATGAAGCTTGCCTACAACGTAGTTACTTCTTGCAACCTGCTCTCTTGCCGTGCACTGACCGTAACCATGGTTGTCCAAGTACTCCATGAAGAGTCACTTCCTCGCCGCTGACCTCCTACACCTGCTCCAATGCTGCACCGTGACCGCCTGTTGAGCTACCACATGCCCATCTCCAACACTCCTCCCGCGCACTCGCCCATAACAATTCATGTCGACGAAGACACCAATGACAAGGACACCTCAACCGATGAGGTATGCCATTCCCCTTGCATGTTATTATATTAGGTCAACCACTATATTTTCCGATGTACTCCACTGCAGTCAGGTTAGTGCTAGGTGAGTGAGTTTATCAAGAAAACTATGTCATGAGTGAATTCCTAGGTACAGGTCGAGCCCATCCGTTACATGCAAGCGTCAATGGACTTAGTCTGTTCAACGCCGTAGTCACCATTACCGTTCCAACGAGGGTTACAAGGTTACCGTTATAGTCAACTGTCAAACCCTAATCGATCATCCTAAGTTAGTACTGATGCATTTGGAAATCATCAGAGAACACTTCTCCGATATTTTATTGCCTTGGCCAAGGACTTCATTGCATCGTCTTTCTTGAGCGGTCACCTCTTATACCAAGGGTGGATGATTCCATCTTGAGCACTCAATCGCCTTCGTGTACTTCATGATGCACCGGAACTAAGACCGTTTAGAATCCCATGATTAGAGTCTCGTTGGCCATTGCCAAAGTACAATCGTCCATCCATAAGACGTCTTTGGTGTCTCAGGTCTAAGGACCACTTACACAACCGTGACGTGAATTAATCTGATTGACAGTTCAGTATAATACCATTCAGGGATTGGTACGGATCAATTGACTGAACTCTTTGCACTTAAGAGCACCTACTATCTATCTTTAGTATCTCCACACTAATGACTACAAGAAATGCCATATTCATCATATGAGTGAGGCTAGATGGTGCTATTCTATCCGGATACTTTGATGTCCTTCAAATAGGAATGTTTAGAATACATGCTTCAAGACTAGTGATCTCTATGTTACGATCTCATCATAATTCACTAAGTCCGATCATGTATTCATGGACTTCACTATGAGCATCACACGTGCACTATAATGAATATTTCTATGAATGAACATGGAGCAAGATGTGGAATATGTGATTGGCTTGTCAGCCAAATATATCCATCAAGAGTGACACTGAGACAGTGCAGAGGCAAAGGTAATACCGTACGAAGAGAATGAGAGAGAGAGAGAGGGAGCAGGTAAAATGGAGAGTAAAAAAAAGGGGAAGGGAGTGAGATATGGAGAGAGGGGGAATAAGAGGAGGAGAGCCTGAGAGGGAAGTACGGGGGAAAGAGGGAAAGGGAGCAGGTGCGAGGGAGGAGTTCAATAGAGAGAGTGTGCGTGAGAGAATGAGAGAGGGAGAGCAAAATAGAGAGCGAGAGAGAGAGAGGGAGGACATAGAAAGGGAGAGAGAGGGAGTGACAGAGAGTAGGAGAAATTCTCTCTCCTACTTTCTGTCAGGGAGAGAGAAGGAGAAGGAGAGGGAGAGCAGGAGACAGTTTGAGAGAGAGAGGAAGATTGAGGGAGAGAGTACTTTGAGAGAGAGGAGGATAGGGAGAGCAGGAGAGAGAATGAGATAGAGAGAGGGAGAGTAAGAGAAGGAGAGAGCGAGATGACCTTGAGAGAGAGAGAGAGCAGGAGAGAGGGACTTGAGAAAGAGGGATACAGGAGGAGAGGGAGAGAGGGAGAGAGAGAGGAGAGGGAGAACAGGAGAGAGGATGAGAGAGAGAGGGAGAGAATGAGAGAGAGAGAGAGATGGTGAGAGAGAGAGCAGGAGAGAGCGAGATAAATAGATAGAGAGGTGTAGAGGGATATTGGGAGAGAGGGTGAGAGAGAGGGAGAATGGGAGAGAGGGTGAGAGTGAGAGGGAGAGAATGAGATAGATAGAGGAGGAGATGGAGATCAGGGGAGACGGTGAGAGAGAGGGGATGAGAATGAGATAGGGAGAGGGATAGAGGCAAAGAAAACGAGCGGAAGAGAATGTGAACTGGAGCAATGGAAAGAGGGAGCGAGGGATGGAGAGTGAGCAAGAAAGAGGGAGATAGAGAGAGAGAGAGAGAGGGAGGGAGAGAGAGAGAGGGAGGAAGAGTGGGTGAAAGAGTGAGGGAGAGATGAAGGTGAGCGGGAGAGAGGACAGAAGAAAGAGAGGGGGAGAAAATTAGATGGATAGAGGAAAGGGAAATCAGAGGAAAAGAGCGAGAACGGGACAGAGGGCAAAATGAAGGAAGGGATGGAGAGTGAGACCGAAACAGAGGGAGAGAAAGAGAGGGAGGGAGAACGAACAGGAGAGAGTGAGAGAGAATGAGCGGGAAACAGGGGGAGACAACGAGAGAATGATAGAGAAATATAGAGGGAGAGAGGACGCACATGCAAGAGGGAAAGAGGATGACACATAGAGAGAGAGAGAACGAGCAAGAGAGACAGAGAAAGGGAGAGAGAACGGGAGAGAGAACAGAGGGAGAGAGGGGGAGAGGCCGAGGGAGCAAGTAAGAGAGAGAGAGAGAGTAACGGTCATCGGTCCAGTTGGATGTGCGAACCGGACCTGGACCAGAAGGTTCGGTCAACCCTAGAAAGCTTGACCGATGGTCCGGTTTGGTCCATTCTGGCCAAACTTTGGTCAAACAGTTGATAAATCCAAAATAATAGTAATATATATGTGCAATTCTAGCTAATTTATCTACCTCTTTATCTTTATCTAGATATATTATCAACATTTATGTTAATTTGTGAAAAATTATGAAATAAAATCACCTTTTTCTATTTTGGAGTTAATTATTGTCATTTGTGGGATTAACTCATTGAGTTAAGTGGAATGAATCTCACTCTCTTCTTACTTTATGTGGAAGATGCAGGAATTAGGTGAAACTTTTATGAATAAAGGGGATAATTAAACAAAGAGGAAGCTATTTGGACCAGAGGATCAGGCTCAGCCACAACCCTGTGCCAAGAAAGAAGGCCCAAAGCAAGACAGTTGGCCCTAGTCTAAAGGCCCACTAAGGAAGCTCCACTAAGCCCACTATGAGAAGCATGTTTGGCCAAAAAAAGGAGGGCAAGGGGAAGGTCCAGTCATGATTATTTTTGAACATTTCAGGGGCTTGGATGCTGATTGGAGGACAACCTTGGGTGTCGATCCAAGCGAGAGAAGAAGATCCAGCCATTCAATCCACAAAACATCCAAGGGTGGAGACTTAAAGATAGCACCTTTAATGCTAATTAAGGAAAGAAGCCTTGAACGTCCAGGGGGTATTTCAAAGGTCTCAATGCTGATTGGAGGACCATAATGGACGTGGATCATGACCCTGAAAAGAAGATCTGGCCATCCATTGTATTAATAATCCAATGGCTCTCATTTGCTCTCTCTCCCTCTATAAACCCCTTCACCCTATTGTAATATTCATCTTGTGATTCAATCCAAAGTAATGTTTGGTGGCCTAAGTGCAATTGAGTCATAGATCCATTCACTGCAGTGATTGCCAAGCTGAGCAGGAAGCATCCAAGGCTGAAGAAGCTGGTGGAAACGAGAAGAAGTCCCTTGGACCTTAGCGGGTGTGACAAAGAGGTTACCTTCTTATTTCTCCGTTTTCACTTTTTCTGTTTGTCTTTTGTTTTTAGTTAGTCTTGTATCAGCTACCTAATATAAAGACAGTTCCAATGCATCCAACCACGCTCTAAAATTCATTCTAGAACTCATTCTAGAGTGATCTTAGTGCAGTCCATGTTTTCTCTCTCCTCCAGCAAGCCACTTTCCCCATTTGACATCTAGACTTAGCCAAATTTTGACTAAGTCCAGAGCGCCAAACTGTTTCATTTCCTATTTTGTTTTAGCTTTCAAATACTCCTAAAAAATCACAAAAAATTATTTTCTGCCAATTAATATTATTATAATATTATAATAATATTTTATTTTTCTTTGTTATATATTTTTATTTAATTAGTTATTTACCTTCATATGTAGTAAACCTACTTCTAAAATTATTAAAAAATACATAACTAAAGCACAAATTCTTAAGGAAAAACCCTTGGTCCCTGTGGATCGACCCTTACTCTCCCTACGCTAGTAAGGTTATTATAAATATTTGTTGTTTTAATTCGGATAAACCAACTACACTAATTAGTGAAGTTAGCTCATCACTAATTACCCCGAAATCTGAATTATCAATAGTGTCCTTCCCTAGCTGAGACCTTCTGTTGCGCCAATCGCCATACCCTTATCTCTGGCGTGCACCCCTGTTACACCTAACCGCCTAGTGCCCGTGCCGCCTTGAATGTCGCCCTGCCATGCTAGCACTCGGCTAAAGCTTCCTTGCTCTGCCTACCACGACAAACTCTGGACCTGGCGATTCGCTTATTGAATCAATACTGGCGCAATCCACCTTCATGGCCAAGAACGTTACTCAGCTCATATCTTCTCCCCTCGATTTCAATATCATTATCTCGTTAGTGCCAATTTCGGCTGCTCCGCTGCCTTTGAGTGATTGTCATTTTTGGTGTTGAGTTAGAAAGGATGGTAATCTTCTCTGTTGGCCCTTGAGGCAAACGTATGGGTCAGTGGGAGCTTATCTGTGCCATGATCCCTTGTGTCATCCTCTGAGTTACACTTCAAATCAACCGTAGTCCAACGTACTTTTTGTTGATTTTCAATCATGTGCATCATTTGATTGTGTTGCATCTTATGCTCTCATTTGTCCCTTTTGGTTTGACATGAGCCACTCGATTCCAGCATGTCGTGTTACATCACCGGCTAAGGCATCAGCCATGGCATTATCCTTTCCCTTCTTTTGCCAGATGATGAAACTGTAATTATGT
This sequence comes from Wolffia australiana, assembly GCF_029677425.1. Lineage (NCBI taxonomy): Eukaryota > Viridiplantae > Streptophyta > Magnoliopsida > Alismatales > Araceae > Wolffia > Wolffia australiana. The sequence goes on along the minus strand of NC_135851.1, from coordinate 2,968,047 downwards.
AGTTAGGTGATCAAGCAAGCATGCCAGTCCTTGACCTTCTTCTGGTCATGCAAGTGACTCAATGCACTATGATCTGAACATAGCACAAATTCCTTCGGGAGGAGATAGAATTCACGGTCATAGTTGTCAGTGTCAAAGTGACTAGAAGAGAGCGTAGAATTCACGGTCATAGTTGTTATACAGTTGCCTCTTGGCATTCAGCTTCTTGCTGAGGTACTCCATGGGAGTCCATCCTTGCAAAGGACACCACCGAAACCAACGCTTGAGGTGTCCCATGCAAATTTAAAGAGCTTGCTGAAGTCCATCAATCGCAGTACTAGGGCATCAGTCATACGGCGCTTACCCTCCTCAAAAGCCTTGGTAGCTTTCATCCACTCAAACCTCTTGAGTCTGATCATATCAGTGATGGGCGCGGTAACGCCGCTAAATTCAAGGACGAACCTTTGGTAGAAGGGCCGCAAGCCAGAATATTGAATCTCTCAGACAATTTTGTGGGTCTCTAGGTTTGTTCTAAAGGTTGTTTATCACATCACTCAGATTTCAAAGTTGGTATTATTATGTCGATGTTTCAATTGCTAAAACCAATAAAAATATCTGGATTGCAACAAACTAATGTTTCTCCTTAACCATGGGTAAAAATTGTTATTAATTTCCCATGGCAAATAATTGAGACTAGAATTTTGTCCTATTACACTACTCAAAGAAACTCACATCCTTAGGACATGGAGCTCAGTTTTTGTTTAAGTTAACTTCGATGGGCAATATTGAATATCTTTTAATCTATAATACTATGGAAATTTTTTTATTTATATAAGACATAGACTTTATATGCATGGACATATATGTGGGTTGACTCTCTCACAATTACAATCTGCGGTACTAGTTAGGGGCACCCAATATTGGTCAACGAAATTTAGGGGTACCTAGTTACAATCAGCCTGGTTTTCTACTTTTCACCTAACTTTGCATCACACTATACTATCATTTTCTGTAGAACACATTAAAACATATGACCCCATTAAAACAAATATAATGTATTACATTTCTTTGATATTTATACAGAATTTAAAACAAAACTAAAATGTGAAAGAGAAACTAAGGATAACGAGATCACCTAGTGCCGACTGTAACTTCAACTTTTTTGGTTTCTTGCATCATGTCACTTGACCAAATGATATTCTGTTGAAACTCACAAGTTCTTCTTTAAGACCTACATTACTTTAAGCACATATGGATTAATTATTTTATTTAGGATAAATATAGCCTAACCAATAAGGTTTCCAAATTAAATGTAGCCCAATCATTCTAGTTATAAATTATCCACAACAAAAAATATTTAGACTAAGTACTGATTACAAATTAAATAATCTCATATTTGTGTTGCATATTCTTATCTGGATTACATAATAAAATGTCTTCAACCTTATTATGATATATAAGCTAAGAATAAGAAACTGGTGATTAGGAGTTTGAAAATCTTAGTCCAAAAAAGTATCCTTGGTACCTTAGGTGATTATGACATGAATCATACTATTTAGAGTAAGCTATAATAATATTTAGAGTATCTTGTTCACAGTAAGCTATAATACTATTTAGAGCAAGAAAATTAACCAATGATGGAATTATGTTTTTTCACTAATGTAATCAACAACTCCTCAAGTGGGTTATGTTGAACTGTTTAACTGTCCAGCCTTTATAGATGTATCTATGCAGTCCTTGAAAAATTGAATCGCCAGAATTTTGAAGAGCCTCTGTGCGTTCGTTTTATCATTCTGATACCATAATGAGGAGAAATATAACTACTTGATGAATTCTATCCTGGTGAACTTTGTTCGTTGATCTCTGATATTTAAGTTAAAATGAATTGTTGATACAATCCCCTAATGGTAAAATATCACATGCTTATCGTAACTGATTTAGTCAAATGTCATTTATACCTAACATTTATGTATCATAGCATCACTCATGTGTTGTAAATACATAGAATAAATACTTAAATAACTAGGATGACTCTGGTGAGGCTGAGGCAAGATTAGTATTATATTGGTGAGGATGAGGCAAAATTCTATGATATAGTTGTTCAATACTTTCACCTTAACTTGATGGAGTGGCCAAATTAGCACCTTTGTCCACAGCAAACAGAAAATATGCAAATACATAAAGTCAAAACGAACCACAGGTATATACCCTTATAGCATCTATCGCAATGGCATACACATGACATTAAATGCCATTCTAGAAAAGCACAAATTCTTTTAGAAAGGTATGTTAAATTTTGGATATGATGGATGGGATTTAACAGTATTCTGAAGTTTAGCTATAGGGCCAGGACGCGGAGGGGACGGTTTTTTCGTCCCTGGACAAAAAAATTGGACAAATCTAAATAGGAAACCATCAGATTCACATCCGACGGTTGAGATGTTGCCACATGTCCTCACGAGGACAATTTATAATATATTATAATATATTATAAATACATGATGTATCATTTCATCCGGGATGAATTATGAGATGAAAATTCGTCCCGAAAGGACTGGACGGGATGAAAGATCGTCCCGGATTATTGGACGGGACAGTTTTTTGACCGCGGATGAAAAACCATCCCATCCTTCGTCCCTACACTAACATGGGATGTAGGACGGGACGAATTTCATTGTGAACCATCCACGTCCCGTCCCGTGCGCGTTCTCGCACTATAAGTTTAGCTCAATCTGTCACCTTCCGACAAATGGGCAAACAAAAGTTGGGCATAGAATCCAAGGAAATTTTGACTCTGTGTCATTTTGGAGACTAGCCAAAGCAGTGGGATCTGATGCTGTCACAATCTGAGTTTGCTTACATGCAATGTTAAATAACTCAAAAAGCATTCACCATTCTCTTTTGTGTAGCTTTGGAGCTACTTCAACTACTTTGTCCATCTAAAGCACAACTTCTTCTACTATGCTTCTTATGCTTTAGGAAATATAAAAGAGTGTATCGACTCGCTCATGTAAGCTGTTCGTCATCAATTACCATGTGCTTACAGTCCCTCATCCCGTAGACATTCCTAAGATGACTTAGGGTACGCTCAACTATCAAACCCTATTCGATCATCTGATTTACTACTGATGTATCTTAAAATCATTGAACAGCTCTTCTCTAATATTTTACCGCCTTGGCAAAGAATTTCATCGTATCATCTTCCTTGAGATGTCTTCTCTTATATGGAGGATATAAGATTGCATCTTGAGCACTTAATCATCTTTGTGGACTTCTTGATGCGCCCTAACTAAGACTGTTTAAAATCACTTGGTTATTAAAATACAAATCTGTGTTCTACGAGACGGCTTTGATATCTCAGGTCGGAGGGCCACTTACACAAATGTGACTTGAATAAACCTAACTGACAGTTAGGTGAACCAACATATTCATTCAAGGGATTCATACAGATTAATTCAGCTAACCATTTCCAATAATGAGCACCCAATATCTTTCCTACCTATTTCCACATTATCACTGAGAGAGGTTCAGTAGTATTATTCTATCAAGATACTTTGATCCCCTTCTTGAGTATCCTTTAAATAGTAATATTTAGAACACATGCTTAAAGGCTAGTGATCTCCGTATTCTGATCTCATCATAATTCACTATGTCTGATCATACATTGATAGACTTCATTATAAGCATCATATGTGCACTATAATCAAAATGTTCTATTAATGAACATGGAAAGAGATATCAAATGTGTGATTGGCCTGCCAGCCATATATTTCCATCACCAAGCACGAGATACTTACTACAAGTTATGAGAAATATCAAGAGGCAGCTAACACGAAACGATGCAAGAAGGTTTTTGGGGAAGGATCATTAGTTATGTCTACATACCCAACGATATATTCCATTTAAAACATACAAAAAATTGAAGCCAAAGAAGTATAGTTTTACATTATTATATAGAAAATTAGGGAAAATGCATGCATCATTGACCATTTGAAGGAGATCATTTTAGAAGCTGACATGATCTGCATAAAAGTACCTAGAGCCCCACAAAAACCCTCTAACATATTTTCTCTAATAGAATCCTCTCATTGATTCTTTTCTAATATAATCCTCTAAATAGATTCTTCTGTGATAGAATTCTCTAAGAGATTCTTCTCTTAAAGAATCCTCGGACAAATTATTCATTTGCCACAATCTGCACAATATCTCTGCTTCAACTTGTTAGAACTACAAATATTATGTTTTATCATGTCAGGATATTTTAGAGCCACAAGATATCTTCTGACAAATTCTACCTGCACCGGAATCTGCAGGATATACCTGCTTACGCCTTTCAGACTCCTAGTCCCCTATTTAATCTTGTCAAAGTTGTAATTTTTTATGTTTTAATTGTCTTTTCGTAGGTATTATCATGTGGATGTTCATGTGCTTGTAGTGGTTTATATAAGGCCCCCATCTACCCATGGAGGACGATTATTGAAGCGTCTTGCTTTGTTGAAACTCATGTTTTCTCCCCTCCAACTGTTCTCTTTGCTAGAGTATTTCAAAGCATATGGACTCAATCACAACCCCCTCGTGGACTCAAAGGTTGGAGAAGCTAGTTCTATGAGTTGAGGACTACTTTTTATTTGTGCATGACAATAATAAGACTACTTATTACATAACTTGCATTTATAATCTCTCAATTTCTTATGGTTCTCGCTAACTATGATATTTCACGCTTTAGAATGTTAATGGAAGAACCACATGTTAATAAAAGCCCAATCAGGGGAGTCATAACAATATTTTATAATTAGTGGTGTTTGTTAAAATGCATAACTAAAAGTATGCATCTTTGCGAGAGACGTTGGAGGTTTCAAAGTAAGCTAATTAGAGGAATAGAAAAGTTGACAACATCTTGGAAAGAGGCTTTCGTGAGAATGTGACACGCATGTTGGTTATTCCCTTGGGTGAACTTCTGCTCTTTTCTCCTTTCTAAATTGCTCTCTTGGACCTCTATTATCCAGTTCAAGATTGATTTTTGCCAATTGGTTTTTGGGTTTTGTATATTCTTATCATTTTTTTCGTACTAACAAATCAGCAATGTCAAAATAGATATCAACAAGTGATTTTAAAGTCAACAAGTAGATTCATACTAAAGCTCTACCTAGAGCTTTATATCTATTATCTATGAAGCACATCCTGCTTACAGAGGAAAAGAAAGTCTCTGGCTCTCAGCCGTAGCTTTTAGTGCAGTTGGTAAGCGCTTGAATCTAACAGTATCTCTTCTCCTTTTTGTCCGAGGACTTGAGACCAGCTTTTCCATGTGCTTTGTTCCTTCAAACATCATTAATGGGTGTGTCATCGCCAAAAGCGTACTCTGCCAGCCAACAAAAGATGGATGCTTCTGGTCAAATGATTGATAAGAGGGAAACAGTATTCTCTTCTAACAAATGAAAAATAATGACAAAGAGTTATACCCTTTCCTCAGTCATTTCTCTAAATCCAAATTTCTCAACCCATATTTGTTGATCAACTTCAGGAACCGGAAGTATCAAGCACTTCACCCCTAATTTGCGCAAGAACAGCTCGATGCATGACAATAGACACGCAAAGAACCCCTGCTTGCAGGATATCAGATGAATCAACTGTCCTCTCGACAATAAATACGTATAACGTGACTAGGCCCGAACGAGAGACAAGAATAAAAAATATGACCGTATCATGTGACATTATATAAAAGATGTAAGTTAAAAGCACCAACTAATGAATAATCAAATGCATAAATACCGTTTGCAAAATGTGAATGCAATTAAGCGTAATAATTCCAATGATTTTTTTATTCCATTTTCTCAAAAGCGTTTGAGAGATCTTAAAAGAATCACACTTCTTATTAAAAAATCAGGGAACATCACCAGAAATCGTAAATCAACCACTTAATAGAACAATGATAAAATAAAAACCCACCTTTCCTTGCATTTCCGGTTTGGTGGCCGCAAGCGGTAGCTCGGCAACTTCTTGGCCCAACACTCTGATGATTGCTGCTGACACAACAACTGATCTGTGGACCAACAAAGATGCAAGCATGTATGATTATTTTTTGGCCCATCCACTTATATTAAAGAAACAGCCAGATTTGAAAAACATACTCTGCACTCAACATCACGCAATGCATCTGTTCAAGTTCGTAACCTCCCATATTTCTTCTGAAAAATTTCACCGACGGTTCAGGCAAATAGGAGAAAATTCCTAGTGGATAATTTTTATGCTCCAGATCAGAGTAGCAAGACTGTAGCTTACCCATGGATCATCGCAGGAATGAGATCACGGCCCGAACTTTCCATTATGGGATCAAAGTTCCTCTGTGGGGAGACAGGACACGTTATAAGAACGTCTAAGATATAACCCGAAATTTAGGATGATTTAAGCATTAATTTTCAGAGGCGAAATGAATCTGAGTTACTTTTTTAGGTCCAAATATCTAAATGTCACCATGCAAGATACCTTTCAGACTCATCACCGATTATTAAGTAGCAATCAAAATTTTATATCCCAATTTCATGATACAATGCAACATGGCAACAGTCAAAAGTAAAATGAGAACTTTTTGTAAAAGTTTCATCAGGGCTTACGTGGAAAATGTCAAAAACCTTTGAAAGCATAATTTTATTCTTGGAGCTTCGGACTTTGCCGCATAGCAGCTGCCATTTTGCACTGAATTCAGTCCCCATGATTGAACCAGTTTCTTTAAGTTTGTTAACCAATTGTCGAGTTACTGTCTCCGGGACACAGTAGGTTCCGCCAGCGCTGAGTTTTTGAAGAGCACTGTTTATCAAAGAGCAACTGGTACTACAAAACCAGTCGCCTGCAGGGATCACCTGGTGTACAGGTATAAATATCATGGACGCTACCATGTGAGACTATTCCATCATAGCATGATTGGTACCTTCAAATCGCACAGTCCACTTTTTCTGATACATCCAACATGGAACACTTTTTCGCACTACAAATTAAAAAGTACTGTGTTATGTTTACCCTTTCAGTTCACAGAAGGGGAGTGTACAGAAGAACTAAGAGGTTACGTATACATGATCGCAGATCAAAACTATTTCGTCGTTGAAGGTATCTTTGCAGCTGAAATGCCTGCTTCTGAATAAAGTATGACAGTAAAAGAGCTCAACCATCACAACAAAACAACTTGAATGAAAATATATCTTTAAGTTTAGCCGACAACAGGTTTAAGAATTAGGATCCAATTCACCTGCAAAGTGAACACTGGACACGACTCGGAGTTTTTGGTGTCCTGATAACTCGGACAGATGGTTTTCCCTCTTTGGAAGGCGTTTCAGAAATGATTTCATCTTTGCAGTAAGGGCACTGCCATTCAACTTTTTTTGCACTGTCCAACCCCAGGCAAACTGAAATTGCCAATAATAAAGTGTATCAATAATTACATCTATGCAGTTTTAAGTCCTAAGTAGGAAAAGCGTGACCCAGACTAATGCAGACGATAAGCTACAAAAGAATAAAACTCACTGTATGAGACAAGAAAAGCTACATGGAAAGGAATATTCAGATCTGCAAAGATACATACCAAAATGAAACGCTTTTGGGCATCTCATGCAGAAAACTAATTTTCCTTTGTATCCACAGACTGCGCACTCTTTGGCCCTGAAAGAGGATGTTATATGGTTAAAAAATGAGAGATGCACTCATATTCTGCGGGTATGAAATATGTTAAGATCGCTGCAAAAACTTTTTTTCAGATTGTTTTGTTGGTAGAAAAAAACATTTTGTGCTGAACTCAGTATTCTAAAAAAGAAGAGAAATTTGAGTCAGTGATAAGACCAGGTTACTTTCAAAGAAGTGTCACGCAACTTTATTAATGTCGTAAGTTAAAAAGAAGCACATCCAGTTTGTACCCAGACTTAGGGATCAACATGATATGAGAGACAAATATCACCAACCGGCAAAGTTCTCATTTCTCTAGTTCGTAAGACAGGAACTGATAAGAATATCGTTCAGCTGAGAATAAAATCCCGAAACCCACCATCACCAAAAACACTCTCAACAAAGGCGCTACCTAATTCCAAGAATAGTTAACCAAGGAAGCGGCTCCCATTTGACCTCCAAGAGTGACACTTCAATTAATCTGGTTATCATTGAACTCCTTGACATCCTGAACCCCACTAGAGCAGTCCAAGGCCACTTTACTGGATGGCATCATTTACATCTTACTCACTTATGTTTTTCTGTCTTTGTAAGGTGTTATAGGTCCACTTTGTGAACCATTGGTAAACCTAAACTATTGGGTTGAGTGTCAGATTACATATCTGAATTTAAAGACTTAGCAGCGTTCCTCTCTCATCTACCAAAGGGCGTACACAAAACTGCATATCGCAGGGGCTTAAAGCACAGGATACGGGATAAATTGAATACATCTTAACCTTATGCCAGCCACGAGATAATGTATTTTCTGTCTAAGCAGAAAGTAATCAAAATTGCCCTGCAGGTAGAATAGTAAATGCCCCTAATCCTATTCCGAATATTAACTCTCAGTCAGGGACATCAAGTGTCTGGTAACCCCTCAAGAGCCAATGTGTACAGGCTAGGTTGGTGCATGTGGCGAGTGCATCTACTGCTAGCACAAAAAGAAGGGGTGCCCCTGTGTACCCAACTGCCTCTCTACCACCACAACCACTACTATAAATGATCAAGTATTTAGAGCAAAAAAAGGGTTATGGTACAAACTTAAGAAGGATACATGCCTGTGCACAAATGTAAGAAGAAAGTGAGTATATACATGCTTCAGGAAGAATAAGTGGGAGCTCCAACAACATCTGAAGAGGATATCATGTAACTAAATATGTAGGAGTTCTGATGACTATGCAACTAAATTCCATCTCCATCCTGCCAAGATCACATGGATCTTTGAAATTGTAGGGATAAATTCAAAAGGTAAAGGTTCTAATCAATGATGGGGTCCCCTTTAACTTAATAAGCCGCAATTTAATTGCAAAGTTGAGTATACCCATCAGAACATACCACCAATTGAAAGTAATGATGGATGATGGTTTTATTCAAATTGCAGACTGATTCCAGCACTTTGCACTGATGTCTCACTTCAGTTCCAAGGAATTTCAATGGGACAAAAAATAATTCCCTTTGAATCAAGAAATTTAGATATAATACTGGGCATGCAGTGGATAAGAATTCTAGGCTGGCTTCATTCAATCTATAACTATCTTATGATTAAGATATTGTGGCAGGATCAGATCATTACTATAAGAGCAGACCCTGAGCTTAATGAAAATTGGCACTCTCCATTTGAGGATGAACGAGCGCATGAAGAATGGGTAACTTCAATACCGCAGAGCGAGTGGATGAACGGACAACAAAAGTTGACTACTGCAGAGACTGACTACTGTGGCAATACATTCTGTAAAAGAATGTATCAACTCTTTTGAGGATTCAATCTGCTCTGATACCAGTTGATACCTGCAGGTATCTTTACTTCCGAATTTCATCTGAATCTGAATATATGAATGTAGGACCAATGTCAGAGTAAATGAATTCAACAGAAATCTGAAGTGTAGAAGCAAGAGTCAGAAGAAAATAAGAGAGAGTTGGAAATGGAAAAAATGAGAAGGATTTGATGATCCCTCTCCATTCTCGGGTGGCAGCCCTCTCCTGCTCCCAGCCTTGAGTCGCAGCTGCCGTCCACAAACCAATTCTTCCCGCCTTCCTCCTACCACTGATTATTTATAGGGCCTTGGCAGCAGGGCTCCCGTGTGTCAGATCCCACACGTAGTCCCTAATCGGGCCCTCTTATTAGCACAACGACAATACATTCTAGAAAGGAATGTATGATACTCCCTCGCCTCAGATTCTGATTCGTTCCTTACAAGAACATGCCGCCCCCATTTCAAAAAGAGGAAAGCCAACCAGAACACAGGCATGAGTGCTTGCACGTGTGAACCAGTTTAAAGGAGAGGAAAACCCCCACGAGAGAAGCATCAAGCATTTCTTGGAAGTCTACCAAAATCAGGAAGGAATGGCAGAGTCCCAGAGGCCAGAGCAGCAAAGGGACCACCTCCAGACAGAGGAGACTTGTCCATTGAGGGCAGTCCATCTCCTATCTTTCTCTTCATCTACCTTACATTCATGAGATGGATTTCATCTAGATATTTGGGCATTCGTGATTGATTTGCATATTGAGTACAAATCATGAATCCATTGCAATAGCACAGCCCTCCCTCTGGGGAGGGTAGACTAGAAGTTGATATTGAGTTATTGTGTTCCCTTCCCTCCTCTCGTCTTGCCCAAGCTCTATCCTTCTCTACGGTCCCCGTCATCGTGACCGCCTCTCCCTCACCGCGTCTTCAGGCGGCTCGTCTCTGGCCGATCCCTAACCCCTCAGGTCGGCCTTCCCCGACCATTCCCGTTCTTCTCTCCCCCTGGGAACCACTCATCCTCTCCACTCTCCTTGGGACCGTAACTTGTGCAATGGAATTCGCCCAAATCATAATACAATTTCAAGATTGTCGTCCCAAGGAGAGTGGAGAGGATGAGAGGTTCCCGGGGTAAGAGAAGAACGGGAATGGTCCGGAAAGGCCGAGCTGAGGGGTAGATATCGGCCAGGGACGAGCCGCCTGAAGACGCGGCGAGGGAGAGGCGGTCATGATGACGGGGACCGAAGAGAAGGATAGAGCTTGGGCAAGAGGAGAGAAGGGAAGGGAACACAATAACTCAATATCAACTTCTAGTCTGCCCTCCCTAGAGGGAGGGCTGTGCTATTTAAAAGAACATAAAACAAACATGACGAGAATTCCCCCCCCCCCACGAGGGCTAGGGATCCTATCAATCTCCTATCTTTCTCTTCATCTACCTTACATTCATGAGATGGATTTCATACAGATATTTGGGCATTCATGATTGATTTGCATGTTGAGTACAAATCATGAATCTTGGTTAATTCTGGGAAAACAAGCTTAGTGGATCAGATTCATGTATAAGTTGGATAAAATCAACTTTCTCAGCTGTGTTACAAAAGCCTACAGATGTTAAATCTGTCTAGAAGCTGTGACCACCAAATCCATCTACTAACAGGATCCCCACCAGTCAATACAAGGCCGAGTCAATATTCACATTTCAATAAGAATGTTTCAGAGAAACTTACACAAGAACTGCTCCATCAGATCATTATCCGGCATTCCAAATGATGTTTTTCTAGTCCAGCATTCAATAGAATGATTATTCCTGACTGTTTTCCAATACCCATTGCTAACAAACTACTAGAGGAGCTACATGGGATGTCAATTTTTCCTAAATTGAGCATCTTATCGGGATATTATCAAGTAAGAATGCACCCTTCAGACATTCACAAGACAGCATTAAAGACACATCACGGGCATTTTGAATTCAATGTAATGCCGTTTGGACAATATAATGCACCTTCTACGTTCCAGTCACTCATGAACTTTATGTTCGAGAGCTATCTTCAATCCTTTGTTTTATAATTTTTTGATGATATCTTAGTATATGGTAAAGATATTCATCCATATGAGAAGCATTTGGCAGCCATGTTTGAACTTTTGGCAAAAACCACCTCCACATCAAACCAGAAATTGACAGTTTAGTCCCCATTATATTGAATATTTGGGGCATGCAATTTGATATGCCACTCAATCTTGATGTACTCTAGATAGTGGAATGGATCGAGAAATTCAAGAATCCCTTTCAAGAACCAACATCCAAGTTGTAAGAATTGAGAGAGAAGAGAGAAATGTAGAGGCAAGGGTAGACAAGAAGGAAAAGAGAGAACTCGAGCTAGGAGGGTTGAATACGACCCTCCCTCTGGATAGGGAAGCTTCCGCTCTCCAGGCTGCTGCTGCCTCAACCGAATTCAAGATCCCCTTCTAAGCTCCTCCCTGCTCTTATTTATACTTTTATTCTGTTGACCTCTTTTCTCGTATGTTGACAGATGTCGTTTACTTCTCTGATAGGTCCGTGGTAGGTTCGTATCATTACGACCTCCTTCTAAGTCCAAATTGAGGACAATTTGGAATTCAGGGAATTGTCAAGTGATGACCCCAGTGTCTTCCCATGTTGCTTTGAAGTTGGGTAACTTCTTCCACTTCATAAGGATTTGCATTCCTGTCCTGTTTCAACATCTCTTATGCACTGCTTCAGGAAAAACCTGATGTTTCGTTTCATCAGAAATGTTAGTTAGGACAGGTAAAAAGTTAATATTATCACCCACAACTTTGTGTAAATTTGATTATGAAAAACCGAGTGAATAGCTGCTGTGTTAAGGAGGTCCAGTTTATATGCTACCGGTCCAATTTTTTGATAATAGCGTAAGGGCCAAAATTCTTTGCAGCTAATTTTTCCGAAATGTGTTTGGTCAAATTTTTCATCCTATATGGTCATATTTTCAAATACACTTCATCACCCCCCGAAATTCGATATCAGGACAATGTTGATCTGCTTTCCTCTTCATAATGGCTTGGGCTTTGGCGAGGTGGCTTTGTGATTCGGATAGAATATGATCTCTTTCTGTGAGTAAGGAATCCAACGAGTCCAGAGGATAAAGTAGAGTGCCATAGCAGGTGATAGGAGGATCCCAACCATCGGCTTTGAACAGTGTCATATTTGGAAATGTGCGAAAAGAAGTGCTATAACTATACTCTTCCCATGCTAGCCATTGTACCCACTTCTTTGGATTTTCAGAAACAAAACAGCGTAGGTAATATTCCAAGCTTCTATTCATGACCTCTGTTTGCCTGTCCGCTTCAGCGTAGGATGAACTGAATTTAGGTGATGTTCCCTGAAGTTTGTGTAGCTCCTTCAAAATTCGCTAGTAAAATTACTGCCTCTATCAAAAACAATATTTTTAATAACGATTTTAGAAATATCAGGAGTTGTGAATGGGTGTTTAACACCTATATAATGGAAATATTTACTTAATCTGCAAACCACTACCATTATAAAGTTCCATCCCCCAGACTTTGGTAATCCTTTGATGCAATCAATGGATATATCTTCCCATATTTGATCAGGTTGTAGTAATCCTGCTGGAGGGGGTGTTGATGCCTTGTGATGCAGACTAACCTAACAAGAAGCTACATATTCCTTGATTTTCTTTTTCATACCCTGCTAATAAAATTGTTGTGCAGTCTGTTTGTGAGTTTTCAGTACTCCGCCATGTCCACCAATTTTGGCATCATGGAACTCTTTTAGGACCAAGGGAATAAGAGATGAATTTTCTGGCAGCACCAGTTTACCATTGTAGAAAAGGATATTGTTTTGTAATGTATAGAGTGTAGAAGTAGATAACTGAGAGAGGAGTGCATGTCTGATGTTGGAGAGTTTTGGATCTTGGTCTAACTCCTTGTCCAGAATTGGTCTAATTAACCAATGTGTCACTGAAATGCTGTGGTAATGTGGCCGATAAATCTGCCATAGTTCGGGACATGGAAGCCTCGGATCAAATGCTGCATAGAGTGCCTGGAATTGCTTTTTGCTGTTGATAATGTCCTGCACATTTAGAATTGATGGTGTGGAAGCTGATTGAAAAATAATGATCCGTATTGAGTTGCGTCCTTGCCATAAAATCTTTCGAGTTCGCAGATTGTAGTTGCTCAAGAACCATTCCACTGTCTTTAACTATTGAGCTCCAAGTACTCCATCAATGCCTCCCGTTGGTAAAGGATTCAAATCTTGGATAATTTATATGCCCTGCATATAAATCTTCACATCCAGACAGACGCATATTGATGATTGCATAGTCCCATTAGTCAGTAAGACATCAAAACGTGCCCCAGCAAAAACCTGGAGTGATGATGTTGATATAATGTCAAGGTTAATAAAATTGTGGGAAGCTCCACTATCTACAAGGATCTTCACTGGATATCCTGCAACATGTCCCCATAGCTTGATAGTGTGGTTTGGCTATGGCCCTTGAGATATAAACACCGTTAGTTGGGCAGAGATGGCTGATCTACCCGTAACTGGAGAGTCATCAGTCTGCACTGGATCTCCTTCATCCACTGATTCCTCTACTAATTCAGTGCTATCCAAAACCACTACTAATGAGATTTAAATCTTTCTTGGATCAGTGTCCTGGCAAGAGTTTTTCATTACAATGGAATCTTTTCATTTCGTCATGATGCTTATTCTTTAATGGGCTTATCTCCCCACCTTTATTTGTAGGCTAGGATTAGCCCTTTTATTTGTAAGCTGCCACGTGCAACTTCACGCGATGGTCTCAAGTACCTCGTCTTGTCCCCTGTTGGCCCCCTCCTCCATCTGCGTCTCATGCTGACGTCTCTTTTTTCGTACCCTCATGTATTCAATGTACAGATCCGTATCAGAGAATTCCATCGTCTCCATCCATGTTCATCTTTGTCTAATCCCTCTTGTTTCATACATGTTTTCTTCAGATCGATATCACCAACCCTTTATCGTTATGGGCTTGCCTATCGTCAGCATATGAAAGAGATCTAGTCGCTATAGTATGGGCCATCGAGAATAGAAAACACTACTTGATGTTCCAAAAAAATTTACGCGCACTGACTGATTCCGCTAGAAGTTTCTTTCTGGCCAAAAAAGATTCCCACTCTACTATCACAAATGGCTATCTAAATTGTTGGGGTTCGATTCTGAAGTTAGATACAAAGACAACAAAAAAACATTGTGGCCGATTAATCGGCAAGGTCCACAACAGAGCTAGATGAAGTTCAATGCTCCTCGTCAACCCTTCTCTACTGGCTGGACAAGACAACTGCTTGACTGAAGGTAAATAATGATTCCATGCTAGCATACATAACAGGGCTATCGCTTAAGATCCATCCACGTTCCCAAAGTATTATATTCAAGAAGGATTCCTCTGTCAATGATAGCAGGTATGCCACCGGTTTCGGGTGGTCTTCCTTATTGTTCAAAAAAAAACTCTGTTATGAATCAAGGATAATTGTTCAGGCAACCTCGTCACTCAATCCTAAGACACTAAAAGATTTTCATGATTTCAAGGAGGGGGGCATGGAGGATTCCACCGAACATTCAAGAGAATCAGCCAACAGATATTTTGGCAAGGTATGAGGAAGGTGGTAAAAACCTATGTGAGTCACTGTCAGATCTGTCAAACACACAAGGCATCTACCCTATCCGTAGACTATTCTGGTTGCAGTGAATCCAATCTTGTCGTAATATTCTGCATCACTTGAATCATTATGTCTCTATTCTCATTCCCAGATTTCTGCAATTTCTTGAGAGATTTTTTATCTCATTCCGTAACACCTTTTGTTCCTTCTTCGTATCCACAATGCTCGTCTCAATTTCCTCAATCCTTGATTATAGTGCCCTGAGCATCATTCTTATCACTGCTCATTGTAAATTCTTGAGAGAGATGAGGAAATGATGAGAAGAAGAGGAGAGGAACACCAGAAAATAGGGCACAAAAAGGTTGGAATCTCCATTACTAATCCTTTGCCCTTTTTATACAAATATGCACTGAGGAGAGAGAGAAAAACAGTCCCTCCAATGGTCATATTTTTGAAAAATATGACCGTTGGGACCTATCACATCCAGCTGCCCTTTTTTGCAACTGGATGTCCAACGACTAGTTTTCCAGCCGTTGGAGTCTGGGCCTGATGTAAATCAGGCCCAGTATATATTAGGTCCTTAGTGGACCTAATATATGGCCCTAATGGGCCCCTCACTATTGGGCCCTTAATGGGCCCTTAGTGGGCTCTTAATGGGCCCTTAACGGGCCCTTATTTAGATTGATTTTAGTTAGGTTTTTTATTCATTTTCCTAGGGTTATTCTATTACATGTACATGGCCTTTGGCCCATAAGTCAGTCCAATCTGCCCTAAATGGGCCGTGATGATCTAACACTCATTCCTCTCCAACCACATCAAAGACTACTCTCTAGCTTACTCAAACTCTGTCTCTACTCTCTCTAGCTTACTCAATCTCCACATTCAAACAAGTTTGATACTGGAAGACTTCCATCGTGCCTGTTGTCACTTTCCTGAGCGTGCCAATGCACCAATGAGACAGACTAACACCTCAGTTGCAGTCACTGGCGACACAAGTCGTTAGATTGTTGCTCCCGTAATGATGGGCATTGTTCATTAAACATTGGCGACTGTCACGACCATTTTCTAAGTTTTTCACTTATTTATCCACATTTCAATCAAAAAGTTACATGAAATATAAAACAGAAAAGAACAAATGGTGCATCATAGAATTGGTCACACAAAATCTATCCTTCTAAAAAGTATATGAAGGGATCATAGAAGTGATCATCCAATGCTCTTGTAGTGGGCAAAAAGAGTAAGTTAAACAGATGGGAAGCCATTCCAGAAGAAAGACTAAGTTTAGGCACTCTAAAATGGATAGCACGTGTTGCAAGAACAAAAGCAAAAGAATCTAGGCGTAGCGGCCATTCAACTACGACATTTCTATTTTCAGTAAATAATGTGAGGAATAAATGGAGCAAACTGAATATATCTTTGACCTAGAATCAGATCATTTCATATTTTATCTAGAATGTATGATTTGTAAAAGCACAAAAGACAAAGGAGTCTTCAGAGGCAGAAGCCTTTTAAAGTTCAAAACCAAAACAAGATAGAGGAACACCACTAAGGGACACGCACATATCCTCTCATTACCTTGATTTGATGGTTTTATAGTCCTCAGAATTGTGACTCATAATTTTATCCAATGCACAATTTCTGCTGTCTGATCCATCATTACCTTTCCCAAAAGATTCTGACACAACAACCTTTAATGATGAGTATGAGGAAAGAAAGATTTAGCGCAGAAGTATTGCTAAATATAGCAATTTACGTCACCTTTCCATGACTGGTAATACTCCCAATTAGGAATGCAGTCAATTGTCTTTTGAATAACACTCTCCAATGAACCTAAACTGTATTGCGATAGCTCTTTGACCACTTTAAAAAGGCTTTTCCCATTACTTAAGAATATATAATTGTTGTGGTTTACTGATGTGACTCCAGAATGTTTTCCAAATTCTGAGGCGGTAAGAACCTGTAAAAGTAGTATATAAAAAAAATAAATTTTCCCAACAAAAGAGCTAGGCCTTCCCGAATGCTAATGGATTCAAGAGAAAATTGGGGAATTGAACTACATAACATGGAAAACAAAAATTATTCATAATGAAACAAAGAAAAAGATGGAATTGAACAACTTTCAGTCATGTTTTTTTGCATGCCGCCAGTATCTTAAAATAGCCCAGAGAAAAATGAACAAAATTCGGATCTCACATTCGTGTAGTTACAAGAGGAGCAGCCACATAAGTAACCCAGACCTTTGATAATGCCGTTAGTTTCCACCTGAAGGAGAGGAACATAAATAGTTAAATGAAAAGTCACTGATAAATCGCCAGGGGGGGGGGGGGCGCCCGGGGGAGAAGGAAGGGGGAACTATCCACCTTATTAAAACTGCACTTGATGGGCAGCCCTTCCATGAGACCAGTCGACAGCAATCTCCTCACGCTGGAAACAGGGCTATTAGGATGCGCACTTTTCAAAACTCTTCGATTCATAACAACCTTTGGCATAAAACAGTTTCCGTTCCTTGAATTTCCAGCTGTGCTGTCTTACAACTGGGTCCTAAGCTTCACTTCCGCACTCTTTGATACGCTTTTTGTCATAGAAAATCATCTAATAGGGATCAATAGGAAAAATCTCCTTCAAAAGAGAGTCGTTCATTTAATCCTGTGGCCTGAGTAGATAGAAATAACAGATAATGAATTCAACACTCGTTTCCAATACTAGCAAGAAGTAAATAGGAAGTTTCACAGCACAGAATCACCGGTCGAATAGTAAGCAGCCCATACAAAGATATCACTAAAAAGTAGAAGAGAATCATCCTTCAGATGTGAAAAGAGGGGCCCACTTGTCTAAGAAAGTAGCAAAGAAAGTAAAACGGGAACACAAATAATCGACATTCATGAGCCAAAAACAAGAATCGCAAGTTCTAGGAATCCGCTGGTGACTTTGGTAAGTTTCGAGTTTTATCCACGATCAAATCGTCCCGGGGGTCTGAGCAAGATCTGGCCAATGCGATTGATAGAACTATCTGATCTGCCCGCCATCTGGATCGTTCGATGGCTCGAATCTGCGAATTCGATTCGATCCGGTCAGATCGATCTGATCGTCGAACCGCTGAGGGTCCGACGCCTGATTAAATAGGAGTGGAACGAATGAACGAACAATTATGAAAGTAAAACCACAACTGATTTTTCCTGTGCTTTATGAAAGTGAAATCTTCTTATAAAAGTAAGGAAGAAACAAGGATCACAAACAAGACAGTGGAACGAATAAACAATCTTCGGCGACCTTAAACAAGAATCAATCTGAAGATCGAACAACCTTCGTTTCAAGGCAGGCTTCATTCTTGAAACGAAGAATCGCGCGTTCTAGGAATCCGCTGGTGACTTTGGAAAGTTTCGAGTTTTATCCACGATCAAATCGTCCCGGGGGCCTGAGCAAGATCTGGCCAATGCGATTGATCGAACTATCTGATCTGCCCGCCATCTGGATCGTTCGATGGCTCGAATCTGCGAATTCGATTCGATCCGGTCAGATCGATCTGATCGTCGAACCGCTGAGGGTCCGACGCCTGATCAAATAGGAATGGAAAATGGCCACAACCACAACTAACTTTTCCTGTGCTTTATGAAAGTGAAATCTTCTTATGAAAGTAACGAAGAAACTAGGATCACAAACAAGACAATGAAACGAATAAACAATCTTCGGCGACCTTAAACAAGGATCCATCTAAAGATCGAACAACCTTCGTTTCAAGGCAGGCTTCATTCTAGACTCTCGAAGCTGTGCTCCAAGGACGAGAAATTTCTCTGCAAGTGGAAGAGTTTGAGAGTTCTCGGTGGGTTTTGTTCTTCTAGAAGTGACGCCTGGAATTGACGGGAAAGCTCAGCTTCAAGGACAGTAGTATGGTGTAACAAACCTCGGAATCTGCGACGGTCGTCTTTTTATATCAGCATGGACTTCAGATAATTAATGAGAAAATTATTAAAACTATGGTAGATGTAAAATTATCGTTCTGGTAATGTTTTACCAAAACCTGCAAAACGTAAACTGAGACAACAGGCGGATACGATATAATAAGATTGGGTTTTCGTTATTATTTATTAACTCAGCGCTCCAAACCCGACACGTGACTCGTGCAGGGTTCACTTACTGAACGTGCATGCAGCAAAGAAGTCGCGTCGTACGTGCGGAGAGAGACATAGATCGGGTTTCCTTCTTTCTTCATCGCCAAGGACTTTGTGGCATTGTTTTTAATACAGTTTGATTTAATACAGTTCGATAGTTCATTTATTGAGAGAAATTATGAATATAAATAAACTAATAATTAATTTATTGACGGAAGAATTAAGGATGTAATGACCTTTTTTAAAATAAATTTTAATATTTAATTTTTTGACAAAAATTATGAATATCTGCTCCCATAGAATAACATCCTATCTGCTCGGGATAATTTTTAAAGTTTATGCCATTTGGGAGAAAATACTTTTTATGCATATGAAGTCAAATAGTAGAGAAGATCCAAAATACCTTTTTGCAATATTCAGAAGACTGTCTCTGCTGGCAAAGGTTCAGAAGACGGGAAGAATCCCAATATGCTATCGCATCAAGTATTTTCTATCATCTCCGTGACCAATGTATCATATGTCCTTTCAAGATTCAAAGAACTTCTCTTACCAGAGAGGTGGACTTCAGAGAGATTGAAACATATTATTCTTTGAAGATTCAAAATATTGAATTCAAAGACCAGATTTACCAGGCATGAATATGAGGGTGAAACTATTGTTCAAAGGGCTCCCAAGAAGCCCCGCCCCACAGTCGCTTAAGTACACGTTCGAGATGGAATCCTAAATTAAAAAAGAATAAATACATCAAATGAGATATTCCATGCCATTAACGAAGGCACCCATAAATCAGAGGCTATGTTTTGACTCTCACAAATACAACAAGGTGTTTAATCTAAAAAATATGGCAATGGAGAAAAAGAAAAAGGCAATAGGCAGGTTCAAGAAGGTACCGACCAAGAACTTGGATCACGTAGAACTTTTTGTTGTTGTCTCTAACGTTTGTCCGATTTAAAATTGCATCACAGATATCGTTTCCCTGAAATTTATGAGTTTGAGAGGCATGTACAAATTAACAGATTTTCTTGTTGAAGCCATAGAAAAGAATAAAAAACACATCATAAGAAGAAAGAATGTCTACAACCAAACATAATACAACATGAGAACATGAATATATCATCATCGAGGAAAATGTGGGAAGTCATACCATCATTAAGAAAGATCAAGAAAACTTTCTCATGTCATTTTTTTTTTGCATGTGCAATGTTAAGAAAATTTTCTCATGTCATTCTGCTTGCTGCATTCATTCTTTAACCACAGCATGGAAGTATTAACAACATAATTATATGTTTCATTAGAGGCGCGACTATTCAGACCTAAGATGAGTTTTTTCTCATCTTAGACCTAAGATTGATAAGACGTATGTGCTGAAAAGCGTAAAGTTGCCCATTATGGGGAGTGGAACTCAGATATTGAAACATTAAAATAAAAGCAATTGATTTTTTTCAAAAAAGGAATATCAATCTAATGGTCGAGAACTCAAAGAGGATTGAGATTGATGTAACTCGATGAGCGCACGGATCAGACAGCTCATGTTACAACACAAATTAACGATCAAGGGAGGAAATGTGGACAATTGATGCAGTCTTTTGAGTAAAGTCAATGAGAAATGTTATGATAATATGCTGATTAGGTGGTCAATCGACTAATGGATTGAGAATGGACCAGTTCAGCCAGACTCTCAATGACCCATTAGGATCAACTTGGCGTCTATGTGGTGAGGGGTATGACGTGCCCAAACGTGTCCACGACCTCTATTGAAAAATGACCTAACGGTTACCACAAGAAATCCCTACCTCTCGACACAAGGTAGCTGACCCTAATAAATCGTCGATAGAATCCATACAATGGAGCGAGTAGTGAAAGACGACACAGGAAGAAGTAATAATACCGTGATTTAAAGAAGGGGAAACGATGGTACCTGATGGGTCAAAATGGGGGAGTCTGTGGTAGGGGGTGATCTGACGTCGTTGATGGAGGATCAGGCATAGGCGATGTCCCACGCGCGTGAAGCGCGTGTATGGTGCGTGGAGTGCACGAAGCAACGCGCAGGGGCATTGAGCGCGCAAAGCGCCAACATGCACGCTCCGTGCGCAGAGGGTGTGGAGCGCACCCAAAGCGCGCAGAGCATGCACCGCTCAAAATTTGGACGGACGAGGATCACGGCCTGGGCATTGGCGCACGGGCATGGCTGGGCGCGACATGCGGTGAGCGCGCGGACTGGACTAGGTGTTGGTGTGGGGCAAGGCTGAGAGCGGCGCTCGACGATTGATAACTTAAAAATTAACATGATTAATTAGTGAATTTTAAATTATATTTATGTGTTTTAATGACTATAGTTGCAAGTTATCATATAAAAATAAAGCTAAATCACTTACACTTTGGTTTTACTATTATTCCTGATTTTTTATCATTTTTTACATGGAATTTAACCTCATTTCAGTGAATAAATATTTTTTGCAGGGCCTTAAATATTTGGCTAAACATTGGTAAGGGTTTTCCTAATTTTTATGGAATTTTTCCATATTTTTATATAATTTTTTGATCATTATATAGCCAAAAATGATTTTTACATATTTAAATAATATATATTTAAATTATTTTGGCATTTATAAAATATTTAAATATTTACCAAGGGGCATCCACGTCATTCGCCCCAAATTCGGGTGAATAAATGGATGTATTTATTTAAATAAGAATAGAGAGAGAGAGAGAATGAGCGTTATGGGCTCATTATGGCATCGCAAATCGCGATGCCATAATGACCCAATCATAGCTCATAATAATCTATGCGGCACGCAAGGCGATGAAAAGTTATATATATATATATATAGTCGTTAGTGCGTGCAATGCACGCGCTAACTGACATTTCTTTTAGGAATCGACGCTTTACAGCGTCGATTTTCCACGTACATGCGGAAATCGACGCCGTAAAACAATAAAAAAAAGAAAGGTAAGATTACCACATTTTTTATTATAACGCAGGTCAAAAATTGTGGCTCAACGAGAAGAATGGGTGACGTGGCATTCTCTGGACAATTCAAACGAGGCACTCATTGCACGATGATTGTGACTTTTTCAATAACGTAAAAACGTGGCAGCACACGATCCGAGGATGGGGAAAACAAGAAAATCAATGCCAGCCAATAGAAAATTCTGATTTTTTAAAGAAAGATAAAAGAGATCCAACGGCCTAGATTTATCCTCACTAAAACCTTGATATCTTGAGATCTAGATGTCCGATTGGGCTGAAATTTTGAGGGTAGGTTCGTCTTTTCTCCCTCTACAATCCAGAAGGTTGGATCTTTAAATGGAGGTCTAGAAATGGGCAAAAATTACTTTTGGAGGCTCTCCCCAAGCATTTGGCCAGGAAGGACACAAGAGGGGTTCTTGAAGTCGAC
Source organism: Wolffia australiana (assembly GCF_029677425.1). Taxonomy (NCBI): domain Eukaryota; kingdom Viridiplantae; phylum Streptophyta; class Magnoliopsida; order Alismatales; family Araceae; genus Wolffia; species Wolffia australiana. The sequence goes on along the minus strand of NC_135851.1, from coordinate 2,945,478 downwards.
AGATCTTGCTTCTGCACTCAAATTTGTAAGTTTCTGATTTGTATTTCAATCATCTTCTTGAACGATTCTAAAACGCCGAGGCATGGGCGAAATGTACATGCCCAAGAAGTTTGTTTTGAATTAAGTTAGCACTTTATTTTGATTCTAACTCAAGATCTGATTTTTGATCCTTAATTCTACATCAATTTAGAACATTTCTGTATCATTAGATTTCTAATTTAGGGTCGGATTTCATCTTTTCCCCAAATTTTTTACTTTCTCTCTCTAGGTTAATTTGTCTAGTTTCTCTCTCTAGATTTTGATTTTTATTGCTTAGGAATTTAACTCAATGTATAAAAAGCCTAAAAATAAAATTTGATTAAAAAATTCATCCATCTTGATGTCCAATTTAAAAATCCCTTTCTTGATTATTTAATTCCCAATTTTCATTCATAAAAATTGTCTTAAAATTTTATAATAATTGGGAAATTAATAATCTGTATTAATCTGATCTTATAATTAAAATATTCCTATCTTGAGTTTTATGACCGAAATATTTAATATCAAAATTAAGTCTTACTTACTTTTGATTAATTAAAGAATATTATTAAGCATAATTAAGATTTATTAAATGCAAAATTAATTCATCGTTGAATTGATACATTGAAATTGGATAAAAATTCTCATTTGTTGCCTCCCTGTGGTTTGGCCCCTTGCTATATATTCTATATTTAGTGACTAAGGGAAATTATAAATTTTATTTTATAAGTCTAACGCCAAATCAACGACATATTTACGTGTATTTTTAGGCTTATCAACGATCGCGCATGCGGCCGAGCGCTCGAGGGCGCGAGTAGGGCATGCAAGTGGGCGCGCAAGTGGCGCGTGAGTGGGCGCACGCTGCACAAGGCGTATGAGTGGGCACGCGGGGCACGGACACAGGCGCAGGTGCGCGGATGTAGATGCACTTGGCGAGCACGCACGGGTACGCGGATGCGCACCACAGGCGCAAGGGGGGGGGGGGGGCGAGGGGGGCAAGCGCGCGCAGCGACTCACAAGGGTCGCACCGGGTAGAGAGGGGCATGCAAGGCACAAAGGTGGATGCAAGAACTGGTGCGCGGCAGTGGTGTTGGCAGCTTCAGCGTTGGTGGAAACGGCAGAGGGCGAACAAAGACTCCGAGATTCTCCAAGAATGACCTTTCTTGGATGATTTCTCGAACACCAATAACCAAGAACATGCATTCTTTATGGCGAAGATGAAACTACGATACCAGTGGGCTTGGCAACGTTCCACAGTAATTTTTGTTTATGGAGAGGAGGCCATGATCCCACAATCCACCGAATACAACTATCTATCGGACTAATTAGATAACTAAGTAAGAAAATTCAACTTCATATTTCGATTTCAAATACTCTCTAAAGCTTCCATTAGGCATACTGTCCCTTTACATAGGGAGGGAGGATGCCCAAGTAGGGCCAAAATAGGGGAAAACTGTCTCGCGACGTGGTTTCCCCAAAATGTACTTCAAACCGACAGAAAATAAAATGACAGTGGACAATTCCAAACACAAAGGCCCAACCCGAATTGTTTAGAAAATGAAAACTCAAGAAAAATAAATGCGTAGCTCATAGTCATTGACGATATCGAGTACTCGAACAAAGTTTGTGGACGTTGGATCGAGCTGCGAGACGAGGACTGTGTGTTCTGTGGCTTGGTCAGTGCGATGGTCCCCCCCTAACAGCGACTTAGTTCTCAACAAAAAGGTACATGCTCTCAGATCAAGACAAAAGACATCAATCGGGTTAGAAGAATGTAACAAACAATCGTGCAACTATGCGTGCCCACCATCTTAGTGTTGTCTCCATATCCTTCCTCTTCGTTGATTGGAGATATGTCTCCAATTCCTCAGCTGGAGTTGGTACCCGTCGTTCCTTCTCCCTAGTTGGGGCTACGCCATCATGAGTTCTATGAGCCAGCCATCATCATTGGGGTCATTGCCAATTATATCTTGATCACCATGTAGGGGGCTAAGTCGGCGGACAAATGCCAATGCATCCAAAATGACATTAGGATCATGTGATGATCCCTTGTTGAAAGGGTCAATAATGATTGCTATTGTTGTCACATGATGCTTCGAAATAATTGTCTCATATTTCAACTTCTCACACTTCATGCTCTCACAAGCTTTTTTGGATAGGCACAATTTTGAAAGAGGTCATCTTTCTTCCCTCCGTGAATATTGTAGAAATATTAAACTTGTGCAAGACTGTATTAATATGCTGAATCAGTGCCTTCATGATGTAAAGGACTTCCACGACTCTCACTGTCTTCGAGCCTCTAACATAGTTTGTCATCCTATAAAATTGCCCTAGAATGCGACGGATGTCAGCCAACATTTTCCACTATTCACGTGAGAGTCTCGTGTCCTTATCTGTTCTCGACAAGATTTGTAAGGCTATAAAATTGATGGCTTATCACTTCTCCAATGCTACATGCAACATGTCATGCATATTGTTCCACCACATTGGGCAGTCTAGTGGAATTTGGTTGTGATTCCTCTCCATGTCTCTGCGCGTCTTTATGTATTGTTGTCGTCGTTGTGTTGAAGCTCGGATGCTTGTCACTAAGCACATAAGATGGGCAACAGCGTCCCCCAGGACAAAGCCACGGCCATGAATCACCATTTCTTCATGACTTGTCGCGGCCCCCGCATAGCATCCAAATCATTTATATCATCGTCCTAAGCAGTGTCATGTACTTCATCCGCTACACAGTTGTCCGCAATCGTAGGAGGAGGTGTGTTCACCGATACACGTAATGATTTCAATGCAGCCTAGAAAATGATGTTCAGCACTTGTCTTTCATTGGAATCTGAAATCAGGCATTAGTAGTCATCGGATTACATGACCAAAAGCTATAGTGAGAAAGTTAGCTAAATCGGTTTTATAAAATTTTTCTTGATATTTTGTTTTGAACTATTCTTGAATGTGATTGGAAATTTCAATCGGGCATGTTAATTTGTTGAGGGGGAGAACAAAAATCTAGTGGGAGAAAGTGATCCCATTATGTGTTAACATTTTGAGTGATATTTAATTTTAAAATAAATTTGTTCATCATGATTTGAATTTTGCATCATGCATTAAGAGTCTACCGATAATAGGAAATTTGGTTTTGAAATCGAGAGAGAGAGAGAGAGAGAGAAAGTGAGCTGAATGGATTTTATAGTTTTTAGTCATATTTAGTTTTAAAATGTTGGGTGATTTTTCTGGCAATTTTATATCAGGCATTAAGAGTGAACCGATTAAGGGACCAAATGCAAGAGTGGGAAATTTAGTCTTCTAGGGTTTATTAATTTATAGTCATATTTCTTTGAAATGTTGTTGAATATAATTGGAAATTGAAAGTAGCCATGAAGATATTGAAATTCATTGCATGAGAGAACAGAAATCTAGAGAGCAAAAGTGATCCGATTCTGTTTTATCTTTTTTAACGATATCTGATTTTGAAATGTTCGTTGATCTTCATTGTTATTTTAATTCAGGCAGTAATAGTCTCTAGATTATGGGACCAAAATCTAGAGAGAGAAATTGAGTCAAATCAGATTTATCATATTTTTAGTGATATCTGGTTTTGAAATGTTCTATATTTTGATCGGAAATTTAAATTAGGCATGAAGTCTCTTTGCAAGATGAAAAAAAAATTTAGAGAGAGGAAGTAAGCTGAATGCATTTTATAAATTTTAGTGATATCTGGCTTTGAAATGTTGCTTGATTTTGATTGGAATACTAAATCAGGTATTTATAGTCATAAGATTAGAGGACCAAAATCTAGAGTGACAAAGTTGGCCTAATCTGTTTTATGAAATTTTTAGTGATATTTTGTTTTGAACTCTTGAATGTGACATGAAATTTCAATGAGGCACGAATATTCATCTTGTGGAAGAACAGAAATCTAGAGACGCAAAGTAATGCGATAGTTTTTTAATCATTCTTAGTGTTATCTGGTCGTGAAATAGTTGTTGAACTTGATTGTGATTTTAAATCTGAAATTAATAGTCTTCCGATTATGGGACCAAAAGCTAGTGACAGAACGTTAGCCTAGCCAGTATTATTAAATTTTAAGTGATATTTCTTAAATCAGGCATAAAGAGTCGTCATGCGAGAGAACAGAAATCTAGAGAGAGAATGTGATCCGATTGTGTTTTATCAATTTTAACAATATTTTTTTTTGAATTGTTTGTTAATCTTCATTATAATTTTAAATCGAGCATTCAGGATCCTCCGATTATGGCACCAAAAGCTCGAGAGAGAAAGTGAGTCAAATCGCCGTAATCCAATTTTTAGTGATATTTGGTTTGGAAATGTTCTACACTTTGATCAGAAATTTAAATCAGGTATGAAGAGTATTCTCGTGGTGAAACAAAATTCCAGGGAGAGAAAGTGAGCTGAATGAGGTTTATAATTTTTAGTGATATTTGGTTTTGAAATGTTTGTTGATTTTGATTGGATTAGGGGGAGGAAAACTAGATTGCGAAAGTTAGCCTTATTGGTTTTATTTTTTGTGATATTTTGTTTTAAATTGTTCTTAAATATGATTGGAAATTTAAATTAGGCATGAAGAGTCGTCCCCTGAGAAAACATAAATCCTGAAAGAGAAAATGATTCGATTTTTTTTAATCACTTTTAATGATATTTGGTTTTAAAATATTTGTTGATCTTGATTGTAATTTTAAATCAGGCAGTAAGAGTCTTATGATTATGGGACCAAAAACTAGAGAGTGAAAGTGAGCCAAATCATCTTTAACATATTTTTAGTGATGTTTGAGTTTGAAATGTTTTACATTTTGATTTAAAATTTAAATCAGGCATGAAGAGTCTTCGCCTGATGCATAAAAAATCTAGATAGAGAAAGTGAGCTGAATGGGTTTTTGGTTTTGAAATCTGGTTGATTTTGATTGGAATTTCAAATCAGGCATTAAGAGTCATCTTATTATGGGACCAAATGCTAGACTGATAAAGTTGGCCTAGTGGTTCTTACTAAATTTTAGTGATATTTTGCTCCAAACTTTTCTTGAATATGATTGGAAATTTAAATCAGGCATGAAGAGTCATCATGTGTGAGAACACAAATGTAGAGAGAGAAAGAGATGCAACTATTTTTCTCATCGTTCTGACTTATATTTGGTTATGGACTACTCATTTTCAAATTGTATCCACTGTGTTCGAAAATATTTAGAATTGATCTAATTTTTTATATAATTTATTCCATAACATTTTGGGCACTGAACCCATAAATGTTGATATTTTTTATTTATATCTAAATCATTAGATCTTCTTCTTATATTAAAATCACAAGCGCTAATACTAGTTCTGATAGTAGAATTACTACTTTGACTAAAACTTGAGAGTAATTTTAAATGTAATTTTAAACCAGACATTGAGAGTCTTCTGATTATGGGACCCATAACTAGAGACAACATGTGAGCCAAATCAGCGTTATAAAAAATTAAGTTATATTTGGTTTTGAAATGTTCTATATCTTGATCAGAATTTTAAATCAGGCATGAAGAGTGTTCAAGTGATGAAACAAAAATTCAGAGAGAGAAAATGAGATGAATGAGTTTTATAATTTTTAGTGATATTTTGTTTTGCAATGTTAATTGATTTTCATTGAAATATCAAATTAGGCATTCAGAGTCATCAGATTAGGGGACCAAGATCTAGAGTGGGAAAACTTGCCTAATCGGTTTTATTAAATTTTTGGTGATACAAAATTCTTGAGAATGATTTGGAATTTCAATCATACACGAAGATTTGTCGCATGAGAGAGCAAAAAGCTAGAGACAGAAAGTGATGCGAGTGTTAATTATTGCTTTTAGTGATATTTGGTATTGAAATGTTTGTTCATTATGCTTGAAATGTTTAATTACGCATTAAGAGTCATCGGATTACGGGACCCAAAGATAGAGTGAGAAATTTAGCCTAATCAATTTTATTAAAATTTAGCAATATTTTTTTTTGAACTGTTCTTGAATGTGATTGGAAACTTTAACCAAATATCACTAAAAATATCTAGAAACAGAATGTGATCCAGTTGGGTTTAATCTCTTTTTATGATATTTGGTTTTGAAATGTTTGTTGATCCTAATTATAATTTTAACTCAGGCATTAAGAGTCTCTGATTATGGGACCAAAATCTAGAGAGAGAAAGTGAGCCAAATCGGCTTTAACATATTGTTAGTGATATTTGAGTTTGAAATGTTCTGAATATTGATTGGAAATTTAAATCAGGCATGCAGAGTCTTCTCATAATAGAACAAAATTTCAGAGAGAGAATGAGCTGAATGAGTTGAATGTTGTTTGATTTTCATTCGAATACTTAATCAGGCATTAAAAGTGAGAAAGTTGGCCTAATCGGTTTTCTTACATTTTTATTAATATTTTGCTTTGAACTGTTCTTGAATATGATTGGAAATTTAAATCAGGCATGAAGAGATGTCATATGAGAGAACAGAAATCTAAACAGAGAAAGTGGTGCAATTCTTTTTTCCTTAATTCTTTTTGTTATTTTTTTAGATTTTTTTTATCGTGATTGTAATTTTTAAATCAGGCTATAAGAGTCTTCCAATTTTTAAACAAAAATCTAGAGAAACAAAGTAAGCCAAATCGGCTTTATGAAAATTTTAGTGATATTTGGTTTTGAAATGTTCTACATTTTGATCGGAAATTTAAATCAGGCATGAAGATTCTTCACGTGATAAAAAAAACTTCCAAAGAGAGAAAGTGAGCTGAATGAGTCTTATAATTTTTAGTGCTATTTACTTTTGAAATGTTGGTTGATTTTCATTCGAATATTTGATCAAGCATTAAGAGTCATTAGATTAGGGGACCCAAGTCTAGAGTGAGAAAGATGGTCTCATCAGTTTTATGAAATTTTCAGTGGTATTTTTTTTTGAACTCTTCTTGAGTATGATTGGAAATTTTTATTAGGCATAAAGAGTCGGGGTGCGAGATAACAGAAATCTGGAGAGAGAAATTGATCCAATTGTTATAGCACTTTTAATGATATTTGGTTTTAAAATGTTTGTTGATCTTGATTATAATTTTATCAGGCATTCAGAAGTCCTCTTATTATGGCACCAAAATCTTTAGAATGAAAGTGATCCAAATCAGCTTAATCAAATTTGTAGTGATATTTAGTTTTGAAATGATCTACATTTTGATCGGAAATTTAAATCAGTCATGAAGAGTTTTTGCGTGATGAAATAAAAATACAGAGAGAGAAAGTGAGCTGAATGAGATTTATAATTTTAATTGATATTTGGTTTTGAAATATTGATGCAAATTCATCGATTGAATTACATTGCAATAATTAATCAATGAGCAATGCAACAATGGATGAGAAACTTTAAAATAACGATTAATACGCAATTGATTTAGTGACCTAATGACCGACTCAAATACGAATGTAGAGAGATGAGCAATCACTGCCCTGAGGCGTCCCAATCTTCATCGTAGTTGAATCTAATCGTCAACGCAGAAAATAAAATTTCCTATGGCACGTATTAAAGTGGCTGCTCCTATATATTATCTCTCAAGAAACGAAGCATCAAGATCATCACTGAAGATGGTAATTTAAGCTGAAAAATAAGGGGAATTGGGGGAGAAGAACAAGACCTGATGCGAACTTTGTCAATATGATTGAAAAACTTTTGGCCTTTATCGGTTCCGACAATCCTCCGTGGACCAAACAATGGATGAGAGGTCCAAGTTCAGCAGAAGAACTATCACAGAAGAACTCCTTGGATCGGCATAATAGAAATGAATCATAGGTCGAAGATCGTTGACAGAGGAATTTGTTGGACCAAACAATTCTGGGCTAGTGTAACGCGGCCATGGGAGTTCAAAGATTGATGGGAAACAAGGATATCACCCAAACAGTTGCCAAAAACACGAATTTGACCAATCAAGATCCAATAATCGATTTTATGTTGCAAAGCACACCACTGCAGCCATTTGGAGATCTTCTGGTAAATTCAATTTTCTTCATGGTGGGATTTCCGGCAACGAAGTCAAAATTTGCTGACATATTCACGTCTTCAATCTTCAGATAATTCACTGAATAAGAACTTCTACAACTTCAATAATTTCCTTCAACTGACTGTGCCAAAAGAAGACGTCCTAATACGCCAATGAAGGAGAGATCCCCAAGGACAGAGATCAACGACAATGCATCTTGTCACAAACAGCCAATGTGATGAAATTTGGGCAACGACGGCTTTCTTTTGATCCACCCACTAGAAGAATCGAAAGAAAGTGGAACAAAAAACACTAACTCGAATTTCTGAAGTCTTCAAATGCCAAATCTATTTTCCATTAAGGCATTCCCCCCTTTACAAAGGTGGATACCTTAATGGGCCATTAGGGGAAAGGTCCAAGTGGGAGAACTCCCCCTAATGGGCCAATTAAAGAAAATTACATCAGAATGAGACAAAGGCCTAAACAGGTGGCCCCTTTTGAAAGTCCTTTACACATACTGAAATATTTGAAATAAGATGCATACTTCACCCAATCAGTCGTCTAGCCATGTACTTAAAGGTAGGGTTCTTCGCGTCGGCGCTGGCGTCACGTCGCGGTTGATGACATGCTTAAATAGGAGCTTCTCGATGGTCCTGCATCAAATATTTGTCGATTTTAATTTGGATTTTAAGTCTGACATTAAGAGTTATCGGATAAGGGGAAGAAAAGCAAGATTGAGAAAGTTAGCCTAATCAGTTTTATTTTTTTATTGTGATATTTTGTTTTGAGCTGTTATTTTTTTTCTTTGGGGCAAAAAACACGGTGCCGGGTACGGCCAACCCGGGGTTGTGCCCGTAGACCAATCCATCCGTGCCATGGACGCCACCCAAGGGGATTTTATTTATAAAGTGGAGTGTTTGTCAATGTTTATAGGCGTGGAGTGAGTATAAATATCCCAATTACACTCGGATCCCACTCGTCCATGCCCATGTTATGAAAAAGAAAAGATACATAAAAGATACCGTGCAGGCACTCAGGAGATGTGCACGTCGTCGTCCCACTAGAGCAGCCCCGCGATGCCGATGTAGTTCGGTCGCCTCCGTCAAGTGCGGTCGATGAAGGGCGTGGTGAGGGCTCTAATCGAGGCGGGTGCAGTCCACCCCTCTTGCTCCAGCATTCCATGCAATCCTTCAATCCCGGGGGCTTACGAGGATGCGCCGTGTGCGGAGTGTTTTGAGCTGTTATTGAATAAGACTGGAAATTTAAATTAGGCATGAAGAGTCATCACGTGAAGAAACATAAATCCCGAAAGAGAAAGTGATCCGATTGTGTTTTATCCCTTTTAATTATATTTTGTTTTGAAATGTTTTTTGATCTTGATTGTAATTTTAAATCAAACAGTAAGAGTCTTCTAATTATGGGACCAAACGCTAGAGAGGGAAGTGAGCCGAATCGGCTTTAACATATTTTTATTGATATCTGGTTTTGAAATGTTCACCATTTTGATTGGAAATTTAGATAAGGCATGAAGAGTCTTTTCGTGATAAAACAAAAATCTAAAGAGAGAAAATGAGCTGAATGGGTTTTATCATATATAGTGATAATTGGTTTTGAAATCTTGTTGGTTTTCATTGGAATTTTAAAACGGGCATTAAGAGTCATTGGATTAAGGGACCAAAACCTAGAATGATACATTTGGCATAATTGGTTTATGAAATTTTTACTGATACCTTGCTTTGAACAGTTCTTTAATATGATTGGATATTTAAATTTGGCATGCAGAGTCGTCACATGAGAGAACATAAATCTAGAGAGTCAAAGTGATCCGATTGTGTATTATCACATTAAAAATATTTAGTTTTTAATTTTTTTCATCTTGATTTTAATTTTATATGGGTAAGTAAGAGTCTTCTTATGATGGGACCATAAGCTAAAGAGAAAAAGGGAGCCAAATTGGCTTTATTATATTTTTAATGATATTTCGTTTTGAAATGTTCTATACTTTGATCGGAAATTTAAATTAGGCATGAAGAGTAGTCACAATATGAAACAAAAATCTAGAGAGAGAAATTTAGCTGAATGCATTTTATAATTTTTAGTGCTATCTGGTTTTGAAATGTTGGTTGATTTTCATTGGAATATGAAATCAGACATTTACAGTCGTCGGATTAGGGGACAAAAGTCAAGAGTGACAAAGTTAGCCTAATCGGTTTTATTATATTTTTTGTGATATTTGTTTTGAAATGTTATTGAATAAAATTTGAAATTTTAATCAGGCACAAAGAGTCATCGTGTGAGCGAACAGAACTCTAGAGAGAGAACGTTATGTGAATGTTTCTTGACATTCTTAGTGTTATTTGGTTTTGAAATGTTTGTGGATCTTGATTGTAATTTTAAATCTGGCATTAAGAGTCTTCCGATAATGGTACCAAAAGCTAGAGAGAGAAAGTTACCGTAACAGGTTTTATTAAAATTTTAACAATATTTTGGTTTGAACTGTATCAAATATGATTGGACATTTCAATCAGGCATGAAGAGTTGTCACATGAGAATCTAGAAACAGAACGTGATCCACTTATGTTTGATTACTTTTAGTAATATTTCGTTTTGAAATTTTTGTTTATCTTAATTGTAATTTTAAATCAGGCATCAAGAGTCTTTCGATTATGGGGCTGAAGCTAGAGAGAGAAAGGGAGCCAAATCGCCTTAATAAAAGTTTTAGTGATATCTGGTTTTCAAATGTTCTATATTTTGATTGGAAATGCAAATTAGGCATGCAGAGTCTTTGCTTGATGAACAAAAAATCTTGAGAGAGAAAATGATCTGAATGGGTTTTATAATTTATAGTGATAATTGGTTTTGAAGTGTTTGTTGATTTTTATAGGAATTTGAAACTATGCATTAATACCTTTCAAATTAACATGATTAATTGATGAATTTTACATTATATTCATGTGTTTTAATGACCATATTTTCATGTTATCATATTAATGTTGATTTTACTATTATTTCTAATTTTTATCATTTTTTTACATGATATTTAACCTTGTTTCAGTGAAGAAATGTTTTTTTACAGGGCCTTAAATACTTGGCTAAAGGTTGGTAAGGGCTTTCCTAATTTTTCTGAAAATTTTGCATATTTATATATAATTGTCTGACCAATATTTAGCCAATAAATGATTTTTTATTATTTTAATAATGCATATTTTAATTATATGACATTTTAGAAAGATATTAAGTGGCATCAACGTCATTTGCCCGAAAATCGGGCGAATGAGTGATGCATATTATTAAAATAATTAAGAGAGAGAATAATGAGCATGATTGGCTGATTATGCATCACACATCGCGATTCCATAATGAGCCAATCATTAGCACACAAATAACTATTACATGGTGCGGGAGGCGAAGAAAAAAGTTTCTTTTATTATTCACGTGCATTTATTCTCAGTCGTTAGCGCGTACATTTAATCTACGCACTTACCGACACACACGTGATTTCATGTGCATGCAACGTCGATTCGCCGTGTGCATTAAATACACGCAGAGATCGACGATGCATAGGTAAAAAATTGCAGCTTAAGTTGTCATTTTATCCTTTTTTTTAAGAAGAATAAAAGAGAACGACGACGTGGCATCATCCTAGCCTTTTGAAGAGAATGATTATTCCCCAATGATTGCGGGCAGCGAACGCGGACAACGATGTGTCAGATCATGATCCAAGAAGGGGGAAAATGAGGAAAAAATGTGGCAGCCAATCAGGAAGTTCCATTTCCTAACTCATTGGAGGAGAGATAAATTAATGCAACGGCTAGGGTTAATCCTCATTAAAACGACGATATCTTGAGATCTAACCGTCAGATTGGGTTGAAATTTTGAGGGCATGTTTGTCTTTTCCCCCTCTACAATCCCTACGGTTGGATATTTAAATAGAGGTCTGGAAATGGGCAAAAATCACTTTTTGAAGCTCTCTCCAAGGATTTGGCCAGGAAGGACACAACAGTTGCTTTGGAAGTCGACAGTTCTTGTATTCAATCTTCTTTTTGAACGATCCGAAAATGCCAAGGCATGAGCAAAATGTACATGCCCTAGAAGTGGTTTTGAATGAGATTAGCATTGCATTTGATTCTGATTCAAGATCTGGTTTTTAATATGTAATTGTACATCAATTTTGAATATTTCTGCATTATTAGATTTTTAATTTAGGGTCGGATTTAACCTTTTCCCCAATTTTTACACTTTCTCTCTCTAGGTTAATTTATCTAGTTTCTCTCTCTATATTTCACTTTTATTGGTTAGAAATTGAATTTTGTATATAAAAAAGCTAAAAACAAAATTTCATTAAAAAATTCATTCATCTTGAAGTCCAATTTAAAAATCCCTTTCTTGATTATGAAATTCCCAATTTAATTCATAAAAATTGTCTTAAATTTTATAATAATTGGGAAATTAAAAATCCGAATTAATAGATCTTATAATTGAAATAATGCTATCTTGAGATTTTTGACCAAAATATTTAAAATCAAAATTAAGTTTTTACTTGATGTTGATTAATTACAAACATTATTAAGCATAATTAAGGTTTATTAATTGCAAAATTAATTCGTCTTTGAATTAATTCATTGAAATTGGATCAAATTCTTAATTTTTGCCTCCCTGTGGTTCGACCCCTTGCTTGCTCTATATTCTATAGTTAGTGCTTAAGGGTATTTATAAATTTTACTGTATAAGTCTAAACGTCAAATCAACGACCTATTTACACGAAATTTTAGGCTTATTAGGCATTAAGAATCATCTGATGAGAGGAGCAAAATATAAAGTTGGCCTAAGTTGATTACATTTTTAAAGCTATATTTTTGAAATATTCTTGAATACGACTGGAGATTTAAATCAGGTACTAAGAGTCGTCCCGTGAAAGAACAAAAATATAGAGAGAGAAAGTGATGTGAATTTTTTTTAATGATTATTAGTTATATTTTGTTTTGAAATATTTGTTGATCTTCAGTGAAATCATAAATCATCTATTATTAGTCTTCTGATTATGGTCGCACAAGCTAGAGAAAGAACGTGAGCCAAATCGGCTTTGTCAAAATTTTCGTGATATTTGGTTTTGAAATGTTCTACATTTTGGCCATAAATTTGAATTAGGCATGAAGAGTCTTTGCAAGATGAACTAAAAATGTAGAGAGAGAAATTAAACTGAATGGTTTTTTTAATTTTTAGTGATATTTGGTTTTGAAGTGTTTTTTATTTTGATAGGAATTTCAAATCAGGCATTCAGAGTCATCAAATTAGGGGACCAAAATCTAGAGTGAGAAAGTTGGCCTAATCGGTTTTGTTACATTTTTAGGGATCTTTTATTTTGAATTGTTCATGTATATTATTGGAAATTTCAATTAGGCATGAAGAGTCGTCGCCTGAGAGAACAGAAATCTAAAGCGATAAAGGGTTCCAATTGTGTTTTATCACTTTCAGTGATATTGGTTTTGAAATGTTTGTCGATCTTGATTGTAATTTTAGATCAGGCGTGAAGCGTCATCGGATTACAGGACCAAAATCTAGAATGAGAAAGTTAGCCTAATTGGTTTTATTAAATTTTCAGTCATATTTTGTTTTGAAATGTTCTTGAATATGATTGGAAATGTAAAGTAGGCATGAAGCATTGAGTTGTGAGAGAACACAACTGTCGTGAGACAGAGTGATCCGATTGTGTTTGATCACTTTTAGTGTTATTTGAGAGTAATTTTTTTCTTAATTTTGAGTGGAATTTTAAGTCAGGCATTAAGAGTTATCGGGTTAGGGGAAGGAAAGCTATAGGGAGAAAGTTAGCAGTATCGGTTTTATCAAATTTTAAGTGATATTTGGTTTTGAAAGAATCTACTTATGGATTGGAAATTTAAATAAAGCATGAAGAGTCTTTGCCTAATGAAAGAAAATCCTAGAGAGTATGTGAGCTGAATGGGTTTTTTAATTTTTAGTAATATTTGGTTTTTAATTGTTTGTTGAGTTTGATTGGAATTTGAATCAGGCATTAAGAGTCATCGGATTAGGGGCCTGAAATCTGGGGTGAGAAAGTTAGCCTAATAGGTTTTATTAAATTTTTAGTGATATTTTGCTTCAAACTTTTCTTTAATATGATTGGAAATTTAAATCAGGCATGAAGAGTTGTCGTGTGAGACAACAGAAATCTAGGGAGAGAAAGTGATCCAAGTGTGTTGTGTCGCTTTTAGTGATATTTGGTTTTGAAATATTTGTTGATATTGATTACTATTTTAAATCTGGCATTCAAGTCTACAATTACGACACCGAAAGCTAGAGAGAGAGTGAGTAAACTCGTCTTTATCAAAATTTTAGTTATATTTTTTTGAACTGTTCTTCAATGTGATTAGAAATTTAAATCAGACATGAAGAGTGGTCACGTGAGAGAACACAAATCTAGAGCGAGAAAGTAACTCAATTTTGTTTTATCACTTTTAGTAACAGTATTTTTTTGAAACTTTTGTTGATCTTGATTGTAATTCTAATTCAGGGATTAAGAGTCTTCTGATTATAGGACCATAAGCTTGGGAGAGAATGTGAGCCAAATTGGCTTTATCAAATTTTTAGTGATATTTAGTTTCAAGATGTTTTATTTTGATTGGATATTTAGATGGAGAGCTGAATAGGTTTCACATTCTATCCATCATCAACTTGATTCCACCACCCCATTTTTCCCTCACATTTCACATTCTACCGATCATCACCTTGATTTCACTACCGAGGATATACCTATCTCCAAAGTACGTCTATCTTCCTTTCCACGGTATCAGTCCGATATCGTCTCTTCACCTCTTTTGTGTCCATGGTTCTGTATGAATTATCTCAATCTTATTCTTCTATCTATACCCTCTTGACCGATATGATGGTTATGTAATTCATAGTTGTGATAAGCTGTTTAGAAGCCATTTATAGGATGGAAGGTGTATTATTTTTTTCATGCCCATCTTCTATTATAAAAAATAAAAAGAAGAAGAAGAAATAAAAATACATATATGTTAATTGAAAAAAAAAGAGGAAAAGGTGTTTTGACTTGTATGAATTTCTTATCTTAATATTCCGTTCATGGTCATATTTGCTTACATGTATGTACCATCATATTGGTCCCATCTTTTCTGTCTTCCCCACTTCTTTTAAAATCTTGGGAGTAGGTTGTCTTCGGTAGCACCACATCTCTTTGAAAAAAAAATTATCCCATTGTTAACACCTACCCTATCCCTTTCACAAGACTTCCATCTTCTCTATCACAATCTCGATACTTCGGCCATACATTCTTCTTGTTATCTTCCATATTCTGTGCTTAACAGGACGAGAAAATTAGCTTCTTCTATTCTTGGTAGGAGAAACGCCATTGAAGAGACAAGTTCTAGGTGGCCGCTATTCCGGGTGAGAGTGATCTTGCTTGCGAGAGATGTGAGGCCACTATCAAATGAGTGCGGCGAGATTACCTTAGGAGTATAGTGTCATACCTAGCAATAAGTACACTCCCTTTTCATCTGCGTAGGCATCCAAACCAATGAGAGAGGAACCCCACATTCCTGAAAAGGTCAACCCTCAAATTGTCATTTAGTATTTCATCTCAGCTTGTGGTTGTCATTTAGCATTTCTGACTCTTGTTCTTTGACCTAAAACATGAAAAAATGGTAATTTGGTAAAATACCTAGATGTTGCTAAGGGACTAGCAATGTCTAAGCAGGGGGGTATATGATAACACCCTAAATTCCATATTTATTTTAAGCAATTAGCATAATTTTACGCATTTAAAGAGTTTAAAATGGGGTTGCTATCATATATTTTCATGTTATTAATGTTTCCAAGTGAAAGCTTATTTTTCACTAATTTTATGGATTTTCTGGGATTTGTTTTAGCTTAAAATAATTTTTTAAAATCAAAATGGCAAGTTTCAAATTTATTTTTGATATTCATTAGTGTGGGGATGAAATACTAAAATTTCTAGAATTATTTAGGATTTTCTCGGATTTAATTGGAATTATTTGAGGAAGAAATGAATTTTTAAATAGGAAAAGGATATATTTATAAGGGGAATATGAGTGTTCAAGTAATTTCTAAACATTGAGGTGTTTTTCATACATATTTGTTGTAATTATACCCCTAAAAATAGCTCTTGGTCATGACGGCAGGGGTAAAGATAAAATTATGAAAAATTGTGTAGGGATTTAATTGAAATTTGACATGATATGTTTTATGATTTCAGAAAAAATCAGAGGAGAGAAGGTGCAGAAGGGCATTGAAGCAAATATTTCTGGCAGCATCCAATGGCAAAGAAAATTTTTAAGGACTTTAACACAAAAGTACAAGAGTAGTTTTGGGGTGACCAACGTGGCCGCATCTAGACCATCGGATGAGAATCTGACGACATATAATGAGGGGGGCCACCGTGTAGTACGTTCAATACCCGCGGCACATACAACGCGCACGCACGGGTGGTGACTTGGCATTTTCCTATTCTTGCAAAAAATGCATGGTTAATTGCATTTTTAAATGTACAATGTCCATTTTTTTATCTTTTCTCTTTGTTTCTTATTTTCTCAGATATTCCGCCTGAAGAATACATTTGAAATGGCACCAGCCAATCAGGAGTCGACTAATCATTGCGTGTGAAAGAAAATAAATAAATAAATGAATGTCAATTCAATGGCTAAGTTTGGTCAAAATTCATTTATTCATAACTTTTGATCTTGAAGTCCGATTGAGATAATTTTTTATGGATTTTCTCATCTTTTTTGACCTCCTCTTTATATTTATATGCTTAGATCATTCAAATAAAGCCTACAATTATTGATAAAAATTAATTAATAAATGGGGGTAAAATGATATTTTTATCATGTAACCTAATTATAAAAGCTAAATTTCAAGAGGAGAGGGTCATTGTGGATGGTGCTTTATTACAGCTGCAAGACAGAAAGGAGCTCTAGCTTGGATCGACCCGTTTGGTACCTTTTTTCTTCTTTGTATTCGAATTTTTGGTGTCTTTTGGATGATATTTTAATGATTCTCTTTGTCGTTGTTGTCAATCTTGGTTTGAACTTCTCAACCTCTAGGCTTAAGCAAAATGTACAAGCCCCTACTGGGATTGAGAAGAGGGATTATTAGATTTACCTAGCTATTCCAAGTGCACCATGAAAAATCTTAAAAAGAGGTTTAGTGGTTAGGAGATTAAATTTCCCCTTTTATTATCTAATAGTGTAGTTATGTTTTGAATTACCAATCTTCATAAAACCAACCAAACCAAATCACGTTTTTCCTCTCAACCTCTCTAATCGACTCCTTTGACCCTTGTCTTTGGATCAAAGTAGCCAATCTAGAGCCCCTAATTTCTTCTATTCTTCCCATCTCTTCTACCGCCTTTCTATATTCATCATCTAACTATGGTGGTGTGATCTTCATTGAAGATCAATGTAACTCTAATTAGGCTCAAATTATTCATGCAGGTCATCAATTGGAGTCCTTACTAGTTTTCCTTGGACGATACCCTTTACTTACCACTACACATCTTAAGAAGGAATTTTATAAATTTTATTTTATAAGCTAAATTTAACAATAACAGGGGATTAAAAATTGTAAAATTCACCCCAATTTTTGGCTTATCAATGGGCTCCATATGATGGAAATATATGTGGCCGGCAAGCCAATCACACATTCCACATCTCGTTCCATATTCATTAAAAGAACATATTCATTATAGTGCACGTGTGATGCGCATAATGAAGTCCATGAATACATGATCGGACTTGGTGAATTATGATGAGATCGTATTGCAGAGATCACTAGTCTTTAAGCCTGTGTTCTAAACATTCCTATTCGAAGGATACGCGCAAAGGACATCGAAGTATCCAGATAGAATAGCAATATCTAGCCTTACTCATATGATGAGTATGGCTGGTCCCGTAGCCATTAGTGTGGCGACACTAAGGATAGATAGTGGGTGCTCTTTAGTGGAAAGAGTTCACTGAATTGATCCGTACAAATCCCTGAGTGGTATTATACCGAACTGTTAATCAGGTTGATTCACGTCACGGTTGTGTAAGTGGTCCTTAGACCTGAGACACCAAAGACGTCTTGTGGATGGACAGTAGTACTTTGGCTATGGCCGACGAGTCTCTAATCATGGGATTCTAAACGGTCTTAGCTCGGGTGCATCAAGAAGTACACAAAGGCGATTGAGTGGTCAAGATGGGATAGTCCACCCTTGGTGTAAGAGGTGACAGCTCAAGGAAGATGATGCGACGAAGTCCTTGGCCAAGGCAGTGAAATATTGGAGAAGAGTTCTCCGATGATTTTTGAATGTATCAGTACTAACTCGGATGATCGATTAGGTTTGACAGTTGACCATACCCTAAGTCGTCCAAGGAGCGTCAAGTGGATGAGGGATTATACATACACGGTAATCAATTATGAACAGGTTCCATGAGTGAGTCGATACACACTCCTTTGTATCTTCTAGGACATGAGGTGTAGCTTGTCACCCCACGTGTCGGAGTCTCGACCTATCGATTGGGTTAAATCAATCCGACGTTAATTAATCTATATGATGAGATAGTTAATTAATTTGGAAGGCCAATAAAGGTTATTGGGCCGCTGGAATCGTTAACTAGACTGATACATGGGCCTAGAGGGTCACACTCAAATGGTCTTTTGGACGTTTAGGGATTTTTATGAAAAATACCCATTAAGTATAAATAGGGGAAGGCCCTGAACGAAACTCACCCAGGCCAGAATTGTTCAGGGACCTTTCCCCTTCTTCTCCACTCTCCCCACACCCCCCCTCGATCCCTGATGTGATCGTGACGATGTAACGACGCCGACAGAGAAAGAACGAGACTTGTCAATGATGAAAGAGGAGATCCGACGCGCCGAGGACCACGTGGATACGTCTAGAGGCCGCACACTTGAGCAGCTCGACTCGTCTCACTCCGGGATCGAAGAAATCACTGATGCAATCCATGAAAAGGTATTTTGTTTAATGTTTTCGTTGATGCCGTTCGATTCGCAAAAAGACTTCCACTGCGCATCATTTTGATTTGTTCATCCAGATCTAGGCCTGTAGAACCCAACACCATATGCCCCTTCCGGTGCCAGGGGGTCCATGAGACAATGTGAGAATCAACTTCATCATACCTAGGACTCATTGCCAGCAGGACTCTATCATGGTTGTAATAGTTAGGTTCTCCAAGATGACACACTTCCTGCCCTGTTTGAAGAAGTACATCACGATCGCGATCTACAAGTTACTTCTAGAAGACCGTGGGTCTTGATGGGTACAAAGCTCAAATTCTCCATAGCCTACCATCCACTAATAGATGGGCAAACATAACTGGTAATCGCATCGTGGGGAATTTTCTCCATTCCTTCAAGGGTGATAACTTCAACTCTTGGGATCGTGTGATCCTGTAAGCTGAGTTTGCTTTTAATTTACTTCATTCGAGATTTGCATCATGCCATTCATGAACGCATTGCAATGCAAAACAATGTACAAAGTTATTGCCAATATAGCTCATAAGCCAGTCAAGTACACTAAGGGAGACTTGGTTATGGTCAGGTTGAGTCCTAAGACGTACTCTCCGGGGGTCGCTATGAAGTTTCATGCTTGTAGTGCAAGCCCTTTCTCGATAGCCCTTGTGATTGGCGAGAACGCCTATGTTGTCAATTTCACCTGAGTGGCGGATGTGTTCCACCTTCAACGCTAGTGATGTAGTCTGATACTGACCTATACCACCCATCATCAAGCCCTTCGAGCCTTGGCAGTAATGAGAGTGAGGGACACCACCCATCTCCCCCTATCCTAACCCCTTTGAGGCATGAGCGTATCGAGTCAGTACCAGAGAGGTAATTAGCGCTGTAGGGGCGCGGTGGGACAACAAGTTCCTGGTTTGTTGACAGGGTCAACCTTCATTAGACGCACATGGATCTCCAAGGCGGATCTTCAACGACTACAACCAGAGCTCATCCAGCCTCTTGATGGTATCTTTGGCTCAAACTCATCGCAGTCGAGTTCCTCCCGCTCTGAGAGGATGATTGACAAACATCAGGAAGACACAGGTCAGATTCTTCAGCAGTTGCATCGTAGAGCCTGAGCCGATGCGAAGGACCCGACCTTCAGGTACACGGTGTGATGATCGGCTCTGACTATTCTTTTACTTATGCCTTTTGTCGTTATGAGCTATTATGAGCCCTTGTCTTTGGTCTCCATTATCTTCTTTTTTTATGTTTATGTTATGTTATATTTGTTATATTTGGGTCATTACGGGAATGACCATGTTTGGACGATTCCCTTAATGGGCCCATTTGGGCAACCACCCCTACTTAAAGGGGTGGCCTACCCTAATGGAATTTGGATATTTTGGTTTTTTTTAAATGGCAAGTTTCCTTTCACGTCAAAGTCCCCTCTCCCAAACCATGGAGAATGGCAATATGTGTTGTTAGATTCATTGCTAGGACATTGATCAAGGGACACATCACCGCCGCCATCGGTTCTCCGATGGAAACAATATCACAACCAGACGGATCTCTGCCACGGCCAAAAATTGATGTCATGACCTGTAAATATCCATTCGAGTTGACCATCCCTCATCAATACGTTGTGCCACAACCAATGATCTTCGTACTCCTTTGCACTTGGTTGTCACTGCATCGTTCTGCATCACCTACGATCTCTTTATTCATGGGCTGTCCAATAGCCTGTGGACAAATAATCCCAGAATTGAACATGATCACTCATCGCACGTGTCAATAGTATTTCGGCCCAAGATTCACAATTACTGGTTCCCTTCCACGGCGTTCAACCACCTCTGTTGTGGCGTGAGTTTTCATGACCGCTATTGAGATCGCAATCAACCACAGTGTCCACCCTGACCAAAGCTGATAACATGCAAATAAGAGCTAATAAAGTGTTGAATTCATGATATTTTTGGGGTTTTAATGCTTTAAAACATTAATTTTAATGAATATTATCATTATTTTAGGTTAAAAGAAGAACTTCCTTAAATTTCAAGTTAAATGATACTTTTAATAAATAAATAGTTCAATATATACATTTTAAACATTTTAAAAAGAATTTTAGAAGAAATTAAATGTTGATTCGATCTACTTCTTTCAAAAAACAGAAAGAAATAAATAATTTTTTTTTAGAAATTAATAAAATCATTATTTGGCATTTTTAGGATTTATTTTAAGCATTTTTTCAATAAAAATGTTTTTTATTGAAACTGGCCCTTATTGGGCAAGTTTAAGCGCTAAAGTATGTTTAGTGCACAGGGAAACACACCGAAGAGAGCGTCGTCCAGTCAGAACACGCGCTCGGGCTTCGGTGCGTGACACGCACGCACACATGGTCGTGCGTGTCGCGCATCACGTGCGACATGAAGCCCGCCGCATGCATCACGACGCAGACCAATGAATGCCTATATCGGTGCTTTCTGTGCGCGACTCACACATGCGCAGCGGCATGCGTGTCGCGCACCACACGCAACCGCGCGGCGACCGACCGCGTGCAGATTAACACATGAAGCGAGTTATGCGCATAAATATCATTGGACGCATCTTCCACCGTGCAAAGCGCGCGTACGCGATGTGGTGCGCACGGAGGAAAACTCATACACGGCCCCACGTTTGCAAATAGGGACAGCGTACAACACGGATAAGGAAAAATTATAACAGAATCAGATGAGCTGCTCTTCTGATTCCCCGGTGATAAAAGGGGGAAAATGAAAATTTTATGGGCGTTCTTGATTTTAATCTAAAGGAAAGACAACCTAGCCTCCTCGAATACTCAATAATCATCGAGGAGCGATTTGGAGCTTAATTTGGACATGAATTTTCCCAATCGGCCGCTGCATTGCTTCCCTAAATTCAAGTTAAAATTTGTGGAAAATCAGGCATTCATTGCGCGGAATCAGCCCAGATTGATTCTCCGCGTATCCCTAGTACTTCTAGGTCATTTTGCTTTGATGTTACCCTTTATTTCAGACTTCATTTCTTCAATATTATGGTTCCGGTGATGTTTTACATTTTCTCTTAGATTTCGATTTTAATCCTCTTAGTTTTGAAATTAATCTTGGTTTCAATTTAATTAGTTTCATTTGAGTTTTGATTGTCCATTTTTCGAATGATATTTGACCTTTAATTCACGCTTTTTAGTCTCTGATTTCTCAAATTAGCAAATTGTATTCACGATTTGCTAATTTAGGATATATTTGCCATTTTGAATTAATTGGGATAAAATAAAAATATAATAGAAAATATTCTTAACATCCTAAATCTATGAGAAATAAATCAAATAAAAATGCAAAACACTAGAAACTATTACCTTAGGGTCTCTGGTCCATAAAAAAATTGAATCAACCCTTATAAAAAGATTGGTAATAACAATTGGGATCAATTTGTTTCTCCAAATCATTTCTAATTGACTAAAAAAACTCAAAAAACATTATTCAAGCTGAATCAAGTGCTTGTTTTAAATAAATGGGCAAAAGCATGATTAACGAGGACCTATTGATCTAGATTTTAGTGAAGCTCATATCATAAAAGATCTAAGAGCAAAGGAATACTTAAAGAGTCTAGTAGGGGATTAGTTAGTAATTATTATCCCGAATTGCTAACTAATCATAAAATCTGTTAAAATCTAAAATAATTATATCTGTTAAAACCTAGAGTGCAGATCCCTAGTTTGAGAAATCTGAATTTCCCTATCACCTCCCTAAGGTTCGACCCCTTACTTAAACACTAAGGGACAAATATTTTTATTGATTAAGTTCAAAACCCCTTAAAATAGCGACATATAGATACATATTTTTGAAGTTATCAAAAACCATCTAGCTCGAACCTGATCAGTAATACCTGATTAATCTATTAGCCATTTACACTTGGGCTCCCATCGGTTAGGTTGTGTTTGATCAAACATAACCGCATCCGATCACACCAAATCTCCACCCTCCAGATGGTGGGAAATTGCAGTTATTCCACAACAATCGGTGTTGATCGCATGTGGAGGCACTAAGAAGGATGAGCGTGGCTATTCTCCAGAGCCCATGTCAATGACCCTTACCTATGGAATATCGACAACATCCAGCCCTTGGGGACATCCGTCAACTACACTAGATCGGGAACACATTACTGGTCACCTGGAGGATATAAACGTTGAGAACAATATCAAACTTTCACGTGTTGCTCCATACAAGTAGGCCCACTACTTGGAGGTCTCATCCTATTAATCACCCCTTTATTTTTAGCTTAATTACCTGTGTCAGTGCTGATCTCAATGCCCTTACTTGAGAGTTGTTTTATAGGACTAGCCATTTTCATCTGTGAAAGTAAGAACCTTCGTTCTTGGTGTCGGATTAGATTCGCTGTCGGCGAAGGTTGGAACATTTTTGGGCAATGATTCCCTTTACCTCCTCGGTGTTCGTGCAGATCTATAAGGTCATTTGTAGTCTGACTCAGCCCTAGAACTCTCGTGTCTGATGGAGGACCATCTTGGAGACGACAAGCCGGGATGTCGTCAGCCATGCTGAGCAGCTCGTGCCGACGCTCGCCACCTGGGGTTTAAGTACCCCGCGTAAGCACTTCTATCCTCTCTTGTGTTTGTTTATGTTTTGCTTGTGTCTTTGGATTTTATGGATTGGGCCAATGTTGGGCCCCGTCCTTCGTCTTTTATTTTTATTTCCATTTGTATTTCAAATTTGTACGGAGAGGCCGAACCACGTCTCGCGACGGTTCGTCCTCTCCCCACGTTCACTTGGCACCCATCCTCACTATATAAGGGGATGGCATGCCCAAGGAACTCTTTGGAGTCATTTGTTGAAAGTTTCAAGCTTGTGTCTCCCCTACCATAGGACATAGCGTAGGAGACTTGGCTAGTCTCAACCACGTCGAGACAACTCCGTGGCGTAGAGCCCACGTTCCCCACATCGAGATTACTCTGTGGGTAACGTGTTCAAGTGTGCTGTCGAGATCACTCCGGTACGAGTAAAGAATTCAAGAAGTCGCCGCCGTCAAGAGCTGAGAAGACCTTCGTCGAGATCACTCCGGAGGTTCCTAGAGGCTCAAGACCGATGTCGATGCGCCGCCGACCTGGGATACCCGCTCCCCCGAGGACGCTCGCCCAGATTTGTCAAGAATCATCCATTCTTGGAAGGTTCTTGGCAGTTACCCGCCAAGAACCCTCCTTTCTTGGCACCTCACCCTCATCACCAACCCCTGCACCTTGCTGCTCACCCTTCCTCCTCCTCCCGCACATCGCCCGCCGTTTCTAGCACGTCATCCCTTCCCCTCCTCTTCTAGCACGGTCCTTGTTCATGCGCCCACAGCCTCCTCCACCACCCCGTTCTTGATCCTTAGCCCCGCCCGTTCCCTTGCCCCTCGTTTCTTGATTCCACGCCCTCATCCACGCCCTCATCCTCGCCCCTCATTCCCGTTCTTTGCCCCTTCTGCCACGCCTCTCTCCATCCTCCGCTACCCATCCTGCCGCCCGTCACTGCTGCGACCGGAATACCGCCAGCACCGGTCGCCCCTTCTCGCGCGGCCGCGAATTTGTCACCCCACCGCGAGGGCGGCCTCCTTCCCGCCCCGTGCTCACGCCGGCTGCCTCATGTGCGCCCGAGGTCGCGAGCCGTGTCTGCGCGGATCGCGTCAGCGCAGCCGCGGTCCCATGCCCCTCCCGCGCGTTCGGAGTTCATGCGCGCGCGCGCTCTCGTCTCACGCGCGCACACGCGTGCCTGGGTGCCTACCCATCCCAGCGTCTGTCCGCATCTTTGCCCTGCACGCACGGGCGTTCGCCGATAACGCCAGCTCCCCTTCTGCTGAATTGTTCGTGTCGCCCGTCACCAGGCCACATCGAGTCTCATCGGCTCTCCTCCGCTTCGGCTCGCCTGGTGATACCACTACGGGATCCGTCTTCGTCCGGACCGTCGCTTCCCAGTGACTTTATCTTGCCATCATCGACCTGAAGAGCCCCTCACCGGTGGACAAGCGATATCCAGGTTTCATCTCATCTCTCCTCCGTTTTCTTTTTCCAGTATTATTACCTATTGCAGTCTCGTCTTCCGCTATCACGTCCACTACCGCCTTTACTCAATTCATCTCACGGATAGGACTAGCCACTTGTCAAGTGTAGGATTTATTGCAGTTGATAGGGTAATCCATTGACCTGGACGTCGAACACCTCTGGGCCGTAAAACGCCTCTTAGTGACTGGTCATTTGGTTGGTCTCACGAGTTACCGGGAGTTTGATCCGAGGATCATTCTCCTCTCACTGACCGGCGTGGCTTACACTCCTCACCCGTCGATACTTACAGCTGCTCATTCGTTATTTCCACTCCATCCGCTTGCATCTCACGCATTCATTCTTTTCCGGTGACGTAATACGAGCCGATCGATCCCGGCCAATCGTATTACATCAGTGTCATCCCTCTGTCCATCGATCTAGCCGGCAACAATTGAACTACCTTTTATTATTTTAAAATTTTGAATCATTCATTCATTGCATCACATTCGTCTACAATCTGTTTTGTAATCCAATCGGATGATTGTGTCGAATCATTTTTAATCATAAACAAAACAGATATGATTGTACACAAATGACTGAAAGTCATCCATTTATAACTATTTGTGTACATCCATATCTCTTTATACTCTTAATGGCCGCATGGGCAACAACGTGCCATGATCGAGGGACTTTTGTAACACCACAACAGTAGGGACAACTAATCAGAAGAGCGATGGTGCAGGGCAGCCACATGGGCAACAATGGTGGGGTAAGCTTTGGGTATGGCTTGCTATAGGCAGCAAAGGTAGGCCTCGGAGGTGTAGAGCGGTGGTTATTCTTCCTGCACCAAACTTCAGCCACGACAATGTCAAGCCTCACTATGATGACAGCTGTAAAGCTAGCTATCACCAGACGAAAGTAGGTGATTGGTCAAAACCAAGGGGTAAAAGTTGATATTCAGTCGTTTGTAAGGATAGTTACATACCAATCAACAATTTTATTTCCTTACTAGTAGTATTTAGTAAGGGCCGATCCCTCAGGGAGCTAGGTAACTAGTTAGGGTGAATTTCAATTAGAAATTCAAATTTCAGATTATGTTAGTTTTTCAAGCTGGTTTATGATCAATGAAAAAGATGAAAATGATTTTTAGTAGGTAGAGAGTGATTTGTGAGATTTTTTCCAGAATTGTTTATCATATCTAGAGAGAGATGAAAAATTCTGAATTTAGAGGGCTTGTAATTCCCTTATCCGGTTCAAAGTTGTTGAACCGGATGAGAGAGAGCGGTCTGGATCATTACCGAACTAAGTTAACTCAGTTCGGAACGATTCCGACAGTTGAGTAGTAAAGATAGAGGGAGAGGGCGCACAACGTGGGTGCTTCTGCCACTGAATGGGCAGGCGGAAGGGCCTCTTGTGCGCTGATGCTTCAGCGCTCCGCCGATGGTCGCGCGGGCGGATGTCCTCTCACGTGCGGTGGACCAAAACGGCAATATCTGGAGTTCCAGATATTGGTTTGACAAGTGTGAGTAGGCGTTGGAAAGCTTGAGATGTTGGCTATATGCTAAGGATAGCCAAGAAGCTTAAGATAATTATAGGAGGAGATAGGATGCGAAGAAGCATGTAACCTTTTTGTCACACCCCAAAGGGCCCAAGGTTGTTTCTCCAGCTCCCTACCAACTGGCTTTGAGATCCAGGACGCTCCCAGAAGACTCCTTGCACCTCCAGAATGAAGGTGGACCAAGGAACAAGCTCAGACAGAGAGAAAGTGAACAATGCAATTCTCAATTCTTGGATGCCCTCAAGGCGGGTGAGGGGGGCCCTTTTGTAGAGGTACATGTGTTTGTTCCAGCCATTCTTGGTTGTTGGATCATGGATGAATGTCCAGGATTGAGTTCTTGAGGCCTCAATCCAGGTGACCAGACCCCAACCAACCAGATTCTTTCCCTCCAGGTCAAATTTAGAGGAAAAAGAACAAGTTGGTTAGAGTTAGTTACAAGTCATCTCTAGCCCTTGGTTTTGAGCTGGAATGGATGGATGGGTTCCATCTCATGGATCCTGGGCTAGATCTCGACCCTGGGCTCTCCTCCAAACTGGATCTGCCAGCTGGAGTCACCCTCATGTGTCTTGATCAACCATTAAGCCTCCAAGGACGTTCTAGAAGGTTTTCTTCAAGCTCCTTTACACCAATCCTATCGATTGAGTCAACTCCACTGGTTAGCATGCATCTTTTTCTTCGTAGCTCCGTTTGACTTGAAATTCTGTCCCAAGCCTCAAGAATCCTGTCTTGACTTCCCCATAAAATTTTTATGACCATCAAAAGTCAACATTTGACCTGCAAAGTCAGCACACTAGGGAAATTGTTAGATTCATATCCCATTTGACTCATTGAGTCTAGTGGGGGTCAGAAATATCCCTCAAATCTTCTTTAAAGTAAATCTCAAACTGTGTAACTTTGTAAAATACATGTCAAAGTATTGATGGAAATCTTAATTAAGTAGAAAATGTAAGCTTTTAAATCATTGGGAAAGTGGAAGGCATGATCTTATTACTATGCAAAATAAGAATTTTTGGCAATGTTGTACTTGCTTTTAGGATATTTAAAATGAATAATGCATGGAAATGGCTACCCTTATTTGAGTTTATCAGTAGGCATAGGCAGCGACATCGGTGATTGATGGCGTAGCCCTCAACTATTTATGTTTTGTTTTCTTGGTTTAGGTTTATTTTTTTCATCTTTTAGGTTAGAATTTTGGCTTGTTTTTCTTCGTGAGTCCTATATATAGGACTCCTAGGTTAGTATGAAAAATAAACCCATCCTTTTTTTTTGAGATACAAGTTTTTGGAACCAAGAGAGGTCTGAGAGAGACCTTGAAGAGGCGGCTCCGCCGCCGCCGCCGGCACCTTCCGGCCTAGCGCTCGCATGGCCGCAGCCGCGCTGGCCAACCGTGCCGCAGCCTGCACCCGCGCCGGTGCTGCCGCCCCCTGCGCCCGCGTTCCGCGCCGCTGCGCCCTGTGCCCCACGCTTTGTGTCGCCGCGGCCCGCGCCGCCACCCCGCTTTGCCGCCACCGCACCCGCATTGCCTGCGCCGTGTAGCTGCCGCCCATCATGGCCGCCACCCGCCGCACCACGTAGCCACCGCCCTGCGCGCCCGCCACCGCACTCGCGCCATCGAGGCGCTGCGCGCGCCGCCCCACGCACCGCAGCTCCGCGCAATGCCCCGTCGCCGCCTTCCGCGCCGACCCGTGCCGCTACCTTCTGCGCCACCGCCTTCTGCGTCGACGCCCTGCATGGCCGCCCCACGCTCTGCCGCTCAGCGGCGCTCCCTGTCGCCGCCTTCCACGCCGACCAGCGTC
The DNA here is from genome assembly GCF_029677425.1 of Wolffia australiana. Taxonomy (NCBI): domain Eukaryota; kingdom Viridiplantae; phylum Streptophyta; class Magnoliopsida; order Alismatales; family Araceae; genus Wolffia; species Wolffia australiana. The sequence continues at coordinate 2,917,088 of NC_135851.1, read as the reverse complement.
GCCGCCTTCCGTGCTGCTGCCTTCCGTGCCGCCTTCCGCACCGATGCCTCGCGCAGTCGCCCCGCGCTTCGCCGCTCCGTGCTGCAACCCGCCGCCACCTTCCGCGCCGCCATGCCCTGCGCCGCCGCGCCCCGTGCCGCCCCTCCGGCCGTGGATGTCGACACTATGCCTGGCTAGAGCCGCCGAGCCAAGGCCGCGCCGCCATGCGCCCTGGCTCGGCCGACAGGTCCAATGGGCCAATCAGCGTATTGGTCGGTGCCACCCAGCCTGGCCCATCAGGCCCAGCCGCCGAGACCGCGCCTTGAAGCACCAGCTGCCCTAGCCGCCCCAGCCCGCGTCTTGAGGCGTCATTTCCTTTGGACGACGGGCATGCTTCCCGAGGCAGCCACGTTAGCCCTAAGCCCTTCATTGGGCTAAGTTTGTTGGGCCACCGCCGGCCCACTTGGCCCTCAAGGCCTGGTCACGAAGGACCGCGGCCCAGACCGCGGTCACCCGCAGCCCAGCCGTGGCCCAGTCCGGCCCGACGCCGGCCCGGGCTGCCATCGCGGACCGCCGCCGCCTCCGTCCATTGCAGCCTTCGGCTGCCGCCGCCACCTCCAGCCGCTTCCGGCTGCCATTGTTACATCCGGTCGCTGCGGCAGCCGCTCGCCGCCGCTCATCGCTTACCGCCGCCGCCGCCGCCACCGCCGCCGCCACCACCAATACCTCCGACGCCGCCGCCGCCTCTGGCGTCGTTGCCTCTAGGCGCCGCCACCTCCGGCCGCTGTTGCCTCAAGCGACCGCCTCCAGCCGCCGCCACCTCCGGCCGCTGTTGCCTCCAAGCGCCGCCGCCGCTGCCGCCGCCACCTCCGGTCACTTCAGCCACCACTGTTACCTCGGCCGCCGCTGCTGCCGCTGCCGCTGCCGCTGCCGCTGCCGCCGCGCTGCTCGCCGCCCACCGCTTGTCGCCGCTGCTGCTCACCGCCGCTTGCCGCTGCTGCTCGCCGCCGCCACCGTTGCCGCTGCTCGCCGCCGCCGCCTCTGGCCGCTGCCCGTTGTCGCCTTTGACTGCCGCCCGCCTCTGCCATTCAAGGTCGCTGCCCGCCGCCGTCGTCGAGATTACCGTCACCGCGGCTGCCGTTGTCGCTGCTATCCTCGGCCGTCGCACGCCTCCGCCTAGACGTTGGCGCTGCCGCCCTCGGCCTGCCGCACACTGCCGCTCTCGGCCCGCCGTATGCCGCCTCCTTTGGCCGCTACGGGCAGCCCCTTGGATGTTGCCGCCGATCGCTGCACGATGCTATACCTGTTCGCCGTATGCGGCTGCACAGTTTGCCGCCTTCTTCGTCATCTGGCCGGCTGAACAGCCCCACCCACCGATCGTCGGCCCTAACAATGCCTCGACGACTATCCGTTGAGCGCAGACCCTGTGAAGATAGCAACACCCTCGGCCCAATGAATTGAGGACCCCGCGCAGGACATGATCTTTCCGGGACACCCCACCCAAAGGGGGACGTGCAATCCGAGATGACCGTCCCCGAGGAGGTCGAACGGATCGTGACTCCTGCCGTAGGACGTCTTTCGACGTCGTCCTGCATCAGTGATTGTTCTTCTTGTGGCGGCATTTACTTTGCAGCGGTGAACTGGCGGCGCCAGGTCGTCTGGCAATCTCTCCCCTTTCAACTAATCCAGAGAACACTAGGTGCGGCTAGGCCTGTGTGTGGCGGGATAACTTGCAAATTATAATGTTAAATTGATCAATATTACATTACACATATGTGTCTCATTGGCCACATTTGCATGTTATCATACATATATGGACATAAATAACTTGCACTCTGATTTTATGATTTTTTTTAATTTTTTAGTATTTTTATATGGTATTTAACCTCAGTTCTTTGAAGAGATATTTTTTGTAGGGAACAAAATACATGGCTAGAGATTGGGAAGGGTATTACTAATTTTTCTGGATTTTTTCCATATTGTTTATATTTTTGTGACCATTTTAGAGCCAGGAAATTATTTTTAGAATTTAAAGAATAGAGTTTTGTGGTTTTGGTATTTTTAAAAGTATTTTTATAAACATAAATCATGTGGCATCCAAGTCATTTGTCCGAAATTCGGGCGAATGAGTGGATGCATTAAACAGGCACTCTATTGGCTCCTATAGAATTACAATCCTGGATTCCATAATGAGCGAACTATTATCCCCAAAATGATATGACGCGAACGGCAATGAAAAAGGTGATGGAGGACCATCCAGACGATCACGCCCCGATCCGTTGCCAACTACTTCGTGAAGCCTGAGCGGACATGAAGAATCTACAATTCCACTACCAAGCTTGAGAAGCGACTTCATCGCCTCGATACGCGTCAATTACGTCCTGATGTATTTTTTCCTGTTTTCTGTTTTCATCATTGTTAGACTGTCGGGAGGCCCCTCCTGCGCGAGTACCGGCCTCCTCAATGTTTTCTTTATTTGAGTTTGATGTATTGTCCTCTTTAGGGGGAGAAAGCCTTGTTGGGTTTCTCTTCCCCTAAAGAATCATCTTAAGGGGAGCCCAATAGGCTCTCCCTTAAAGAGGAGGGGCCCAATAGGCCCACCCCCTCCACAACTACAACTTCCCCAATGTAAGAAGGGAAGAGTGGACGTCGAGGGGGAAGAAGTCATTGTGTTGAACATTCCAGATCTCGTTCTTGTTGACAGTTAATTTTCTTTCCTGCTTTTGTGGAAGTGTTGAGTTGTGTTCAGGAGGAAGATAGCACTATTGTGTTTGTCTCTAGAAAGGGGTAGAATTCCTCGCTCTTCTGGTGTTTTCCTTTGAGGTTTCATTCACGCTGCTCCGGTGGGGAAGCAAGAAGTTGTTAAAGGAGAAGGGTCTTCTACGAATTGATTGATCAAAGCCCCATCTTATCTTCTCCTGATCGGGACTCAGGCCACCGATAATTCATCTCCTGAATCTCTCATTGTTCTCTGTCTCTTCGATGTATCCCTGAGGTCTGAATTGGAGTATGAAATCGCAGGAGAAGATATGCTATGACATTGGCTATTCTACCAGGCATACCAAATTACCCAACGGCGAGCGAAGGACGATTCTCACTGTCGGGTTCTTGTTGATCGAATGCCTTGCCGTACTGGGGGATACCACAAATATCCTTGATACTAACATCAAAGGTGACTGAGAGAAGCATACCACCGGTTCTCATTCATCATATTTCTTTCTTTCTTCAGTGATGTAATCCCACCGCCGACCGAGATCCAATTTCGCCTATTCATCCGGTGTTTCTGATTCAAGTGGCTGGCTTCAATCTCCCCTATTCATCTCGTGGAAGTGAATCTCCTTAGCAATCGCGTGAGCATTGCTCTGGTCGGGGGTTGTCTCTCCATTAAGCTAAATGCATATCGGGGTCGGTCGGAAGTCTTCTCTGCCTCGCCGACTCGATTCCTTGACTCTTCCGTTGTATGTATCACAAGAAGACTGGCCACGAGCATATGTAGTGTGGGTACTCTCAGCATTATATTGGCCATCTTTGTGCTGCACTCTACGTGGTCCCAAATTGATCAAATTGGGTATTCGGACATCCTGACTGAAGGCTACTGATCTTCTTGTCTGAGCAACATCATACGAAGTGCTCTTATTTGTTGGGCATTTCGTCATAACACTTGACAATCAACGTCAAGGGATTGTCTACGACCAGTACTCATCTGTGCATCAGGAGCTCGTCCATCACGTTTTGAACCTCTACCCTCCGAGGATTGATGGCGCACGCCATCAAGAGTCGTCATCGATGTCAGCAGCACCGTGCGCATCCGCAACGTTGAAGACGGGGTGAAAGATGTTTGTTATCGCCCTTTGATTTTGCTGTTCTTTTCTCGTGTTTTCGTGTTTCCTTATTCGTCGTTGTGTTTTCGTCGCACCCGCGATGGTCATCTTTCGTTGTTTTTCCATTGAGGGGAATGGGTCTCTATCCTTTTCTTCTTTATTTCGTCCTTATTTCCCCCCTAATTCTCCCCTTATTTCCTCTTATTTGTGTCTTGTGTTTGTTAAGGGAAGCCCATTTATAAGGGCTCCCCAATCGGACCCGTTATGGCCCACTTAGGGCCCAACTCTTCTCCCCGTTATAAGGGAAGAGAGGGCGCCCTAGGGTTCTCAGACCCTTGTTTTTTTCAGTTTCGCATTTCATCAAACAGAACGTGGGTCTCATTCCTCATTTGAGAAGAACAGAAAGAAGAGGAAGAAGAGGGAAGAAGAAGAAGGAAGGGAAGAGGGGAAGGGAAGGGAAGGGAAGGGGGAAGATTTCCCCCACCGCCGCCGTGCACTGCCGCGAACCCCATCGCCGCAGAGCGCTCCCACGCCCGCACTGCCGCGTACGCACCGCCGCACTCGCGCGCCGCCCACGCACCGCCACCGCCGCCCTGCACGCCACCGCGCGCCATGCACCGCCCGCGTGCCGCCGCGCGCGCCGCCGCTGCCCTGCGCGCCTGCACGCGCACCACCGTGCTCGCGCACCACCAGCGCGCTCGCGCCGTCCACCGCGCCGCCGCCGCTGCGCCGCGCGCCGCCGTGCCGCGCCGCCCGCCGCCGTGCCGCGCGCCGCCGCGCGCCGCCGCGCCGCTCCGCCGCGCCGCTCCGCCGCGCCACCTCTCCACCGTGCTGTCGCTCCGCTCGCACCCTCACCGAGCTGTCCGTCCCGCACCGCCCCGCGCGCATCCTGCCATCTCTGTCCGAACGATTTTCGTTTGAGTCCTCAACGACCTAACTTTACGAACTGCTCTGACACCTTTCGCTGCACGTCAAGCCGCCATGACCTCTCCGGTGCCCGTCATCCAACCCGCTCCGACATTGGCAGTCGACGAATCACCACACTACGAGCCCGTCGTCGAGGTACGCCGTACTCTCCGATGCTCGTTTATTACTCTTTGCAGTGTACTTTCGTTTTGACTCCACCTCGCTCAGGCTAGGTAGGTGAGCATGGTAAAACGAGATAAAACTACGTCTTTGAGTATCTTACCGGTGCAGACGAGTACGTCAGTTACGTGCGAGCCCAACGGATTGAGTCCGTTCGGCCGTAGACGACTTCGTCACTCCGACGAGGTTCGAGAGGCCCCCCCCCCCCCGTCACCGTTACCCGGCGACGTTATCAACCATTTAAAAGGTATTTTTTCATTTTGTTTCATGAAATTTGATGCTATTTTCTTACCCAAGAACGTGGCAGCACGCGATCCAAAGGTTGAAAAAACAAGGAGATTATTTTGGTGAGTCAAAATGTGACATTTTTGCCTAGCTGGCAACCGCGTGGAGGAGAGATAAAATGATCAAATGGTTGAGAATAATGACCAATAAAATAACAATATCTTTCGATCTAGCCGTCCGATTGCGTCAAAAATTTGAGGGTAGGTTTGCTTTTTCACCCTTTACAATCCAGATGGTTGGATTTTTAAATGGAAGTTGGGAAGAAAAGAAAAATTAATTTTGAAAGCTCTTCCCAAGGAATTGGCAAGGAAGGACAAAGGTGATGATTGGAAGTCTACAGATCTTGGTTCATCATTGAAAGTTGTAGGTTTCTACTTTGCTTTTTGAACATCTTCTTGAACGATTCTAAAATGCCATGGCATGGGCAAAATGTAGATGCCCTTGAAGTTGATTTGAATGGTGATTAACATTGCGTTTTGATTCTGATTCAAGATATGATTCTAAATCCTTAGTTCTACATTGATTTTCATCCAATATGGCATCGTAGATCTCTAGATTAGGTCGAATTTCACCTTTAATTCATTTTCCCCTAAATTCTTCCACTCTCTCTCTAGGCTAGTTCATCTGACTTCTCTCTCTAGATTCAGAAATTGATTGCTTGAAAATTAAATTATATATATATAAACCTATAAACCTCAATCCAAAGTTTTATCTAAAAATTCGTCCATCTTCGAGTCCAATATTAAAATCCCTTTCTTGATCATTAATTTCCACTTTAATACATAAAAATTGTCTTCAAATTTCATCTTGATTAGAATATTGGTAATCTGAATTAATCTGATACAAGAATCAAAATTATCCTATCTAGAGTGTCTTGATCAAAAACATTAAGATCAAAATTAAGCCTTTGCTTAATTTTTATTAATTATAAACAAAATTAAACATAATTAAGGCTTAGGAAATGCATAATAATACATTTTAGAATAAATTAATTGGAAATAGGATAAAAACTCTTGGAGAGTGCCTCCCTATGGTTCGAAGCCTTGCTTGAGCCAAAATAGTGATCAAGAGTTATTATAAATTTATACCATAAGTCTAAAAGCAAAAAGAACGACATATTTTATACAACAAATTTAGGCTTACCACCAGGGGACGACGCAGTTAATCATGGTGTGACAGGTAGGTGCGTTGGCGCAGGTAGGGCTGGCGGTGCGATTGGGCTTAGCTGCGAGTGTAGGTGCGATGCAAGTAGGTGCGTCGGCGGGCTTGGTGGTGAGTGAAGTGGCGAGGATGGAGGCGAGTGCAGATAGGTGTTGGTGGGGGTAGGCATGTTGACGTGCACATAGACAGAACATGGCGATGGCTGTGGGCTACGGTTGCGTCTGCGGCTGCTATTGTGGCAGCGGTTTTTGACATTACGCTACCGCGATTGTTGTTGCAGTAGCTGTGGCTGCACTACGGCTGCTGTTGGGGCTGTAGCTGTGGCTGCATGTGCAGCTGTGGTTAATGTGGTGGTGGTTGTGGCGGCGACAACAGCTGTGATGGCGGCTACTACTACGACTACGACTATGGCGGCTATTGCACTACAACTACGATTGCGATTGCAACTACGACTGCATTAGTGGCTGTCGGCTGTTGTTACCGGCGATCGGCCGTGGACAATAGTCGTGGCTGCTGCTGGCACGGCTACGGCTTCTGGTGGTGACCGTTGGCCTAGCAGCTATTGGTAGCCATTGGTGGTAGTCGGCCATGGACAGCGGCTACGGCCGTGGCTACTACTGGCGAGGACATAACTTTTGGCGGTTGGGCATGGATGGTGGTGGCTGTAGCCAAGATTGGGTGCGGCCTCAGCTGTCATTGGCATGGCTGCGGCTTGTGGTTGTGGCCATTGCCGCTGAAGCTTAGTGTTACAACCACGACTAGCTACAACTATAGTTGTCGTGGCTTGCGGTTGGGATCGCGACTGGCTATAGCTGCCATAGCCTTGACTGGCTTCGTGATACCAAACAACATCGAGGATGTTGTCTAGTCCGTACCAAGGGTGATACTCTAGTACCAAGATAGTGATGCCAGATGTTGATAACGTAGTTGTCCAAGAGATAGATAAACCCTATATGGATATTTGTAGCTATGATGCGATAAATGCGTCCTATGTGTCGTACTCGTAGGCCCCAACTCAACGGAGATGCCATCTCCGAGCTCCAAATGGATTGCTGGATGAAGGCGATGGTGGCCTCTTGAGCGTCGTCGGAGGGGACGAAGATGAACATGGTGCCGAATAGAGTCTATCCATAGGGCTTGTTTGTACTAATAAGAAGCTCAATTGTTTCATAGTTACCTCTCAATTTTCCTTCCTCTCCCACCTATCTAGCTCGAGTACAGAGGAGCCAGTACAAAAATATAGTGCAAAGGATAATTTAACGAGCGGCGGAAGAGGTCGGCGTACCTTGACGGTGCATGGTTCGAATGCAGGTTCTTTGTCAATCAGGGCACGCGTGGTTGCGGGCTGCGTAGGTTGGAGAGCGTTGTGCTAGAGAGAGAGGGAGTCAGGGGTGGGTGATGAGGATCCGAGGAGGAATGACGTGAGGCGTAGCTTCAGCTCAAGTGGGCACTGAGCCTGGCTAGCACGTTCCTACAAGAATCGGTGCCGACGTGGTCCAAAGGCAGACATGAGCGATGCGACATCTCGATGACGGGACACGGGTCGTGATGACTGTCGACAACAACATGTGTGGCCAGGCGGTTTGGAGAAGACAAGGATACTGCATGGACGTCGACAAGCAGAATGATTGGGGTTGGTTTAGTGGGTGTTGGTGAGTCCGACGACGGTAGATCGGCGTCTAACTGACTGGCGTCATATTGTATGATGATGGCTGATCGGTGTGGGTTGACTCGCAAGGTCACTGGTAGTTCTGGGCATGAATAGCACTATACAAGAGCTGATTCACCAATCTAGAAGGGCAATTTTAATGTTCGTAGCCAGAGAACTACATGGGGAAAATTGATCAAGGATCGATCGAGGAAGCTCAGATCGGATGCAAAGGCTTCGTAATAATTGAGACCCTGTTTTGTGCAACGATCAATTCCACTGTCCGGTTTGGGTACCCGTCTGTCGGCCGTGACCTGCAGACACAATGGTGGATCGACAAGCGATGACACGAGTTTGCAGTGCTATCCACGGATCAAATTGATCTTTTTTCTTGCGAGCGGCTGTGAGTCGATGCAGGATGGGTCCATGGGGAGAGAAGATAAGGGGGGAATGATGATAGACGGCCTGAAACACTCTCTACAGCGTAGCCAATCCTTCCCTACACCCTGTTTTTCACCTCTTTTTCCTTCTTGTCCTCCTCTCCCTTCTTCACCCTCTCTTCTTCCTGATTCGGGAGAGGTGAGACCCAGCAATGAGGAAAAAAAATCCTTAACAAGATTACTTGGTCTATGTCCCTCTTAGGGCGCCCCCTCTTCCTTTATAAGGGGGAGGTTAATGGGCCCCAAGAGGACCCATATGGGAGAAGGAATAGTGATCCATTAGGAGGGGGGACTTTATATAATGGGCCCCCATTACGAAACTTAAGGGGAATTAAACATAAAAGAAAAGGGGAAAGGGATGGGTTCCAACGACTAAGGACCTCTCTCAACATGACAACAAAGACACAGAAAAAGGCATCGCGATGTAACAAAGGCGACTCGATGATTCCGCAAAACTCAAAACACAACAATTGAAGAAGATGAGAAATCAAAACATGATAGACGAGCATAATTTTCGCGACAGTCCGCAACGATGGGGGGGCATGGTTGATGCCTTTGGTGAGTCAAGATGGTGTGCGCCATCATTACGGATGCAAGTACCATGGCCACGGCTTGCGGTTGCGGTCACGGATTACGGCTACGACTACAGATTGCACTACGGCTGCGAGTCTTGGCTGCGGCCGCGGCTTGCGACAACTGCAGCCATAGCACACCCCCCCACAACCACAAGATTACTATGGGGCGCATCACGCACCCCTGCATGACCACAACTGACTTACATGGTGGCACCAACATATGTGCCGGCGCTAACCTACGCGCAGGTGCCAAGCTACATGTATTTAACCGGCGTCACTAGCGCTAAGAGCCATAGACATGCCGCCTGGACTACCGACCCCGCAAGATTACTACCCCCTTCCTCGGGCCCCGACTCTAGCACCGGCACCGGAACCGTGAGACCTCTATGGCCCCCAGGACCTCCAGTGATATCAGACAGACCGTCGTCACCAAGACGATGATGGTAGAGATCGTTGACGAGAGATACATTGAGCCGTGGTTCAGAACAGCATCCGAATAGAGGTTATCATCTACAAGGAGATGCAGAATCTGAAGGATTATATGGACTAAGAGTCCGATCTTGAAAGTTATTTCTAGTGGTATGGTATGGACGACTGAGAGGCACATGAATCACTACCAGATCGTCCATGACCCTAGGTGGGATGAAAGGGGTATCCATTACTCCTAGGAGCACCGTCTCTCCACCGATGATGACCACTGTGGTCCCCGGCGCATCATTCGTCGTCTTGATGTCTCACGGCCTGAACACAACCCCTGAGAAACTATAGTGGTTCAAATGCAATGTATACTGTCATAGATGGTCCGACTGTCCCTCTCTCCTTTATATGGATTTCATCACGAATCCGGTTGACCCACCGCCAGAGGAGGATGTCAAGGTTGATGTCTACCTGGGAGAGTACCCCAAAGCGGAGATACTACATACAGATTAATCTCGATGTTTCGACACTCATCTCACCCATAGTGAACTTCACTATCCAGCGGGGTGCTGCCTACCCTGACGTCCCTAGAGTTTAGCACCCCACCCCAATCACGGCTTCCATCAGGACCCCGACGGTCTCCATACCACCACCTCCAGCACCCCCAACCCATCACCCCACGGCAGCAAGGGAGGTTGCTTCACCACAAACTCCTACCCCTGCGGTCATACTACTACCTTTGTTGGCACAATTAGCATCCATACCACCCGACCTTGTGCAACATACCTCTATCTTCTATGTCTATGTTAAGATTGAGGGAAGCATGTGCAAGCTCATCATAGACAGCATGAGTTGCATCAATGCAGTCTCCAAAAACAACACGACCAAACTCAGCCATACTCTAACGCTGCATCCGCCCCCATACAATGTATCATTTGATTGATGCTTTGACTCTTTTGGTACGATCACAGTGCCACGTACTATTGAAGATGAGCACCTATGACGATCACGTGATGTGTGACATCCTACCCATGAAGAGTGGCAGCATTATAATGGGACGACCATGGCTGTGTGACTACGACATCCAACTTTCAGTACGGTCGAACACGTGCTCATTCATGTATGAAGAGTGCCGATTGATTTGGTATCCAGCTGTACAAGTGCCTACTCAGCTAGTGTTAAGGCCCTAGCCCCCCCAGCTTAAGGCCCTGTTGGTTACCAACGGTTGTATATCCTGATAAGAGCTTGACCAGGAGATGACGACCTACCCATATGCTTTGCTCTCACTCAAGATGTTCTACCAAAGGAACTTCCATGGGCACCCAACGTGCCCGACATGCCTGAGTTGGATGAACTTATGGCAGATTCCTGACCCGGTTGTATATCCAGATTTCAGGAGTTGGATGAACTCACAGCGAGCTTCCCGACGAGCTCCCACTCATGCGTAGTATTCAGCATGCCATTGACCTAGTACTCGGAGCTTTTCTCCAAACTTGGTGCATTACCAGATGGACCTAGTAAAATGCAAGGAGATGTATTGATAGTTGAAAGAACTCTTGACCAAAGGCCTTATACAAGAAAGTCTCAGCCCATCACCATTCTTGCATTACTCGCACCGAAGAAAGATGGGACATGGCGTATGTGTTTCGACTCATGTGCCATCAACAAGATTACGGTGAAGTACCATTTTCCCATACCTTGCTCGTAGGACTTATTTGATCAGATGGCCGGCGCAACCATATGCTCAAAGATTGACTTGCGCAGCCAATACCACCAGATCCACATCCGGCTAGGAGACGAGTGGAAGATGGCCTTCAAGATCAAGGATGGTTTATGCAAATGGAACGTCGTGCCATTTGGGCTCCCCAACGCCCTGAGTACATTCCAGAAATTGATGAACAAGGTCCTACGCTCGTTCATTGGAAGTTTTGTCCTTGTCTACTTTGATGATATACGTAGACGATCTGGTACACCTAGGAGAGGCGTGTGCAAAATTAAACTGAGAGAAGCTATGTGCTCATTGAAAGAAGATTATTTTCTACATGGCTGAGGTCTCCTTCCTCGGCTTCCTCATATCCGCTCACGGAGTCTCTACCAACCCAGAAAAGATCAAAGCCATCACGTCATGGCCACAGACCAAGGACCTTCGAGTGGAAGAAGGCAACCGATAAGGCCTTTGAGGAGATAAAGCGTCGCATGACCGAGGCTGCAGTGCTACAACTGTCCAACTTCAACAAAGTGTTTGAAGTCGCATGTGACGCCTCAGACATAGGAATTGGTGGCGTCCTCAGCCAGGAAGGACACCAATTAGAATATTTTAGTGAGAGGGTAAATGACACAAGGTGGCGACTCAACAACTATGACTGTGAATTCTACGCCCTCATCTAGTCCCTCCGCCATTGGCTCCACCATCTCCTGCCCAAGGAATTCATCCTATTTTACGATCATAGTGCACTACAACACTTGTAGGACCAAAATAAGGTCAACAACCGGCACACTCTCTAGATCACATATCTACAGGACTTCACATTCATCATCTGACAAATGAGATGAAATGATAACACTATTGTAGATGCTCTTAATCAGAGACTAGTTGTCCTTTACCTGATGACTTGAGTTTTGGGGTTTGAACAACTCCCATAGGATTACACCGATTGCCCCGACTTCGGGAAGATTACTAGTGCTATTTGGGAGGGCCCAAAGGCTATCAAGATTGTTAACTCTCTGATGGCTACCTCTTCTACTGGAAGAGGTTATGCATACCTCGCACCTTGTTGCACGGTTTTCTTATCCGGGAGATGCATGTGGGTGGTCTTAGTGGACACTTTGTTGTCAACAAGACCGTCCTATCTTTTGAACACCAATCTTACTGGCCATCATTGAAGAGAGACATCAGGAAGATCATCTTCCACTGCTTGACCTGCTCTATGGCCAAGCTGATGAAGCAGAATACAGGGCTATATACGGCCCTACTAGTACCGACACACCCATGAGATGACATTAACCTTGATTTCATGCTTGGTCTACCAAAGACCGCCTGACATCATGCCTCCTTCATGGTAGTAGTTGACAGGTTTTCCAAGATGGCTCATTTATACCCTGTTCAAAGACGTCGGATGCCTCATGAGTAGCACTCCTATTTTTTGACGAGATTGTCCGCTTGCACGGAGTTCCACAGTCGATTGTGTCAGATCGCGACATACATTTCACTAGTTATTTATGGAAGACCTTATGGATCCTCATGGGAATGAAACATAAATTCTCTACAGCATATCACCCACAGATGAACAAGCAAACAAAGGTATCGAACCGGAGTTTAGGAAATCTGCTCTGCTCTATTATGGGTCAAAACTGGAGTTTAGGATCATGTCCTTGCTCGCAGAGAGTTTGCCTTCAACTCCTCCGTGAACCGCACCAACGGTCGCATATCGTTCGAGATTGTACATGCCCAGGTACCTTGTAAGCCCGTAGACCTCATTCTGGTAGAATCACATTCTAGAACGTCCGAAGATGGCATTGCATCATGACATTCATACTCGCATTGTCATATAAGGGGTATGCATCACTACATTTATACTCGAATTGTCATATAACACAAGAAGTACAAGGTCACCGCCAATGTTGGTCGTAGGTCTGTTAGCTACACGGAGGGTGATCTAGTCATTGTCAGGTTGAGACCCAAGAGATATTCTCCTAGGGTCGCTATGAAGCTTCAGGCTTGTAGTGCCAAACCTTTCCAAATAGTCCGTGTGGTCGGTAAGAATACCTACATTGTGGATATCCTGCCAGATTGGGATCTATCCCACCTTCAACGTTAGCGATATGGTCTGATACCATTCTATGCAACCTATTGTCGAGCCTCACAGCCCCTCAAGCCTTCATAATGATGTGAGCGTGAGCCCCCATCTATCCCCCTCCGTCCTATCCCTAGAAAGACATGAGCATGTCGAGTCGATACTAGAGAAGGTAATTGACCCCGCAAGGGACCGAATGGATTGGAAGTTTCTTGTGCATTGGCAGGGCAACCGTTGTTCAAAAACACATGGATTTCAGAAGTGAATCTTCTTTGACTGCGTCCACAGTTCGTCCAACCCCTCGAAGATATTTTTGGCTCTAACTTGTTGGAGCCGAGTTCGTCCCACAATGGGAGGATGATGGAGGACCATCCCATTGAGCATGCCCAAACTCGTTGTCAGCCACGTCATGGAGCCGAGCCGACGTGAGGAACCTGATCTTTCACTACCAGGTTTCAAAACTGAATCCACGTCGCTTTTTAATTTCGTGTTCATGTCATTTTTATGGTTTTATGAAGGTCCTTCATGGTTTTACCGACGTACTCATCACGTCATTTTTTTCATTTCATCACCCTTGACTATGGGAGGAGGCCTCACCTGCGTGTGTACGGCCCTCTCCCCCATGCAAGTTTGTGTTTTTCACTTTGGTTTCTATTACACCTTTGAGGGAGGGGAGGCCATGCATGACTTCTTCCCCCTTGGAGAACTCTTTATGGGGGGCACCAGGCTTCTTCCCCTATGGAAGGCCCATCAGTGCCTCCCCTTCTTTCAACTATAAATGAAAGGGGAGAGGCACCATACAAGACAGACTTGTTTTTTGAATGAAAAAGACTTATGTTTTCGTTTGAAAAAAAAAAGAGAGCCTCGTCATTGTGTGATAGGGTTTTCCATCGACTCCCCCCTCTTTGGGGAGAGTGTTCCGGCCTTGGGTATGATCCTCCAACCTAGGGCATTGGCAAATCCCCAATAGTGACTGCCAACACCTTGCCGCCCAGCCCCGGAAGCATCTCGCCTGATACTTGACTCTCCTTGAGTTGCATCGGCCGCTGCCACTTTCGCTGACTTCCATGTACGCTTCACAAACTTCCACTATTGCTCTAGGATTTTGTTGGTCCTCTTTCCCTCTAGTTCTCGCTCGACCATCAAAGATTCAAAGAAGTCCGCTGCCGTGGCCACCTTTGTTTTGACCCTCATTTCCGTGACTGCTCTAGTCAACTGAGAAACCACAGCTGTTTCAACAAGGCCTGCACGTTCAGAACGCTTCTCTTCTCCCCACCCCCCCAAAGTTGGGAGGCTATGGCAGCTCTGACCGCCTGACCGCTGCTGGACGAGTCTTCATGGCCATTCGACCCCCGGCTCTTCTACTTGTTACCCTCTCACTCGCATTTTCCCATTGCGTGCCTGTTTCCTTCTACTGCCAGGTCTCATGTGAGGGGTTCCACCTGGCACTCCCCCATGTGAATGCGCCACTATAGCTTCTCGGGGTCTCACTCCAGCTATCCTTGACCCTCGGTGTTGACGTGGGGGCTCCCTTGACTACCCGCTGAAGACTCTGATCGTCCTAAAGCATTCCGAACGACCCCTCTACTACCTGGGCACGGGTGACCCATTGTCCTTCCCCATCCTCCCCACGGTGCTAAATCCCTCGTGGTGTTTGAAGCCATCGACACCACATCTAGGGAGTTCACGGCATTGGGGTTTCTGTTGAGGCGATCTTGAAAAGTTGGGAAGAAGAAGAAGATTTGAAGAGAGCGAGAGAGAGTGTGTGTGAGAAAGAAGGAGACACGAGAGCAAGAACAAATGAGCGATCGTGTTGTATTTTGCAAATTAATTACATAGATGTGGGTGTGGGTTAGTATTTATATTGTGTATAGTTGTAACAATAATTAGTTTGTTATAATCGTAGCCGTTATAATAGGATATAATGGCTAGTTTATTACAAGTAGTGGACGTTGGATCTCAACGTTTAAATGTTACACCTAACTATATTGAATCCTATCTATATGTATTCCTATCCATATTTCATCCTATACTATGTTTAAACTTATATTGAATCCTACGTTTATTTCTCCAACGAGTATATGGGGTACGTGTTCAGTTTTTACTAACTAATCTTTTATTAAAGTCCCTATTGGTCTATGTGTTGCTGACTCCGCTCTTCGGGTCCCACTTTGCTGATGTGGCATCCGAATGTTGATCTTACATGACAGAGTCGAGTAAAACTCCTCTTATCAGTTTCACCCCTTCCTAAAGCTTTGTCCAAAGTGATTGTCAACAGTCGTTCACTGGCACTCCCCTTCCTGGCGCCTCCTGCGTTGTTCCTGCATAGCTCTTCAGCTTCCCCGAGTTGGTTAACTGGATCAGCCGCCTGTCCATGCTCAAAGGTCTTCACAGTTGGCAAAATCTCGTCATCACACATCATTGGTCGTGCTTCATCAATTGAGCAATGGGCCTCCGCCCATAGGTCACATTCACTTCCCTTGTTTTGCAGTATCATTATATTTTACAGTGCTATTTTTGACTGCTCCATTGCTCGAGAGATTTAATTGTATCATAGAAGTAGCCTCCGTTCGTGAGATAGGGAGTTTTCTTGACGGTGTCGGATCCACTCGTTGACGTCAATGGCACGGAGGTTTTTGGACGGCGAACGTCCATCACTCCGTCATTCTTCGAGTTGGTCATTAGGTCATTGGGAGCTTGGCCAGGCCACGACATTGCTCTAAGTTCTCACCTGAGTTACACCTCCGCTCAGTCAGTTACCAACTCACACGCATTGATTTACCATACTCACATGCATCTTATTACGTTGTTGGATCACTGTCACGATCGTTCTGCCCTGTGGTGTAGCATGAGCCCATTCACCCCACCGTTGTGTTACATCATATTCATGTCTAAATTTTTAGAATTTTTCTGAAGTTTATTGAATATTGTTTAATTGTTTTTGAGATTAAATGATTTGAAAAAGGAGCCCATTTCAACCGGGCTGATGTAGCAAATGTGCCTTAGTGACTTACCACAGTAGTACATATGAGCAGAGTTGGCATTGATGGGGCACACATGTGTGGGCATGTGGGCATGATGAAGCGCGCCTATCAACTCCATGAGTTACATTTTGGAGATGCCATCATCCTCATGGACGGCCCATTGGTTTGCGTCAAGCCTGATCGACATGCCAAGGTGAAGGTAAAGACAGAAGTGTTCAATACCTTGGGTGAAAGTACGTTCGTGCGTTCAAACATTTTCATTTTCATCAGCAAGTGCCCATTTTATTTGTCATTTACTCGTGTATTTGGTTTCATCGAGTCTGTATCCATTGGGTCGTGTTCATGTTTGTATTATCGCATGTCATGCTGTTTCGTGTCGTCGAATAGGTGTCAACAAAATCTATGTTTATTTTGTGTTAACAGGAGTCCTATGTATAAGATTCCCCCCTCTGGTAAGGTGACTTGAACCCTTACCAAGGGCTCCACTGGCGTTAGTAAGGGCCATCGCGCCCCTATATAAAGGGGCACAATGGTGCCCTAGCCCCCTTAGACCAAAAGGAATTATCGTGAGCTTTCTGGTGCTAGTCGTTGCTTGAACAACTCGCACTGCCGCCTAGGAAAGTTCACCACCTGGGTAGACGGATGCACTACTAAAGTGCATGTGTCATCGGATGATGCCGACGTCGCTGCATTGACTAATGGGCTCACCCACATGTTGCACTCCAACCTGGTGTGTGCGACAATGTGGATTGCACCCTAACACCCGAGCTTGCCCTCCAAATAGCTGAGCATGACTGAGGCATCATTGGACGTTGCTGGTTGAGCCCAAGCATCACTAGCCATCGCGGGTGTCATCTGCCACCTTGCCGTGCGCCACCGTCAACCTCTTCTAAATGAAGCTGTTGCACCATCGAGAGTGCACGAAGCCCATCTTGCCCAGCTGAGGCGCACCGTAGTGCACGCTATTACGTACCGTTAGGCTCGCATGCATCACTGTTTGCCATCTGTGGGTTGCATCGCTACATGCTCGCCAATGTGCGCCATACAATGGGATGCGCACACCTCAGTGTCACCCGCAGTTGCACGCGCTACTGGCCGCGGGTCTCTATGTGATGCCTCTCCTGGGCATGACCCCGAGTGTCACCCTTGGCCAATCATGCTGACACGCGTGCGCACACACCCTCGTGCTATCTCAGCTACTGTTGGAGCCGATCACACCCATGTCGCGTCTAGAATCATCTACCCACTCGCGTTTGTTTGCCACGGGGAGTTCAAACCTTCTTATGGTATCCCTATGCTCGATCGCGTCTCAATGGCCATGGCCAGTTCCTCGGAGGGTACCTTGATGATTTTTTGAAAGAAATTAAATGCAGATCTGATGATGCAGGTAGGGAGATGTATTATGGGATTGCTTATGATCAGGCTCTTCATCAACCCCTTGCACGATGGCAGACCATCTAGAAGTTCCTATTCAAGCTTGCCACCAACCGGCACGTGACGCTCAAGCCGTCGCGAAGAACCCAACCTTCAAGTACACAACTTTCTTCCTCTATATCATTGTCCTCTCCTCTCCCATTGAATGAAAATAGACTTTCCTGCATGATAGTTTGACAGGAAGAAAGAAATCATGAATCTGGAGGTCAGTGCCCTCCTTCCTTATGAACAAAGTCATCGGAGGAGGATCTAGCTGTCATCAACTTTGTGTACACTCTCCCTCCTAGTGCGTACATTCAGGCCATCAAAACACCACAGTCGAGGAGTTCTGCGATTGAATTTCTGCCTGGTTACGATTCTCCACACGATATTTGATCAGCCATTCTGATTCAAGGGTGGATATTTTCCTGCACCACGTCACCAGTTCAAGATCTTTTGGCAGACATACTCCACTATTTCATCCTTGAATTATTGATGGAATAAGGAATGGGTAACTGCCAACATCTTCCATGAGACATATGATCCCTTGGAGACATTTTGTTTATTTTTTCCTATGCAAGACATACATATAACTATCGGCATTCTGACATCTTTTTTCATCTGCCAACGAAGACTCTCTCGGTTAAAAAATCATTTCAAAGCTTCTTCTTTGGTCAACAGAGCACCACATGTGCCCGTTGTGGTCACTGTAGTCCACCTTGGACCATGAATCTTCTATATTGATTGATGATACTTTCTCCGACGACTCGCTATGCTGACAATTCTAACTACATCAATTTGTCTATCACATTTTTACGCTTATTCAAGGATCTATCACGTTATAACACCACCTGTTGATTGGTTGGAAGCTGCATCGATTATATTGTTCACGCCGCGGCAAATTTTCAAGCCTCTCCCATACCAATAGATCACTCTTTTGTCTCTATCTTCTCCCCTTATTTCTGTCTGCTTGATTACTTCCTCCTATACAGATCCCGACATCTCACTACCGGCGAGAGAGTTTTCTTGTGATTTATCATTCTCATCATTGAGCGTGGGATTCCCTTTCCATGGTGTTAGAGTAGATGTATTAATAGTGACGGTTGTGGACACATACAAGCAGTGATTTGCTTCCCTCCTTCACTGGTGTTTGTACCAAACTAACAGGTCATTGGGAGCCTACCAGCTCTAGACTACTCGTGTCATCTCATGATCTTCACCAACAACTGAATCACTTCTTGTCATTTCAAAAAATTGCATCATTCAAATCGCGACATCCCATTCATTCAACTACTATGGTGTAAACCTATTGACGACACTGTCATATTGTTTTACATCATCGCCTTAGCACCCGTAGATCATCGTCATCTCACATTTTCTCAACATGTTTTGCCCTTGTATCAACATCTTCAAGCTAGAACTACAAGTCTTAATGCATCATAAAAGTTGGCCATCAGCTTGCATCGTCGATCTTGAGTGTCCAACGTGGGAGATTGCGTGATGGTGAGACTTAGACCGAAGAATTATTCTCCAGGGATGGCTACACAGCTACATGTTCGTAGTGCCTGCCCATTCTCCATCTTCCAACGAGTGGGCAATCATGCCCATGTTGCTGAGATCCCTCGTTCACGGGGGATCAGCTCCACATTTAATGTTGCAGACTTGACTCCATACCGAGCCCCATCTCTATCCTCTAACCTGTCCTTTCTACACCTTTTAGTGTGAGTAGGATGGCCGCGACACTAACCCAATACATTCACCCGATTGGCACAAGTCAGTTGATTATATACGGCAAGAGGTAATTAACTATGCAGGGGATGAGGTATCGTGAAGTTTTTTGTTGTGCTGGCAAAGACATACAGGTGTGAATGACTCATGGATTATGGAGGATGATTTATGATGCCTGCGGCCCTCAACTTTTAGGTCAAGCAACAAGATCAAGAACAATGCCTGACCATTCCCTTAAAATATACGTGACTGCATTATTTTTTTTGCGCAGGGAGCTCAATATATGTCATGATATAGATGGAATGCAGAATAAAAATAACAGGGATGCAATAGTTTGATTATAAGTAACTCTTAGAGAACATTGCGCGGGTTTGCACGAAAGAAAATATGTGTGAACTAAAAGCAATAGTCTGATAGAAATAAAGAATGATGAAAGTAAATATGGATGATACTGATAGAGAGGGGAGAGAGACATATGGAGAGACGTATGACAAATTGTGGAAGAGAGGACGAAGAATGCGACGAAGGGAGATGTCAATCGAGAGAAAGGAAGAGGGAGATATTCATGAGTGGCCTTCTCTATTTTAATGATATTAAAACACAGAAATTATGGGTAAATTTCAATTTTAATGATCTTTGTTGGTGTTGGATCGGGTTCGCTTGCAGAAACGGTCGTGGCCACTCATAGGCGATGAACGTTCCCTACAACATTGGCTCTAAAACTGATCACTCGGTTGATTGAAATTCATTTGTGATTTGACTCTTCATGTCGATATCTGTCTTTCACCCCTGACCACCTGGGGTTCTATGTACTTCTCGAGAATTTACTAAGCATTAACTTTTTCTTGAGCTTATTACATCACGCCTACTCATTCGTCCCCTGTGGTGTAACATGAGTCGACGATCCCGTCACATTGTGTTACATCAAGTTGGAAAAATTTGAAGTAGAAATAGAGAGAGAAAATCAGACACAGAAAGAATAAAAAATAAAAAACAAAATTCAAATTCTGAAAAATGCAATTACATTTTGGAATGAAATCTGAAATTATATATTTACAAAGGCTATTAATCTTCATATCAGGTTTCAATTTAGGTTTCAATTAGAAATATATATGATGTAACAATACCCCCGAGGTCAATCTGCACTCAAATAATGCAAATCTATACTGAATGGGGCCCTCGATTGAATTGATTAAGGAGATAATTAAAAGCCCGAGTTGAACCCTTTATATATTATTTATAATTTTCTTGATAGTGCCATCAACTTTTAGGTGAAGCGACAAGGTCAAGAACAATGCGTGACAATTCCACTAAAAAATACCTGAATGCATTATTTGTTCTGTGCCAGAGAGCTCAATATATGAAATGATATACATGGAATGTTGAATAAACAAAAACATAGATAAAATATTTTGGTCATAACTAACTCTTAGAGAACATTGCTAGGGTTCACCCGAAAGAACAAATGAGGGACAAAACGATAGTCTGATAGAATGAAAGGATGGTGAAAGTGAAGATGGATGGTATCGATGGAGAGGGAGAGAGAGACATATAGGAAAAAAATATGACAAATGGCTAAAGAGAAGGGAGAAATGCGAGGAAGAGAGTGATGGCGAGGACGCCAACACATCATCATGGGGGGCGTCGATATTGTCGACTGAAGTCAACACTCCCGCTATGGACACAACGGCGAAGTCAACCGAAGTCGACATCTCCACCACGGACACGCCGCAACCATCGTCACGCACGTCTCCACCCGCGCACGTCCCTACGCGCGTCATGACACGTTGCCAGAGGCAGATCAACAACTGTCCTCTGGCGTGACATGAAGCATGTCTTTAATTTCTCGTCTTTAAATTCTCGTCATTTTCTCTTTCCTCCAAGGCCTATATATAGGCCATTGTTTTCAAGAAACAGTTCGACAATCATAATTCAAGAATCGAGTTTTTGTTTAACTCTTCTTGGAGGACTGCCCAGCCTCCCCTATCCTTCTTCTTACCCTAGTGCCGTGGCCGTCGTCGCCATCGTCGTCGTCGCTGGCCATCCACCTGATCATCTCCTCCACCCCCTTCATCCCTTCTCTCTCTCCCTCTCTCCTTCTCTCTCTCCCTCTCTCTTTCTCTCTCTCCTTTGCCCTCCTAGGTTGCCCTAGAATGTCCAAGGTCGCCCATCAAGGTCCGCCTAGTGTCGCCTCAGGCCGCCCACGCAGGGCTGCCCTAGGCCGCCCAGAGCCGCACATCAAGGCCCACCCCGGGTTGCCTTAGGCCGCCCCCGCAGGGCTGCCCAAGGCCGCCCAGAGCCGCCCATCAAGGCCTGCCCAGGGTTGCCTCAGGCCACCCACGTAGGGCTGCCCAAGGCCGCCCAGAGCCGCCCATCAAGGCCCGCCCTGTGCCGCCTCAGGCCGCCCACGCGGGGCCGCCCAAGGCCGCCCACGGCTGCCCACGGCTGCCCATCAAGGCTGTCCAGGGCCGCCTCAGACTGCCCACGTAGGGCCGCCCAAGGCTGCCCAGCGCCGCCCATCTGGGGCTGCCCAGGGCCGCCCCAGGCCGCCCACGCAGGGCCGCCCAAGGCCGCCCTTCGAGGGCCGCCCAAGGCCATCCCCAGGCCGCCGCCCAAAGTGCCCAGGCTGCCAGTCAGCGCCGCGCACGCTTGTGCCACCGACGCCATCCGACACTTTGAGCCGCACACGCTACGCACGCTCCAGGTGCGCTGCATGCCCTCCGCGCACTCCAAGAACCCTACGGGTGCTTCGCATGCGCGGGTATCTGCCCACGCCTGAATCTGCGACCACGGCATCAACTCACTACCAAAGCCGTTCAACGCCCGGAACGCCCAGACTACTTCGTCTAGTGGGCCGCTCAACGCCCAGATTCACCCAGCCTCATCACGATCAGAATTTCCCGCATCCTCTTCACACACTATGGTGTCGAGGTACGCTTGAACTCTTTGTTGTCAAAAGTGTTCTCCATCCAGTATTTTCTCGAGAAGTTTCCACTGCCGTCAGAATTAGATTTGTTTGGATTTCCCACCTCCTCTCTCTCTTTCAAGTGTTTCTTCGTGACGCAAATTTGGATATTGATTTTGGTGCTTAGGCATCGTCGCGGTTGGTGAAGACAGTACTCCCGCACTTGATAAGGGTCGGAGCTGCACCACCAGTTTTTCATCGGTTTTAAAGTCCGATTCCGACCGCGTGTATTTCTGTGGCTGTTTTATCCCTCCCTACAAACCCGTCTATCACCCTTTACCCGTCATCATCCATCCATCCCCTCAGTCACCTTTTCCCCAGTTGTCTTTTGGGAAAGCCTTGAATTTTCAATTTATAACCGTCGTGGGACACCCATAGATACTTGGCCCAAAATGAAGGACAAACTGCATGAGAAATATGTTCCACTAGCTTACTGACGTAGGACGACTATGGGATGGACGATTTAGGGCGGATGACGAGGCTATGGGTAGGAATGGGTTAAGGGATAAAACAATCCACAGAAATCACGGTCGATTCTCGGACTTAAAACCGATGAAATCTGGTGGTGCAGCTCCGACTTTATCGAGGGCGGAGTACTGTCTTCCCCACCGCGACGATGCCTAAGCACCAAATCAATACCTCGAATTCACGCGTCGCGAAGAAACACTCGAGAAAAGGAGAGAAGAAGAGGAAATCCAAGTCTAATTCTGACGGCGGAAACTTCCCGAGAAAATACTGAGCGGAGAACACGCCGACACCACAGGGTTCAGGTATACCTCAGCACCGTGGTGCGTGTAGAGGCTGCAGGTAATTCTGCTCGTGGCGACGAAGGCGGCGTGATACTGGAACGGGCGCTCCGGGCGTTGTCCGGCCCTGGTGGACGTTATGAAGCGGGGACGCCGGGTCGGGCGCGACGAACTCCCGCGCGCGCGAAGCGGGGATGGCACGTGGTGGCGTGCGGTCGCGGCGTGTGACCGCGCGGCTGCGCGCGGCGGTGATGACGACGGCGGCGGCAGCGGCGGCGGTGGTGGCGGCGGCGACGGTGATGACGGCGGCGGCGGCGACGACGGGAAGGTTAGGGCAAGATGAGGGGTAGGGCAATCCTCCAAGAAGAGTTAGAAAGAAAACTCAATTCTTGAATTATGATTGCCTAATGAGTTCTTGAAACAAATGACCTTATATAGGCCTTGGAGGAAAGAGAAAATAACTAGAAAATAAGACACGCAAGGGAAAACGTGCATCACGTCACGCCAAAGGGCAGTTGTGGATCTGCCTTTGGCGTGGTCATGACGCCAGCGTGGAGACGTGCGCGGGTGGTGACGTGGCGGACGACGGTTGTTGTGTGTTGACTTCTTCGTTGACTCCTGTTGACCGAGGTGGGTTGACTTCTGTTGACTTCATCTTTGGATCCGTAACGTCTGTGTTGACCCCGACTGCCTACGGTGACGTGTCCCGGGCTGATGCATTGGCGTCCTCGCCATCACTTACTTAGACAATCTCCTAGATCAATGGCATAAACTGCAGCAGGGTAGACGTCTGATTTCTGAGTACATTACTCAATTCAAAGAATTCAATATGAGGTGTCGAGTTGAGGAGAATCCCTGAGTTGTTATTTCTCATTTTAGGACTGGTCTTAATCCTTATTTGGAGACAGAATTGCTCGTCCGTAAGGCTACCACATTAGAGCAGGCTTATCAAATTGTAGAAGAACTAGAGCTCTGTCAAAATTTATATCATGCTCCCGTAAAAAATCACCCCGCTCTTACCGATCTATCTAACTTATCCAATCCATTGCATCCCCACTGTGCAACCCAACGCAGCTCTCCGTTAGCTCTCCCAGCACCTCCCGTTCCCACTCCCACTCGCACTACCAATGAGCACCGCCCTCCAGCTCCTTCACCATCCTCCACTACACCAAACACGCATACATCTTCTTCCCTCGATTCCACCGCTAGGGTTCCTCCTCAACCCAATCCCCCACATATTGTCCCCTATGGCTTGACTTGCTTTAAATGCCAGGGACATGGTCATAGAGCATCCCAATGCCCGTCCTGAGCCTTACATATTGGACTAGAGCCTGAGGAAGTTGATCATACCCTAGATGAGCAATCCCTTGTCGAAGAAGAATATAGGGTAGACCATTACGTTGTAGATGAGTTCATGCACGAAGACGGTTTGGTGGCTACATTGGCATTACTGACTGCCCACCGTCCCCTCCTCATCATAATCTATCAACATCTGTTAGGAGCAATGTTCACTGCAACCTTACACAATCGTCTACCGATGATTCTGCACTAAGGACATCCATATTTTACACCTATTTCAAGATCAGCGATAAATTGTGCAAGATGATTGTAGATAGCGGTAGTTGCATCAATGCCATATCTGATGTTATGACGTCACATTTGGGATTAGCTTTGATCGATCATCCTCACCCATACTATGTATCATGGGTAGACGCTACCTCCATTCCCTTGAAGAATCAATGTTGTCTTCCTTTAAAGGTCCAATCATACTAAGATGAGATTTTGTGTGATGTTTTACCCATGAAGGTGGGCAGCATTATCCTCGGCCGCCCTTGGCTGTATGATAATGACGTGCATCTTTATGGGAGGAGCAATACCTGCTCATTCATTCATCAGGGCAAGAAGATTACGTGGCATCCTTACTCTCACACCCCGCAGAGGTCGATGCCAAGATCCACGTCCTTAGGCCTATGCATTCTCGATGGGTGCCGACCTCCAAAAGAAATAGATAGTGAGATGTCTGTTTGTTTGAAAATGATTTCTAATCATTCTTCAGAAGATCTTACGTCCCCGCCACTAGACGTATCCCACCTAATAGCTGAATTTGACGACACCTTTCTTGAATATTTACACATTGAACTACCGCCTACGCGTCGAGTTCAGCAAGCAGTCGATTGTATTCTTGGGTTGTTCCTACCACATCTATTTCGATTTTTAGTTGGGTCGCGCTTCGCGCGCGGGGGTATTTGCCTACGCCTGACTGTGCGGCAACAACATCTAGTCTCAACCAGGGCCATTCAACGCCCGGAGCGCCCAGATCCCATTGTTCAGTGGGCCTCTCAACGCCCGTATTCGTCGAGCTTTGTCACGATCTGAATTTCCCGCAACCTCTTCACCCACTATAGTGCCGAGGTACGCCTGAACTCTTTGGTGTCGAAGTGTTCTCCGCTCAGTGTTTTCTCGAGAAGTTTCCACCGCCGTTAGAATTAGATTTGGTTTAGATTTTCTACTTCTTCTCCCTCCTTCTCGAGTGTTTCCTCGCGACGCGAATTCGGGTATTGATTTCGGTGCTTAGGCATCGTCGCAGTGGGGGGAGACAGTACTCCCACCCTCGATAAGAGTTGGAGCTGCACCACCAGATTTTCATCAGTTTTAAAGTCCAAGTCCGACCGTGTGAATTTCAGTGGACTGTTTTATCCCCCCCTACAAACCTGTCTATCACCCTTTACCCGTCATCAACCAATCCATCTCCTCAGTCGCCCTTTTTCTTAGTCGTCCATTCCTTATTCGTCCATTTCGTAGCCGTCCTATGTCATAAAGACTCACGGATTTTATCCACAAATGGAATATTAGGTGCCATGTTTGGACAAGGTCTAAGTATTCCATTAAATTGGATAGAATTAGATGCGAACGAAAAAAATGTTTTCTTCAAACACCACATGACGTGAAATATAAATTTTACATGTTAGAGGCGACATACACCTGTGATGGCGCGGCACCGTCCAAGACTGCAGGACCACCGCTCGAGGAGTCCGCATTGCCTTCGATCTCGCCACCAACTCGCATCCAGCCCGCACGACAAGCCAAAGCGACGACGCGTGCACCCGGATTCAGATATCCCGGATAACGACGTGCCCCCTTCGATCCCATCTATCTTTTTATTTTTATTCTTCTTGCGCTTCTTCTCTTTCATAGTTTTGTCATCTCATCTACGTTGTAGTGCGGGGAAGTTCCCATATAAGGATACCTTCCCCTCCTACCTAACTAGTGGGCCTAATAAGCCCCTTTTATTTTCTTTTCCCTTTGTAGTTTAAGGGGCCCATTAATCCTTCCTATAGAAGGGAGGGGTGGGCGCCCCCCCAGACGACTCTTGAATTTTCATTGAAAAAGTATAACGTTTAGAAGTCAAAGAGTCACTACGTGGAGGAGGAAGAAAGAAGGAAGAAGAAAGAAGGAAGAAGGAAGAAGAAGGAGGAAGAAGAAGAGGAGGAAGGGGAGGAGAAAGAGTAACCAACGCCGCCGCCGTCCCCCGCGCCGCCGCTGTCCCCGGCGCTCCGCCGTCCTGTGACCAGCCGCCGCCCTGCGTGCCATCGTCGTTTTGCGCATCAATGCCACCTCGCACGTTGCCGCCATCCCATGCGCCGCCGCCGAGCCTGAGCTGCTGCCAACCTACGCGCATCGCCTGCGCACTGTGCTGCCTGTGTACGACCGCTGCTACTCTCGCTCTCCAACCACGCCCCGTCTGGGCGTCGCCTGCTACTGCTGACACCCTGACCGCGCGCCGCTGTGCACCGTCCACGCTCCACGACCGCTCGCTGATCACGCTCGGCCCGCGTGCCGCACGCTTGCTGCCGCAGTCACACACGGCCGCGCACCGCCGTGCGCCGTCTATGTGTCGTCCCTCTCAGCGCGCTTAACGCCGCCCACGCCCCCCTCCGCGCGCTGTCCGTGCCTGGCCGTGCGCCACCGGTGCATCGTCTGGGTGCCGTCCGCGCGCGCTGCCGCCACCTCGCCCACTCGTGTGCCGACTATGCCCTGTCGCCACCCTGCATCCGTCCGCGTGACCCCACTCGCTACCTCGCCTCTAGTCGCGTGACGTCATCCCGTGCTGTCTTTCTGTTCACTGATGCCAGCCCTGATCACCGCGCCATCACCGCCCTCCAACAGCCCTTGGGTATTACTGAGATAGCTGTCGCCGGTTGCAACGAAGGTACCCCTCTTCACTGCCCTTTGTCTCTTACCTTTTTCAGTATACTTTTGAATTGCCTCCACCGCGCTCGGGTTAGACGTAGGAGAGTGAGACAGGTTGAGAAAATGACGATGAATTCTTTGAGAGTATTACCTGGCTGGTACAAGTCGGGCGAGCCCGACGAGTGTGAGCATCTAGGCGGGATATTCCCATTTGACGACATGGTCGTCCTCGACCCTCTCGGGCGAGGTTCGGGTGGTCTGGTTGGCCACACCCTAGGCGACCCGGTCGGATCTCTGGAACGGCACAACCACACATCGGCACTTGCACGTACTACAGTAGGACTTTTCGCATTAGCGTCATTATTCATATCTGTCCATCCGCACTATCGGACGATACTTACTATCGTCGTGCGATAGAGATCCTTATTCGATACCAAGCCGCTACCCTCGGTGTCAACCAGACAACGTATTGACGACGTCCGCCATCAAATTGCTATCAGAGCCCGGCTGTGGTCGCCCACAGCACGCCTCCAACTTTGCATTCGCATCTAGTCGCATCTGCATCGTATCTTCTTTTTGGAAATTTATATAGGAACCCTAGGAATGGCCGTAGAGATGCGATCGACACGGATGGCACAACGCGGAGGTTCTACCTTCCCGTGACGTTCAGAACCGTTGCAAGACGAGAGGGGAATGATACTACCCTCTTGGGACCCAACCCGCGACACAGTTAGCCAGTCCCGTACTACAACATGTCGAGAACATGCGGACCACACCCTACAGCACGGGTGCTCCCGAGACATCGGGCCCACCGGAACTCCCCGGCACGTCCTGCGAACCACAACACTCTCCACGCGGCTCACCGCGACTCCTCGATGACGCCTCACCTAGTGATTACGAGTATAGGGCAACCGTAGGTCGACGACCCCACGGGAAATCTCCCGTTATTGAGTACACCCCCGAGCGACCCCCACACGGGGTCGAGGATGAGGTCAGGGAGGAATACCCCGCCAGTACCCGCTTCGAGACGAGCTACCGGATGATCAGGGAGCCTACTTCCGTGCCATGACCGCTAGGTCGGAACGCATGGAGCGTATGTTCGCCAACCAACGGACGTCCAAGCATGGAGCTGAAGTGGGTCTGGTCGCCACAGGGCAACCACGCAACCCGTTATGGGTTGCTCGACAAGGACCCCAAGGGAGACGCCACCACAACCTCGACGATGATTATGAGGGATTTGAATATCGACCAGACGACGGCCCACCGCAGGGGCGCTTGATCAGAGACCCCGCACAAGATCCCTAGGATGTTCGTGCTTGGGATATGCAGCACTCACGAGATGACCCTGCCCGCATGTACGATGCGGACAGACCGGTCCGCCCGGACCCTTATGTCCGACGATATGATCGCAAAATGGACGCCGAATATCCAGTCCGTCGATACGACCCAGTCCAGCCCCGTGATCCTAGGCAGATGGCTGATCTACCATCACGCCGTGATGACTACTTCCGGCCGCCCCCGCCACGACACTACGGGGTTGACGATGTCCCCTTACACCCACACCATGCGATGCCCATCGATCGCACACCTCGTGAGGGTCCTCCCCACCTTTGGGATGACCGTGGCCACGAGCCGATCCCACCCCATCGCCACATGGAGCCGCGACGCAGAGACTACCCCGTGCCCAAGCGGCACTTGGACGACGATGAACATCAGCATGAGAAACACTGCGCACGCATCCAGAGAAGTGTGCGCGCCGACGTTGCCATCTTTGAGGGCTCTCGGTAGCCAAAAGAGTTCATCAACTAGGATTCGAACATGAACTCTTATTTATGGTGGTACCGTATGGATGACGACCTATGTGCCGAATACGCAGAGACGAGACTTGGCGGACAGGCCAAGATCTTTTGGGAGAACATGCGTGTCGCCGCCGAGTGATAATTCAGATTTTGGGGTAATTAGTGATGAGTTAACTTCATTAATTAGTGTCGTTGGTTTATCCGAATTAAAACAACAAAAAATTATAATAACCTTACTAGCGTAGGGAGAGTAAGGGTCGATCCATAGGGAGCAAGGGTTTTTTTCTTAGGAATTTGTGCTTTAGTTATGTATTTTTTAATAATTTTAGAGGTAGGTTTACTACATATGAAGATAAATAACTAATGAAATAAAAATATATAACAAAGAAAAATAAAATATTATTATAATATTATAATAATATTAATAGGCAGAAAATAATTTTTTGGTATTTTTTAGGAGTATTTTAAAGCTAAAACAAAATAGGAAATGAAACAGTTTGGCGCTCTGGACTTAGTCAAAATTTGGCCAAGTCCGGATGCCAAATGGGGAAGGTGCCTTGGTGGAGGAGAGAGAAACAAATTGGACTGTACTAAAATCACTCTAGAATGAGTTCTAGAACGAATTTTAGAGCGTGGTTGGATGCACTGGAACCGCCTGGATATTGGCTAGCTGATCCAAGACTAACAAAAAGACAAAAGACGAACAGAAGAGAATGAAAAGGTAGAAATAAGAAGGTAACCTCTTTGTCACACCCGCTAAGGTCCAAGGGACTTCTTCTTCTCCTTTCCACCAGCTTCTTCAGCCCTGGATGCTTCCTGCTCAGCCTGGAACTCATTGAGGTGAATGGATCTATGACTCAATTGCACTTAGGCCACCAAACATTACTTTGGATTGAATCACAAGATGAATTTTACAATAGGGTGAAGGGGTTTATATAGGGAGAGAGAGCAAAGGAGAGCCATTGGATTTTTAATACAATGGATGGCCAGATCTTCTTTTCAGGGTCATGATCCACGTCCATTATGGTCCTCCAATCTGCATTGAGACCTTTGAAATACCCCCTGGACGTTCAAGGCTTCTTTCCTTAATTAGCATTAAAGGTGCTATCTTTAAGTCTCCACCCTTGGATGTTTTGTGGATTGAATGGCTGGATCTTCTTCTCTGGCTTGGATCCACGTCCAAGGTTGTCCTCCAATCATCATTTAAGCCCCTGAAATATTCATAAATAATCATGAGTGGACCTTCCCCTTGCCCTCCTTTCTTTGGCCCAACATGCCTCTCATAGTGGGCTTAGTGGAGCTTCCTTAGTGGGCCTTTAGACTAGAGCCAATTGTCTTGCTTTGGGCCTTCTTTCTTGGCCCAGGGTTGTGGCTGAGCCTGCTCCTCTGGTCCAAATAGCTTCCTCTTCATTTAATTATCCCCTTTATTCATGAAAGTTTCACCTAATTCCTGCATCTTCCACATAAACTAAGAAGAGAGTGAGATTCATTCCACTTAACTCATTGAGTTAAGTGGGGTTAGTCCCACAAATGATAATAATTAATTCCAAATTAGAAAAAGGTAATTTTGTTTCATGATGTTTCACAACTTAACATAAATGTTGATAATATATCCAGATAAAGATAAAGAAGTACATAAATTAGCTGAAATTGCACATATATATTACTATCATTTTGGATTTATCAAATACCCCCCAACTTAGATCATTGCTAGTCCCTTAGCAATGCCCTTCGATTTTCTTTGGACTTCCCTTCTCGCCTTTACACTAAGAAGGTATCTGCATGAAGCGTTAAGTTTATCAATCACATATCTAGATGAGCATTTTCCTTCGACAATCTAGGTCAAAACCTTTGCAGGAATACATGAACTTTTTTCTCATGGTCTGAGCAGAACTGGTGGTCATAATAGGGCAGCTTACTTCTCTCTAGGCTCAACACCATAAAAAAAAGATTTCCTCACTTCACACATTGAACTGGGCCTCACCCCTCTTGGTTCACTCGTTCACAAGAGAAAGGGCTACCTAAGTGGTGATGTCCCTAAAAGCTTCATCAGACCTGAAATAGAGAGTATGCACTCTTCGCCTCTTATTATGAGCACAAGGTAAGAAGGCGTGTTAAGAAATGGCTTCCTATCTACTCTAAGCTTCAAGAGAGATGAGAAGAAAGGTTTAAGGAGAATGGGCAAAGTCTGAGTTAAGAAAGTCGGAGTAAGATTTCTTATATAGCCTACTCCCAAGATTCAAGAAGAAATGTGGAAGGTAGAAGAAGGTAAAGATGATCCTCATAAGTTATTCTTCTAGGTAGAGAATGCATTCATTATGGAATGATAGGCAGTTCATAGGAAACAAATAAGAAGAAGAAGAAGAAACAAGCCCCATAGTAATTTTTCCTTTCTTTTTTCATAATATTGTAAAATGTATTCTTCATAGTAATTTTTCTGTATTTCCTGTTTTTTTTTTTTTTTTTTTGGGGGCGGCAAATAGAAGAAGAGAATAAGAAAGGATGTATGAACTACCGTAATCAAATAAATTTTCTTGAATGAATGTCAATCACAGATTTCATGCAATCACTCTACCCTCGAAGAGGATTTTTTTTTTTTTTTTTTTTTAACTTTGAGGATCAGAAAGAGGAAATAGATTGAGAAGATGTAGAGTGAATATCAATGGAAAAGATTTAAAATCAGATGAAAAATATCAATATGATATTGTTTTTAAAGATAAGAGAGATAGAACGACTTGGGAGTAAGGCATTTCATAAGCAAGGAGGTGGGGTCGTATATAGGTACGGTGAGGTAAAGGTGGTAAAGGGTCAGTAAGCATAGATGGATGAAGATGGCAAATGAAGAATTGTGGGATGAAGATTTTATAAGAGGTATGAAATGGAGGGGTAATGTGATCAAGACTTGAAGAAGTGCATCTCACTATCCAGCATATGATTAGGCTGATAGGTAGTCATTCACATAGATAGGTTCGGTTAAATCAAAATATGGGTGTAGTGGGGATGTCACACTTTCACTCAACACTCAAATCCTTATCTATGGGGTATACACCTTTTGATTTTCAGATCTGTCCTTCACCCTACCATGTACTCTCGCCATTTGGGGATAAGATCATGTACTACCTAGAAATCAACATTGATGCCCCTATAATATGATCATGATGCGCTCAGTGAGCCTAGCTTCCCCACATTTTCTTCTAGGGTAAAAAGATAAAAGGGGCTGTCCAAAGTTTGGTTATGGCATGATGTTGAATTCAAGAATCTTTTATACCCCCCATCTTATTTAAAAAAAACATTGAGACATCATAGAAAATATAAAACTTTTAAGGCGGATTGAATCTCCCCCCACATAGTAGTTGCATAGTCCTCAATGCATAGGAAAATATAAAAAGGAGTTTAGAGGACGCAAACAGTGGGTTGAGCGCTTTCATGTAGGTTCCTTCACGTCCATTTCTTGTATTGGTGGTAGGCATTTTCTGAAACCAAAGAAAAGAAAAGAAAATAAAAACAAAGAAACAAAAGAAAATAATAAAGGTAAAAAATAGAAATAAAAGCTTTAATGCAGCTCTATGGATGTTACTAACCTGCAGATTTTTCCAATATCATACTAAGGGGTTGATGAGGAGCATCATCATGTAAGTAAGGCTTCAGCCTTTGCCCATTCACTGTGAATTGTTTATGGGTTCTAGGATCCGAAATTAAAATGGCCCCATTTTCATATGATTCTACTACCAAATAAGGTCCATTCCATCTACTTTTTAGCTTACCAGGAAAGAGTTTTAATCTTGAATTGTAAAGCCATACCTTTTGATCTTTGACAAAGGTCCTTCTTCTGATGTTTTTGTCATGGAAGGCCTTCATCTTGGCTTTGTATATCTTGGAATTTTCATAAGCCTCATTCCTAATTTCTTCAAGTTCTTGGAGCTAGAGCAACCTGCATTTTCCTGCTTCATCTAAAGAAAGATTTAGCTTTTTAATTGCCCATGAAGCTTTATGTTCCAACTCCAATGGTAGATGACATGGTTTTCCAAATATCAACCTGAATGGGGACATTCCTAAGGGTGTTTTATAGGCTGTTCTATAGGCCCATAATGCTTCATTTAGTTTGTATGGCCAATCTTTCCCATTGGGCTTCACAATTTTTTGAAGGATTTTCTTAATTTCTCTGTTACATAATTCAACCTGCCCATTAGCTTAGGGTGATATTGGGTAGTTACTCTATGTTGTACACCATATTTTTTCAAAAGCTGTCTAAAATTAAAGTTTACAAAATGTGACCCCCCATCACTAATTATAGCCCTAGGACATCCATATCTGCAAAAGATGTAAGTCTCCACAAAATCAGTGACAACTTTACTGGTATTGGTCCTAGTGGCTATGGCTTCTACCCACTTTGAGACATAGTCTACAGCCATTAAAATATACTCATATCCACTCGAATTAGGAAATGGTCCCATGAAATCAATGCCCCATAAATCGAAGATTTCTACTTCTAAAATGGGTTTTAGAGGCATATGATTTTTTCTATCAATATTTATAGATGCTTGACATGCTAAACATTTTAAATAAAAATCATGTGCATCTTTAAATAAAGTTGGCCAATAAAACCCACTTTCCATTACCTTATGGGCTGTTACCTTAGCTGAATAGTGACCTCCTCCTGGGTTGGAATGGCAGAATTTAAGGATGTTGTTCTGTTCTTCTTCGGGTACGCATCTTCTAAGAATTTGATCAGCTCCTTGATGGAATAGCTCTGGTTCTTCCCAAAAATAATCTCGCATGTCCTTGAAGAACTTCTTTCTCTCATTGTAGCTCCATCCTGAAGGGACTCTTCCTGTCACCAAAAAATTGACAATGTTTGCAAACCATGGAACATTTCCTGTCTGGATGGCCAGAATTTGCTCATCCGAAAATGCTTCATGGATAAGTGAGGACTCATTTACTTTCATCCTAGAAAGATGATCAGCAACATTATTTTCACAGCACTTTTTATCTTTAATTTCTATGTCAAATTCCTGTAATAATAAAATCCATCTGATAAGCCTAGATTTAGCTTCCTTTATAGATAAAAGATATTTTAATGCCGCATGATCAGTGTAAACTATTATTTTACTACAAAACAAGTAAGGTCGAAGTTATTCTAATGCAAAAATTACAGCTAGTAGTTCTTTTTCTGTGGTAGAGTAATTGAGTTGTGCATGAATTAAAGTCCTGCTAGCATAATATATGGCCATAGGTTTCTTCTCTTTCCTCTGACCTAAGACTGCCCCTACAGCAAAATCCAAGGCATCACACATGATTTCAAATGGCAAGCTCCAATCTGGAGCTTGCAAAATAGGTGCATGTGTGAGAGCCTTCTTCAGCTCTTCAAAAGCAGAAATAGCACTTTTATCCAAAGTGATTTCATTAGTTTTACTAGAAAAGAAATTAGTAAGAGGTTTGGAAATTTTAGCAAAGTTTTGAATGAACCTCCTATAGAAACCTGCATGGCCGAGGAACCCTCTAAGGGCTTTTAGATTTGTGGGGAGTGGAAGGCCCTGGATGACTTCTATTTTGGCCTTGTCCACTTCCAGTCCACGATTGCTGACCTTGTGCCCCAATACCACTCCCTCCTGTACCATAAAATGAGATTTTTCCCAACTTAGCACAAGGTTACTTTCAATGCATCTTTGATGAACTTTAGTAAGATTTAGAAGGCAATTTTCAAAAGAATCTCCAAATACAGAAAAATCATCCATAAAAATTTCTAAACAATCACCTACTAAATCAGAGAATAAAGAGTTCATGCATCTTTGGAAGGTGGCTGGAGCATTACATAGGCCAAAAGGCATGCGCCTGAAGGCATATGTACCTACAGGGCTAGTAAAAGTTGTTTTCTCTTGATCATCATGATGAATGTTAACTTGATTATATCCTGAATAACCATCAAGAAAACAAAAGAAATTCTGTCCTGATAGTTTTTCTAAAATTTGATCAATGAAAGGAAGGGGATAATGGTCTTTCTTTGTAGCCTTATTTAATTTTCTATAGTCAATACATACCCTCCATCCAGTTATCAGCCTCTTTTGGATTTCTTCTCCCTTTTCATTGATCTCTACTGTTACTCCAGATTTCTTTGGCACCATTTGAACAGGGCTGACCCATTCACTATCAGAAATGGCATAAATAATACCTGCATCTAGCCATTTTAATATTTCATTATCTAATACTTCCCTCATATGTGGGTTCAGCCTACGTTGGTGCTCCCTAGAAGGTTTAGAATCTTCTTCTAAAAATATTCTGTGTTCACAAATTGATGAAGGGATTCCTCTAATATCTTCAAATGTCCATCCTAATGCTCCTTTATGCTCTCTCAATACCTTAAGCAAATCATTTTCTTGTGAAGGAGTAAGGGACGAGGAAATAATCACAGGTAAGGAATTTCTAGAATCTAAAAATGCATATTTTAAAGATGATGGGAGAGGTTTAAGCTCTAAGTTCAAATCTAGGGAGAGTGTAGGAGGCTCAGGTTCTACTCTTTCCTCGTTGACATCATCTACTCTCAATAAAAACCCTCGAATAGCATCGACATCATCCTCCTCTTCATCACAAAATTTTAACTCTTCGTTACTCCCTTTAGGACATTTTATCATCTTGGATATGTCTAATATAACTCTTTCCTCTCCAACCTTAAATTCAACAGTCCCTTTTTCCCAATCCATGATTGTTCTAGCTGTCACCAAGAAGGGTCTTCCTAGAATGATAGGCGCTAAACTTAGATCTCCCTTTACCTTTACCTCAGTTACAATAAAATCGACGGGGATCTCACAATTTTCAACGTTTATCATCACATCAGATAACCTACCCTCTGGTTGTCTAATTGTTCCATCAGCTAGCAATAGATCCATGCAGATTTCCTCTAATTCCCCAAAACCGTATTCCTCATATAAAACTTTTGGAATAATACTAATACTAGCTCCTGTATCTAATAATACTCTAGTAAAAATCTTTCCTCCAATTTCACATGTAATAAAAGGAGCTCCTGGATCTTTCTTTTTAATGGGAACAGAGTTTAAGATACTAGAGGCATTTTCAGAAAGCTTAACTATCTCCTTGGTTTTCCTCGATGTGCATGAATCCTTTAAATATTTCTTTAAAGAAGGTGCACATTTAATCATATCCTCTACGGCTATTGACATAGTGGCTTTCTTGAAATTCTCTAGGAGTCTATACTCATAATCAGGAGAAGACTTAAGGGGTTTTAAGGCCGAAGGATAAGGAATGGGAGGGGTGTAGGTTGAAGGTAGGGGTTCCACACTAGGTGATGGAGCCTTTCCTTCTCTTAGGTTATTTTCCTCCAATTTTGTTTTTTCCTTGCCTCGGTGAGGATCTTGAAGTTCCTTGCCATTTCTCAATTTTGAAATGGCTTGAATTTCTTCAAGATCTTCCTCATTGTCATGATATAGGGTTTCCTCTTGTAAATGACATAAATTTTTGGGATTAATGGAAGGTTGAATTGGAAATCGACCTGAGTGGGAGTTGGATTCAACTCCCTTACCTCCATGGTCAGCTGTTCTTTGCTTCAAGCTCTCCAATAGCTGTCTGGTCTGCTCTTGCGCATCCATCATCATTTTTGTCTGTGTTTCCATCATGGCTTGCATGCAAATCTCCATTTCTTCCCGTAGCCTTCGATTCTGCTGCTCTATCATGTGAGAGATTACAGGTGTTAGAGTGGACAAATCTTGTACCTGGTTTTGTGGAGCTGCTTGATAAGACTGCTGTGGTGGGGTCTGAATTGGACTCGTTGCTGGAAAGGGCCTTGGTTCCTTGGGAGTAGATTCCTTGGTTGTTGTAGATGGTCCTCTTTGGTCCTCCCCAAGGCTGTTGGTTGTGGTTCAACAAATGGACCTCCTCCTCTCCAAGTTGGCATGCTCCATCCTCATGATCTCTGCTTGAACATATAGAACAAATCTGTGCTTTCACAAGGGGTGAGTTAGGGAGAAAAGCATTCTTTAGAGTGGAAGTCAATTCTTCAAGTTTCTTGTTGGTTTCTCTTATCCGTGCATGAAGATCAGCTTCCTTTGAAGTTACTTGCAGCACTCCTCGTTTTGGGTTGGCATTTCTTCCATTTTGACTTGCTCCTATTTCCTGTAGGTCAGTTTCAGCCACCCTTTCCAAAAGATCAAAGACTTCATCCTCATAAGCCATATAGAACGAGCCACCAGCTATTTGATTCACTTTACTTTTAAAAATATCAGGAAGTGATTCATAAAAAATTTCAGCTAGCTGACATTTTTCTATTCCATGGTGAGGGCATTTTTGGATTAATTCATTGAACCTTTCCCATGATTCACTAAATGCTTCATGATCATGGGGATAAAATTTCTGAATTTCTTTTCTATAAAAATTAGTTTTGGAAAGGGGATAAAATTTATGTAGAAATTTGTTCTGCATTTCTTCCCATGAGTTAAATGTTATGCCTAAATTTCTATACCATGCGAAAGCCTTATCTTTCAAAGTAAGCGGAAAATATTTCATTTTTAAAGCTTCAGTAGTTAAACCAGGAATATTTTGAGAGGAACATCGAATATGAAAATCATCAAGAAATTCTAAGGGGTTTTGAGAAGAATGACCAGTAAATTCAGGGAGAGAGTTCAGTAGGGCATTGTCATACCTAAACATAACCCCCTCACCTACATTGATGTTGATGCCGGTTTGCCTTAGACTTCCTGACGGAGTAGATCTATCTAGCATCGTCCTTCTCCTCCCTTGTTGTGGCTGACCATCTTCTGCCATATCGATTTCTTCTTTGTCTTGAGCTGTAAGTGTTGCTGGAAGAGCAGGATATTGAGTATCTAGATATTCCTCAGCGCTAGTCCCAGCCTTAGACCTTGTTAAGACCATCAATCTCCAAAAAATAAGTTAGAAATACCGTTTGTTGAGGGTTAGCTGCCCTCAACTTTGGCAAAAGAGAAAAAAATATAAATTCACTAAAAACAATCACCGTGCTCCCCGGTAGCGGCGCCAGTTGATAATTCAGATTTTGGGGTAATTAGTGATGAGTTAACTTCATTAATTAGTGTCGTTGGTTTATCCGAATTAAAACAACAAAAAATTATAATAACCTTACTAGCGTAGGGAGAGTAAGGGTCGATCCATAGGGAGCAAGGGTTTTTTTCTTAGGAATTTGTGCTTTAGTTATGTATTTTTTAATAATTTTAGAGGTAGGTTTACTACATATGAAGATAAATAACTAATGAAATAAAAATATATAACAAAGAAAAATAAAATATTATTATAATATTATAATAATATTAATAGGCAGAAAATAATTTTTTGGTATTTTTTAGGAGTATTTTAAAGCTAAAACAAAATAGGAAATGAAACAGTTTGGCGCTCTGGACTTAGTCAAAATTTGGCCAAGTCCGGATGCCAAATGGGGAAGGTGCCTTGGTGGAGGAGAGAGAAACAAATTGGACTGTACTAAAATCACTCTAGAATGAGTTCTAGAACGAATTTTAGAGCGTGGTTGGATGCACTGGAACCGCCTGGATATTGGCTAGCTGATCCAAGACTAACAAAAAGACAAAAGACGAACAGAAGAGAATGAAAAAGGAGAAATAAGAAGGTAACCTCTTTGTCACACCCGCTAAGGTCCAAGGGACTTCTTCTTCTCCTTTCCACCAGCTTCTTCAGCCCTGGATGCTTCCTGCTCAGCCTGGAACTCATTGAGGTGAATGGATCTATGACTCAATTGCACTTAGGCCACCAAACATTACTTTGGATTGAATCACAAGATGAATTTTACAATAGGGTGAAGGGGTTTATATAGGGAGAGAGAGCAAAGGAGAGCCATTGGATTTTTAATACAATGGATGGCCAGATCTTCTTTTCAGGGTCATGATCCACGTCCATTATGGTCCTCCAATCTGCATTGAGACCTTTGAAATACCCCCTGGACGTTCAAGGCTTCTTTCCTTAATTAGCATTAAAGGTGCTATCTTTAAGTCTCCACCCTTGGATGTTTTGTGGATTGAATGGCTGGATCTTCTTCTCTGGCTTGGATCCACGTCCAAGGTTGTCCTCCAATCATCATTTAAGCCCCTGAAATATTCATAAATAATCATGAGTGGACCTTCCCCTTGCCCTCCTTTCTTTGGCCCAACATGCCTCTCATAGTGGGCTTAGTGGAGCTTCCTTAGTGGGCCTTTAGACTAGAGCCAATTGTCTTGCTTTGGGCCTTCTTTCTTGGCCCAGGGTTGTGGCTGAGCCTGCTCCTCTGGTCCAAATAGCTTCCTCTTCATTTAATTATCCCCTTTATTCATGAAAGTTTCACCTAATTCCTGCATCTTCCACATAAACTAAGAAGAGAGTGAGATTCATTCCACTTAACTCATTGAGTTAAGTGGGGTTAGTCCCACAAATGATAATAATTAATTCCAAATTAGAAAAAGGTAATTTTGTTTCATGATGTTTCACAACTTAACATAAATGTTGATAATATATCCAGATAAAGATAAAGAAGTACATAAATTAGCTGAAATTGCACATATATATTACTATCATTTTGGATTTATCAATGGTCCTCCATCATATATACTCTATACTCTTCTTCGTCAATAGGCTGCTCATCTAGAGTAGGGCTCGGGAAGGGCATTGAGAGGCTCTATGACCACCTCCCTAACACTTAAAGCAAGTCATGCCAGACTAAGCAATTTGTGCTGGATTGGATTGAGGCGAAGGTCTTGTGTTGGAGTCAAGGGAAGAAGAGGTAAGGGCGTTAGGATTGGTCGGAGTGGTGGGTTGTGGTGTCGGAACTGGTGGACGGTGTTCGGTTGAAGTGCGAGTGGGAGTAGGAACTGGTGCCGGGAGAGCTAGAGGTGGGTTACGCAGAGCTAAATGATTCGAACATGAGGAATGAACACGATCGGTAAGGGGGGGATGGCCATTAATGACGTGAGTGTTATATAAGGTTTGGCAGAGTTCAAGATCTTCTACTATCTGAGAGGCCTACTCAAGTGTAGCAGCCTTGCGAATGAGTAATTCTGTCTCTAAGTATGGGTTAAGTCCAGTTCTAAATCGAGATATGACAACCTGGGGATTCTCCTCAACTCGACATCTCATATAAAATTCCACAAATTGAGTGATGTAATCGGAGAGGGTAGGGACATCTTGACACATCCGGGATGTGACGCCTTGGACGTGACGGGACAGATGACGAGTCATGACGGATGGTGACGTGATGAACTGTTCGTCATGTCACCGACACGTCACTCGTTCTAGGATTTTCAAAAAAATCATCACCGACCCATCACTCATCCGCAACCCCTCATCACCGTAATGTCAGCGTCACGGTGATGGCATCACCGTCACCGTGACGGAAAAAATTTCCATTTTTATAGGTTATGTATTTTTATTCTTATGGACCATATGTTATTGTTATGTCACCCGATCCCCTTACGATTCTCCCTCTCTCTCTCAACTCCGCTGATTCTCCCTCTCCTTGTCCCCTTACGATTCTCCCTCTCTCTCTCAACTCCTCCGATTCTCCCTCTCCTTGTCCCCTTACGATCTCTTTCCCTCTATCTATCTCTCGCTGGGTCGCTCCCTTAGTCCCTCTTCCTCTTCTCTCTAGTTCGCTCCGTCTCTTTCGCCCTCTTCTTCTCCCTCTCCCTTTGTGGATCTCTCCGTCGGTCCCTCTCCCCGTCTCTAGTTGGAGCATTGCCACTCCTTCGGTTCTCCCTCTCTATCTGTGGAAGAATTTTTTCTTCTCTCGTGCAGACGGGGTATAATCAGGTAATTTTTTTCTTCTCTTCGCCGTTTGTGTGTTTTTGCTTGAAAATGAGATTGAAAGTAGAATAAATTATTGCTCGGTTCTTGTCATGCAGGTTGGAAAGCTAGTAAACAAGACCACATACTTTCGTAGTTCGCACATAGGTTATTCAGAGCAATTCTAAATAGGTATATAAATAGGTTGAGAAGTTTAAACTGTAGTTTTTGGAAATATTTTATTAATACATTTTAATCCATACATCTCATTAAAATTAATAATAAATTAAATTAATATTAAATTACAACTACATGAAAAATTCCATCACGGACGTCATTGATAAGCTCAAATTATGGGTATTTTTACTGGTTATTGACTGGTCAATCGTGTGAGGATTTGAGCTTATGCAACAATATTTTTTAACCTCACAGCCTTAGGGCGAGTAAGGTGTCAATCCACAGGGAGGAGATAAAACAACAGTAGTTCCTTTTCAATGCAGTTTAATTTATCAGATTTCTGTATCAATCCTAACAATCAGAGAAATTATCTTCAGTAGAATTCAGGGAATTTCTTCAGGAGAGATATGTAAAGTAATTTCTCAGTAGACTAATGAACTCTGTTTCAGCATTGGCTTAAGGGAGCTAACACCTAAAGGGTGTTTCTTCCTTCACAGGCTTAAGCCTGTGGTTTTGGCAAACTACCAAACACCCTGCGCGCGTGCACACGGGGTCAACCTGCGCGCGGCGTTGGCGGCGCGCGGGCGTGGCCTGCGCGCGGCAAATGCTGCGCGCGGTGTTGGCCTGTGCGCAGAAATTGCTGCGCGCGGTGTTGGCCTGCGCGCGGCAATTGCTGCGCTCTTGTGCTGCGCGCTGCGCGCTGCGCGCTGCTGTGCTGCGCCCGGCCTGGTTGCGCGCGCCTTTGGCTGCGCGCGCCTTTGGCAACGTGCGGCCTTGTTGCGCGGCTTGGCTGGGCGCGGCGTTGCTGCACACGGCTGTGCGGTGTGCACCTAGGCTGCACGAAGCTTCGGTTGAAGGGGCGAAACTTGAACTGGGTGTGATGAATGGATAGTCGATTTGAAGAGAAACGAAGAGAGAATGGAATTGAACAAACTATAAACTTGAAATCAAACCAAAACGAGGAACAATTTCAGTTGGAATTGTTGGAAGATCACTGGTGAGAATCTTCCAACCCAACCTAGATTGTCTAATAGAGAGAGAATTACACAGTTTGTGAAACTTGGGAAATCGCTCCAACCTTGTGTCACGATCCTTGCGGCGAGGTGGAGGTCGTCTAGCCCAAGCTACTCCTCAGCTTGCTCCTTCTCTCCAGCTCCAATGCTCATCAGCTCTTGGAGGGTGCAGAACTCTTCTTCTCCAAGCCCTAGCCTGTTCAGGTGGAAATTCTGGACAACCTCAAAATGAACTCTCAAGAGAGTATTTATAGGTTTCTCTTAACACATGCCCCGGGAGCATTTTTGGAATTTTCTTCTTCTTGAATTTTCGTCAACTCTTGATTCTTGTCGTCCTCCTTTGGTTGTCTTAACCTGTTTCTGAACTTACTAACCAAAAAATGTCAAATATAATCCACTTGATTTGAAGAATCAAGTGGGGTTAGTAATTTTATAAAATAATGCATATGTATGACAACTCACATGAATTAACTAAATATTCGTGATGCTTTGATACTTAAAAGTCTAAATATTTGATGACTTATTGAGAGTCATCAGTCATCCGTGATGCCCGTCACTCATCCGGATCACCTCGTCACCGTCACCGTCACCGTCACGGGAAATCCGTCACCGTCACCGTCACCATCACGAACCCTGTGAAACGTCACCGTCACCGTCACGTCATCCGTCACGTGACTGTCACCATGACGCGTGACGTGACGGATGACGAATGCCGATCCCTTGGATAGGGGGCGCCTACCCTGTTGTAACTTATGCCATTGATATAGGAGATTATCTAAATAAGCAAGAGGGACATATTTCTCACGTAATTTTTCTTTCATTTCGGGCCAAGTGTCTATGGGTGTCTCTCGTCGATTATTGATCGAAAATTCAAGATTCTCCCAAAAGATTTTGGCTTGACCCCCTAGTTTCATCTCAGCATACTGAACTTTCTGCCACTCGAGCATGTTGTACCATTTAAAATAACTGTTAAGCTTAGACTCCCAATCCAGATATTCCTTAGGGTCCCTAGATCCCTCATAATGCGGTACATTAACTTTGACACTTCTTTGAATCTGCTGCTAATGATTGTCGTAATCCAAATGTTGGTGATCGCGAGGTGGTGTCCGATCCTCGGGTGGACAGGGATTGTCAAGTTCAGGATGATTCCCATTCCAACCTGAGCACCTATCGCCAGGCAGATAGAAATCATTTCACGAGGGATGGTTCCTATCACAATCTGGGATCCTCTCCTCCAGGAGATAGTAATCATCACGGGGTTGACAATTTCCATTCTGTATCGGGTTTCTATCCGCAGGTGGATAGGGATCGTTCCACGGGGGACGATTCCTATCATGGAACAGGGTTCTAGGCTATGGCGGATAGCAATCGTCTCGATGATTCCTATCGTGGACTGGCATTCTATTCTCGGGAGGAATAGGATCATCTCGTTCAGGACGATTCTGATTGCGTCCTCCGGATCTAACATCAGGTTGATAGAGATCATCCAGGACGTGATGACTCCTATCGTGTTCCCGATATCTAGGTTCAGACGGGTCTGAGTCGTCGCGATCAAGGCGATGCCTATCACAAGCTCGATTCTCGAATTGAAAGGTTTGCTCGCTAACCGCATCGATAGAACTGGATAGACGGTTGTCCGTGTTTGTTAATCGTGTATTAACATCATGAAAACCATTCTGGACAGCGTCTAACACGCGGTCGACATCCCCACGAGAGGAGGATGGTGGAGGGGGTGTAGACGAATCTTGGATAGGGACAAACACCTCACTATTATCTAGGGATGGTTCATTCATTGGCACAGAGAAGCATTTGCCTGAACTCAGATGCATGCAAATATAAGGATGAACGGATGAAATCTATGATTGCAGAATAGGTAGGCTAACACACGTTAGGCTTTGATACCAATTTGATGCAGGACAACTAATGCAGGAGATGATGGATTAGGATGACTGTGATGACGGAAAAGGGGTGATGGAAAGGCCAAATATTGGGCTGGTTTAGAGAGAGGGATGGATAAAACATACTGCAATTCACACGATCGGTTTTGAAAGACTTAAATCCGATGAAATAGTAGTGGTGCAGCCCCTTTCCTCGTTGAGGGCGCGAGTACTGTCTTCAACCACCGGGATGATGCCAAGCACCAAAATCAATACAATCGAATTCAGGCTCACGGGAAAACTAAAGAAAAACCTAATTTACCAGTCGTTGAAAATTCCAGAAAATTCAAACAAATCCGATGGCGGTGGAAGAACTTCTCGCGGAACACCGGACGAAGA
Organism: Wolffia australiana; assembly: GCF_029677425.1. Taxonomy (NCBI): domain Eukaryota; kingdom Viridiplantae; phylum Streptophyta; class Magnoliopsida; order Alismatales; family Araceae; genus Wolffia; species Wolffia australiana. The sequence goes on along the minus strand of NC_135851.1, from coordinate 2,872,845 downwards.
ACACGGACACCAAAGAGTTTGAGGGGTACCACTGCACCAGGGGTGTGTTACGAGGATGCGGGGATTTCGGATCATATCGTTGATGAGCGAGGAGCATGATCGTTGATAAGCTCGAAAATGTGTGTATATATGTCGTTATTTAGGGGTTTCTTGAACTTAATTACTAAAAGTTTTATATCCCTTAATGCTTGAGTAAGCGATCGAACCCTAGGGAGGCGATTGGTAAATTCAGTTTTCTCAAATTAGGGATGAGCACTATAAGTTTTAATAGCTATGATGTTTTAACTTTTAATAGATTTTATCATTACTTAGCAATCCTTCATAAGAATTACTAACTAATATTCTACTAAATTGTTTAAGTATCCATGGCTTAGCAAAAATCTAGATCAACAATTCTCTTGATGAGTGTTTTACTTGTTAATTTTACCTGAATACCTAATTCAGCTTGAATAGTTTTTATTCCTCTTATTTTTTATTTTGTATTCACTGAGAAATTCTTTAGAGAACAAAGTTTATCCAAATCATTATCACTAATATTTTTATAAGGGTTGATCTAATTTTCCTATGACTAGAGACCCTAAGGTAATGCTTTCAAACGTTTTAGGATTTCTTTTATTATTTTACGGATTTAAGAGTGTCAAAAGTTTTTTTATCATATTTTTATTTTATCCAAATTTGTTTGAAATTCTAAAAATAATCCAAATTAGCAAATCATGAATACAACTCCTGATTTGCTAATTCAAGATTTTAGAGATGAACCTGGATGATTTACTGAATGAATATAGTTTGAAATCACTAGCCCGCACTCTAGGAAGACTAAATGAATTAGAAACTAGATAAGATTTATGAATGACGCTGATTAAAATCGAAAATGAAAGAACAACGGCAAGCATAAACGGAATGCAAATTTGAGAAACTTCAGTACAGAATAAGGTGTGGAATCAATCCACATTGTGCCTAGAAGTACCCGAATCGATTTGTGACATGATTTAGGCAAATTCCGCACAATGAACACCATGATTCCAGTGAATTTTAGCTTGAATTTTCAGGAAGAATGCGACGACGGATCTACGAGATTGTGGTCCAACCTAAAGCTCCAAATTGTTCCAGGCGGTTCTTGAGACTTCGAGCAGGCTCGGCGACCACTCCTCGAGCTTAAAAATCAAGAAAAGCTTCTTATGCTTTGATCTTTCCTTCTTATTGCCACGGAATCGGAAGAACAACTTCTTCTGATTCCGGTACCAATTTTATCCATAGCGCTCTGTACGCCAATTGTGCGTTGCAAGCTGTTTGGTCCGCGTTGGGCGCTTGGGCATCGTGTGCACGGAGGTGCGTGTGTGCGGAACGCACGGAAGAAATGTCGCCAACTCATCTCGATCTGCATTTTTATTGGTCCACATCGTGTCGCACCGGTGCGAGTTGAGTTAGACGTGATTGGTCCACGTCATGCGGCATATGTTGCGCTCCGTGCTGCGTATGATGCGCAACACGCACGGTGCATGTCCATGCATGCCACACATTGAAGACGCCATGGCGCCAGCCAATCTGGTCTGAAATAAGAACACAGCCGTTCTCATATGACTCTATGACAACATATGGCCCATTCCATCGGGAACGGAGTTTTCCCGGGAAGAGCTTAAGGCGTGAATTATAGAGCCAGACCCTGTCATCAGCTAAAAATGATTTCTTTTGAATATGTCTATCATGAAAAATTTTAGTTTTAGACTTATATATTTGAGAGTTATCATATGCCTTGTTTCTTAACTCTTGGAGTTCATGGAGTTGGAGGATTCTTTGTCTTCCGGCATCGTCTAAAGAGAGATTGAACTGTCGTATTGCCCAATAGGCATGATGCTCTAACTCGACTGGAAGATGGCGTGTTTTTCCATAAATCAATCGGTAAGGGCTCATCCCGATTGGCGTCTTGAATGCTGTTCGATAAGCCCATAGTGCATCTGAATGTTTTGCAGCCCAATCTTTTCCGTCAGGTCGAATAATCTTCTTTAGAATATTTTTGATCTCCCTATTGCTAACTTTTACTTGACCATTCGCTTGAGGATGATAGGGGTGGTTACACGATGGTGAACACCATATTTCTTCAAGATGGCGCGGAATTGGGCATTGGTGAAATGAGAGCCGCCATCACTAATGATAGCTCTTGGACAACCAAATCTTGCAAGGATATTTCCAGTTATGAATTTAACGACAACTCTATGGTCATTAGTTTGCGTTGGGATTGCCTCTACCCATTTGGATACATAATCTACTGCCATGAGTATATACTCATTCCCCTCGGATGGAGGAAACGGTCCCATGAAGTCTATCCCCCATACATCAAAAATCTCTACTTCAAGTATATTTTGCAAGGGCATTTCATCATGTTTTGAAATGTTCAATGCCGCTTGGCATGTTAGGCAACCCTTGCAAAACTGATGAGCATCTTTAAAAAGAGTTGGTCAAAAGAATCCACTTTGAAGGACTTTATCTCCTGTTTTTCTTGCTGAAAAATGCCCTCCACATGTGGATACGTGACACATTTTCAAAATATCATAGTGTTCTTCCTCTGGTACACATCGTCGAAGGATTTGATCAACTCCTAAATTAAAAAGAAATGGCTCATCCCAAAAATAGTGTTTCACATCATGGAGAAATTTATTTTTTTGGTGGGAAGACCAGAAACTTGGGGTGGATCCAGTCACTAAATAGTTCACAATGTGTGCAAACCATGGTTCCTTCCTTCCTACCATAAGAAGATGTTCAGCCGGAAATGTTTCACAAATCTCACCCTTATTGCCATGTTGAAGGCAAGAAAGGTGATCAGCCACTAAATTTTCACTTCCTCTTTTATCCTTAATTTCAAGATCGTACTCTTGAAGGAGTAACACCCATCGTATGAGTCGAGGCTTTGCCTCTTTCTCGGAGAATAAGTATTTAAGTGCTGCATGGTCAGTATAGACAGTGATTTTGCTCCCTAATATATATGGTCTAAACTTTTCTAAGGCAAAGACAACAGCCAATAATTCCTTTTCCGTGCTGGTGTAGTTAACCTGGGCGTCGATCAATGTCTTACTAGCATAGCAGATAACGGTGGGTTTCTTCTCATATCGCTGTCCTAACACTGCACCTACTGCATAATCTGAGGCATCACACATTATCTCAAAAGGTATCTCCCAATTGGGGCTTTGGAGAATTGGTGCCTCGGTTAGTGCACGCATAAGAGTCTCAAATGCTTACTGTCCTTGTTTGTCAACAATAAACTCTTTCTCCTTGCTTAACAAGGAAGTCAATGGCTTTGAGATCTTTGCAAAATTCTCTATAAATCTCCGATAGAAACCTACATGACCTAAAAATCCTCTCAAATCCTTAAGGGAACCAGGTAGAGGTAATTTTAGAGTTATCTCTATCTTTGCCTTATCTACTTCGAGTCCCTTGCTGGAGACAATGTGCCCCAATACAACTCCCTCTTGCGCCATGAAATGGGATTTCTCCCTACTCAAGACTAGTTGTTTGTCCACATGTTAAGGATGTTAGTCAGGTGAGATATACAATTGTCAAAACCTTGACCAAAAACAGAAAAATCGTTCATAAAAATCTTGAGGCTCTCTCCTAAAAACTTGGAGAAAATTGCTTTCATACATCTTTGGAAGGTGGCTGGTGCATTACACAAGCCAAATGGCATTCGGCGGAGTGCAAATGTGCCAAAAGGGCATGTAAAGGTGGTCTTGTCTTGGTCCTCGAGATGAATAGCAACCTGATTATATCCCGAGTACCCGTCTAAAAAGCAGAAAAAATCTCAACCTGCCAATCTATCTAGGATCTCGTCAATGAATGGCAAAGGGAAGTGATGTTTTTTTGTTACAGAATTTAACTTTCTATAATCTATACAGACCCGCCACTTTGTGGGTAGACGCGTTTGGATCTCTTCTCCTTTGTCATTTGTGGTCAATGTAATCCCGAATTTCTTCAGAACCACATGTATGGGACTTACCCACTGGCTATCCGAAATAGGATAAATGATGCCCGCGTTCAGCCACCTGAGGATTTCTTCTTTCACTGCATCCCACACCTTCAGATTTAATCTCCTATGGGCCTCTCTAACAGGCCTTGAATCCTCTTCTAAGAATATTCGGTGTGTGCACAGCAAAGGAGACAATCCTTTAATATCAGCCAAGGTCCAGCCAATGGCTTCCTTGTTATCCCGCAGAACATCAAGTAATTTTTACTCTTGCGCCTCATCAAGATCAGATATGATAACTGGTTTAGAGTGATATTGAGTGAGGTAAGCATACTTTAATGATGTTGGTAGCGGCTTGAGCTCAACTGGGGGTTTGACTTCCGAATATGGATTAATTTGTTGTTCGTCAACATATATTTCTTCCGTGAAGGCCATAACTTCTTCTTCTTCTACACACTCCTCAATTTCAATGTCATCATAGATATCCAATGCACCTAAATTCTCGGACGATTGTGCAGGATATTTCATCTCACTTGTGGATGTTTATGTTCACACTATGTGTGCCCACCTTCAGCTCAATCTCACCCTTGCCCCAATCGGTGACAGCCCGTGCCGTGGCTAAAAATGGCCTCCCTAATATGATTGGGGCGTTGCTAAGGTTCTTTGTTGCCTTCATATCCACGACAAGGAAATCTACTGGGAAGTGGCAATGTTCTACCTTGACGATTACATTCATTACTATACCATGCGGTCTCCTCACTGAGCCATCAGCGAGACATAACTCAACTAGGTGAGGCTGCAACTCTCCTACTTTGTACTGGTCAAATACGGCTTTAGGGAGAATGTTTATGCTAGCCCCGGTATCGAGTAAGCATCGAGTGAATGTCATCAGTCCTATCTCACATGCAATCATTGGTGCTCTAGGATCTTCCTTCTTCAACGGAAGCTCGTCAAGCATGATTGAGCTAGCAGTCTCACTCAAGAAGATTCTCTTCGACTTCCGTTGAGGAGTGCACATTCCTTTGAGGAATTTGGCATATGCCGGAATGTGCTGGATGGCCTCAAGCAACGGAATCTGAATTGTGACCTTTTTGAGGGTGTCTAAAATGTGGTCCTCGGGTTCATTCACTCTCACTTTCTCTCTATTCAACGCTTGGGGGAAGGGCACAGGCGGTTTGTAGTGAGCTGGATTTGGATCTAAGTTAGTGAGTCTCTCTTGATGTAGATCTTCCTCACCAAAACTCTCTTCAGAACTCTCCTCACCATTGACTGCAGCCTTAGTTGGGTCTGCTGCCCCCATAACCTGATCATCGTGGCACACCAGATCTCCATACAGATCCGGTAATACCTTGCCACTTCTTAAACCCGATATAGCAAGAGCTTCGCCCTCTAGATCTGCTTCGACATCAATATGATTCACATTGTGGGATTTATTAGATGAAGATGGTCCTAAATTTCTTGGATTTGGAGTAGGTTGTAAGGGTAATTGATCGGAGAACTCTACCTTTTTACCCTTCATTTGCTCAATAAGTATTTGATCTTGACGTTCGGTCATCATTTCCATATTTGCGGAAACGGTGTTTAATTTATCCATCATTTATGCTAAAATGTTTGTTATTTGATCAGATGGTGTGCGGTGAGCGATTCAGGTGCAGGGAGTGCAGGTCATAAAGGAGCAGGAAGCACTGGAACGGAGGATGGTACGGGCAGACCCGACATGTATGCAGGCTGCCTAGTGACACTAGACGATGGAGTGTGATAGGGTTGCTCGTGGTTCCTCCTATATCCCCCCGGCTGTGGATACGGATTATTATAATAACCTTGGGAATTGTTATTATAATTTGTATTTGGGGGATTAGTTCTCCCTTGTTGGCCTTGTCTGCTATAGGTTGACGCACCTTGCTGATAACCACCCTGACCTTGGACTGTCATTACCGGGCAATCCATGTCGATATGCTCAAGACTAGAACAATGGGCACATGATGCTGCTGGTGCTAAACCCTCATTCCCCTTACGTATGCGTAATTGGTCTAAGATGAGATTTTGCACCTCAGTGATCTTTTCTACACTTTCCCATAATTTCTTGGTGTCATCCGTTTTAGCCTCTCCAGTACTATGGGGTTGTGCCCTAGTGATCCTTCCTCCCATTGATTTTGCCGCATTGCGTTGACTTCCCTGGACCACTTTCTCGATGAGTTCTAGGGCATCTCGCTCGTAATGGTTGAAAAAGGAACCAGCACTGGCTGCATCTTAAAGTCCTCTCTCAGCAGTGCCTAATCCATCATAAAAAATCTGAATGATCTCACGGTTAGGTACGCCGTGATCTGGACACTGTCGCTCAATGTCCTTTAACCTCTCCCATGCCTCATGAAATAGTTCCCTTGGAGCTTGCTTGAACTCCGGAATAGAATTCCGTACTGGAGTGATTTTTCGAGGTGAGAAATATTTCATCATGAAGGTATTCTCTATATCTGCCCATGATTCATAGGTTTGGGCAGATGCATTCCACCAGTCCTTAGCCCTATCCTTCAAGGTGAAGGGAAAAAATCTCATCTTAAATATCTCTATAGGGACATTCTGGAATTGGAAAAATTCGCAAGTCTGGGAGAATTCCTCGATATAACGATATGGATTCTCTGGAGGTAATCCGTTGAAGGAAGGGAGTAAGCTAAGTGTGCGGGGGTCAATGTCAAGTCTCGTCCATGGTCCTAAGGGCGCATTGACCCGTGTCATTGCCCTATTGTTTTGAGGTCGCTCGTCGTCACAGAGTCTCCTTTCACCCATACGATTTGGTTGGGCCATAATTGTTGCTTCTTCGGTACTCGAGGATGCTGCCCTGGCAGATACATGGAGAGCCTGGTCTTACGGATTCTCTATCGAAAAGATTTTCGTAGAGTGGATTTGCCCGCGTACTCCTTGTACGTCGACGGGGCATGTATGGAGACCTATTATCCCCACAAAGACTCGCTGGTCAACGAGCCCACTCGAGTGACTTCTATACCACTCACCTCCCTATTTAGAGTTCAAACAGTCCACTACAAGGAGGGTGGCTATGATCTAAATGTGCTTCCCTTTAAGTATTTATAAGAAGGGACACTGCTTATGTTGGTCAGTGTCTCTAACAGTCGCAAGATGTAGCTCGGCCTACGAGGGTTAAATCCACGAGCACACGAGGATCGCGCCCAACTAGAAACACTAAGCAACCATCATATTTGGTAAAATCAGAAAACATATCAGATCATTCGACCAAGGTCTCACCAAGGTACTTCGGATGAGCACGATCAACTTGCCACCGAGTGAGAACTCAAGGTGAAGGACAATGCTTGTGGAGAATCTTCGCTTGGCGGATCAAACTTGGGAGATCAATGACATGTTTCTGCAATGTTAACTCAACAAAAGAAAAGAATTCCCATCATATAAAAATCTGGAGAGACGAAATCTCAAATCAAATTCCAAAACAAACCAAAATCAAAAAAGATGGCTAAATCCCCGGCAACGGCGCCACTTGACAAACCATGAACGCATGGTCGTGTTGGTTGCTAATTAAGGTTAGTGCACGCGCTCATGTGTCAAAAAAAATTGTAATTCTGACTCACGAAAACTAAGATTTCAGTATAACGGTGAGTACGGGTCGAATCCTCAGGGAATTAGTGTCGAAATCAGAAAATCTCAGATATCGCTATCGAACTTCTATGAGATTAGAGAGAGCGAATAGGTGAGATGATTTTGAGGAATGTATATATATATATATATATATATATATAGAAAATAGAGGAAACGAACGTTCCAACGGGCCCAAGATTGCGTGAATCGGACTAGAATCGACGGAGAAATCGTGGAATGAAGAGAAGACGCGCGATCGATAATATTGATGAAGACTATGGTCCTAATCCTATCTAAAACAAGACATCAAATCTATCTAACGTGCTCCTGTCGGGTTTCTCGTCGATAACCCTCTGTCCAACAGATTCTTGACCCTATTCAACGCCGGATCAAGGCTGTAATCAAAGAAATCGCAAGGAGATAAGGCAAAGACAATTTGTCCAATGAAATACATGTACACGGGGTTTGTGTGACTCGTAGGAGGAGTTTTTCTTCTTCGATCATGTCACGAAGGCCCCAAGGATCACCGCCAAGAGATGGAATCACAGATCTCTCAAGAAGTCTCAAGATTCTCCAAGAACAAGCTCAAAAAACTGGATTGTCTCAACCAAAACGAGGAACATAGTGTTAAGGGAGGTCCCGAGGGTTATCTGCTGTCGGATCTCCCTTCTGAGGAGTGCGACGGCTTAGATATCGCCACATCAACCCTATTTTTTAAGGTTTAGGGGAGAAGATAAAAAACAAAGTAGAAAAGAGCGAGAGAGTCGCTGGATGAGCACGCCGTCGGATCTGCGATTAGCGCAGATCGGGAGAAGAGCTTGCCGTTGGATGGGCCATATCGGACAGTCACGCGCGAGTGCCGTCCATTATGGTGACTGGCGACTGCTATCAGCGCATCTCCTTGCGCCACATCACCCTATGCGGCACCACGCGTGCGCCACCTGCGCACCACTTCAGACGGGCTGCTTGTTGGCTCCTTTTTACGGTTATGCCCCCCTGGAATTTTGAATGTATCAGAAAAAGCCTTCAACCTTTAAAATATCATATCCCCTCAAATAGAAATGCGTTTTGAGTCAGATTTTTTTCGTTGGTTTCGAAACTTAATTTTCTCTATTTCTATGGCATTTAAAATTAATTTTAACAAAATAAAAAAAAAAAATTTACTTAAGATGCTTCCTAAGTCCTTAGATGCATGAACTCATTAAAAATTAAGAAAAACAGCCCTTTTAATGAAGTATTAGGAACTCAGGCCTAAATGCCATGATTTTCTTAAAATGACCACAAAACATTATAACGTGCATCGATTTCATGATAAGAATGCCTTAAAATGGTCAACTTAGGCCTGCATTTCGAAGTAAGAATGCAAGTTATTAGCGGGCCAAAGGGCGGCCCAGACGGGATGGCCTGGCGCTTGGATGGCTGGGTGCTGGGTGGCCGTGGCGTGGGCGGCCTGGTGCTTGGTCGATCTAGACAAAGGGTGGCAGGACATGAACGGGCATGGAGTGTGAGTGGCGGTCGACGGCACGGGGCGACGGCGTAGGGCAACGGCAACGGTCTGACGGGGAGAGGGCTAGGGCAAGTCCTCGAAGAAGAAAAATTCAATCCTTGAAATAAAATTTTCCAAATGTTTCTTGCAATATTGGCCTTCATATATGCCTTGGAGGAAAGAGAAAATATGACAAAATGACATAAAATAAAAGTTGAGTACATGTAATCGTGTCATGTCAAAGGGCAGTTCTGTGTTTGTCGTTGAATACGTGTCATGATGCGGGACGTCTCAAGAGGCAGTGGTGGCACGTTTGAAGATGGCGCGTTTGTCATCGGTGCACTGATTTGCTCGTCATCTTGGCGGTTCTTTAGTTGATGTCGATGGCAAGACTGCATGTGAGGTGTATCAGATGACGTTGGTGGCGCATCTGAGGTTGGTGCGGTGACGTCGTCACCACCATCTTGTACTCCGAAGTCTGGATCGTGCATGTGAGCCCTCACTCGACGAACTGGTTCGATGGTGTCTTTGAAGCTGATCGGTCCCCCATCATGGGCTTTATATGCCACTTCTTGTGCTAGCGCACCATTGAGACAATGTGAGCATCGAATTCATTGTAGGTTTATCTAGGACTCATTGCCCGCATGATCTAGGTTGTCATAGTCAGGTTCTCCAAGATGGCACACTTCATGCCTTGTTTGAAGACAGCAGATGGGTCCAAGGTAGCACGACTCTTCTTCGAAGAGATTGTCTGTCTACACGGGGTGCCCTAGTCTATTGTGCCTGATCGCGATGTGCGATTTACAAGTTACTTCAAGAAGACCCGATGGGTCTAGATGGGCACAAAGCTCGAATTCTCCATGGCCTACCATCCAATGATGGATGGGCAAACAGAACTGGTGAATCACATAGTGGGGAATTTTCTCCATACCATCGTGAGTTGTAACCTCAGTTCCTGAGATCACATGATCCTGTGAGCCGAGTTTGCTTTTAATTCATTAGAGAGTTGTACCACCGATCGTACTCCATTTGAGATTTAGATCATGACATTCATCTACGCATTGCATTGCAAAATGAAAAGTACAAAGTTTTTGCCAATATAGGTCATACGCCAGTTAGGTACATTGAGGGAGTTCTGGTTATGGTCAGGTTAAGAGGTACTCTTCGGGGGTTACTACGAAGCTTCATGGTCGTAGTGCCCGGGCCTTTCGCGATAGCCTGTTTGATTGGGAAGAATGGGAGATCTGTTCCACCTGAGTGGGAGATCTGTTCCACCTTCAATGTTAGCGATCTAGTCCGATACTTACCTATGCCAACCATCATCGAGCCTCACAGCCCTTCAAGCCTTGGTGCTAATGAGAGTGAGGGATACAACCCATCTCCCCCTATCCTAACCCCTTAGAGGCATGAGTGTATAGAGTCAGTATTGGAGAGGTAATTAATGATGCAAAGGAGCGGTGGGTTGACAAGCTGATGCAGGACAACTAGAGGGATGGATGCTGACGACTAAAGGAGACGGGATGGATGACAATGGATACGGGTGCAGGAATTGGTTGAGGGTAGGGGTGCATAAAACAGACCACAAACCCACATGATCGATTTCAAAAACTTAAATCCAATGAAATAATGGTGGTACAGCCCCATTCCTCATCGAGGGCGGGAGTACTGTCTTCAACCACCGCGACGATGCCGAAGCACCAAATCCAATACCTTTGAATTCGCGTTTGCGGGAAAACTCGTGAGAAGACCTAACCCACTAATTTGTTGAAATTCCAAGAAATCAAAAACAGATCTGACGGTGGTGGAGGAGTTCTAATGGAATATTGGACGAAGAACACATGACACCGAAGAGTTCAGGTGTACCTCAGCACCGGAGTGCGTGATGAGGCTGTGGGAAATTCTGGTCATAATTTGACTCGGCATTTCGGGCATTGTGCGGCCCACTGGATGAGATAGCTGGGCGTTTTAGGCGTTGAGCGGCCCTAGCAATGACTTGATCAGGCTAAGCCAGGCTGCTTGGTGACTAGGATGCTTGGGCGTGGCAGACAAACAGTGATGTCGTTGTCAGAGATTCAGGCGTAGGCAATTTCCTACGTGCGCGGATGATGCGTAGGGTGCGCGGAACGCATGGAGCGCGTGGGGGCGCTGAGCACGCGTAGCGCGTGGAGAGCATGGAGGGCTTGCAGCACACACGGAGCGCACAGAGCGCACACGAAGGGCTCAATGCTTTGGACGACAGTGTTGATGATAACCGGTGTTGGCGACATGGGCGTGCGCGGGCTCTAGCGAGCGTTGGCGTGCGCTGGCACCAGCGCGCACTGGCGTGCACGGTCGTTGGTGGGCGTTGGCGTGTGCGGCGCCTAGGGCGCTGGCGTCTGCGAGGGCCGGTGGGTGCTAACGTGCGCTAGCGCTGACCGATGCTGGCGGGCATCGGCTGCTTGCGCGGGCGTAGCCCTGGCTTGGGCAGCCGACTGGCTGTTTGCGTGGGCATAGCCCTAGCGTGGGCGGCCGGCTGGCTGCCTGCGCGAGCAGCCTAAGTGCGGATGGCCAGGGATGGCAGATTTCACTCGCAGTCTTACCAGGGTGGCCTGGTGATAAACTCAATTTTAGGTGATACTTTTTACTGGTTATTTAACAGTCAAGTGTGTGAGGATTGAGCTTAAGCAACAAAATTTAGAACCTCACAACCTTAGGGTAAGTGGGGTGTCGATCCACAGAGAGCAGGTAAAATGCAGTAATTTCTTTTCAATTCAATCAGTACTTTTAAATCTCAATATTCAAGCATAAAGCTCTGCTAAATGATCTTCAGTAAAAACACACTACAGAGCTCTCTTTGGAAGTTTTGATTCAACCAATCTCCAATAAAGATTTCCTTTACTGAAGATCTGCACCTGCCTTTGGAGGCAATTTCACAAACACCCAACAGGTGTTTGTGTATGCGCGTGTGCTTGCGTAGGAACACGGCTGTGCACTACTGCTGGCGCACGCAGGTTGCAGCCTGCGCGCGGCAACCTTCACGTGCGAGCAGCACGACGCCTGCGCAAGGTGGCTGCTAGCGCGCGGGTTGTCTGCGCATTACGATGCTGCCAGCAGCGTTTGCGCACGGCAGCAGCTGCGCGCGGGCACCCCTGTGTGCTACGTAGCCGCGGGCAATCGATTGCCGCCTGCTGCGCACTACGTGAGCACGCACAGCGGAGCTCTGCGCGCTCTGTGCGTGCGCACAGAGGAATCCCGCGCTCTGTTTGCTGCGCGGGGCTTCTGCGCGTGGTTGTTGCGCGCGAGATCCCTGCGCGCGCAGCTCGGCAGTGCGCAGGCTATGCCTGCGTGCTGCTTGGCAATGCGCAAGGAACCTCTGCACACGATTTGCCCTGCTGAGCTTGCTTCTTGGTGGTCGATTTGGATTCTGAAGATTTGAATAAAGAGACAGGAAAGGAACACACACAATCCTGAACGACTGGAAATTTTAAACTACTTAAAATGATGAACGATTCCGATTGGAACTGTGGAGAAGTTTGGCAATACTTCCCCACCCAACTTCAATCATCTTTGGAGGAGGATTACACAAGACTGAAACTGCACAATCTCACATACCCCGTGTCACGATCCTTCCGGCGAGAATGCGATCTTCTTGCTCAGCTAGTCCTCAGCTTGCTTCTCCTCCCCAACTCCAATGCTCATCAGCTCTTGGAGGGTGCAGAAATCCTACTTCTCCCAAGCCCTTGTCTCTTCGGAGAGAAATTCTGGACAACCTAGAATGAGCCCTTGTGAGGCTATTTATAGGTTTCTCTTAATATGGCTTCTTTGAGATTTTAGGGCTTTTTCTTCTTCCTGATTTTCACCAGCTCCTCTTGATCAATTTCATCTTTCTTTGGATGCTTAATCCACATCTGAACTCATTAATCAAATACATGAGATCTAATACACCTGATTCAAAGAATCAATTGGGGTTAGTATGTTGGAAAAATAATGCATATGAATGATAACAAATATAGATTAAATGAATGCAATGGATACTTAATGCTCAAGAAACTCATTAATAATTGATGACATATTGAGAGTCATCACCTGGGCGGCGGTCTGCAGGGCTATGAGGGTGGTCTTTGCGCGCGGCCGGAAGGGCGACTTGCACATGAAAGGAGGGCGACGAAGGGGATGAAGGAGAGGATCGGCGGCACCGGCGATGACAATCCGGCAAGAAGGGGCGAGGGCAAGTCCTTCAAGAATAGAAAATTCAATTCTTGAATATAACTTTGCCTAAACATTTCTTGGAACATTGGCCTATAATTATAGGCCTTGGAGGAAAGAGGAAAATAGAGTTATTAAAATAAAAACAAAGACGGGCGACGTGGTTTCGTGTCACGTCAAGGGGCAGTTCTTGATCTGTCATTGGAGACATGTCAACACGCGTGGCGAGGCGTGCTTAGGTGGAGACGTGCTTGATGTTGGCGCGTTGACTTGGTCACGTAATGGTGGCAGCGTGTCCTCAGTAGCAATGTTGACATCGGATGATGGTGGTGGCGCATCCGATGTCGATGCGTTGATGTCATCGCCACCACAATCTCCTTGTATTAATGAGAGTGAGGAACTCATCGCAGTCGAGTTCCTCTCGCCCCGAGAGGATGATGGACAACCATTGGAAGACATAAGTCAGATTTGCTAACAGCCGCATCGTAGAGCCCGAGCCGACTCAAAGCACCTGATCGTCAAGTACACGGCGGGTTTAGGGTTTAGGGTTTAGTTAACCAGGTCTGACCATTCTTTTACTTTAGCCTTCTGTCATTATGAACTGTTATGGTGCCTTATTCTTTGGGCTCCGTTATCTTCTTGTTTTTATATGTTTATGCTGTGTTTGTTATATTTGGGCCATCAAGGGAATGGTCATATTTGGAAAATTCCCCTAATGGGCCCATTAGAGCAACCACCCCTATCTAATAGGGTGGCCTACCCTAATGGAATTTGGATTTTTTGGTTTTTGAAATGGAAAGTTTCCTTTCACATTGAGGTCCCCTTTCCCTAACCATGGAGAACCATGATTTGTGTTCTTAGATCCATTTCCAGGATTTGATCAAGGGACAGGTTGCCGCCACTGTTGTCGGTTCTCTGTTGCAAACAATATCACAACTAGAAGGATCTCTATCACTGCCAAAAGTTGACATCATGACTCATTTTGAGTTGACCATCCCTCGTCGATATATTGTGCCACAACCAACGATCTGCGTACTCCTTTACACCTGGTCGGGATGTATTATGTCATTATATTGTGTCACTACATTGTTCTACGATCTCTTCATTCACGTACTATTCTGCAGCCTGTGGATGAATCATCCCAGCATCATACCCAATCACTCTTCCCACGTGTGAATAGTGAATCGGACTAAGATTCACAACTGTTGGTTTCCTTCCACTGGTGTTCAACCGCCTCTATCATGACGTGAGTTCACGCGACCGCTGTTGAGATTGCTGTCAACCACCGTGTCCACCCTGACCAAAGCCATCTAGGTTGAACCTGATCAGTATTCCCTGATTGATCCATTAGCCATTTACCCTTGGGATCCCATCGGTTAGGTTGTGTTTGAGCAAACATGGCCACATATGGTCACACTGAATCTCCGCTCTCTCGACGGTGGGAAATTCTAGTTATTCAACAACAAATGGTGTTGAGCGCATATGGAGGCACCAAGAGATATGAACCCGGCTATCTTCCAGAGCCCACATCAATGACCCTTGTCTGTGAAACGTCGACGACATCCAGCCCTTGAGGACATCCATCAGCTACACTAGATTGGGAACACATTAGTGATCACATGGAGGGTATAAACATTGCCAACAACATCAAACTTCCACGTGTTGCTCCATATAACCGGGCCAACGAGTTGCCGGTCTCATCCTATTAATCACCCTTTATTTTCAGCTTAATTACCTTTATCGGTGTGGACTCATCACCCTTGCCAGTCAGTTATTTCATAGACGTAGCCATTTTCATCTCTGAAGTAAGAACCTTCATTCTTGGTGTCAGATTAGATTGGTTGTTGGTGAAGGATGGAACATTTTTAGGCAGTGATTTCCTTTCCCTCCTTGTTGGTGTTCGTGCAGATCTATCGAGTCATTTGGACTCTGCTTGGACCCTAGAACTCTCGTGTCATTTCTCTGTCCATCGATCTAGACAGCAACAATTCAACTACCTTTTGTTGCTTTAAAAAAATTGTATCATTCATTCACGACATCACATCTGTCTACTGTCTTTGGTGTAATCCAATCCAAAGATTCCGGAAAAATTTATTGCATCATAAATAAAAATAGATATGATTGTGCACAAAATAATAAGAGGGACTTGTTGAACACCACAAGAGTAGGGACAACTAATCAGAAGAGTACGGAAGCTGCATGGGCAATAATTGGGGGGGTACGCTTTGGCTATGGCTTGCTAAAGGAAACAAAGATAGGCGTTGGAGGCATAGAGCAACAGCTGTTCTGCCTGCGGTGGCATGTATTATGCGGCAGTGAACTGGGTGCGCCATGCCGTCCGACAAACGTCTCCCTTGAAGATACTCTAGGAGTTCGTAGCGGTGGGCAAAGGACAGCAAAATAGCGCATATGCACGTGGCATTTGAAAGGGGTATGCATTGGACTTCAGTGATGACAATGTCAATCATCGCTATGATGACAGCTGTAAAGCTAGGTATCAATGAACGGAGGTAGGCAATCGGTGGCGATAGCGGTGGCTGTTCTTCCTACAGCGACATGTACTTTACAGTGGTGAACAGGTGACGGTGGGTAGTCTAGCGATCTCTCCCTCGTAACTAATCTAGAGAACACTAGGTGCGGCTATGTGCGTATGTGGCGTGGGTAAGCACGGCAACAGCAGCGTAGGTGATAACTTGCAAATTATAATGTTAAATTGATTAATATTACATTACATATATATGATTTATTGGCCATATTTGCATGTTATCATACATAAATAAACATAAATAACTTGCACTTTGATTTAAATTTTATTTTAATATTTTTTATTTCGTATATGATATTTAACCTCTGTTCATCGAAGAATCATTTTTTGCAGGGTATAAATACTTGACTAGAGATTGGTAAGGGTTTTACAAAACTTTCTGGAATTTTTTCGTATTTGTTTATAATTTTCTGACCACTATTCAACCAAGAAATAATTTTTAGAAATTAAAAAATATATTTTTTATTGATTTGGCATTTTTAAAAGTAATATATATATAAATCATGTGGGATCCACGTCATTCACCCAAAATTCGGGCGAATTTTGGCTCATTCTATATTGGCTCATTCTGGCATCACAGTCCGCGATCCCATGTGAATAAATCATTAGCCTAGAAATAATATGGCATGGACGGCGAGGAGAAAGGTAAGCTGAATTTTTTATTTTGATCTGGCTTTTCCGTGCAATAAATGCATGCCGAGAATCGATATCCGCATGCATTTATGAAACCAGAAGAATACACAGGGAATCAATTAGCCATGCGCATTGATTGCACGCAACAATCGATTTTGTATGCATTTATTTTAAAGAAAAGAAAAAATGTGGCATTTTGTATTGATTTTTTTTATAGCAAAGCGGAAGAGCGACGTGGCACTTTCTCAACTAATTAAAATCTATTCTATTATTATTTTTATTGCACAAATCTTGGTGCAATGTTTTCAGCCCAAGACTGCAGCACGCGATCTAAAGGTTGAGAAAATAAAGATATTGTTCTAGAGGGTCAAAATAAGATATTTTTGCTTAGCTGGCAACCATGTGGAGGAGAGATAAAACGATCAAATGGTTGAGAATAATCGCCAATAAAAGGTGATATCTCGGGATCTAGCTGTCCAATTGGGCAAAAAATATTGCGGGTAGGTTTGCCTTTTTGCCGTTTACAATCTAGACAGTTGGATTTTTATATGGAGATTGGGAGAAGGTAAATTTTACTTTTAAAAGCACTCCCCAATTATGGCAAGGAAGTACACATGTGATGCCTTGGAAGTGGACACATCTTGGTTCATCATTCAAAGTTGTAAGTTTGTACATTGCTTTTTACATGATTCTAAAATGCCATGCATTGGGCAAAATGTACATGCCCTTGAAGTTGATTTCAATGGCGTTAGCTTTGCATTTTGTTTTTGATTCAATATCTGACTCTTAATCCTTAGTTCTTCATTGATTTTCATCTGATTCAACATCTTAGATCTCTAGATTAAGGTAAAATTTCAACTTTAATACATTTTCCTCCAAATTCTTCCACTTTCTGTCTCGAGGTTATTTAATGTACCTGCCCTTAAAAAATTCAACTAAATATATAAAAACCTAAATCCAAAACTTCATCCATCTTTAAGTCCAACTTTAAAAGCCTTTTCTTGATTATTAATTCCCTAATTTAATACATAAAAATTGTCTTCAAACGTTATCTTGATTGGAATATTGGTTATCTGAATTCATATTATATAAGAATAAAAAATATCCTATCTAGAGTGCATTGATTGAAATTATTAAGATCAAAGTTAAGGCTTCGCTTAATTTTGATTAATTGAAAACACAATTAAACACAATTATGGCCTATTAAATGCATAATTCATTTATTCTGGAATTAATTAATTTGAGATCGGATAAAAATTCTTGGACAGTGCCTCCCAGTGGTTAGACCCCTTGCTTGCTCTATACATAGTATTTAGTGATTAAAGGTTATGATAAATTTTATTGCACATCTAAAAGAGAAAATAACGACATATTTTATACACCAAATTTAGGCTTATTACTATGTATGCTTGGCGATGCGGGTAAGCATGATGTGGCAGGTAGGTGTGGCACAGGTAGGCGTGGTAGCACGGTTGGGCTTAGTGAGGAGTGTAGGTGCAATACAAGTAGGTGCATCGACGGGTTTGGTGGCAAGCGCGATGGCAAGGATGGAGGCAAGCGCAGGTAGGCGGCGGTGCAGGTAGGCGGCTAAGCGGGGACAGAGATGGGAAATGGCAATTGCTGTGGCTGCGGCTGCGGCTTCAGCTGCACCTGCATCTGTGGCCTCTACAACTACGATTGTGGCGGTGGTTGTTGCGACTACTGCTCCTGCTACTGCTGTGGCTACAACAGTGGCTGCGAGTGTAGCTGCAGATGTGTCTATAGTTGTTCTTAATGTGGTGGCGATTGCGGCGACGCCAGCATCTGTAGTGGTGGCTATGGTTGTGGCTGCAATTGCGGTGATGGCAGTAGCTGTAACATCGGCTATGGTAATGACTGTAGTCGTGGTGGCAGTTGCACTACGACTACAGAGGCAGGTGCAACTATGGCTGTAGTGGTGGCTTTCGCCTGGTATTGGAGGCGGTTGGTGGTGGACAATGACCGCGGCTATTGTTGGCGCGGTGATAGCTTCCAGCGGCGGACGTTGGCCTAGCAGCTTTGGCGATCGTTGCCGACAGTCGACCGTGGATGGGGATTGCAGTCGTAGCTTTTGTTGGCGAGGACATATCTTTTGGTGCTCGGCCATGAATGGTGGCAGCTACAACCACGATCGGGTGTGGCATCAATTGTCATTTGTGTGGCTTGCTGTTGGGGCGCGACTGGCTACGACACTTATTGTCGTGGTTGAGGCCACGACAGGCCGTGGCTTGTGGCTGGGGTTACGAGTGGCTGCGGCTACCACAGTCTTAGCTGGCTGCAGATGCGAGTGTCGTAGCCGTAGCTTGTGGCTGCGGTCGCGGGTTATGGCTACGCCCGCGAGTCTTGGCTGCGGTAGTGATCGGTTGTGGCTACGGCTTGCAACAGCTGCAACCATAGTACACCCCCAACACCACCACAATATTACCATGGGGCGCTTTCCGCACCCTCCACACAACCACAAGCGACTCACACGCTACTACCAACATAGATGTTGGCGGCAACCTACACGCCCGCGCCGACCTATGCGCCGCGAGACCCATACACCATCCCAGCGCCAGTCGCTGCCCCGCCAACTGCATTTACAGCTATGGCGCCATACATACCCCGACATAGTACGACCTATATACTTAGCCAACGTGGCCAGTGCCAAGACCGGTAGACATGCCGCTTAGACTACCGGCCCATAGGATTACTACTCTGCCCCTTCCACCCTAGCTCTAGCACCGACACCAAAACCGAGAGACCTCAATGATCCCTAGGACGTCTGGCGACATCAGCCAGCCCATCATCACTATGATGAGGATGATAGAGATTGTATACAAGAGGCACACTGTGCCATGGTTTGGAAGAGCATCCGAATTGAGGTTCCCGTCTTTGAGGACATGCAGAATCCAAAGGATTATATGGACTAGGAGTATGACTTTGAGAGTTACAATGGTATGGTATGTACGATGATCTGTGCGTCTCATGCACTAAGCCTAGACTTGGAGGTCAGTCCAAGATGTTCTGGAAGAACGAGAAGGATTCCGCAAGGCGACGAGGGAATCCACCGATCACTTGGGAAGATATGTCTACAAAGCTTAAAGATACATATATCCCTAAGCTCCATATGACACCACTCCTCCTAAAGTGGATGGATTTCAAGCAGGGCAAGCGCAGTGTAGGTGATTACACTTGGGATTTTGACAAACACCGCACGCACTGCCGCTTCCAAATGGGGGACCATCGCGATAGCACGACGGCCACCACCAGCAGCCACACCGAGCCGCTCGAGCCGATGCCCGCGACGCCGCGTTCAAGTATTCTAAATAGAGTCCGACGCTGCACGCGTATTTTCTTCTTTATTTTATTGTTTCCATGTGTAATTTCATCCGTGGATTATGGACCAGGCCGTTCATGTTTTGGCCTCGTCCATCTCGCTTATTTTCTTTTCTTTCTTTTGAAACGGAGAAAACTGCTCGTGTTGAGACGGTTTTCTCAAGTTATGCCGAATGGGGATGCCCGTACCCCTATATAAGGATGCATGCCCAAGAGGATGTTTAGACTCTTGGTTGAGAAGAAATCCCGTATTGTTGTTTCTTTCTTTTATTAGCCTTCGATTCAGGAATTAGTTTCATTAGAGCTTGATTTGTCGAGATCGTGGGAGCAAAGTTCTCTCCACATACCATCATCGTGGGAAACCCACATTTTTTCCAAGAAGACTGGTTTCGTTCTTGCAAGAATTCCTTTCACCGGCAGTTACGACTCAAGAACTCTCAGAAATTAGCTATTGTGTTATCTTTGTAGCACCGACACTCTTCTTCACCGATGGAATCGTCGCCGTCAGAAAATCTTCGCCACTGCACCATGCGTTACCCCTGCGTGATGACGCGCAAGCCGCGCCTGCGCGCATTCCGGCCTTGGCTCCTTGGCGATATCGCATCACCCTTCCCCTTGTGCACCTTGCCTCGAACACGTTCACCGCACGACTGCGCCAGACAACCGCACCGCGCGCAGCATCCCCGCCAGGCACGCTTCTGTGGTGCGTTGTTTACGTCCGTGCTCCATCCTCTACGCTCCCGTCTGCGGACTTCCTGTGCGCCAAGTCTCTGTGAACGCGTCTCCTGTTCTCCATATGACACGGACCACTCCGGCACCCTTGGTAGTTTTGGTACCCCGACGCGCCTAGACTGCAACCACAGAATCTTCAAGCATTGTGTCCTCAGGCGCGCCTACGCTCGAAGCTCACGCCTACCATACACCTGAAGGACACGCCTGCGGCCTGTTCGTGGATCCCCACTCTGGGGTCAACCAGTCAACGCCGTCGGCCATCGCACCTCTTGGGTCAACTTGCCAGGTTCATAGGCTTACATACCCTCCGTTAGCAGATCATTATTCTCTTTCAGTATTGTCTCGTGTTGTTCTATGCCTCGAGAGATAGAACCCCAAAATCCCCGTCTAAAACCTTAGCGAGAGTAAATAGGTTATACCATTCTAGTGGTAGTTCATTAGTTCCTTTGGGGAACGTTGGACACTCACGGATAGTTTGATCTATCCCTCATTTCACGCGTTCGTACTTGGTCCAAAGGGATGTTGGGAAGTCGATTGTGCCGCATCAAACTTCGCCAACTTAACTAGTTATTGTACTTGTTCTGCACGTTAATTTTACTTGTCGTTGATTTCTCAGATTTTCATCTCCATAGTTCATTTCATCTAGCATTTTCTTAGTTCTCATTTGTGGTGTAACACTGGCCGGCGATCCTCGGCGAACCGTGTTACATCACTTCCTCCATAGCCCAAGATTCAGATTGCACTTTTCGTGCATCACCTTTGTCCCAAATGAGGCGCTTAAGTATTAGAGCAGAACCCAACGACACTAGACCAGGCCTATAGCATAGTGGAATGTATACAGATTACTCTCGATGTTCCGACACCCGTCTCACTCATAGAGAACTTTTGTTTTCAGCGTGGCGCTGCCTACCTTGACATCCCTAGAGTTCAGCATCCTGCCCCATTCACGGCACCCATCAGGACCTTGACTGTCTCCATCCCATCAGCCCATGGCAGCACCGGGGGTTGCGTCATCACGAACTCCTACCCTTGCTGTCAGACTACCACCCCCCAGAGCACCATTAGCACCCACACCACCCCACCTTGTGCACTACACCGTGATCTTCTACTTGTATGTCAAGATCGAGGGGCGCACATCCATGCTCCTCATAGACAGCGGGAGTTGCATCAATGCAGTCCCTAAAGACATCACAGCCAAACTCGACCTTACTCACGCCACATCCGGCCGCACACAACGTATAGTGGATTGATGCTTCTACTATTTTGGACGATCATAGTGCCACATACCACTGATGATGAGCACCTATGATGAGCACTTGCTATGTGACGTCCTACCCATGTAGAGTGGCATCATCATAGTGGGACGACCATGGCTGTATGATTATGACGTCCCAATTTCAGGACTGTGGAACCCGCGCTCATTCATGTATAGAGAGTGCCGATTGATTTGGTATCCAGTTGTACGAGTGCTTACTCTGCCTGTGCTAACCTTCCTGACCCTGGGCCCCCCCCCCCTGAAAGCCCCATTGGTCACCAACGACTGTATATCCTAACAAGAGCTTAACCTGGAGTGTGACGACCTACGCGTATGCTTCGCTCTCACTTGAGATGTTCCTTCGAAGGAACTGCCATGGGCACCCGACGTGCCCGATGTGCCTGAGTTGGATGAACTCATGGCCAGCTTCAAGAGTGTCACCTAACAAGCTTCCCGACGAGCTCCCACTCATGCGTAGTATTTAGCACGCAACTAACCTCGTACCTAGAGCTTTGCTCTTGAACTTGGCGCATTACTAGATAGATCGAGTAAAATACAAGGAGATGTATTGCCAGGTGAAGGAACTCTTGGACAAGGGCATTATACGAGAAAGTCACAGCCTGTCACCATTCTCGCATTATCCGCGACGAAGAAAGATGGGACATGGCCTATGTGTTGCGACTCATGTGCCATCAACAAGATTATAGCGAAGTACCATTTTCCCGTACTTTGTGTGCAGTACTTATTCCATCAGACAGCCTGTGCAAACATGTTCTCAAAGATAGACTTACGTAGCCAACACCACCAAGTCCACATCCGGCCAAGAGATGGGTAGAAGATGGCCTGTTTGAATGGAACGTTGTGCTATTTGGGCTCTCTAGCGCCCCGAGTACGTTTCAGAGATTGAGGCAAAATGTCCTACACTCGTTCATTGGCAGATTTGTCATCGTCTACTTTGAAGGTATCCTCATCTTTATTAGTTCCCGCATACATCGTCTACGGCACCTACGAGAGGTGTGTACAGCATTACAATGGGAGAAGCTCTATGCTTATCTAAAGAAGTGAAGTTTCTTCATAGCCGAGGTCTCCTTACTCAGCTTCATCATATCCGCTCATAGAGTCTCTATCCACCTGGCCAAGATCAAAGCCATCACGTCATGGCCACAGCCCAAGGACGTTCGAGTGGAAGAACGCAGCCGCTAAGGCCTTTGAGGAGATAAAGCATTGCATGATCGAGGCTCTCGTGCTACAACTGCCTGACTTCAACAAAGTGCTTGAAGTTGCCTGTGATGCCTCAAGCATAGAAATTGGTGGCATCCTCAGCCAGGACAAGCACCCAGTAGAATATCTTAGTGAGAAGCTAAATCACATGAGGTGACGATACAACAATTATGATCGTCAATTCTATGCCCTGATGTAGTCCCTCTACCATTGAGGCCACTGTCTCTTGCCCAAGGAGTTCGTCCTCTTTTCCCATCATAGTGCACTACGACACTTGCATGACCAAAAGAAGGTCAACGACCGGCACACTCGTTAAATGACGTATCGATAGGACTTCATATTCATCATCTGGGGCAAGAAAAGAAAGGATAACACCATCGTAGATGCTCTTAGTCGGAGACCAATTGTCCTCAACCTGATGAGGACTTGAGTTTGGGGATCGAACAACTCCTTTAGCATTACACTGACTGTCCCGACTTTGAGAAGATTACATTGTTATTCGTGATGGCCCGAAGGCCGAGTATTGAGAATATTACCTCTCTAATGGCTACCTCTTTTACGGAAAGAGGTTACGCATACCTCGAAACTTGTTGCACGACTTTCTTATCTGGGAGACGCATGCACACGGTCTGAGTGGACACTTTGTTGTCAAAAAGGATCATCGTATCTTTCGAACACCAATTTTACTGGCAATCATTGAAGAGAGACGTCAGCAAGATCATCTCCTAGTGCTTGACCTGCTTTAAGGCCAAGATAATGAAGCAGAATGCAGGGCTCTATACACCCCTACCCATACCGACATGCCCGTGGGATGACATTAGCCTTGATTTCATGCTTGGTCTTCTAAAGATTGCCAACAGCATGCCTCCGTCATGGTAGTAGTTGACAGCTTTTCCAATATGGCTCATTTTACACCCTATTCAAAGACGTCTAATGCCTCACAAGTGGCACTCCTCTTTTTCCGATGAGATTTTTTGCATGCTTAGAGTATCGGAGTCAATTGTGTCAGATCAAGACATACGTTTCACTAGGTATTTATGGAAAACCTTATGCGTACTCATGGGAACGAAATTTAAATTCTCTACAGCATATCACTCGCAGACGGACACGCAGATAGAGGTATTGAACCAAAGTTTTGGAAATCTGCTCTACTCTATTGTGAGTGAAAACTAGAGTTTAAGATCATGTCCTTTCTCGCGCAGAGTTCGCCTTCCACTCCTACATGAACTGCACCACCGGCCGCACACCGTTCGAGATCATATATGGCCAGGTACCTTGTAAGCCCTTAGACCTCATTCCGGTAGAATTGCATTCTAGAATGTCCTAAGATAGCATTGCATTTGCACGACATATAAGGGGAATGTATCATGACATTTATACCGTCATCGCCATATAAAACAAGAGAGTACAAGGTCACCGCTGATGTGGGTTGTAGCTCAGTTAGCTACATTGAGAGTGATCTAGTCATGGTCAGGTTGAGGCCTAGGAGATATTCTCCTGGGGTCACTACGAAGCTTTAGGCTTGTAATGTTGAGCCTTTCCAAATAGTCCGTGTGGTCCGCAAGAATGCCTACGTTGTGGATATCTCGATAGATAGGGGATTTGTCCCACCTTCAATATTAGCGATCTGGTCCGATACCATCCTATGCCACCCATTGTCGAGCCTCACAGCGCCTTGAGCCTTTGTAGCGACCTAAAGAACCCGATCTTTCACTGCCAGGGTTCAACGCCGCATCCGCGTCATGTTGTTTTATCTCGTGTTCGTCTTGTTTTTATGCTTTTACAAAGGTCCTTCATGGTTCGTCTTGTCTTCGTCACATTGTTTGTTTTATTATATCATCCTTGACTATGTGAGGAAGCCCCACCTGGATGTGTACGGCCCTATCCCACATGTGAGTTTGTGTTTTTATGCTTTGTTTTTTGTTACACCTTTGAGGGAGGGGAGGCCATGTGTGGCTTCCTCCCCCTTGGAAACTCTTTATGGAGGGCACTAGGCTTCTACCCCTAAAGAAGGCCCATTAGGCCACCCCCCTTCCATCAACTATAAAAGAAAGGGGGGAGGCACCACCCTAGACAGACTTGTTGTTTTTTGAATGAAGAAGACTTGTTTTTTAATTTGAAAAAAATGAGAGCCTCCTACCTTGACTCCTACCTCTTGGGGGAGAGCGTTCTGGCTTTGTGTAGTGCTCCTCCAACCCAAGGCATTGGCAAATCCCCTAGTGACAGCCAACACATTCCCACCCAGCACTAGAAGCATCTTGCCTGATACCTCACTCTTTTTAAGTTGCACCGGCAGGTGCCACTTTTGCTGACTTCTGTGTACACGTTGCTGACTTCCACTATCACTCCAGGATTTTGTTGGTCCTCTTTCCCTCTAGTTTTCACTCACCAGACTGCAGTACTTGAGATCCTTTCTCCCTGGTCATCGCAGTTGGCAGGATTACTCTCCACCATCGAAGATTCAGAGAAGTCCCCCGCCATGGCCAACCTCCTTTCGACCCTCATTTCCATGACTGCTCTAGTCAACTGAGAAACCACATCAACCGAACACGGCCTGCACATTCAGAATGCCTCTCTTCTCACCCCCCCACCCAAAGTCAGGAGGCTGTAGCAGCTCTGACTACATAACTGCCATAGGTGATGCAACACGCTCAGCCGGAATTGACGGCTCGCGTTGCAACACACGGTGAAGGAACAAACGACACGGGTTAATTCGATTCAACAATGATGATAGATAATGCAGTTAAGAAATAACGAGAAGCACAACCCACGACTGAGTAAGACGAGGGCCTGGCCAGCGATCCGTACGTGCCACGTACAATTCAACTCCCAATGACTCGATAGATCACGAAGAACACCGTTGGTGCGGATATCCCTGATCGGACCGGCTATCCCAGTGGAATGATTGTAGGGAATAGGGTGAAGGTAGTCGCTCATCAATCCCGCGGGTAAGGTAAGTAAGGGCGATTAATCTTCGGCGATGAAGCACACGAGAATATATGGAAAGAAATAATAATACTCAAGGGGCAGCGAATTAACCTGCGGACCGAGGTCCGGTAGATCGTAGTGAACTGAAGTTGGAAGTGTTCAGGAGTTGCACCGAGACGAGAGGTTGCAGGAAGCGTCGGCCGGCAGCACTCGGGAAGGCGTCGGGGCAATTCGATAGATGGCAGACGGTGCGGGCTAAGTGTGGCAACGCGCAGACCCAGCGGCGACAGTGCACCGTGGAGGACGCTCGAGTGGGGTGGGTGCCCAGGCGCGAGCAGCAGTGACTGAGGGGCGCGCGTCAGCGTGCCGTCGCGCGGACTAGGCGGCAGCGGCAACTTGCGGCGGCATTGAGGGGCGAGCACCCTGGTGCGTGCGGCCGTAGCTGAGGGGCGCGGGATTGGCGTGGCTACGCAAAACTCCATCCGCAGCAGCAACCGAAGGTCGGCACTCGAGGCGAGGTAGCATTCACGCGACAGCGACGGCGGCTAAGGGGCACGTGTCAGCGTGACGTCGCACGGACCAGGCAGTAGTGGCGGCTTGTATCGGCGTCGAGGGGCGAGCACCTTGGCGCGTGCGGCAGCGGCTGGGGGGGGGGCGCAGAAGGGGTGTGGCTACGCGCAACTCCGTCGGCAGCGGCGCCCGAAGACAGGCACTCGTGGCATGCGGGCGTTCAGGTGAGGGTGGCAGCAGCTGAGGGTCACTGTTCAGCACACCGTCGCGTGGACTAGGCGGCAACGGCGACTTGTGGTGGGCGACTGGGCTGCCGGCAGTCTATGTGTGCAGTCCCGGTTGAGGGCTGCGGGGTCAGTGCGACGGGGCGCTGGATTCCCGTAGCTGTAGTCGGAACCTGCCTTTAGAGCGGAGGCGACCGGGGCGGGGCACCCGCCCATGGCAGTGCGTGGGATCAGACGGCGGCGGGCGAACTATGGAAGGGAGCAGGTCTGCCGGACGGGCCTGATCAGGCAGCGACGGGCGTCTCGGGACGAGCGTCCTGGGCAGCGCAGCTGAGGAATTGGGCAGCGAGCAGTTCCGGTGTCGTCGGAGGTGGTAGGGCAGTGAACCCGACGATGACGGGAGTGGTGGGTGACTCTTAGACGGTCTTTGGCGGCTCCTTCTTCTCCCCTTTCGCTGGAGTAGTTTCCCTTAGGCGGAGACTTCTCCTTCACGATCTGCAAGGGGCTCACGTCATTTTGTACCAAGAACACGATTAACAAGAAAATTCCTTCTTCTCTTCCTCTAGGGCACCCCTTTTCCCTGTATAGGAGGGGAGTGGAAAACCCTAGGGGTTGGCTCGTAATTAGGGGAGAAATCCCCTAAATGAGGCGTAAAACTAACACGGTTTGAAATGGGACGGAGGGGCGAAAACACAGAGGCCCTCCCAAAATATGATAATGAAAATCCAAAAGACTAAAGGAAATGATCTGGGAAACTCCCTCCTCACGCGCTGTATTGGAACTCCGCGTCCTTCGCGTCGGCTCGGGCTCCACGATGTGGTTGCTCGCGGGTCGCGACGGGTTGGTCTTGTGCTTCGGATGGCGGACGGTCCCCTATCATCCTCCCCGGGTGGAAGGAACTCGGCTTCGACGAGTGTGACCCTACGATATCGTCCAAGGGTCGGATGAGCTCTGGGCGCAGCTGCCGTAAGTCTGCATCTGAAATCCACGCATCCTCACTCGCCGGTTGGCCCTACCAATGAACAAGGAACTTGCGATCCACCTCATCCCCTGCAGCGTTAATTACTTCTTGCAATACAGACTCGACATGCTCATGCCTCGGTGGAGGTGGGACGGAAGGGGGTAAAATTGGGGGTGGAGGATGGGGTCCCTCACTCGCATCACTTGACAAGGCAGTGGAGGTGTAAGGCTCTAGGTCTCTCAGACTCTCTGGCATAGGGCGGCACAGGGCTAGGTTGCTTACATTAAAGGTGGAACTGATCCCCCAGTCAGAGGGAATACCCACAACGTAAGCATTCTCATTAATCGTATGGGTTATCGGGAAAGGTCCGACACTACGAGTGTGAAGCTTCGTAGGGACCCCACGAGAATATCTCTTGGACCTCAATCGGACCATGACGAGGTCACCCTCAGAAAAACTCACATGACGTCGACCTACATCAGCGGCGGTTTTGTACTTCTCATTTTGCGAAATGATGCGAGAATGAATGTCATGATGCATGTCCCTCATGTAACGAGCAGATGAGATGCTATGCTCTGAGGCCCTAGTATGAAGATCTACGGGGGCGAGGTCTAGCGGTCGCCGTGGTATCTGGCCATAGACAATCTCAAACGGTGCGCGACCCGTAGTACGGCTCACTGAAGAATTGTAGGCAAACTTGGCGTGTGGGAGTATGCAGTCCCACGATGTAAGGTTGTCCCCAACGAGGGAGTGCAATAAATTTCCTAGGCTACGGTTGACAACCTTCGTCTGTCCGTCTATCTGAGGGTGATACGCGGAGGAGAACTACAGCTTCGTGCCCATAAGTATCCATAGTGTCTTCCAGAAATAGCTCGTAAACCTCACATCTCGATCGTACACAAGCGACCGGGGCAGGCCGTGGAGCCTCATGATCTCGTCAAAGAACAAGGTCGCTACACGCGAAGCGTCGATGATTTTCGAACACGGCACAAAGTGTGCCATCTTCGAGAACCAATCGATGACGACTAAGATGGAGTCGTGTTGGCGGGCGGTCTGAGGGAGACCGAGAACAAAGTCTAAGCTAACATCGTCCCAAGGGTGCATCGGCACCGGCAGAGGCTTGTAGAGGCCAGCATTCTGCTTGGTCATCTTGGCTCGGGAGCACGTCAAGCATCGGGAGACAATATTGCCGACATCCCTCTTTAAGGAGGGCCAATAGAACTGATATTCCAGCGCAAGTATGGTCTTGTTGACTCCCGGGTGCCCGCTGAGGCCACCTGCGTGTGCTTCCCAGATAAGGAAATCTCGTACGAAGGTGCGGGGAATGCACGACCTCTTCCCCCGGAAGAGGTACCCTTCCGAGAGGCAGTATTCACTATGCTCAGTCGTCGGACCATCACTAACGGCGTGAAAGATCCTCCCAAAGTCAGGGCAGTCTGCATAGGCCTCCATCATCCGCTCGAACCCCGTGACGTGTACCCGCATAGTGTTGAGGACATATGGACAATGGCTCAAGGTATCGGTGACCACATTGTCCTTCCCTTTCTTGTGTCGGATGACAAACGTGTAGTCTTGCAGATATTCTATCCAACGTGAGTGCCGATCGCTGACCTTTTTCTGATTGTGTAGGTGCCTCAACGCACTGTGATTAGAGTAAAGGACGAACTCTTTTGGGAGGAGGTAGTGGCACCTGTGTCTCAAGGATTGGACGATGGCGTAGAATTCATGGTCATAATTTGCATACCAGCGCTTTGTGTTGTCCAACTTCTCACTGAAAAATTCAACAGGATGCCCTTCTTGGCTAAGGACTCCTCCCACGCCCATGGCCGAGGCCTCACACGCAACTTTGAAAACCCTTTCAAAGTTGGGCAGTCGTAATACGGGGGCCATGGTCATAAGTTGTTTAAGCTCCTCGAAGCCCTTCTCGGCAGCCTTCGTCCACTCGAACCTCTCAAGACGGATCAAATCTATGATGGGCGCAGCAACTCCACTGAAATTTGGCACGAAGCGGTGATAGAAGGTGGCTAGCCCGATGAAACTCTGGACATCGTGGACGTCCTTCGGCTGCGGCCACATAGAGATGACTTCGACCTTGGCGAGGTCGGCAGACACACCATGCTCCGACACGATGAAGCCTAAGAATGCAACCTCTGTGGCGAAGAAACTACACTTTTTTGGGTGAGCATAGAGCTTCTCCAGGTGTAGTGCGGAACACACCTCGCATAGGTGTTGGAGATGGTCAGATCGGGACCGGCTATAGACTAGGATGTCGTGAAATAAACGACGACGGATCTTCCGATGAACGGGTGCAGGACCTTGTTCATCAAGCGCTGGAACGTGCTGGGGGCCTTCGAGAGCCCGAAGGGCATCACATTCCACTCGAAGAGTCCATCCTTAATCTTGAAAGCTGTCTTCCACTCATCCCCTGGTCGAATGCAAACCTAGTGGTATCTGCTACGGAGATCAATCTTCAAGAAGATAGTCGCTCCGGCCATCTGGTCGAACAGGTCTTGTACGCGGGGAATCGGGAATCGGTATTTCACAGTGATTCTGTTGATGGCCCTCGAGTCGCAGCACATGCGCCAAGTCCCGTCCTTCTTTGGCGCCAATAGTGCTGGGACTGCACACGGACTGAGACTCTCACGGATGAGGCCCTTCGATAGGAGCTCCTTCACCTGTCGATACAGCTCCTCATACTTCACCGGGTCCATCCGGTAGTGGGGTAAGTTTGGGAGCAACGCGCCCGGTACGAGGTCAATGGCGTGCTGGATACTGCGTACGGGCGGGAGCGTGTCGGGGAGCTCATCTGGGAACACCTCGTCGTACTCCGACATGAGCTCTGCTAACTTTGAGGCATCTGAAGTGGCCGATGGGTCATCCGAAGGGACATCGAAGGCGAGCGCGTAGCAGACAGGTAGGTCATCAGGTTGCTATTCAAGTCCTCGTCAAAATATGCACTGATTCATGACAATCGGGTACTTCGACTCTCGTGGGAGCTTCTTCTTACGGTCGGTTGCGACCTCGAGGGCGTCAGTCCTCGTGGTGGGAGGCGCAACCGACGTCGGTGCCCGTACTGACGGATACCATAATAGCTGGCGTCCCCAGAACATGAACGACACTTTATTTGCCCGGCCGTCTAGCCGGACATTGTGGTCAAACAGCCATGATTGTCCAAGAATGATACCACCAATCCTCATGGGTAAGACATCATAGATAACAGTGTCAACGTACGTGCTCATCTTAAGTGGGATGGCACATTGATACTTCACCGGGAGGGTGGAAGCATCTATCCATGATACGTGATATGGAGCCGGGTGGGGTACTAGGGCCAGGCTGAGCTTGGCCACGACATTTTCGGAGACTGCATTAATGCAGCTCCCGCTATCCACTATCAACTTGCACGATCGATCTCCGATCTTGAGATAGACATAAAAGATCGAAGAACGTTCCGCGAGATCGCCAACGGCCACGGTCGGCGCGGCCGATGGCGACGGATGTGTAGTCGTAGTATCTGGATTGTACGTAGGGGATTGGGTACCCTAGGGCACTTGGACTGGCAGTGTAGTCAGGGTTGAGGCTCTAGTGGGCGCGAGGAACAGCTTAACCGTCGTAGCGCCGGAAGCCCGGGAGGGTCGGTCGGCGGCTATAGGCCGGCGTTGACCAGGGGTCGATGGGGAGCGTGGGTGCTCATGGGAATGGAGGCGGGCGTGATCATAATGACCCCAACGGGCACCTCACACTCATCCTCATCGTCAGGGCATTCGCCTTGGTAGACGTCAATCTCGGGATCCTCCTCCAGAGGTGGGTCAATTGTGTTCCCCTTGAAATCCACAAAGTTCGAGGAAGGCCATCCTCCTCCGATGGCCGAACCCCTTGCACTTGAAACACTGCACGCTGTTGGTAGTTGGAACGGGAGCCCTAGCGGTAGAGTCCACTGAGGAGGAAGGCAGGGCGGAGCTGGCTGATGTCGTCGTCGTCGGGCCGGGGACCTTCGCAGCTGAGGGGGTAGCCCTCCTCCATCCCGTGCTCGTGGCCGCTCTAGTGGTCTGAGCGGTGGAGGTCGTAGCCTTGGCGGTGGTGGTCATCGCTGACATGGTGTTCTCCGAGATGTACTCACTGTCTTCTACTATTTTTTAGGCTAAGTTGACGATTGCTGGATTCTGCTCTAGAACCTTCGCTCCAAGCTCGGGCCTTAGGCCACGAACGAAATAGGCGATCTGCTGCTCGGGCCAATCGACCGTCGTGCACCGCATGCGACACTACTCAAAGTCGGTGATGTACTCACGTGCCTTCCGTCGACCCTATTTAAGGTCGAGCCACCTCAAGAGGATGTGGGTCATGTGGTGGGTTGGGACATACTTGTCCCTCAACCATCGCATCATGTCGGCCCACGTCATGGGGGGTTCACGGCGTCTTGCCGCGGCTTCCACTTCGTTCAACCAAAAGATCTTGGCCTCCTTTCCCAGCCGTGTTTCGGCGAAAGCGACGCAGAGGTCATCATCCATATCGTACCACTTGAAGTAGCTCTTCAGCTCGTGCTCCCAGTCCTCGTAATCCTTCGGGTCTCGGCTGCCCTCAAAAGGGGGAACATCCATACGTACGCTCTGCTGGATCTGATGGCGATGTTCTTCGCGTTGTCATGCTCGATCGTCGTCGCGGTCGTCATCGTACGGTCGTGGAGGGGCTCGGGGTCGAGGCCGGTCCCTGGGGTCGTATCGGTCCCCATATCGATCATCCCGATAGTGATCGTTGGGATAGCGGTCCTCTAAATACCGTCGGGGGTGGACGGGATAGTGATCGTCATATAAAAGATCACTCTACCGGAGGGGACGGTCATCGAGGTAACGGTCGTCTGGGTGGGGATTACCACGGTACCGATCACATGGTCGGCGAAGACGGTCTTCTGGCTAGCGATCGCCCAGGTGCCGGCCGCCGGGATAGAGATCACCCAGGCGACGGGGGCAATCCTCTAGATAAGGGCTTTCCGGGTAACGATCATCGTGGTGGTGGTCTTCCCGTCGCCCGACGCGATCATCTTCATGATGAACGTCCAGGTAATAATCTATTGGCTCCCGGAAGTGGTCGTCCCTGTGGTGTCAGCCTGGGAGTCGATCTCCCCGCCTCAGGTAAGGTACGTTTGGGTGAAAGTTGTTCCCGGGGTAATAGTCATCCTGTGGCTCGGGGTAATCACGGGGATGAGAATATGGATCTTTGTGGGGCCTAGGGCGATCAGTCTGCCACGTGTAGTGCTCACCGGAGGGGCGGTCGTCAGGTCGACGAGGACCATCATCCTGCTGGCGTTCGTTGGGAGGTCGGTACCGGTCAATCGGTGGCCCCGAGTAGGGCCGTCGGTCGTACGGGGGAGGTGGGGACGTCATGCGACCCTACGGGACTCTAGGCGCCAGTCGCGGTGGGGAATGTTGTCTCTGGAGCTGCTATTGGCGGAGGCATTCCTGCGGAGTGTCCTGGCGTGGCGGGCGCGTAGCCGACTGCACTGGCTCCGGTCGGTCGTCTCGCTTTGGGTGGGGTGGGGTTTCATCCACTCGTTCCTTGCCAGACCGTCGAGTGTTCATTCCGGGTGCATCCTGCGGCTCAGGAGCGACGGATCTCCACTCGAGGACGGGAGGGCAGGTGGCGACTGGAGGCAACCTGCGGGGCATGGTAGAGACACTAGACCGTAGGTCTCCTCCGGAAATCGGAGGAGACCGGTGTTCATCACACACGGGTTCGGCGAGCTCCAAGTCACGTTGGTGATCTCGTTCGCTGTGTTCATCCTCTAGGGTGGCCTGAACTTGGCCGCGTGTTTGGACCATGTCTCTAGCTAGATACTATGTTTTCAAAGTTTCTACGGATATGATATCTTAATGCGTGCAAATGCAATATGCTATGAATTTCGAGATATGTTATGTCATGAAAATGCGAGAAAGAGGAACGGGGCCGATGGTGCTAAACTCGGAGGTTTAGCACGGCCGGGATCTGATACCAATATGATGCAACACGCTCAGCCGGGATCGGCGGCTCGCGTTGCAACACGGCGAAGGAACGAACGACATGGGTTAATTCGATTTAACGATGATGATAGATAATGCAGTTAAGAAATAACGAGAAGCACAACCCACAACTGAGTAAGACGAGGGCCTGGCCAACGATCCGTACGTGCCATGTACGATTTGACTCCGGATGACCCGATAGATCACAAAGAACACCGCTAGTACGGATATCATTGATCAGACCGTCTATCCCGGTGGAAGGATTGTAGGGAATAGGGTGAAGGTAGTCGCTCACCAATCCCGCGGGTAAGGTAAGTAAGGGCGATTAATCTTCGGCGATGAAGCACACAAGAATATATTGAAAGAAAAAATAATACTCAAGGGGAAGCAAATTAACCTGCGGACCGAGGTCTGATAGATCGCAGTGAACCAAAGCCGGAAGTGTTCAGGAGTGGCACCAAGATGGGAGGTTGCAGGAAGCGTCGGCCGGCGGCGCTCGAGACGGCGTCGAGGCAATTCGACAGGTGGCGGAGGGTAAGGGCTGAGTGCGGCAACGTGCAGACCCAATGGCGATAGTGCACCGTGGAGGGCGCTCGAGGTGGGCGGGTGCCCAGGTGCGAGCGGCGGTGACTGAGGGGCACGCATCACTGTGGCGTCGCGCGGACTAGGCGGCAGCGGCAACTCGCGGTGGCGTCGACGGGCGAGCACCCTGGTGCGTGCGGCCGCAGCTGAGGGGCGCGGGATTGGAGTGACTACGCACAACTCTGTCGGCAGCGGTGGCCGAAGGCAGGCACTCGAGGCGAGCGGGCGTTCACGCGATGGCGGCGGCGGCTAAGGGGCACGTGTCAGCGCGACGTCACACGGACCAGGCAGCAGCGGCGGCTTGTAACGACGTCGAGGGGCGAGCACCCTGGCGCGTGCGGCATCGACTGGGGGGGGCGCGAAAGGGGCGTGGCTACGCGCAACTCCGTCGGCAGCGGCGCCCGAAGGCAGGCACTCGTAGCGTGCGGGCATTCAGGTGAGGGTGGCGGCGGCTGAGGGCACTGTTCAGCACACCGTCGCGTGGACCAGGTGGCAGCGGTGACTTGTGGTGGGCGACTAGGCTGGTGGCAGCCTACGTGTGCGATCGCGGTTGAGGGCCGCGGGGTCAGCGCAACACGGAGTTGGATTCCCGCTGCTGCAGTCGGAACCTGCCTTTAGAGCGGAGGCGACTGGGGCGGGGCACCTGCCTGGGGCAGTGCGTGGGATCGGACGGCGGCGGGCAAACTATGGAAGGGAGCAGGTCTGCCGGACAGGCCCTGATCAGGCGGCGACGGGCGTCCCGAGACAAGCAGTTCTGGTGTCGTCGGAGGTGGGAGGGCGGTGGACCCGACGATGACGGGAGTGGTGGGCGACTCTTAGACGTTCTCTGGCGGCTCCTTCTTCTCCCCTTTTGCTGGACCAGCTTCCCCTAGGCGGAGACTTCTCCTTCACGATCTGCAAAGGGCTCACGTCATTTCGTACCAAGAACACGATTAACAAGAAAATTCCTTCTTCTCTTCCTCTAGGGCACCCCTTCTCCCTTTATAGGAGGGAGTGGAAAACCCTAGGGGTTGGCTCATAATTAGGGGAGAAATCCCCTAAATGAGGCGTAAAACTAACACGGGTCGGTCTTGTGCTTTGGATGGCGGATGGTCCCCCATCAATAGGCCAAGTCTTCATGGCTGTTCGACCCGCAGCTCCCCTATAAAGGTATCAAGCATTGACGCTGGATACTTCTGGAGAAATCTGGAAATATCCAGAAAGGACACAGACTTACAGAAGCAACATGAAGTTTCTGGAAATATCTCTCTCTCATAGAATCTTTCTAGAGAATCTCAATGATTTCGAGAAGCATCCTGATGTAGACGGATCGCAGATGTGGCCCAGAGAGAGATAGAGAGGCTTAAAAAGGAGAGAAAGAGAGGGAGAGTCATAGCAAGAGAAATAGCGCTAGCGAGAGGGGAAGAAAGAAGGCGTTAATGAGAGATAAGTAATGTGAAAGAGTGAGGGAGAGGAAAGATGTTTGAGAAAGAGAGTAAGAACAAACACCTGATCAAGAAACAGACGGAGAGAATTCGATGGATCTGGAGAGCGATCGAGTTTGTTGGAACAAGCCTCGATGAGGGAGATAATGTTG
Organism: Wolffia australiana; assembly: GCF_029677425.1. NCBI lineage: Eukaryota > Viridiplantae > Streptophyta > Magnoliopsida > Alismatales > Araceae > Wolffia > Wolffia australiana. The sequence goes on along the minus strand of NC_135851.1, from coordinate 2,837,123 downwards.
GCTGTGGGAAGCTGAGTGTTTCTCAAGAACCTACTAATTCAGGCAAAGAATGTAGAGGAAAAAAGAAGAAGAAGACTCGTGATAAAAAAAAATCACCGTATCATTTCATCAAACACATACTGTCCTTTAAAGGAGGTTTTACACGTGGAGAGAGAAAGAAAAGCGTTAACTAACTCCACGGCTTAGTTGGCATCTGTCTGACGTGGCCAAATCCTGGCCGTAATAACTCGTTCAAGTGGGTGGTCGAGATTAGTCTGTAACAAGCTCCGTAACAACCTGGAACAGAAAGAGTTACCAGAAGAGGAAAACCCCGACATTCTAGAAACGGGATTCGACGGTCCTCCGGGCGAGCTTGAGCAATACCCATCAGATAATGGGAGAAAATAGAGAAGATATAAAGAGAGAAAAAGAAAAGAGAGTGTGAATGGTAGGCGCGTGGTCGAGGGAAGAATTAGGTGACAGAAGGAGAGGGAGCAGGCGGGGACAGAGAGAAAAAGGGGTGCGTGAGAGAGAGATAGCGTCAAGGAGGAGCTCGCGGAGAGAGAGAGAGAGCTACAGAGAACTAGAAAGAGAGTTGACCGAGAGGAATAACTGGGGAGAGAGCTACGATGAAGAGAGAGAGTCCGATAGAGAGAAAGAACGATGGAGAGAGGGACAGAGATTGTCGATAGAGAAAGAAGAGATAAGTAGCACAGCCGAGAGGGAGTGAGAGCGTTGATGAGAAAGAAAATAGAAGGAAACAGATATAGGGGGAGTAAATAGGGCAATAGAGAAAGGAAAGACGAGCGCGGTAGAGATATTGAAATAAAGAAGGGAGAAATCTAACGAGAGAGTATTGTAAGGAAGAAGGGGGACAACGGTAAGGAGAGAGAGAATGCTGTTCAATAACTGAACGTATAGGAGAAGTGGCAAGTGACAGAGAAAGAGGGAGAAGGCCGAACAGAATGTGATGGAGAGAGGGGTAGCGAGAGAGTGAGAGAGATAAACGAGTTAATGACAGAGAGAGGGCGCACGCAAGAATCAGCGAAAGACGGGATCTAGAACGGGATGCGACTGAGAGAGATATCGGGAAAGGGAGAGCGATTGGGAAATAACCAGAAAAAGAGATGATTGAGAGAGAGAGACGGGAAAAGAGAGAGTGATTGAGAGAGAGAACGGGAAAAGAGAGAGAGCGGTCTATGGAAAAAAGAAAGAACGGTCCGATAGAGAGAACGATCGATGGGGACGGCAGCAGGAGAGCCTCCCCTCAGCGGCAGCGGTGGCGGCCCTTCTGGCGGCGACGACGACAGTGTTTGAGGAGAAACCGATGGGCGAGATGTATCAAAGAGATATTTTCTTCAAATTAAAATCGCCCCTGAAAACAATGAAGTTTTGGGATATTATAGATCCATGGAGTGGAAGAAGAAGGTGGGAAAGGTGGGGAAAGAAGGTGGCGGCGGTTGCTACTCCAACGGCCACAAACGTGGGTTGGCTCGTTGTGCAATCTCCACCACATCCATTGGTACCAATATAAGTGATGTAATACGATTCCACCGGGATTGACGATTCATATTACAATATAGTAAAAAAAAGAAAGTAATGGATAGATTTCGATAATTTTGTTAAATGAAATGAATGTCGATAAGAAAACCCCAATCAGCAATAAGAGACATCTACGTGCTAGGGTGAACGGTGGATGGATTTCACTAAGAGAGATATTGATCAAGTTAGACTCCCAATGACCCTTAAGACCAAATTAGATGATTACGGCGTAAGGGGCGTCTGACGGCCCTGAGTTGTTTCAAGTATAAAGATCAACGAGTAGTCCTTCCACCACAATGAAACTTTAACTCTCGACAAGTGGCTATCTGATGGCGCGTCACCACCGGTCGTCATCGAGCCAGCAGCAGAGGAGCAGCAGGACGTCCCCGACTCAGCACCCGAGGAGCCGGCACTACCCAGCTCGCCACCGAGACGAGTCCAGCCACCACGACGAGCCGCCGCAACAACACGGGATCCCACATTCCGTTACTCGGCATGACGCGGACGCCGACCACCGGAGCACACCGTTACAGTCAGTTACTTTATCTTATAGTTTTTTCCCTTTATTCGTATTGTCGTGTAGCGGGGGAAGGGCCCATATGAGGAACCCTTTCCCCCCCTTTTTTTATGTTGGGCCTGACAAGCCCGTTTCCTATTTTTCTTGCTTATTTTCCTTCCTTTTCTTTTGTGTTATTGGACTTAAGGAAGGGCCCATCTTCACCCATATATAAGGGGAAGAGGTGGGCGCTTCCCTCACCTTTGACCTCATTTTGAAGAATTGCACTTTGAGAAAGAAGGGTCAGGTCGTGGAGAAGAAGAGAAGAAAGAAGAAGAAGAGAAGAAAGAAGAAGAAGAAGAAGGAAGAAGAGAAGGAGAAGAGAAGGGGAAGGGAAGGAGACCACCGCTGCACCGCCCTCGCTCGAGTCTCGTCGCCGCCGAGTCCGCGCGACCGCCGCCCGCGTCCGCGCCGAGAAGGCCACCGCGGCGCCGCTCCTCTGCCCGACGCCGCGAAGCTCGCGCGCCGCCCACCGCGTCGCGCCGCTACCGAGCCGCGCCGCTTTGAGCCTGCGCGTTCGCTGCCGCGCGCCGACCGCCCTGCTGTCGAGTCCGCGCGGCCGCCTCGCGCCCGCGCCGCCAGGGCCGCTGCCGCACCGCCCGCTGCTCGAGCAGCGCCGCCGCCGCGCAACCGCCTTCGGCGCCGCGCCGCTAGGCCGCCGCCGCTGCTCGGCCGCTGCGCTGACGCCGTGCCGCGCAGCCGCCAGTCGCGCCCGCGCCGCAGCCGATCAGCCGCGCCGCCTCCGCCGCATCGCGCCGACGCTGGCGCTGCCAGACCAGAGCCACCAGCTGCGCGACCTGGTCGTGCCGCCGCCGTGTGCCCGCCCGATCGCCGCCGCCGAGCCGCGCCGCGTGTGCTGCCGCCATTCCTGCTGTCGCGCGAGCGCCGTGCGTGCTGCCACACTGCCGCGCCGAGCCGACCGTGAGTGCGACCTGCTCGACCGGCGCGCCGCAAGCACAACTGCCGGGTCCGCCGTGAGCTTGCACCGTGAGTCCGCATCGATCGTCATCGCCGAGCTGCGCCGCGCGCGCCACCCCCGCTCTTGCTGCTGCACTGCTGCTGCTGCGCCCGGTCGCCTCCCCTTGTCACGTGCTCCTGATTGGCATACTCCCTCACCAGTGGCTCTTCTCGTGGAAGCTCCTACTCGAGTCAACCGTCGCCCCGCGACGTAGGTACTTTGCTATCCTCGCTTCTTCGGTCCTTATTTCTTACAGTACTCTTTCGTATTGCCTCCACCGCGCTCGGGGTAGATAGGTGAGTGAGACAGATTGAGAGAACGATGAAACAAAGACAAGCATCTTACCTGTCCGGTACGAGTCAGGACGCCCCGACGCATGTGAGCATTCCAGTGGGAGTTATCCCATTCGACGGCGTGCGCGCCCTCGACCCGCCTCGGACGACTTGGAGGGCTGGTTCGACCCAGCTTGGCGACCCCGTCCCCGCTCTGGGTTGGCTCTCATAGCTTGTTGGCGCATTGCACGTACCAAAGTAGGACCATGATCCTCGTTATCGTCATACATTCATTCCTGTCCTCCGCATATCCATCGGTTGACGTCACGGACGTGAACCGATTAGTTAGTGATACGACACCGAGTTCCTACCCTCGGTGACGGTCGGACGCCGTTGAGACGACGTCCGGCATCACTATCCTATAGCAATGGGCGTCTTCGCCAAGGTAGCGGAATCGATAGCAGAAGACTGCACTGCACTAAGTAATAATACTGAAATATAATGGGGGGAAAGACAAGAAGATACCTGATTGGTGAAGTCCACGGCGAAATATCCACGTATGGTGAAATCGAGGAGGACGATGAAGCACCAAAGATGGCGAGTCGCCAATGGAGAGGATCGGGAGTGCGAGATGGATGACTAGGGGCATTAGGGCAGCGGAGGGCTGGATGCATGTGCGGCGGACAGGCGCGAATGCGGCGGTAGCCAGGGGCACGTGGGAGTATGGAGGAGTAGGTGCACAGGGTGCGCACAGGAGCGCAGGGCCGCGAGTGCGCAGGTGCCAGCGTGTAGATGCGTGGGCTTGGGCGTGCTGTGTGCGGCACGCGGCCACGGTGCTGGGGCACACTGACGTGGAATGCAGGGTGGTGCATGTGGGCACGCGCGCGGGTGGGGCGTGCAGCGGAGGGCCGGCACGAGGGCAGAGTGCGGCTGCGAGATGGTGGCCTGGGGCGTGTGGCGGAGGGCCGAGAGGCAGGCGTAGGGCGACCGCGAGATGGCGGGCCGGTCGTGGAGGTGGGGCGGAGGGCCTGCAAGTGACAGGGGTGCGCATCGCGGAGGGCGCCACACGGTTTTCATCTTGATCTTTAGCGCAAGAACTCAAATAACGTGGTGGAGCATTCTTGCTCCTTAGATATTCTTGTTTGCAAGAACGAAGAAATCTTGATGGTGGAGTTATTGATGGCGGGATGTGACGACGACACATTCCCAGAATTATCTCGACGAGGAAGCATAGTCAGCAACAACACCCAAAAGCTGCAAATCTTGGATCTTCAAGAAGCGTCCTCGGAGTGATCTTGACGAGGGGGGGGGCGACAACACCCAAGAATTCCAAAGCTTGAATCTTTAAGAAATGGCCTCGGAGTGATCTCGACGAGATCGTGTGGCGGCGGTCCACGGAGTGGTCTCGACATGAGAAAGGGAGCAAGCACGTTCCCCACTACTCTCTCTAAATTCTATCTAAATCTCTCTAACACTAAGGTAGAAAGAAAACACAGATTTCAATACATCAAAAGCCGATCTCACTTTGGGCATGATATCCCCTTATATAGGGAGGATAGGTGCCAAGTGACGTCATTAGAGGAGGAACCGTCGTGAGATGTGATTTGTCCTGTATTCAATGGTTACAAAAGAAATAAAAAATAACATGGACAAGGCCCAAACATCGGCCCAGTCCATAATGTCTATAAATGAAAATACACCCAAACAAAATAAAGCGTGAAATGAGATGGTACTTATGCGGAGTACTTGAACCCCTAGTGGCGAGCGTCGACGCGAGCAGCCCAGTGTGGTTGGACTCGTCCCCTCCCGGCAACGTCCGGATGGTCCCCCATCAATAAGCACCATAGAAGCCCCTCATTTGTGAGAAGTGAAAGCACAATCCAGTGTGTGTGCACGATAAGGAGCAAGAGCAAGGAGTGAGTGAAGGTCTCAAGTGAGTTGTGAACAGCTTTGTACTTCATCTTCTGTATTTTACTTTGCGCCGTGAAAGCTCTTCTTCAACAAGTTCCAAGCCTCCATTGCGTACATTTTGTATCAGAGCGAGTCTGATCCAAGGGAGTTGCTACCATGCCAAAGAAGGGAGAGATGGCATCGTAAGCTAGTGGAGCTTCCTTGAGTGATAGGGAGTTTGTTGTTGCCATTTCCAGATCAAGAAAGGGTCTGGGTGATCTAGGTACTTCGAGTCCTCTCTAGGTATTCTCTAAAACAAACTTCCCGATATGGGCCATGGAGATGCAAGTGCATCTTGAAGGGCATGGTTTATGGGAGGCGATTGAGTCAGATACTGTGTCGAGGAAGAAGGATCGTCAGGCCTTGTCCATAATCTTTGGAGCTTTGTCTGAAGACATCCTGGCATAGCTGGATATTTTGAAGACTGCCAAGCAAACATGGGAGTTCTTAAAGAAAAGGCATGTGGGAGCCTCTCGCGTGATCAAGGCAAGAGTTCAAGCTCTTAGACGTGAGTTTGAGACCATGGTCATGGGAGAAGAAGAGCTAGTAGTGGATTTTGCTAGAAATCTTTCAAAAGTCACTACACAACTAAGAAGTCTTGGGGAGACTGTTGAAGAGAGTTATTTGGTAGCCAAGTTTCTTCGCTCAGCACCTGCCAAGTTTGATGCCATTACTTCAGCCATTGAACAATATAGAGACATGGACTCAATCACACTTGAAGAGATGGTTGGCTCATTGAAGATCCATGAGGATAAATTTCGTGATCGACAAGCTCGAAAGGAGGAGCAACTTCTGCCATCAAAATCTCTCGAGAAGAGTAAGAAAAATGATGGCAAAGGATACAATGGACAAGGTCATGAGTGTGGCGAAAGAGGAGGAAGAGGAAGAAGAGGAAGAGGAAGATCAAGTGAAAATGCCTTTGAAGAACAACCTTGAGACAAGCTGAAGGTAAAACGTTATAATTGTGGGAAACTTGGACACTTTGCCTATGAGTGCTACAAAGGAAAGAAGGATGAGAATGTCCAAGTTGCAGAAGTTGAGGAGAAGCAACAACCTACCCTGTTTATCGCGACTACGGAGGTTCCCGGAGAGCTTCTACTCCAAGGGGTCACTGAGAAAAGACAAAATGAAGGTATGTGGTACCTACATAATGGTGCTAGCAATTATATGACAGGTGATCAAAATTTATTTAAAGGGCTGAATGAAATATCGCACAGAACCGTAAGATTTGGGGATGGATCAACTACAAAGAGTGGCGGTCGAGGGTGGATCCTACTATGCTGTCAAGATGGAGGCCTATTGAGAATAGACAACGTCTTCTATGTTCCCATGTTAGAATCTAATATTCTGAGTTTGGGTCAATTCGACGAGCAAGGGCGTCAAATACTGATGGAAGGTGGGTTCTTAACCATATATGATAAACAAGGGAAACTCTTGGTAAAGGTGAAGCAAAGTGCTAGCAGGTTATATCTATTGAAGTTGAACCCAGTGTTGAATAGCCTCACTGCAGAAGATACTCCAGTTTCAAGTTGGTGATGGCACAGGAGGTATGGACACTTAAACTTTCAATCTTTAAAAATGTTATCCTCGAAGCAAATGGTAAAGGGACTTCCTCAAATAGAGGACCCTAAGGAACTCTGTCGGGACTCTGTTCCAAGTAAGCAACATAGAAGTCCATTACACTCTGTTGCCTCATATAGAGCAAGTAGGACTCTGGAGATGATCCATGGAGACATATATGGACCTATTTCCTCAGCCAAATTCAGAGAGAGTAAGTATTTCTTGCAACTAGTGGACGATTTCTCTAGACTCATGTGGGTGGCAATGTTGAAACAAAAGAGTGAAGCCCTCCAGGCTTTTGTCAAGTTCAAGAATTTGGCTGAAACAGAGAAGGGAGTAAAAGTAGGATGCTTGAGAACTGACCAAGGAGGAGAGTTCACGACATCAGAGTTTTCAAAATTCTGTACTGAGCATGGAATCAAGCGACAGTTCTCTGCACCTTACTCTGCTCAACAAAATGGAGTAGTTGAGAGGAGGAATAGGAGTACCATGTATATGGTAAGGAGTATGTTAGAATATAAGAATCTTCCACAGGAGCTTTGGGGAGAAGCTGTTAGTACGAGTGTGTATAATTTGAACAGAGCTCCTACTCGAAGCTTGGATGGAGCCACACCATATGAGGCATGCACAGGAGTAAAGCTGAATGTGGAGCACTTAAGAGTCTTTGGATCTTTGGTGCACGTGAAGGCCTTGGAGGGAAGATTACAGAAGCTACAAGACAGAAGCAAGACAACGGTGTTTATTGGGTATGAAGTTGGCACGAAGGGCTATAAGTGTTATTGATGGCGTAGCCCTCAAGTTAGCTAGTTATTTTTTTTTTTTTGTTTTTCTAAGTCTAGGTTAAAATTTCCTGTTTTCGCTTAGGGTTTTTCCTTTGTAACCCAAGGGGCCTATATATAGGACCCCTAAGGTAAGAGTAAGAACAAGTCTAATTTTGAATTATTGGAAAGAAAGATCCTGCTCCTCGCTTTGAGAGAAGAGAGTAACAGAGTGAAGGGCGGACGGACGGGCCGACTTTGGCCACCCGCCCCGCTCCGCCTCTCCCGCCTGTCAGACAGGCCGACGGAACCCCAGGCGGCGCCGCCGGTCCCAGGTCGGTGGAGCGCCGCCGATCGCGGAGCCGCCGCCCGAGTAGGGCCGCCGCGAGTAGCGGCCGCAGCTGCCGAGCGCCGCCGCAGCATCGCAGCCGCCGCAACGCCGCAGCCGCCGGCGCGCCGCCGACGCGGCCGCAGCGGCCGCAGCCGCGCGCCGCGCGCGCAGCGGCCGCAGCTGCCGCAGCCGCAGCGCCGCAGCCGCGGCTGCGCGCAGCCGCCGCAGCTGCCGCCGCGGCGCCGCAGCTGCCGCAGCGCCGCAGCTGCCGCAGCGCCGCAGCCGCCGCAGCGCCGCGCAGCGCCGCAGCCGCCGCAGCCGCCAGAAGCGCCGCAGCGCCGCGGCCGCGCAGCGCCGCAGCGCCGCAGGCCGCAGCCGCCGCGCAGCCGCCGCGCAGCTGCCGCAGCCGCAGCGCCGCCGCCGCCAGCCGCCGCCGCCGCCGCCGCAGCCGGACACCGCCGCCGCGAGTACCGCCGCGCCGCCGAGCGCCGCGCTCGCAGCGCGGCCCGCACCGCCGGCCGCTGGCGGCCGCAGAGCCCGCAGCTGCCGCAGCCGCCGCAGCCGCCGCAGCCGCCGCAGTAGCAGCCGCAGCCACCGAGCGTTACCGCTGACAGCGCGGCCGTGCAGCGCCGCAGCGCCGCAGCTGCCGCAGCGACCGCCATCGCCGCTTCGCCGCGCCGCCGCTCAGGGCCGCAGCCGCCGACACCGCCGCCGCCATGCGAGTACGCCGCAGCCGCGGCCGCCGCCGCAGCAGCGCGGGCGGCCGCAATCGCCCGCAGCCGCCGGGTCGGCCGCAGCAGCGCCGCAGCCGCCAGAAGCGCCAGCCGCAGCCGCGCGGTAGCGCCGCAGCCACCGAGCGCACCGCTGACAGGCGCCGCAGCGCCGCAGCGCCGCAGCCGCCTTGCGCCGCAGCCGCCGACGCGCCGCAGCCGCCGCCGCAGCCGCCGACGCGCCGCAGCCGCGCAGCGACCGCCATCGCTCAGCGGCCGCCGCCGCGCTTAGCCGCGGCGCCGACACCGCCGCCGCCGCCGCAGCCGCCGAGCGGCCGGCGCCCGCAGCAGCCCGCGGCGCCGCAACCGCCGCCAGGTCGGCCGCAGGCCGCCGCGCCCGCCGTGCCGGAGCGCCGCAGCAGGCCGCACCGCTGGAGCGCCCGCAGCGCCGAGCGCCGCAGCAGCCGCCAGCGCGCCGCGGCGCCGCGCCAGCGCGCGCCGCCGCCGGATCGCCGCGTAGCACAGCGCCGCAGCGCCGCAGCCGCCGCCCACACCCGCAACCGCCGGAACCACGACGCTGCCGCTGCACCGAGTCGCAGGCGCCGCGACGGCCGCGCCGCGCCGCGCCCCACACCGTCAGTCTCGCCGCGCCGACTCCACCCATTCGGCCGAGCATTATGGGTCGGTGCCTCTATTCCGGTCCAAGGCCCACTTGATGAACCGGCTCTCGCGGCCGCATCTCGCGCCTCAAAGCGCTGCCGCCGCCTCCGAATCCCCGCGAAGTCCAGCCGCCAGCCTTCGCGCCAAACCACTCTCGGAAGCCCAATCGCCATGCACGATCTCGAGGATGCCACGACAGCTCTATGCCCGCTACGGCCTAACCTAATGGACCGCCACCATCTCGGTGGTCTGTTACCCGGCGAGGCCCACTACCGCGGCTCAATATCCCGGCAATCTCGCCGCCGCCGCCGCATCCGCTGCCGCCGCCGCCATCTTGGCCGCTGCCCACCTTCGTCATCGACATCTCCGCGGTCGCCGCCACCATCTTCGGCTGCCGCCGCCACTGTTGCTGACCATCGCCGCTCGCCACACGACGTCGCCTATGGCCGTCTTATGTAGCGGCTAGTTCGCCGCCGTCCTCACCATCCGGCCGGCTGAACACCCCCCCTTCCACCGGTAGTCGGGCCCACCAACGCCCTAACGACTACCTGTGGAGCGCAGACCACGTGGAGATAGAGTCTACTTCGGCCCTCCAACGAATTGAGGACCCCAGGACAAGATCTTTCAGGGACACCCACCAACAAGGCGGGCGTGCCGCCCAAGATGAACGTCCCCGAGAGGGACGAACGGACTGCACGCTCCCGCCGCACGACGTCGACAATGTCCGTCCTGCATCAGTTATGACCCACAGTTAGGTCGGGTGCATGTTAGTCGAGATGTGATCTTTGAATAAAATGGGTGATGGAATTGAAGCAGTCAAAATACACAACATGAAGGTACATTTTACTCTCCGAGTTCCTTAACCTTCACAAGTGATGATAGGAATCAAGTAGATCAAGTCCCTCTACCTCACGATCATTCAGATTATGGAGATGCTCGAGAGGAAGAAGCAGAAGGCGGGGACGAAGATAATTCAACTACTGAAGAGAGAGCCCCTAGAAGATTTTTAAGTCTTGATCAAGTTTACCAGGGGATAGAAGAAATAAGTCTAGCAATAAACACTTCATATCGAGAGGCATCAACGGAACCTTTTTGGGTAAATGCAATGGAAGAGGAGCTAGATGCAATAAACAAGAATGGGACTTGGGAAATGGTAACTCCTCCACCTGGATGGAAGCCCATAGGCCTCTCAGTTTTCGCAGGATGGAAGAGGAGCTAGATGCAATAAACAAGTATTTGAGATCTCTCAGTTTTTGCAGAAGTACTCAAAAGCATGCACTCTAATTTAAAGGATCAGGTACCTCACACTTGATAATTGGAATATACGTTGATGACCTAATCATGATAGGGTCAGAGTATCCGCTTATCAAAGAGTTCAAGACCCAGATGAAAGTCACGTTTGAGATGAGTGACCTTGGTCTACTCACCTCATACCTCGGAATCAAAGTCGTACAAGAGCACAAACAAATCATGTTGAGTCAAAAGAACTATGCATTGAAGATATTAGAATAAAATGGGATGTCAGAGTGCAATACAACACAAACGCCTCTAGAGGTTCGATGCAAGTTTGGTAAGGGAAAAGGGTCATCAGTGAATCCTGCAAGTTATCGGAGATTAATGGGGAGCTTGATGTACTTAACTCTCACTAGACCAGATCTTATGTTCGCAGTCGGCTTTCTCAGCAGATATATGGATAATCCAACTATTAAACATATAGCCGCTGCCAAGAGAATTTTGAGATATGTAAAGGGCACATTGGACCTTGGTCTAGTCTACAAGGGATGAACACAAGGAATCAAACTTATCGGTTATAGTGAGCGACTATGCAAGAGATCTAGATGATAGGAAGAGCACAAGTGGGATGGTTTTTTTCTTGGGATCCAACATCATATGCTGGTCTACTCAAAAGCAGAAGATAGTTCTACTTTCATCATGCAAGGGTGAATACATAGCAGCGAGCATGGCAATTTGTCAAGGATTATGGTTGGCCAGACTGATTGGTGAGATAATGCAAGTGGAGCGATATCGATGACAATTTTTGATGGGGGACCATCCAGCTGACGCCGGGATGGGACGAGTCCAACCACACCGGGCTGCTCGCGCTTATGCTCACCATCAGGGGTTTAAGTACTTTCATCATGCATCTTCTATTTTTGTATTTTATTTTGTTGTAATTTTCGTTCTCGGATCTTACAGACTGGGCCGGTGTTTTGGGCCTCGTCCATGTTATGTTTTCCTTTTGCTTGTAACCGTTGAATAGAGGTCAAACCACGTCTCGTGACGGTTCTTCCTATACACGACATCACTTTGCACCTATCCTCATTATATAAGGGGATAGCATGCCCAAGTGAAGGCAGGCTTTGTTGAAATCGAAATTTGTGTGTTCTTTCCTACCTTAGTTCTTAGAGAGATAGAGATAGATAGGAATTAGAGTGCAGAGAGAGAAAGTGGCTGCTCTCGCCCCACGTCCAGAATCTCAATGCCCCTTATGCTGGCGTCCTTCTTTATTTATAGGGTGGTTATCCCCTAATGTAGTTGGGCTGACGTGGCATGACAAGAGTGATTGCTCCTTCTCCTCTTATAAGTTCTTGGAAAGAACTTATCAATGGGCAGCCCTTCCATGAGACCAGACGACAACAATCTCCTCACGCTGGAAACAGAGCTATTAGGATGCGCACTTTTCAAAACTCTTCGATTCATAACAACCTTTGGCATAAAACAGTTTCCTTTCTTTGAATTTCCAGGTGTGCTGTCTTACAAATGGGTCCTCAGCTTTACTTTCGCATTCTTTGATACGTTTTTTGTCATCGAAAATCATCTAATAGGGATCAATAGGTAAAATCTCCTTTGAAAGAGAGCCGTTCATTTAATCGTGTGGCCTGAGTAGATAGAAATAACAAATCATGAATTCAACAGTCGTTTCCAATACTTGCAAGACGTAAATAGGAAGTTTCACAGCACAGAATCACCGATCGAAAAGTAAGCAGCCCATACAAAGTTGTCACTAAAAAGTAGAAGAGAATCATCCTTCAGATGTGAAAAGAGGGACCCAGTTGTCTAAGAAAGTAGTAAAGAAAGTAAAACGGAAACAAAAATAATCGACATTCATGAGCCAAAAACAAGAATCGCGAGTTCTAGGAATCCGCTGGTGACTTTGGTAAGTTTCGAGTTTTATCCCCGATCAAATCGTCCCAGGAGTCTGAGCAAGATCTGGCTAATGCGATTGCTCAAACTATTTGATTTGACCGCCATCTAGATCGTTCGATCGCTCGAATCTGCGAATTCGATTTGATCTGATCGTCGAACCGCTGAGGGTCCAACACCTGATTAAATAGGAGTGGAACGAATGAACAATTATGAAAGTAAAACCACAACTGATTTTTCCTGTGCTTTATGAAAGTGAAATCCTCTTATGAAAGTAAGGAAGAAACTAGGATTACAAACAAGACAATGAAACGAATAAACAATCTTCGGCGACCTTAAACAAGGATCCATCGGAAGATCGAACAAGCTTCGTTTCAAGGCAGGCTTCATTCTAGACTACAGGGGCTGCTCCAAGGACGAGAAATTTCTCTGCAAGTGGAAGAGTTTGAGAGTTCTGGGAGGGTTTTGTTCTTCTAGAAGTGATGCCTGGAATTGGTAGGAAAACTCAGTTTCAAGGACAGTAGTATGGAGTAACAAACCTCGGAATCTACGAGAGTCATCTTTTATATCAGCATATATTTCGGATAATTAGTGAGAAAATTATTAAAACTAGGGTAGATGTAAAATTATAGAATGTCGGCTTTCGGATAATGTTTTACCAAAACCTGCAAAAACAACATAAACTGAGACACCAGGCGGATTTGATATAATAGTGCTGGATTTTCATTATTATTTATTAGCTCAGCATTCCTAAACCCTACACGTGTCTTGTGCAGGTTCACTTACTGAACGTGCATGCAGAAAAGAAATAGCTTCAATGACATACGTGCAGAGAGATTAATAGCGGGTTCATTTCTTTCTCCGTTGGGATTATAATCCATTTTCTTCTCGGTATTCTTCCCTTCAACGATGTCTCTTCGGCTATTGGAGGGGAGTTTCTGTTAAGGAGTTCAACTCGCCATAGTCAGAGGCCAGCTCGCGAGGGACTTAACCAAGATTAGTTAGTAATAAATCAATTAAATACTATATACTCGATAGAGATTTCGGGAATAAGATTCAATGTAAGTTCAAAGATAGAATAGGATTAAATATAGAAGGTTAAGGTTACATCGCTGATAGAAGGTCCATCATACCGATTCAACGGTTGAGATCAGTGCACTTACATTCGTTATAACATCAAAAGATCAAATGTATCTGTTATAACAGATGAGACCACGATATCAATCAACGGCTGAGATCAGTGCACACACACTTATTATGGGAGAGGCTAAGCATCTTGGAACCCATGTTATCAAGCATGTAACTAGTAGCTCGCTTCTTGGACATTCATGTTAGTCCTATCTTCAAATGTTAACCTCTGCTGATAAATCAAAAACGTATGAGATAAACCAGCATCAGGAAAATATATATGCAGCAGAAAAAATTATAGAGTATTTAAAAAAACAAGCTCTGGTATAATCTCAAATAAGACACCATCTTACACTAAGATAGAAACTTTAAGTGAACATAATCAAAGACATGACATTCTAAATGCTGAAAGGTACCAAAAAGAAACCACACTCAGTAGATATTGAAAAAGGAAAAACTTTGTAACTAATAAAAAACAATAAATAAAATCCACAATAATTTATGGATTGAAGGAAGATAGACAAATATCTATCTAACCATACAAAAATGCGTGCACCCAAGGCAGGTGTGCCTAACAGATGACAAGCCTCTTATCAGAGTACTATCTCCACAAACGAACCTGCCCAAATAAATAAAACAAGATTCTTGAGAACAATATGCAACACCTAGCATAAAGAAGTTTCTTTAAACGAAAAATTTTAGCATGTGACGGAAGCAAAACACGAGATAGTGACAAGATACCAACGTGATAAAACACACCTCGTAAATTACATCACAAGTTCATATATATGACCCTGTCTTGCTAGTAAGCACAATGTCCAAAAACCTTTCTTATGCTCAATAGGCGAAAAGGAACAACATCGCCATTCATAAATCGTAAGATAATGTTAACAAGGTATACCTACATATATAAAGAGTACCTATGTCTCTCTGGTTGGTCCTTCGTCTAAGTCTTATCTTCAAATGTAAACCTATGCCAAAAAATAAAAAATGTATGAGATAAAGCAGCATCGGGAAAATAAGATACAACGGTTCAAATAATAGATGAATTAAAAAAGGTCACATATAAAATCAAATTAAACAACATCTTTCACGAAGATAAAAACATAAATGCACATAATCAAAAAGAAATATCGCAAGTGCTAGAAGATACAAAAAACACTAACACTAGAGACACATGGAAAAGGAAAAAAAATAGTAATAATAACAAAGAGGAAATTATACACACAAGAACTCTAAGGTTAGAACCAATATAGACAAATGTATATCTAACCATATAAAGATGCATGAAACTGAACACAGCTGTGTGGTAAAGTTTACTCTATCTCCTATTGACATACGACCTCCATAAAAAACATGAGAAAATGAATAAAATAAGTTTCACAGAAACCACATACAACACGTGGTATAAAAAAGTTAATTTGGAAAACAAATTATGCATATGAAGAAAACAAAACACAAGATTACAACAAGATAGCAACTTGATAAGACATACCTCATAGATCACATTTCAAGTTCATATGCAAGACTCCGTCTTGCTAACAATCATAATGTTTATACAACTTTCTACACTCAAGAGAGGAAACAGAAAAAAAAAGCCTAACAAAAGGGAGCATAGAAAGAGCACCATGAATAAATAATAATAAAAAAGTAACAAACTATACCAGCATATTTTGATGATCTTTTGTTTTATTCTTGTGTCTATATGTGAACCTACAAAAATAAATAAATGATGTATTGTATAAATTAGATCATATAAAGAGCATACACCAACAATAAATACAAAAAGTTCTTTAATAAAAAATAAATTAAAGAGCATCTTAAACAAAGATAGAAACTCGAAGTAATATATACAGACTTTGCCTTTTGTGTTCTCTGTCTCAACGTATGGGGCTAAATATATCTATGCCAATAAACAAAAAGGTATAAGATAAATCACATTTAGAGAAACAAATTAAACAAATAAACATACCTACCCAACCTCCACACAAAAAAATTCAACAAAATAGGTAGCAATATAAATAAAAATTAGAAAGCACTAAATGTCATGGGGGAAAGCGAGATGAACAAATCTATCTCAACGGATATCACGGTGCATCCAACAGAAGACAGTTTCCATAAAACACCATATGTTACCCTTCTTGGTCCTCTATTTTTAGTATCAGGGTAAAGGTACCTTTGAAAGTAAAGAAAGAATGCATCAGATCAATTATTATCTTCAAAAGAAGATAAAACAACTAAACAAGAGAAAAAACTCTAAACTAAGCATGGTATACAAATTAAAATTATCAACCAATTGGAAAAAAGGTAAAAACACAAAACCACAAAAGAAAAAACATAAAATCGTAAGCGCGGAGACATAACTAAAAATACCAACCTAGCCTGCACACAAACAGAGCAAAAAAATAATTAGACATAGCAAGGAAAAAGCATAAAGAACTATATATCAAGGTGGAAAGATAGATGATCAAATCCATATCCGATATATGAAGATGCATCCAGGATAAGACAGTGACCTTGAAACACATTGTATTACCCTTCTTGGTCCTATCATGGTTAAGGTACCTATAAAAGTAAAGAAAGAATGTATCATATGAAACATATTCATGATGAGAAGATGAAACAACTAAACGAAATAAAATTTTCTAGACCCAAAGTGGAGAACAAAAAAAAAATCATAAAGTTGGAATAAGGATAAAATTATAAAACCACATAATAGAAATATAATATCTTAAGTGCAAAGAGATCTAAAAATACCCACCCAATCTGCACCGAAGAAAGAGCACTAAATAATTAGTGGAAGGAAATTAAAAAAGCACTATATGTAAAAAGGGGAAAATAGATGAACAAATCTACACCAAACAAGTCAAAATGTATCCAACAGAAGACTGTTGGTGTGAAACCCATGTTTTGTCCTTAATGGTACATCAATTTACTGTTGGGTTCTATAGGCCTTGACTTGGATGAACAAATCAAAACGATGCGCAGCGGACGACTTTTTGCGAATCAAACGGCATCGACAAAAACATTGAAACGAAGTACCTTTGCACGAATCTCATTCGTGATTTCTTCGATCCCGGAGCGGGACGAGTCGAGCTGCTCAAGTGTGCAGCCTCTAGATGTATCCATGATAAGCCGAAAATAGGGGTAAAAACTATGCAATTTTTAGACCTTGTCGTTGTGGATTTTGGCTTATGCAATAAAATTTATAAGAACTCCACTTAAGACGTATAGTGATAAGTATGAGTGTCATCCAAGGGAAGCTAGTAAGGAATTTGATTTGGTGATTATATGGGTCGTTTCACTTTGATTAAACTGAATTTGATCCTCAATGAGGATTAAGTCACCCTAATTAGACGAGAATTTTGAAAGGGGGGTAGAAGAGTTGAGATGAATAGAAGAAATATGGAGCTCTAAATTGGCTTCTTTGATCCTAATAAAAGGATCCAAGAGGTCAATTAGAGAGGTTAAATGGGAATTTTTAATTTGAGTTTGGTTTGTTTTTTACAAATTTGATAATTCCGAACTGAAATGGAGGTAATTTAATCTCCTCAGAATTAAAACTAAATTTTTTTAGAGTTTTTCTTTGGAATGCAGTTGAATCCCTCAAATTCTCCTCTCAATCCTAATCAGGGCTTGTACATGCTGCTCAAGCCAAGCGATTTAGAATTTCAGATCAAAACCAAGAAGAAGAAACAAGAAATTGAACTAATCTCATTCAAAATGCACAAATCCAAATACAATCAAGGAAAAAGTACCAGATAACTTGATCCAGGGTGGGACTCCTCTCTGTCTTGCAGCTGTGATAGAGAACCATCAAGAATGACCCCCTCCTTCTCGAAATTCAGCTTTTATACTTAGATTATACGGTAAAAATCACCATTTTACCCCCATTTAGTACTTAATGTTTATCTATAAATATAGGCTGGATCTGAATAATCCAACTTTACAGATAGAAAGAGGGGATCAAGACGAACAAATCCATAAAAAATCATCTCAATCGGACTTCAGGATCAAAAGTTATTAATAAATCAATTTTAAACCAATTTAATCCATTGGATTTAAAATTGATTTATTTATTAATTTCATTTTTAAACACGCAATGACGTGTCGCTCTCTCATTGGCTGCCGCATTTTGAATCCTCCTTTTTGCATAAAAGTCCTTAAAAAGCCTGGAATTACTTTTGGACGCCGCCCAAAAGTAACTGCGTATATGCCCCTGGCGTACTCTTTCTCCTCCGATTTCTCCTAAAAATATTAAAAATATATATTAAAAATTGTAATAAAACCCTGTAAAATTTTAAATTGGATCTTTACGCCTGCAGTGGCGACCGAGAGCTGTTTTCAGGGTCTTTTGCAACGAAAGTTTGCAAAAAGGGCCTTGAAAGTTTGAAAATAATAAAAATACTTCTTTTTCTTTTATAAATATACTTTTTTTCCTTGAAATAAATACATTTCCTCTTCAAATAAATCTCAGAAAATTCCTAAAAATTCGTAAAAAATTCTAGAAAATTCACTGATTCATTCCCATGCTGATAAATGTCGAAATAAAATATTAAATATACCATTTTCATTCAAAAATAATTATTTCAAGCTTCAATAAATCCTTTAAAATTCATAGAATTAACAGAAAATTAGGGAAAAATCAGAAATCACTAGAAAACACTATTTTCATGTAAATATATGATAACATCCCCATTTTAAGCTCTTTAAATGCATAAAATCTTGCTAGTAACATGAAATAAAGACATAAATTAGGGTGTTATCAATCCACGCGGTCCTCGGCACGTCGGATCTCCTCCTTCTCGTAGACGAGCCCCGTTCTATCTCCATCGGCATCGTTACGTCATCTCGATCACATCAGGGATGGAGAGGGGGTGTAGGGAGAGTCGAAATGAAGGGGAAAGGCCCCTGAACAATTCTGGCCTCCGTGAATTTCGTTTAGCGCCTTCCCCTATTTAAACTAAGTGAGTATTTTTCATAAAAAGCCTCGAAACTTAAGTATATCTTCCAACGTCCAAAAGACCATTTGCGTGTGACCCTCTAGGCCCATGTATCAGTCTAGTTAACGACTCCAACGGCCCAATAACCTTTATTGGCCTTACAAATTAATTAACTATATCATCATATAGATTTATTAACGTCGGATCAATTTAACCCAATCGATAGGTCGAGACTCTGACACGTGGGGTGCCAAGCTACACCTCATGTCCTAGAAGATACAAAGGAGTGTGTATCGACTCACTCATGGAACCTATTCATCATCGGTTACCGTGTATGCATAATCCCTCATCCACTTGACGGTCCTTGGACGACTTAGGGTATGGTCAAGTGTCAAACCCCAATCGATCATCTGAGTTAGTACTAATGCATTCGGAAATCATCGGAGAACTCTTCTTTGATATTTCACTGCCTTGGCCAAGGACTTCGTGGCATCATCTTCCTTGAGCTGTCACCTCTTATACTGGGGGTGGACGATCTCATCTTGACCACTCAATCGCCTTCGTGTACTTCTTGATGCACCCAAACTAAGACCGTTTAGAATCCCATGATTAGAGACCTGTTGGCCATAGCCAAAGTACTACTGTCCATCCACAAGACGTCTTTGGTGTCTCAGGTCTAAGGACCACTTACACAACCGTGACGTGAATCAACCTGATTAACAGTTCGGTATAATACCACTCAGGGATTTGTACGGATCAATTCAGTGAACTCTTTCCACTAAAGAGCACTCACTATCTATCCTTAGTGTCGCCACACTAATGGCTACGGGACCGGCCATACTCATCATATGAGTGAGGCTAGATAGTGCTATTCTATCTGGATACTTCGATGTCCTTCTCGCATATCCTTTGAATAAGAATGTTTAGAACACATGCTTAAAGATTAGTGATCTCCGTATTATGATCTCATCATAATTCACTAAGTCCGATCATGTATTCATGGACTTCATTATACACATCACACGTGCACTATAATGAATATGCTCTATTAATGAACATGGAACGAGATGTGGAATGTGTGATTGGCATGCCGGCCACATATATTTCCATTATTTACAGTATCAAGGTACAGGTACCCACGAAAGTCAATGAAGAATGCATGAAAATAATTATATTCATCAAAGCAAGATGAAAGAGCAAAAACAGGAGAAACATTTCCAAACAAGCGAGGTATACAAAGCAAATCTATTTTCCAATTTAAATAATGATAAAACCACATAATGAAAAATATTACATTGTGATTGCAAGTACATATCTAAAAATACCATCCCAACTTGCATAGAAGAAGAGCAACTAAATAATTAGCGACATCAAAAAGAAAAACTATGAACCACTATATGTTAAGGGTGAAGAGATATTAATAAATCAATGTCCCACGATATCAAGATGCATCCGGCAGAAGACCATTGCCTAAAATGCATTGCATCGCCTATTACAGTAAAGGTGAATATGAAACTAAATAAAAATGTATGAGATTAATTGTATTCATAATAAGCAGACGAAATGACTCAAAAAAATCGTGGTATACAAAATATAACCATAAAGCAATTGGAACTAAGACAGAAGGATAAAGTCATATAATAGGAAACATAACATCATATGTGCAAAGCGATATCTAAAAATACCAACCCAAACTATACACGAAAAGTGAAATGAACAAAAATGAATTGTAAAAAGAATGTATTGACGTTGTTGGTTCTGTTTTCTACAATATCCGCAAAATGAACCTATGCAATTTAAAAATAATGTATAAGATAAACTACATATGAAGAAAGAAGAAATATGAGAAAATTTTTAAAAATATTTTAAATTGGAGGGTGATATATAAAATCAAATTATATAGGATCTTGCATGAAAAGAAAAACATAAAACAACTTAATCGAACTCAAAACATCATTTGGGCTGAACGATATTTCCAAATACCCACACAACCTGCTCATGGAAACAACAAAGACATTTACCAACAGCAAAGGAAACATAGATAGCACTATTATCCAACGATGGAAGAGAGGTGAAGAAATCTATATCCAAGCATATCAAGATGCGAGCAGCAGAAGAGATCTAAAATAGAAGAAGGTTAGATATAAGTTTCTAGAATTTACAATTTATAATGTTGAAAAGAATGTTCATATCCTCAATAGGAAAAAGTATCTCCCCTCTTGGTCTGTACTTTTTAAGCAGCTGCATAAATGAATCTTAGAAAGTAAATAAGAATGTATCTCATGAATTAGATTTCTAAAAACATTAACGGCAAGTAGATAAAGTTTCATTCAGAAAGTAATCAAATTTGAAGGTAGATACAATACCACATTATAGGAAGATAGAAAACTGATAACACATGATTAACGTACCAAATGAATAACATTATAAGTTTGGGTCTAAGCTTATAGTTTTCTATGGACAATTAATGTTTGAGGCAAGCATTATAAGCATTATCATCAAAAGGGGTGGGAAAGCTAAAGAAATTCTTTCGAAAAGTCCGGTTCTCTTTGTCTTCGAGCTTTCATTCCTCAATCCACTTATTCGATCTTTCATATACCTCCCCACCAAAAGATAGAGACAAATAGGAATAACCAAACTACGTCTACAAAATGCCAGTACCATGCTGCTGCTTCAAAGCCAACGTGATGCTCCTTGGTTAGATGACCAAGATATTGGCAAATACCACATATGATCAAGAAAAGAGTACCTATAATCACATGAAAACTGTGAAAGCTAGTTGCTTGGCAATAAATACTATTCGAAATAATGGAGGGTGCTTGGCAATATTCCATTCCTTGAAAGCCAGTGGATACTAGAGCCAGTGAAACGGTAGCTACTAAAGCGTAAACAGCTCGTTTTTCCTTCCCCGCAAGTATAGCATGATGAGCACAAGTTACGGCAGATCCGGATGAAGGGAGAATAGGGTATTAAGAAAAGGGATTTCCCGACGATCTAAAACCCCAATCCCTCTTGGAGCCAAATACCTCCGATCTCTACCGTAGGTGCCAAAGAAGAATGAGAGGAAGCCCGAAAAAGAGCAAAAAGGAACATAACCTCCGATACTATAAAAAGAATAAAACCATAACAAAGTCCTAATTGTACAGCTTTTGTATGATGTCCTTCCAACGTGGATTCACGTAGAACATCACGCCACCATACGAACATGGTATAAAGTATAAATATTAGACCCAAACTAAGAAGTGTTGCACCCCCTTGAAATGGGTGCATGTACATCACACCTCCTACGGTGGCTGCAAAAGCTCCAAGTGAACTCAAAATAGGCTGTGGAAAAGTGGGTCAGGTGTTCTCAATCGGCGAAGCCTCCTTGGACTGAGCTAAGGAGTTCTCAATCGGCGAAGCCTCCAAGTACTGAGCTTAGGATTTCTCAATCGGCGAAGCCTCACAGCCAATCCTTGCTCTCTCATTTATAATTTAAACTTTTATGATATAATATATTTAAACTTATTGCCTGTAACTCTAACTCCTATACTCGATTATTGCTAATTTCATCGTAAAATTGCTGATTTTATACAGCCGTTATCACTATGTCCAAAATCCTGGTTGTAAGGGCTTTTTTGTTCTTAGAGAACCTGTCCTGTCTATATATGATACGTGGGGGTACCTGGGCATATAACACACTTAATCTCTGTTCTCACAATTTTTCTATATCTATTAGAACTCTATTAAGTGTATTTTCTATCCCATTAACATCTGATTATATTGAAGATTTATTTAATACCATTTCACCACCTAAAGATAAAAATAAATGGAGCATAGTAGTATCACACTTTATTAAGTGTTACAAGAACTATGTTGATTCTGTGTGCAGTAACTAAGTGATTGATTCTGATGAACACTATAATGCTGTGAAGTGGAATCAATTTAAGAAACTTTTAGAGAATAGAAGTAACAATTACAGCGTGCATTACTAAAAGGAAGAGAGGCTACAGAGTTATAGATGTATTTCTTGGCTCTCGTTTTCTTCGATTCATAAAAGAAAAGGTAGGAGGAGGACCTTGTGGTCATGCCACCCTGGATGTACTCTACTCTCATTAGTCTTTAGTTGAAGATTTAGGCGAAGCGGGTTAACAAAAGTCATGATTGGTAGGTTGAAAATCCAGATGCTGGTGCACGCTGGTTCCAGGTTGAAATATGATACGAAATATGTAGATTGAAAACACCTCAACCAAAAAGGCAATGGAGGCGTCACCGATTGAGAACACATAGATGCATCGCCGATTAAGATCACCTCAGGCTTTAGAGGCTTCACCGATAGACGACACCGTGTTTACCGTGGTTAAGCAAAACTTTTACAAGGGCAAGTTTTCTAAATAACAGACATCATACAAAGCGTATAATACCATAATAAAAGGTCGAAACTTAGCCTTGGAAAAAAAAGAAATTAGAAAAAGGGAAAAAGTACACAGCGCTACAAATGCATCATAGAATGTAACATGGGATAAGAAAAGTGGAGAAATGTAAGGAAGACTAAAAATAAACCAATTGGAATTTGAGTTAATTGAGAAGCCGTATTTCAATTAAAATATTCGAAGCACTAAAATTGAAAAGGTACATGGTTCTGTCTCTATCTCTCTTCACCGATGTTTTACCCGATTCTCTCGATCACCCTCTCTCTCTCCCTCTTTCTCTCTATCTGTTTCCCTTCTCTTCTCTCGATCACTTTCTCTTTCTCCTATCTCTCTCCCTCTCTTTCTATTCTCTCAATCACACTCTTTCTTTCCTTTCTCGTTCTCTCCATCTACCTCTTTCTCTTCTCTTGATCACCCTTTCTCTCCTTTCTCACTCTCTCTGGCGCCTTTTTTTCTCTCACAATCAGTTGTCTGTAGATGCTCGTTCATTTCTCCCGTGAAAAAGTCATCGCTTCTACAGACATTCCATCGAAGCTTGAATTTCAAGTGCATGAGAGACAAGAAGGTTCCAGCTTTGGAGGGAGAAAAGAAAGATTCCCAAAAGTGGAGCTTAGTAAGACTGGATGGATTAGAATAGCTGGGTGGTGCAAGCACCTTTGTAGGAAGCTAGATTGGGTGCAACAAAGACAAGGATTTAGTGGGGAATGAGAGGGGAGGGAGTAGAGAGAAGGAAGAAGAGAGTAGAGAGGGAGTAGAGATTGCGAGGATTTGAACAAAGAGAGGTGTTTGAATGAAATGGAGAGAGAGCGAGATCAAAGAAACAGATTGGAATGTGATTTTATTAAGAAGCCCCATTTTATGAACATATTTCATTAAAAAATGTACGTTTATTTCCATCTATCTCTTCTCTCAATAACCCTCTTTCTCCTCCCCAGCATCAGCGTCCCTCTTGTAAGGCCACCGCATCAGAGTGCACTCTCTCGGCGCATTTGACTGGTCCTACTCCACACTATGCAATGATTTTTCAAATTTTTGTTAACTGACATCTTATTAGGTTGGCCACACAAAAGGCACAATGCAACATTCATGATCAAACTTGTAAATTGTCATCCTTCAATGTAATTCACCATCATGTATGTGGTGGACAATGTGGAGGGTCATGTGAGCATAATCGCTGGTACCCGACGAGGGAACGAGACATAAAAGAAGGCATGAAGGCTTTTGTTTTGTTTTCCATTTCGAGTCATGACTTGTGCCAAATGACTGCACGGGATGAAACCTCTTCGAGCCTCACCTACGTCGGGGTAAAGGCACGAAGGCTTTCATTCTGTTGTAGTACTGATTTTCGATGACGGATGATTGATGACGCTAAGGGATATTATAGATGAGCCTTAATTGATGTTTCAGAGGTGGTCTATGCTGGTAGATGTGGTGTTGACCGAAGTTTGGAGACGGTTGATGTTGTTGTCGTCATCGTCGAACGTCAGTCAACGTTGCCATCAGGCTGAAGATTGAAGGAATTACCTTGGCGATGTGATCAAGGGTCAAAGCATCGGGAAATATAGCCGTTGTGAGCCTGATGTCAACAAACCCAAAGCTTCCCTGCAAGGCGAAGCACTGGATGAGCTTGCCGAAGCTTGGCTGCAGCATCTTCTGCGCGTTTCTGTTGACTGCCGCCCGTCCTCTTATCAACCACCATATGCTATCCCCCCCATAGGCCTCCGAGGAGTGGTGAAGGACCACGGCGCCGCCCCCTCCAGCGCGTAGTCAACCCTTCCCAGCCCATCAACCTCATGCTTCACCAATTCCTTCAGCACCACCTCCCTAATGTATCCCCTCATCTCCTCCAGCTCGACGACGTCCCTCTCCTCATAATTCTCGAAACCCAAAAGGAGCTCCCTAATCTCCTCCTTTGAAGTCAATCCGTCTTGGTTAATACTAGTGAGAGAGTTCTCCCGGGTTTGAGTGCGCCATTCCAGCTTCTTCAATTCAACCTGAACGAAAAAAATGGAAGAAGCTCGGTCATGGTCCTTTTTCAAACCCTTGTAGTGTACCGAATGAAACTATGCAGTGGGATGAAAGGGGAAGTCTCACCGCACTCCATCAAGGGCAGAATCTCCCCTTGACACAAAATATGCCTCTCAAGACACGACAAGTCTGCTATTGATGGGCTTGTTTGTCTTTGGCCGATTAATGTATCGATGGGTCGATCACTCCAACGGGACAGCACATATGCTATTCGACACTCAAAATTTTGAAGAACGACTCGACAAGCTCAAATCCTCTCTCATGAAGACGACGAAGATGATTCAAATTCAGGTTCTCTCTATTAGCCCCTTGCATGTGTTTTTACGGAGGCTTTCAGAATCGCGGCTGACTCTCTGATCAAGAACTTCAATCAGACTTTGAATCATCTTTGTCATCTTCACGAGAGAGGATTTGAGCTCGGCAAGTCATTCTTCGAGATCTGGAGGGGGGAACGGCATCTGTGTTGCCCCAATGGAGTGATCGGCCCATTGATAGATCAATCGGCCAAAGATGGACAAGCCAAGCAATAACATAAAGTTTGTCGTGAGAGCCATCACCACGCTCAACCAAGCAGGCTTGTCGCGTCTCAAGAGGGATTTTCTGTGTCGAGGGGAGATTCTGCCCTTGATGGAGTGCGGTGAAACTTCCCCTTTCAACCCACTGTGCAGTTTCCTTCGATACATGACCAGGGTGTGAGGAACTGCCGTAATGGAGCTTTTCCCATTTTGAACGGCATCAAGAACAGCTCCCTCAGTCGCTTCCACGACTTGCCTCCACCGCGGTTCCAATCGCGAGTTGGAATCCACCGGTGATCATGTTTCATTCGAGGCCATGAAGACACACCTCACCTGTTTTCATACCAGCAAAGACAAAATTCAGCATTTCTTCAAGATTTCTGGAAGAAGGAGAAGAACACAATCCCAAAAAATAAAAATCCGAAAGAACTATCCACATTCTGCAGTTCGGACAATGAACAAACACAAATCGATGTAACAAACCAATTTAGAAACTAAACCAGATGGGGATGGACATTAAACACGCCGCGATAACCAGAAAAACCAGCAAAAACCTTAAAAACGCGCCGACAATAGTTTGATTTGAAGAAGAACAAAACTAAGAACTATACCGCGACTACACGAACACAGGATCAGAAACAACAAGGACAAAATTGAGATTCAAACCAGACGACGCAACAACAACAACATAAAATTCAAACCTGCCACGATTGAAACTCACCTCACCTGTTTTCACAATGGCATAGACAAAATTTAGTACTTCATTCAAGATTTCTAGGAGGAGAACAAAATCCAGAGCAATAAAAATCCCAAAGAACTATCCACATTCTGCAGTTTGGACGATGAGCAGAGACAAATCGATGCTACGAACCAACTCAGAAACTAAACCAGATGGGGAAGAACAATAAACACGCCCTGATAACCAGAAAAACCGGCCAAAACCCTAAAAACGCGACAACAAGAGTTCATTTTGAAGAATAAAAAACCAAGAACTCGACTGCAAGTGCACGAAAACAGGATCAAAAATGACAAATCAAAATCTAGGTTTGAACCAGACGACAACGACTACGAAAATGACATAAAATTTGAACTTTCTGCAATCGAAACTCACCAAGATGATTCTAATTCAAACCACACGCGAAGACAAGCAACTCACCCTGCTCCAACTCGGCTGTAAAGTCGCAAAGAGAGGATATAAAATTACTTCCCACCATAATATTTAATAAAAATAATCCAAATATTTAACTTGTTTATCTATCTGAGTCGAGGCCCATTAAAGCCCATAAAGGCCCGGTCCAGGAAGTTGACAAGGTCTGCTAAAACACTCCCATCACCTGGCCCACCAATTACCTCGCTGTAGGTGAGAACCCCAAAGTCAACACCATACACATCCCAGACAAAATTTCAACTACTTGACCTAGCTGTCTACTTCTTAGCCAGCCCTTTGACAGCCCCATGATAAACTCCACAATGGTCAAATATAAATCGCTCCAACCAGGCTCAAAGTCAACCCCTCTGGTCTTTGGTTAGGCTATTTTGTAGTATACGAGGGCTGAGCAATGGGACCTAGTCAAATTACGGCTTGAAAGCCTCTTCTCTTGATCTCTATTCTCTTGATCAAAGGGGTGGAATAGACTATCAAATGACTATCATGATTTCTCATCCCGCCAAACAAACTCTGCTTAGCTGATTTTTCAGAGATTCTTGCCACTCAATGATATCTCAAACAAACTCGATCTAAGTGAAACATATGTACTATCATTGACTTATATGTACTTCTCAAACAGTTTAACGACAGCACACTTTTCTTTTTTCATTCCTGCATCCCATAACCTGATTAACTCATTTTTACAACATAAGTTAAGGGACTTGCTCACAACTCACCCCTTGAACAAAATCAATAGTTAATTTGGACAGTATATTTTCCTCTTTACACGCGAAGGCCTCCATTGGAATAATATTTATGTACTACAGTTGACTTTCCTACACCCTTGGATCATTGTTTAC
Source organism: Wolffia australiana (assembly GCF_029677425.1). Classification (NCBI taxonomy): domain Eukaryota; kingdom Viridiplantae; phylum Streptophyta; class Magnoliopsida; order Alismatales; family Araceae; genus Wolffia; species Wolffia australiana. The sequence continues at coordinate 2,809,670 of NC_135851.1, read as the reverse complement.
TGGGTATCATGCTTTTCTTTTTTATTCCTCCAACCCCAAAGGTGTTTAAATGATTGTAATACACATCCCCGGGTGTATTACAATGTGGGGGGGGGTAAGGGACGGCTCCTGTTGCTAGTGTGCACACCATTGATGGGTCCAACCAAAGACATAACAGTAGAAATTTTATCCCTCAAAACATTAATCATATCTACACCTCTAGGCCATGGAGACGTGCTGGGGAGGTACTGAAAGGAATAATGAACGCGTAAATGGGGAGAGGTGTGATCATACCGGATTAGTTGCGACCTTTGTTGTCCATGTCAGTGATAACATGCATGGCATGCACCGACAACATGTGTGTCATGAGCTGAGTTGGCAGCGATGGTGCGGATGATGGAACCAGTATCAAAGCACAGTTAGTACAGTGGAAATGACCAGCCATGACGGTGGCATGGCAAGGTGGTGGTTTGCGTGGCGGTGATGCAGGCGCAGCCGTGGCATGCACGGCACGATATTGGCTCCCATGCGGTCAATAAGGGAGTGGCGCTGACAGGGCGACAATGGTGCGATTGACAGTAGAGTAGGCAAGCAACGCAAGGATGGTGCAGCAGTGCAGAGGTAGCACATCCAAGTTGGGCAGCACGGCAGCCCAGAGAAGATGCGGCAACGTGGGGCACTTAGGCCGTGGGTCGATGAGGTGTGGGACGAAGTAGTGTAGTGACATGAGAGGGTGGTGCGTCAGCGGCATCAATGATGATGAATAAGACTGTTCCAAAGGATGCCCAAATTCAAAGTGACAATACTGTAAATAGGTTGAAAATTGAAAGTAAGAACGAAATTCAAAGTAAAAATACTTTTTCTTACTTTTTCTCTCTTACTTGTTGGGAGGTACCCCCATATATAGGGGTACTAATGGCTCCCTAGAAGGCCTACACTTCTGGTCCAACTTCAAAGTGATGACACAGAGCATGCGCCTGAACACGTAGGACTGCAAGACGGGAAAACACTCTAAAAATGCAAAACAGAAAAATGTCAACCTCCGGGCCCGTGGACTAGGGTGAATACTTGAATGCCAAGTTTCACCTTTTCATTGGCTCCTCCCACAGGTTGAGACTGGGTCTTCGGAGCTAGGTTGTCTTCATCAGAACCTCCCTCACATGAAGAAGAACTAGATTTTGAAGACAACATAAATCATGCAGAAAATAGTAGGCTTGGTGATGGGCCATAGCTAAGGAGCTAACAATGTTTCGCTAGGGGGTACTTGATGAACCAAAAATAAGACATGAATTCATACCTATTTTAAAATCCTTTTTAGCATTAGTTTGTTGATATTATCATCGTTCTTATATGGCTCATCCTTTCCTGCATTACAAGGAACATTGGGTAAGAATAATGCTTTTCAATATAATGTGTAGCACAATTAACCAACCCACTACTTGCCATTTAAAATATGCTACTTCTCTCATTGAAAATACACTACTTCTCTCAGCTCTTTAAAAGGTGATTTTAAAGGCCCTATGAAGGCCTATGTTCTCCCATCGTGTCAATCTGGCACGATGATCTTTCAATGACCCATAAGCACAGTCAAAACTGGAAACACGCAACTAAGCATCCCCATATTTGATTTTTATCCTTGGTACTGGTTTAACACGACGGTCGGGATCTAGCGGCTTGTGCTATACCATGGGGGAGTGAACACAAAATACAATGCAATGAGGTAAAATGATAGGTACGTTTGAAAATGAGCAAGAAAGTACGTTGGGATCCCGGGTGATCTGAGACGTAATCAGATGGCAACACATGGCATTGTCATGGTGCGACCAAGCTGCCAATGATCCGCGAGATCAACTAATGAACCGATAGAGTGGGAGACATCTTTTGTCCAAGAGCGTGTGCACCATCAACGTGATCGAGCAGGTTCAATACTACCAAAGAAATTATACTAACCTAAGAAGGTAGCTAGTTCTATCACGCGTTTAATTTTTACTCGGGGAAAAGAAGCAGCCAATGGCCGGTACTGAGGGGAGATAATATTGATAAAAGAAGATGAGGGAAGAAACCCTGACATGCAACTTCATTCCGTGCATGCAATAGTAGGCTGGTGCGACGCCGGAATAAGCAGACTTCTACGGCTTGGAGTCCGGGCACTCGTGTTCAACTAGAGAGATGCCTAAGGGCCGAAGGCAGTTGAAGGGGCCCTGGCACTGGCCCTCACGACCTAGGGAAGGGACTGTCAGTGATTCAAAGTTGGGCCCTCCATGCGTTCGATAGGGTGACACCTTGGGTGTTGTTGACCATTGATAGATCAGAGAGATGAACAGCGATGCAAGACGGTTCGCTGGAAGATCAGGGGACGTGGCGAGGGGGCTCATCAAATTGTTTTACAGAAGTCATGACAGTTTTGTGGGCGACTCCAGAAGTAGGAAGGTGCTGCCACTGTTCGGGTGCAACCTCCAACTGCCGGATTGTGACCAAGTAATCAACAATGACTACTTGCTCAGTGATGGCACAAGAACGTAGTTGTCGTCCAATATTCTTGGTGATGTAAAACAATTCGACGAGGTCCATCAGATGGGTTTGCGTAAAAGGAAATGTTCGTGTGCAATGCCAGAGAAGGATGATGCAATGTTTTAAAATAACGAATAGTATTCAATTGCCGTTGAAAAAGAAAATAGGACTGGAAAGATACACAAGAAAATCCTTGTAATTGAAACGCTCCCAATGACCCTCAGAATGTCTGAAACACTACAAGAGTGAGAAAAGCAATCACTGCCCATATATGTTCCAACCCCCCGGAAGCAATACTAAACTGAAACCAAGAATGGAGAAAGCTCTACTTCCAGATACAGATGACTACTTATGATACTCTTTGTGGTAAAGGAACAATGTCATCGACACTAAATGAAATAATTAAGCCGTAAATTTTAAGGGGCGACAGAGGGGAATGAGATGACCAATTGGCAACGGCTCGAACCGTATACAGATGTTCACTGATTTTAGGAGAATGCTTCATTTTGATTGAAAACCATCCGTTGAGGGAATATATCCTCCAGAAGATGCACGACCAAGGTCGGGAGCTCTGGAGACATTTCCAGCAGTATAGCATCCAAGAATTGAAGAAACAAACAGTTCAATGAAGGCGATGACGCGATGAATAGAAGGCACAGAAAACGATCCTGGACAGAGTACCAGGAAGAAGGAGAATCGGGACAATGTCGATCGTTCCTGACCAACTAGCGTATCCACAATCTGTTATGGATGAAACTAAAATCAAAATCAAAGTCTTCACATGACTTGATGATAGCTCGACGATACAGATAGAGATGACTGATTAATCGGCCACACCAAACTGTAGGGATAGCTTGGGTCATCGATCCATCATTGTGAGGGTGTCGAGCCCCGAATCCACAACCTAGATCTTGTTTCGAAAGCGGCTATCAACGGTTATCATTCAATCCGTGCAAGGGAAGTATCCAGAAGGAAAGAGGGGTTGTCATAGTGACGAATAACCCTTCGTTTATAGTTCCGGATCGTCCTGCACATGGACGAAGGATGAGATGGGACAGATTTTCGTCCCATCCTACATCTGATGTTAGCTCATGGACGAAGGAAGGGACGGTTTTTCGTCCACCGGCAAGAAAACCGTCCCGTCCAATAATCTTGGGACAATTTTTCGTCCCATCCAGTCCTCTCAGAATGATTTTTTGTCCCCACATTTGTCTCGGATGAAAAAACACATTTTATATTTTTAATATATTATTGTAGATTATAATATATAATAAATTTCCTAATGAGGCCAAGTGGCAACATCTCAACCGTCGGATGTGAGTCCGACAGTTTTTCGTCCACATTCATCCGGCCATCATTAGGAGACCTCCGAATGGATAATTTTTTCATCCCATGGGACAAAAACCGTCACATCTGCTAGTCCCAAGCACAAATTTTCATCCCAAACTTCGTCCTTACCCATGGACAAGACGATTTTTTTGTCCGCGTCCCTACACTATAATTACACGAGAAAGTCTGCCATGCATTAGGGCCTACCAATACTTTTTTAGGTAAGATGGTTGCCCTAATTGGCCAAAAAAAAGAAGAAAAAGCGAAAAAAAAAAAGCAAGATACAGACCCAAAAGGTGGTCCATGAACTGTTCATAAACATAAAGAAATGTGTAATTAAAATAAGACTCAATTGATCATCAAGCTGTGTACTTGAAGGTCGGGTCCTTTGCATCTGCTCGGGCGTCACGTTGTAGTTGCTGGTAAGCCTCAGTAGGAGCTTTGTGATGGTCCTCCATCATCCTCCAAGGGTGGGCGGAACTCAACTCTGATGAGTTAGAGCCGAAGATATCGTCTAGAGGTTGGATGAGCTCTGGTCGTAGTCGAGGAAGATCCGCTTCTGACAAAGCAAGGGGTGGTCAGAACTAGACTCGATACGCTCATTCCTCAAAGGGGTTAGGATTAGGGAAAGACACGGTCTGACCAAAATTTGGTCAGACCGAACCGTACCATAGTGTTCACCCATCCTGATATCGGTACCAGATGCTGATATTGAGACGGAGGCTGTATTGGATACCGGAAATGAATTTTCTGGTATTCAGTTTTTTCGATATCCTGTTATCGGATATCGGTATCAGATATCAGTTGCTACGGTGCCGATATCCGATACCAATATCCATCCCAATGTCGGTATCCGTCTCCGTCTCTGTCTCAAGGGGATAGATGACAGTACCGGATATTGGATGTGGATATCGAAAACCGATATCCAAACTTTTGAATAAAAAATACACCGTTAGACCTCAGAGGCTCAGACGAAGCACTACTTTTGGGGGCGGTGGACTACAGAGGCGGACGGCGGCGGTAGAGGGTGGCGGCGGAGCGCGCACGTTGGACGGTGGTGGCTACAGTGGTATATCTTCTGCATATCTCTATTATTCTTCAATCTCCCTCTTAAGTCTCAAATTTTCAAAATCGTACTCTCTTCTAATCTCTTATTCAATCTCTTTTCTCTCTAACCCTCTTCTCTGATTCTCAATTTCTCTTCTCCCATTCTCTTAAATTCTCCATCTATCACTCTCTTAAATTCTCCAATTCTCTTTAATTATCCACAATTCATTCTCTCCTCTCCCATTCTGCCAAAATCTCTAATTCTCACTCTCTCAGTCTCTCTTCTCCCAAGTTTTTTTAATTCTTGACATTTCATTCTCCCCTCTCCCATTCTCCCAAAATCTATAATTCTCACTAACTCTCTTCTCATCTCTTAATTCAGTCTCTTTTTTTCTCTAACTCTCTTCTCCAATTCTGACTCTCTCTTCTCCTAATATGTTAAATTCTCCATCTCTGACTCTCTTAAATTCTCCATATCTTAAATTCTCTCACTCGCTTGATTCCCAATTTCGTAAATTCTCCATCTCCATTCTCTTAAATTCTCCAATTCTTTTAAATTGTCCAGAAGTCATTCTCTCCTCTCCCATTCTCCCGAAATCTCTAATTCTCACTAACTCTCTTCTCATCTCTGAATTCAATCTCCTTTTCTCTCTAACTCTCTTCTCCAATTCTAACTCTCTCTTCTCCCAATCTGTTAAATTCTCCATCTCTGACTCTCTTAAGTTATCCATCTCTTAAATTCTCTCACTCTCTTAATTCCCAATCTCTTAAATTCTCCATCTCTCACTCTCTTAAATTCTTCAATTCTCTTTAATTCTCCACAATTCATTCTCTCCTCTCCCATTCTCCCGAAATCTCTAATTCTCACTAACTCTCTTCTCATCTCTGAATTCAAGCTCTTTTTCTCTCTAACTCTCTTCTCCAATTCTGACTCTCTCTTCTCCTAATATGTTAAATTCTCCATCTGTGACTCTCTTAAGTTATCCATCTCTTAAATTCTCTCACTCTCTTAATTCCCAATCTCTTAAATTCTCCATCTCTCACTCTCTTAAATTCTTCAATTCTCTTTAATTCTCCACAATTCATTCTCTCCTCTCCCATTCTCCCAAAATCTCTAATTCTCACTAACTCTCTTCTCATCTCTGAATTCAAGCTCTTTTTCTCTCTAACTCTCTTCTCCAATTCTGACTCTCTCTTCTCCTAATATGTTAAATTCTCCATCTGTGACTCTCTTAAGTTATCCATCTCTTAAATTCTCTCACTCTCTTAATTCCCAATCTCTTAAATTCTCCATCTCTCACTCTCTTAAATTCTTCAATTCTCTTTAATTCTCCACAATTCATTCTCTCCTCTCCCATTCTCCCAAAATCTCTAATTCTCACTAACTCTCTTCTCATCTCTGAATTCAAGCTCTTTTTCTCTCTAACTCTCTTCTCCAATTCTGACTCTCTCTTCTCCCAATATGTTAAATTCTCCATCTATGACTCTCTTAAGTTCTCCCAATTCACTTTAATTCTCCGCATTTCATTCTCTCCTCTCCCATCCTCCCAAAATCTCTAATTCTCACTAACTCTCTTCTCATCTCTGAATTCAAGCTCTTTTTCTCTCTTACTCTCTTCTCCAATTCTAACTCTCTCTTCTCCCAATATGTTAAATTCTCCATCTCTGATTCTCTTAAGTTCTCCCAATTCTCTTTAAATCTCTACATCTCATTCTCTCCTCTCCCATCCTCCCAAAATCTCTTATTCTCACTAACTCTCTTCGCATCTCTGAATTCAAACTCTTTTGCTCTCTTACTCTCTTCTCCAATTCTAACTCTCTCTTCTCCCAATATGTTAAATTCTCCATCTCTGATTCTCTTAAGTTCTCCCAATTCTCTTTAATTCTCTACATCTCATTCTCTCCTCTCCCATCCTCCCAAAATCTCTAATTCTCACTAACTCTCTTCTCATCTCTGAATTCAATCTCTTTTGCTCTCTAACTCTCTTCTCCAATTCTTAGTCTCTCAACTCCCAATCACTCACTCTCTTTAATTCTCCATCTCTTAAAATCTCCAAATTTCATTCTCTCCTCTCCCATCCCCCCAAAATCTCTAATTCTCACTATGTCTCTTTTCTCATCTCTCAATTCAATCGCATTTTCTCTCCAACGCTCTTCTCCTATTCTCATTCTCTCCTCTCCCATTCTCCAAAATTTTCCAACGCTCACTATCTCTTCGTCTCTCATCTCTCTACCTCTTTTATGACATTATCTTGAATTGCTTGGTTGGTTTGTCACGTTATCTTTATTATGACCATTACTTTATTTCAACTTCTATGTGTAGATCATTATCATGCGTTGACGTTATCTTCATTGTGTCCATTACTTTATCATGCGTAGATCATCATGCGTTGAGATTATCTTAATTGTGGCCATTACTTTATCATGCATAGATCATTATCATTACTTTATTTAGACTTCAATGTGTCCATTGCTTAACAAATTATGAACCATCCCAAGACATGCGTAGATCATTATCATGCGTTGATGTTATCTTCATTGTGTACATATCTTTATCACGTGTAGAACCATGAACCCTCCCGGAGGCAGTACCCCATCCAAAGACAGACCTGGATCAAGAGGTATCGGTTCAGAATGTACGGAGACTGGAACTTCCCATGCCAGACAAAGTCACCCTCATTTGAACCGATCAGTCATGATTGACTACTTCGAACATATTGGTGGCGGATATTACGCATGCTTATTGTGCGAGGACATTAGCCCACACAATAAGAGAAAAGCGATAAAGCGGCAGGCAGACAAAAGCACCAACTTCTTCTGGAGACATTTCAAGGCATGCCATCCTTCGCGTCACACGGAGCTTAAGGGAAAGGTGTTGTCGGACTCTGATCCTCATATCTCTGAGAAATTGCAAAGCAAAAAACACGGAGAGCCAAGCCGACGAGGGCCGGTGAGAGGGCATACAATAGAGGAGACAAAGAATGTCATTGCACAATTTATATGCATGTATGGTTCACCATGGAGCATAGTCCAGAATGTCACCTTCAAGGAGATGTGGTGCTACGTGACACTTCTCGACTTAGATCCCCCCAATGTGAAGGTCATTAAGCAATGGACCATCCAAATGCATGGCCGCATGCAACAAGGAGTGAAGAAGCTATGGGAGAATGTGGACCGAGTGTCCCTCGTCGTACACGTGTGGACTGTCGAGAACGGTACTGGACTGTTAGGCATCACCATCCATTGGGTGGATAATAAATGGGTGTACTGAGAGCGGGTACTCGCCATTCGAGAAATCATCGACAAACTGATGGGGATACATGGCGTCCATCGTTCCCCAAGCTCTTGAAGAATTCTGTCTACGGCCGAAGGTCAGCATTCAGCGTCAAGCTTATCATATTAGTTAACCATGTGACTTTACACATGGCCGGTTTTTATGCAGGTGTACGCCGTGACTATTGACGACGCATCGACGAATAAATAGGTGCTAGCGTTGATGGCGAGGAAGATGAAAAGCGTGAACCCAACATTTAGTGCCCGATGGCACGTCCCATGCGTTGCCCACATCCTGAACATTAGCGTGCAAGCTGCGATAAAAAGCTTCGGCATTCCTTCGGCCCAAGCTGTGGAGCCTAAAGAAGGCGACGTAACGAGAACAGCATACCAGTATGACAGTGACGAGGAGAACGAACTTGGAGATGTATTCTCACTGTCCAATGAGAATGACGGAGCACGCCAGCTGTTATGTTTGGGAGATGTAGTTGCAAAGATGCGGACACTAGTTCGCAGTATCCGAAGCTCTACACAGTGGAGAGAACATTACGCAAAGGCGTGTGAAGATGACCCCAAAGTCGAGGACTCTAACATGGTCGTCTTAGACTGTCCGACGCGATGGAGCAGCACTTACAATATGTTGGCCACCGCAGTGAAGAAGGGTGATGTTATTGATGAAGTGTCGAAGGCTTTTGGCCGAAAGGGGAAGGCGACAAAGATGTCAAAGGATGAGTGGGAGTTGGTAAAAGAATTCTGTCGCATCCTCGGACTGTTTGCTATTTCCACATATCATGTTTGCAAGACGCCGGCGATATGTGATGTACTATATCTCATAGACGACCTGAAAGAACACATGGAGGAAGTGGTTCAGCAAATCGAAGATGGCACTTTCTTCACATGCGTACGCCGATTGCACGAAGGAGATCATTCGAACATGGCGCAAGCGTGTAAGGCGATGCATAAAAAGCTTGTACAATATGCAGAGATATTGTGGGCAAATGAGGCAATCACAACCACGACATTTATGAATCCATTTCACAAAGGATCAATGCTCCGTCCGGGCATCCGGGCTGCAACCATCGCATACGTTTGCTCCTTGTTACCTTGTGACCCGCTGAGCCATGGACCGACGGGGCACGCAGAAGAGGGGCACTCAAGAGGTAAAGAGTTGGACTCTTGGCTATAGAACATTTTGCAGAAAGTCCAACTCGCACCTTCGTCAACAAGAACGGCGTGGGACGAGTTCAACCAGTACCTTACCGAGGTCATGCCTAATGAGGGAGTGTTCACTCCACTATCTTGGTGGGCCACCACAAGGGCGAAGCGCTTCCCCTTGCTTTCAGCCATTACAAGGGAGTTGTTGTCTGTATGCACGACAAACGCTCCTGCTGAGCGCATGTTCTCAGTGGGCAACGCTATTGTCACGTACAGGAGATCACGCCTTTCACCAATAAACACCAAAACACTTATCACTGTGAAGTGTTGGCTCCGTGCGGACAACAAACGATGGTATGCCGATGTTGAGCTGGAATCGGACGACAAGGATGGACAAGATGGGGTACTCTCATATGCTCGAGGTACAGATCATTTACATTGATTATATTTTTTGCACTTTTATGTAAACATGGATATATATTCCTCATCTATCGCTATGCAGGTGATGACCAAGTAAGCACTAACCTCTGACGTGCTCGAGGTACACATCAGAAGAGATGAAGGATCACAATTGCTGCCCTCTTTCGTCTCCTCCGCTCCCCTCTCAAAGAGATGTAATATTTGGCTCCTTTAGGACTATCCTAAACATACTCTATATATTTGCAAAAAAATTAATGATGGGTAAATCCAAACCAGCAAACTATTTAATAATATAAATAATAATTGATAAAACTGTTTAAACACCAAAACATTGGGGTCAATTATTTAACAATATTGAAATGTTTAATCAAGATATAAATATTAGTTATATTAAGTTGTTAAAATCCAATAGTGGGGCATAAATCATTTAAATATTTATCAACAAACTTAGACTGAACCAGACAAAAAATTAATTTTTATATTTTTATTTTATTTAAAAATTATTAGTTGATTAAATAAACTGGTTAAAGCACCTAGTAGTGGGGTAGAAGTTATATAATTTATTTTCAACCGAAATAAGAAAATTTGTTCACTATCTGAAAATAGGTGAATTAGGCAAGAAAACAAACTTAGACTGAACCAGACAAAAAATTAATTTTATATTTTTTAAAAAAATTAGTGATTGGTTAAATAAACTGGTTAAAGCACCAAGAAGTGGGGGAGAAGTTATATAATTTATTTTCAACTAAAATAAAAAAAATGTTCACTTTCTAAAATATTTATTTGCATTCATACAAACGTATACGGACCTCTGAGTTACCACAAATAATTTTGTATCAATTGTTCCCTTATAAATCCTTCAAACATGGTTCAACTTTTCAAGAGAGAGACATTGTGGATGCGCGACTTAAGTTATATATATATATTTATATATATATTATATATATATATATTGCGTCAGCCAACTTTATACCCAATAAGGTTTTAGAAATCTCTGGTATGAGATTGTGTTAGAATCAAAAGAAAATCTGGATATCGGTTTTCGATATCCGGATATCGAAAACCAATATCCGGATATCAAAAACCGATATCCAGCATCCGGTATGCGTCTCGCCCATACACATTTGGTATCCGATACCGACATCTGTCTAACCCCTTATAGACAGATATCAACGGATATCCGATATCCGGCACCATCCCATTTTGTCCCTGATATCGGATATTGGTTGTCAGATACCGGATGTCGGACGGATACCAGTTGAGTGAACACTACCGCACTGGACCATCGGTCAGCCTTTTTAGGTCTGACCAAACCTTCCAGTCCAGGTCCAGTTCCCACGTCGAAGCGGACCGAAGACCCCGCCCCCCCCTCTCACCCTCTATCCCTCTCTCGATCTTTTTTTCTCACCCTCACTCACCTTCTTCCTCATTCCTTCTCATTTTCTCTCTCTTGTTATCGCTCCCTCTCTCCCTCTCGTTCTCTCTCTCTCTCATCCTCTCTCCCCTCTCCTGCTTGTTCTCTCTCTCTCCCCCGGTCGATCTCTCCCCCTCTCTCTTTCTCATTCTCTCTGTCTCTCACCCCCTCTCTCTTTCTCGTTCTCTCTCTCCCCCCTCTATCTTTCTCATTCTCTCTCTGTCTCTCCCCCTCTCTCTTTCTTGTTCTATTTATCTCTCGTCCCCTGTCTGCCCCTCTCTCTTTCTCATTCTCTCTCTTCCCCCTCTCTCTCTTCCTTAGTTCTAGTCTCGTTCCCCCTCTTCTTCCATCCACCTCCCTCCCTCTTGCCCTCTCCCCCCCTCTCTCTCTCTCTTTCTCCCTCTCTCTCTCTCTCCCCCTCTCTCTCTCTCTCCCTCTTGCCCTCTCTTTCACCCTCTCTCCCCCTTTCACTCTCCTATCTTCCTCTTGTTCTGTGCTCGCTCGCCCTCCTTCTCTCTCACTCTCTCCCTCTCTCACTCTCTTGCTCTCCCTCACTTCCCCTCTCTTGCTCTCTCTCTCTCACACTCTCTCCCTCTCTCCCTCTCTCAATCTCTTGCCCTCCCTCTCTCCCTCTCTCACTCTTTTCTTCTATCCCTCTCTCACTCTCTTGCTCTCTCCCTCTTGTACTCTCCTTAACTACTCCCTCTCTCCCTCCATAACTCTCTTATTCTCTCACACTCTCTCTCAGTCTCGGCCTCTCACTCTCTCGCTGACTTACTCTCTCCCTTTGGTATTCTCTCTGTCTTGCACTGTCTCATTCTCACTCGCACTCTCTCACTCTAACTCTCTAATTATGGTCCTCTCCCTCTCTGTCTCATTATCCAATATTGCTTCGGCTCCAGAGGCGACATTAGACGCAGCGGCAAAGTTAACTTAACATGGACCTGCACATTGACTAGTCAACTTGACCGACCGAAGACCGGACCAAGACCGAGACTGGACTGAACTTCGGGTCTGGGTTTAGGTTTTTGGTAAAACCGGCCTGAAACCGGACCGGGTCCTTCCCTAGTTAGGATAGGGGAATATGGGCAGTTTCCTTCACTCTCATCACAACCAAGGCTCGAGGGGTTGTGAGGCTCGGTGGTGGGTGGCATAGGTCGGTATGAGACTAGATCGGTAACATTAAAGGTGGAAAAGATCCCCCATTCAAAGGGAATCTCCGTGATGTAGGCGTTCTCGCCGCTCACACGGGCTATTGGGAAAGGCCCAACACTATGAGCATGGAGCTTCATAGCGACCCCTAGAAAGTACCTCTCAGGCCTCAATCTGAACATAACTAGATCTCCCTCGATGTACCTGACTGGCCTACGACCTATATCGGCGATAACTTTCTACTTTTCATTTTGCGATGCAAAGTGTGAATGAATGTCACGATGCAAATCTCTAACATGTCAGGCGAATGCAAGGCCATCCTCGGAGGTTCAAGTATGGGGTTCTACTAGATTGAGGACTAAAGGCCTACAAGGTATCTGGCCATAAATGATTTTGAACAGAGTATGTCCAGTGGAATAGAGCAAACTCGGCTTTGTTCAGTGCCAAGTTAAAAGCAAAATCGGCTGGCAGGATCACATGATCCCACGATCTGAGGTTTTCCCCCACGATGGAATAGAGCAAATTCCCCAAGTTGTGGTTCACCACATCCATTTGCCTATCTATTTGTGGATGATAGGCCATGGAGAAGTTTAGCTTCGTGCCCATCAAGACCCATAAGGTCTTCCATAAGTAGCTCGTAAATTGAACATTATGATCGGACATGATAGATTAGGGCGACCCATATAGGCGGAGAATTTCATTGAAGAAGAGGCATGCTATCTTCGATGCATCTGCTGGCTTCGAACAAGGCACAAAGTGTGCCATCTTGGAGAACTGATCTTTGACGACCATAATAGACTCATGCTGACGATGAGTCCTAGGAAAACCTAGGATGAAGTCAATGCTGACACCATCCCAAGGGCGCATCGACACTAGAAGGGGCGTATAAAGTTCAACATTCTGCTTGGTCATCTTTGCCTTGGAGCATGTCAAACACCGGGAAATGATCATGCCTACATTTAGCTTTATTGAAGGCCAATAAAACTGATTTTCTAATGCCAAGATGGTCTTGTTGGCACCAAAATGTTGACTAAGACCACCTGCATGAGTCTCCCATATGAGAAAATAGTGCAACAATGTGCGAGGTATACATAACCTCTTCCCATGGAAGAGGTAGTCGTCTAAAAGGTAATAATCCCAAAGTTTGAACTTTGGTCCATCTTGGGGAGCATTAACAATCTTTCCAAAATCAGGGCAATCCACATAGTTGCGCAGAAGCTGATCAAACCCTAGAACTTGCGTCCTCATCACATTGAAGACAAGTGGTCTTCGACTATGGGCATCCGCTGATAACATGCAAATAAGAGCTGATAATGTTAGTTTTATCATATTTTTGGGCTTTTAAAGCCTCAAAACATTTATTTTCAATGTATGTTATCATAATTTTAGGTTAAAACAATTATTTCCTTAAATTTAAAGTTAAATAATACATTTGATAAATAATTACTCAATATATACATTTTATAAATGAATTTTAAAATACATTAAATGTTTAACTGACATATTTCTATAAATAAAAATAAAGTAAACAATAAAACGTATTTTAGAAATGAATAAATTAGTTTTTTTATTGAAATTGTCCCTTATTAGGCCAGTTTAAGCGCTAATGGTTGTAAAGTGCGCAGGGAAACGCACCGAGCGGTGCGCTGGCAAATCAGAAGCCAGAACAAAGCTTCAGTTCATGACACACACGCACGCAAAGCCGTGCATGCCACATCCAGCATGACGTGCAGCACACGTTGCGCTATGTGGACCAATCATGCTTGGCATAACTCCATCACGTACAATTTGCGACGTGGACCAATAGAAAGACAGATCGAGATGATGCTTTTGAAGTGTCTCCATGAATTTCACATGCAAGCACCACTGTGCACAAGATGCTTGACGCTCCACCGCACGACATGACATGGACCAATTGGCTTGCTCCGTGCAACCTGGGTGAAAAGCGAAAAAGACAAAGTTAATAACATATTCGGAAGAACTTGTTCTTCTGATTTTGCGGCGATATAACAGGAACACCGAAAATTGATCCTCTCATTCTTAATTTTAATCCTCTCATATCATGAATTTATGAGCAGAAGCGACAGAGCGGTTATCCAATTTTCTTCAGAATTTTAGGTTTTTATTGGATAATGGGAAGTTTCAAATTTCTTGATTTATTTGAAATATTTAATAAGCTGAATCATCAGGAAAATTATTTATTTCCTTGAAGACTCAGGATTCAACCAAGAACAATTTGGAGCTCGACCGGGGCAAGAATTTTGCAGATCCGTCGCCACATTTTTCAGCAAATTCAAGCAAAATTCATGGAAAATTTTGGGGGTTCATTGCTCGAGATTTGATCAGATGGACTCTCTAAAAATTCCTGGTACTTCTAGGTTTATTTGAATGCATTTTCTATTGAATTGGTGTTCAATATTCCCAATGTCATAGTTACGTTTATGTTCATCATTTTTTCCTGAATTTTGATTTAATTCTCTTAATTCTAAAAGTTAGCTTGTTTTTGAATTGATTAAGGTTTAGTAGAATTAGTTAGATAGCTTTGAATTGAATTTGACTGTTAATTCACCCCCATTTGAGTTCGAATACTGTAATTGGAAACTCGTGTTCACGCTTTGCCAATTATACGTTGGCTTCTAATTTCAAAAAGAAAAAAGTAAGAGTCGAATCTGTTAAAATTAGCATTTACCTGGTGCACTACAATTGAGTTAAGCTCAATTGGTGCACCCTTGCGCCAGCCTTAACCATGATTTGTGAGCTCTGGATATGTATCAAATTTCAAACTAACTAGGTAAAATAAAGAATTGGCAATTAAGCATTACATTTTGATTTTATATCCATGACAACAGTGACTGATTTTGGCAAAATAGTTTCAATAAGTAAATTGGAAAGTTACTAAAATTGCCTCAATCACCCCCAATTCATTAGCAAACCCAAAAACTTAATTCATCTGAATTAAGTTTTGGGTAAAAATTCTGAGAATTTAAGATCAATTCAACACATAGTCAATCAACTCAGGAGATTATTTAGCAATTCTTAGCAAGAAGTGCCAACTAATCATACATTTCATTCTCATTGATAAACATTTTAGAAATTAATATATGTGATTGGGATGAACTGAATTTGAAAGATAATTTACAAACGTTATGTTCACTTGGATAAAAAGATGTCATCAGTCCAAGTAAGAGTTCTTAAACCTACATTAATAGAAATTGAATTTTCATGTCTCCTCCCTAGGATTCGACCTCTTGAGCATCAAGGGACAAACAAATTTTAGTGATCAAGTTCAGAAAACCCTTCAAATAATGAAATATAAACACATATTTGTGAACTTATCATCTGCTATGGCATTATCTTTGCCCTTCTTGTGCCGAATGACAAAAGTGTAATCCTCTAAGTGATCAAGCGAGTGTGGCAATCAACGCCCTTCTTTTGGTCATGTTAGTGCCGAAGGGAAACTCCATCTAGAGGAGGTAATGTCACTAGTGTCGAATCGAATAGACCAGGGCATAGAATTTGCGATCATAGTTATCATATCGACATCTCGTATTGTTCATCTTTTCACTGAAATACTTGACGGGGTGTCTATCCTAGTTAAGGAAACCGCTGATACCAACGTTGGATGCATCACACGCGACTTGAAAGACATTCTTAAAGTCGAGCAATCCTAGTACTGGAGACTCGGTCAGGAGTTAACCACTTCAAATGCCTAATCGGCTGCCTTTGTCCATTCGAATTTCTCAAGCCCAATTAGGTTTGTCAGAAGTGTGATGGGCACCACTAAATCCTAGGACGATGATAAGCTCAATTTTACTGTGTTTTTTACTGGTTATTTATCAGTAACATGTGTGAGGATTAAGCTTATTCAACGAATTTATAAACCTCACAAGTTAGGGCGAGTGAGGGTCGATCCACAGGGAGCAAAAGAAAACAGCAGGAAATTCCTTTTCAGTACGTTAAAGTGCAACTTAATCAAGCCGTCTACAGAGAATTTCTTCAGACAGATCCTTGCCCTTTGGGGCAAAGGATCGAACACTTTGCGTGCAGGGACAACCTGCGCGCGCAAGGTGTTGCGTGCTTGGCGGCCTCCTGCGCGCTGACTATGCAGCGCGCGGCGGCTGCCTATGCACGGAATGCCTGCACGCAACAGCGTGCTGCGCGCGGCTGCGTGCTGCGCGCGGCTGCGTGCTGCGCGCGGCTGCGTGCTGCGCGCGGCTGCGTGCTGCACGCGGTTGCGTGCGCGTCGGCTGGCGCGCAGGCGCGCTGCGTGCTGCGCGCGCTGCGCGCGTGCTGCACGCGCGCGCTGCTGCGCGCGGCTGTGCGCGCTGTGCTGCGCGCTGCTGCACGCGCCGCGCGCTGGCTGCGGCTGCACGCGCACGCTGCCGCGCTGCGCGCGTGCGCGCGCGGCTTTGCTGCACACGGCGTGGAGATGCGGAGGAGTTCTGTTCTTTTGGAAGATTTGGGAAGACGATTTGAACAACAAAGGAACAAAGTTTAAACTGAAATCAAATCTAAACGAAACAATCCTCAGTTGGGAAACATTGGAAGATCTTGTGACTCTTCCAACCCAACCAAAATTGTCTGAGAAGAGAGGGATTACAGGGCTGAAGCTTGCGATTTCCCCACGTCGGGTGTCACGTCCTTGCGGCGAGGCGTGGTTCTTCAATCCAAGCTATCTTCAGTCTGTTCTTCCTCTCCAACTCCAAAACCTCATCAGCTCCTGGAGGGTGCAGAAATCCTCTTCTCCAAGCCCTAGTTTCCTTAGAGAAAATTCTGAACACCTAAACTCCTCTCTCAAGAGAGTATTTATAGGTTTTCTCTTAAGTCATGCCCAGGGGCATTTTCGTAATTTTTGCCACTTCGAATTTTTGCCACTTCGAATTTTTGCCCACTTCTGTTGATCCTCCTCTCTTCCTTGATCTTCTTAACCTGTTTCTGAATGTTCACTAGCCATAAAACGTTAAATATATTCCACTTGATTCAAAGAATCAAGTGGGGTTAGTGATTTCATAAAACAATACATATGCATGAACTTAGCATGAATTCACAAGATAATTGTAATGAATTTAAACTTGAGAACTTGATTATTTGATGACATATTTTAGAGTCATCAAACACCCCCCAACTTAGATCATTACTAGTCCCTTAGTAATGACATGCAGGTGAGAATAAAAGATGATCTCAAGGTGAGTTTTGACTTCCGATAACTTTGATTCATGCTCTTCTCAAGGAGTATTTTCAGCAATTAAAATTGACCAGCGTAGAAGAAATTTAGGATCTATCTCAGCCTTAAACCTGAACTAAGTGCACATGATCTATGGAGTACATTTAGTAAGTACATAGTATATGGAATAAGATCGAGTTAACACCCCAAGCGCACTACTGAACGAGGCGTAGAGAGTGGCATTAATGCTAGCTCAATACTATGGCTATAGTAGCATCGGCTCAAACACACGGGAGACAGCTTTTCCACCTTTATTTTATTTGGCATTTGCTGCTTGTTGGTCATTTTTGATGACAATCAACTTTAGTACTATGATGCAAGCTTTTGCTTGTTTATGCGCAGTGCAGCTTTCACTTGATAGTTTGGTGGCGCTTATCCACTACCCATGTGCCGTCCTTAGTAGACCGGTAGCTTATTCCCCCGACGAAGTTATGTATCCTTCATGGGTCAGGGAGCTTCACTCACGTCATAATAATACTGCCAATGAGCTAACACTAACCCTACTCTCCACTAAAGCTAAAAATTTTCGTGCATGTAAGTGCTAACTCAACCCGAGGTGGATGGTGAGGTGAGAGAAGTATAATGGTAATAGATACGACTGTCGTGGTATGGATCGTAGTGCACCTAGCTAGGCTTACTTCACCTAGGATTCCCTAGCTGGCCACTCTTGCATTTCTACCCTTTTGAAAATAATCGAATTATCATGCATATCATTGGACAATCATCTCCTAAGATCATCAAATATCCATGGTTTGTGAATGCAAAAACGAAAAATTTCATGGATAATGCATGTAAATGTACTCTCCCCTCAATAAAAGGCATGTTCCTACATGACAAATCATAAATGAGAGAAAGGAGAAAGGAATACCAAACCATGGAAGGAAGGGCAGCGATCAGCATGCGTGTTGTCCAGTGACGTGTTAGGTGGGCGTGGATCGGAGTGGCTGCACACGAGAACAGAAACAAAAACGCAGAAACAAAAACAAAACAAGGAAAGTAATCAAGCAGAGAGAATATGAAATGTAGTAAAACAAAACTAATCGGATCATGAGCTATCATGCGATGTCTTTTCTAACGTAATATGCATTGTTCTGTGAAGATCGTCTTCTTCTAAGTAGGGTTTGAGCCGTTGCCCGTTCACAGTGAATCGCCTTTGAGACGTAGGATCTAAAATTGTAACGGCTCCATTCTCAAAACCTGTTGAACAAGGAAGGGACCATCCCATCGCGTTTTCAATCTACGTGGAAAGAGTTTTAGTCTAGAGTTGTAAAGCCATACTTGTTGATTCTCCACGAAAATTCTACTCCGCAAGCACTTCTCATGAAACATCTTCATCTTGGCTTTATAAATCTTTGAATTCTCATAAGCCTCATTTCTTAACTCTTCCACCTCATTCAATTGAAGAAGTCTATGCTTGCCGGCTCTTTGCAAATCTAGGTTGAGTTTTCTAATAGCCCAAGGGGCCTTGTGTTCTAAGTCAAGTGGTAGGTGACAAGCTTTGCCAAAGATAAGGCGGAAGGAGACATGCCGAGAGGGGTTTTGTAAGCTGTCCTATAAGCCCATAACGCCTCGCCTAGCTTCCTGGACCAATCTTTCCCATCTGGACGCACTATTTTCCTCAAAATTTTCTTCACCTCTCTATTGCACAATTCAACTTGTCCATTGGCTTGAGGATGATATGGGGTAGTGACTGATGATGAACACCAAACTTTTGAGGAGATTCCTAAAGTTGTAATTTGTGAAGTGTGAACCTCCATCACTAATGATCGTCGTGGGCATCCATATCCATACAAAATGTGTTTTTCAATAAAATTGGTCACTACCTTACTGTCATTGGTTTTGGAGGGAATGGCTTCTACCCATTTGGAGACGTAGTCAACAGCCATCAAGATGTATTCATAACCGTTAGAACTAGGAAATGGACCCATAAAATCAATTCCCCATAAATCAAATATTTCCACTTCTAAGATGGGTTGTAGGGGCATTATATCTTTCCTATTGATATTGATGGATGCTTGGCATGCTAAACAACTGTTATAAAATTTCTGCGCGTCATGAAATAATGTAGGCCAAAAGAAACCCGATTCAACAATCTTATGAGCTGTTACCTTGGCCGAGTAGTGTCCCGCCCATGGTATTGCGTGGCAGAATTCTAGGATGCTTCGTTGCTCGCTCTCGGGGACGCATCGTCGGAGAATTTGATCTTGTCCTTGGTGAAACAGCTCCGGATCTTCCCAAAAATAAAATCGCGCATCCTTGAGTAGCTTTTTTCTCTCGTGGGAAGTCCAACCTGTAGGAATTTGTCCTGAAACTAAAAAGTTGACAATATGTGCATACCAAGGAACGAATGTTCCTTGTGCAGTTAGGACAAATTCATCAGGAAATGCATCATTAATTTGTTCAGGTGGCGCCTATGATTCGTGAGAGATGGTCGGCTACTACATTTTCACACCCTTTCTTGTCTTTAATTTCCAAATCAAATTCCTGTAATAAAAGCACCCATCTAATCAATCTCGGTTTAGCCTCTTTCTTCGTTAACAAGTATCTAATAGCTGCATGATCAGAATAAACAGTTATTTTACTACCTAGTAAATAAGACCTAAACTTTTCTAAAGCGAAAATAATGGCCAGCAGCTCCTTTTCGGTGGTGGTGTAATTCAGTTGTGCACCCACTAAGGTCCTGCTGGCGAGTAGATCACCACGGGTTTCTTATCAATTCTTTGGCCTAACACTGCACCTACTGCAAAATCAGAAGCGTCGCACATTAGTTCAAAAGGAAGGGTCCAATCGGGCCCTTGCAGGATAGGCGCATTAACCAAAGCTTCTTTCAATTTATAAAATGCATCTTTAGCCTCTAGTGTTAGTTCAAAATCATTATTTTTAGACGATAAAAGGTTTGTAAGAGGTTTAGAAATTTTAGCAAAATCAAGGATAAAACGTCTATAGAAACTCCATGGCCGAGGAAACCCTAAGGGTTTTTAGGTTGGTTGGAGGTGGAAGGCCCTGGATGATTTCGATTTTGGCCTTGTCCACTTCCAATCCACGGTTGCTGACCGTGTGTCCCAGCACTACTCCCTCCTGCACCATGAAATGAGATTTTTCCCAACTTAGGACAAGGTTGGACTCAATGCACCTCTTCAATACTTTGGTGAGGCTTAGGAGGCAGTTCTCAAAGGTAGATCCAAATACTGAAAAATCATCCATAAATATTTCTAAACATTCGCCTACTAAATCAGAAAATAGGGCATTCATACATCGCTGAAATGTGGCGGGGGCATTGCATAACCCGAAGGGCATACGCCTGAAGGCATATGTCCCTACGGGACTCGTAAATGTTGTCTTCTCTTGATCATCAGGATGGATGTTTACTTGGTTGTATCCTGAATAACCATCAAGAAAACAAAAATATTGCTGCCCTGACAGTTTTTCTAGTATTTGATCTATGAAGGGTAGTGGGTAGTGATCCTTCTTTGTCGCCTTATTTAATTTCCTGTAATCAATGCACACCCTCCACCCTGTGGTCAATCTTTTCTACACCTCTTCCCCTTTTTCGTTCACTTCTACGGTAATTCCAGATTTCTTTGGTACCATGTGTACAGGACTCACCCATCTACTGTCGGATATAGCATAAATTATTCCTGCATTCAACCACTTAATCACTTCTTTCTCAAGAACTTCTCTCATGTAAGGGTTGAGTCTCCTTTGATGCTCTCTACAAGGTTTTGCTTCCTCTTCTAAAAATATCCGATGTTCACAGATCAAAGATGGAATTCCTCTAATATCATCAAAGGTCCAACCTATGGCATTTCTATGCTCCCTAAGTACCTCTAGCAAGTCCTTTTCCTGTTCAGAGGATAGTGATGAAGATATGATTACAGTAGGATTTTCTGCTCATCTAGATATGCATATTTGAGGGATGAGGGCAAAGGTTTCAATTCTGGCCCTACCTCTACCGAAGGGGGTCTATGATCTCTCCTCTAGCTCTCTACCCTCTACTTGTGACAAGTATTCTTTAACCACATCCTCTCCTTCATCTTCTGCACACAATTTTAACTCCTCATTGCTTCCTACAGGACACTTCATCATTTTCGATATATCCAGTTGAACTCTCTCCTTTCCAATTTTAAACTCAACCGTCCCTTCTCCCAATCCATAATCGTTTTGCCGTAACCAAGAATGGTCTACCTAAGATGATAGGAGCTAAACTAATGTCTCCGATATCTTTACATCTGTCACTATAAAGTCTACAGGGATTTCACAATTCTCTACAGTGATCATGACATCGGTTAACCTTCCCTCGGGTTGCCTAACAGTGCCGTCAGCTAAGAGTAGGTCCATATGAATTTCCTCCAACTCTCCAAACCCACTCTCCTCATATAATGCGGTCGGAATGATACTTATGCTTGCTCCGTATCTAATAAAACTTTAGAGAAGGTGTTTCCTCCTATTTCGCATGTAATGAAAGGGCTCGGGTCTCTCATTTTGATAGGGATGGCATTAAGAATGCTAGAGGCATTTTCAGATAATTTAACCACTTCCTAGGCTTCTTAATGGTGCAAGAGTCCTTAAGGTACTTCTTTAGGAAGGTGCACACCTAAGCATATCTTCGACAGTAACAGTCATGGTGGCTTTTCTAAAATTCTCTAGCAGTCGGTTTTCATAATCAAATATCGGTTTTTCTATTTAAAGCGGAAGGGTAGGGAACATGCTGCCCACTCGTAGAAGGTAGAGGCTCCTACACGTAGGGGGGGTCCTCTCCTTCTCAATCTTGTGGTTCGGTTCACTTCTTAGAATTCTCTATAGAAGTCCGATAGGGATCCTGAAGTTCTTTCCCATTTCTCAATTTTGAGATGGCTAGAACCTCAGGATCATCTCTATTCGTCTCATCATGAATGGAATGCTGCACATGATGCAAGTTGCATGGATTGATGGACGGTTTCGTGGGAAGTTTATAAGATGTGCAAGGAGAATCTAACGGTATACCTTGGTGTTCAGATTGGACAGGTCTGAGGCTTTCTAGCATCTTCCTCATCTGCTCTTGAGCATCCAGCATTTGCTTCGTTTGAAACTCCATCATCACTTGCATCCGCATCTCCATTTCCGCCCGCAACTTTTGATTTTCCTTTTCGATCATATCTGAAATGACGGGAGTTAATGTGGAGAAATCAGGTTGAGTTTGCGATGAAACCTGATACTGTTGTGGAGGCCTGTGCTGGAATTGTTGTCTCTGCTGGAACGGGGGTTGAGCTGCCGGCTTGTTTCCTTGGTGGAAGGCCTCTCCGTTTTGGAAATTTGACCGCTTTTGACCCGCCCACGGTTGTTGCGGCTGGTTGAAAGCCTTCACCTCTTCTTCCATGGCTTGGCAAGCTCCATCTTCATGTTCCTGCTAAAACAGAGAGAGCAGATCTTAGCTTTAATGATGGGAGAGTTACCTAGGAAGACATTCTTCAAGGTAGAGGTGAGCTCCTCCAATTTCTGGTTGGTCTCCCTTAGGCCCGCTTGTAGCTCTCCCTCCTTGGCGTTGACCTGCAGAACTCCTGCTCTCTTGGGCTGCACATTCCTCCCATTCTGATTGGCTCCAATCTCCTGCAAATCAGTTTCTGCAACTCTCTCCAAAATATCAAAGACTTCATCCTCATATGCAGTATAAAACGTTCCACCCGTGGCGAGGTTTACCTTGTTTTTCATAAAATCAGAGAGAGACTCATAAAATATCTGAGCTAGTTGACATTGTTCAATTCCATGGTGAGGGCACTTCCTCAACAGATCATTGAACCTCTCCCATGATTCACTAAACGCCTCACCATCATGAGGATGGAAGTTGTGAATTTCCTTCTATAAAAGTTAGTTTTGGAGAGAGGTAAAATTTCTGCACAAACTTTCGCTGCATCTCACCCCATGAATTAAAAGTGATTCCTAAATTGCGGTACCAGGAAAATGCTTTATCTTTTAAGGTTAGAGGAAAATATTTCATTTTTAAAATTTCTGTAGATATCCCTGGAACGTTTTGAGATGAACACCTAATGTGGAAATCATCAAGGAATTCTAATGGGTTTTGATCAGGCAGTCCATTAAATTCAGGTAAAGAATGAATTAATGCATTGTCATATCGAAAGGAAATACCGTCACTGATGTTCAGATTTACATCGGTTTGACGCAAGCTTCCCGACGGTGTGGACCTATCCAGCATAGTCCTCCTCCTCTCATTCTGCTGGTGCATCTCTTCAGCCATATTTCTCTCCTGAATTTCTGGTTCTGTCACTATAGAATCCGGAGTGGCGTCTCTAATGTCTTTCTCTGCAGACTTTTCACCAGCTCCTGAGCGTGTTACTACCATAAATCTACAGCAAACGGTTAGAATAACAATGAGCTGAGGATTGTCAAGTCCTGCAGCTCTAGAAAAATCAACAAAAATGACTGTAGATTTAGAGAAATGACAGTAGATTCACAAAAATGACTGTAGATTCACCAAAATGACTGTAGGTTTAGAGAGATAACTATAGATTCAGAGAAAATAAAATTTTCTACTGTAATACCGTGCTCCCCGGCAACGGGGCCAGTTGATAAACTCAATTTTAGGGTGTTTTTTACTGGTTATTTAGCAGTTCAGACGTGTGAGGTTCAGAGCTTATGCAACAAATTTATAAACCTCACGGCGTAAGGCGAGTGAGGGTCGATCCACAGGGAGCAAAAGAAAACAGCAGGAAATTCCTTTTCAGTACGTTAAAGTGCAACTTAATCAAGCCGTCTACAGAGAATTTCTCTGTAGACAGATCCTTTGCCCTTTGGGGCAAAGGATCGAACACTTTGCGTGCAGGGACAACTGCGCGCAAGGTGTTGCGTGCTTGGCGGCCTCCTGCGCGCTGACTATGCAGCGCGCGGCGGCTGCCTATGCACGGAATGCCTGCACGCAACAGCGTGCTGCGCGCGGCTGCGTGCTGCGCGCGGCTGCGTGTTGCGCGCTGCTGCCGCGCGGCTGCACGCGTGCTGCGCGTGCTGCGCAGCGGCGCGTGCGCGCAGCTGCGCGCTGCACGCGCCGCGCGTGCTGCGTGCGGCTGTGCGCAGCTGTGCTGTGCGCGGCTGCACGCGATCGCGCGGCTGGGCGGGTTACACGCGCTGCGCGCGGCTGCGCCGCGCTGTCTTGCGGCGCGTTGTGTGCTGTGCAGCCGCGCGCGGTGCTGCGCGTGCGGCTGCGTGCTGCGTATGCGCGGTGTGCACGGCTGAGCGGCTTTGCTACACACGGCGTGGTGCAGATGCGGAGTTCTGTTCTTTTGGAAGATTTGGGAAGACGATTTGAACAACAAAGGAACAAAGTTTAAACTGAAATCAAATCTAAACGAAACAATCCTCAGGTGGGAAACATTGGAAGATCTTGTGACTCTTCCAACCCAACCAAAATTGTCTGAGAAGAGAGGGATTACAAGGCTGAAGCTTGCGATTTCCCCACGTCGGGTGTCACGTCCTTGCGGCGAGGCGTGGTTCTTCAATCCAAGCTATCTTCAGTCTGTTCTTCCTCTCCAACTCCAAAACCTCATCAGCTCCTGGAGGGTGCAGAAATCCTCTTCTCCAAGCCCTAGTTTCCTTAGAGAAAATTATGAACACCTAAACTCCTCTCTCAAGAGAGTATTTATAGGTTTTCTCTTAAGTCATGCCCAGGGGCATTTTCGTAATTTTTGCCACTTCGAATTTTTGCCACTTCGAATTTTTGCCCACTTCTGTTGATCCTCCTCTCTTCCTTGATCTTCTTAACCTGTTTCTGAATGTTCACTAGCCATAAAACGTTAAATATATTCCACTTGATTCAAAGAATCAAGTGGGGTTAGTGATTTCATAAAACAATACATATGCATGAACTTAGCATGAATTCACAAGATAATTGTAATGAATTTAAACTTGAGAACTTGATTATTTGATGACATATTTTAGAGTCATCAGACGATGAGTCGATAGAAGGTTGCTAATCCATGAAGCTTTGAACATCATGGACGTCCTTGGGCTTTGGGCAAGATGTAATGGCCTTGATTTTGGACGGTTTGGCTGAGACTCCGTGAGCCGATAAAATTAATCTCAGGAAAGAGACCTCGACGATAAAAAAGCTGCACTGCATCAGGTGCAGATAAAGCTTCTCTCGCTGAAATGCCATGCACACTTCTCACAAATGCTATAAGTGATCCGTACGTGAACGGCGAAAGATCAAGATATAAATTCAAGTAGACAATGAAAAGTCTATCAATGAGTGGGCTTAAGACCTCGTTCATCAATGGCTGGAATGTACTGGGGGCATTAGAAAGCCAAAAAAGGCATCACAATCCACTCAAACAAGCCATCCTTGATCTTGAAAGTCATCTTTCATTCATCACCAGATCAGATGCGATCGTGATGGTACCTACTGCGTAGATTAAACTTGGAGAAGATCCTCACACCTGACGTTTGAACAAACAGATCTTATGCGCAAGGAATCAGGAAATGGTACTTTATTGTTATTTTATTTGTGGTGCGGGAATCACAACATATATGCCAAGTTCTGTCCCTCTTTATGGCTAGGAGCGCCGAGATGGCGCAAGGACTAAGGCTCTGTGATGGGGGACCATCCAGCTTCAAAGACACCATCAACTAGGTCGTCAAGTGAGGGCTCACGTGCGAGACCGGGCCTTTGGAGTACGTGGCCTTGTCAATAGGCCACAAAGGTTTGATATTATATTTCCTTATATTTTCTTTGTTTAGTAGGCATTGTATGTCGGCTGCGTATGTGTTTATTTTTTTTTATTCGCATGTGTTTTGACCTTTTCTATGGACCTACACGTTTGCGTGTGTGTTCAGGCATGTGTAGGCGTGTTCATGTGCCTCTCTCTCCTATAAGGGGGCCCTAATTACTATTAATTAGGCCTTCTCCCCATTTATTTCTAAGGGAGAAGCCCATATTTGCCCCTATAAAAGGTGGGGCCCGCCCATATGAATATAGGAGAAGAAAGATTGGAAAAATATGATTTTTGAATGTTTTTTCCTGATTTTTTAGTGTTTTTTAGTTTTCAACGTATTCTAGGGAAATGCCATTGCGAACTTAGGAGAGAGAAAAAACCCTAGAGTTTGGCAAAAATTGCAATCGACATTGCAGGCAACTGGCCCCACCACCGCTTTTGTTGGAACTCTGCCTGACGCTCCTAGCTGCCTAGCGCCACCCACAATCATTCAGTGCCGCTAGCAACCACCCAACGCTGCTAGAGCCACCAGTAGCTGCCCAAGCCACTCGTGGCCGCCCCAAGCCACTCCTGGTCGCTCGAGGCCACCCCAAGCCACCTAGGTTCACTCGGGCCACCCACGGCTGCCTGGGACTACCCCCGGCTGCCCTTGCTATCGCAGGCACACGCGGCTGCCGTTTCAGCCACGAACAACCGCCGCAACATTTGCCTATGGCCGCTAGCCACCAACGGCAATCACCCAGCAAGCGGCTGCTTAAACCGGCCGCGATCGCCAACTGCCTGCCATCTTCGCCATTGTGTTGTCCCATCGCCGACATGACCACCAGTCATTTGCTACCACCGTCGTGCTCTGCCATCGCCACTACAACCGCTAGCTGCCTGTCGTAGTCATGTAGTGCCATCTCCGATGAGGCGGCCAGCCGTCTACCATGGCACCCTATCGCCGCTGTCATGTCCTGCCATCATCGATGTGTGTAGCTGTTGCCACGCCCATCACTGCACCCAAACCACACTTCGCCACCGTGCTCGTGGCTTCAGCCATCGCTGCGCCTCACGGCCGCGCTTATCACCGTAGTGCCTTGCCATCGCCCCCATCGCCGTGCCTAGTTGTCTACTTGCACCATCGCGCCTACTTGTGCTGTCGTGCGTACTTGCACCGCCATGCTTCCTTGTGCCATCACGCCTCCTTGCATTGTCGTACCTACTTAAGGCACCGCGTTTACATGCGCTGCCTCGCCTACTTACGCTGTCGTGCCAACTTGCGTCGCCCTGCCTACATGCATTGTCGCACCTACCTACGTCATCATCATGCCTATGGGTTGTGCGCCTTCCCCCGGTTGCCAAATCCGATACCTCCTGAGCCTACCACCCCTGGTACGCTCATCAACACCCTCTCGGCGTTAATATTATTATTTTCAGTGCCTCCGAACGATTTCTCCGCTGCTGGGTTAGGTTAATGATAGATAGGAATACATCATAGGGCTTAGGTTTCTATTGATATGATCTTGGTTGGCACTTTTCATGGTGCACAGACAAGCAGTAATAGTCGTACTAGCACAATCAGCCCTCAACCCGTCGTCCGGATCATCGGAACCAAGTGACATTCTTAAGTCACACTTACCATAGTGATGGCAAGGACGCCCAGGCGTCACCATCAGACGCCAACACATCACCACCGAAGCTTTGTCACGGTCAACCGAAGTCAACACGCCTGCTATGGACCCAACGGCAAAGTCAATCAAAATCAACACGCCATGGTCAACTGAAGTCAACACCAAAGTCAACACGCCGCAACTACCGTCAAGCACGTCTCCTCCCGCGCACGTCCCTATGCGCATCATGACAGGTCGCCAGAGGCAGATCTACAACTATCCTTTGGCGTGACATGACGCACGTCTTTAATTTCTCGTCTCTAATTTCTCGTCATTTTCTCTTTCCTCCAAGGCCTATATATAGGCCATTGTTTTCAAGAAATATTAGGCAGTCATAATTTAAAGAATTGAGTTTTGTTTAACTCTTCTTGGAGGACTGCCCAGCCTCCCCTATCCCTCCTAACCCTAGCCGTCGTCGCCGCCGCTGTGGCCTCCGCCGCCACCACCGTAGTGTCGCCGGCCACCACCTCTCCCCCTCCATCTTCTTCTCTTCCCTCTCTCTCTCCCACCCTCTCTCTTTCTCTCCCTCGACTGCCTAAGGCCCCCTTCCAAGGCCGCCCAAGGCAGCCTCCCAGGATGCCCAAGGCTGCCACCCAAGGCCGCCCGCCCGGGACATCCTTGGTTCGCCCACTCCACTTCCCCCGAGGCTACTTCTCGGCCTCTTGATCCCCCCCACGCCGTGCTGACACTCATTCGTTTCATTATCCACCAGGTCCATTCAACGCCCAGAACGTCCAGATCCCATCGTCCAATGGGCCTCACAATGCCCGGATTCATCTAGCCGCGTCACGATCAGAATTTCCCGCATCCTCTTCATGCACTACGGTGCAGAGGTATGCCTGAACTCTCTGGTGTCGAAGCGTTCTCCGTTCAGTATTTTCTTGAGAAGTTTCCACCGCCGTCAGACTTAGATTTGGTTTGGATTTTCTACCTCTTTTCTCTCCTTCTTGAGTGTTTCTTCGTGACGCGAATTTGTCATATTGATTTCGGTGCTTGGCATCGTCATAGTGGGGGAAGACAGTACTCCCGCCCTCGATAAGGGTCGTAGCTGCACCACCAGATTTTCATCGGTTTTAAAGTGCGAATCCGACCATCTAATTTCTATGGCTGTTTTATCCCTCAAATATCCGCTCCATCCTTAGCCGTCCACCTTCTCGTAGTCAGCCCATCTATCCCGTCGTCCTGTCCTTCGTCATCTATCCCATAGTCGATCACTCCGTAGTCATCCTACGTCACATAGCCTATTGGTCTTTCATGTTCATCGTTGCATCATTGCATCATTGCATCATCACTTGCATTACATTCACACTAGTCGTCTCCACTACATGACATGACTGTCATCGCCCTCCCTATGGTGTAACACGGGCCGTTCAATCCCGATGTCCGTAGTGTTACATCACTTTCTTGTATGAGGCCTTTTGATAATATCTCCTTCACTTGTCGATATAGCTCATCATATTTTACCCAATCCATATGGTAATGAGGCAAGTTCGTGAGCAATGCACCCCGAATTAGATTGATGGCATGGTGTATGCCTTGCATGGGTGGGAGCTCATTAGGGAGTTATTTTGGAAATACATGGCCAAAGTCAGCCATGAGCTCAGTCAACTCAGGCGCAACATGATCACGAAGGGAATCCTTGATTGCATAGGTGCTTTACTTTTATATAAGCCATATAATAATATGATAAAGCAAGGAGCAAGGAGGTAATACAAAGTTTCATAGAATCAGCCCATAGCATTCTTTAGTGAAAAGTTGAACGACGCCAAGCTCAAATATTCCACCTATGACGAAGAATTTTATGCTATCGTCCAATCTTTATGTCACTGGCGTCACTATTTACTCTCCAAAGAATTCGTCCTCTCCTCTGATCATGAAGTGTTGAAATACCTCCACTCCCTACAGAAATTAAATTCTAGACATGTTAAATGGGTCGAATTCATCTAGTCGTATACCTTCGTCCTTAAACATAAGAGGCGAGTCGAAAACCAAATCGCCGATGCCCCTAGTAGACATGTCCACCTCTTGAACGTAATGAAGGTAGAAGTTATCGGATTTGAACAGATGAAGGATCTATATGCCAAGTGCCCGGACTTTGCTCCCATTCTCCAGACCATAGGCAATTACCCGAACCCTAAAACCCACGATTATATCATAGAAAATGGATTCTTATTTCATGACCTCCCCCTATACATTCCACAGTCTTTCCTTAGGGATTTTCTTGTATGGGAAACACATGCCGGAGGCCTCAGTGGTCATTTTGGGAGAGATAAAACCACCGCCATGGTAGAGCATAGGTTCATTTGGCCATCCCTCAAGCAAGACGTAGCTAATATTATTTCCCAATGTTGTGTATGTACTCTTGCCAAGCAGGTTAAACAGAACACTGGCCTATATACCCCCCTACCGGTCCCTCAGAAACCTTGGGATGATGCGAGCATTGACTGTGTTAGGGCTTCCGAGAACGATCAAGCATTATGATTCTATCATGGTGGTTGTAGATCATTTTTTAAAGATGGCCCATTTCATTCCTTATTTTCAAACTTCCGATGCTTCTCATGTCGCTTAACTTTATTTTAATGAAGTTGTTCGTCTCCATGGGCTTCCCAAAAGTATAGTATCGGACAGAGATGTCAGATTTATTAGCTACTTTTGGAAAACCCTATGGCTTTTGGGAACAAAGCTTAAATTCTCCACGGCTTTTCATCCCTAGACGGATGGACAGACTGTGTTTGTTAATAGAAGCCTCGGCAATCTATTACGATCATTGGTTGGGGATAACCTTATATCATGGGATTTCATCATTCCGTGTGCCAAGTTTGCCTATAATGCGTCGATCAATCATACCACTAGAATGAGTCCTTTTGAAAAATGAGGATATTCATAAATGGATCATGAGTAGCAACACTGCATATAAAGAGACTGCAGATTTACGCCGTCGTTTTTGCAAATTTAAAGAAGGTGACATGGTGATGGTGAGGGTTAGGCCGGAGAGATTCTCTTCCAAGCGGGCTACTAAGCTTCATGCTCGTAGTGTCGGGCCGTTTCCAATCCTCAAATGAGTAGGGGAAGACGCCAATGCCGTCGACATACCCTACACGTGGGGGATAAGCACCACTTTCAATATTTTGGATTTAGTCGCGTTTAAAGCCCCACCTCTTAGATCTAATCACCCTTTTCTGCCCTCGAACTTTCCGGTGAGCGAGTTTGACTTGTCCACCCCTCCCTCGCTACCCTCTGATTGGCAAGAGAACGTCAAGGCTATACTGGACGAAGTAATCACCTTCACCAAAGGTGGGATGGTGTGGAAGTTTCTTGTTCGTTGGCAGGGCAAATCGTCAATGGAGGACACGTGGATCACGAAAGAGGACCTCGCTCGCCTGCGCCCTGACTCGATGACCCCGTTGGAGTCTTCTGATGCTTACTCGACGGAGTCGAGTTCTTTGCACCCCGGGGGAATTGGTGGCAACAACGTCAACGCATCGACACTGGACGCGTCACCACCATCATATGAAGTCAACATGACCATTGAAGACATTCCACCATCGTCACCGGATCAAGTCAACATGCCAGCATCAGCCATGTCTCGCCCCACACACGCCCCTTCACGCGTCCTAACACGTCGCCAAAGGCGGATCCAGAACTGTCCCTTGACGTGACACGAGACTACGGTGCTCGTCACGTCGCTCGTCTTTATTTTTATTTCTTTTAACTGTAATTTCTCTTTCCTCCAAGGCCTATATGTATAGGTCAATGTTTCAAGAAACAGTTAGCCAGTCATTATTCAAGAATTGAGTTTGTTTTAACTCTTCTTGGAGGATTGCCCAGCCTCCCTAATAGACCTATTATATGTCATGTATTTATACATATTTTAAGGGCATTTTGGGATAAATTCTTGTATATTTCATGAAATATTGCATGTCATGCACTAAATAGAACAAATGATGAAAATTATGCATTTTAATATCAATTTTATGCACGTTATACAACTTAAATATTTTTTAGTTGAAATATACATTTAGGACCTATTTAATTTTCTAATGTTCAGTTTAGCATCTTGTCTATGAAATCGCAGGGAGAAAAATCTGTCTTTAATTTGCAGAAAGAGAAGGAACTCTTATTGAAAAACAAAAAAATATATATGCATGAAAGATAATAAGAAGGGGGGCTTTAATGGGCTGGCTAAGATGCTCGATCCGGTCAAGCCGCCGGCAAGGCCCATCACGAGGAGAGCAGGCCCATAGTGATGGGCTGCTCAAGTCCAAGCCAGTTACACGGGGAGGTAAAGGTTTCATTTCAATAATCAAATACCAAAAGCAAATATATACCAATAAAAAAATTAGAAACTGTCAATATGGGATTGAAAAGAGCCTATTTTGATACCGCATCGGCCCGGGCCGTCGGGGAGAAATGATCGCAGCCCAACGGGCCGTGATCTTAAGGAACACAGAGAAGAAATAGATATTGGGCTTCGAGCCAACCCAGCCCGAAGCCCGTATCATTTCGGGCTTTCTTAAGTAAACGGACGAGATCTTAGTCGTCCGATCTTTTTTAAGAAGATCGAACGGCGGGATCTGTCCCGTTTATATATAACACATGTTTTCTATGTTTTTTTCAGGCTGACGGGGATGCGGGGCTTGGCGCAGACAATTAAGAAGAAGGAGTGATGATGGAGCAGCTGACGTGGCTCGGTGACAAGGCAACGATCGGGGTACACCATAAGAGTGGGTCTACGGCTGCGATTTAATCACAGCCGTTGGAAATCTCTAAGGAAGATGGGACGACCAGGGGCATTTACGTCCTCTTGCCCTTGGCTGTCGACTCCGCCGGCCGGAGGCTGTTCTCGGCCGGCGAGGGGGGACCAGCAGCGATCCTACGGCCCGGGAGGATTCTCAGGGCCATCCTCCTCCATCAGACGGCCCTTGGGACCCCTCCCAGGCGTGTAAAAGGAGCCAAGAGCCCTCCAATTTCGCATCTCTCGTCGCATTAACGGAACAGAAGGCGGAGGTCCCTTTTGAGCTTGGAAGCAAGACGACGGCGTCGTGACAGCGATAGTAGCGGTGGAAGGCTCTGGAAGGCTTCGGAGAAGGTCAAAGATTGCTTGATTCTATGCCAGCAAGGGAGAGAAGAAAAAGGGAAAATGCATACCAAAGCTAGGCGGTTGCGATCGGCGCCGCCATCCCTGTTCTTTGATCCAAGGCAGGATCTGGTAAGTCTGATTCCTTCTCAGTTGACAATTGGATATTCTGATACTTTAAATTGATTTAAGTTTGGTTCAGATTGAAATTTAGGCACGTTGCTGTGAAGATTTATACCGCATTTTTTGTCTGGCATTTCATCGAACACTTCACGTGTTCGATGAATATGTCTTGATTACCTAAGTTTTATCCCTCAAAACTTTATAAAAATATAAAAAACTAAATAATATATATATATATCGTCTTATTTTGGGCACTCTGTCGAACACCTTCCAGGCGTTCGACAGAATCCACCCTCTCATCATCGTTTTATCAATATTCGAAGTCTTTCGGGAATTCTGTCAAACACTTTTATGGCGTTCGATAGAATCACCCTGCTAACCTTCGATTTCCTCTACAAAGGCTATGTAAAATACTTAAGAAAAATCATATTATAAGTAATTACTATATATATCTCTCTTTCTTTGATCTCTTAACATGCATTTGGTCGAACACCTGTCAGGTGTTCGACTGAATCGTCCCTTTTCTTTCTTGACTCTTATAGTCTATAAGTCTATTAGTACTCTATAAGTCTCGCCTATTATATCGTTATATGAACCTTTCTTAACTTCTAGTAGTATCCTCCATATCTTCCTAATATCTCTTTACACTGCTTATGTTCTTACTTAGCATATTAAAGTTAGATACTATTAGATACCTACTTCTTCATCAATCTCAGTAATATATATATCTTGCTCTCTTCCCTCTAACCTCTCTCAGTTTATATACATATATATATTGATCTACATAACTCCTCTTCATTCTTCTATCCTCTTACTACTAATTAATCTTATTAAGTACTCTATATCTCTTCACTAAATACCTAGTATCTTAATTCCTTATTACTCATAGTAACTATAAAAGATATAACCATATACTTTCTCTTCTCCCATATTCTTATTAAACTAATATTCTCTATACTCTCTAATTACTTATCTCGTCTTATTCTTATTATCTTTAGTATTATTACTACATTTTAGTAAAGATAACTCAATTATTGGACTTAATCCTCAAGGCCAGTCCCTGTGGAGATGACCTTACTCACACTATACATGAGTAAGTTTCTATACATTATATAAGTTTATTTGATTGTAGGCAAATTAAAATCACAACAACCATTAAAATTAACACCCTAAATTGCCTTCATCACTCCCCTATCCCGTATCCACCCCACCGCTGCCGGCGTCGGCGTCGTCGTCATCACCGGCAACCTTCCCACTCTTCCTTCTTCTTCCATCATCCTCTCTTTCCCTCTTTTTTTTCCTCCATTCTGCCTCTCTTCGTCGAGATCTGTCTGATGGGGGACCATCCAGGAGACGCCACGATGGGACGACGTCAGCCTCGCCGAGCTGCTCGCGCCGATGCTCGCCACCCGGGGTTTAATCCAACTCTTGTCTCCACCTATCGTAGAGAGTAGAGCGTAGAGAGGTTTGGCTAACCTCACCCATGTCAAGATCACTCCGTGGAGAGAGCCCGCGCTGTCACGTCGAGATCACTCCGTGAAAACGTGTCCAATCGTTTCATCCAGATCACTCCGGAACGAGTAAAGATTCAAGAAATCGACGCCGCATGGGGCTGAAGGGTCCTTCGTCGAGAACACTCCGAAGGTGCCAGTGGTTCGCAAATCATCGCCGACACCCTCCTTCCACGGGATACCCAGAATCCCACCAAGGGAGCCTCCAAGAACGTTCAAGAAATCCATCTTCTTGAAGGTTTCTTGGGCGGTTACAGTTCAAGAAATCCATTCTTGGCCCGCGCGAGGTCTCAGCTCTGCTCGCCCTACTCACGCCGTCCACGGGCCCCTTGTCCGTTCATCCAGACCCACTACCGCCTCTAGTCCATTACTCGATATTGATTTGAACGCGTCTTACGCAGTGGACTATCGCCAAAGCCAGGTACCTATTCGTCTCCCCTCCTTCAATTCCCAGTATTATTACCTGTTATAGTCTCGTCCTCTGCTATCTCGTCCTCTGCCCATCTTCATCGACTTATTGATAGGATAGCCACCTCGTCGAGCAGTAGGTTTCTTCTTGTGGTAGAAGGTTAGACGTTGATTCTAGACGCTGAACACTCTTGGGCCGTAAAATGCCACTCATTCCTTAGACGTCTAGTTGGACCGAAGGGTCATTGGGAGTTTAATTCAGGATCAATATCTCTTTACTGATTGACGTGATTTCATTCCTTTGTCGTGACCGTCGCTTATTGCTCATTAGGGAATTTCGGCTCTCAGCATTCATCCATACTAATTATGAACCCGTTCATCATTTCCTGTGACGTAATACGAGCCGATCGATCCCGGCCGACATTGTATTTTATCACTGTCTGCCACCATCCGGCGCCAGGGCTGCCCACCCTTGGTGGCCTAGCGCCGGCCGCCTGCGCAGACAGCCCACGCGGCCGCCCCGCGCTGGCGCTAGCCCCGCTCGCGCAGGCAGGCCTCGCGGCCGCTTGCATAGACGCAAGCCCCGCTCACGCAGGCAGCCATCGCAGATGCCTCCGCAAGCGCAAGCCCCGCCCGCGCAGGAACCCTTGCGGCCGCCCGCACAGGCCGCCAACGCGGTCGCCCCGTGCAAGCGCAAGTCCAACCCGCGCAAGCAACCCTCGCGGCCGCGTGCGCAGGTGCAAGCCCTGCCAGCGTAGGCAGCCAACGCGGCTGCCCACACAGGCGCAAGCCCTGCCCTCGATGGCCACCCACGCGGCCGCCCGCGCAGGCAACAGCTGTGCCCGCGCAAGCCACCAACGTGGCCGCCCACGCAGGTGCAGCCTTGCCCGTGCAAGCAGCCGACATAACCGCCTGCACAGGAGGCTGCCCCACCCACGCTGGCAACCAACGCGGTCGTCCACGCCAATGATGCCCCGGCCGCGCCCATCTGTCTGCATTCCTCACTCGTCCGTCACGCTCCTTGTTAGGGCCGCTCAATGCCCAGAACGCCCAGATCTCTCGTCTAGTGGGCCATAAAACGTCCAGAACGTCCAGTTACATCACGACCATAATTTCCTGCATCCTCTACATGCACTACGGTACTAAGGTATGCCTAAACTCCTTCAGTATTGTGTGCTCTTCGTCCAGTGTTCCACAAGGATTCTTCCACCGCCATCACATTTGATTTGAATTTTCTCTATCCTTTAACTATAATTCTTCCTCTCGTGAGATTTGCCACGACGTGAATTTAAGTATTGGATTTGGTGCTTCGACATCGTCGCGGTGGTTGAAGACAGTACTCCCGCCCTCGATGAGGAACGGGGCTGCACCAACATCATTTCATTGGTTTTAGGTTTTAGAATTCGATCGTGTGAACTTTGGGGCCTGTTTTATTCCTCTACCCAAACCCGTGTAGCATCCTCCACCGTCATTGTCATTCCCATCTCCCTTAGTCGTCCTGCATCATAGAAACACAAAGTAATAACCACATACTTGCCTTTTGTGTTCTCTATCTCAACGTATCGGGCTAAATATACCTATGTAAATAAACAAAAATGTATCAGATAAATCACATTCAGAGAAAAAAGGAAACCAATAAACATACCTACCCAACCTCCACACAAAAAAGTTCAAGAAAATAGTTAGCAATGCAAATAAAAATTAGAAAGAACCAAATGTCATGGGGGAAAGCAAGATGAACAAATCTATCTCAAAGGAGATCACGATGCATCCAACAGAAGACAGTTTCCATAAAACACCATATGTTACTGATAAGCCAAAAATAGGGGTAAATTTTATGCAATTTTAAACCCTTGTCGTCATCAATTTTAGCTTATACAATAAAATTTATAAAAACTCTACTTTTTTTTTCTTTTTTTTTTTAGCAAAAATCACGGTGACAGGTACGGCCAACCCTAGGGTTGTGCCCGTAGTCCGATCCAGCCGTGCCCTAGATGCCACCCAAGATGATTTTATTTATAAAGTGTAGTGTTTTTCAATGTTTGTGGGCGTGGATCGAGTATATATATCCCAATTACACGCGGATCCCACTTGTCCACGCCCATAGTTAGGGAAAAGAAAAGATACATGGGTGGTACCTCACGGACGCTCGGGGAAGAGTGTACGTCGGCGTCTCTCTAGGGCAGCTGCACGAGGTCGTTGTAGCGCTTGGCGGCGCTCTAGTGGGGGTGGGTCTTTGCCGTCGTCATGTGGACTGGAAGTAGTGCGCAGTGACGCTCTAGTCGGGGCAGGCGCGGTCCATGCCTCGTACGCCAGCGCTCCAGGCAATCCTCCAATCTCGCGGGCCTGTCCTCACGCAGAGGCGGCGTGTGCGGAGGGAGGGCAGGCCAAGACGATCGAGCCTAAGGCATCCTCGGGCCATGGGTGGAAGCTCCTGCCAAGAATAGAAAAGTGAAGTGATGACGAAAGCACGCGATACGCGAGCGGTACCGCATGATGTCTCTCCACGCTCGATGTAGTCGCCACTGAGAGCATGTGCCTGTACGAAACATATCAACTAATAGTTGTGAGTCCAATTCTACGACGATATTATGAAGGTTCCGTTCCTCACAGAGGAGGAGACCGTCACGTATCGCCATAGCCTCGGCTACCGTATTAGTTTGTACACCATAAAAGGAAGAGAAGGCAAAAAGGAAACTCCCTGTGTGATCTCGGAGGATGCCTCTGCCTCCGGCGGGCCTCGGGTTCCCTTTTGCCGCACCATCTACATTTAGATTGAGGTAGCCTATGGATGGTGGACGCCAATGGATAACTCGATACTGGATGCGGGTCACAGCGGGGGTCACCGAGATCCCAATGGAGTGGAGGAGCCTACACGCGAACTCTGATTGGCCGACTCGGGGGGGCAAAAGAGGATGAATCCGCCGAAGCCACAACTGAACTCGTCTCATGATGTCCGCTGCACGCATGGGTGTACCTGCAAAACGAGAGGAATTTTGCCGTTTCCAAATCTCCCATAGCAGGTAAGCTATGGTGATGGGGGAGGATGGGGCTCCGTACAGAGTGAGTTGGCGAGAGGATAAACTTGCCAAAACACTCAGACGGGGTAAGAGGTCGAAGGCGATCGGTAATGAGATGTCAGCATGCCACTGCTGTCTCACTGTGGAAGAAGAGGTGGTCAACCGTCTCCGCGTGAGGGTGGGTGGGACAGCAATGGCACTGTGAACCAACTATTAAAAAAAAAAAAACTCTACTTAAGATGTGTAGTGATAAGTACGAGTGTCGTCCAAGGGAAGCTAGTAAGGAATTCAATTTGATGGTTTTCTTGGTAATTCAACCCTAATTAGATGAGAAATTTAGAAAGGGGGGTAGAAGAGATGGGATGAATAGAAGAAATAGGGAGCTCTAAATTGGCTTCTTTGATCCAAAGAAAAGGGTCCAAGGGGTCAATTAGAGAGGTTGAGAGGGAAATTTTGATTTGAGTTGGTTGGTTTTGTAGGTCTTATAATTCAGAAATAACTACACAATTAGATAATACAAAGGGAAATTTACTCTCCTAGAAATTGAAGTTTTTTATAGTTTTTTAATGTGCACTTGGAATAGCTAGGTAAATCTCTCATTCTCTCCTCTCAATCTCAGTAAGGGCTTGTACCTTCCGCTCAAGCCTAGCGATTTAGAAGTTCAGACCAAGATGAAGAAGAATGAAGAAGAAATTTCATTAAAATATCATCCAAAATACACTAAAAGTTAAAATACAAACAAGAAAAAGGTACAAGATAGGTTGATCCAAGCTAGAGCTCCTCACTGTCTTGCAGTTGTGATAGAGCACCATCAACAATAACCCCCTCCTCTCGAAATTCGGCTTTTATACTATGTAAAATGGAATAAATTACCATTTTACCCCTAATTAGTAATTAATTTATATCTATCAATACAGGCTTGCTCTCAATGATCCAACCATACAGATAGAAAGAGGGGATCAATATGAGCAAATCCATAAAAAATCATCTCAATCGGACTTTTGGATCAAAAGTTATGAATAAATGAATATAAACCAATATTAGCCATTGGATTAATTCATTTATTTATTTTTTTCTTCTCCTAACCGCACGCTGAGGTGTCGTCATTTCATTGGCGGCGCCGTTTCAACTTCTTCAGCCGGGTG
Source organism: Wolffia australiana (assembly GCF_029677425.1). Lineage (NCBI taxonomy): Eukaryota > Viridiplantae > Streptophyta > Magnoliopsida > Alismatales > Araceae > Wolffia > Wolffia australiana. The sequence continues at coordinate 2,770,531 of NC_135851.1, read as the reverse complement.
CTTCCTCGTTGCACCATGTACGCCCTGGCGAAAAAAATAAAATAGAAAGAGAAAGGTGAAACGAATAGGTGCGTAAATGGAGCACGCACGTGGCACCTGCGTTTCTCGCTGCGCAGACGAATCCGCAGGCGCCATGTCACCGCCCGTGCGTGCCCGTTGTGCGCGCCGCGCGGGCGGTGAACTTACCTCCCGTCGCTGATGTCTCCTCAAGCACCGTCGGATTCTTATCCGACGGCCACAATGATGCCACGTCGACGCGCGAAAAGCTCTTCGTAGCTTTTTTGCGGAAAAACCTGCTGAAAACTCGCAACTACGAATGGATGCCGTCCAAAAATATTCGTGTATATCCCCTTTGCGCCTTCTCTTTCCTCCTGTTTTTTTCTAAAATATTAAAACCAATATTAAATCATTTGCAATAAAACCCTGGAACATTTTAAATCACATCTTTACGCCTGCAATCACGACCGACATCTATTTTGAGGGTCTTTTTGCAACGAAACTTTGCAAAAAGGCCCTTCAAAGTTCAAAAATGATGTCAATACTTTTTTTCTCTTGTAAATATATCTTTTTTCTTATAATAAAACCATTTCCTCTTCAAATAAATCTCAGAAAAATCCTAAAAATTCGTAAAAAATCTATAAAATTCTAGAAAATTCACTGATTGATCCCCATACTTCTTTTTCTCTTATAAATATATCTTTTTTTCTCGGAATAAAAACATTTCCTCTTCAAATAAATCTCAGAAAAATCCTAAAAATTTCTAGAAAATTCTAGAAAATCTCAAAATTAAATATTAAACTTGCCATTTTCATTCAAAAATAGTTATTTTGAGCTCCAATAAATCCTATAAAATTCATAGAATTAACATAAAATTAGGAAAAAATGAGAAATAACTTGAAAACAGTATTTTCATGTAAATGGATGATAACAACCAAATTTTAAGCTCTTTGAATGCGTGAAATTGTACTAATAGCATGAAATAAATACCGAATTTAGGTTGTTATCATATACCCTTCTTGGTCTTATCACGGTAAAGGTACCTATAAAAGTAAAGAAAGAATGTATCAGATGAAACATATTCATGATGAGAAGAAGAAACAACTAAACGAAATAAAATTTTCTAGACCCAGAGTGGCGAACAAAAACAAATTATCATAAATTTGGAATAAGGATAAAATTATAAAACCACATAATACAAACATATTATCTTAAGGGCAAAGAGATCTAAAAATACCCACCCAATCTGCACAGAAAAAGAGCACTAAATAATTAGTGGAAGGAAAATTTAAAAAGCACTATGTGTAAAGAGGGGAAAATAGATGAACAAATCTACACCAAGTCAAAATGCATCCAGCAGAACACTGTTGGTCTGAAACCCGTGTTTTGTCCTTAATGGTACGTCAATTTACAGTATCAGGGTATAGGTAACCAAGAAAGTCAATGAAGAATGCATGAAAATAATTATATTCATCAAAGCAAGATGAAAGAGCAAAAACAAGAGAAACATTTCCAAACAAGCGAGGTATACAAAACAAATCTATTTTGCAATCTAAACAATGATAAAACCGCATAATGAAAAATGTAACATTATGATTGCAAGTACATATCTTAAAATACCAACCCAGCTTGCATAGAAGATGAGCAACTAAATAATTAGCGACATTAAAAAGAAAAACTATGAACCACTATATGTTAATGGTGAAGATATATTATTAAATCAATGTCCCACGATATCAAGATGCATCCGGGAGAAGACAGTTGCCTAAAATGAATCGTATAGTCTATTACAGTAAAGGTGAATATGAAACTAAATAAAAATGTATGAGATTAATTGTATTCATAATAAGCAGATGAAATGACTTGAACAAGAGAACAGTTTCCAAAACAATCGTGGTATACAAAATATAATTATAAAGCAATTGGAATAAAGACAGAAGCATGAAGTCATATAACAGAAAACATAACATCATATGTGCAAAGCGATATCTAAAAATACCAACGCAAACTATACACGAAAAGTGAAATAAAAGAGAAAATGCACTATTTATCAAGGGGGGAAGAGAGATCTACAGATCCAGCAAAAGACGGTTGCCATAAAACGCTATGTATTGCCCTTTTTGGACCTCTTTTTTTATGTATCATGGTACTGGTACCTATGAGAGTAAAGAAGGAATGTATCATATCAATCTATTCATCCAAAGAAGATGAAAACTAAAACAAGAGGAACCTTTCTAAACCAAGTGTGGTGTAAAAATTAAAATTATCAAGCAATTTAAACAATGCTAAAGGCATAAAACCACATAATAAGAAAATTAATCATAAGTGAAAAGAGAAATGTAAAAATATCTAACCAAACTGCACACAAAAAGAGCAACAAAATAGTTAAGGATAACGAAAGAAATAATAGAAGGGACTACATGTAAAGGAGGAAGAGAGATGAATACAGCTATAGTGAAGCATATTAAGAAATGTCCAGCAGAAGAAAGTGACCCTGCAACACCAAGTATTGACGTTGTTGGTTCTGTTTTCCACAATATCCGCAAAAATGAACCTATGGAAATTAAAAAGAATGTATATTATAAACTACATATAAAGAAAGAAGAGAAATGAGCAAAATTTTAAAAAATATTTTACATTGGAGGGTGGTATATAAAATGGAATTATAAAAGATCTTGCATGAAAAGAAAAACACAAAACAACTTAATCGAAATCAAAACATCTTATGGGCTGAACGATATTTCAAAATATCCACACAACCTGCTCATGGAAACAACAAAAAAATTTAGTGATGGCAAAGGAAAAATAGATAACACTATTATCCAACGATGGAAGAGAGGTGAAGAAATCTATACCCAAGCATATCAAGATGCGAGCAGCAGAAGATATCTAAAATAGAAGAAGGTTAGATATAAGTTTCTAGCATTTACAATTTATAATGTTGAAAAAAATGTTCATATCCTCGATAGGAAATAGTATCTCCCCTCTTGGTCTGTTTTTTTTAAGCAGCTGCATAAATGAATCTTAGAAAGTAAATAAGAATGTATCGCATGAATTAGATTTCTAAAACAATTAACGGCAAGTAGATAAAGTTTCATTCGGAAAGTAATAGAATTTGAAGGTAGATACAATACCACATTATAGGAAGATAGAAAACTGATAAAACATGATTAAAAGACCAAATGAATAACATCAAAAGTTTGGGTCTAAGCTTATATCTTTTCTATGGACAATTAATGTTCAAGAAAAGCATTATAAGGTTGATTGGAAAAAAAATTAGAAAAGAGAAAAAGTACAAAGCGCTGCAAATGCATCATAGAATGTAAAATGGATGAACAAAGTGGAGATATATAAGGAAGACTAAAAATAAACCAGTTGGAATTTGAGTTTATTGAGAAGCCCTCTTTCAATTAAAATATTCGAAGCACTAAAATTGAAAAGGTACGTGGTTCTGTCGCTATCTCTCTTCACCGATGTCTTACCCAATCTCTTCTCTCCATCACCCTCTCTCTCGCCCTCTTTCTCTCTATCTGTCTCCCTTCTCTTCTCTCGATCACTTTCTCTTTCTCCTCTCTCTCTCCCTCTCTTTCTTTCCTTTCTCGCTCTCTCTATCTCCCTCTTTCTCTTCTCTTGATCACCCTTTCTCTCCTTTCTCACTCTCTCTGGCGCCTTTTTTTTCTCTCACAATCAGTTGTCTGTAGATGCTCATTCATTTCTCCCTTGAAAAAGTCATCGCTTCTACAGACATTCCATCGAAGCTTGAATTTCAATTGCACGAGAAACAAGAAAGTTCCAGCTTTGGAGGAGAAAAGAAAGATTCCCAAAAGTGGAGCTTACTAAGAGGGGATGGATTAGAATAGTAGGGTGGTGCAAGCACCTTTGTAGGAAGCTAGATTGGGAGCAACAGAGACAAGGCTTTAGTGGGGAATGAGAGGGGAGGGAGTAGAGAGAAGGAAGAAGAGAGTAGAGAGGGAGTAGAGATTGGTAGGATTTGAACAAAGAGAGGTGTTTGAATTAAATGGAGAGAGATCGAGATCAAAGAAACAAATTGGAATGTGATTTTATTAAGAAGCCCCATTTTATGAACATATTTGATTAAACAATGTACGTTTATTTACATCTATCTCTTCTCTCAATAACCCTCTTTCTCCTCCCCAGCATCAGCGGCCCTCTTGTCAGGCCACCCCATCAGAGTGCACTCTCTTGACGCATTTCACCGGTCGTACTCCATGCTCTGCAACGATTTCCAAATTGTTTTTTAACTGACATCTTATTAGGCTGGCCAAACAAAAGGCACAATGCAACATTCATGATCAAACTTGTAAATTGTTATCCGTCAATGTAATTCACCATCATGTAGGTGGTGGACAATGTGGAGGGTCATGTGAGCATAATCGGTGGCACCCGACGAGTGAATGGGACGTAATCGAAGGCGTGAAGACTTTTGTTTTGTTTTCTGTTTCAAGTCATGACTTGTGCCAAATGACTGCAAGGGATGAAACCTCTTCGAGGCTCACCTACGTCGGGGTAAAGGCACAAAGGCTTTCATTCTGTTACAGTTCTGATTTTCGATGACAAATGCTTGATGACACTAAGGGACATAATGGATGAGCCTTAGTTGATGTTTCCGAGGTGGTCTATGCTGGCAGATGTGTTGATGAATAATGTTTGGACACGGCTGATGTTGTCCTCATCATCATTCAGCGTCAGTCAACATTGCCATCAGGCTGAAGAATGAAGGAATTATCTTGGCGATATGTTCAAGGGTCAAATCATTGGGAATTATAGCCATTCTGAGCCTGATATCAACAAACCCAGAGCTTCCCTGCAAGGCGAAGCACTAGCTGGGCTCGCCGAAGCTCGGTTGCAGCATCTTCTGCGCACTTCTGTTAATTGTCGTCCATCATCCTATCGACCACCATACGCTCTCCCCCCCATAGGCCTCTGAGGAGTGACGAAGGATGACGACGCCGCCCGCCGCCAGCGCGTAGTCAACCCTCCCCAACCCATCAGCCTCATGCTTCACCAATTCCTTCAGCACCACCTCCCTAATGTATCCCCTCATCCCCTACAACTTGATGATGTCCCTCTCTTCATCACTCTTGAAGCCTGAAAAGAGCTCCTCAAACTGCTCGTTTGAAGTCAATCTGTCTTCGTTCATACTAGTGAGAGAGTTCTCCAGGGTTTGACTGCACCATTCCAGCTTCTTCAATTCAACCTGAACGACAAAAATGAGAAAAGCTCAATCGTGGCCATTCCTCAAACCCTTGTCGTGTACCAAAGGAAACTGTGACGTGGGATGAAAGGGGAAGTCTCACCGCACTCCATCAAGGGAAGAATCTCCCCTTGACGCAAAATATCCCTCTTGAGACGCGACAAGCCTGCTTGGTTGACCGCGCTGAGGATTTTCACGATGAACTGTCTGTTATTAATGGGCTTGTTCGTCTTTGGTCGATTAATGTCTCGATGGATCGATCACTCCAACGGGACAGCACAGATGCTGTTTGACACTCAAGATTTTGAAGAACGACTCGACAAGCTCAAATCCTCTCTCATGAAGACGACGAAGATGATTCAAATTCAGGTTCTATCTATGAGCCTTTTGGATGCCTTTTCACGGAGGCTTTCGCACTCACGGTTGACTCTCTGATCAAGAACTTCAATCAGACTTTGAATCATCTTCGTCGTCTTCACAAGAGAGGATTTGAGCTCGGCGAGTCGTTCTTCGAGATCTAGAGTGGCGAAGAGCATCTGTGTTGCCCCAATGGAGTGATCGACCCATTGATAGATCAATCGACCAAAGACGGACAAGCCACACAATAACAGATAGTTTGTCATGAGAGCCATCACCACGGTCAACCAAGCAGGCTTGTCGCGTCTCAAGAGGGATTTTCTGCGTCTATGGGAGATTCTGCCCTTGATGGAGTGCGATGAGACTTCCCCTTTCATCCCACTGTGCAGTTCCCTTCGATACATGACAAGGGTGTGAGGAACGGCCGTAATGGAGCTTTTCCCATTTTGAACGACATCAAGAACAGCTCCCTCAATTGCTTCCACGACTTGTCTCCACCGCGGTTCCAATCGCGAGTCAGAATCCACCGGCGATGATGTATCGTTCGCGGCCATGAAGACACACCTCACCTCTTTTCCTACCAGCATAGACAAAATTCAGCACTTCAACATTTCTGGAAGAAGGAGAAGAACACAATCCCAAACAATAAAAATCCGAAAGAACTATCCACATTCCGCAGTTCGGACAATGAACAAACACAAATCGCCGCAACAAACCAATTTAGAAACTAAACCAGATGGGGATGGACATTAAACACGCCGCGATAACCAGAAAAACCGGCAAAAACCCTAAAAACGCGCCAACAAGAGTTTGATTTGAAGAAGAAAAAACCAAGAACTCGACCGCAACTACACGAAGACAGGATCAAAAACAACAAAGACAAAATTGAGATTCAAACCAGACAACACAACCACAAAGACATAAAATTCAAACCTGCCGCGATCGAAACTCACCTCACCTGTTTTCATAATGGCACAGACAAATTTAGCACTTCTTTCAAGATTTTTGGAAGAAGGAGAACAAAATCCCGAGCAATAAAAATCCCAAAGAACTATCCACATTCCGCAGTTCAGACGATGAACAGAGACGAATCGATGCGACGAACCAACTCAGAAACTAAACCAGATGGGGAAGAACAATAAACACGCCCCGAAAACCCTAAAAACGCACCGATAAGAGTTCATTTCAAAGAAGAAAAAACCTAGAACTCGACTGTAAATACATGAAAACAGGATAAAAAATGACAAATCAAAATTGTTCCAACCAGGCTCAAAGTCAACCCTTCAGGTCTTTGGTTAGGATATTTTGTCGTGTACAAGGGCTGCACAATGGGACCCAGTCAAATTGCGGCTTGAAAGCCTCTTCTCTTGATCTCTCTTCTGTCGATCAGAGGGGTGCAAGAGAATAGGAAGAGGGTGGTTTGAACGAAGGAGGGGATTTAAATCAAGAGAGAGAGATCATAGAAATCCATTGGAATTTGAATATGTCAAAAAATCCTCTATTCAAAGCATGAAAGCTAAAAGGTACATAGTTCTGTCTCTACCTCTTTTCACCCATGTCATTGCCTCCCTCGTCTCTATCTCCCTCTCCCTTTATCTCATCTCGGGCTCACCCTCTTTCTCTTCTGTTGATCACCCTCTCTCTCCCTCTCTCTGTTTGCTCAATCACCCTCTATCTCATACAACAGCAAAAATAGAAAAGAATTTAAAAAACAACGCTTGATGAAAAAGCAAACCAAAAACCATCTTATACGAAGATAAAAGCATAAATAAGTATAATAAAAAAATAGCCTCCCATGTGCTCAAAAATAACAAAATATTTCTAGAACTTGACCTTACTGAACCTCAACAGATTCCAAAAGCAGATTACCCAAAGAATAAAACTATATATGCATTAATCGACTTCAATACACTAGAGAGAAATTACTCCTAGTACAAAACTTATTACCCAACATCCAAAGATTTTTTTAAATCCATTGCAGAGAAATTCAACACAATACAAAAATTTATTATCCAGCATCCAAAGAATTTTAAATTGATTACTAAAAAATTCAACGTAATACGGAAACTGATTACCCAGCATCCAAAGAGTTTAAATTGATTGCTTAGAAAGTCCACGTGATACAACACTTACTACCCAACATTCAAAGAGGGCCACATTTTAAAGAAAGGTCATGGATTTTATTTTCGAGCAGTAACAAATGACTATCATGATTTGTCATCCCGCCGACCAAACTCTGCTTAGCTGATTTTTCAGAGATTCTTACCACTCAACGATCAGATATCTCAAACAAAGTTGATCTCAGAAAAATATATGTACTATCATTGACTTATATGTACTTCTCAAACAATTTAATGGCATCAAATTTTTCTTTTTTCATTCCTGCATCCCATAACCTGATTAACTCATTTTTACTACATAAGTTAAGGGACTTCCTCACACCTCACCCTTTCAAAATCAATAGTTAATTTGGATAGTATATTTTCCTCTTTACACGCGAAGGCCTCCATTGGAATAATATTTATGTACTACAGTTGACTTTCCTACACTCTTGGATCATTATTTACTGGGTATCATGCTTTTCTTTTTTATTCCTGCAACCTCAGAGGTGTTTAAATGATTGTAATACACATCCCCTTGTGAAATACCATGGTGGGGGGGGGGGGAGAGTAAGGGGGGCTCTTGGGTATCCAACTATGCTCCCAATGCCCCGACATCTGGTTGACTACGAATGGTGTGAGCACGGCTCTTGCCACTAGTGTGCACACCATTGATGGTTCCGACCAAAGAAGTAACAGTAGAAATTTTATCCCTCAAAAAATTAATCCTATCTACCCCTCTAGGCCATGGAGATGTGTCGTTGATTTGGCGTTTAGACTTATAAAATAAAATTTGTAATTTCCCTTAATGACTAAATATAGAATATAGAGCAAACAAGGGGTCGAACCAAAGGGAGGCGACAAATAAGAATTTTTATCCAAATTCAATGAATTATTTCAAAGATGAATTTATTTTTCAATTAGTAAATCTTAATTATGGTTAATAATATTTTTAATTAATCAAAATCAAGTAAGACTTAATTTGGATTTTAAATATTTCGGTCAGAAAGCTCAGGACAGAAATATTTCAATTTTAAGATCAGATTAATTCCGATTATTAATTTCCCAATTATTATAAAATTGTAAGATAATTTTTATGAATAAGAATTGGGAATTAAATAATCAAGAAAGGAATTTTTCAATTGGACTTCAAGATGGATGAATTTTCAAATCAAATTTTATTTTTAGGTTTTTTATATATTAGATTAAATTCCTCAACAATAAAAATCAAAATCTAGAGAGATAAACTAGACAAATTAACCTAGAGAGAGAAAGTGAAGAATTTGGGGAAAAGGTGAAATCCGACCCTAAATTAAAAATCTAATGATGTAGAAATAGTCTAACTTGATGTAGAGTTAAAGATCCAAAGTCATATCCTGAATCAGAATCAAAATGCAGTGCTAATTTCATTCAAAACCAACTTCTGGGGCAGGTACATTTCACCCATGACTTGGCATTTTAGAATCGTTCAAGAAGAATATTGAAATACAAATCAGAAACTTACAACTTTGATTGCAGAATCAAGAATTGTTGACTTCCAAAGCATCCCTTCTGTCTTTCCTGGCCAAATCCTTGGAGAGAGCTTAAAAAGGTGATTTTCGCCATTTCTATACCTCTATTTAAAGATCCAACCATCTTGATTGTAGAGAGAGAAAGGACAAACCTACCCTCAAAATTTCAGCCCAATTGGACATCCTAGATCTCTAGCGATCGTCATTTTACCGTTGATAAATCTAGACCATCGGATTCAATTTATCTCTCCTCCAACAAGTTCGGAAACAGCATCTCCTGCTTGGCTGCCACATTATTTCTTCGTTTTCCCACGTCTTGGATTGTGATATGACACATGGTTGTCCGCGTCCGCCACCACAATCATTGGAGATTATTCTTTCTTTTTAAACGACCAGGAAAAAGCCACGTCGGCTTCTTTTATTTTTTTTTCTAAAAACAAAAGCACAAAAGGACAAGGTAAGCTGCAATATCTGACTTTTTCAACCCACGTGTGTGTTGATTGCCGTGTGCATTGAATGCACGCGGCGAATCAACGCCGCATGCGACCTTAACCACATGTGCTGGTTAGCGCATGCATTAAATGCACGCGGCTAACCGATTCACGTGCAAATTAAAGCACGTGTGTTGGTTGCCACGTGCATTTAATGCACGCGGCTAACTGAAGTGGTAGATATAAAAAAAACAAAAAATCAAAACGTACCTTTTTTTATTTCCGCTGACACGCCGATTTTTCTGAGTTTTCTACCCAATAATATTGTCATTATGGCATCACAATTTGTAATGCCATGATGAGCTAATAATGCTCTTTCTTCGTATATATATAAAAAATACATCCACGTCTTTGCCTGAATTTCGGGGGAATGACGTGGATGCCCCCCTTCATATTTTATTATATATATAACAAATACAAAATAAATAGAATATATATTATTTAAATAAATAAAAAATCATTTCTTGGCTATATAATGGTCAGAAAAATATATAAAAATATAGAAAAACTCTAGAACAATTAGGAAAGCCCTTACCAACCTTTTGCCAAGTATTTAAGGCCTTGTAAAAAATATTTCTACACTGAAATGAGGTTAAATTCCATGTAAAAAATGATAAAAAATAAAAACAATAGTAAAATCAAAGTGTAAGTGATTTATCTTCAATTTAATATGATAACATGCAACTAAAAAGTCATTAAAAAAAATAAATATAATGTATAATTCATTAATTAATCATGTTAATTTGCAATTTATCAGTTAATACAAGTGAGAGAGTTCTCCACGGGTTGATTGTGCCATTCCAGCTTCTTCAATTCAACCTCAACGACAAAAATGGGAAAAGCTTGGTTGTGACCGTTCCTTAATCCCTTGTCGTGTACCGAATGAAACTGTGCAGAGGGATGAAAGGGGAAGTGATGCAGGACAACTAGGGGAAAAGACGACGGTGGGGATGGATGGGACAACGATGGGTGGAGGATACATGACGAGTTTGGATGGATGGATAAAACAGACCACAGAACCTGCACGATCGAATTCGAAACTTAAAACCGATGAGATGATGGTGGTGCTGCCCCGTTCCTCGTCAAGGGTGAGAGTACTGTCTTCAACCACTGCCACAATGCAAAGCACCAAATCCAATACTCGAATTCACGTCCACGGGGAAATCTCACAAAGATAATATTTTTTGTGGAAGTTCCAAAATCAAATCAAATCTGTCGGCGGTGGATGAACTCTCACGGAGCACTGGATGAAGAACACGTCGACACCAAAGAGTTCAAGCGTACCTGGGCACTAGAGTGCATGAAGAGGCTAAGGGGAATTCTGGTCGTGATGAGACTGGGCGATCCGGGCGTTGTATGGCCCACTGGACGAGAAGATCTGGATGTTCTGGGCGTTGAGCGGCCCTCGCAAAGAGACGTTCCATGCTTTAGTGGCCGAAGTTCTTGGGCATGCGGCGTCATTGGCAGGACGATTGATGTGCGCTTCGACAAGGTGTCACAGATCCAATTGTGTGGTCAGTTGGCGGGGGGTCATGGGGGGAGTCGGCCCATTGCAGGATTCAGGGCAGTGCCCCGAAACCTAAACGGTATGCGCCATAGTAAGAAGTTTTGTGGGCGTCCAGACGCGCGGGTGACGGGCATGCAGAGTGCGTGGGTGGCCTTGGGGCGGATGGCCTAGGGTGGTTCTAGGCGGGCGGCTTGGGGCGGCATTGGGCGGACCTAGGTGAGCGGCCTTTGGAGGCCCTGCGCAGGTGGCCTGGGGCGGCCTTGGGCGTCCCTGGGCGTGCGGCCTTCAGCGGCCTTGGGCGGGCGGCCTGGGTCGCCTAGGGCGACCGTGGGCGGCCAGCCTGGGCGGCCCTAGGTGAGTGGCCTGGGCGGCCCTAGGCGAGCGTCCTGGGGGTGGCCTTGGGCGGCCCCAGGGGGGCAGCCTGGGGCGGCCTGGGGCGGCCTTGGGTGCCCCTAGGGGGGCGGCCCTAGACAGGCGGCCTTAGGCTATCCTGGGAGAACGCTGACGGTGATACGGAGCGGAGGTAGCTGGCGACGCGAGGCAGCGATGATGGCGGCAGCGATGGAGATTGGAGATAGCGAGAAGGAGGCTAGGGTTGGGGCAAGCACTCCAAGAAGAGAAAGATAACTCAATTCTTGACATAAACTTGCCTGACTGTTTCTTGAAACAATGGCCAATACATTTAGGCCTTGGAGGAAAGAGAAACTACGGTTAAAAAAGAATAAAATAAAGAGAGGGGACGTGGCGAGCGACGTGGTTTCTCGTCACGTCAGGGGGCAGTTCTGGATCTGCCTTTGGCGACATGTCAGGACGCGTGAGGGGGCGTGCGTGGGTGGAGATGTGCCTGGTGTTGGCGTGTTAACTTGATTCGACGACAATGGTGGCATGTCTTCAGCAGTCGTGTTGACTTCGGACGATGGTGGTGACTCATCCAGTGTCAATGCGCGGACGTCGTCGCCACCAATTACCCCCGGGTGCAAAGAACTCAACTCTGTCGAGTAAGTGTCAAAAGGCTCCAACGGGGTCACCAAGCCAAGGCGCAGGCGAGCCAGGTCCTCTTCCCAGATCCACGTGTCGTCCATCGACGATTTACCCTGCCAACGAATAAGAAACTTCCGCACCGTCCCACCTTTGGTGAAGGTGATTACTTCGTCCAGTATAGCCTCAATGTTCTCTTGCCAATCAGAAGGAAGTGAGGTGGGAGTGGACAAGTCAAACTCACTCACCGAGAAGTCCGAGGGCAGAAAAGGGTCATTAGATGAAAGAGGTGGGGATTTAAATGCGACTGAATCTGAAATATTGAAAGTGGTGCTTATCCCCCACGTGGAGGGTATGTCGACGGCATAGGCATTTTCCCCTACTCGTTTGAGGATTGGGAACGGCCTGGCACTACGAGCATGAAGCTTAATAGCCTGCTTAGAAGAGAATCTCTCTGGCCTAACCCTCACCATCACCATGTCACCTTCTTTAAATTCGCGAAAACGACGGTGTAAATCTGTGGTCTGTTTATATGAGGAGTTGCTATTTATGATGCGTGTATGAATTTCCTCATGCAGACTTCTAATATGACTGGCGAACTCATGACCATCATCTGAGACTTTAGCATGCGGTAACATGGGTACAAGGTCAGTGGGTTTTTGAGGTGGATGACCATGTACTATCTCAAATGAACTCATGCCAGTGGTACGGTTGACTGACGCGTTGTAGGCAAATTTGGCACGCGGAATGACAGAATCCCAAGACTTAAGGTTGTCCCCAACCAACGATCGTAATAGATTGCCAAGGCTTCTATTAACGACCTAAGTCTGTCCATTAGTCTGGGGATGTAAAGCCGTGGAAAATTTAAGCTTTGTTCCCAATAGATGCCATAGGGTTTTCCAAAAGTACCTAGTGAACCTGACATCTCTGTCCGATACTGTGCTTTTTGGAAGCCCATGGAGACGGACAACGTCATTGAAATAAAGCTGAGCGACATGAGAGGCATCGGAAGTTTTAAAACAAGGAATGAAATGGGCCATCTTTGAAAAACGATCTACAACCACAATGACAGAATCATGATGCTTGTTCGTTCTCGGAAGCCCTAACACAAAGTCGATGCTCACATCATCCCAAGGTTTCTGAGGGACCGATAGAAGGGTATATAGACCAGTGTTCTGTTTAACCTGCTTGGCGAGAGCACATACACGACATTGGGAAACAATATTAGCTACGTCTCGCTTGAGGGATGGCCAAAAGAACCTATGCTCTACCATAGCGATGGTTTTATCTCTCCCAAAATGACCATTAAGGCCTCCGGCATGCGTTTCCCACACAAGGAAGTCTCTAAGGGAAGACTATGGAATATATAGGCGTCGATCATAAAATAAAAATCTATTTTCTAAGATATAATCTTGGTTTTCAGGATTCGGGTAATTGCCTACGGTCTAGAGAACAGGAGAAAAGTCTGGGCAATCGGGGTATAGATCCTTCATATGTTCAAATCTGACAACTTATACCTTCATTACGTTCAAGAGGTGGACATGTCTACTAAGGGCATCGACCACTCGGTTTTCGACTCCCCTCTTGTGTTTAAGGACAAAGGTATATGACTGGATGAATTCAACCCATTTAACATGTCTAGAATTTAATTTCTGCTGAGAATGGAGATACTTCAAAGCTTCATGATCAGAGTAGAGAAAGAATTCCCTAGAAAGCAATTAGTGACGCCAATGACGCAAGGATTGAACCATTGTGTAGAACTCTTTGTCATAGGTGGAATATTTGAGCTTAGCGTCGTTCAACTTTTCACTAAAGGCAGCTATGAGATGGTTCTCTTGACTGAAGACTCCGCCAATTCCTAATCCCGAAGCATCACAAGCGACCTCAAACACTTTATCGAAATCAGGTAAACAGAGGATGGGAGCATGTGTCATCTTAAGCTTAATATCATCAAAGGATTTCTGTGCTAAATCAGTCCATTAGAAATGATTTCCCTTTAAACACTCGGTCATGGGTGCCATTATAGTACTAAAATTTTAGATGAATCGCGTATAGAAAGTGGCTAGGCCGTGGAAGCTACGCACATTGTGGACGTTCCTAGGAGTCGGCCATTGGGTAATGGCCTCTATTTTGGTCAGATCAAAAGAAACTCCTCATGCTGACATGATAAAACCTAGCAAGGATACATGGTCAAAAAGAAACGAACACTTTTTGGGATGTGCATATAACTGTTCGTTCTTCAAGACCTCACATACTAGACGTAGGTGATGGATATGATCCAGTTTTGATTTGCTGTAGATAAGAATATTGTCAAAATAAATTACGACAAAGTTTCCTATGAATGGCCTAAGAACGTGGTTCATCAACCGCTGGAAAGTACTGGGTGTGTTCGATAAACCAAAGGGCATGACCTTCGATTCATATAATCCATCCTTGATTTTGAAGGCAGCTTTCCACTCATCTCCCAGACGGATACGGACTTGGTGATAACCACTTTTAAGATTGGTTTTGGAGAAAATCCTTGAACCAGCCATCATATCAAACATATCATTAATGCGAGGAATGAGAAACCTCTATTTGACGGTAATCTTATTGATGGCTCTACTATCAATGCACATGCGCCATCTCACGTCTTTTTTGGGAGCTAGTAATACGGGGACAGTGCATGGGCTGAGGCTCTTGTGAATGAATCCCTTGTCCAAGAGCTCTTTGACTTGGTGCTGAAGCTCATTGTACTGCATGGGTTCCATACGATAATGGGGAAGGTTCGGCAAGGAGGATCTGGGAACGAAATCAATGGCATGCTGGATTTGTCGCATAGGCGGTAATTCATTGGATAAGTCCTCAGGGAAGACACTCTCAAATTCAGCTAGTAATTTGGAAACCTCCGGTGGTGGTGATGTGGAATCCTCAGAGGAATGATCCGGAATCATGGCTAAGCAAATAGAAATTTCACCAGCTATCTCCTTCTAAAATTGGCGACCGCTAAGAGTACACAGACCTAAGGAAGGAGATTTTGGTGAGGACCTCTGCAGGATATGAGTGTAAGGGTGCCATGTAAGCTTCTTGCCCTGATGGGTGAACGAGCAGGTATTGCTCCCACCATAGAGGTGTACATCATTATCATACAACCAAGGGCGACCAAGGATAATGCTGCCCACCTTTATGGGTAAGACGTCACACAATATCTTTTCTTCGTATGATTGAACCTTCAAAGGAAGACGACATTGATTCTTCATGGGGATTGAAGTAGCATCGATCCAAGATACAAAATATGGGTGAGGATGATCAATCAAAGGTAATCCTAAATGTGAAGTCATGACATCAGAGACGCCATTGATACAACTACCGCTGTCTACGATCGTCTTACACATCTTATCACCAATCTTAAAATATGTATAAAATATGGATGTCCTCAATGTGGCATTATCGGTAGAGGGTTTGGTAAGAGTACATCGAACGACTCCCCTAACAGATGTGGACGGATCCCAACAAAGAAGGGATGGTGGGCAATCGGTGATGCCAATGAAACCCACCAAATCTTCTTCGTGCACGAATTCATCCTCGACATAACTATCTACTCTATACTCTTCCTCGTCGACACGCTGATCATCTATGATAGGGATGTTATTGGAGGGCTCCTGACCTATATGTAGGGCTTGCGATGGGCATTGGGAAGCTCTATGACCAGGACCCTGGCATTTAAAACAGGTCAAGCCAGAGGGACCAATTTGTGCGGGATTTGGTTAAGGAGGGGCTCTAGCGGTGGAATCGAGGGAAGATGAAGTACGGGCGTTGGGCGTAGTGAAGGACGGTGTCGGAGCTGGAGAACGGAGCTCGGTGGGAGTGCGAGTAGGAGTGGGAGCTGGTGGTGGTGCTGGGAGAGCTAACGGGGTATTACGTTGGGCCACACGGTTGGGGTAAGAGGGATTGGAGGAATGAGACCGATCAGTAAGGGTAGGATGATGGTAGACGGGGGTATGGTATAGATTCTGACATAGCTCTAGGTCTTCTACAATCTGATAGACCTGCTCTAGTGTGGTGGCCTTGCGGACAAGCAACTCTGTCTCTAAATAAGGGTGAAGACCGGTTCTAAATCAGGAAATAACAACTCGGGAATTCTCCTCAACTCGGCACCTCATATAGAATTCCTTGAATTGAGTAATATATTCGAAGACGGGACGTCTACCCTGCTGTATTTTATGCCACTGGTCAAGAAGGTTATCTAAATAGCAAGTGGGACGTATTTCTTACGGAGTTTGTCCTTCATTTGGGGCCAAGTATCTATGGGTGCCTCACGACGGTTGGAAATCAAAAATTCTAGATTTTCCCAAAGATTTTCACTTGCCCTCCTAGCCTCATCTCGCCGTATTGGACTTTCTGCCACTCAAGCATATTATACCATTTGAAATACCTATTCAGTTTAGACTCCCAATTGAGATATTCTTTAGGGTCCCTAGATCCCTCATAGGACGGAACATCGACTTTGATACTACGTTGGATCTATTGCCACTGATTGTTGTGATCTGCACGACGATGATCGCGAGGGGGTGCCACCTCCTCGGGTGGATAAGGATCGTTCTTGTCCGGACGATTCCCGTTCCACCCTCGGTATCTATCGTTAGGCGGACAAGGATCATTCTGAGGGGGATGATTCCTATCACGCTCTGGGATCCTCTCGTCCGTTGGATGGTAATCGTCTCGAATAAGACGATTTCCTTCGTGTACAGGGTCTCTATCCACAGGTGGATAGGGATCATTCTGTGTGGGACGATTCCTATCCTGGCCTAGGGTTCTAGGCTCAGGCAAATAGTTATCATCTCGACGATTCCTATGACATACTGGAGTTTGAATCTCCTGAGGAATCAGATCGTCTCATTCGAGAGGACTCTGATTTCGACTCTTGGATCTATTCTCGGGTCGTATAGGATCATCGAGGTCATGATGAGTCCTATCACGATCCCAAGGTCGGGGTTCGGGTGGGTAGTGATCTTTGTGATCACGTTAGTTTCAATCACAACCTCGATTTTTGAGTTGGTAACCGCATTGATCGAGCTTGTTAAATGGTTGTCCAAGTTGGTAATTCGTGTATTCACATCACGAAAACCATTTTGTACAACGTCTAACCCGCGATCGATGTCCCCACAAGAGAAGGTCGGTGGGATGGACGAGGACAACTAATGGATGGGGAGAGACAGCTCACGACCATCTTTGGGTTGTTCTGTCATTGGAGCGGAGACTCGTTTGCCTGAACGCAGATGCATGATGACTCTAAAATATGTCATCAAACAATCAAGTTCTTAAGTTTAAATTCATTACAATTATCTTGTGAATTCATGCTAAGTTCATGCATATGTATTGTTTTATGAAATCACTAACCCCACTTGATTCTTTGAATCAAGTGGAATATATTTAACATTTTATGGCTAGTGAACATTCAGAAACAGGTTAAGAAGATCAAGGAAGAGAGGAGGATCAAGAGAAGTGGGCAAAAATTCGAAGTGGCAAAAATTACGAAAATGCCCCTGGGCATGACTTAAGAGAAAACCTATAAATACTCTCTTGAGAGAGGAGTTTAAGTGTTCAGAATTTTCTCTAAGGAAACAAGGGCTTGGAGAAGAGGATTTCTGCACCCTCCAAGAGCTGCTGAGCATTGGAGTTGGGAGGAGAAACAAGCTGAAGATTAACTGAAGATCGAAGACCTCCACCTCGCCGCAAGGAAGTAACCTTGGTTGGAGTGAGTTCTTCAGTTCAGTGGTGTACTCTTCCCATTTCAGACAATCTCAGTTGGGGCTGGAGAATCATCAAAGGTTCTTCAGCATTTCCCAATCTGTGTTGTTGCTTTGTGTTAGTTTGAATATCAGTTCATAGTTTTTGTGTTTGTTTGTGTTTGTTTGTGTTTGTTTATTCCTTTGTTCAAGCTCCTATCAATCTAATCCACCTATCAGAAACCTATCTGCATAAACGAAAGTTTGCTTGAGCTCCTGTCTAGCGCAAGGGGCAGGCACCTGTGCGCGCACGCCACAGCACTGGCGCGCCACAAGACAAAGCTGCAACCGCTGGTCGCGACGGGCTTGTGCGCTGCGCCGCAAGTGTTGCCGCACACAGCGGGACGTGCAACACGCTTGTTCGAGCGTGTTGCAGGCGGGTGGCGCTTTTGAGGCCGTGGCGCGAGCTTGTGTCGCATGCCACGAGCCCACTCGTGTGCACGCAGCTGCTTGCACCGCAGCAGTTGTGAGCTCGCAGCTTCCCCCTGCGAGCTGCAGGTTCTGGTCGTGCATAATCAAACACCTGTTAGGTGTTTGATGAATTGACTAGACCGTAGTTGCAGCCCATTTCATTATTTAATTGAAACTATAGGATTCTGCTTGTGGTTAAACTCAGATTGTAATCTTGCGGAGTAATCCTGAGTGGTACAAGCTACTGGAAGAATTATCGAATTGGACTGTAGATATTTCTTTCCATTGCTGAAATTCAACATTCTGATCTGATAATTCAAAGTGAACCGAAGACATTTTCTGCTGTTTCTCTGCTCCATGAGGATCGACCCTCACTCTCCCTAAGCCGTGAGGTTATAAATTTTGTTGTATAAGCTCTCAACCTCACACGATTATCTTGCTAAATAACCAGTAAAAATCACAGTAAAATTGAGCTTATCAATGCATGCAATGGTACTCATGAATGAAGACATCTACGAGGGCAGAAACAACTAGGGTGGCACAGGTTAGGGTCTAATACCGATTTGATGCAGGACTACTAGGGGAAAAGACGATGGTGGGGATGGATGGGACAACGACGGGTGGAGGATACATGACGGGTTTGGATGGATGGATAAAACAGACCACAGAACCTGCACGATCGAATTCGAAACTTAAAACTGATGAGATGATGGTGGTGCTGCCCCGTTCCTCGTCAAGGGTGAGAGTACTGTCTTCAACCACTGCCACAATGCAAAGCACCAAATCCAATACTCGAATTCACGTCCACGGGGAAATCTCACAAAGATAATATTTTTTGTGGAAGTTCCAAAATCAAATCAAATCTGTCGGCGGTGGATGAACTCTCACGGAGCACTGGATGAAGAACACGTCGACACCAAAGAGTTCAAGCGTACCTGGGCACTAGAGTGCATGAAGAGGCTACGGGGAATTCTGGTCGTGATGAGACTGGGCGATCCGGGCGTTGTATGGCCCACTGGACGAGAAGATCTGGATGTTCTGGGCGTTGAGCAGCCCTCGCAAAGAGACGTTCCATGCTTTAGTGGCCGAAGTTCTTGGGCGTGCGGCGTCATTGGCAGGACGATTGATGTGCGCTTCGACAAGGTGTCGCGGATCCAATTGTGTGGTCAGTTGGCGGGGGGTCAAGGGGGGAGTTGGCCCCTTGCGGGGTTCGGGGCAACGCCCCAAAACCTAAATAGTATGCGCCGCAGAAAGAAGTTTCGGGGGCATCCAGAAGCGCAGGTGACGGGCATGTGGAGTGCCCGGGCGGCCTTAGGGCGGATGGCCTAGGGCGGTTCTGGGCGGCCGGCCTGGAGTGGCCTTGGGCGGCCCTGAGCGGGCAGCCTGGGGCGGCCTGGGCGGCCTTAGGCGAGCGGGCTGGGGGTGGCCTTGGGCGACCCTGGGCAGGCGGCCTTGGGCGGCCCTGGACAGGCGGCCTTAGGCTGTCCTGGGGGAGCCGACGGCGATAAGGAGTAGAGGTAGCCGGTGACGCAAGGCACCGATGACGGCGGCGGCGGTGGAGATCGGAGATAGCAAGAAGGAGGCTAGGGTTGCGCCAAGCACTCCAAGAAGAGGAAGATAACTCAATTCTTGATATAAACTTGCCTAACTGTTTCTTGAAATAATAACCTATAGATAAGTGATGTGACGAGCTATGTGGTTTCGCGTAAGGACACGTGAGGGGGCGTGCGTTGGTGGAGACGTGCCTGGTGCCGCCGTGTTGACTTGATCTGGTGACAATGGCGGCATATCTTCAGCGCTCATGTTGACTTCGGACGACAGTGGTGACGCGTTTGGTGTCGATGCGCGGATGTCGTCGCCAGCAGGAAGTCTCACCGCACTCTAACAAGGGCAGAATCCCCCCTTGACAGAAAATAGCCCTCTCGAGACGCGACAACCCTGCTTGGTTGACCGCGCTAAGGGTTTACCCGATGAATTGTCAGCTAATGATGAGCTTGTTCATCTTTGGCCGTTTGATGTATCGATGGGTCGATCACTGCAACGGGACAGCACAGATGCTGTTCGACACCCACGATTTTGATGCAAGACTTGACAAGCTCAAATCCGCTCTCATGAAGACGACGAAGATGATTCAAAGTCAAGTTGATGGCGAGGATGCCAACACATCACCGTCAAACGCGTCGCCACGGCCAACCAGAGTCAACATGCCTGCTATGGACCCAACGGAGAAGTCAATAGAAGTCAACCAAAGTCAACCCGCCACGGTCAATCGAAGTCAACACCAAAGTCAACACGCCGCAGCCGTCGACAGGCACATCTCCACCCGCGCACGTCCCTACGCGCGTCATGACACCACGCCAGAGGCAGATCCACAACTGCCCTTTGGCATGACACGACGCACGTCTTTACTTTCTCGTCTCTAATTTCTCGTCATTATCTCTTTCCTCCAAGGCCTATATATAGACCATTGTTTTCAAGAAACATTAGGCAGTCATAATTTTAAGAATTGAGTTTTCAGTTAAACTCTTCTTGGAGGACTGCCAAGCCTCCCTCTACCTTCAAACCCTAGCCGTCGCCGCCACCACCGCTGCCACGCAGTCGCCATCGCGTCGCCAGCCACCACCTCTCCCCATCCATCTTCTTCTCTTCCACCTCTCTCCTCCACCCTCTCTCTTTCTCTCTCTCATCTACCTCAGGCACCCTTCCAAGGCCGCCCAAGGTGCCATAACCAAGCCGCCCAGGCTCCGCCCAAGGCTGCCCCTAACAGGGCCGCCTAGGCCGCCCCAGCAAGGGCCGCCCAAGGCTGCCCAGGCCGCCCCAATCAGGCCGCCAGGCCCCGCCCAAGGCCGCCCCTTGCCACGGCCGCCCAAGGCTGCCCAGGCCGCCCCACCCAGGCCGCCCAGGCCCGCTTAGGGCCGCCCTTGCTAGGGCCACCCAAGGCCGCCAAGGCCGCCCCGGCCAGGGCCACCCAACACCGCCCAGGCTGCCCCTGCCAGGGCCTCTCTCGAGCAGCCCTAGGCTGCCCCAACAGGGCCGCCCAAGGCCGCGCTGAGGCCGCCCCAGCCAGGCCACGCCCTAGGCCTCCCTAGCTAGGGCCGCCCAAGGCCACCCAGGCTGCCCCTGCTAGGGCCGCCCACGAGCAGCCCATGCGCCCCTACCTGGCAGCCTAAGGCCACGCCTAGAGTGCCAGGCCGCTGGTCATCGGTGACGCCGTCCGACACTTCGAGCCACGTGCGCGCCGGCGCTCCGCGCGCTCAACGCCTGCACGCGCTGCTCCGCGCACTCCGTGCGCTCCGCGCACCCTACGTGCGCTTCGCGCGCACAGGTAGTCGCCAACGCCTGACTCTGCGACAACGACATCTACTCACTACCAGGGCCGTTCAATGCCCGGAATGCCCAGAATCTTCCTCGTCCCGTGGGCCACCCAACGCCCAGATTTGCCCAGCCTCGTCACGATCTGAATTCCCCGCAACCTCTTCACGCACTACGGTGCCGAGGTACACTTGAACTCATTGGTGTCAAAAGTGTTCTCTGTCTAGTATTTTCTCGAGAAGTAGATTTGGTTTGGATTTCCCACTTCCTCTCTCTTTTGAGTGCTTCTTCGTGACGCGAATTTGCATATTGATTTCGGTGCTTAGGCATCATCGCGGTGGGTGAAGACAGTACTCCCACCCTCCACTAGAGTTGGAGCTGCACCACCAGTTTTCCATCAGTTTTAAAGTCCGAATCCGATCGCCTGTATTTCTGTAGCTGTTTTATCCCGCCCTACAAACCTGTCGTCCTACATCACAAGTTCTCTCTATGAGCCTTCTTTATGTCTTTTCACGGAGGCCTTCGGACTCGCGGTTGACTCTTTGATCGATGAGACTAAGGGACTTAATGGATGAGCCTTAACTGATGTTTTTGGGGTGGTGTGTGATGGCAGATGTGTTTTTGACCAAAGTTTGGAGATGGTTATTGTCATCATTGTCAACCGTTTGTCAACGTTGCCACCATGCTCAAGATTGAGGGAATTACCTTGGCGATGTGATCAAGGGTCGAAGCATCGGGAATTATAGCCGTTATGAGCCTGCTATCAACAAACCCACAACTCCTGGCAAGGCGAAGCACTAGCGAGGCTCGCTAAAGCCTGGTTGTAGCATCTTTTGCGCGTTTTTGTTGACTGCCGACCATCCTCTTATCAACCACCATACCCTCTCCCCGCCATAGGCCTCTGAGGAGTGGCGAAGGACCACA
Source organism: Wolffia australiana (assembly GCF_029677425.1). Taxonomy (NCBI): domain Eukaryota; kingdom Viridiplantae; phylum Streptophyta; class Magnoliopsida; order Alismatales; family Araceae; genus Wolffia; species Wolffia australiana. Next base: position 2,747,961 of record NC_135851.1, on the reverse strand, counting down.
GGGCCCCCCGTGGCCAGCGCGTAGTCAACCCTCCCTAGCCTATCAACCTCAGGCTTCACCAATTCCTGCAGCACCACCTCCGTAATGTATACCTCAACTCCTCTAACTTGACGACATCCCTATCTTCATCGTTTTCAACACCCATAAGGAGCTCCTTAATCTCCTCCTTTGAAGTCAATCCCTCTTGGTTAATACTAGTGAGAGAGTTCTCCAGGGTTTGACTGCGCCACTCCAGCTTCTTTAAATTCAACCTGAACGACAAAAATGGGAAAATATAGGTATTGGTCGTTTCTCAAACCCTTGTCGTGTACCAAATGAAATTGTACGGGGGGATAAAGGGGAAGTCTCACCGCACTCCATCAAGGACAGAATCTTCCCTTAACACGAAATATCCCTCCCAAGACGCGACAAGCCTGCTTGGTTCACCATGTTGAGGGTTTTTACAATGAATTGTCTGCTATTGATGGGTTTGTTCGTCTTTGGCCGATTCATGTATCGATGGGTCGATCATTCCCCAAGGGGACAACACAAATGCTATTCGACACCAAAGGTTTTGAAGCACGACTCGACAAGCTCAAATCATTTGTCATGAAGACGATAAAGATGATTCAAAGTCAAGTTCTCTCTATAAGCCTCTTGGATGTCTTTTCACGGAGGCTTTTGGACTCGCGGTTGACTCTCTAACCGATAATACTCAGGTACATAATGGATGAGCCTTCACGGATGTTTTTGGAGTGGCCTATGATGGGAGATTTGTTGTTGACCAAAGTTTGGAGACGGTTGATGTCATCATTGTCAACCGTTTGTCAACGTTGCCACCATGCTGAAGATTGATGGAATTATCTTGGCGATGTTATCAAGGGTCGAAGCATTGGGAATCAAAGCTGTTCTGAGTCTGATATTAACAAACCTTGTGCTCCCCTCCCCTACCCATCAACCTCATGCTTTACCAATTCCTTCAGCACCACCTCCATCATGTATCCCCTAAGCTCCTCCAACTTGACGACGTCCCTCTCTTCATCGTTGTCAAAACCCATAACGAGCTCCTCAATCTCCTCCTTTGAAGTCAATCCCTCTTGGTTAATACTAGTGAGAGAGTTCTGCACGGTTTGACTGCGCCACTCCAGCTTCTTTAAATTCAACCTGAACGACAAAAATGGGAAAATATAGGTATTGGTCGTTTCTCAAACCCTTGTCGTGTACCAAATGAAATTGTGGGGAGGGATAAAGGGGAAGTCTCACCGCACTCCATCAAGGACAGAATCTTCCCTTGACACAAAATATCCCTCCCAAGACGCGACAAGCCTGCTTGGTTCACCATGTTGAGGGTTTTTACGATGAATTGTGCGATATTGATGGGTTTGTTCGTCTTTGGCCAATTCATGTATCGATGGGTCGATTGTTGGGTTCTAGAGGCCTTGACATGGATGAACAAATCCAAACAATGCACAGTGGAAGACATTTTGCGAATCGAACGGCATAAATGAAAACCAATAAACGAAGTACCTTTTCACGGATCTCATCCGTGTTTTTTTCAATCCCGAAGTGAGACAAGTCGAGTTGTTCAAGTGTGCAGGCTGTAGACGTATCCACGCGGTCCTCGGCGCATTGGATCTCCTCCTTCACGTTGATGAGCCCCGTTCTTTCTCCGTCGGTGTCGTTACGTCGTCCCGATCACATCAAGGATGGAGAGGGGGTGTGGGGAGAGTGGAGAAGAAGGGGAAAGGCCCCTGAACAATTTTGGCCTGGGTGAATTTTGTTCTGGGCCTTCCCCTATTTATACTAAGTGGATATTTTTCAAAAAACCCCCAAAACTTAAGTATATCTTCCAACGTCCAAAAGACCATTTGCGTGTGACCCTTTAGGCCCATGTATCACTCTAGTTAACAACTCTAGTGGCCCAATAACCTTTATTGGACTTCCAAATTAATTAACTATATCATCATATAGATTAATTAACGTCGGATTGATTTAACCCAATCGATAGGTCGAAACTCCGACATGTGGGGTGCAAACCTACACCTCGTGTCCCAGAAGATACAAAGGAGTATGTATCGACTCACTCATGGAACCTGTTCATCATCGGTTACCGTGTATGTATAATCCCTCATCTACTTGACGCTCCTTGGACAACTTAGGGTATGGTCAACTGTTAAACCCTAATCGGTCATCCGAGTTAGTACTGATTCATTCGAAAATCATCGGAGAACTCTTCTCTGATATTTCACCGCCTTGGCCAAGGACTTCGTTGCATCATCTTCCTTGAGCTGTCACCTCTTATACCGAGGGTGGACGATCCCATCTTGACCACTCAATCGCCTCCGTGTACTTCTTGATGCACCCGAACTAAGACCGTTTAGAATCCCATGATCAGAGACTCGTTGGCCATAGCCAAAGTACAATCGTCCGTCCACAAGACGTCTTTGGTGTCTCAGGCCTAAGCACCACTTACACAACCGTGACGTGAATCAACCTGATTGATAGTTCGGTATAATACCATTCAGGGATTCGTATGGATCAATTCAGTGAACTCTTTCCACTAAAGAGCAACCACTATCTATCCTTAGTGTCGCCACACTAATGGCTACGGGACCGGCCATACTCATCATATGAGTGCGGCTAGATAGTGCTATTCTATTCGGATACTTTGATGTCCTTCTCGCGTATCCTTTGAATAGGAATGTTTAGAACACATGCTTAAAGACTAGTGATTTCCGCATTACGATCTCATCATAATTCACTAAGTCCGATCATGTATTCATGGACTTCATTATACGCATCACACATGCACTATAATGAATATGTTCTATTAATGAATATGGAACGAGATGTGGAATGTGTTGATAAGCTCGAAAATTACGTTTATATATGTCGTTATTTAGGGGTTTTTTTTTAGCTTAATCACTAAATTTATATATCCCTTAATGAATTGAGTATGGGGTCGAACCCTAGGGAGGCAATAGGAAATATTCAGTTTTCTTTCTGATTAGGGTTTTCAATTTTAAACCTAAGTGAAATGATGTTTTGTTTTCTTATTTAAATGCTAATACTTGTAAATTTTAACAAACATTTTATCCATTTGAACTTAAGTAATTTTAATGATTCTCTGTTATTAAATAACAAAGATATAAAATCACTTAAGTTTATCTTTATAGTTGATTTCAAATATTTATTGATTTTGAATTATATATATATTTTTGTTCTTTTTAGTTTGAAATCCATTTCTAAATGGATGTAACTCTATGTTTTTTTTAATTTATTTCTTTAATTTGTTTTATTTTTCAAAGGGCGTTTGACTATTTCTAAAGAATCAGTAAACTAAATCTTATGCTATTTTAAGAGCATTTTTATTATATTTTTATTTTATCTTTATTCATTTGAAATTGTGTATATATCCTCAAATAGAAAATCGTGAACACAAGTCACGATTTTATTCACGACTTTTTTTTCTTTTTTTGTTTGCGATTCAATGGACAGATAGGTTCGAGATCGGAATTTTATAATCAACTAAGGCAATGATTTAAAAAACGAACTAATATCTATGAAATTAAACGACTAAAATCGGAAATAAAAAAAGAACGGCGAACGTGAAGGAAAATGCAAATTTCAGAAAACTAAGTATGAAGTAAGGTGCAAAAATCAAACACGGATAAACCTAGAGGTACCAGAAAGAGTAGAGAATCGATCCAGGCGAGCTTCGAGCAACGAACGCCGAATATTTTCCTCCGATTTTGGCTTGAAATTCCGAAAATTTGCGGCGACGGATCTGCGAATTTCGTCCACGAATCGAGCTTCAAACTCTTCTTGGGTGATCCTTGAGACTTCAAGGAGGCTAGGGGATCCTTCCTTGAGCTTTAAAAATCAAGAACCCGTCAGAAAATTCGTTTTCTGGCCTTTTATCGCCGCGGAATCGGAAGAACAGCTCTTCAGATTCCGTTAGTATTTTCATCATTTTTGTGTTGCACGCTGAGCGTACAACGCGATGCGATTGGCTCGTAAAGCCTTCGCGTATCTTTCACTCGTGCGCGACACGCACGAAATCACGTGCGTGCGTATAGCGCACCAAAGGCGGTAATGGGCATTCTGATTCGCCGACGCCCCGCTGCGTGCGGTGCGTTATTCCGTGCGTTCTGCGGGTGTTAAAAGAAGAAAATAGTACTCAAACCAGCCCACTAAGGGCCGGTTTTAATAAAAAAAGATTTATTTATATTTTTTATTAAAAGAACACATACAGTAAATTGTAAAAATCATTTCTAAATGCATGATAAAAACTAATTATTCATTTATAAAAGACTTTAATTTTTAGCTTCTTTTTATTTATAGAACTAGGTCAATTACAATCATTTAAATTGTTCCAATCATCATTTTAAATCATTTAAATGTGTAAATTGACCTAAATATTGATTAAAGTTATTATTTAACTTGAAATTCAAGAAGTTTATTATTTTAACCTAGAATCATGATAACATGCTTGAAAAACTAATGTTCTATGCATGAAAATCCCAAAAATATGATGAAATGTGGACTTATTTTAGCTTCTATTTGGATGTTATCATGTGTGATTGGCTTGCCGGCCACATATATTTCCATCATCGATCACTCCCGAACGGGACAACACAAAAGATGTTCGACACCCATGATTTTGAAGCACGATTCGACAAGCTCGAATCCTCTCTCATGAATACGACGAAGATGATTGAAAGTCAGGTTCTCATTATGAGCCTCTAAGGAGTGGTGAAGGACCACGCACCCCCGCCGCCAGCGCGTAGTCAACTTTCCCCTGCCCATCAACCTCATGCTCCACCAATTCCTTCAGCACCACCAATTCCCCTGCAGCTTGACGACGTCCCTCTCTTCATCGTTCTCGAAACCCATAAGGAGCTCCTCAATCTCCTCCTTTTAAGTCAATCCGTCTTAAATAATCAAGAAAGGAATTTTTAAATTGGACTTCAAGATGGATGCATTTTTTAATCAAATTTTTTTTAGGGTTTTTATATATTAAATTAAATTCCTCAACAATAAAAATCTAAATCTAGAGAGAAAAACTAGACAAATTAACCTAGAGAGAGAAAATGAAGAATTTGGGAAAAGGTGAAATCCGACCCTAAATTAAAAATCTAATGATGCAGAAATGTTCTAAATTGATGTAGAGTTAAAGATCAAAACTTAGACCTTGAATCAGAATCAAAACGCAGTCCTAATTTCATTCAAAACCAATCTCTGGGGCATATACATTTCGCTTGTGCCTTGACATTTTAGAATGGTTCAAGAAGAAGATTGAAATACAAATTAGAAACTTACAACTTTGAGTGCAGAATCAAGAACTGTCGACTTCCAAAGCATCCCTTGTGTCCTTCCTCGCCAAATCCTTGGAGAGAGCTTCAAAAGGTAATTTTCGCCATTTCCAGACCTCTATTTAAAGATCCAACCATCTCGATTGTAGAGAAAGAAAGGACGAACCTACCCTCAAAATTTCAGCCCAATCGGCATCTAGATCTCTAGAGATCGTCATTTTACTGTTGATAAATCTAGACCATCGGATTTAATTTATATCTCCTCCAACGGCATCTCCTGATTGGCTGCCACATTATTTCTTCGTTTTCCCACGTCTTGGATCGCGATCTGACACATGGTTGTCCGCGTCCGCCGCCACAATCATTGGAGATTATTCTTTCTTTTTAAACGGCCAGGAAAAAGCCAAGTCGGCTTCTTTTATTTTTTTTCTAAAAACAAAAGCACAAAAGGCCAAGGTAAGCCACAATATCTGAATTTTTCAACCCACGTGTGTGTCGATTGCCGCGTGCATTGAATGCACGCGGTGAATCATCGCCGGATGCGACCTTAACCAAGTGTGCCAGTTAGCGTGTGCATTAAATTCACGCGGCTAACTGATTCACGTGCAAATTAAAGCACGTGTGTCAGTTGCCACGTGCATTTAATGCACGCCGCTAACCGACATGGTAGATATTAAAAAAACAAAAAATCAAAACATACCTTTTTTTATCTCCGCCGACACACTGATTTCTTTGACTTTTCTATGTAATAATATTCTCATTATGGCATCGTGATTGGCGATGCCATGATGAGCTAATAATGCTCTTTCTTCGTATATATATAAAAAATACATCCACGTATTTGCCTGAATTTCGGGGGAATGACGTGGATGCCCCCCTTCATATTTTATTATATATATAACAAATACAAAATAAATAGAATATATATTATTTAAATAAATAAAAAATCATTTCTTGGCTATATAATGGTCAGAAAAATATATAAAAATATATAAAAATATAGAAAAACTCTAGAACAATTAGGAAAGCCCTTACCAACCTTTTGCCAAGTATTTAAGGCCTTGTAAAAAATATTTCTACACTGAAATGAGGTTAAATTCCATGTAAAAATGATAAAAAATAAAAACAATAGTAAAATCAAAGTGTAAGTGATTTATCTTCAATTTAATATGATAACATGCAACTAAAAAGTCATTAAAAAAAATAAATATAATGTATAATTCATTAATTAATCATGTTAATTTGCAATTTATCAGTTAATACAAGTGAGAGAGTTCTCCACGGGTTGATTGTGCCATTCCAGCTTCTTCAATTCAACCTCAACGACAAAAATGGGAAAAGCTTGGTTGTGACCGTTCCTTAATCCCTTGTCGTGTACCGAATGAAACTGTGCAGAGGGATGAAAGGGGAAGTGATGCAGGACAACTAGGGGAAAAGACGACGGTGGGGATGGATGGGACAACGATGGGTGGAGGATACATGACGAGTTTGGATGGATGGATAGAACAGACTACAGAACCTGCACGATCGAATTCAAAACTTAAAACCGATGAGATGATGGTGGTGCATCCCCCTTCCTCGTCAAGGGCGGGAGTACTGTTTTCAACCACTATGACAATGCAAAGCACCTAATCCAATACTCGAGTTCCGCGCTTTAGTGGCAGGAGTGCTTGGGCGTGGGACGTTGTTGACAAGACGATTGATGTGCGCTTCGATAGGGTGTCGCAGATCCAATTGTGCGGTAAGTTGGCGGGGGTCAAGGGGGGAGTCGCCCCCTTGCGGGGTTCAGGGCAGCGCTCCGAAACCTAAACAGTATGTGCCGTGGTAAGAAGTTTTGTGGGCGTTCAGAAGCACGGGTGACAGGCATGTGGAGTGCCCGGGCGGCCTTGAGGCGGATAGCCTAGGGCGGTTCTGGGCGGCGGCCTTGTGCGGCCCTGGGCGGGCAGCCTGGTGCGGCCTTGGGCAGCCCTGGGCGGGTGGCCTGAGCAGCCTTGGGCGGCCCTAGGCAGGTGGCTTAGGGCGGCCTTCGGTGGCCCTGGACGGGCGGCCTGGGGTGGCCTTGGGCAGCCTTGGGCGAGCTGCCTTGGGTGTTCTGGGCAGGTGGCCTGGGGTAGCCTAGGGCAACCCTGGGCTGGCGACCTGGGCGGCCCTAGGCGAGCGACCTAGGGGCGGCCTTGGGCGACCTTGGGCGGGCGGCCTAGGGGGGCCTTGGGCGGCCCTAGGGCGGGCGACCTGGGGCAGCCTTGGGGGGCCCTAGACAGGCGGCCTTAGGCTATCCTAGGGGAGAGGCAACGGCGATAAGGAGCAGAGGTAGCCGGTGACGCAAGGCAGGGATGACGGCGGCGGCGGTGGCGATCGGAGATAGCGAGAAGGAGGCAAGGGTTGGGCCAAGCACTCTAAGAAGAGAAAGATAACTCAATTCTTGATATAAACTTGCCTATCTGTTTCTTGAAACAATAACCTATACGTATAGGTCTTGGAGGAAAGAGAAAATACGGTTAAAAAAATAAAATAAAGATATGCGACGTGGCAACGTGGTTTTGCGTAACGTCAAGGAGAAGTTCTAGATCTGCCTTTGGCGATGTGTCAGGACGCGTGAGGGGGCGTGCGTTGGTGGAGACGTGCCTGGTGCCGGTGTGTTGACTTGATTCAATGACAATGGGGGCATGTCTTCAGCGCTTGTGTTGACTTCAGACGACAGTGGTGACGCGTTTGGTGTCGATGCGCGGATGTCGTCTCCACCAGGAAGTAGCCCTCTTAAGATGCGACAACCCTGCTTGGTTGACCGTGCTGAGGGTTTTCACGATGAATTGTCAACTAATGATGGGCTTGTTCATCTTTGGCCGTTTGATGTATTGATGGGTCGATCACTCCAACGGGACAACACAAATGCTGTTCGACGCCCACGATTTTCACGCAAGACTCGACAAGCTCAAATCCGCTCTCATGAAGATGACGAAGATGATTCAAATTCAAGTTCTCTCTATGAGCCTCTTGGATGTCTTTTCACGGAGGCCTTCGGACTCGCGGTTGACTCTTTGACCGATGACACTAAGGGACTTAATGGATGAGCCTTAACTAATGTTTTTGGGGTGCTCTATGATGGCAGATGTGTTGTTGACCAAAGTTTGTAGATGGTTATTTTCATCATCGTCAACCGTTTGTCAACGTTGCCACCATGCTGAAGATTGAAGGAATTACCTTGGTGATGTGACCAAGGGTTGAAGCATCGGAAATTATAGCCATTCTGAGCCTGCTATCAGCAAACCCACAACTCCCTGCAAGGCGAAGCACTGGTCGGACTTGCTGGAACTTAGCTGTAGCATCTTTTGCTCATTTCTGTTGACTGCCGACCATCCTCGTATCAACCACCATACCCTCTCCCCGCTATAGGCCACTGAGGAGTGGCAAAGGACCACGGGGCCGCCCGCCGCCAGCGCATAGTCAACCCTCCCCAGCCTATCAACCTCAGGCTTCACCAGTTCCTCCAACACCACCTCCATTATGTATGCCCTCAGCTCCTCTAACTTGACGACGTCCCTATCTTCATCGTTCTTAAAACCCATAAGGAGCTCCTTAATCTCCTCCTTTAAAGCCAATCCGTATTGGTTAATACTAGTAAGAGAGTTCTCCAGGGTTTGACTACGCCATTCCAGCTTCTTCAATTCAACCTGAACAACAAAAATGGGAAAAGATAGGTCGTGGTCGTTCCTCAAACCTTTGTCGTGTACCGAATGAAACTATGTGAAGGGATGAAAGGGGAAGTCTCACCGCACTCCACCAAGGACATAATCTCCCCTTGACACAAAATATCCCTTCCAAGACGCGACAAGCCTGCTTGGTTGACCGCGCTAATGGTTTTTATAATGAATTGTCTGCTATTGATGGGCTTGTTCGTCTTTGGCCGATTGATGTATCGATGGGTCGATCACTCCCCAATGAGACAGCATAGATGATGTTCGACACCAAAGATTTTGAAGCACGACTCGACAAGCTCAAATCCACTCTCATGAAGACGACGAAGATGATTCAAAGTCAGGTTTTCTCTATGAGCCTCTTCGAAGTCTTTTCACGGAGGCTATCGAACTCGCGGTTGACTCCCTGACCAATGACACCAAGGTACATAATGGATGAGCCTTAACTGATGTTTCTGGGGTGCTCTATGATGGCAGATGTGTTGCTGACCAAAGTTTGGAGACGCTTGATATCATCATTGTCAACCGTTCGTCAACGTTGCCGTCAGGCTGAAGATTGAAGGAATTACCTTGGCGATGTGATCAAGGGTCGAAGCATCGGGAATTATAGCCATTCTGACCCTGATATCAACAAGCCCAATACTCCCTAGCAAGGTGAAGCACTGATCGTGTTCGCTGGAGCTTGGCTGCAGCATCTTCTGTGCATTTCGGTTGACTACCGCCCATCCTCTTATCAACCACCATACCCTCTCCCTTCCATAGGCCTCCGAGGAGTGGCGAAGGATGATAATCCCAAATTTTGTGTTTTAAGTAATGATTATTAGGACTTTATCTGGTTCATCAATGTGTGAGGATTTGAGATTATGCAACAACTATTTAACCTCACTAACCTAGGGTAAGTAAGGGTCGAACCACAAGGAGCAGGTAATTCAGTTTAATTTCTATTTCAATTCAATCTTTTCTATCTTGTTCTTTTAATTCAATAAGTGTTTTAAGATTTAATAGATTTAAGATTTCAAGTTTTGAAGTAAGAGTAAATATTTAATTATCTTAAATTCGAGTTTTAATTTAAGATTTGGTAATTCAAAGTTTGAATTCAAATCTCAGATAGATCTGGACTTAGTCTAAGTCCAGATCTCTCTGAGATTTGCGGCTTTGTGCGGTGGCGGTGCGCGACTGAGCGTCGCCTGTGCGGCAGCAGCTTGCGGCTGCGCACTGTGTGCGCAGCGGCGGCTTGCGGTCGTGCACTGTGCGTGCAGTGGCGCGCGGCTGCACAGTCGTGTGTGTTGCAGCCTGTGTCTATGCACTGTGTGTGCAGTGGCGGCATGCGGTCGTGTATGTGCAACGCCCGCACACTATACTGCCAGATCTAATACTTAGTCAAAATTTTGACTAAGTTTTAGATCTGTTTGCAGGGTAAATTCCTGTGCGACAGTTGTGTGTGGCCGCACACTGCGTGTGCGGCTGCAATGCACAATTGCGCACAATATGAATGGTGGCAGCGCACTTACCAAGATCGGCTATGCACCATAATATCAAAATGAGAAATTATGAACAGATTTAGTTGGATATGTTGGAAAGTTAAAACTCTTTACTTTCCAACCCAACTTAATATGTCTTAAATGTGATTTAACAATTACTGAACTCTAAGAAATCACATTTACCTTGTGTCACGCCCGTTCACGGCTAGGAAATGATCCTCTCCTCACAATCTTCTCAGCTTTGCTTCTTCACTTGACTCAATTGCTCATCAACAATAGAGGGTCTAAAGAACTTCGATATCAAACAACACTCCACTCTTCCAACAAAAATTCTAGACAACTTAAACATTGTTCTTGAGATGGTATTTATAGGATTTCTTCTCCCTTAACTGCTTGGATCTTTTGAATGGTCCACCTTGATCCATAACCGCCATTTGACTAGGTTCATGTTGATCCATAACCGCCATTTGACTTGGTTAATGTTGATCCATAACCGCCATTTGACTTTGTCCATATTGATCCATAACCGATATTTGACTTGGTCCAGGCGACCTCCTTGATTCATTTTCACCCATGTGCATTATCTCCAAATAAGTATATGTCCTTATTTAAACAAAGATGAGATCTAATCCACTTGCTTCATAGAATCAAGTGGGGTTAGTCAAAAGAAACATATATTAAGTAGTAAAATATAAAAACTCATCATGATTTATGCTTAAATGATGATATAATGTATCACAAAATTATGTTTATCAAAGGACAACGGGGCCGCTGATAATCTCAAATTATGGGGGTTTTTACTGATGAGTCATGTGAGTGTTTGAGATGATCAACAATTTAAAACTAACCTCACAGCTCTAAAGGGAGTAAGGTGTCGAACCACTTGGAGCAGGTACAACAGTAGTTATGCCTTTCAGTTTAGCTTGGCATGTTGACTTCTTACAATTTATCTTAACAGTAATTTCTAAGATCTTCAGTAATACTTTGTAATGTATCCCCTCATCTCCTAATGTTCATGTTCCTCCAGCACGACTTCCTAATTTATCCCTTCATCTCCTCCAGCTTGACGAGATCCCTCTCTTCATCATTCTCGAAACCCCAAAGGAGCTCCTCAATCTCCCCCTTTGAAGTCAATATGTCTTGGTTATTACTAAAGAGAGAGTTTTTCAGGGTTTGATTGTGCCACTCCAGCTTCATCAATTCATCCTAAACGACAAAAATCTTTAATGCTCGATCGTGGTCATTCCTCAAACCCATGTTGTGTACCGAATGAAATTGTGTCGCGGGATGAAAGGGGAAGGCTTACCCCACTCCATCAAGGGCAGAATATTCCCTTGACACAAAATATCCCTCCCAAGACGCGACAAGCCTGCTTGGTTGACCGCGTTGAGGGTTTTTACGATGAATTGGCTACTATTAATGGGCTTGTTTGTCTTTGGGCGATTGACGTATCGATGGGTCGATCACTCCCGAACGGGATAGCACAGATGCTATTTGACACTTAAGATTTTAAAGCATAACTCAACAAGGTCGAATCCTATCTCATGAAGACGACGAAGATGATTTAAAGTCAGGTTCTCTCTATGAGCCTCTTAGATGTCTTTTCAGGGAGACTTTCAGACTCGCGGTTGATTCTCTCACCAATGACACTAAGGGACTGAAAGGATGAGCCTTAACTTATGTTTCTGGGGTGGTCTATGATGGCAGATGTGTTGCTCGTAAAAGTTTTGAGGTGGTTGATGTCATCATTGTCAACCGTTCATCAACGTTGCCACCATGCTGACGATTGAAGGAATTACCGTGGTAAGTTGATCAAGGGTCGAAGCATAGGGAATTACCTTGGCGAGGTGATCAACAAACCCACGGCTCCCTTGCAAGGCGAAGCACTGGCCGGGCTCGCTAGAGCTTGGCTGCGGCATCTTCTGCACGTTTCTGTTTACTGCCGCCTGTACTCCTATCAACCACCATACCCTCTCCCCGCCATAGGCCTCCGAGGAGTGGCGATGGATCGCGGGGCCGCCCGCCGCCAGCATGTAGTCAACCCTCCCCAGCCCATCAACCTTATGCTTCACCAATTCGTTCAGCACCACTCCCTAATTTATCCCCTCATCTCCTCTAGCTTGACAATGTCCCTCTCTTCATCATTCTCGAAACCCAAAAGGAGCTCCTCAATCTCCTCCTTTGAGGTCAATCCGTCTTGGTTATTACTAGTGAGAGAGTTCTCCAGGGTTTGACTGCGCTACTCTAGCTTCTTCAATTCATCCTGAACGACAAAAATAGGAAATGCTCGATCGTGGTCGTTCCTTAAACCCCTGTGGTGTACCGAATGAAAATGTGGCACGGGATGAAAGGGGAAGGCTTACCGCACTCCATCAAGGATAGAATCTTCCCTTGACACAAAATATCCCTCCCAAGACGCGACAAGCCAGCTTGGTTGACCGTGCTGAGGATTTTTATGATGAATTGTCTGCAGGGTAGAGGCCCCATCTCTGAATACATCACTCAATTTGAGGAATTCTATATGAGGTGTCGAGTTGAAGAGAGCCCTCGAGTCGTTATTTCCCGTTTTAGAACTGGTCTTCACCCTTATTTGGAGACAGAATTGCTTGTCCGCAAGGCCATCACTCTCGAGCAGGCCTATCAGATTTTAGAGGACTTGGAACTATGTCAAAACTTGTACCACACTCCCGTATATAGTCGTCCTGCTCTCACCGACCGCACACACTCATCAAATCCTGCTTATCCCAACCGAGTGGTCCAACGCAATCCTCTGTTAGCTCTCTCGGCACCACCTTCCATTCCCACGCCCATTCGCACCACCACCAAGCATCGTCCTCCAGCCCCTTCACCGTCCTCCACTACACCAAACGCGCGTACATCCTCTTCCCTCGATTCCACCGCTAGGGCTCCTCCTCAACCCAATCCCGCACATATCGGTCCCTCTGGCTTGACCTCTTTTAAATGCCAGGGTTACGATCATAAAGCTTCCCAATGTCCATCACGAGCCCTACATATAGGTCAGGAAAACTCCGATAACATCCCTATCATTGATGATCAGCCTATCGACGAGGAAGAATATAGAATAGATAGCTACGTCGAAGATGAATTCGTGCATGAAGAAGATTTAGTGGGCTTCATTGGTATCACCGACTGCCCACCAACCCTCCCTCGTCGGGATCCTTCTACATTTGTTAGGGGAGTTGTCCTTAGTAGTCATTTCGGGAGAGATAAAACCATCGGTATGGTCGAGCATAGGTTCTTTTGGCCATCCCTCAAGCGAGACGTAGCTAATATAGTTTTTCAATGTCATGTGTGTGCTCTCGCCAAGCAGGTCAAACAGAACACCGGCCTATATACCCCTCTACTGGTTCCTCAAAAACCTTGGGAGGATGTGAGCATCGACTTTGTGTTAGGGCTTCCGAGGACGAACAAACGCTATGATTCCATCATGGTGGTTGTGGATCGCTTTTTGAAAATGGCCCATTTCATTCTTTTCTTTAAAACTTCTGATGCCTCTCATGTCGCTCGACTGTATTTGAATGAAGTTGCCTGTCTCCAAGGACTTCCAAAAAGCATAGTATTGGCCAGAGATGTCCGATTCACTAGATACTTTTGGAAGACTCTTTGGCATCTCTTGGGGACAAAGCTCAAGTTTTCCACGGCTTTTTACCCCCAAATGGATGGTCAAACTGAGGTCGTTAATAGAAGCCTTGGCAATCTATTATGATCATTGGTTGGGGACAACCTTAAATCTTGGGATTTTGTCATTCCGCGTGCTGAATTTGCCTACAACGCGTCAGTCTACCGTACTATCGGCATGAGTCCATTTGAAATAGTGCATGGTCATTCACCTCGTACACCCACTGACCTTATACCCATGTTACCGCATACTAGAGTCTCAGATGATGGTCATGAGTTCGCTAGTCATATTAGACATCTGCATGAGGAAATTCATACACGCATCAATTAATAGCAACACCTCATACAAACAGACCGTAGATTTACACCGGCGTTTTTGCGAATTTAAAGAAGGTGACATGGTGATGGTGAGGGTTAGGCGGGAGAGATTCTCCTCCGAGCAGGCTACTAAGCTTCATGCTCGTTGTGCCGGGCCATTTCCAATCCTCAAACGAGTAGGCGAAAATGCCTATGCCGTCGACATACCCTCCACGTGGGGGATAAGCACCACATTCAATATCTCAGATTTAGTCAGATTCAAAGCCCCGCCTCTTTCATCTAATGGCCCTCCTCTACCCTCGGACTTCTCGGTGAGTGAATTTGACTTGTCCACTCCTCCTTCACTACCTTCTGACTGGCCAGAGAACATCGAGGCCAGACTGGACGAGCTAATCACCTTCACCAAAGGTGGGACGGTGCGAAAGTTTCTCGTTCGTTGGCAGGGCAAAGCATCGACGGATGACACATGGATTACGAAGGACAACCTGACTCGCCTACGCCCCGACTTGGTGACCCCGCTGGAGTTTTCAGACGCCTGCTCAACAGAGTCGAGTTCTTCGCACCCTGTCCCTAGTATGCCAACGCATCGACATCGGACGCGCCGCCACCATCAACTGAAGTCAACATTTCTGCTACAAACACACCGCCCCAGTAAACCGAAGTCAATGCCCCCGCCACAGACACGTCGCAACTATCATCGGACAAATTCAACATACCGGCGTTGCGCACGTCTCCACGCATGCACGCTCCTTCACACATCATGACACGTCACCAACGGCAGATCAGCAACTGCCCCTTGGCGTGACACGAAGCACATCTTGCGTCTTTCATTTCTCGTCGTTAAGTTTTGTTTTCACTTTCCTCCAAGGCCTATATGTATAGGTCATTGTTTCAAGAAATAGTTAGGCAGTCATTATTCAAGAATTGAGTTCATTGTTAACTCTTCTTGGAGGACTGCCCAGCCTCCTTATCCCTCTCTAGCCCTAGCGCCGCCGCCGCCGCCTCGCGTCGCTGGCCTTCCAACCCCTCGTCCTTCCTCCCTCTCTCCTCTCTTCCCATTCTCCCTCTCTCTCTCTCTCTCTCTCTCTCTCTCTCTCTCTCTCTCTCTCTCTCTCTCTCTCTCTCTCTCTCTCTCTCTCTCTCTCTCTCTCTCTCTCTCTCTCTCTCTCTCTCTCTCTCTCTCTCTTTCTCTCTTTCTCTTTCTCTCTCTCTCTCTCTCTCTCTCTCTCTCTCTCTCTCTCTCTCTCTCTCTCTCTCTCTCTCTCTCTCTCTCTCTCTCTCTCTCTCTCTCTCTCTCTCTCTCTCTCTCTCTCTCTCTCTCTCTCTCTCTCTCTCTCTCTCTCTCTCTCTCTCTCCCTCTCTCTCTCTCTCTCCCTCTCTCTCTCTCTCCCTCTCTCTCTCTCTCTCCCTCTCTCTCCCTCTCTCTCTCTCTCTCTCTCTCTCTCTCTCTCTCTCTCTCTCTCTCTCTCACTCTCTCTCTCTCTCTCTAGCACCCTCCCAGGGTTGCCGCCCACGCGACCCAGGGCCGCCGCCCAAGACCGCCCAAGGCAGTCGTCCCAAGCCACCCAAGGCAGCCGCCTAAGGCAGCCGCCCCAGGCCGCCCAGGGCAAGCCGCCCTAGGCCGCCCAAGGCTTTCGCTCATGGCCGACCAAGGCAGCCACCCCAGGCCACCCAGGGCAATCCGCCCTAGGCCGCCCAAGGCCGCCTAGGGCTGCCACCCAAGGCGGCCCAAGGATTCCACCCCAGACCGCCTAGTGCGGCCGCCCTAGACCGCCCAAGGTAGTCGCCCCAGGCTGCCCAGGGCAACCCGCCCTAGGCAACCCAAGGCCGCCGCCCAGGCCACCCAGGGCTGCCGCCCAAGGCAACCACCCCAGGCCGCCTAGGGCAGCCTTCCCTAGGCCGCCCACGGTGCCACCTAGGCCACTTAGGGCATTCCGCCCTTGGCCGCCCAAAGCGCTACCTAGGCCACCTAGGGCATTCCAACCTTGGCCGCCCAAAATGCCACGCCAGCCGCCCAAGGCCGCCACCCAAGGGCACCCCCGGCAGCCGCCTCAGACCGCCCTGGACTGTTGCTCGCGCCCGCTTCCTCCGTCTATGCCTGTTCGTCCGTCTCGCTCTCCGCCATGGCCGTACAACACCCGGAACGCCCAGTCTTCTCATCCAGTGGGCCGCAACCTCTTCACGCACTACGGTGCCGAGGTACGCCTGATTTCTTTGGTGTCGACGTGTTCTCCACTCAGAATTCCTCGAGAAATCTCCACCGCCATCAGATTTGATTTGATTTGGAATTTCCCACTATTTCTCTTTGAGAGTTTCTTTCGTGACAAGAGTTCGGGTATTGATTTTGAGGCTTCGGCATCGTCGCGGTGGGTGAAGACAGTACTCCCGCCCTCGACGAGGATCGGAGCTGCACCACCAGTATTTCATCGGTTTTAAACATCGAATTCGACCGTGTGGATTTCTGTGGTCTGTTTTTCCCTCTCCCTTACCCAATCCATTCCTTGCCTTTCATCGGTCCTTATCATTTCTCCGTCGCTCCAGTCGTCTATTTCCTAGTCCTCCTACATCACGTACCGCACTCCATCAAGGGCAGAATATTCCCCTGACACAAAATATCCCTCTCCAGACGCGACAAGCCTTGTTGGTTGACCGCGCTGAGGGTTTTTATAATGAATTGTCTGCTATTGATGGGCTTGTTCGTCTTTGGCCGATTGATGTAACGATGGGTCGATCACTCCCCAACGGAACTCCTCAGATGATGTTTGACACAAAATATTTTGAAGCATGACTCGACAAGCTCAAATCCTCTCTCATGAAGACGACGAAGATGATATAAAGTCAGGTGTTCTCTATGAGCCTCTTGGATGTCTTTTCACGCAGGCTTTCGGACTCGTGGTTGACTCTCTCGCCAATGACACTAAGGGACATAATGGATGAGCCTTAACTGATGTTTCTAGGGTGGCCTATGATGGCAGATTTGTTGTTTACCAAATTTTGGAGACGGTTGATGTCATCATTGCCAATCATTCGTCAACGTTCCCATCAGGCTGAAGATTGAAGGAATTACCTTGGCTATGTGATCAAGGGTCGAAGCATCAGGAATTAAAGCCGTTCCGAGCCTGATATTAACAAACCTCGAGCTTTCCTCCAAGGCGAAGCACAGTCGGGCTCGCTGAAGCTTGGTTGCAGCCTATTCTGCGTGTTTCTGTTGACTGTCGCTCGTCCTCTTATCAACCATCATATGCTCTCCACCCCATCATATGCCCGCCGCCAGCGCGTAGTCAACTTTCCTCTGCCCATCAACCTCATGCTCCACCAATTCCTTCAGCACCACCTCCATAATGTATCCCCTCAGCTCCTCCAGCTTGACGATGTCCCTCTCTTCATCGTTCTCGAAAGCCATAAGGAGCTCCTCAATCTCCTCCTTTGAAGTCAATCCGTCCTAAATAATCAAGAAAGGAATTTTTAAATTGGACTTCAAGATGGATGAATTTTTTAATTAAATTTATTTTTTAGGTTTTTTATAAATTAAATTAAATTCCTCAACAATAAAAATCAATATCTAGAGAGAGAAACTAGACAAATTAACCTAGAGAGAAAAAGTGTAGAATTTGGGGAAAAGGTGAAATCCGACCCTAAACTAAAAATCTAAGGATGCAGAAATGTTCTAAATTGATGTAGAGTTAAAGATCAAAACTCAGATCTTCAATCAGAATCAAAATGCAGTCCTAATTTCATTCAAAACCAATCTCTGGTGCATATACGTTTCGCCCATGCCTTTGAGTGCAGAATCAAGAACTGTTGACTTCCAAAGCATCCCTTGTGTCCTTCCTGGCCAAATCCTCAGATCAAAACTCAGATCTTCAATCAGAATCAAAATGCAGTGCTAATTTCATTCAAAACCAACTTCTGGGGCAGGTACATTTCACCCATGACTTGGCATTTTAGAATCGTTCAAGAAGAATATTGAAATACAAATCAGAAACTTACAACTTTGATTGCAGAATCAAGAATTGTTGACTTCCAAAGCATCCCTTGTGTCCTTCCTGGCCAAATCCTTGGAGAGAGCTTAAAAAAGTGATTTTCGCCATTTCTATACCTCTATTTAAAGATCCAACCATCTTGATTGTAGAGAGAGAAAGGACAAACCTACCCTCAAAATTTCAGCCCAATCGGACATCTAGATCTCTAGAGATCGTCAATTTACTGTTGATAAATCTAGACCATCGGATTCAATTTATCTCTCCTCCAACAAGTTCGGAAACGGCATCTCCTGATTGGCTGCCACATTATTTCTTCATTTTCCCACGTCTTGGATCGTGATATGACACATGGTTGTCCGCGTCCGCCGCCACAATCATTGGAGATTATTCTTTCTTTTTAAACGACCAGGAAAAAGCCACGTCGCCTTCTTTTATTTTTTTTCTAAAAACAAAAGCACAAAAGGACAAGGTAAGCTGCAATATCTGACTTTTTCAACGCACGTGTGTGTCGATTGCCGCGTGCATTGAATGCACGCGGTGAATCGACGCCGCATGCAAGCTTAACCACGTGTGCCGGTTAGCGTGTCCATTAAATGCACACGGCTAACCGATTAACGTGTACATTAAAGCGCGTGTGTCGGTTGCCACGTGCATTTAATGCACGCGACTAACCGACGTGGTAGATATTAAAAAAACAAAAAATCAAAACGTACCTTTTTATTTCCGCCGACACGCCGATTTCTTTGACTTTTCTACGTAATAATATTCTCATCATGGCATCGTGATTTGCGATGCCATGATGAGGTAATAATGTTCTTTCTTCATATATATATATATATAAAAATGCATCCACATATTTGCCCAAATTTTGGGGGAATGACGTGGATGCCCCCCTTCATATTTAATTATATATATAACGAATACAAAATACATAGTATGTTTCTTGGCTATATAATGGTCAAAACAATATATACAAATATAGAAAATTCTAGAACAATTAGGAAAGCCCTTACCAACCTTTTGCCAAGTATTTAAGGCCCTGTAAAAAATATTTCTTCACTGAAATGAGGATAAATCCCCTGTAAAAAATGATAAAAAATTAAAAATAATAGTAAAATCAAAGTGTAAGTGATTTATCTTCAATTTAATATGATAACATGCAATTAAAGTCATTAAAACAAATAAATATAATGTAAAATTCATTAATTAATCATGTTAATTTGCAAGTTATCAGTTAATACTAGTGAGAGAGTTCTCCAGGGTTTGACTGCGCCATTCCAACTGCTTCAATTCAACCTGAACGACAAAAATGGGAAAAGATAGGTCGTGGTTGTTCATCAAACCCTTGTTGTGTACCGAATGAAACTGTGCGGGGGGATGAAAGGGGAAGTCTCACCGCACTCCATCAAGGACATAATCTTCCCTTGACACAAAATATCCCTCCCAAGACGCGACAAGCCTGCTTGGTTGACCGTGTTGAGGGTTTTTACGATGAATTGTCTGCTATTGATGGGCTTGTTCGTCTTTGGCCGATTGATGTATCGATGGGTTGATTACTCCCCAACAGGACAGCACAGATGCTGTTCGACACCAAATATTTTGAAGCACGACACAACAAGCTCAAATCCTCTCTCATGAAGATGACGAAGATGATTCAAAGTCAGGTTCTCTCTATGAGCCTCTTGGATGTCTTTTTACGGAGGCCTTCGAACTCGCGGTTGACTCTCTAACCGATGACAGTAAGGTACCTAATGGCCAGCAGGGGGCGGAGGTGTCCTCCGCGATCACACAGGGAGCCTCCTTCTTGCCTTCTGTTCTTTTTATGGTGTACAAACTAATACAGTAGCCGAGGCTATGGCGATACGTGATGGTCTCCTCCTCTGTGAGGAACGGAACCTTCATAATATCGTCGTGGAATCGGACACACAGATATTAGTTGATATGTTTCGTGCAGGCACATGCTCCTAGTGGCGACTACGTCGAGCGTGGAACGACATCATGCGGTGCCGCTCGCGTATCGCGTGCTTTCGTCATCAGCTGAGAGAGGGAAACCAGACAGCTTATGCCCTCGCCAACCATGCGGTACACGCTCGCACCCACTCCACTCTTTTCTATTCTTGGCAGGAGCTTCCGCCCATGGCCCGAGGATGTCATCGGCTCGATCGTCTTGGCTTGCCCTCCCTCCGCATACGCCGCCTCCTCGCGACGCCCGGCCCGCGGGATTGGAGGATCGCCTGGAGCGCTGGCGTACGAGGCGTGGACCGCGCCCGCCTCGACTAGAGCGTCACTCCGCCCACTCCGAGCACACATGATGAAGACGACGAAGAACCACACTGACTAGAGCGCCACCAAATGCTACAATGACCTCGTGGAACCGCTCCAGAGAAACGACGACGAACACACTTCCTCGAGCGTCCGTGAGGTATCACTCATGTATCTTTTCTTTTCCCTAACTATGGGCGTGGACGAGTGGGATCCGAGTGTAATTCGGATATATATACTCGATCCACGCCCACAAACATTGAAAAACACTACACTCTACAAATAAAAACCCCCTGGGTGGCATCCAGGGCACGGCTGGATCGAACTACGGGCATAACCCTAGGGTTGGACGTACCAGGCACCGTGATTTTTGCCATTAAAAAAAAAAGGATGAGCCTTAACTGATGTTTTTGGTATGCTCTATGATGGAAGATGTGCTGCTGACCAAAATTTGGAGACAGCTCTTGTCATCTTTGTCAACTGTTCATCAACGTTGCCACCATGTTGAAGATTGAAGGAATTACCTTGGCGATGTGATCAAGGGTCGAAGCATCTAGAATTAAAGCCGTTCTGAGCCTCATATTAACAAACCTCGAGCTTTCCTCCAAGGCGAAGCACAGCCGGGCTCACTGAAGCTTGGCTGCAGCCTTTTCTGCCCGTTTTTGTTGATTGTTGCCTGTCCTCTTATCAACCACCATACCCTCTCCCTGCCATAGGCCTTCGAGGAGTGGCGAAGGACCAAGTGGCCGCCCGCCGCCAGCGTGTAGTCAACCCTCCCCAGCCCATCAACCTTATGCTTCACCAATTCCTTAAGCACCACTCCCTAATGTATCCCCTCATCTCCTCCAGCTTGACGATGTCCCGCTCTTCATCATTCTAGAAACCCAAAAGGAGCTCCTCAATCTCCTCGTTTGAAGTCAATCCATCTTGGTAATTACAAGTGAGAGAGTTCTCCAGTGTTTAACTGCGCCACTCTAGATTCTTCAATTCAATTTCTCAAACCCCTGTCATGTACTGAATGAAACTGTGCCGCGGGATGAAAGGGGAAGGCTTACCGCACTCCATCAAGGGCAGAATATTCCCTTGACACAAAATATCCCTCTCGAGACGCGACAAGCCTTCTTGGTTGACCGCGCTACAAGTTTTTACAATGAATTGTCACCTAATGATGGGCTTGTTCATCTTTAGCCAATTGATGTATCGATGGGTCGATCACTCCGCAACGGGACAGCACAAAAGCTGTTCGACTGAGAGCTAGAGCTAGTGGGGAATCAATGCTCCGAACCGAATATTCCTCCAACACCTGGCTTATGATCCTGGCTCATGATTCAATTGCCATGTATTTAGCTATTGAGCTTCAAAGTTTATATTTTTATGTGATCGCTGCATCAAAAAGAAAGTCTAAAACACCCAAAATTTTGAAGCACGACTAGAGAATCTCAAATCCTCTCTCATGAAGACGACGAAGATGATATAAAGTCAGGTGCTCTCTATGAGCCTCTTGGATGTCTTTTCACGGAGGCTTTCGAACTCGCGGCTGACTCTCTCACCAATGACACTAAGGGACATAATGAATGAGCCTTAACTGATGTTTCTAGGGTGGCCTATGATGGCAGATTTGTTGTTTAACAAATTTTGGAGACGGTTGAAGTCATCATTGCCAATCATTCGTCAACGTTCCCATCAGGCTGAAGATTGAAGGAATTACCTTGGCTATGTGATCAAGGGTCGAAGCATGTGGAATTGAAGCCGTTCCGAGCCTGATATTAACAAACGTCGAGCTTTCCTCCAACGGGAAGCACATCCGGGCTCGCTGTAGCACATCCGGGCTCGCTGAAGCTCGTCAATCTCCTCCTTTGAAGTCAATCTGTTTTGGTTAATACTAGTGAGAGAGTTCTCTAGGGTATGACTGCGCCATTCCAGCTTCTTCAATTCAACCTGAATAAAAAAATGGGAAAAGATAGGACGTGGTCATTCCTCAAACCCTTGTCGTGTACTGAATGAAACTGTGCGGTGGGATGAAAGGGGAACTCTCACCGCACTCCGTCAGGGGCAGAATCTCCCCTTGACACAAAATATCCCTCCCAAGATGCGACAAGCCTGCTTGGTTGACCGTGATGAGGGTTTTCACGATGAACTGTCTACTATTGATGGGCTTGTTTGTCTTTGGCCGATTGATGATAAAATTAATCTCAGGAAAGAGACCTTGACGATAAAAATGCTGCACTGCTTCAGGTGCGGATAAAGCTTCTCTCGCTGCAATGCCATGCACACTTCTCACAAATGCTCTAAGTGATCCGTATGGGAATGGCTAAAGATCAAGATATAAATTCAAGTAGACGATGAAAAATCTATCATTGAATGGGCTTAAGACCTCATTCATCAATCATTGGAATGTACTTGGGGCATTAGAAATCCCAAAAAGGCATCACAATCCACTCAAACAGGCCATCATTGATCTTGAAAGTCATCTTTCATTCATCGGCAGATCGGATGTGATCATGATGGTACCTACTGCATAGATCAATCTTGGAGAATATCCTCACTCCTTACGTTTTAACAAACAGATCCTATGCGCGAGGAATCGTGAAATGGTACTTTACTGTTATTTTATTTGTGGTGTGGGAATCACAACATATATGCCATGGTCTGTCCCTCTTTGTGGCTAGGAGCGCCAAGATGGCGCAAGGACCAAGGCTCTCTGATGGGGGACCATCCAGCTTTGAAGACACCATCAACCAATTTGTCAAATGAGCGCTCACGGGCAAGACCCAGCCTTCGGAGTATGTGGCCTTGTCAATAGGCCACAAAGGTTTGACATTAAATTTCCTTATATTTTCTTTGTTTAGTAGGCGTTGTATGTCGGTAGTGTATGTGTTTATTTTTGTTATTCGCATGTGTTTTGGCCTTTGTATGGACCTACACGTTTGCGTGTGTGTGTTCGCGCATGTGTAGGCATGTTCATGTGCCTCTCTCTCGTATTAGGGGGGCCTAATTACCATTAATTGGGCCTTCTCCCCATTTATTTCTAAGGGGGGAGCCCATATTTGCCCCTATAAAAGGTGGGCCCCACCCATATGAATATAGGAGAAGAAAGATTGGAAACAATATGATTCTTGAATGCTTTTTTCCTGATCTTTTAGTGTTTTTTCCTGATTTTTTAGTATTTCTTAGTTTTCAACTTAGGAGATAGAAAAAACCCTAGAGTTTGGCAAAAATTGCCGTCGACAGCGCCGGTAACCGCCCCCACCACCGCTTTTGCTAGAGCTCTACCTGACGCTCCTAGGCCGCCTAGCGCCGTCCACGATCATTTAGTGCCTCCAGCAACCGCCCAACGCCGCTAGTGCCACCAGCAGTTGCCCAAGCCACTCGTGGCCATCCCAAGCCACTCGTGGTTGCCCGAGGCCACCCGCGGCCACCCCAGGCCACCTAGGTCCACCCGGGCCGCCCACGCCCGCCCTAGGCCACCCACGCCTGCCTAGGGCCACCCACAACTGCCCTAGCTATCGGAGGCACATGCGGTTGGCGTCGCAGCCGCGAACAACCACCGCAACAGCTGCTTGCAGCCGCTATCCGCCAACGCCAATCGTCCAGCAAGCGGCTGCTTCAACCGCCCGCGATCGCCAGCTGGCTGCCATCACCGCCATTGTGTCGTGCCATTGCCGACGTGACCACCAGCCATTTTGTGACCACCGTTGTGCCCTACAATCGCCACTACAGCCGCTAGCCGCCTGCCGTAGTCATGTAGTGCCATCCCGATGAGGCGGCCAGCCGTCTACAATGGCACGCTGCCACCGCTGCCATGCCCTGCCATCATCGATGTGTCTAGCCATTGCCACGCCCATCACTGCACCCAAAGTCACACTTTGCCATCGCTGCGCCTCACGGCTGTGCTTATCACCGCAGTGCCTTGCCATCGCCCCCGTCATCGTGCCTAGCTGTCTACTTGTACCATCGCGCCTACTTGCGCCGTCATGCGTACTTGCACCGCCGTGCTTCCTTGTGCCGTCATGCCTCCTTGCGCCGCCACACCTCCTTGCATTGTCGTACCTACTAGAGCCGCCGCGTTCACATGCGCTGCCCCACCTACTTACGCTGTCGTGCCGACTTTCATCGCCGTGCCTACTTGCGCTTTCGCACCTACCTATGTCATCATCATGCCTACGTGTTGTGCGCCTTCCCTGGTTGCCAAATCAGATACCTCCTGAGCCTACCACCCTTGATAAGCTAATCAACTCCCTCTCGGCGTTAATATTATTTTTTTCAGTGCCTCTGAACAATTTCTCCACCGCCGGGTTTGGTTAGTGATAGATAGGAATACACCAGTGGGCTTAGGTTTCTATTGATACAATCTTGGCTGGCACTTTTCACGGTGCGCGGACGAGCAGCAATAGTCGTACTCGCACAATCAGCCCTCAACCCGTCGTCTGGGTCATCGGAACATGGTGACATTCTTAAGTCACACTTACCATATCCTATTGGTTTTTCGTGTTCATCATTGCATCATTGCATCATCACTTGCATTACATTCACACTAGTCGTCTCCACTACATGACATGACTGTCATGGCCCTCCCTATGGTGTAACACGGGCCGTTCAATCCCGATGTACGTAGTGTTACATCACTTTCTTGTATGAGGCCTTTTGATAATATCTCCTTCACGTGTCGATATAGCTCATCATAATTTACCAAATCCATATGGTAATGAGGCAAGTTCGTGAGCAATGCACCCCGAATTAGATTGATGGCATGCTGTATTGGGAGCTCATTAGGGAGTTATTCTGGAAATACATGGCCAAAGTCAGCCATGAGCTCAGTCAACTCAGGCGCAACATGATCACCAACGGAATCCTTGATTGCATAGGTGCTTTACTTTTATATGAGCCATATAATAATATGAAAAAGCGAGGAGCAAGAAGGTAATACAAAGTTTCATAGAAAACGCATCTTGATGTCATTTCATCTCAATTTATTTCGCCATTGTGTACATGTTAACATATAATGCTTAATGTTTTGTCTTTGCCATCACTAATTATTTTGTTGCTTTTTTTGTCTGCAGGTTTGCTGTAATTTCTAGATACCCCTTGCCCAAATGATTTTTTTATTATATGGTTTTATGCTTTTATATTTGTTTTAATTATTTTTTTTATTCTATATAACTCACTTATTTTAGAAACTGTTTTATAGTCTTCGTTGTTCCATCTTGTCTTAATACATCTAATTGATCTGATACATTCTTGCTTTACATTGGTAGGTACCTTTTTGTTGACTTTCTTGCTTTACATTGCTAGGTACCTTTTTGATGACATTATAAAAACAGGGAGAATTAAGGGCAATACATGATGTTTGAGGGAAACTGCTAATGCTAAATTCATCTTGATATCTTTTCATCAAGATTTTTTTATCCATGTGACCCTGTTAACTTAAAGTGCATTCTATTTTTTCATTAGCACTAGTTATTATTTTCTTGCTCTTTTTGTGTGCAGTTTTGGGGGATATTTCTTGCTATATCCTAGCACAAAAGTTGTAATTCTTTAATTTTCTACTTTTATGCTCTTTATATATGTTCTAATTAATGTTTAATTTTCTTTTAAACAGCTCGCTTATTTTACAAAATCTTATATTATTTTAGTTGTTTCATCTTGTTTTGACATATATAATTGATCTGATATAAGGTGACTGTCTTATCCTAGATGCATCTTGATATTCTTGAATATACTTTTTATCTTTGTTTCCCTTATTACAGATAGTGTCTTCCATTTTTTTTAGCCATCACTAACTATCTTGTTGGTCTTTTTGTGTGCAGGTTCAGAGGCTATTTCTAGATATATCATTGCACAAACAATCTTATGTTTGTTATTATCTTGTTTTTAATGATTTAATATTTTTTATTATTTTATAATTTTATTTTTCAGACTATGCATACCTCTAATACTTTAATATTTTTTTGTTTCATCATGTTTTACAAATATATTTGGTGGAGGATCATTAAGCAGATTATAGTTCTTATTGTTCAGACTCGTCAACAGTCGCATCGCGGAGCTGACACCGACTGCAACGAACCCAAATTTCTGATATCAGGTTTGACGACAGCGTCTTATCGTCATTATTTCATACATTGTCGTTTTACTTTGTGCATGTGTCACTTCATTTGACTATAGGGAGGCGCCCTCTACTTATGTATGGGCCTCCCCCGGGATTGTCATTTATTTTTGTTTGTGTTTTTTGGTTTAATCCTTTAGGGAAGAGCCCATGTTTGGCTTATCCCTAAAGGGGTCCATTAGGTCAACCACAACCCCCCCTATACTATAAAAGGAGGAGGGGGGGTTAACACTCATTTTTGGAGATTCCCCCCATCCCCAACAATGGCTCATTCATGTGTTTTTTGTGTCTTTTAGGTTGACGTAAAGACACTAAGTCGCTAGAGCAGCAACCACCATCAGGAGATATTGTTTCCACTCATAAAGTCCCACTGAACTATGTTGTGATCATTGAGATGTCGCTGCCATCCTCACAGTTGGTGGAATCGCTTGGCCAAGAGTGGGACCACAATGGACCACGTCACACAAAACGTCGACCGTCTCCGCCCAGACTTCATCACGCAAGATGACACAATCAAGTAAACCAGTGCTCGTGACGCTTTGGCTGCACAAAGATCACATGAATTCACGTATCGCCATTCCGGCCTCCCAGGCCTGACATACATCGAGTTACGCCAATCACCGTCCATGCATGGGGTCATCATCACATTATTCACCTCTGGATTCTCCCCACCCCCAGAACTCCCCCTTCAATGATAATGGTTGCGACCCACCTCAAACATCCGGGCCCGAACCTGCAGGTTACGTACTCTCCTTCCTCTTTACATTATTTTTACCTTCTTTAGTGTCGTCCTCATCTGCTCTGTTGTCGAATTTTTTGAGGCACAGGATTAGCCACCAATCTGGGCGCCAACGGACGGTGATCATCCCCCACTTCGTCGACCTTCGAGAGATCAATCAAGCCATTAGGAGCTTATCCATTGCCAAGACCCCTTGTGTCACTACATTTACTGCCAGGTCAATTGGTTTCTGTTGTCTCGGTTGTTTATGACTTACGCTTCAATTATTCTTGTTTGCTTCATGCACCTACGCAGTTCCCATGTTATGTAACATGCCACTCAATCCCAGCACATAGTGTTACATCAATATTTAATCGGATACATTACTGCTTTACTTTTATAGGTACCTTTAAGCCATGTTCAAATGTGCGGAGCAAGAAGGGCAATATATGAAGCATGAGGGGAACTGCTAATGCCAAATGCATCTTGATATCCTTTGATCTAGATCTTTTTATCCATGTTGCCTTTTTAACATATATTGCTTTCTATTTTTTGCCCTCACTAATTATTTTCTTCCAGTTTTTTAGTGCAGGTTGGGCAGCTATTTCTAGATATCTCCCTACATAAATGATGTGATGTTTTTTATTATATGTTTTTATCTTTGTTCTAATTGTGTTAAGTTCCATTTGTATACAACTCGCTCATTTTAGAAACTGACATAGTGTTTTAGTTGTTTCGTCTTGTTTTTATTTATACAAGTGATCTATACATTCTTGTTTACTTTAATAGGTACTTTGATAGTGACATTAAAAAAAGAGGAGCATGAAGGGCAATACATGACAATTCAAGGGACCTGTCTTATGCTTGATGCATATTGATATCATTCAATACAGATTTTTTTATCTCTCTTTTGCGTACTACATATAATGCATTTTTTTGCCACCACAAATCTTTTTGTCATTCTTTTTGCATGTAGGTTCAGCACTTATTTATACATATATACTTGCAAAAATAGTGTTATGTTTTGTATTATCTATTTTTGCGCGTTTATTAGTGTTACATTTCTTAGGTTTTTCTTTATGCCACACTTTATTTAGAAACTTTTATATTGGTTTAGTTGTATCATCTTGTTTTACGAATAAAACTGATATGATACATTCTTGCCCTACATTCAAAGGTACCTTTACAGTGACATTAAAAATCAGTGGAGCAAGATGCACAATACATGAGGTTTCAGTACAAGTGCTAATCCGGAAATGCATCTTGATATCTTTTGACATAGATTTTTCATATATCTATTGCCCTCTTGACATATAGTGGTGTCTTTTTTTTCTTTACCATCACTAATTATTTTTTTACGCTATTTTAAGTGGAGGCTATTGATTATTTTGAAATATATCTTTCCACTAACAATGTTATGTCTTTTATTCTCTGGTTTTATACTTTTATCTTTGTTTCAGTTGGTTTTTAATTGTAGTCGATATACCAAACTTTTTTTAGAAACTATTTTATTATTTTTAATTTTAGTCGATATACCAAACTTTTCTATTTGTTTAATTTTATTTTGATGAATATAATTAGTCTTATACATTATTGCTACTTTAATAGGTACGTTGACGACCATGTCAAAAATTAGAAGAACCAGGACAATCCATGACATTTGATGTAATACGAAGGGCGTGCCGGGATCGGATGGCTCGTATTACGTCACAGGACAATGACGAATAAGATCGAGACTAGTATATGGAATGAATGTCCATTTAGAAACCTTTAATGAGCAATAGGAGACGACTACAAATGAGGAGGAAGATCAACGTCGTCCACTAAGAAAAGATATTGATCTGATTAAACTCCCAATGACCCTTAGAAGACCAAATACGACATCTAGGAGTAAGGGGCGTTTGACAGCCCAAAAGTGTTCAACGTTTAGGTCAACGACTAAGCCTTTACAACAAGGAAAACCCTACCACTCGACAAAGTGGCTACCCTATAGCAATTTCGTGAAACTCTAGGCAGAGGAGTCGATAGGGGGTGACAGCACTGCAATTGGTAATAATACTGGGAATAATGGAGGGGAGAAGAGAGTGCACCTGATTTGACGATAGTCCACGGCAGCGTGAATTATTCGGCGAGCAGAGTGGTGACGAAACGGGGGTGCGGACGTGCCTGGGAAGAGCGCGAGGGTGTGTCGTACAGAAGCGCGCGGGTTCGCAGGCAGAGGCGTGCGGGCGCGCTGGTAGACGCGTGCGGCCACGCGGGCGCAAGCACGCGAGTGCGCGGGCACACGGCGCGCTGGCAAAGGGCGTGCGGGCGCGCCGGTAAGGGGCGCGCGGGCGCTCGGGCAGAAACGCACGGGCGCGGGGTGAGGTGGAGGAGCTGGGCGCGTGCGGGCAAGATGCCTACGCACAGCTTGTGCAGGGCAGATGGCGGTGGCAGCCAGGCTGAGGCGCGCAGGTGAGGCGGGGCGTGCAGGCCGCGGGGCTGGGCGCGCGGGCGGTATGCCTGCGCGCGGCCTAGGCACGGTGGGCGGCAGAGGTGGAGGCGTGCAGGTGGAGGCGTGCGGGCAGGCCAGGGTGGCAGGCGGCAGGGTGGGGTGTACACGCGAGATGCCTGCGCGCAGCGCTGGCTAGGCGAGCAGCGGCGGTTGGGCGCGCGGGGAGGGTGTCTGCGCGCGGCTGACTGGGCGTGCGGGCAGGGAACCTGAGCGTGGCGGCAGACGGATGGTGGCGATGGATGGCGGCGACGGATGGTGCGGCAGCCTCCAAGATGGGGTTTCTTGAAAAACAACCACCCAAGAAATCCCAAAGGGGAGGGCAGTTTCTTGATCCATTTGGAGAACTCTTGATGGCGGATAGCGGGATCTTGACAGAGGACAATGACGGCACTTCTTGAACCCTCAAACACCTTCGGAGTAGTCTCGACGGAGGAGTCTTCTGGCTTCAAGAGATGACAGAATCTTGAATCTTTAGGCGGCCTCGGACTAGTCTCGACGAGGCATTGGAACACGTCTTCACGGAGTGGTCTCGACGTGAAGGCGCAGGCTCTAACCTACGGAGTAGTCTCTACGTGGGGAGAGATTAGCCACCTCTCTCTCTACAGTCTAATTCCTATCTCCGCTAAGATAACGAGGAGACAACTTTGGAAATTTCCTTCAACAATTGTCTGCCTTTCACTTGGGCATGCTATCCCCTTATATAGTGAGGATAGGTGCCAAATGAGATCATAGAGAGGACAAACCATCGCGAGACGTGGTTCGGCCTCTCTTCAACGGTTACAAGCAAGGGAAAATATAACATGGACGAGGCCCAAAACACTGGCCTAGTCCGTAAAATCCAAGAACGAAAATTACATAAAGACAAAACAAATAAAGACGAAAATAAGGATGCTTACGGGGAGTACTTAAACCCCGGATGATGCGCATCGGCGTGAGCAGCCTAGTGCGGTTGGACTCGTCCCGTCCCAACATCAGCTGGATGGTCCCCATCAACATTCCAAGGAAACTGCTACTGCTAGATGCATCTTGATATTCTTCAATCTAGATTGTTTAATCTCTGTTACTCTCTTGACATATAGTGCTTTCTATTTTTCTTTGGCATCACTAATTATTTTGTTGCTGTTTTGTGTGCAGGTTCAGGGGATATTTGTGCATGTATCCGTGCACAAATGACGTGATTTGTTTTTCTGTGGTTTACACTTTTATTTTTCTTCCAATTGAATTTTAATTTTATTCCATACATGACACTGATTTTAAAAGCTTTTATATTTTTTGGTTGTTTGATCTTGATTTCATTAATATATCTGATCTGATAAATTCTAGGAAATAGACTTGTTTATCTCTCTTCCCTCATTACATAAAGTGCTTTCGCAATTTTCTTTGCTATGGCTAGTTATGGTGATGCTCTTTTTGTCTGCAGGTTGGGTGAGTATTTTTAGATATCACTTTGTCTCGCGTTGTTATTTTTATTATTATCTGGTTTTATGCTTTTGTCTTTTGATCTATTGCTCTTTTTTGTATATGTCACTTAGCTGAAAGTTGTTTTATATTGTTTTAGTTTTTAATGTTTCTTATAACATGACTGATCTGATTCATTTCTTCTTTGCTTTCAGATGTCAGTTTATGGTGAATCTGAAAAATAGAGGACCAAGAAGAGCGACATATGCTGTTTCAAGACAACTGTCTTAAGCTGGATGCATCTTGATACCATTGGATATATATTTTTTATCTTTCATTCTGGCTTCATTTATTGTATTTTGTATTTTTCTTTGCTATCTATAATTATATTGTTACTCTTTTTGCATTCAGGTTGTTTGGGCATCTTAAGATATATCTTTGCACCTACTATGTTATGTTTTTTAAGATTTGGTTTTGTGCTTTTTGCTTGCTTCTCATTGCTCAATATTTTTATTAACTATATCGCACTTGGTTTATAATTTTTTTTTTGTTTTAGTTGTTTTATATTTCCTAATAAAAATAACTGGTCTGATATGTGCTTTGTTTACTTTTATAGGTACATGTGTCATGATAATAAAAGATAGCCGACCAATATGTTGGGTTCGATGCCTTGGTTCGTCCATGGAAAACACAATTCCATGGATGCAGAAGTGTGCTGATTTATTCATAATCGATCTTAATAATCAAACATCAAATGAACCTTTTGGGGAACTCTTTCCATTATTATTGTTGTCGCCCTGAGATTGTTCTGAAGCCGTTCACGTGTCACGCTTCTAGAAGTATCCATGCGATCACTCAACGCTTGGATCTCCACGTCTTCTTGCAACTCTTCTTGAAAATCTAGATCTTCTCAACATGAAGACATTCTCCTTGGATGAGTGAAGAAGAGGGTAGAGAAAGGAAGGGGCTTTCAAATCTGGCTGGCCTGGGTGCTTGAAAATGGGTGCCCCTTCCATATTTATATTTTACTTAATTTATTCTCAAAGACCCTACAAATTAAAATATATCCACCAATGCCCTTATGACCTTGTGTGTGTGACCCTCTAGGCCCATGTATCATTCTAGTTAATGACTTTAGTTGCCCACTAAGAAATATTTACCAACCTTATTAATCACCTATATCAACATATAGATTAATTAACTAAGGATTGATTTTACCCAATTGATAGGTTAAGTTCTAGCCCTTGGGGTGCCAAGCTACACCTCGTGCTCTAGAAGATAC
The DNA here is from genome assembly GCF_029677425.1 of Wolffia australiana. Lineage (NCBI taxonomy): Eukaryota > Viridiplantae > Streptophyta > Magnoliopsida > Alismatales > Araceae > Wolffia > Wolffia australiana. Next base: position 2,715,294 of record NC_135851.1, on the reverse strand, counting down.
TGAATAGTGTTTAACTCTCTCAAGGAACCTTTACCGTCATCGCTTACCCTATATGTATAATCCATCATCCGTGTAAGACTCTCAAATGATGTAGGGTATGGTTTATTGTCAAACCCTAATCTGTTATTCAATTAATACTGATGTGGAATGAGGATCATTGGAGAACGCCTTCTTCAATACCCTCACTACCTTAGCCAGGTATATTTCTTTATTGTCTTTCTTGAGTCAATCTCTTCTTACGAGGAGGGTGGATGATCCAGTCTTGACCAGTCAATCATCTCCATGAGCTTCTTACTACAACTGAATTATGACTTATTTGAATCCCATATTTAGAGGCTTGTAAGTCGTACTCAAAATGCAGTCATCCGTTCACGAGATGTCCTTAGTGTCTCAGGTTAATGGATCATTTATACAACAATGACATGAATCGTCCTAATTGACATTTAGGTATAATAGATTCAGGGATTCAGTTAACTTTTTCTCCAAAGAGTACCCACTATCTGTCCTTAGAGTTGCCATAATAATAGCAAGAGGATCAACTACACTTATCATATAAGTAGGATCACCAATGCTATTCTATCCAGATAATTCTATATCATTCTCTAAAATTATTTAAAATTTTAAATTCATGTATATAGACTAACCTAAATATGATCTCACTGTAATCCACTATGTCATTGCACGTATTCATGGACTTCATTATAAACATCACACCAGAATAATAATGAACTTAAATATTTTATTCAATGAAGTTAAATAAACATGGTGGTGTGACTGGTTTGACGGTCACATAATATCCATCATTGTGCAGGGACATACGCATCATTGTCCCCCTGCATTACATTCACCCACTTGGCGTTGGAATGGTCGTCGATCATGACCATTACACGTCGTTACGCATCATTACATGTCATTACATGTATTATGTGTAATGACATTACATGGTGTTACACATGTAATGATATTTAATGGTGGATATTATTACACATCATTACACGTTATTACACGTCGTTGCGCATCTCCTTCTCTCGATTGACAGGAGCATGCTGCTTTCTTAGGTGGGTTTATCATGAGTTGAAAAGAACAGTTTTTTATTCTCTCTTGTCATCTTGATTGCAGCTTCACTACTCATAGAATGTTTCCACACTTCTCACTCCTCGAAGGGTATATGGGTTAAAGTTTGCAATTTCATATTAGTCAATCATCCAATTCCGATCCCTGAGTTTTCTCTATCTCTATTATCTCTTATTAGCCATCTCAACCATCTAGCTCCAATCCGTGAATTTTATCAATCTTTATCGCTCCTTATTCTATGAGATTCAGTTTCATCTTACTTATCAAAAATTGGTGAGGCTTTTAGGTGACTTTTCTCTTCTTGGTTTGACTAAAAAATTTAGGGATGATACTGCCACAATGCTGGATTGAGCTTTGTGCCTCTGTTTTACGATATTTTCTCGCTCGTTAGTTTCCCCTTGACCTTGGGGAAATGATGTTGCTCACAAAGATGTTTTTATTAATCGTATTTCCATTTTATTATTTACCTTCATATTTCTTGGTTAAATATTTATACATATCATACATCAGTAACCCATTCAACACCTAAGGTTGATCTTTCTACCTGAATTCAGGGAAGAATAATGCAAAAAACATAGTCTTAACCATTATTTTTCTTTCTAATCAGAAAAACTTCTTCTATGTTCAAGATACTGATATCATAGATTTTTGTGTCATGAATTTCCATTTAGTCTCTTTTTCTGTTTATTCTTTGAAATTTTCTCTGATTTGCTGTGTTTTCTTGAATTTTTTTGGTATGGAAAAGTGAAGTAGAAACCCAATTTCAGCCTTAATCTGGTCTTCCCAGTTCACCATAAATTATTTATTTTGATATTTTCTGCATTTTAACTTAAAAAAACTCAAGTCACATAAGAATTTAATGTCACTAGATTTCTATCAGATTTTCTATTGAATAAAGAAACATCCAAGAAGTATGTTCTTTGCAGGAATCCTAGTTTTTTATGGATAAAGCATGTTCATCTGAATTCCATCAGCCTGGGTGTTTCTTCTGTGCCATGAACAAGCCACACCCAACCAAACACAATGCGAGTATCCAAAAGTTTATTTTGAGAGCTCCTCTCTCATGACAATGTCCGCAAAGTATGATTTGATAGAGAGTGCCCCCATCCATTATTGACCCTGAATCCCTTATCAGGGTCAGGTCGTCCCCATCAACAGCCTCTAGAATGGCACCATGTACCATCCCAATGACCACGAGATAGTCAACCTGGGCGTCTTTCCACATACGATGTCAATCATTTCGAAAGGCCTCAAGAAACTCCATCGGCTCTCCCATGATCACACCATCTTCATTCCCAACTTTGTCGCCCGCATCCTTGTGGATGCCTTTGTTCTTGCTGGTGTGGTTTCTCCACTAGTTGAGCTCCAGCAAAGAAAGCTAACATGGGACACGTCGATAGTGGCCGTTCAACATAAAAGTCATCTGCTGACAAACACAAAACTACACTCATTTAAATACAAATTCATGTGTCAAAAAGATGAATTTAACCATTAAAATGTAATATAGCAGTGAGTCGAGGTCAAATCCACTGAGAAATAGGTGTTTTCGAATAAAATCTGCAAGTATGAGCTACAATTTAGGGAACTAACACTGAAAACGTGAAGAGAGACGTGATATCTATCCAACAGATCTGAAATTGTCTGAATCGGATCCGTATCGCATGCGAAATCATTAATATAATCAAATTCTTACACAACTGTATTCAGAATAAATTTGCTCAAGTTTGGTCTATCATATCCACTCAAATTCTTTAGTTTGACCCTGAATCCCTTATCAGTGACAAATATAGATTCAATGATAAATCTAGGGAACTCCTTACTCGACTTGGGTTAGTGATACTTAGTATCAATAACCTAGAACCCTAGTTTTCCAGATTATCAAGGGACATAATGGTAATATGTGTAAACTAGTTGACCAAGGAACTATTGTGTTTGATCACAGCCCCTATTGGGGCATGCATTACTATGAACATTTATCATAACACATATTAAAGAATTTTACTAAAATGTCCTTAGATCTTAATCTTCAAAACACATACATCTAATATCTTTTCACTTGGTCCTTCGCTATACAGAGGGTATCTTCATACTTAAACATAAATAAGGTAGTGCATAAATCACTTCCCCATGCAACATAAATCATAAAAAGACAAAAACTTCAAAAGCAAGGTGGGGATATACAGTCAAATTGGATACAGTCTTACACAGATAAATACACGAAACAAAATAATCATAAAAAGAAAACTATGCGTGCAGATGTTATAAAAATATACCTGCTAAATACACAATTAGAAAAAGTAAACAAAAAATGTAATACACTGTATTTCAAGGGCACATCACAGGAGGTGAACTTACCTCTCAGAGAGAGAAATGCGTAGACTTTTGCAAACAAGTCCATGATTAAATACGCATGCGCAAACTGACCCCGTCTGAAAAATATTTACTCAGATATCATTTTTCTCTCTCCTCCATTTTTGCTGAAAACATTAAATAAAAATACTGATTAATTTCAATAAACTCCCGTAACTATTTTAGTTACTTACAACCACGACCGAGAGCTGTTTTAAAGGCATAATTGTAGCACAATTTTAGGAAAAACCTCTTTGACTTTAGAAATTGCATACAAACTCATATTTTTCATATAAATATATCATTTTCCTATTTAAAAGTTCATTTCTTCCCTGAATATTTTCCCAGAGAATCCAATCAAATCCTAGAAAATTCAGTAATTCATCCCTACATTAATTAACATCAAAATTAAGTTTTAAACATGACATTTGCATTTAAGCAGAATTATTCCAAGCTTAAATAAAAATTCCATAAAATTCATATAATTAACAAAACATTTTGGGAAAATCAGAACTCACTTGGAAACATTAATTAACACAAAAAATATTATAACAGCCCCATTTTAAACTCTTTAAGGGTATAAAATTTTGTGCTAATTGCTTGAAATAAATACCAAATTTAGGGTGTTATCATCTACTCACAACTATATGATGCCAATGCTTCACCCTTTATCTTGATTCTGTGTATCCATAATAGGAACCTTCTATACCTGCCCTTATTACTACTGATCTGGCTAATTCCCAATTCCTTCTATCTTTATTTGTGATTCTCATGTCATCTCAACCTTCTTTTCTTTGACCTATTGAATTTCACTCTTCATCTCCTTACCTTATTCTTCAATCTACTATATTTTTTTTACTCAACATCTTCAATATACTATATTTTTTTTACTCAACATCTTCTGATATTTTCACCTTCTCATGTTTCACATATTATTCTGCAGTTAGTATTGATGTACATTCATTTTACCCCCATGCAAAAGAAAATATAAACAAAAACCGAAGGAAATAAAAATCATGGCCTTCCTCAGCATAAAGGACAAAATCTGAGGAGCAAAAAAGGAAAACAAAATTCTAAAAAAGGCAAAATTCTAAAATGATGGGAATGTTTTGTTTTTTCCCTCTCTTATCATTTTTTCTTTCTTTCTTTCAGGATAACTATGTTGAACTCTTCATTATTTTGTCTCCGCTTCTACATCCCTCAACTTCGTTATAAATATTGGGAGTAGTCTATTAGTAGTAGTAGTTTCCTTACACATACTTACCATATATCCACCGGCACACATTCTTTTGGGGCATCCATTCATTCTTTTCTCTCTTTACCCTTCGAGTAGATAGGTGGGTGGCTCATCTGTTTGTTTGATCAACAGTTTGATATTCTATGCTAATAAAGGAAGAGAAATTTGTATGGCCCTACATTTGTCTAGGATGAAGATAGAGGAGATGTCTAATGCGATGTAGCGAGCCTTGGGAACGAGTGTGTACTGAGGGGTAAGGCCCATCTTTGAATGATTGGTGTAAGAGTACCTCTCTACATGCCATCATACTCATAGATACAGGTATATTTTCCCATCTCAACACCAAACATGCTTTCCAAAGTTGGGGGAGTTGACTTACATGCCTTGAAAGAGCTAAGTACTCAAAAGTATCCCCCTTTAAGACAGTGATAATATTTTCAATACTTCACTCATGCTTATATTGTGTAAAATAAGAAATATTCATGTTCTCAAGTATATTTAAGTTGCATTGCTAAGGGAATAACAATTATTTAGGTGCTAAATACGTTTTTTAGGATTTGTATTAATTTTCATATCAAGAATATGCATGAAAAGTGTCACTTATTCATGTTAAAAAAATTAACTCTCAGTTTTGTAATTTGTCCTGTCTAATGGGGTTTAATGTTTTATGAACTAACTCCACTTGACTTCCTTGAATCAAGTGGTTTATTTTCTCATGATTTCCTTGGAGCTTCATTTATGACAGGACTAAGGTAATTAGAATAGTAATGATACATGAATGGTGGATAATAGAGGAACTTAAACCACAAACAATCCCACTATGGAGCAGGCTTAATCCAGATCCCAAGGGTAGTTTAAGAGCAATCAAATGAGAGGCCTATATTTTAGGATAAATTCAAGTGGTGATTGACCACTTTTCTCCCACATTGTAAATATCCATGAATTTAGGTCCCAAAATCTGTTTTGGTAGCCTTTAGTGCAGTGATGTTTATTGGGTCCACTACGTTTGAGTGTTAGGTTGAGTGAAGGGAAGCATATCATCTGTTATGGAGGAAACCAAAGATGAATGCATCCTTGGCTCGAAAGGGAGTGACACCAAAGGTTTGTGCATTCTCGAAGGTTCCTGCCTTCCACACAAAATATGTCTGGCTTTGGTATTACAAGTGATAACAAAGACCCAGGGCTTTCCAACGTCCCAAACGATGCTAACATTTATCATACAGCTCAATTTATTATCAATAGGGTAATAACTGGTTATTATTGGGCAAGAAATGGTTTATGAAAACATTTATAATAGGCGATTGATGGGTCATTAATGTCTCAACCGCTGGGCTGATTTTGGATTGTTCAAATATATATTGCATAAAAAAGGATCACTAAGGTGTTGTGATTGGGTCTTGAAATGGATAATTCTTATGTCTGTTTCTGGTTGTTATTGGGTTGATGACAGGTCATAATTGGGTCAATTAACTATGTTATTGGTTGACAAATGAGATGTGTCATTAATGGGCCACTATTGGTTTAATAATGGTTTGCAAAAGGTCCCCACAGGTTTGGTATTAAATCAATGTTTCTCTATTACTTAGTTGAAATTTTTGTATTGGTCTAATCGTGGTACATACCAGGATAGATAATTAAGTGTATTAGGTAAATAATTTGACAAATAATGTATTTTTTAGATCGTTTAATAGATCATTATTGGGTTAATATTGGAGGCAGTATGAGGTTAGTATCGGTCACTCTTGGATTACAATTTGTCAATAATGTGTTACTAATTGGTCAAAAATTGGTTTAGTAAAAAGTATTCAATTTGGTCTAAAATTGATTATTAATGGGTCCAACAATGGCGTATTATTGGAGTAATGGATTTTTTTGGCGTCTATAAGGGGTTACTGGAGAATGGTTATTATTGGGTAAAATGATGCAGTTTTATCAGTACTATAATATATATTTATTTTGTCAAATAATGGGTCATAATCAAGCCAAATTTTGGTATTCATTGAATCAATATTGAGTTATTTTTGGCTGGGTAGTTTTTTTAGTGTGGCAGTCTTGGGCACCTTTTAGGCAATTATCAGGGACTTTATGGTGACATTAATGGGTTGATATTGGTGCAATCATGGTTTGTTATCAGGTCAACCAATAGGATGCATTAAGTCAATCATGTCTTGTTAATTGGAAAAATAATTGATTTGTATTGGATCACTATGGGCTCGTTATTTTTTCATTAAACATCCTTGACTAGGTCAATTAATTTGGTCAATTATGGATCGCCTATGGGTTAGGAATGGGTAATTATTAAACCAAAGATGGCCGTTGTTGTTAGATTGTTATTCGGTTGATAATTTATTGGGATAATCATGGTCATTATTTTAGTAAAATTGGGCTGTATGAGTTTATTTAAGGGTATTTATTGTCACACAAATGACTCATAATTGGTGAATTATGAGTCATTAATTAATCCAACAGCGGGTCATGATTGGGTCAACGATTGATATATATTGGTTCATAAACAGGTACTTATTGGGTAAATTCATGGGTCATGATTGAGTTGTTTTTGCTTCATTGCTGGGTCAGAATTGGGATAATAACATGTCATAATTGAGTCACTGATGTGTCATTGAAGGGATCAGAGTGAGTTGTTATTGGCCTATGAAAGGAATCATTAGTCACTAATTAATAAACAGGGTTTTATTATATCAAATTATGGGTCATTGTTATGTCATATAATTGGTTGTTTATTTGGCACGAACAAATGTTGTTAGGTCATCTAATGGGTAAGTATTGGATCACTATCAAATTGTCATTTGATTAATACCATTTTGTTTTATGGTCATTCATGAGTCAGTATTTTATCAAGCATGGGTCGTTATTCATCATTTTATGCCAGATGATGAGCCATTAGTGCATAAAAAGGATATATTGGTTCAATAAATGGCCATCTATGTATCAGATACACTCCTGAAGGTTTCTCCTTACTAACCACTTTTGTCTCACTTCTCAATGAGTACCCTCCCTGGCAAGTGGGACTAGACCGGTGATAGTATTCTAAAATGTCTATTGATACTGTTATGAAGAAGTTGAGGAGATTGGATGGGTTGAGGAGCATGAGTCTATGCCTACAGGTGGCAAATATGCACGTCTAGAAGGAACTTTCTCAAGGAGTCATATTATAGTGGAAACAAATTTTGCAAGGTGTTTCAAAGATTGAGTATTTTTTGTTTCCATTTCACTGATACAATTTTAATTGCACTTATTCTGCAGCACAAATCTTGTATCAAACTTCAATCATGGGTGAACCCATGATATCACCTATTTGTAACAATTTTGATAAAAAATATATTTCAGTTAAGTAATTTAAATAATTTCTCCTAGTTTAAGTGTCCTACTCATATAACTTTTGTACCTTGATGCCTAATAATAATTACTAGCTAGGGGTAAAATGGTCATTTTTACCATGTAAATTAAGTAAGTCATTTTTTCCATGTAAACTAAGTATAAAAGCAGAATTTTGAGTTGGGGGGTGATTCTGGAGGTGGTTCTTTAATAGCTTCAAGATAGAGAGGAGCTTCACCTTGTATTTGATTTTTAGTGTGATTTGGATTGAGTTTTAGTAAAACTTTTGATTATTCTTCTTAATCTTGGACTGAATTTCTAAATCATTAGACTTGAGCAGAATGTACAAGTCCTTAGTAGGATCAAAAGCAGAGAGCATTGAGTTGATCTGATTATTCCAATTGCAAATTTAGAACTAGGAAAAAATTATAAAAAGGTTAAATTCTAGGAATATTAGGGTGTGTCTATGAGATAATAGTTATTGAATTTGGGTTCCAGATTCCCCCAAAACAGATTAAGGAAAAATATCCTTCTTATCCCTCTAATTGACCCCTTTGATCCTTTTTATTGGATCACTGAAGTCAATCCAGAGCTCCTCACTTCTTCTGTTTTTCCCGTCTCTTCTACCCTCCTTTTTAAATTCTTCATCCAATTAGGGTGATTTGATATTTATTTGAGATTAAGTTAACTCTAATTAGGATCAAACTATTCAAGCAGATCACTAATTGAATTCCTTACTCGCTTCCCTTGGAAGATACCCATACTTATCACTATAATCTTAAATTAGGGTTTATAAATTTTATTGTATAAGCTAAAATGAACAACAACAACGGATTAAAAAATTATAAAATTCACCCCTATTTTTTGGCCTATCAATTGTGTAATCATTGAAACACAAATAGGAGGATTAGAAGACCATATCATTAAGTGTTTTCACTTAACATAAGGTTTAATTGCTTTTATTGTCATTGCTTGATGTGTTATATCTATAATATAATGATCATTGAGTGGAACATTTCCTCCTGTGTTATATATGTGTTGTTTAACTGCTCTTCTACACTTAAGTAAAATATTCAGTGCTTCCAAAAATCATATATTCATATTATTTTTGCATTATTTGAGTCGTAAGAATAATGATAAATGAGTGTCTGAATTCTTTAGTACATGGTACCCGATTTTGAAGCCTAAGAATGTTCACCAACTTTTTGGTTCCTGAAAATAAATCTCAATCGTGAGACCTGGTTGGAGTCATATTTTTCTTAAGATTTCAATCAAATAATCCAGATCTTGCCACCTAACAATGTAAGGTCAATACGGGCCAACCTATGGTCTCCACTGTGATCATTGGATCTATCTAGTCAGATATGTTGACTGCACGAAAAAAATGCCGTATTTTATTTAATGGAATTATCATTGCATTTATATTCCTTGATATGTTCGGTGACAACTTTATTATTCAGAAACAATCATTTCATAGGACCAATCGGGTTCATTTTTGGCAAAAAATTATGGCACATGCTGAGTCGTCACATTAACATCTTAATTAAGTACATTGTCTTGTCTGGATCCAATGATCATTACCAAGACTCCCTCCACCTAAAATCCACAGGTCAACCATTTGCTTAAGTATTGCTGCACTGCATTTTAAGTTGGCTCAATGCTCTTAAACTCCTCGCAGTTGATTATTAGACATAATGATGTTGACGGTTGATAGAAAAATCCAGACTGCCATGTCCATCATTAAAAATATGCAGACAAACTAAGTAGTATAATCATTTATGTTAGATGAATTCTGTAATTTTGAAGCGGATAATTTTAGAGAAGCTCTGATTTAAAATCTCCAAACATGTAGTGATAACAATTTGACATCATATATCATTTTATAGCTCAAAGTTAAATGGTTCTGACATCACGAGTCATGTAGCCTAAGCCAAACGGCGATCATGAATATTTTTCTCTTTGATTGATTTCCTTCCACTGTAGGGTAAGCCCCAAATGATTGCAGACTGTTACGCGCATCTTGACTCAATTGCAAACGAGCTAATACTGTAGTTACATACCCAGCTCTCTTAACCGCATAAAGCTTTGTGGACTTAACTCTAGATAATCGTGGACAGAGATTGAAGAAGAAGAGGAAGAAAGATTGAAGAAGAAGAGAAGAAAGAATCGAGAAGAGCAGGCACCAACAATCTTGAATAGAGGTTGTTTATTAATCCTCAAGAAAATACAAAGATGTTTGTTCGTATTTATAGTCGTAAAGTGATACCAATAATAGTAATATTTCTGTCTTAATCATAGCGGCTATATTAAAACAAATAATGACCGTTGGATTAAAATGGAATATTTCCTATTCTATGTTTGATCCTGACCGCTAGATTTAATCCTATTCTATGTGAAATCCTGCATTAAATCCTAGCCGTCTACTTCTCATATGGAGTATATTATATTTATTTTTCTTACTAACTAATCTGATTAAAAATCCTATAATATCCCATGCTGACTTCCTCAACATTAATGCCTATCTTTACTATTATTACTTGACATGATAATTAGTTTATGGTAATCCTTGACAGTCTTGGAATGAAACGTGGGGCGTCTAGAGAATTTCAAAATTTTGCTGAAGTCAGAAGCGTCCATGGAACAGTTTATCTTGAAGAAGCAGAGATTATATTTCATCTGACGGCGAGTGTATGTACTACTAGATAGAGAGAAGGCGAGAGTAGTAAATCTGGAGCACGGCTCAAAGGTTTTATTTTAGTCGTTCAAGTACAAGCGTTTGGATGCCCAGCAGATTCCTTACTGCTCCACTGAGCATACTTTTCCTTTATTGGGAGGCAGTCTACCGGTCCTGTGCCCCCCGTGAAATGATGCCTTTTTAGTAGCAGCCGAGGAATACCGGTGCAGATATATTCTATTGGGTTCTCTCTCTATCTCAATACGCTTTTATTTAACGTATAGTTCTTCACCTCTGGGCCATTACTGAAGGCACTGGCGGCTGGCAACGCTGTAGTACCCGGAAACTGGAAGTTGAACAGTCACATCTCAGAGAAGTAAATGCTCTTGTCTAGGGCCCGTTCCCCACTGATCACGGTCGCCGAGTTCCTTTAATGCGACTCTGCGTTCACCTCGCTGTTGCTGTCTCTCCCTCTCATTTGCAGTTTGCAGGAAGGGAAAAATAAATAAGTTAACTTTACATCTCTCTCCTCTCTATTTTATCAATCTCATTCCTATCCTGCCTATCTCCGCGTCCTTTTGTTCCAGCAGAGATATGGGTTTCCTACTGTCTGTCTTCTCCTCTTTCCACTATAGAGAGAGGGGGACAGAGAGAGAGAGAGAGATTTTGGTCTGTTGTGGGCAGAGAGTAAAGGATAAATCCCAGACTTCCATCGATTTACAGAGATAGATATGGAGGGAGAGAGAAAGAGATTTGGTCTGTCGCCCGGTCGAGAGTCAAGGATAGATCCAAACTTCCATCCATTGAGAATTTGAGCGAGATTGAGATAGAAGGGGAGAGAGAGACAAACAGAGAGAGGAGTCAGACCTGGTTGAGATAGGAAGAGAGAGAGAGAGAGAGGAATCAGACCTGGTTGAATTAGAGAGATAGAGTGAGAGAGAGAAGAGTCAGATCTGGTTGAAATAGAGAGATAGAGTGAAAGAGAGAGAAAGAGAGAAAGAGAGAGAGAGGAGTGAGACCTGGTTGAGATAGAGAGGTAGTGTGAGAGACAGAGAGAGAGAGAGTGAGTAAGAGAGAAAGAGAAAGAGAGAGAGAGAGAGAGGAGTGAGACCTGGTTGAGATAGAGAGATAGTGTGCGAGACACAGAGAGAGTGAAAGAGAGAGTGTGTGAGAGAGAGAGAGAGATGAGTAAGACCTGGTTGAGATAGAGAGAGAGTGAAAGAAAGAGAGAGAAAGGAGTCAGAACTGGTTGAGAAGGGACCAGTAATGTGGATGGACCATTGCATGGCTTCGAGGTTGACCACGAAACAGTAGGTATAATGAAGGTCCGGTGCATGAAAAGCATGGAGTCAGCGAGAGTTCCGGGCTGTGATGAGTAGTCAAACGTCTTTTCAAATAACACAAATTATAAGACGGTCAGTGTTGAGTCAACCACCCGGATTTTCCGTCTCTCAACTCAACAAAGTAGAAAGTATTGCTCCTTCTCATCATCGTCGAGTCCTCTCTTTCTTTCTCTGGCGCCAACAGTTTCACTCCCCGTCTTTTCAGACAGCATGAAGTGCAGCCAGAAGTACTCGAAAAGGGTGTACCATCTGTTTGTAAAATAATACTGCGAAAATAATATACTATATTATTTTAAGAACAAAAGAGTAAAACATTTTTCATTTCCCTCCTTATATCCAACAAAGAATTCGAAAAACCGAAAGAACTTTCTTCTCTTCTCTTTCTCTCTCTCCCTCTCATATATATATTTTAGGAACAAACAAACAAAACTGTAAAATAGACATAAAACTCTTATTTCCCTCCTTTTATTCAATAGAATTGTGTTCATAAAATAGAGGGAAGAGCCCTCGATATAGGGAGGATGATTGTCCCTCTCTCATAATTATATATGTTGTATAGACACGGACGGACCTTCAATTTGTCGCTAAGTAGTAGAGAGTGAGTAGGGTTGGAGGGTGGGGGGCAAAGGAAGAGGGGAGAAGACAAGCGTGGTTGTGAGCGCTGAGTGAGACAGCTCCGGCCACTCGCCGAGGTGACTAGTGGAGATGAGCCGCATTCGTTTTCTCTTTCTTTACTGCATTGTCCCTCTGTCTCTCTCTCTCAACAATAAGGCCCGACAGGGCGTATGAATCGCGCATGCAACGGGCCCGAAGGCGCAAGTATGGTGAACTAATGAGAGCAGTAACTGTGTCTGGACATATCAACAGTAGCATCAGATCTCTCTCTCTCTCCCTTTCTGTCTCTCTATCTCTCTCTCTCCTTTTCTTACTCTCTCTCTCTCTCTCTGCCTTTCTCTCTCTTCCCCTTTTCTGCCTGACTGCCTCTATCTCTCCCTCTTTCTGCCTCCCTCTCGCTCTCCCTTTCTGCCTTTCCCTCTCTCTCTTTCTCCCTCTCACGCTATCCCCTTTTCTGCCTCTCTCTCCCTTTCTGCCTCTCTCTCTCTCTCTCTCTCTCTCTCTCTCTCTTTTTCTGTCTCTCTCTCTCACGCGCTCTCTCTCTCTTTCTGTCTCTCTCTCTCTCTCTCTCTCTCTCTCTCTCTCTCTCTCTCTCTCTCTCTCTCTCTCTCTCTCTCTCTCTTTTTCTGTCCGTCTCTCTCTCTCTTTCTGTCTCTTTCTCTCTCTCTCTCTTTCTGCCTCTCTCTCTTCCTTTCTGACTTTCTAATTTCTATCTCTCTTTCCGCCTTCTCTCTCTCTCTGCCTCCCTCTCTCTCCCTTTCTGCCTTTCTCTCTCTCTCCCTCTCTCTCTCTCTCTCCCTTTCTGCCTTTCTCTCTCTCTCTTTCCCTCTCTCCCTGTCTTCCTCTCTCTCTCTCCCCCTCTCTCTCACTCCTTTCTGCCTTTCTCTCTCTCTCCCTGTCTTCCTCTCTCTCTCTCCCTCTCTCTCTCCCTCCTTTCTGCCTTTCTCTCTCTCTCTCCCTCTCTCCCTGTCTTCCTCTCTCTCTCCCTCTCTCCCTCTCTCTCCCTTTCTGCCTTTCTCTCTCTCTTTCCCTCTCTCCCTGTCTTCCTCTCTCTCTCTCCCTCTCTCTCTCTCTCCTTTCTGCCTTTCTCTCTCTCTCCCTCTCTCCCTGTCTTCCTCTCTCTCTCCCTCTCTCACTCTCTCTCCCTTTCTCTCTCTCTATCTCCTTCTCTCCCTGTCTTCCTCTCTCTCTTTCTCTCCCTCTCTCTCCCTCTCCCTCTCTCTCCCTTTCTGCCTTTTTTCTCCTCCTCTCCCCCTCTCCCTCTCTCCCTCTCTCTCTCTCTCTCTCTCTCTCTCTCTCTCTCTCTCTCTATGATGCCCCCATTCTCCGCTACCGTTGTCGGCTGCTCCATGAAGGCAGCGAGGAAGAGAATTCGGAATGCCTCGAATCCGAGAGTCAGAGAAACAAACCATCGAGAAATGGCCCATGCCTGGTCAGTTGGACGTCTGCTTAAAAAATTAGAAAATCGACTGAGTTGTCTGAGTTAACCGTCCAATTTTTTCAATGTTGTCTTCTGAAAATTTCGGAAAAAAAATTAGAAATTTTGAACGTGTTGTCAGAAAATTAAAAAGGTTTCTACGTTGACGCGTAATTTTTTGAATTTGTAAGAAATTTATAATAATTTGGAGGTGGAAGTTGAACGTTTACTTAGCAATTAGAAACTTGTGCGAGTTGAACTCGTAATTTCTCTCAAGTTAGCAAAATTTGGAGGACGTCGAACATATCCTAAGAGAAAATTAGAAAATGGCATAAGTTAGCAAAATTGAACGCGTGATTTTTCCCAAGTTGTTGGATAAAATATAAACAAAACTGGAAGAAGTTGATCTATCCTTGGAAAGTTGAATCAGTCGTCCATCTTGAACGTGTAATATTTTGTAAGTTGATTATTGAATAATTAGTTAATTTTGGAGGAAGCTGAACGTGTTCATAGAAAATTATAAAATTGCATTTCGTGTCTATAAAATACAAATTGATCGCGTTATTTTTCCTAAGCAGTGAGAAAATTATAAAATTTCGGAGGAACTTGAACGTATCCTAAGAATTGGATAAATTGTCAAATGTTGAACGTCCAACTTTCTCCAAGTTTTCTTCTGGAAAATAAGAAAATATCTGAAGCAGCGGAATCCCAGTCTACAGTCTGTTCTTTTGTGAAATTCGATGCCTTTCTAGTCAGTAGTTTTACAACAAAAGTTTAGACGCAGAGAAAGAAGGCGAATCAAGAATTGAACACGTCTAAAGGTCCACCCCCAAGGCTATAATCACGGATGGGGACGACCTACTGATGCAATTAATAGAGGTGCGTTAGAGCGTCATGCACTGTTGAGGAATTATATAAGCAAAGATTTAAGCCCTGAAGGCAATGGTTCACCAGAGAGATTCGCAAGAAGTCAAGAACTATAGCGAACGCTTCGTCCCTCAGACAGCACAGCAGGTGTCTCCCTCAAACGTCAAATCCCCTCCATCCTTATCTCACCTCCATTATTTATATGCCCCACCGCCTCACTAGCCACCCAAATTGCTTTGTCTTTCCACAGTCAGCCCAAATTGCTTTGTCTTTCCACAGTCAGCCTTCTTCTCTCCGTGTTGTTCTTTCTTTCTCTCTCTATCCTTAGCTCTGTCCCCATATCTTTCTCTCTCTAGAGGACAGCAAGGGTCTACAGAGGAAGTGGATGGGGACGGAGGCTTTGGCAAGTAACTCGCTGCAAAATGCAATAGAATTTAGCGGTTGTCGTCATCGTCATCCAAAACCTTGTTTTCTTCATTCGAGTGAGTTAATGGCGAGGGTGAATTCGTTGTCGTCAACGGTGACGGAGAATACTAAGCCAAAAAGGAAGGAAACTACCCTAATCGCCATCATCCTTTCCCCAGCACAACCCATTTACTTCTCTTCACAATCGGCCCTGGAGTCTGAACGGCGTCGTCTCATCTTTTCTCTCGGGTCACTGTATCTTGCTAAACTAGAGAGAGAAAGAGAGAAGGGACAGAGAGAGCTATCGAGAGAGAGTGGGGAGAGAGAGAGCCCTATAGAAAGGAGAAAGAGAGAGAAAGAGTTGGAAGAGAGAGAGCATATAGAAAGGAGAAAGAGAGAGAGAGAGCCATATAGAAAGGAGAAAGAGAGAGAGAGAGAGCTGTAGAGAGAGAGCGGGGGAGAGAGCTCTAGGAGGAGAAGGGAGGTAAAGAGAGCTCTAGAGAGAGGAAGGGAGATAGAGAGAGCTATAGAGAGAGAAGGGAGGTAGAGAGAGCTTCAGAGAGAGAAGGGAGGTAGAGAGAGCTTTAGGGAGAGAAGGGAGGTAGAGGGAGCTATAGAGAGATGGAGAGAGAGAGCTATAGAGAGATGAGGAGAGAGAGCTATGGAGGGACGGGAAAGAGAGGGCTTTAGAGAGAAAAGGGAGAGAGAATTCGAGAGAGAGCTTAAGAGAGATAAGAAGAGAAAATTATCGAGAGGGACGGGTGAGAGGGAGCTTTAGGAGAGAGAAGGCGGAGAGAGAGCATTTGAGAGAGAAGGGAGAAAGAGCAATAGAGAGAGGAGGATAAAGAGCATTGGGAGAGAGAGGGGGATAGAGAGCTATAGAGAGAGAGAGGAGAAGGAATAAAAGTGGCGTGGTAGCAGTAGCAGTTGGGTCGAAAGAGGAGAGGGAGGGGGGGGGATAAAAAAAAAAAAGGATGAGCCTGGAGGAGTCGCTCAAGTCCCTGTCGCTTGACTACTTGAACCTATTGATCAACGGGCAGGCCTTCAGCGACGTCACGTTCAGCGTAGAAGGGCGGCTCGTGCACGCCCACCGGTGCATCCTAGCCGCGCGCTCCCTCTTCTTCCGCAAGTTCTTCTGCGGCGCCGACAGCCCTTTCCCCGCCGGCGGCGCCGCGGCCTTCCATGAACACGGCTATTACCAGCGCGGGGGCTCGTCTTCTGCGAGGGGCGGGGCCGTCGGCAATCTCGTGATTCCGGTGAAGTCAGTTGGGTACGAGGTTTTTCTTCTGCTTCTGCAGTTTTTGTACAGCGGGCAGGTGTCTATCGTTCCGCAGAAGCACGAGGCTCGCCCTAATTGCGCCGAGCGAGGATGCTGGCACACTCATTGCACCTCTTCCGTGGAGCTCGCCCTCGACACGCTCAACGCCGCTCGCTCCTTTGGCGTTGAGCAGCTCGCCATTCTCACCCAGGTCCTCTCTCTCTCTCTCTCTCTCTCTCTCTCTCTCTCTCTCTCTCTCTCTCTCTCTCTCTCTCTCTCTCTCTCTCTCTCTCTCTCTCTTAATCGCTATCTCTATCTCACTAAGATATCGGAGATAGAATAATCTGATATTTTCGCTCAGATCGCCTCTCTCTATTTATACATATGTCAATCTCTATGTCTCTATCAACCTATCTATTATCTATCTATTTATCTCTCTCGCTATCACATTGGAAGAAGGATAATCTGATGCTTTGGCCCAGGTCTCTCTATTTATCCACCTATTTAACGCGATTGCTATCATTTCCTATATAACATTATTCGCTGCATATTGGATGCTAATATATGATCGTTTTCATCGCAAATTTTGAAAAATCTGATATTTTCGCTCAGATCTCCACTCTATATAAATACGTATGTCATCTCTATCTCTATATCTACCTATATATTATCTATCTATCCATTTATCCCTCTCGCTATCACATTGGAAGAAGGATAATCTGATGCTTTGGCCCAGGTCTCTCTATTTATCCGTCTATCTAAAACGCGATTGCTATCATTTCCTTTATATTATTATTCACTGCATATTGGATGCTCATATATGTTCGTTTTCATTGCAAATTTTGAATAATCTGATATTTTCGCTCAGATCTCCACTCTCTATAAATACATACGTCAATCTCTCTCTCTATCAACATATATATTTATCTCTCTCTCGCGATCCCATTGAAAGAAGGATAATCTGATGTTTTGGGCCAGGTCTCTCTATTTATCTATTTATCCGATTCGATTGCTATCATTTCCTATATATCGTTATCCACTACATGTTGGATGCTTATATAGGTTCGTCTTAATCGCTAATTTTGTTCCGTCGATATATTTTGTTTCTTCATTTTTTCCATGGACATGAGATTGTTATCCATTCATCTCTACATCGATCACATTCAATAGCTTATCGTGTTTAGAAATCTTCATCCTTCACATCATTTGACATCTCCCTCTCCCTCTCCGTCTCCCTCTCCCTCTCAATCGTCGGATACCATATAAAATAGCTCATGTGCTTTTTCTTACCCAACAAACCTGGGATAGAAGCGAGAGACAAGCGTCATTCGCTCGCTTTGTTTTGTGTAGATAGGCGACTGTTCATACCGCAGTCAGAAATTGCGGCCTTACACCTTTCTCATCCCCCGATGCTTACACTATTAATATAAGCTATGAAAACTAAGTAATATTAAATATGATAATCTTAAACAGCCCTTTATTTTATGTTGGGACACAAGAATGTTTCCGCCTCGTTAAATTTCTACCGGCAATTTTACACGTAATAAAAATACTGAATATATATTCCTGTGCAGAAGCAGCTGGCGATAATGGTGGAGAAAGCGTCGATAGAAGACGTGATGAAGGTGCTAATAGCCTCAGACAAGCATGAACTTCCCCAGCTAATGACAACCTGCTCCAACCTCGTGGCCAGCTCAGGCCTCCCCGCAGAGGTCCTCGCCAAGCACCTGCCGATAGAAACAGTCGCCAAGATCGAAGAGCTCCGTCTGAAGTCCTCTCTCACGCGCCGCTCAGCGGCGTTCTTGCACCACCACGCCGCCGTCGATCTCGCCGGCGGAGGCGGGGGCGGAGCAGCCGAGCTCGACGAGCAAGAAAAGATAAGGAGAATGCGCCGCGCGCTGGACTGCTCAGACGTGGAGCTCGTCAAGCTCATGGTCATGGGCGAAGGACTTAACCTCGACGACGCTCTCGCCGTGCACTACGCCGTGAAGAACTGCACTCGGGAAGTGGTCAAGACGCTGCTCGAGCTCGGCGCGGCGGACGTGAACTGCGCCGCCGGGCCCGACGGAAGAACGCCGCTTCACGTCGCGGCCGAGATGGTGTGCCCGGACATGGTCGCCGTCTTGCTCGACCACCACGCCGATCCGACGATCCGGACCGTCGATGGCGTCACGGCGTTGGATATCCTCCGATCTCTGACGTCCGAGTTCCTCTTCAAAGGCGCCATTCCCGGGCTCTCCCACATCGAGCCGAATAAGCTGCGCCTCTGCCTTGAGCTTGTGCAGTCTGCGGCGATGGTGCTCTCCAGAGAAGAGTCTCGCGGCGCAGTTTACCACCAGATCATGAGCGAGCCTGGCACGAGCAGCAATAACAACAGCGGCAGCAACATGCCCAATCTCAGCTTGGATTCGAGCATGGTTTATCTTAACCTTGGAATGGCCGCGGCGTCCAATCTGGATTGCAAGATGAACGATGGGAGAGACTCTGGGGGAGGACATGGCAGGCATCAGCATGGAGGAAGTGGAGGTATTGGGCCTTCCTCCATGTATTCTTCTCACGACTGTCCTTAGTTTGCTTAACTTAAATTCGGCATCCGGGCATTTGGGCAGCAAGCATGTATCCTGACTGAGTAAGATGGAGAAGAATGTAAGAAAGGAAATCATTGATTTCCATCGAGTTTGTGTCTCAAGGACTTGACCCCTTTATATACAGGCAAGATGGCAGCTGAATCCTCTTGAGTCCCGTTGCAATTTAAGCTCATCATATAATCGGGATGTACTTACTCTTCTCGTATGAATATAACCGATACTTATTTCTGTTTCTTTATCCCATTAATAACATAATGAAGATATCGCTATCGGCAATTTAGATGATAGACTTATCAACATAAAAGTACATAGATAACCATTCATGGGAGAAGTCAATACAGCAGCCCAATCTAAGCTTGATCATCAAGTTAACTACCTACCGGCCATTTGGGCAGCGAGCATGCATCGGGAGTAAGTTGGATAGATGAAAGAAATCGTTCATTCCCATTCAGTATGTGTCCCAAGGTCTTGATCTTTCTACAGATAGGGAAGATGGAGACTTAAGCTCCTTGAGTCCAACTTCAATTGAGCCCTTCAAATAACTGGAGCATTCTTGGTATCTATACTTTTTTTTAATGTATTGATCCCTTAAATGACGTAAACAATTCTCCTCAAATGTCGTTTAACTCATGCTTTATTAGATGCAATTACATAGATAACCATCCATAGGAGAAATCAATCCAGCAACTCATTCTCAGCTTGATTATCAACTTAACTACCTATTGGACATTTCTGCAGTAAGCATGTTCATATGGTTAAGTTGGAGAAAATAAAAAAATATTGATTTCATCATTTTCTGTTGTAAGATAACGAACTTTAATACGTAGGCAGGAGTACGATTTAGCTTCTAGAGTCTAATTTCAATTAAGCCCGTCATACAGCTGGAATATACTTGGTCTTTACGCATGAATATATCCCATACTTTTTGTAATGTCTCCATCCCATAAATAATATAAACAAGTCTCATCAATTGTCGCTTTAATCGTCGCTTTAATCGTCGCTTGACTACATGGGGTTACATAGATAACTTTCTATAGGAGAATTCAATCCAGCAACCCATTCTCATCTTGATTATCAACTTAACTACCTATTGAACATTTGTGCAGCAAGCATGTTCATTTGATTAAGTCGGGGACAAAATAATAAAAAAAATTGGTTTTCCATTCATTTTGTGTCGTAAGATCCTGATCTTTTATACGTAGGCAAGAGTACGACTTAAGCCTCTAGAGTCCAATTTCAATTAAGCCCGTCATACAACTGGAGTATAATTGGTCTTTACACGTGAATATAAACCATACTTATTTTAATGTCTCCATCCCATAAAAAATAAACAAGTCTCATCAATCGTCGTTTAAACAGCGCTTTACTAGATGCAATTACATAGATCTAACTGTCCATAGGAGAAATCAACCCAAGAACCCGATCTCAGCTTGATCATCAACTTAAGTACCCATTGGGCATTTGGATAGTAAGCATGTTTTTTGAGTAAGCTGGAGAGAAAATAAAAGCATATATTCCATTCAGTTTATGTCCTAAGGTTATAACCTTTTATATGTCACAGCCCCTAGAGGCCAATTCCGACTAAGCCCGTCATTTGCATGGAATATACTTAGTTTCTACATATACATGTGTAACTCATACTTATCTTAATGTCTTAATCCCATAAATAGTGTAATCAAGTCACTTCAAGTGGCACTTAAATGGTGGCTTAATTACATAAATTACATATTTCATTGTCCATATGAGAACTTAATCAAGAGGCCTAACCTCCGCTTGACCCATCAACTTGGGCACTTGGGCAGCAAGCATGTATCCAGAGTAAGATATGGAGAGACGTAGGGAAGAAAATCATTCCTGTATTTTTCTATGCTAAGTTATACTGTTGCGTGCTACGATCGACGTTTCTGTGAGTTGAGCTTGTACGGTTAAGGAGCGTTGGACCCAGTAGTCACATCTCCAGCGACAACGATCGCCAAAGAGGACAAGGAAACCCTAATCTGCATTTATTTATGGCATCCAAAGGTCAATCTTTTCGCTGGAACTCGGTCTTTTGCTTGAGCCCATGTCCCTGCCGCTGCTTTCCACCGACGTAGGGTTAGACTTCTTCTCTATCTTTCTGCTTGCCTGCATTAACTCGATCTCATTTATGACAAGATAGGGCTCTATGCTAGCTCTGGACTTTGATGGAATGTGGCGTACTAGGGCGCCCTAGCCACTAAAGTACAAGGGACTGTCGCATTCCGATGTGCATGTTTCTCCCATTCGTATACTTTTATTCTGCCCTGCAGTAGCTTTCTACCCTGGCCTTGCATCGCAGATTGCAAGTAAAGAAAGTTGCTGTTGCGCGGACAAATGGATCTCCTCCCCCCCGCCCCCCCCCACACCCGCAAAAGACCACAAATGCACGAGGGTTTTACGTCATGTTTTGCTACTGTTTTTTACTCTCTCTCTCTCTCTCTCTCTCTATCTCTATCTCCCGCGCTCTCTCTATCTCAAGCTCTAACTCTCACGCTCTCTCTATCTCTATCTCTGTCTCTCGCGTTCTCTTTATCTATCTCTCGCGTTCTCTTTATCTCTGTCTCTCTACATCTATCTCTCGCGTTCTCTTTATCTCTGTCTCTCTATCTCTCGCCCTCTCTCTAGCCCTATCTCTGTCTCTCGAGTTCTCTCTATCTTATCTATCTCTCACGCTCTGTCGCTCTCTATATCTCTATCTCTCGCGCTCTCTCTATCTCTATCTCTCGCGTTCCCTCTATCTCTTTATCTATATCTTACGCTCTGTCGCACTCTATATATATCTATCTCTCGCTCTCTCTACCTCTATATCTATCTCTTGATGAAAAACAGTAGAACAAGACAAGAAGATGAAGTGGTAGATGTACCACGGAGAGAAGAAGCAAGAAATTAAATGAAGAAGTGTATTACGAATACAAGAGTGTGTTTTGAATGATTCAAGAGAGGGTCTCATTTATAGACCTTAAGAGACAACGGTTCATAACTTAACCAGGGTTAAGGGAAAATACTACGAAAGAGTATGAACTTTCGTTTTTGTAACCCGGGCAGCATGAACTTTCATGCTTGTCTAAAAAATAGCATGGGCCAATAAGAAGACGCCACTTGGCGTATTCTTTTTTTTTTTGTCAGCCATTGTCAACTGAGGACGTGGTAGCCACCGTGGCAGCCAGGTGGACTCCACGGTGGCATCCACGTCTCCAGCCGCCGCCAACGCCGCCGCCCGTCTCCGTCCGCCGACGCCGCCGCCCGTCTCTGTCCCCCACCGCTGCCCGTCTCCAGCCGCCGACGCCCCCCGTCTCCGGCCGCTGACGCCGCCCGTCTCCGCCGCCCGGCGCCGCCCGTACCCGTCCGCGTCGGCGGCGGAGGCGGGGGGTGGCGGCGGCTAGGGAGGAGGACGGGACGGCTCCCTACTTTCCCACTGCGCCCCCGCTCGCCCCCCCCTTCCCCGCCGCGCCGCCGCCGGCTCCGCCGCCTCCCCATTCCCGCGCGCCACCGCCTCGCCCCCTTCCCTGCCGCTCCGCCACCTCCCCATTCCCGCCTGCTACCCCTTCCCGCCGCTCCGCGCCCCTCCCCATTCCCGCCGTGCCAACGCCTGCTCCCCCTTCCCGCCGCTCCGCCACCCCTCCTCCATTCCACGCCGCTGCCCGCCTGCTCCCCCTTCCCGCCGCTCCACCACCCTCTCCCCCATTCCCGCCGCTGCCCGCCTGCTCCCCCTTCCCGCGCTCCCCCTTGCCGCCTCCCGCCGTCCCGCCGTCCCCTCTCTCCAGCCCTCCTCTGCCTACGGCCGCCCCTGCCCGTCCGTCCTCCTCCCTGGCCGCCACCACCCCCCGCCTCTGCCCTGCCCCCTCCTCGCCTCACCCTCCTCCCCCGGGCGGCTTCGGCGGCGCAGATGGGCGGCGTCGGCGGCGGCTGCTGACGTGGATGCCACCGTGGAGTCCACCTGGCTGCCACGGTGGCTACCACGTTAGCAGTTGACCATGGCTGACAAAAAAAAAAGAAGACGCCACTTGGCGTCTTCTTATTGGCTCATGCTATTTTTTAGACAAGCATGAAAGTTCATGCTGCCCGGCTGACAAAAACGAAAGTTCATGCTCTTTCGTAGTATTTTCCCCTTGGGTTAACTAACCCTGGTTTTGTTAACTGAGCTTTGGAAACGTGCAAGACTTTCAAAGCTTCTAGAGCTAGAGAGGACGTGTTGGCTTATCGATACCATTCTGTATCATTTCGTATCTTGACTTGTTGGTGAGATTTGGTGTTTTCATCATTATCTGCTTTAACATGCCCCAGCAATCTCATCAGCGGAATGAGATTGAGCTTATGTAGATTGTTTTGGCAGACTCTTTGTTAAAATGTCGGCATGTTGGAGGTAAACAAGATTCAAAGTTGATTGCTGGCAACTCATTCACACACAAAGTGGAAGTCGATATCCACTTGTTTCATTCGTGCATGAAAAACTGGACTCCGCGCAAGGTAGGTAGCACCCAAATTGTCACACCAGAGGATCGGCGTTTGGATCGTTGGAATCTGTAGTTCCTGCATAAGAGACTTAATCCAAAGAAATTCAAATGTAGCATTAGCCATTGATTTATATTCCGCTTCAGTACTTGAGAGGGAAACAGTTGTTTGCCTTTTCAAGTTCCATGAGATTAAGTTTTTCCCAAGATAAACAAGGTAGCTGCTAGTGGACCGCCTGTCCACCGGATCTCCCGCCCAATCTGCATCACTAAAAATGCTCAAGGAGGAGTTAGAATTTTTGTAGTATATAAGTACGAGATTGATGGTGCCGTTAAGGTAATGAAGTAGATGTTTAATTGCTTTCCAGTGACTAGGCCGTGGATCATGCATGTGTTGGCATGCTCTGTTCACGGCATAACAAATGTCAGGACGAGTGATAGTAAGATATTGGAGAGATCCAACAATCTGTAGATAGAGAATGGGATCACAGGAAGCGGTAGACAAATCTGATGAAGAGAGCGAAGCAGGAGTGGCAGTGGGTTTATAGTTAGTCATGCTAGCACGACGAAGGAAGCTAGAAAGATAGTGAGACTGTGAGAGTACCAAACCTTGAGGATAAGGGGTAAGTTGAATACTCAGAAGATGCCGAGCAGGTCTAAGATTGCGAATAGTGAAAGCTTTATGAAGGGAATGAAGAAGGACCCCCGGGCGATCGGAGCCGATCACCAAAAAATCATCAACGTAGATAAGGAGATAAAGACGAGAGGTGGTGGTGATTTTAAAGAAAAGAGACGAGTCAGTCTGAAAGCTGGTGAAACCTAGTCAAAGAAGATAAGTTGATAATTTAAGAAACCAAGCACGAGATGCTTGCTTCAATCCGTATAAAGATTTCCGAAGAAGACAAACATGTGAGGGAAAACGCAGATGAGAAAAACCTGGAGGTTGTCGCATATATACAGTTTCATGGAGATCCCCATGAAGAAAAGCGTCGGAGACGTCGAGTTGATGAATATACCATCCATGCGAGATGGCGATGGCAAGCAGCAAGCAAACAGAGGTGATTTTGATTACCGGACAAAAGGTATCTGAGAAATCAATACCTGGGACTTGATGATAGCTTTGGGTGACCGAGCGAGCTTTATACCATTGGGGAAAGCCGTCGGGGTTGAGCTTCAGACGATAAACCCACTTGCAGCCCAGCACGTGAGCAGAAGAGGGCGGAGGAACTAGAACCCATGTACCGTTACGAAGAAGGGCTTGGTATTCAGCAAACATTGCTTGCCGCCAATGAATAGAGCGAACAGCTTCACTAAAGGAAGTTGGGTCGGGGGTAACGGGTGAGGCATGAAAGCAGAGAGGAGAGGTGGGTTGAGTAAATGTAGGGACTGTTTGAGCATAAATATCACGGAGAGAGCGAAGACGACGATCGGGCAGTGTGGAAGTAGAAGAGGGAAATGTCGAGATCGAGATAGGATTAGGGTCCGAAGTAGAGAGAGAAGAGGGTTGGGATACAGTTTCGACGGATGCGGATGAATCAGGAGCAGATGACAAAGAGGATAAAGGTGTGGTGGAATGAGACGAGGAGGTAGACAGTGGTGAGGGACTAGAAATGGGAAAAGGAATGATAGTCGAAGGTGGTGGACTGAGAACACCAGTGGAATCGGTAGGAGGTCGGTGACGAGGGGGTAAGGAATGTAGGTGACGAAATGGAAAGGAATGTTCATCAAAGACGACGTCGTGAGAAATGTAAATTTTCCCAGAAGTAAGAGAAAGACATTGATATCCGTGGTGACGATTACTGTATGCATGGAAGACACAACGATTGGATCGTGATGAAAGCTTGTTGACTGTGTAAGCACATAAGTTGGGGAAACAGAGACAACCGAAAATTTTTAAAAATGTAAAATTTGGCACACCTTTGAAGAGACGCTCTAAGGGGGATTTGTGACCCAGCAATGGTGAAGGCATTGGATTAATAAAATAGGTCACAGTTGTCGCTGCTTTGTCCCAGTATTTCTGTGGTGGAGAAATGCCAACGCCATTTCAATGATATGTCTATGTTTCCCCTCAGTGCGCCGTTCTATTGAAGAGTGTGAGGACAGGAGACACGATGGTGGATGCCACACTGTCGAAGATGTGCATGAAGAGCTTGAAATTTGCCACACCAATTGGATTGGAAGGCACTAATTTTTTATGAAAACTGTCATTCGACAAGAGATTGAAATCGAAGGAACATCGGGAGCTCATCGCTTTTGGATTTTAACGGGAAAAAACAAGTAAATTGGCTATAATCATCAATAAATATGGCATAATATAAAAAATCTTAATGAGAGCGCACTGGTACGGGGCCCCATAAGTCTTAGGGAACAAGTTGAAGAGGTTTAAGAGATTGATTTTGAGAAAGGTAGAAGGGAAGTTTATGGGATTTGAAGAGATAATGCGAAAAGAGGAATGACCAAGAGTATGATGCCAGGTGTCGACGAAGCTGCGTTCAGCGATATATGCTGCTGGATGAGTATGTTGATCAAGGCGATGCATGCCTTCCTCAATGCTGCCCTTGAGGAGTACCTAGCCATTGGAACAATCCTTAACAAGACAGTGAGTAGGGTGAAACTCAAAAACAACATTATTATCTGCAGTGAATCGTCAAACTGAGAGAAGATTTTGGTTTATAGTTGGAACATGTAAAATATTTTTAAGTGTTAAATTTTGAATAGCAGTTTGAAATTTTGCTTGACCTATCGAGTGGATAGTCAAACCTGTACTGTCGCCTATGTAGAGCTTGTCCTGGCCGGAGTAGACTTGAGCATCAATCAGAAGACTAGGATCTGCAGCGACTTGGTGAGTTGCTCCGCTATCAGAATACCAATGAGAGGAATTAACCATTGAAGATGTGGTGCTGTAAGCATTCAGTGATGGGCGATACGGCGAGTCAGACTAAGATGATGAGCGTCTGGAGATGCTTCGAGTGTCTGAAAATGCTACTTAATTGACGCGTGGATCTTGTGGAACAAACATCTTGTTGAAACGATCGTAACATTCTAGTGCTCGATGCCCGGTTCGCGAGCATATCTGGCATCTTGGTGGAGGCCTTCCTGTTTGTTGTTGTCCTGTTCTTCCTGACCCACGTCCATTGTTCATATTATAACCACCACGCCCACAATTCTGGTTCTCATGTTTGCCTTTCCCACTGTGACTATTTGTTGCCGCTGACTGAACTTGATTTGCCACAACTGGGAACTTGGATGGTTCTTTTGTAGATTGATGGCGTATAAGCATTGCATCATGATCACAAAGGTGAGAGAGTACAGTTTCTAACGACATAGGCGGCACTACAGCTCTCACTGTGGTAATAACAGGTGCATATTGAGGTCCGAGGCCATGAAGAAGAGCACGAACTAGTGTATGTTGATCGACGCGTTTGCCTGATGCCGCAAGTGCACTACTGGGAGAGCAAAAATGGGAGACGTATTCTTCCAATGTCATATTTCCTTTGGTCTGCGTATAAAGTTTTCCATGAAATTCGTGTACTCTAGCATCTGCAGAGGAAGCAAAATCTTCCGCTAGAATGTCCCAAGCAGCCTTGGCTGTCTGGGCTTCCGTGACCCAACTTATGACAGATTCAGTCATAGACAAAAGTAAAAATGAAAGAACATGATGATCGTAATACCACCATTCACTTTCAGGGTCATTCGCCTCCATCGGAGGTTCTTCAGTGATGTGGGACATCAATCGATGGAATTTAAGAGTTGGTAGTACCTGGGCTTTCCAGAATACATAGTTCTCCTTGGTGAGCTTGATCGAAAGGACCAAGACGGATGGAATCCTTACTGGGGCTTTTTAGGCACAGGTTCTTTTCCAAGCCATTGGAGATGCATCTTGAGACGATGCTTCAGACAATTCTTCACTATGAAGAAATTCTTCGGCCATGCCTTCAGACTTTGGCTATGACACCATGATGACAAACAGTTGAAGAAGACAAGAAGATGAAGTGGTAGATGTACCACGGAGAGAAGAAGCAAGGAACTATATGAAGAAGAAGTGTATTACGAATACAAGAGTGTGTTTCGAGTGATACACGAGAGGGTCTTATTTATCGACCTAAAGAGACAATGGTTCATAACTTAACCAGGGTTAACTAACCCTGGTTTCGTTAACTGAGCTTTGGAAACGTGCAAGACTTTCGAAGCTTCTGGAGCTGGAGAGGACGTGTTGGCTTATCAATACCATTCTGTATCATTTCGTATCTTGACTTGTTGGTGAGATTTGGTGTTGCCATCATTATCTGCTTTAACATCTCTCGCGCTCTCTCTATCTCTATCTCTCCATCTATCTTTATCTCTCGCTCTCTCTCTATCTTTATCTCTCTATCTATCTGTTTATCTCGCGCTCTCTCTCTATTACTATCTCTCTATCTATCTCTATCTATCTCTATCTCTCGTCCTCTCTCTATCCCTATCTCTCTTTCTATCTCTATTTCTCACGCTCTCTCTATCTCTATTTCTTTATCTATCTCTATCTCTCGCGCTCTCTCTATCTATCTCTATCTCTCTCGCGCTCTCTCTATCTATCTCTATCTCTCTCGCGCTCTCTCTATCTATCTCTATCTCTCTTGCGCTCTCTCTAACTCCCGCTGTCTCTCTATCTCTACCTCTCTCTCTCTATCTCTCGCTCCATCTCCCTTTATCTCTCTCTATCGTTCTCCCTATCTCCCCTTATCTCTCTCTATTACTCTCTGTCTCTGTGTTGGATATCATACCATAATTATTCGAAATTCATTCTGTTCTGAAGAGGTAAAAGGCAGAATAGCGCAACGCCGTTGGCACTATCTTTTTATGTGGCTGACATGCACATCCATACTTTCCACTAATTCTAGTCACGATTAAGAAATACGGATAACTCTTCAGCTTGCTAATTAGGACCACCTACAAATTAGATACATTAATTGCTTGAAGGTTGTCCTCGTACACAAAGTTAAAAGATATGACCCCCTAAAATTTAAAATCAGATGCTTCAGAGTGGACACAACACCGTTGGTACTATCTTACTGCAGGGGATAATTTGTACGTATCCTTGAAATATCAATGGAGTGAAGTTTGTGAACACAAACTAGCTTTCTAGCTCAACACAATTTTCATCAAAATAGAAACTTGAACGCCTAAAAGTAGGTCCATCGATCCGTATTGCTATCTTTAACTTATCATTAGTAATACGTATTTGTAATACAAGTTCGCAGTCGAGTTCTATGAATGACATTTCCTTTTCCTTGGGATTCAATACTCAAACTCCTACATAAAGCACACGTTCAGTATAGCATACAATAAAATCACAAAATAATAAACTACAAATAATTGATCTATTCACACAAATGACAATTGAGGAAAATCAGTAACAATTTAGCGTTGTGTAAGAGGAAACTCAAGCGAAAACTCAAAACACGTACGAAATCCATTCAAATGTCAAATGAATTGACATCAAAATATCGCATTGCCATTGAAAATTCATATTTCTAAACTGAAGGACCAAAAACATATATTTAATTAGAGGGAAAAGGTTTGACAAAATCATATGCATACAAAATATTTCAATGATGACTAAATATATGTATGAGAAAATATAAATGTTTGGGTGACCTAATGTGAATACTTATTTAAGATGATCATTGACGTACTAATTAGGGATGATATTTTATAGACTATTAATGATCTTCTAAAGACCAATTTAAATATCATATAAAATGTTTATCAAGTGAGTAAATGAAAAATTTATATATCTGATACAGAGAATATGACATGTTAAACTCTCAGATAATTAAAATATATTATTATTTTTTGCTGCAAAACAACAAATCTTTCCCTGCCTTTTTATCCTACTAACTTGTCAGGATATTTTTATTTTGAGATCTCATTTGAACTCCACTATCATATCCAAAACTCATACATTCCTCTACCTTATTAAAATCATAAGAATGTGATGTATAGATGAAGGTAAGGCTTGATCTAAATAATTGAAATTTCCTCAAGTTATTTTCAACTAGGAGAGGGATTAGGATGGATGATTATTAAAAATTATGTTAAGTTAACCGAGGAGGATGAAAATTAGGTCAGGAATTAGCTTAAGGATGATGACATTCAGCCTCTATTTCTATTGCTCTGGGCTTACGTTGATAAAAATAAACCCTCATTTTTCTATGACAACAGAATATTCCTTAATGGTTCAATGACAATGGAATACTGTCAGTGATTGTTTTATGTATGCCAGTTTAATTGAAAGCCAATAGAACCAATCAATACAATACTTGGTAAATAGTTAAATTATATACAAAGCTATTAAAAGATAAGCCATATTTTTATGTATTAATTAGTGCCATGAATTATAGTAGGTTTGATTATGGAGTTCTCCAATTTCATAACATTTCTTTCTAGACAAAATGAAAATTAATGAACGTGGGTTGAATTAGATTCTTAAAAAATGATGTTTTCCCCTTAATTTAAAAAATTTCTACTAAAATCATCATGCATTATCTACATATTACTCTCCAAGTTATGTGAATATTTAGAAATCAAGTAGGTATAAATTGTGTAATAAACTAGATAGAGGATAAATAATGAGAGTTAATTTTAAATAAATACTTCATTCATATCCTATTTATATTTTATTTATCTTAAAGCATCACTTGCTTCTTTGTTTGTAGTTTCACCCCGAAGCCATTTTTAGCACTACAAACAAACTTTATGCACCTTTGAATAGGAAAATAAATATTGATAAGAATATTTCATTATCTTCTATTCTGACACTCTAGTTATCCATTTATATGATCCAAGTGAATATCAATGTGCCTTTTAACCAATTTACTATCTTATATTGCCCATCTTTATTTTTCTTCAATGATAAATATGAAAAAAGATAAAAGTTGATAATATTCTATTTGATTAGAAGCTTACTGAACGTTAAGTTTTTGGCATATTCCCCGAACGGTAACCATTTAAATTTTAAATTATGTTTGAAACTATAAATAACAAATGCAAAATAATTTGAAGTGAGAACAGTTTAAAAACTCACTAGATAATATAATCTAAGGGTTGACTTTTATACTTAGTGTGGCTTCTCTTTGAGTTCAGATTTATGCTTTAATTATTGTTCCTTAAACATATTAGATATATGTAAAAAATATTTATCTACAATCCAAACAAATATTATTGAATAACTACTTCAAAGAATAATCCACATAGTTATCTTTGATTATTTTTTACTCAGATACATAATATATTATTTGTACATAAAAAATTCATCCAAAATCTATGATTAAATAATTGACATCTAACAAGAATAAGGTCAAAGTTGAGACTGATTAACATATTTTTTCAAGTGAAATTGAATATGTCATGTTTTCTAAAATAAATATATACTTTAATCAAAGTATTAGTTAAAATAAAAATTCATCTAATCTGTAGGATTTCACAAGGACAATTTTACTCATGGGTGATTTGTTGCATGAACGCTCCTTTTTGACAAAGGGATAACTTGAATTTGGGTTATGCACCAACATTTTCTTTATCATAATTTCTTTTAAGAATGAAGGTGCCTCAATTGTATCCTGTAAATTCCTTTGGGTCATGATGACTTTTTTGTGAATCTTACAAAATTTTACAGTATTTGAAACATTTATTTCAAATCAACAAATAATCAAAGAGTTTGAATTTATCCATTTTAAATATGCTTTCGATATTAATGGGTTATTATACAAATTTAAAGGATAGGCTGGTCAAGCCAATGGTAACTGGTTTGGTCCATGTTGGGACAGCAGACCATGGACCATAGAGCAAGTGGCTAAGGGTATCTGGTTATCATTAATTGGACCTGGAAGTTGATTAGTGAATCTGTGGATCATGCAACATGGTTCATGGATAAGGTTGGTAAAATGGATTTGGGTTGACCCATTTTATTGAAATGTGGTACATGTATTAAAGTCATTATCCCATGTTAGTGCCAATAAATCAAGATCAGGAGCAGTAACACCGAATCTATTTCTACCAGAATCTCTACCCAAATCAATATAAAACATAAACCCTTTTCTTCCTTATCAGGTTACAGCCACATGAAGAATCAGACTTTATGTCATTCTAAAGCATGAGTTTTTAGATTTTTGAAAACCAAAGTTCAGATATTCGTTTGATCTAAATAGTATGCAATTTGGTTATGTGTAGATTGATAAACTGAAGTTTGGATCAAGGATTCTAATTTAATGAATAACCTACGTGGGGTTGAGGTCCGAGAAAGACTCTCAGGTCTTCTTGTAGAAACTAGGTCAGCCTTTGATTTCATAATTATGTAACTTGATCACTAATACCTACTAGTGAATGAAATTTTTAGTATTAAAAAACATAGGATTGATCATTAATACGTAATTTGTCCATTTTATTGTATAATATTCTTCCCATAAACTTTTTATGTTTTATTCTGTTATTAACTAATTTATTAATCTTCCTGTCTGAAATATAAATGTATATATTTAAAAGTATTACTATTTATAATTGTATGTTTTAAAAGTACTGAATGTGACTTATAACAATATCATAATTATACTTTGGTTCAAAAAAAAATCAACGTAAATAAAGAGATATTTATATTTTCAATTAACTTTATTTATTTATTGTTATTTACCTTTGCAGCTCGAGCATCTGATTATATAATATATTGAGGGAATACATTTGTTGTGCTGATAGAAATGATGTGGAGAAAGTGTAAAAGTAAAGAAATAAATGGGCTTTGAAATAAATGTCAATGATCACATTCTTGGGAACTCCTCCTCTTCTGAAAATATTATATTCTTGAGTATGGACATCCCCATTAAAATGCTTCATTTTATTTTGAGCTACTTCTTGTAAATTATGATCGACTAAATCTGCCGACCAATCTTAAATGGGAGATATGCATTGTCAATGAAATCATCTCACTATGAGCTTGAGAAGAGAAGACCCTGTGGCTAACATTGATTTTTCTTAATTTTTACTTTTCTTTATCCTATTTATTTATAGGAATAACTATACTTGAATCATCTAAGCCACAGATTTTTCTCACATCACCATGATATTTTTAATTGAAATACAGGACCTAGGAAATTTAAATGATACATTTTATATTCAAGTGGGATAAAAGGAGAATCCCGAAACATGACTTGTATCAAAGGAGAAAATACAAGCTAAAATCTGACCCTAAAAAAGATCGCAATATACAAGAACATAAGTATTGACCTTATTCCAGGCCTTTCAAGAGCTGAGTGAAATAAAGGCTATAATTGTTGATCTAACCAAAAACTAAATGTTTGAAGGTCTATTAAAAATCTGGGGAAAAAGGGTTGTGGTTCCAAGCTGGAGATAAAGTTATCTTTGCCTTCTAAACCCCTAAAATCAAATCCAAGAGGTAGGAGAGCTGGGCACTAGTATTTTACCTCTTTCCTTCTCTCTTTGTTACTTATCCTAAATTTCCCTTCCCAACACATAATTGATGTCCTAGTGCAATGCATTTAATGGAAGAATTATTGTTCTAAAATAGTGTAGGACATTCAAAATAATATAAATATTTGTTTCTGATGAACACATTTTTATTCATGAAAACTTGCATATCCTAACACCCTTTCACGCACCATTTTATTGATATTACATTCATTTTGGTGTAGTTCTCATTTCATGCATTTATTTGGGCATTTGCTTAAACAAAATGTTTTAATAAAACTACTTCATTATTCATAATACCCATACATTCTCATTCAGAGCATGCTTCAAGATTATTACCTTTGACAGACTTAAATTTTGCAAGTTGGTTATGGTACATTGTGTAGGGAAGAAATTAAACAAATAAAAAGAGAAAAGGGATTTTTAAAAGAAAGCCAAGCAACAGCGGTAGAGTACTCAAGCCAGTTGAAGGGGGACGAGCTCAGGAGTGCTCAAGTCCACTTGCAGCCAGCCAATGCCATGCAAAATCATTAGTGCCTGGCTCGCAAGAATCAAATCAAGGAGTCCCACCGAACCTATAAGGAGCCAACATAGGCCCACGATAGTCAAGACTGCCCACGTGCATTGGGGAATGGTTTATTTTATTCCGTAGTTAATTGAATATAAAATTTATATAGAAGTGAATGTTTTTAAAACTCTCCATATGTCATTAACATTTCTCTATCTTCCCAATTGAAGATGGGTGGGGCTGACGAGGATGATAGATGAATCACAACATAAAGGGCTGCAATAATTAAAAATATTAAAAGGAAAGTCGACCAGGCTTTGAGCCGACCTGGCCAAAAGCTCGTTTCATAACGTGCCTGTTTTTAGGATGAAAGGATTTAATCTCAGCTGCCTGATCTGTTTAGAGAAGATTGGACGGAGATGATTAATACTTTCTCCTGTTCACCTTGAAGGATTGTGATTCGTTGGGGGCCACAAATTCAGGACAGTGGGGCCACGCGATGATACAATCAAAAGGTCAACTGGCGATGAGGTGGCTGACATGGAAGGCGATTAGGCAAAGAAGGGGTTCAGCATTAGGTGATGGTCACACAGTTGTGACTTAATTGCAGCCGTCAGACCCACCCAAAGGAGATTAGACGGTGGGGGTAAAACCCATTTTTCCGCACCCCTGGCCGTTGTTTTTGTTGATGCCGATGGCAGTCGATGATTGGGGGGACCATAGGCAGATCCAACTGCGTATGAGAGCTGTTGGATTGGGAGCCACTTGATGGCTGGTCAAGAGAGCTTCTCCCTCGAACCCTTAAATCTCAATTTTGATACCTAATCGGTTAATCTCTCATAGTAGGAACCAGAACAATGGCAGAGACCCTTTCAGCAACTCCTCAGCACATCCCAGGTCATGGCATCCTCAGAAGGCCCTGAGGTTGAAGGCACTAGATAAGGATCAGGAAAGCACAGATCTGCACCAGCACAAAGGAAAATAGAAGGGGAAGTCATGCACCGGGTTAGGGGCCTACTCTTCAAATCAGGGCAGATTAGGTAATGTTTTGAGTTGATCTGGATCATAATTGGCGTATGAAATACAATTTGTTTGAACATTTTTTTAAATTCAGAGATTGACTATGTTTCATCAGAATTTATTCTTGCGTCATCTTTAAGGCATTGTATCAAATACATATCTTGCATCGAGAAATTTCCCCCTATGTATCCCATCTTCCTATTGATTTTACCTAATTAAAATAATTTTAAAAACTCATTAAATATTATTCCTATAAAGTCGCTTTCTATTATTATAATCTACATATTAATCATATAATATTATAAATATTGACTCTTAATTACTCTCAATTCCTTCAATTATCTTCTACTGCTCTATCTCCCTCTCTATCCAATTCAGGAAACCTCTTTAAACATAATTAAAATATATTCATCTCTTATGTATATTAATACTAAACTATTATCCTATATATATCGCTCTCTACCTATTTAATAAACACATAAATAATATATTTCCCCTCTTGTTTCTAATTATTATCTCCATTCCAATATTCTTATATATCTTATATATTACTAAAATAAAGCTCTTTATCCAGTACCTATCTAAGTCTTAATATCAATCACTAATGCATTTATCCACTATTGTACACAATGGATTTTGCGTGCGGTTCATCGCACAACCGCACCGCACCACCGCACAACCACACAACCGCACGAGCGCGAACCGCTCGCGCGGTTTGGACCATCCCTATTTCCATGTTTGAAAACAGGCCTTTTCAAATTGTGGGTTACTTTGACAGTTTTTGTTTTAGTGGACCCAATTCTTGAGGAGGTTTGAATGGGCTTCTAGAGTGGGCTTCTCGTGTATTTGACCTCTTCTTGTTATCTATGGCTTTGGTTTTTCCTTTCCTCCCATTTGTATCCCAAATTCACCATTTTATTTACCTAAGTCATGTTTTTTCAAATAGAACTCCAAGAATATATGAGTAATCCACTTGACTCAAAGGAGTGAAGTGGGGTTAGCACAAAAAATCAATAACATATTAAAAAATAGAGCTTCCAAAAATTAAAAATATAATTTTCTCATTTTATCCTTAAATGGTGACTAAGGTAAGTGAAAATCTAAAAATAAGTGGTAAAAAAAAGTATAAAAGCATAGTTTTATTAATTTAATTTAATTTTATCACAATCTCTATCTCTATGTTTATCTCTATATGTTACAATATATTTATCTGTATTTGAATCTCTATCTGTATATATATATATATATATATCTCCACCTCTATATTTATCTCTATCTCTATCTCAATCTCTATCATTATCTCATTCTCTATTTCTATCTCTATCTTTGTCTCATTGTCTATCTATATCACCATTTTAATCTCTATCTCTATCTCAATCTCTATCATTATCTCATTCTCTATTTCTATCTCTATCTTTGTCTCATTTTCTATCTATATCACTATTTTAATATCTATCTCTATCTCAATTTCTATCATTATCTCACTCTATATTTCTATCTATATCTCTATCTCTATTTATCTCTATCTCCATCTCTATCCATATTTATATCTATCTTATGTTGTATCTATATATCTATCTCTTTCCCTACCTATCCCTCTCTTTATCTGTATCACTATCTATATCTCTATGTCTATCACTAGCTCTATATCTTTATTTCTCTTTATCTCCGTATCAACATGTATCTCTATCTTTATCTGCATCTCTCTTGCTATCTCTGCTGTATTTTTTATCTCTATTCCAAAAATACCCCTATGGTATTTTAGTAAGGCCAAAGAAAAAGTTATGAGAAGGGAAAATGGCACTATTTTGAGATGTACTACAAGTTGTGTAGGAGTGTAGATACAGGTTTATAAGAACAAAACAGGCCATAGAACAAGGGTGTAATTTTGTACAAATTTTTTTCATAAAAAGGAAATTTTTTCAAAATATGAAAAAATGACAAAAAATGGAAAAGGCCCAAAAAAAAGTGTCGTAAAATACTAGAGTGTTAAAAAAAGTATGAGAAGAGAAATAAGGGGTTTTCAAGCCATGTATCCCTGTATGATAGGTGGGTAAGTACAGAAGGCTAAGAATAAAGTAGGAAATAGAACCAGGATTTAGACAGATTTAAATGAAAATCAATAAATCTGAAATTTATTCAAAAATCAGCAATTTTTTATAAAAATCAGCATTTTTCAAAAATGGTGTATAGGAGTTAGAGTACGAGGTAATAAGATTATATATATATATATATAAGTAAAAATGCATTATAAAAGTTAAACTTATAAATGAGAGAGCAAGTATTGGCAGTGAGGCTTCGCCGATTGAGAACTCCTCAGCTCAGTCCAAGGAGGCTTCGCCGATTGAGAACTTGTCAGCAAAGGCAATGGAGGCTTCGCCGATTGAGAACACCTTCGAGGCTTTGCTGATTAAGAACACCTAGGAGGCTTCGCCGATTGTGAACACCTTTGTCTTTAGAGGCTTTGCCAATTGAGAAACCCTTAGAGAGGGTTCACCGATTGAGAACACCTTGGAGGCTTCGCCAATTGAGAACACCTCGAGCTCGTTTACTCGGGTTAAGCAAAACTTTATTTTTACAAGTATAAGCTTATAATAAAGATTTCTTAAGGGTATCCTGAGTCAGAGTCCTTGTACTTTTGGCAAGGATGCAAGGATGCCCGGTTGCCCCTCTACTTTTGGTCCTAGCAGATCTTCCACTCCTGGTGAATGGGAGGCCAATCTAGCATGTTCCCATCGTTTCTTTTATGGGATACCAAACAACAAGATATTATGAGGGTATCCACTACTGTAGTACGTTGATGACACCACACAAGGAGATGTGCTGGGGGACCATCACGCCAACCAAGACAGGGGATGACATCAACCATGCTGCACAGCTCGAGCTGATGTCTCCGACCCTGACTTCAAGTACATGGCCTAGCGACAAGTCACAAGCGTTTGTTCCTATTTCTATGTATTTTGTTTTTATTTCTGAATTATTGCATGGGCCTTCGTGTTTGGACCTTGTCCATTGTTATTTTTTGCTATGTGATCTGATGTACGTTTACGGGAAATCTCTCATCACAAGACGTTTTCCTCTAACTCGGCCAACTTGGGCATCCTCCTTACCCTGTATAAAGGGAGGCACACCCTAGGAACCATTTGGAGTTTAATTGAAATTTGAAGGGTTTTCTTCAAGTGGGCTCCCACCACCTCCCTTTAGGAGTTATTCCTTTATCATTTTCTAGAGTAGATCGTAGATCGTGGGGGAGCTCTCAACTGCACGTCATCAAATTCACACGTTGAGAACACTCTGTGTCGAGTTGCGCTGATGTTGATTCGTCCCCTCTCCATTTCATTGCCATATTTTCTTAGATCCACTTCGAGAAAACCAGTCTCCAAGATTGATCAACTGGCGTGAAGCCCATCCTCGACCATCAACGCTTTGGCTAGGGCTGCCGTCGCCCAGACGAAGCCATCTGTCCCACCTTCCAAGAATCCAAGTCGTCGTGGCCCTTCCCCCAAGAACTTGATGCTTGATCTTTTTGAGATCCTCGCCAAGAAGCTCCCCAAGTGTTTGTGCGCCTTCACGCACCTTCTTGCGCCGGTGCCACCACTTGGCCGTGATCCGGTCGCGCCTTCTTCCCCCATGCTATCGCTTCATGTGTGGGCACCTTCGCAGTTTAATTGACTGACCAAGATGTTGATCAAACTGAGCTTTTTCTTCCCGTTTTAAATTGCAGAAAATGAAGAGAAGAACCTATGATTGGTGAGCCTGGAGATGATTCAAGGCTTGAAACCTTGTATGCAGTCATAGAGTCAGATGTTTGGCAACCAAAAAATATGAGATTTCGAAGTTGGTTAAAATTTATATTTTTTTGATTGATTGAAATGTCAAATGTAGTAACCAGATTGTCAATTTTGTTGGCTTTTGCCAAATTCAGAGAACTTGATTCGATTGAAATAAAAGTAGCATAAATGGAAGAAAAGTATGAGAAAGGAGGAAAAAAGAATGAAAATAAGAATGTAGATTGAATGCAAATGAAAGTGGAGAGACATAATTAATTGAAAAAAAATGGGAGAGGAAAAACAGCAGATGAGATAGAATGAGAAGAACATGGACATAATTTTTTGCCATTGGAATAAATTGTAAAGCTTGTAGCACGTGGAGTGGTTGAAGTAAAGAAGCAACATACCTGAAATAAGTGAGAGTCATACAGTGGGGAGTCTGAGTTAGTTCAATGACATAGAAGCATTTTAAGGTGTATGGTACAGAAAGATTGTGCAAGTGCAATTCTAATGGTTGGATACCCTTGTAATTTGAATCAATGACAAGAGTGTCGTTGTCATAGATTAATAGATTGGAGGTTCTTGGAAATAGATAGAAGAGTCAGTGCGAGGGCCCCAAAATTTAAAATGACATAAATGATGAGTAGCCATAAAATGTCAAGCTTGGGAAGCTTTCTTAAGCCCATATAACGACTTGCAATGACAACACGTGACGAAGAAATTTAGGATGACTGAATCCTGGTGGTAGCAACATGAAAATAACTTCAGCAATGTCTCCACGCAAAAATGCATTGAATGAGTCTGATTCAGCCATGGGAAATTGTGACAGAAAGAAGAAGATGGATCATAGTGTGCTTGATTGTGGGCCTGAACATTTTGTAGAAATCCACATTAGTGACAAGACAAGATGAGCATAAATCAAAGGTCCATCAGGGAAAATTTTGAATGGAACACAAATTACATGGTGACACGGGTCATGAGGAATGAGGTCCCAAGAGTGATTGTGTCAGATATCATAAAATTAATCTTCCATGGCTTGTCTCCATTAAGGGTAATAAAGGATATGGAAGACAATGTGGGTTCAGATGGAGAAGTGCAACTAAGAAACATAGTAGGAGGCAGTTGTTGGGGAGAGAAAGAAAGGGGAGTTAGGATTTACAAAAGACAGGGGGGAGAATGTGCATGCAACAATCAGAACTAAGGTAGGGCTGTAGAGAATTGTCCAGATAGAGCTTGGACATCAGGTGGGTAGGAATCACTGAGATTGGGAGAGATAGAGATGTGGTGGTGGATAATCAGGATGAGATGCAGTTGAGGGGGACAAATAGGATAGCAAAGACAGGTTGAGTGTAGTCAAGCCAACGCTGGTGGACATGAAATGCCTGCATTAACATGAGATTGAGGGGTAGGTGCAGATGTGATTGTTAGGGAGAATGTGAGGAAGGAACAATTGGAATGTTAAAGCCAAGAATGGATGGGTCTGGTTCAGGAATCCCTAAACAAACTATCATAAGGTTGTGAAGAAAGAGCAGAGGAAGAATATGTAAAAGTCATTTCATCAAAACAAACATCTTGATAAACATAAAGCTGTTTAGTGACTGAGGATAAGTAGCGATAGCTGAGTGCTAATTTTTAGTATTGTTTGATCAAAGTTTGGGAAAATGGAGTGAAGCACTTGTAAACAGTAGGGGATAAACTCAACATTAGGGTTTTAACATTATCATCAGCTTTTGAATTTAATCTATAAATATTATAAAAATTGTATTCACTAAATAAATATAGCTAGTGATGAGTATGGGTTGTCTCCATAGGGAATAGTTATTTGGGATTTAATAATATTTAATTAGGGATTAAGGATACGAAAAGAGGTAATTTTAAAATATGAGCTAGTAGATTGAGGGAAAAATCAAGAGATCTTAAGGTTATATATAATGTGTATCTATTAAGGATAATTACATAAGATTGTAGATAGTGAGGCAAGAGCTTTTAAGGAAGAGATATGGATAATGTAGTGAGGGGACGACGACATAATAACAAGGTAAATAGATAGGTGTGAGTAAGAAATGTGACTGGATGACAATGATTATTAGGGTGGAGTTTCAAGAGATCTTAAGGTTATATATAATATGTATCTATTAAGGATAATTACATAATATTTATCTATTAAGAACGAGGGAAAAATCAAGAGATCTTAAGGTTATATATAATATGTATCTTTTAAGGATAACTACATAAGATCATAGATAGTGATGTGAGAACTATTAAGGAAGAGAGATAGATAATATAGAGAGGGGACGACGACATAGTAAGAAGGTAAATAGATAGGTGTGAGTAAGAAATGTGACTGGATGAAAATGATTATTCAGGTGGAGTTTCAATGATGCTGTTGTGCTTTGTGCCCACTGTTTCATTTTGAGCATTGAGATGTGTTTCAGAGAAATTGAAACATTCCTCCTAGTTAGATAAAAAAATCTTCATTGGAGAAACAAATTTCCATAGAGGTTTGAAAATGTTTAAATGTATCAATAACATTACTCTTAACCTTGTTGGAAATGCTACATATTCTTACAAAATTCATCCACAAAAAAACATAATGCATAATACCCAAATGTGACTAAATAAAAGCAGTTCCCAAAAGTCTGAATGAACTAATTCAGGAGGTTTAGATAAATGATGAGAGGATGGTTGAAAAATAAGTTCATGCATTGTAGACATAAGACAAGCTTTGCATACAATTGGATTAAGTGAGCTAGAGTGAAGAAGATCCAAAATTGGTAATGACCATTGAATAATTTTGAAGCATGGGTGTCCCCATTATTGATGGCATACATTAAAGGAGCTATGTTTGCGGATGTAGACAGATGGGGCAGCACACATGCCTTCAAGATGGTAGAGACCATCTCACAGCATTTAGCTGATGGATCGGTCTTCAACCTTATTGATGAATACAATCAAAATAAAAAAACCATTATCATTAGGAAATTTTTGGACTGATAGAAGTTATTATTATTATTTGAGGAATATAAATGGCATGTTTAAGAGTCAGAGGAGTGGGTGAGGAATCAAGGTTGGCAGTACGAATCTAATGGATCTGCAAACATTTTTACATATCTGAAGTAAAGATTATTGTAGA
Source organism: Wolffia australiana (assembly GCF_029677425.1). NCBI lineage: Eukaryota > Viridiplantae > Streptophyta > Magnoliopsida > Alismatales > Araceae > Wolffia > Wolffia australiana. The sequence goes on along the minus strand of NC_135851.1, from coordinate 2,673,775 downwards.
GAGGGTAGATAGGTGAATTGTAGATATAGTCCAGGCCACTAGTGATGTGTTGAGTGGTTATGCTTGTGGGATACCAGGAACTGGAAGTGGAGGAGTGGTAGAATGGAGGACCAACATTTTGTACTAATGGATTTATCTAAGGAATATTCTAGTATCCAAAAACTATGTGGATTAGTCTGAGGATATCTTATACCTTGATCAGGTTGTGCATGACACCCAAAAACTTACCTCCCAAAAATTTCAAGGCATTCATGTGGAGCCTTTGTTTGGTCCTTGCAAGCCTGGAAGTATCTGCGTCTTCCACGAGCAAGTTCACCTTCATGCAAGGGATTGACAAAGGTAGGGATGATAATTCTTCTGAATCATAGGAATTTGATAGACTATGCTATAAGAAATACCAAAGAAGGAAAGCAAGATCTGGTCAAAGGCCCATTGACCATAGCAAAGTAAGGGGAATGGACGTCGGCTCCATCCCTATAAATAAAGGGCAATCAGGTATGTTGGAGGGTGTGTTTTTTTTTTTAGCCCAAGTTGACTCTCTAGAGGCAGAGAATCATCTGCCGAGAAAAGGGAGGAGCTTCGACCGAAGAGAGGGAGTAGCCGCCCAGGGTCGTGAAGGAGCTTCCATAGCAGGGAAGCCGTCAAGATCCATTTCCCACATTACTAAATTCTCACTAGCATTTCTATTCTGGAATATTCTTGGATGTTCAATACTCTCTTGATTTAATTCAACATTTTGATACCAAGAGTGTATCAGAATTATATATCTCTTCATGAGATCAATGATGAGAAAATACAGATTTAATATGAGTATCATCACCATCTGTTGTCATATTGTTGAGAAAATTGTTTTACTCTAGGCGTAGTCCACGAAATAGATGCCTTATTAGAGTGCATGATTTGACTGGTTATTTGGCAGATACAATTTATGCAGTGGTGGGTTGAAATTTTTTTATGCATGTTACTCTTTTTGAGAGTGTTGAGCTTGGACTGAAGATCCATAATGTGAGTCTCTATTTGAAATAGGAACTCCTTAGAGATACCACTCCATGCATATAAAAACTTTTGGTTTTCCCAAAATACATGGGTGACATCTTCAGAAATGATGAAGGAAAGGATATATATTGTATCCAGATCACGCTTCAACCAAATGGTGAAAGATGGATTTTCTTGTGCTTCACCTGGATTATCAATGGTAAGTCTAGGTGTTGGCTCATCAACTAATGAGAACACATGCACACATTCAGAAATAACACAAATCAATTCTTCCATAAGTTGGAAGTTTTGAGAGTTAACTTTAGAGACATAGTTTTACTAGTTGGAAGCTGAATTGTGGGGATTGTATTTTTAACAATGAAAATGTAGGACAAATCTGGAAGCAGAAATAACAGAATTGCGGTGGCAGAAACTCTCTGTGTGCTTGAGTAAGAGTTTATTGAAGAAAAGTGAGGCAAATAACAAAAGTGAGACCATTAAGTAAGAATGTTGCAGATAATTATGAGGATTGAAGTATATTTTTAGTGATCAAAATTGATACATGAATGGCCACTAAAGATGACTTCATTTAACTAAAGAGAAGAGGAATATATGTACATGTCACGTTGCGACAAAATGTTAGGTTTACAAATAGAAAGAATCCCATCAGAGGTATTACGAAAAGAAGGAAGAGGAAGGAAGATAGATACTGCTAGAGGAAAAGAACAAGAGAGATTATCAAAGTCAAAAATCCAAGTTACACTGTCCCCTTTCAACCTTTCAATATAAGTATTTACAGGATGAAATTTTAACATAGAAATAAATAAAATAGTATAAAGGCCCTTAAAATAATATAAAGTAATATAAAATAAAATAACATAGAAACACATAAAATGACCCTTAAGTGGTGGGATGATCACTGACATCATCCCCATTACTTTCAGGTATGACACGAAATTAGGCAGTTGATCATATTCATCAATAAATGGAAGTCCAATTCACAGTATTCTTTATAAATTCTGAGATATATCCCAAGCTCATTTAGAACACATTTTTGCATTGAATTGATTGTATATATTTGTTATCAAGCATAAAATGATTAAAATTAAGATATTTTTTTATTGATTTTTCTGACATCATATTTGTTATCGGACGTCGTCGGGGACATCGTCCAGTCGGCATCGAGTATGATGGCTCGGTACTGATAAATGATGGTGGTATTGAACGTTGACAGAGTTATCGTCCAATGGATAAACCCTATTGGGGAATGTAACTACGATGCAATGAATGAGTGCCCTACGTGTCGTACATGCAGGCTCTGACTCGAGGGAGGCGCCGAGCTCCGAGCTAGGATGGGTCGCCGGGTGATGGCGAGGTGGCCTCTCGAACCTCCTCGAAGTGACAAGGGCATCTACAGCCAAACGGAATCAATCCGTAGGGCTAGCACGTAATGGTCGGTCTCGTCCGTACCGGTAAGACACTCAAGATGTCGTAGTTTTCTCTCAAAACAACTCTCACCTACCTAGCCCGAGCGCGATGGAGTCAAGATGAAAATTTACTGCAAGCGGTAAATAAATGAACGACTGGAGAGGACGTCGTACCTCGTCGGCGTGGCTCGTGGTGCAGAATTTATCGACGTTCGGCGGCGGTCAAAGCAGGTGTGGCAGAGAGGCGCCAGAGAGCCGACCGCGGCTCGATGAGCGATAATGATGCCAGAGCTCTGGGTAAAGGTCGGAGGAGCCGAGGAGGGAAGGGAGTGTCCAAAGGGGCAGAGCTGTCGGCTCAAACTCACGTCCCGGCTCCGCGAGCGCGACCGATCAGCAGGTGTAGTGCGGCCAGTTGGATGTGATGAGCAACAGCTCGCGTGCGACTGATTTGGGATCGAAGGCCAGCGGGTGACTGCGGTGCAGCCTCCAACAGTCACTCGATCGAGTGGTTGGGGTGGGGGATTCAGCATGCGATGGACAATGCCTCAAGGCACCACAGTCTGGCGCCCCAGCAATCACTATTGTACGTGGCCGAAGAAGTCAAACGCAGAGTCAACTATCGGGCCGCGAAGGCGGCGGTTGATTTCTCACAATTAATGTGTATTGCAACGAACAGCTGGGTTGACAAGTCAATCCGGTTCCCTCTTGTGACAGTTGCGGAAGCCCAGGAGTTGCCCGACTCCTGCTCGTGCAGAACCACCCGAACGCCCCAAACAGGCGGGGTGATGCACTGGGTGGGTTGCAGAAGACTTAGCACGGCAATAGTAGTAGAGATGGTCGTGCGGTGCGAAAATTCGTACCAAGTGTGTGAATTTTCGCACGCACAAAATGCCCTGCGCGGTGTGCGGTGCGCTTTTGTGCGGAAAAGCGCACCGCACATCGCACTAAATTTGCTCATTTATAAGGATTTTTAAAAAAGATTTAAATGATATTTGGAAAATAAAATAACTATATTTAATTCTTAATATAAGAGGTATAATTGCTATGTTTAAATATTAATATAATTAATAATTAAAAATAATATGACACCCAGGGCCGCCCAGGGCGGCGCTGCCGTTGTCGCCAGGCAGCGTCGCCGAGAAGACGGTGCAGCGGCGGGCGGGGTGGGGTGTTGATGGTGGTGTGGGGCGGCAGCCAGGGGGTGGAGGGTGGAGAGAGAGCGGTGGCTGGCCGGGGGAGGGGGCGGGCGGCGACGAGGGAAGGCGGCGGTTGGGGTGGGGGGGTGCCGGTAGAGGAGGGCTGGAGAGAGGGGGCGGCTAGCGGGGGGGCAGGGGGCGGGCGGCGGGAAGGGCCGTAGCCTATGGGGCGGTGGCGGGGGCGACGGAGGAAGCACGAGAAGAAGGGGGGGGGGGGGGCAGCGGGGACGACCGGAGGGGCCGACGGGGGAGGGGAGGAGGGGGGGCTGCGGCGGGGCAGGGGGGGTCGAGGGGGGCGGCGCGGCGGGGCAGGTGGGGGGGAGGGGGGCAGGGTGGCGGTGCAAGGGAAGAGGCGGCGGCGCGGGCGGCAGGGAGAAGGCGGCGGCGCTGGGGGGCAGGGGGGGGAGAGGGGGGCGGCGCGGCAGGGCAGGGGAGGGGAGGGCACGACCGAGAGGGGGGGGGGGGAAGAATTCGCACATCATCCGATTTTTGCACCGACCCTGTGCGGTGGGCAGTGCGGTGGGCGAAAATCGTGTGCCGATTTCCGCACAACCGCTCCGCACATGCGCCCAACCGCACGAGTGCGATCTGCTCGAACGGTTTGGCGCATGTCTAAATAGTAGTGGTTACCCTTGGGGAGAATGGGGGGTTCCGTGAGAGCTCTAGTTAACCCCGGAGCTTGCTTCTAGCGCCCTTCGACCGAACCTGGTGCACATGGCGTGGAGTGCGTTGCACCAGCGTGCCAGCAATGGGAACGGCGGCCAAATCCTTAACGGGAATGGCGACGTCGGTGACCTCCCTGTTCTGTCCCCTCCTTCACGAACTCTCTTCTCCCTCCACTCCTCCCTCTCCTTTCTTCTCTGAACGAGAGAGACCATACAAGAACGTAAAAAAAAAAAAGAATTGCCAATTTCTTCTTGGTCTGATTGTCTAGGGCGCCCTCTCTTCCCTTACAAAGGGGAGAGGTCAATGGGCCCCCAAATTGGGTCAACGGGGAGGGAAGAAGGGTCCATTATGGGGGCCCTTATATAATGGGCCCCCTCATTACAAAATAGAAGGGAAAATAAAGAAATAAAAAGAAGAAAATAAAACAGAGAATTCTTGGGCACAAGGAGGGGTTCCAAAATGGCTAAGGATCCCTCCCTGTGACGATGATGAAGGAAGTAGGGGATGTGTCGGGAACGTGACAAAAACACATGATGAGACGAGAAAACATAAAACACGAGAAAGAACGACAAAAAATGAAATGCGATAAATCAAGGGATTTCACCCGATCTTCAACGACGGTGGCGGGCGGCGAGGATGACGTCGTCGATGATCTTCGATGGCGTGCGCCATCAATATTTTTTGATGTCAGAATAAGATTTTTCCTGAAGTTTTTGACATTACGTTAATAAAGATATATTTTTTCTTACTCAAAAAATACAAATATTTACCTTATGGATTGTGTTTTTTATTTTTATGAATTAATTAAGGGTTTTTTTATATAACCTCATGGCTTTACTTCTGAGACAACTCTTAGTTCACAAACAAACAATTGGCATGTGTCACCATTTGATTCATTGAATGACAATTACTTATCTATGTCTGCAATGATTGGCATTGGTCAATCATTGAAATGTACCATTTTGTCATCACAAATCACAATGCCATAATGGAAAGTCATTAATTGACACTGTTTTATTTATTTTAATCTAAGCGATGATGTGGCCTGATAAAATCATTGCAACAAATCCAGCGTGTGGATGGAAAACAGTCCATTTAATTTTCTTCATTTAAAATATTTTTTTAATTTGAAAATTTGTTCATCAATTTTCATTTATTTTGAAAATTCAAGAATGTTGGCCTGCCCATGTGTCATGAAAAGCATAGCATTATACATACACATGGCATACACGCGTAGACATGGTGTGTGGGGTTTAGAGTTAGTGGAAAGTGATAAAAAGTGTGGACATGGCATGGGCTGACATGTCACTATTTACATGCAGTTATTTAACAAAATGGTATCCTATATGAGCCAAGCACATGTAGCGTGACTAGAGCCATTGATAAAAAATGGTGTGTAAAAATGAGAGCCAGTTATTGAAGAATTTTAATGATGTCAAGGAAATAAAAAATGGATTAGACCAACGGCCAAGAATCATTCAACTTTAGGGCCTGATATCTGACTATCCAAAAGGTTTCATCTTTCTCTCCTCCATCCACCCATATGGATGGATAGATAAATGAGCCCTTGATCTTTGTAAAAAAACATCTTTGAACTTGCTTCCTCCTAGAGAAACTGATTAAAGTGAAAGAAGTTTCTGAAGATCTGTCAAGGTTTTCTTAGTACAGCGAGTGTTTGGAGAAGGTCAACATAGAATTTAAGAGGCTTATTTGCATCAGATATTTGCCTTTATCCCATTGGAACACATGGATCTAAGGTTAGTCTCTTACTTTACATGTATCTTTCTTCAACACATTATCTAGATGGATCCACATGAATCCATCCTTCCATTTCAATACGTCATCATTACCCAACTTCCTTACATCATCTACATCAGATCCCCTTTTCCATTCTCCATCCAAAATATGAAACCCTAAATCACCCATTTCATTACCTTTACTTATCCGCTATCTCATCCTACGATCTCCTTCTCAAATATCTTCCTCTATCCATTTTCTCATTTTCTCTCATTTGATATATATACATCTTTTCTCATACTCTTCATCTCATCCATAGTACCTAGACATTATCGCCGTCTCAGATCACTGTCTTATCATATAGGCATCCCTTCTCACCCCTTCGAATCATTAACTGGATTTGGTCTCCCTCTCGTTTAGAGAAAGAATAGAGGTGCATACAGGATTTTATCCCAAAACTTTTCCATCACTCTCCCTCTCCTCCTCCCTCTCTCTCTCTCAATGTCTATTATTCTCTCTCTCTAACTTGATGGAACAATTTCTTGCCTGCTTTCTCTCCATTTCACACACTCTCTCTGTCTCTCCCTCTTTTTATTTCTATCCTTGCTCAGTCTCTCTTACTGTTTCTCCCTCTACCTCTCTCACTCACTCTCTCTCTCACTCACTCTCCATTTCTCTCTCTTTATCTCTCACACTCTCTCCCTCTTACATACTCTCTTTGTTTCTCTCTCTACCCATTTTCTCTTTGTTTTTCTCTCTACTCATTCTCTCTTTGTCTCTCCCTCTCTCTCTTTTTACTCATTCTCTCTGCCTCATTCTCTCATCATTTCAGTCACTATCTCTTTTATCCTCTCTTTCTCTCTCTCTCTCCCACTCTTTCTCACTCTTACTCTCTCGCTGTTTTCAGCCTCTCTCAGCCTCTTTCTCTCTGTCTCTCAATCTTTCCCTTTCTATCTCTGTTTCTTTACCTCTTTCTCTCTATCTCTCAAACACTCTCTCTTACTCTTCCTCTATCTCTCACACTCTCTTTCTCTCTCTTGCTCTTTCTCTCTATCTCTCCCACTCTCTCTACCTCTTTCTCTTTATCTCTCCCACTCCCTCTCTCTAATTCTTTCTCTCTATCTACCCTTTATCCTTTTGTCCCTTCCATTCTCTCTCTCTCTCTTACTCTTTCTCTCCATCTCTCCCACATCTCTCTCTTACTCTTTCTTCCTTTGTCCCTGTCACTCTCTCTCTATCTCTTACTCTTTCTCTCTACCTCTGTCATTCTATCTCTCTCTGTTGTTCTGTCTCTCTCTCTTTTACTCTTTTCCTCTTTGTCTCTGTCATTCTCACTCTATGTTGTTCAGTCTCTCTCTCTCTTACTCTTTCTCTCTAACTCTCCCAATCTCTCTTTCTTTGTCTCTCTATCTCTGTCATTCTCACTCTCTGTTGTTCAGTCTCTCTCTCTCTCTTACTCTTTCTCTCTAACTCTCCCAATATCTCTTTCTTTGTCTCTCTATCTCTGTCATTCTCGCTCTCTGTTGTTCAGTCTCTCTCTCTCTTACTCTTTCTCTCTAACTCTCCCACTCTCACTCTAACTCTTTCTCTCTATCTCTCCTACTCTCTCACTAACTCTTTCTCTCTAACTCTCCCTCTCTATCTTTCTCTCTCTCTCTCTATCTCTGTCATTCTTGCTCTCTGTTGTGCAGTCACTCTCTCTTACTCTTTCTCTCTGCCTCTCCCACTCTCACTCTAACTCTTTCTCTCTACCTCTCCTACTCTCTCACTAACTCTTTCTCTCTATCTCTCCCACTTGCCAACTCTCTCTTACTCTTTCTTCTTTTGTCCCTGCAACTCTCTTTCTCTCTCTTACTCTTTCTATCCATCTCTCTCTTACTCTTTCTCCCTTTGTCCCTATCACTCTCTCTATTTCTTAATCTTTCTCTCTATCTCTGTCACTCTCTATTTCTCTTTTGTTCAGTCTCTCTCTCATCTTTTTCTCTTTGTCTCTGTCATTCTCATTCTATGTTGTTCAGTCTCTCTCTCTCTTACTCTTTCTCTCCATCTCTCCCACTCTCTCTCTTTCTCTTTCTCTCTATCTCTGTCACTCTCTATTTCTCTTTTGTTCAGTCTCTCTCTCACTCTTTTTCTCTTTGTCTCTGTCATTCTCAATCTATGTTGTTCAGTCTCTCTCTCTCTCTTACTCTTTCTCTCTATCTCTCTCATTCTATCTCTTACTCTTTCTCATTTTGTCCCTGTCACTCTCTCTCTCTCTCTCTCACTCTATCTCTTACTCTTTCTCATTTTGTCCCTGTCACTCTCTCTCTCTCTCACTCTATCTCTTACTCTTTCTCCCTTTTTCCATGTCTCTCTCTCTCTATCTCTTACTCTCTCTCTTATTCTCTCTATCTCTGTCATTCTCTATCTCTCTCTATGGTTCAGTCTCTCTCTCTCTTACTCTTTTTCTCTGTCATTCTCACTCTCTATGTTGTTCAGTCTATCTCTCTCTTACTCTTTCTGCCTATCTCTCCCACTCTCTCTTACTCTTTCTATATCTCCCACTCTCTCTTACTCTTTCTCCCTTTGTCCCTATCACTCTCTCTCTCTTACTCTTTCTCCCTTTGTCCCTGTCATTCTCTCTCTCTCTTTTGTTCAGTCTCTATCGCTGTCACTCTCTCTCTCTCTCTCTCTGTCTTTCAGTCTCTCTCTCCTTTACTCTTTTTCTCCATGTTAGGCTTTGGGGATTCAGACAGATCGTTTGAATGTTCGATCGATCAGGCATTCGAACGATCGAATCCAAACACTGACCTGCCCCGTTCAAATCCGATCTGAACCCAATCTGAGCATCTGTTCGGATCGGATTGTTCGAACAAGGTGGCTGTTCAGATCAAATGTTCGAATTGATGGAAATATATGTGGTGGGCAAGCCAATCATACATTCCACATCTTGTTCCATATTCATTAATAGAACATATTCATTATAGTGCACGTGTGATGCGTATAATGAAGTCCATGAATACATGATCGGACTTAGTGAATTATGATGAGATCGTAATGCGGAGATCACTAGTCTTTAAGCATGTGTTCTACATATTCCTATTCAAAGGATACGCGAGAAGGACATCGAAGTATCCGGATAGAATAACACTATCTAGCCTCACTCATATGATGAGTATGGCCGGTCCCATAGCCATTAGTTTGGCGACACAAAGGATAGATAGTGGGTGCTCTTTAGTGGAAAGAGTTCACTGAATTGATCCGTACGAATCCCTGAATGGTATTATACCGAACTGTCAATCAGGTTGATTCACGTCACGGTTGTGTAAGTGGTCCTTAGGCCTAAGACACCAAAGATGTCTTGTGGACGGACGGTTGTACTTTGGCTATGGCCAACGAGTCTCTAATCATGGGATTCTAAACGGTCTTAGTTCGGGTGCATCAAGAAGTACATGAAGGCGATTGAGTGGTCAAGATGGGATCGTCCACCCTCGGTATAAGAGGTGACAGATCAAGAAAATGATGCAACGAAGTCCTTGGCCAAGGTAGAGAATTATCGAAGAAGAGTTCTCCGATGATTTCCGAATGCATCAATACTAACTCGGATGACCGATTAGGGTTTGACATTTGACCATACCCTAAGTCGTCCAAGGAGCGTCAAGTGGATGAGGGATTATACATACACGGTAACCGATGATGAACATGTTCCATGAGTGAGTCGATACACACTCCTTTGTATCTTCTAGGACACGAGGTGTAGCTTGGCACCCCACATGTTGGAGTCTCGACCTATCGATTGGGTTAAATCGATCCGACGTTAATTAATCTGTATGATGATATAGTTAATTAATTTGGAAGGCCAATAAAGGTTATTGGGCCGCTAGAGTTATTAACTAGGCTGATACATGGGCCTAGAGGGTCACACACGCAAATGGTCTTTTGGACGTTGAAAGATATACTTAAGTTTTGGGGTTTTTATGATAAATATCCACTTAGTATAAATAGGGGAAGGCTCTAAATGAAATTCACCTAGGCCAGAATTTTTCAGGGGCCTTTCCAATTCTTCTCCACTCTCCCCACACCCCCTCTCCATTCCTGATGTGATCGGGATGACATAAAGATGCCGATGGAGAAAGAACGGGCCTCGTCAACTAGAAGGAGGAGATCTGATGTGCCGAGGACCGCATGGATACGTCTAGAGGCTGCACACTTGAGCAACTCGACTCATCTCGCTCCGGGATCGAAGAAATCACGAATGAGGTTCGTGCAAAGGTACTTCGTTTCAATGTTTTCGTTGATGCCGTTCGATTCACAAAACGTCTTCCGCCGCGCATCGTTTTTGTTCTGTTCCTCCATCTCAAGGCCTATAGAACCCAACAGTCATCTGCCTCCGTCTCAGGTATAGGATGACGACATCGGTTTTCAATGTTGGATATCGAATCACGATATCCAAAATCTCTAATATAATTTCATGTTTTTTTTAATTGATATCAAATTTCATAGTTGGCAGCTTTGAGGATGGCGGACGATGTGGCGGTCAATGGACCGCGGACGGTGGCATCGACAGCCTCAGAAGATGGTTGTAAGTTATTTTCCCATTCTTCCCCTCTCCTGCTCCACATATCCCCCATTATTCTCATCTTCTTCTTGTTCATTAAAAAGCTGAATATTGTAGTCTGGTTGCATGAATATCAAAATTTTGATCTCACCCTACTAACAGCTCGATGAAGGATTACTACTATGATTGTTTTAGTGTAGCGATCAAATCAACTAACCTATGTTTCTCAGATAAATTTATTTTCAAGTATCACTCACTTGATAATGCATTTCTTGAAGAATGAATTTTATAAGTAAAAATTTCTTGTTACCTGGTAGATTTCGAATGAATGATCTATGCAACTAGACAGTTTGCTGAATTCTACACAAAATTCGATCAACAGAAGGAAACACATTAGAAAATATTTTTTTTTCTAGTTTCTGTTCAGATTTTGATTTGAATGATTGACTGGGACTAGTCAATTCAATGAATCATGCTTTCAAAGTTTCTAGAAAGATTTGGATGTGACAGATCAACATTTCAACCCGACGTCTCCATGAATTCTACACAAAATTCACTCTGAAGAAGGAATTATAACTATATATCAATTGAATGATCAATTTGAACAACTCAACTCCATGAATATAGAAGTTTCAATAAAAATTTGGATTCAATGATCGACTCTAACTAGTAAATGCAATGAATTTTGTAGTTCCTATCTATATTTTGAAGCAACAATCCACTCTAACTAGTCAGGGCTGCCCCCCACTCCCATCCCGGTTTGGGGTTATGTTTTTGGAACAGACGGCTTGCCTCGAATCGACGCTCAGTTCCATGAATTTCGGAGTTTCTATCTAGATTTTGATATAATGATCGACTCTAACTAGTCAATGCCATGAATTTCATAGTTTTTATCTAGATTTTGATTCAATGATCCGACTCTTACTAGTAAATACCATGAAGTTTTCAGTTTTTATCTAGATTTTGATGCAATGATTGACTCTAACTAAACAATGCCACAAATTTTGTAGTTTCTATCCAGATTTTGATGCAATGATCGACTCTGACCAGGTAGTTCCATAAATTCTATGCAGCATTTGTTCAACATAAAGATATCGCATTTAATTTTTCAGTTTTCTTCTTCTCTGCTCTTTCTCCATGCTCTTATATTCTTTTTAAGTGAGTATTCTTCCTCCCTTCTACTCTTCTGCCCTCTTCTCCAAGCCTCTCTCTCCTCTCAAGTTTCTTCCCTTTTTCTATTTGTTTCCTGTCATGATGTCTTAAATTTTCTCCTCTTGGGTTTTCCAAATGAATTGGTCTGCTGCTGATGTATCTTATTTTTCATGCTACCTTCCTCTCCTCCTTTTTTAAAATTCTGTCCTTTTACCTTGTAAATTTTCACCATCTTTTTAGAAAATTCTACATTTATCCAACATTAAATTTTACAATTAGCCATTGTAGATCCTGAAAAATTAATAATGTACCTTTTAAAAATTTGCACTTATTCAAGATTTCCATAAATATTTGTAGAATTTTCCAAAATAGTAAATACTTAATTGTACAATTTTCAAATAGTGTGGGTATTAGTTGCAGAATTTTCAAGCTTTTCAGAAAAAAATGTAGACTTTTCCAAAATAGTAAATACTTAATTGTACAATTTCAGCATAGTGTGGATATTAATTGTAGAATTTTCAAGATTTCCATTTGTAGACTTTTCCGAAATGGTAAATACTTAATTGTAAAAATTTCAACATAGTGCGGGCATTAATTTTAGAATTATCAACATTTCCCAAAATGTTTCTTCATTTTATCGGGGAGTTATTGGTGGATAAGTAGACATCTTCCACATACATGATATAACTTTCATAAAATTAAGCTTTTAGTTTAATTTATAATTGAGAGGAAAATATTTTAAATATTCCTTACTCCGTATAAATAATTAGGTTACCTGTTGCATGATTATGAATCCAAAAAAATTATTTATAGGGGCTTAATGAATAATTTTTTATTTTCATATACGTTTTCTACTCAAATTTGGAGAATATAAAGTCGGAGGGGCATTTCTTTAATAATGTCACAGGCAGCATTTGTTTGCGTGTGCAAATTAATACTAGGGTTTATATCAAAGATGGCTGGATCCTATTTAAGCCTTAAAAAATCTTATAAATCTTCCTATGGGATTGAAAAGGTTTGGAAGAAATATTTGGATATTGGTTATCAGTATCTTGCCGGATATCAATAAACGATATTCAATATCCAAGATCCGTTTCGTCCGTCGATTACTGGTATCCGTCACAGATATCCATCCACACCTTGAAGATGGATATCTATCGATATCCGATATCAGATACCGTCCCAGTTTTATTGCCGATATCAGTTATCGGACGGATATCAGTTGGACATTCCCTATATGTGTGTGACCTTTAGGCCCATGAATTATTCTAGTTAATAACTTTAATGGCCCAATAATATTTATTGGCCAACCTTATTGATTAACTATATCAACATATAGGCTAATTAAATAAGGATCAATTTAACCCAATCGATAGGTTTAAGTTTCCAGCTTGTTGGGTGCCAAGCTACACCTCGTGCTCTAGAAGATACTGAGAAGTCTCAAACTCTCTCATGGAAGCGCAATTGTCATTGGTTATCATATATGTGTAATTCATCATCCACACGAGTCTCTTGAACAATTTAATGTATGGTTTATCATCAAACCCTAATCTGTCATTTGATTAGTACTGATGCGTAACGGAGATCATTGGGCTACGCCTTCGCTAATATCCTCACCACCGTGGCCGGGGATTTTTCTGCATCATATTCCTTGAGTCAATCTCCTCTTATACGGAGGGTGGATGATCCCATCTTGACCACTCAAGGATCTCTATAAGCTTCTTACTACATCCAATCTATAAATTATTTGAATCCCATGATTGGAGGCTCCTAAGTCGTAGTTAAAATATAGTCGTCCATTCATGAGATATTATTGGTTTCTCAGGTTAGTGGATCACTTATACAACCATGACTTGAATCAACTTGATTGATGGTTAGGTATAATACCAGTCAGGGGTTCGTACCGATCAATTCCGTGAACTCTTTCTCCAAAGAGCACCCATCATTTGTCCTTAATGTTGCCACACTAATAGCCACATGATTAACTATACTTATCATATAAGTAGGATCAGCTAGTGCTATTCTATCCGGATAATTCAATGTCTGTCTCGACTATCCATCGAATAGAAATATTTAGAATACATGTTTAAATATTAGTGATTAGTGTATTATGATCTAATCATAATTCACTAAGTCATTGCACATATTCATGGACTACGTAATAAACATCACACTGAATAATAATGAGCATAAATATTTAATTCAATGAGCTTAAATAAACATGGTAGTGTGATTGGCTTGACGGCCTGGTGGCGTGGATGCCAATGCTTCGACACTGGACGCGCCGCCGCCATCAACCGAAGTCAACATCTCCACCACGAACACAATGACGCAGTCAACCGAAGTCAACACCTCCACCACGAACATGCCGCAACCGTCGTCACGCACATCTCCACCCGCACACGTCCCTACGCGCATCATGACACGTCGCCAGAGGCAGATCAACAACTGCCCTTTGGCGTGACACGAAGCACGTCCTTCGTATTTAATTTTCTCTTCTTTAATTTATCGTCAATTTCCCTTTCCTCCAAGGCCTATATATAGGCCATTGTTTTCAAGAAACAGTTAGGCAGTCATAATTCAAGATTCGAGTTTTTGTTTAACTCTTCTTGGAGGACTGCCCAAGCCTCCCTATCCCTTCCTCAACCTTCCTCCGCCACCTTGGTCACCTCCGCCGCCGCCAAAACCTCGTGTCTCGTCGTCGGCCTTTCCTCCCTCTTCCCTCTCTTCCATTTCTCTCTCTCTCTCTCGCCCTTGAGGGCCTCCCCTTTGGCCGCCCTTCCAGGCCGCCCTAGGGCCGCCCACCACAGGTCGCCCAGGGGCCACCCTTACAGGCCGTCCAAGGGCCACCCTCCCAGGCCGCCCAAGGACGCCCAAGGGCGCCCAAGTCCACTCCTTGGTCACCCTCTCAGGCCGCCCAAGGGCCACCCTCCCAGGCCGCCCCAAGGCTACCAAGGCCGCCCCCTTGGCCGCCCTCCACAGGTGGCTCAAGGGGCCGCCCACCCAGGTCGCCTAGGGCCACCGTCCTAGGCTGCCCAGGGGCCGCCCTCCCAGGCCACCCCAAAGCTACCAAGGCCATCCCCTTGGCCGCCCTCCACAGGCCGCCCAAGGGCTGCCCATCCTGGCCGTCCAAGGGCCACCCTCCGGGGCCGCCCCTTGGCCACCCTCTCTCACCGTCCTCGGACCGCTCCGGGACTGATCTTGGACCACTCGCTCTCTGCCAGGCCCCACAACGCCCGGAACGCCCAAATCTTTCTTCGTTCAGTGGGCCGCTCAACGCTCAGATTCGCCCAGCCTCGTCACAATCAGAATTTCCTGCATCCTCTTCACGCACTATGGTGCCGAGGTATGCCTGAACTCTTTGGTGTCGAAAGTGTTCTCCGTCCATGATGGCGTAGCCCTCAAGTTATCTAGTTATTTTTTTTTGTTTTTCTAAGTCTAGGTTAAAATTTCCTGTTTTCGCTTAGGGTTTTCCTTTGTAACCCAAGGGGCCTATATATAGGACCCCTAAGGTAAGAGTAAGAACAAGTCTAATTTTGAATTTTTGGAAAGAAAGATCACGTTCCCGTTTTGAGAGAAGAGAGTAACAGAGTGAAGGGCGGACGGGACGGGGCCGACTTTGGCCACCGTCCGTTCCGCCTCCCGTTCCGTCAGGACAGACCGACGGAACCCTAGGCGCCGCCGCCGAGTCCCAGGTCGGTGGGCGCCGCCGGATCGCGAAGCGCCGCCCGGTAGGGGCCGCCGCGCGTAGCGGCCGCGGCCGCCGGCGGCGCGGCGCCGCAGCGGCGCGCCGCCCGGCGGCCACAGCCAGCGCGGCGCGCCGCCGGCGGCGCAGCGCCGCAGCGGCCGCAGCCCGCGGCCGCGGCTGCAGCGGCGGCGCGCGCGGCTGCCGCGGCGCGGCCGCCGCGGCGCGGCCGCCCGCCGCTGCCGCGCGCCCGCAGCGCCGCCAGCGCGCAGCGCCGCCGCCCTCGGCGCCGCCGCCCTCAGCGGCGCCGCGCCTCACACCGCCGCCCGCGCGTACGGCCGCGGCCGCGGCGCCGCGCCGCCCGCAGCGCGGCCGCGCCGCGGCCGCCGGGTCGGCGCAACAGCCGCGGCGCGCGCCGCGCGCCCGCCGCCGCCGCCGCGCGGTAGCGGCGCAGCCGCCCGCAGCCGCTGCGAGCGCCCGCGATAGCGCCGCAGCTACCGGCGGCCACCGCCGATGCAGCGACGCAGCCCGCCGCGGCCGCCGCAGCGGCGCCGCGGCTGGCAGCGCAGCCGCGGCCGCGCGCAGCCGACGCGACGCGGCCGCCGCGCGGCGCGCAGCGCGCAGCGACCGCCACCGCCCTCGGCGCCGCCGCCACTCGGGGCGCAGCCGCGACACCGGCCGCGCCCGCGTATGCGGCAGCCGCGGCCGCCGCCCGCAAGCCGCGCGCGCAACCGCCCGCAGCCGCCAGGTCGGTCGCAGCAGCCCGCAGCAGCCGTAGCCGCTGCGGCCGCCGGGCGGCGCGGCAGCCGCAACGCTGAGCGGCCGCGGCCGGAGCGGCCGCAGCGCAGCAGCTGCGCGCCCGCGGCGGCGCGATGCGCCGCCCGCCGCCGGATCGACGCGGTAGCCCGGCGGCACGGCAGCCCGCGCCGCCGCGCCGCCGCATCCGCACCGCCGCGCCGCGCTGCACCGAAGTCGCAGGCGCCGCTCGCCGCGCCGCGCCCCACACTGGTCAGTCCTTAGCCGTGCCGACTCCGCCCATTCGGCCGGAGCATTATGGGTCGGTGCCTCTATTCCGGTCCAAGGGGCCCACTCGATGAACCGGCTCCCGCATCCCGCGCCTCAAAGCGCTGTCGCCGCCCTCCGAATCCCCGCGAAGTCCAGCCGCCAGCCTTCGCGCCTCAAACCACTCTCCGGGAAGCCCAATCGCCATGCACGCATCTCGAGGATGCCACGACAGCTCTATGCCTGTTACGGGCCTAACCTAATGGACCGCCACCATCTCGGTGGTCTGTTACCCCGAAGGAGGCCCACTACCGCGGCTCAATATCCCGGCAATCTCCGGCCGCCGCCGCCGCTATATCCGGCTGCCGCCGCTGCCGCCATCTTGGCCGCTGCCCACCTTCGGTCATCGACATCTCCGGCGGTCGCCGCCACCATCTTCGGCTGCCGCCACCGCCACTGTTGCTGACCATCGCCGCTCGCCACACGACGTCGCCTATGGCCGTCTTATGCAGCTGCTAGTTCGTTGCCGTCCTCGCCATCCGGCCGGCTGAACAGCCCCCTTCCACCGGTAGTCGGGCCCACCAACGCCCTGACGACTACCTGTGGAGCGCAGACCATGTGGAGATAGAGTCTACTTTGACCCTCCACGAATTGAGGACCCCAGGACAAGATCTTTCAGGGACACCCACCAACAAGGCGGGCGTGCCGCCCAAGATGAACGTCCCCGAGAGGGACGAACGGACTGCACGCTCCCGCCGCACGACGTCGCCAATGTCCGTCCTGCATCAGTCCAGTATTTTCTCGAGAAGTTTCCACCGCCGTCAAAATTAGATTTGGTTTGGATTTCCCACTTCCTATCTCTCTTTCAAGTGTTTCTCCGTGACGCGAATTCGGATATTGATTTCGGTGCTTAGACATCATCGCGGTGGGGGAAGACAGTACTCCCGCCCTCGAAAAAGGGTCAGAGCTGCACCACCAGATTTTCATCAGTTTTAAAGTCCGAATCCGATCGTGTGACTTTCTGTGGGCTGTTTTATCCCTCCATTATCCGATCCATCCTTTACCGTTCATCCATCCGTAGCCAGCCCGTTAATCCAGTTGTCCATTCCCTAGTCGTCCTATGTCCATTCCTTAATCCAATCGCCCATTCCTGAGCCGTCCTACGTGACGGCCACATAATATACGTCAGTTAAGGCCATAACCTGATCTGCCTATTGGGCTTTCAAACACCTTACATACAAAATAACCTGGAAATTACAAGGCAAAACTCTCAACCAATGTAAAAAAAGAGGCGACATGGTAAGAAAAGAGTAGAAAATGTCCAAAGAGGTATTTTAGTAATTCTTCCGATGTATAAAAATACATTTCTCCCTCATTTTCCCTCATTCTGGACATGCTCTAGCAAGTGGCTGCTTACAAGGATAAGGCATTTTTCAGAATCCAGGTTGTTCAACCTGCTTGGTGTAAACTATCACTCACTATCAGCTCTTGTTTGCATTCAAAAGAGCCTAATCCTGGCAATATATAAGGATTAAACTTGAGAGGAAGCATTTAGGGGTCATTAAGTTTGCATTGAAGTTTAAAGAACCTAGGTTTAACTTTTTCCATCCTTATTTATTCATTTTCCCTTTAAACCATCACTTTCTCACTCTAAACACCTTTTTCCTATGTTCTCTCTCTAGAATGGACTCTTTCTCTATGTAGACCTATCATTATTTCATCCCCTCAAAATTTCATTAACAATCTTCTTCATTTGCACCTTCAAGTTCCATCTCAAACTTCTTCTACACCCTCTCTTCATTCTCTCTCTGTCTCTTAATTTCAATCATTTTCTCTCTAACATACATTCATATTACTCTCTAGATCATCCTTCATCCTTCATTTTAAATTCCAGAAAAATGAGTTTAAATTCCATTATTGAGGGCATAAAAATCAAGATTTTTGCTTATGTCGTCGTCTTCATGCGCTTCCCTACAATGCGTGAGATTCCGCGTGCTAGTCTTGCCTTAATTGGGCAGGGCATGCACCCGCGGGGCAAAAGAGTGCACTGTGCAGGACATGGCCAAATTGTCTAAGTCCTGCCTTAATTGGGCTGACCCAATAGGCTGCTTACATAGGCCAGAGTGGGCCAGTTGACCCGCAAGCCCATGCCACCGCTCTGCCGCTACGACGCCGCACTCCGCTGCCAATGTTGCTATCGACGATCGCCGGATATATATATATATCCAAAATCCCAAAAAATAGGAAAATTTAGGAAAAATTTGGAGAGAATTTTTTTTGCATTTATAAATTCCAAACAAAATCAAGAAAAATCCCTAAAATTTGAATAATGAATTCATAGTGATTTTAATATCTAAAAATTCTTAAAACATCTCTACTCTCATTTTTAATATTTCTAGTGGTTTGTGGTGTAAATTTAAATCCAGAAAATTCTAAAAACAATGTTGTAACATTACTATCCAACGCCCAGATACCTCTAGATAGTAAATGAGTAGTGCGATGGTGAAAGTGTCGCTGACCTGATGAACTCAAGAACCATTAGATGAGAGTCACATATCTTATAATTGTCAAGAAGCTTTGAAGGGCCTATCCTACTTGCACTCTATTTTTAAATTACATTGTAATAATGTAGAAGGAAATATTTTACTAACTGAGCATAGACAAGTGAAGTTAGGTGATTTTTGTGTGGCTGCACAGCTTACGCGGATGATGTATGAACATAACATGAGGAAGAAAGACAAAAAAATTTCTTCCCATAGCTAACCCAAGAATTTCTTAGAGAAGAATAAGAATTGGAGATGACCTCACATCTTCTTCCTCAGAGAAGCACGAGAAGCAGAAGGCCGCAAAGGTCACCACAGACTAGCTCAAATCGTAGGCCTCGAACAATATTAGGGTTGTGTGGAAGGGGGAGCGGCCATGGAGAACAATCAAATTTTTATCAGGTATCCAGACAAGAGGATACGCTGCCTTCAAATCTTTGAGCATAACTGATAATACCTTATCTCAAGACGAGGAATGTGTATCTTGCATTCTTTTTCTGCTATGTCAAGTAACATGCTTGGTTTGTTGAAAGACCTTTGGTTAGGAGTATGTAGTTCCATGTTGACTTTGATAATATCAAATATCATGCATCCTGGAAGTCAATCTCACAACAAGCTTGGTCTAACCAGGCTGAAATGGATCATGGATGAGACTAATGATATTATTATTGTCACATCAAAGTTGCCTTATTGCAGCATAGGAGATACCTATTTCCTAAAGAATACCCTAAATCTAGAGTATTCTCAGATCCCTTGCTCAGGATCTCTGAACTTAGCCTCAATAGTGGACCATGAAAAAACATTTTACTTGTTGGTGCGCTGGGAAATGAGACCGCGACCCACAAGGGAGAAATGGCTTGTATTGGACTTGTAGTCAATGATTTGAATTTTGGAATCAGTATAAATTTTTTAGGAGTTACTAATTTCGTTCCTTCACTAGAAAGGAAGACCAAGTCCTCCACTTTATATCTGGAAAGGTGTGGGAAACATAGATAAGTTTAACAAACAAGTGTTTTTAGGAAATTATATCAGTATGGGGATCAGTGCCATCACATTCCACTTTACAGTCTACAAAGTATATAGATACAGATAATGGACGTGTCTGGTTTCATCAAGTAAGCCACAAAAATATTTTTCCTGGAAGATAATAATAAGATGGGTGAATAGGCCTGCCCAGAAAATTGATAAGCTCAAATTGTGCTGTTTTTTACTGGTTTTTTACTAGTTAGTCGCGTGAGTATTTGAACTAATCAACAATAAAAATCAACCTCACAGCCTTTGGGCGAGTAGGGTGTCGAACCACAAGAAACAAGTAATGTAGTAGTAATTCATTTTCAATTTAATTTATGTTATCATATCTCTATAATTTGTTCTAACAATCAATTCAAATAACTCTGTAAAAATTTTCCAGTAAATCCACTTATCAGGAGCTCCAACAGATAAATTGATTTTACAGAAATCTTAAATAACTTCTTCTAGGCCCTTCTGCAGAGGATTAGATTTTAGAAAATCTAATCTTCAGACAATGCTGAAGGGCCTTCGACCTCGTTCCTTTACAAGCCTACGCCTGTAATCTGGGGTGAGGGCAGGCTGCGCGTGGGCTTGCCTGTGCACAGCTTGCGTGCGGCACTGGCTTGCGGGCAGGCTTGCCTGCGTGCGGCCTGCGTGCGGAGCTGGCTTGCGCTAGGCCTGCGTGCGGCGCTGGCTTGCGCCCGGCTTTAGCTGCGCGAGGGCTTGCCTGCACGCAGTGCTACTGCTGGTGCTGCTTAAGCTCTCTAGTGAGCTGACGAACAGAGAAGATGAAAGATGGATGGAATTGGAAGATAGATGAAATGGATGATGGATGGGAATGAAAGATGGATGGGAATGGGAGAATCACAAGAACGAAACTGAACAAGAACTTCAGATTAACTAAAACAAACAACAATTTCAGTTGGAAAATGCTGGAAATGCACTGATTGTGCTTTCCAACCCAACCTAGATTTTCTTAGAGGGAGAAGAAAAACACACTCTCTGAAACCAGAACAATCACACCAACCTTGTGTCACGTTCCTTCCGGCGAGGTGGTGATCGTCTTGCTCAGGTTATGCCTCAGCTTGCTTCTCCTCCCAACTCCAATGCTCATCAGCTCTTGGAGGGTCTGCAGAACTCTTCTTCTCCAAGACCTAACCTGTTTAGACAGAAATTCTAGACATCCCCCAAATGACTCTTTGAAGGACTGTTTATAGGTTCCTCCCTTGGGCTTCTTGAGTCTTTTGGGCTTCTTGGGCTTTCTAGCGCTTCTTCTTGTAAATTTTGCAAGTCTTGCTTAATCAGGTGCCTTCTTCATAGTATTTTATCCACATCTGTACTCATTGAGATGAAAGTGAGATCTAATCCACTTGATTCTTTTAACCAAGTGGGGTTAGTAAATATGGAAATAATGCATGCAAATAATGGTAAATATGGAATTAATGTATGCAAATGATGCTTTGATTACTGGCAAATTTCCATATGCGTTGATGCCTCGTGGTGCATGATTCCCTCATGGCTTAAACATATAGGGAAGGGGTTGATCATGTATGATTAGAATTTTAGGGCTTTTCACAGTTAACTTTGGGCGGTTACCACTTTGTCGGGTGATCGCATTAAATCATCTTTAAAAATTAAATCATCTTTAAGAGTGATAGGGATGAAGAGCCACCATTTCATTATCAATTGTTTCTTTCCAATGCAACCGACTAGGATTGTTTTATGAGCCAGAGAGATGCTCAGTTAAATCATAATATCATCCAGTGGATAAGGAATAGTCTCACTTTTGAGGGCACCATTCATGCTTGTACCATTTATTCAAAGGCTTGAAAGAGGGTTAACCAGACCAATCGGGGACCGACACCTGTCCATCTAGATCCGGTCCATAGGTAAAATCAAACTGGATCCAGCGTTTGGTAAACTTGGCCCCCTCCCAGTTCGTTTACTTGTTGTATCCCCTGCTCATCACCACCCCCTCCCCTAGCATTCATGATCTTCTTTCTTCTTTTCTTCTTCATTCTTTCATTTTCTTTTCATATTATTTGCTCTCTTTTCTTATTCTTCTATTTTTTTTCTTCTTCTTGTTTTCTTATTTTTGTTTTTGAATTTTTCTCCTCTCCCTATTTTATCTTTTTCTTATTTCATCTTCCTTTGTTCTTCTCTTCTTCATCTTATTATTGTTTTATTCTTGCTCTCTTATTCATTCTTTCTTGTTTTCTCCTTGTTCTCTTTTTTGCTTTGTGATTTTTTCTTCTAATTTTATTATTTTTTATTTTTATTTACCTTTTTATTACCAAAAAAAGGAATAAAGGAATCTCACCCTGAAGGACTGTGATGCAGGACAACTAGAGGAACGGGTGCTGACGACTAAGGATACGGGATGGACGACGATGGGTGCGGGACGCAGGAATGGTTTGGGGATGGGAGGGATAAATCGAACCACAAATCCACACGATAGGTTTCGTAAACTTAAATCCGATGAAATAATGGTGGTGCAGCCCCTTTCCTCGTCGGGGGCGGGAGTACTGTCTTCAACCATCGCAACGATGCCAAAGCACCAAATCCAAAACTCCGAATTCGCGTTCGCGGGAAAACTCACGAAAAGACCTAACCCTTTAGTTGAGGAGAATTCCAAAAAGTTCAAAACTAATCCGACGGCGGTGGAAAAGTTCTCATGGATTACTGGACGAAGAACACACGACACCAAAGAGTTCAGACGTACCTTGGCACTAGAGTGTGTGTTGAGGCTGCGGGAATTCTGGTCGTAACGTGGCTCGGCGATCTGGGTGTTCTATGGCCCCGCTTGGATGATAACTAGGCAACTCCAGGCATTGAGCAGCCCTGGCAAGAGGACAAACAGTGAAAGTGACAGACGAGGCTGACGCGGTGAATGTGGCTGGCGCGGGCGCCGACGACTGAGGTACTTGCATGGGTGGTTGGAGTGGCGGCTTGCGCAGGTGGCCAAGCCA
Organism: Wolffia australiana; assembly: GCF_029677425.1. Classification (NCBI taxonomy): domain Eukaryota; kingdom Viridiplantae; phylum Streptophyta; class Magnoliopsida; order Alismatales; family Araceae; genus Wolffia; species Wolffia australiana. The sequence goes on along the minus strand of NC_135851.1, from coordinate 2,650,875 downwards.
CAGGCGGCTGGGGCAAGAGGCCTGCGTTGGCGTGTGCAAGCGCATGCGGGCGCCAGCGGCGCCGGCGTGCACGGGTGCTGGCGTGTGCAAGCGCCGGCGATCGCTGGCGGGCGCAGGCACCGATCGATGAAGGCGGGCACGGGCGCTGGTGGGCGCAGGCGGGCGCCAGTGGACCGACGATTGGCAGGCGCCTGCGTGCGCGTGCGCTGACGGTGCGAGCATCGGTGAACTGGCAGCCGGAGGGCATGCGGATGGTGGGGAGAGAGATCTCCTCATTGATGGCAGCGGCGGCAGAGACGAAGATTCAGTAGGGCTAGGGTTGGTGCAAGTCTTGCAAGAAGATAAATCAATTCTTGAAAATAACTTGCCTAAAAGTTTTTTACAGCTTTGGCCTTCATATACACCTTGGAGGAAAGATAAAATATGGGAAATGATGTAAAAATAAAAGGTGGGAGATGTGTAATCATGTCACGTCAATGGGCAATTCTGGATCTGTTGTTGACGACGTGTCATGATGCAGGACGTCTCGAGAGGCGGTGCTGGCACGTCCGAAGCCTGGCAGTTATTTAGTTGATGTCGTTGACGATTCTGCGTACCCGGCGTGTCAGATGACGTTGGTGGCACGTCTGGTGTCAATGCGGTGACGCCAATGCCATCAGATGGTCAACCTGATGCTATTAAAATATAGAGAATGTGCAAATCCCTGTAAAAAATGACCAAAATGATCTTCCATTTACCTCCCTCCAAACAAAAAAATTAGTGCCTTAATGGTTTGAATGACATTCTCCACAAAAGTTGTCCCTCCCTTGAATAACACCTTGTAATGATGCAGCCGTGTCGTCCTCCCTTGAATACACTGCAAGGGGTCTCCCCTAATCCAGCTTACTCTTGTATCCACTGTTACTGAGGCCTCAAATGCCTTGTTGGAGAACACATTCATCCCAATATCTGCTGCGATGCCCACACTCCCTGGGTGAAGTGACATGTGAGGAAGAAATGTGAACAGTCTTTATCGTCCTTGGCGCACATAAGACACTTTGTGGAAGCCTTTGGGATCCATCTTTTGTGCAAGACTCATGTAGCTAGCCGTTGATGCCTCAACAGCCAGTTGAAGAGCCTCACCTAGAGAGGGACTTTTTGTTTCATCAACATGGGCCATGTGTTGCTGATTGTCAAATTCTTCTTTGCTTTCCCGTTGTTCTTCATATAGCAACCTTTACCAAAAAGATGTCCCTCACCACGCGACAGGCTGAAATCTAGGAGGGTTTATTACATACCCATCAGCTCCTCAAACCAAGGCTTAGAGAAGGCCCCTGCTAGGGTTGGGGTGCAAGCTGTGTCTCAACACTCATAAACCGCGGTGCGTAGGTTCCGCGCCAGACCAAAGAATATTGGACCAACTATTCATCCAGAAACAAAAACCAGCACCACCCCCAATTTGGCCTCAAATAACTTGCTAATATGGGATATGTCTTGACGTAGACCGCGTCATAATGGGGACTCCCCTTGAGCTCTTGCCTAGCGCCTTTCCCAATGGATCACATCTGTTTCTCAAGACATTCAAGACCAAGTCATCCTCTGATGTTTTAAGTATTTATTCCAATCTTTCTAACAATCCCAAGTTCATGGACTCTAGGTGGAAAATCCCCAAACCCCCCTACTTCACCGGTTTGCATACTTAGTTTCAGGAAACCAGAGGCATCTCCTTGCGCTCCTCTAGTTAATTGCCTCCGCAGAAGAATGACAAAGCAAAAATGAGTGTGTTAGTTTTGTGCCATGCTTTTATTTTCGCTTCAATCAAATAAAATTTTAATTTGTATAGTTTGTAAACTTACTCAGATATGTATAGGGTAGAGTAAGGTCATCTCCATAGGCACTGGGCTTTAGGCATGATTTGATAATTGGGTTGTTAATTATTAATATATAATAACAATAATACTAAACATAGTAAGTATTAGAAGAGATAAGTAATTAGTAAGTGGAGGATAGAAGAAAGAAAAGGAGTTAGATATATGGGTATACATACTAAGAGAGAACAAGAGGGTTAGAGAAGTATTTATATATATACATATACTAAGAATATTTATATAAGGAGTGAGTCTTAAGTAACTGTAATATACTAAGTAAGAAGGAGTAAAGGATAGTTATATTAATATAAGATCACTCATACTTAAAGAATACTACTTATATAGGTGAAATATTTTTTATATAAGTACTATATATATTTTAAGATGTTTTTATATTTTTTACATATTTTTATAATTATAGGAGAAGATCGAGTAAAGGAGGGGAGTTCTGCCGAACGCCCCTAAGATGTTCGACAGAATGCCAGTGATAAGTTGGAGTAGAGTAGATGTATGTTTTTATATGGTTTTATGGTAGAAAATCAATTTAAGAAGAGTACATATGTCAAACGCCCTTAAGGTGTTTGACAGAATGCCTGATATAACTCGGGTAAGAGGGATTAGTATGTTTTGAAATTTTTATAAAGTTGATAAAGTATAACTTAAGTAAACTGGAAAATAATAATCAAACATAGGAGGTGTTCGAGGAAATGCTAAAATGAATCCGCAGTGGAAAATTCTCAGAAAAATTCAGATCTACCAAGGTTGTTCAAGAAATGTATATGAAGTAACTGATATATGGAAACTTACCGGATGTCTGCAGTAGGTGTGATTGACCGATGGCTCCTGACTCCCCTCTGGCTGAGTCATCCTTCAGGTAAGTATCTCAAAATCCTGCTTTCACTCTCGATGTGTTCTCCCTTTAAGTTGCGGCACTGTCACCGCCGTCGACCGAGAGAATCGAAAGAAATTGAAAATTGGGCTGAGAATTCGGTGGAGGAAACTTTTCCGGCGACTTACATAAATTTTATAGGTCAGGAACGATCCAATGACGAACCTGACAGGTATGGGACAATTTCGGTGCCATTTCCAGCAACGAATGGGAGGAAATCCACCTTCTCGTTGCCAAAGTGAAGTCTCCGACGATGGAGATGGCGTCGAGAGGAAAAAAATCATTAGAGTTATTCTTGACTGTCCGATCATAGATAAGATGGTTCAACGGCTACAATTAAATCGTAGCCGTGGACCATCTTTATCTCTAGTGGACCCTGCACAGTTAGCTGCGCCATGTCAGCATTGATTCCACGTGTCTATATCTGATTCATCAACTTCAGCACTCCTTGCTGAGTTGTCACCTGGAAAGAAAAGAAAAACAAGAAAACGTATAAATAGCTGATATTGGTCATTCGATATTCAGAAAGAAGGTCAACGGTCAAGATCATATCGTCATCTTTAAGAAAAGGCCAAACCGACACGAGCTTCAAGCTAGGTTGGCTCGATGCCCAGTTTGGTTTTGCTTTTAGTTTTCTTAAGATTGCGGCCTGATGGGCCACGATCACTATCTTGCCATTTATGCCCGACCCAATTCTTTGAAAAACGATGTTTTATAACGAACCCACATCGCTGAGTTTAGAAAGCAAAAAAATATATATGTTTCGAAATCTATATAAAATTGAAATAAAACTCTACGTACCTTGGGTTTGGGCTACTCTTACCTTGGGGCCACTTTGAGGAGCTGGTCTTGGCTGCACCTGCTGATATGGTAGCGTGCGGCTACAGCCTTGGCATGGCTGCAGGCGGCGCTTGCGGTGTGACGGCCTTGGCAGTGCGCCAGTGGTTTCTTAGGAGGCCTCTTATCTATTACATATATATATATATTTCATATTATTTTCTTATTTTCTTTCTTCTTAATCAACGAGTTTCATACTATTTTTTTTTGCAATGCAAAAACTCATTAAAAATATGAGATTTTACATAATGGATGAATAATTGCATCAAAATGGAGTTTACCATAAAAATGTATGTTCATGATTTATGGTACATTAAAGAACCTTCCCATCAATCCATCCAAGTGTTTTCATACACATATTTGCATCTTAAAGACTGAGAGATAGAATACAAGGATTGGTGAGAGCACCGATCTCAAAAACACTAGTCAACCCCCTTTTGATAACATTCTAATCTGCCAGCCCTCCAATTGCTCTCCACCTTCTCAATCACTGTCTGGCATTCTGAATTTAAAATACGTCTCCTCATCAACAGATGACCCAAAATGCTCATTGGGATTAACCCCCAAGGTGTGCCTAGAGTGCTAGCACATTGTGCATTCTCCTTCGAAGAAAGTCTGAATCCTTCAAATGCCAATTTAGCCCAATTTAGTTGTAGGCCGTAGAATTTCACAAATAAATTAGTAATGCAGGTAGAGTACAAGCTACATGCTGATCCTTCCACGAAGAAATTTGTGTCATCTGCATACTAAAGGGAATGCACTCCAGATAACTCTCCATCTCAAAACCCATGAAGAGGTTGTGTTTGTTGGCTTTAATGGTGCCGGTAGCCAAGGTTTCCACTACGAGGACAAAAAGAAGTGGTGCTGATGGGCAGCTCTATCGAACTCCATTTTGTGGGTGGGTCCAACCTCCTTTTGCATTGCCATTCACCAGGACTGAGAATAAGTGGGATGCAATACATCGCCTCACGAGGGGGCCCCATTCATTGGGAAGACCTCATTTGTGCGTACTGGACCAAAGAAATCTCTAATAGAGAGGTGATAAAAGAAGTTGCATGAATTCATCCCCAAGAAACCGGCCGAGTTCTTCCTCCCAAGGTGGCGAATCCCCCCCAGCCACAACATCGTTATATCTCTAGTTATCTATTGTGTTCCATGGAGTTGAAGATGGAGTTGACCTAGGAAAATCTGAGGACATTTCCAAGCTCCCTCACTCTTGTAGTGCCTTCCTCAAGGCTATGGTGCTGAGCCCAACACTTTGGCAACAGAGACGACCATGAGAGCAGTCATGCTTTCTTGGAATTTTCATTGTTGAGGGTGATCATTCATTGCTGTTTGCCAAAGTGAGGCACACATGCCCTTAGAAGTGCTTTGATGAAGCGTACAGCTTGTTCTTGTATCGATCAATGCCCAGGTTGGGCCATCTAACGCCTTCAGTGGTGGTTAGGAGAATTGATTCTAATGATCCTTATTTGAGTGAGGCAAAGGAAATGCAAGACAAGGCGAGAAGAATCATGTCGATGAGCATTGCTAGAGATAGGGGTCGTGATAACATGATAAATGCATACATTTTAGATGTTTTTACTATTATTAGTTAATAATTTATCATGTTATCATTTGAATTAACTAAATATTTATGCAGTAGCTATAAATTTCAATCTTGCATATTATGGTTATTTTTAACTAACTTCCTTGACTACTTTGAAGTCAAGCATTTTGATTGATGATGAGTATTTTGAAGATCCAAATATGTGTAAATTTACAGGAATGAGAAGATATAATTCTTAAGTGGAAGAATTTTTGGGAGCTTAATGATTCTCAAAATGGGCTGAAATGAAGAAATGGTGTTGTGGGCTTCTAAAGAGGAATTAGAAGGGGTTGCGCCATGACCTGACCTGCGTATTGAGCTTGCAAACATCTTAAAAATGAAAGAATCTGGAAATTACAAGGCAAAGCTCTCAACCAAAAGAGAAAAAAGAGGCAAAATGGCAATAAAAGAGAATAGAAAATTCCCATAGAGGTATTTTAGTAATTCTTCTTATGTATAAATAATATCTTTCTCCCTTATTTCCCCTCATTTTGGACATGCTCTAGCAAGTGGCTGCCTAGCAGAATAAGGCATATTTCAGAATCCAGGTTGTAAATCTGCTTGATGTAAGTTTATTGAAGTTTTCACTCACTCTCAACTCTTGTTTGCTTTCAAAAATGCTTGATCCTGGCTAAATATGGGGATCTAAACTTGAGAGGAAGCATTAAGGACTCATCAAGCTTGCATTGAGGTTTTAGGAGCCTAGGTTTACATTTTTTCGTCCTTATATATCCATTTTCCCTTTAAACCATCACTTTCTTAATCTAAACCCTTGTTTTTATATTTTCTCTCTCTAGAATGGACTCTTTCATTCTCTATAAATTCATCCATATTCCTAGTTCAACCCCTAAAAATTTTATTAGAACCTCCTTCGTGTGCACCTTAAAATTCCATCTCAAACATCTTCTACACCCAATGTTCATTTTCTCTCTCTATCTCTTCATTTCTGTCATTTTCTCTATGTAAACCCAATTTATTCTCTCTCTAAAATCCATTCCTGTAAATCTGTAGATCCTCCTTCATTCTTCATTTCAAATAACAAGAAAATCCCATTTGAATTCCATCATTTAGGGAATAAAATCAAGATTTCTGCTTATGTGGTCGCCGCCCTGCGCTGCCTGCGGCGCGTGGGCAGTAGCCCACTCTTCCACTCGCCAGTCCTGCCTTAATTGGGTAGCACATGCACCCATCGGGAAAAAGAGCGCTCAGTGCAGTTCTTTGCCAAATTGGCTAAGTCATGCCCTAATTGGGCTTACCCAATCGGCCGCTACACTGGCCAGGCCAGACTTGCTAACCCCCAAGCAAAGCCGCTGCTCAGCCACTGCTATGCCACACTTCGCCGCAGTCGTTGTTGGCGGCAATCACCGAACAAGGTAAATTCATATTTTTTTAGCATTTAAAAATTCTAAAAAATAGAAAAAATCAGGAATATTCAGAAAGTATTATTTTTTGCATTTAAAAATTCCAAAAAAGATTTTAACATCTAAAAAATTCAATTGATTTTAACATCTAAAAAATTCTGAAAAATCTGTAACTCTCATTGTTAATATTTCTAGTGGTTTTTGGTGTAAATTTAATTCCATAAAATTCTAAACAAGATGGATTTTCAATTTCTGGTGTTAATTAAAATTACAAAAATTGTATTAAAATATTTTTAGTGTTTTATTATTATTTTTTTCCAATTTAAATCATAGAAATTATATAACTTAAGCAGAAATTAAAAAAAATCCAAGAAATTATATCTCTCATTTTTAGATTCATTTCCTTCATTTCAAGCTTTAAAAATCCTGACATTTTGTTTATTTCTTACCCAATATTAATTGTATAGTATTTACGTTGAAAGTTTCATAAATATTATAGGTTATGTCAGAATTTGAAAAACTATATGAAACCCTTAAATTTGGACTTATTAGGCAGAAGATGTCAATGAGGTTGGTTGCTGAAAGCATTCATAGGGAAGGTCCCACCACAGAATATGAACTGCCGCATGAACTTGGAAAAGGCTTAAATGGAGCCGCATACAAAGCCAAAGACATCAAGACTTTCAAAATTAGATACTATTAAAGTTATGTCATTGTTTGAAGGGGAAGAAGGTTATGAGGAAATTTCTGGTGAAATCAAAATGTTGCAACAATGTGGTCACCCAAATGGGTTACATTGTTGCAACAATGTCGCAGCATTACTATCCAGATGCTAGACACCTCTAGATTGTAAATGAGTACTGCGTTGGTGGAAGTGTCGCTGACATGATGAACATTACTAAAGGACATTTAGATAAGTGTCAAATATCTCACAATTGTCAAGAAGCTTTGAAGGGCCTATCATACTTGCATTCTACTTTTAAAGTTCATTGTAACAACGTAGGCGATTTTGGTGTGGCTGCTCAGCTTACGCGGATGGTGTCCAAAGATAACATGAGGAAGAGAGACGAAAGAACTTTTGCCATACGGTGAACCCAAGGATTCCTTGGAGAGGGCAAAGAGCTGGAGATGCACCTCACAGCTTCTTCCTCAGAGAAGCATGAGAAGCATAAGGCCGCAAAGGTCACCACAAACTAGCACAATTCCTAGGCCTTGACAATATTAGGGTTTGTGTGGAAGGGGGAGCGGCCATGGAGAACAACCAAATTTTTATCAGGTATCCAGACGAGAGGATGCACTGCCTTCAAATCTTTGAGCCTCAGTCTCTGGCAAGGCCTTGAAGCAACACCGCTACCTCATCACTAAAATTCCCCTCATCTCTTCCAACTGGTTTTTGAATCAAGAGAAATCTACAACGTGATCATCCACCCGTCTAATGGCGTATTCTATTCATCGTTAGAATACAACAATATCAATAGGGTGCGGGTGATACACATGCAAGGATCATATGAGGAGGAAGCTCTGGAAGACGCTATGAAGAGGGGGATGCAAGTGAAAAGATGAGGGGTGTCAGGATAGCACCCCAATAGCGACAGCGTATCGGGGATGACACTTTTGGTCCCACGATCATAAGGGCTCAACTAGGGCAAATGACACTTTTGGTCCCAAGGTATCACATGGGAAGGCACCTAGGTTAAGCACCAGAAAAGCTTTTGCATATAGGGAGTTGAGAGGTGACCCTAGGGTGTCATGAGCCTAAGTGGAAGGACCATGCCGCATGGCCTAGAAGAACGTGAAGGCCATCTCTATGCAAACTCCACAATGGAGGATAGTGAGATGCAAAGAGATGGGTCCAAGGCACAAGTAGCTGTGAGGATGTGAACGAAGGCATAGAGGGATGAGCAAGGAGTAGAACGCCATGCATGCCCCTTGCATTGCGCCTCTAGCAACCTGCAGAGGTGGTCAAGCAGAATTCCATGACACAAACCACATGGGAAGGTGAGAGAATTGACGTGATGGAATCTCAGCTTCCCACACCAAAAAGGGGAGATGCATAGAAGAAGCTGTGTCATGGGTGGAAGAGCATCAAACAGAGTGAGATAGCCATGCCCCCCTTCTAGTACCTAACAGGGGAGGTGTGCTGGAACAAGTTTTAGATGCATAAGAAGTAGAAGTAGACAGGTGGGTGAGATGGCAACAACTTACCCATCGGCCAGAGCCACACGAAGTGGGGGGAAGAGAAGAACAATGTTATCATTTCTTGAAGAGCGGACTTGGGGTAAGGGAACATCAAGGCATGCTGGTCTGCCATACATACAAGGGGACTGGCCATCGCCAAAGGGAATGCCCAAGAGAAGGCAGATATTTTTTCAGAGACACTCTCTAATTGGAAAGCTCAATCAAAAGAAGACACCCACTTGTACAATCGATAGATATAAAGCCACCAGGGTGCCCACATGGCCTGCCTTATCGAGTTGGTCTTGAGCGGATCCCCTACCACAGTCCATGTACAATAGGGTCTCCATATAAAATTTATAGCCTTCAAAAATGCATAAGTATGGTCCCTTAAGAGCGCACATTTCTTTCTTTGTGGATCCTTGATGGGGACAAACTGGATTGATCGGTTGGGAGGAAGTAGTCAAAAAAAGAGATAAAATTGTGCCAGTTTCTTCCAAGCGATAGTTCATCATGGGGACGGAGTATCTCACATATTATAGATGTTCAGGGCGTCCCAATGGGATACACGATCAGACCAGGGCTCGAGGCTTTGGCAGACCTTTAGGCATACTCAAATATATTGTCTCTTATGGCTTGGAGTTGGGGGACCCAAATATAGTGCTGCTGGAGGTGGAGGATATCCATGCAGCCACACCATGGCCTATCCTTAAGTTTTGGGGCTCGGAAGGAACTTAAAAGATTTTCCTTAAGATAAAAGTGCCACCGATTAAGAGACATTGTGATGCACGGAAAAAAATAAAGAGTCAGGAACTTCTTCGGGGGGCGTGAACATCTAGAAGGAAGATAGTTGCCAAAGACCTAGGGAGACAACAACTAGCCATCATCATAGAGGCAGAGGATGACCCTAGAGAGATCTTGCAGGTGAAGGGGACATAATGTAGTAAAGTCAAGATAACCGGATGCAAGAGACATTTCGCAAAGGAGACGCAAGCGATAGACTTAAGGGAGGAGGGAGGTCCCACGATTCAAGAGAATGTGCACATGCTGGGAGACACACCCACTAGGAGGATGACTGCTAGTGAAGGAAATAGCAGAGTCCTAGGTGGGGCCCACGGCTAGGCCAAAAGGGTCATCAAAGTAGCGAAGGGTAGGAAGCAAACAAAAGAAGTTGGGCATTCATCATTAGTGGAGAATAGTTGTGTGGGCAAAGGCCAGAAAAATCAGATGTCTGGTGCTAGTGGTTGAGTGCACAGCACGAGGTAGCACTAGAGAGAATCAAGGTCCGAAAGAGGTAACCTACCCCCGAAGAGAATGCAAGGAGATCCTATGCCCTCCCAACATTGATATAGCATAGCCGACTGGAAAACAAATAGCCATGGAGGACCCTGCAATAAAACACAGAGCTAAAGAGATCGCACCGATGGTCAGACTGAAGCTTGCATAGGGCAGCAAAGGGAGAGAAGTTTTTTGCCCATGAAGTGTATCTTATGGAATATGCGCATACTCTACAATGAAATGGACGCGGACTAGAGTGAAGATATTTGAGAGAATGGGGAGCAACAGAGTTGTGTCTACATAAAACCATGCTAGAAAAGTGCGAGTCAAGGGAGTGGAACATAATGGGAATAGGCTTCCTTGAAGGTTTACTAGTGGTAAATTCTGTCGCATGAGCACGGGTGTGGTGGTGGCATGGAACGAGGTAATATTCTAAAAAATGGATATGTGGACAGGTCTGTTTGTTGCTGCATGCAAACTGAAATTTATGAATGAAAACTTTGAGATGGTTGCAGCGTCGGTCTACGGTCCATCAAATGTCACATGGAGAAGCAGTCTATGGAGAGTGTTGGCTGATCTAGTTGGCACATTCAATGGTGCCCAATAATGATGGGAGGTGACTTTAATGTGACATTAGAAGCAAGGGACAGACCAAATGGCGCTTGAGGGAGAGACATTAACTTAGAGGCTTTTGGGAATTTCACTGGAAAGTCATCACTCCAGGTAATGGGGCCCACTAACTGCACTTATACGTGGATAATCAAAATGGGCCAGAATAGGAGGCTGATATTAGACTGATTTTTGTTTTCAGTAAAACTGGTAGAACGATTCACATTAGTGAACATGAGATCACTCCCACGGTTACTATCAAACCATACTCCAATTGTATGGGCTGGAAACAAAGCAGTCAAAGGCCCATCTACTTCAAGCTAGAAAGGTTGTGGTGGTTGGAGGCTGACTTCAAGGACGAGGTAGAGAGAAAATGGTCTGAAATGGAAACACAAGCAGCAAGAATTAATGAGCTGCAATATCACCTCGTGGATGTCCATACACTCATACACAAGAACATAAAGCAAACCAGAATAGAGGCATTGAATAGGATCAAAGAATTGGTAGGCCTAGAACATACTCGGGTTTTGGAAGACGATGAAGCAAAGGAGCATAGGAAGTGCATGGGCGTGGTTGCAGAGGAAGACAAGAAGCTAGAGATGGATTGGAGACAAAGGTCCTGATACAACTTGTCCACGCACCTATGTGCAAAGGAAGAAACGTCTCTGACTCGCTCGTGCAAAGCAGCGCGGGGAAGACAAAAAGAGGGATGCGGGAGGAGACACGAAGAGACTTCCTGGCGAGGGCTTCAACACTTTGAACTACCAAGGTTGGCTTGGGAGATCCTCCCATTCCTTCAAGAACCATCGACCGATTCGGTATGATCATAGTTGTTTTACTCTTTCTCTGTCTTCCACAAACTCAGTGTGAGTTGTAGTTGTGTTCTCATCTGAATTTTTGTTGAAGTTGTGATTTAAGTTCTACATAAATTAAATTACTCATTAATTTTCGGGGTTGTAACATTGGTATCAGAGCCACCGATTCTCGGCCAAGTCGCAGAATGGAGCAAGATCTGAGAACCGAGCGGACGGATTTGGAGTTTTAGAGAAGAATGACTAACGTCCTAGAACACCTGATGGAACAGATTGCAAGCATCAACATTCAGATCAACGATATTCCACAATAGAATGCTCCAGCTGATGAGGGCGAGGAGTTTGCAAGACAACAACTGCGACGTCCAGAGGTTCCTCCCTACGAAATACGGTTAGATCATCATCATTTCAAGCGTGGAGAGTTACCAATTTTTTGGATATATAAGGACGAAAAAATGTAAACCTAGGCTCCTAAAACCTCAATGCAAGCTTGATGAGTCCTTAATGCTTCCTCTCAAGTTTAGATCCCCATATTTAGCCAGGATCAAGCATTTTTGAAAGCAAACAAGAGTTGAGAGTGAGTGAAAACTTCAATAAACTTACATCAAGCAGATTTACAACCTGGATTCTGAAATATGCCTTATTCTGCTAGGCAGCCACTTGCTAGAGCATGTCCAAAATGAGGGGAAATAAGGGAGAAAGATATTATTTATACATAAGAAGAATTACTAAAATACCTCTATGGGAATTTTCTATTCTCTTTTATTGCCATTTTGCCTCTTTTTTCTCTTTTGGTTGAGAGCTTTGCCTTGTAATTTCCAGATTCTTTCATTTTTAAGATGTTTGCAAGCTCAATACGCAGGTCAGGTCATGGCGCAACCCCTTCTAATTCCTCTTTTAGAAGCCCACAACACCATTTCTTCATTTCAGCCCATTTTGAGAATCATTAAGCTCCCAAAAATTCTTCCACTCCTTAAGAATTATATCTTCTCATTCCTGTAAATTTACACATATTTGGATCTTCAAAATACTCATCATCAATCAAAATGCTTGACTTCAAAGTAGTCAAGGAAGTTAGTTAAAAATAACCATAATATGCAAGATTGAAATTTATAGCTACTGCATAAATATTTAGTTAATTCAAATGATAACATGATAAATTATTAACTAATAATAGTAAAAACATCTAAAATGTATGCATTTATCATGTTATCACGACCCCTATCTCTAGCAATGCTCATCGACATGATTCTTCTCGCCTTGTCTTGCATTTCCTTTGCCTCACTCAAATAAGGATCATTAGAATCAATTCTCCTAACCACCACTGAAGGCGTTAGATGGCCCAACCTGGGCATTGATCGATACAAGAACAAGCTGTACGCTTCATCAAAGCACTTCTAAGGGCATGTGTGCCTCACTTTGGCAAACAGCAATGAATGATCACCCTCAACAATGAAAATTCCAAGAAAGCATGACTGCTCTCATGGTCGTCTCTGTTGCCAAAGTGTTGGGCTCAGCACCATAGCCTTGAGGAAGGCACTACAAGAGTGAGGGAGCTTGGAAATGTCCTCAGATTTTCCTAGGTCAACTCCATCTTCAACTCCATGGAACACAATAGATAACTAGAGATATAACGATGTTGTGGCTGGGGGGGATTCGCCACCTTGGGAGGAAGAACTCGGCCGGTTTCTTGGGGATGAATTCATGCAACTTCTTTTATCACCTCTCTATTAGAGATTTCTTTGGTCCAGTACGCACAAATGAGGTCTTCCCAATGAATGGGGCCCCCTCGTGAGGCGATGTATTGCATCCCACTTATTCTCAGTCCTGGTGAATGGCAATGCAAAAGGAGGTTGGACCCACCCACAAAATGGAGTTCGATAGAGCTGCCCATCAGCACCACTTCTTTTTGTCCTCGTAGTGGAAACCTTGGCTACCGGCACCATTAAAGCCAACAAACACAACCTCTTCATGGGTTTTGAGATGGAGAGTTATCTGGAGTGCATTCCCTTTAGTATGCAGATGACACAAATTTCTTCGTGGAAGGATCAGCATGTAGCTTGTACTCTACCTGCATTACTAATTTATTTGTGAAATTCTACGACCTACAACTAAATTGGGCTAAATTGGCATTTGAAGGATTCAGACTTTCTTGAAGGAGAATGCACAATGTGCTAGCACTCTAGGCACACCTTGGGGTTAATCCCAATGAGCATTTTGGGTCATCTGTTGATGAGGAGACGATTTTAAATTCAGAATGCCAGACAGTGATTGAGAAGGTGGAGAGCAATTGGAGGGCTGGCAGATTAGAATGTTATCAAAAGGGGGTTGACTAGTGTTTTTGAGATCGGTGCTCTCACCAATCCTTGTATTCTATCTCTCAGTCTTTAAGATGCAAATATGTGTATGAAAACACTTGGATGGATTGATGGGAAGGTTCTTTAATGTACCATAAATCATGAACATACATTTTTATGGTAAACTCCATTTTGATGCAATTATTCATCCATTATGTAAAATCTCATATTTTTAATGAGTTTTTGCATTGCAAAAAAAAATAGTATGAAACTCGTTGATTAAGAAGAAAGAAAATAAGAAAATAATATGAAATATATATATATATGTAATAGATAAGAGGCCTCCTAAGAAACCACTGGCGCACTGCCAAGGCCGTCACACCGCAAGCGCCGCCTGCAGCCATGCCAAGGCTGTAGCCGCACGCTACCATATCAGCAGGTGCAGCCAAGACCAGCTCCTCAGAGTGGCCCCAAGGTAAGAGTAGCCCAAACCCAAGGTAGAGTTTTATTTCAATTTTATATAGATTTCGAAACATATATATTTTTTTGCTTTCTAAACTCAGCGATGTGGGTTCGTTATAAAACATCGTTTTTCAAAGAATTGGGTCGGGCATAAATGGCAAGATAGTGATCGTGGCCCATCAGGCCGCAATCTTAAGAAAACTAAAAGCAAAACCAAACTGGGCATCGAGCCAACCTAGCTTGAAGCTCGTGTCGGTTTGGCCTTTTCTTAAAGATGACGATATGATCTTGACCGTTGACCTTCTTTCTGAATATCGAATGACCAATATCAGCTATTTATACGTTTTCTTGTTTTTCTTTTCTTTCCAGGTGACAACTCAGCAAGGAGTGCTGAAGTTGATGAATCAGATATAGACACGTGGAATCAATGCTGACATGGCGCAGCTAACTGTGCAGGGTCCACTAGAGATAAAGATGGTCCACGGCTACGATTTAATTGTAGCCGTTGAACCATCTTATCTATGATCGGACAGTCAAGAATAACTCTAATGATTTTTTTCCTCTCGACGCCATCTCCATCGTCGGAGACTTCACTTTGGCAACGAGAAGGTGGATTTCCTCCCATTCGTTGCTGGAAATGGCACCGAAATTGTCCCATACCTGTCAGGTTCGTCATTGGATCGTTCCTGACCTATAAAATTTATGTAAGTCGCCGGAAAAGTTTCCTCCACCGAATTCTCAGCCCAATTTTCAATTTCTTTCGATTCTCTCGGTCGACGGCGGTGACAGTGCCGCAACTTAAAGGGAGAACACATCGAGAGTGAAAGCAGGATTTTGAGATACTTACCTGAAGGATGACTCAGCCAGAGGGGAGTCAGGAGCCATCGGTCAATCACACCTACTGCAGACATCCGGTAAGTTTCCATATATCAGTTACTTCATATACATTTCTTGAACAACCTTGGTAGATCTGAATTTTTCTGAGAATTTTCCACTGCGGATTCATTTTAGCATTTCCTCGAACACCTCCTATGTTTGATTATTATTTTCCAGTTTACTTAAGTTATACTTTATCAACTTTATAAAAATTTCAAAACATACTAATCCCTCTTACCCGAGTTATATCAGGCATTCTGTCAAACACCTTAAGGGCGTTTGACATATGTACTCTTCTTAAATTGATTTTCTACCATAAAACCATATAAAAACATACATCTACTCTACTCCAACTTATCACTGGCATTCTGTCGAACATCTTAGGGGCGTTCGGCAGAACTCCCCTCCTTTACTCGATCTTCTCCTATAATTATAAAAATATGTAAAAAATATAAAAACATCTTAAAATATATATAGTACTTATATAAAAAATATTTCACCTATATAAGTAGTATTCTTTAAGTATGAGTGATCTTATATTAATATAACTATCCTTTACTCCTTCTTACTTAGTATATTACAGTTACTTAAGACTCACTCCTTATATAAATATTCTTAGTATATGTATATATATAAATACTTCTCTAACCCCTCTTGTTCTCTCTTAGTATGTATACCCATATATCTAACTCCTTTTCTTTCTTCTATCCTCCACTTACTAATTACTTATCTCTTCTAATACTTACTATGTTTAGTATTATTGTTATTATATATTAATAATTAACAACCCAATTATCAAATCATGCCTAAAGCCCAGTGCCTATGGAGATGACCTTACTCTACCCTATACATATCTGAGTAAGTTTACAAACTATACAAATTAAAATTTTATTTGATTGAAGCGAAAATAAAAGCATGGCACAAAACTAACACACTCATTTTTGCTTTGTCATTCTTCTGCGGAGGCAATTAACTAGAGGAGCGCAAGGAGATGCCTCTGGTTTCCTGAAACTAAGTATGCAAACCGGTGAAGTAGGGGGGTTTGGGGATTTTCCACCTAGAGTCCATGAACTTGGGATTGTTAGAAAGATTGGAATAAATACTTAAAACATCAGAGGATGACTTGGTCTTGAATGTCTTGAGAAACAGATGTGATCCATTGGGAAAGGCGCTAGGCAAGAGCTCAAGGGGAGTCCCCATTATGACGCCGTCTACGTCAAGACATATCCCATATTAGCAAGTTATTTGAGGCCAAATTGGGGGTGGTGCTGGTTTTTGTTTCTGGATGAATAGTTGGTCCAATATTCTTTGGTCTGGCGCGGAACCTACGCACCGCGGTTTATGAGTGTTGAGACACAGCTTGCACCCCAACCCTAGCAGGGGCCTTCTCTAAGCCTTGGTTTGAGGAGCTGATGGGTATGTAATAAACCCTCCTAGATTTCAGCCTGTCGCGTGGTGAGGGACATCTTTTTGGTAAAGGTTGCTATATGAAGAACAACGGGAAAGCAAAGAAGAATTTGACAATCAGCAACACATGGCCCATGTTGATGAAACAAAAAGTCCCTCTCTAGGTGAGGCTCTTCAACTGGCTGTTGAGGCATCAACGGCTAGCTACATGAGTCTTGCACAAAAGATGGATCCCAAAGGCTTCCACAAAGTGTCTTATGTGCGCCAAGGACGATAAAGACTGTTCACATTTCTTCCTCACATGTCACTTCACCCAGGGAGTGTGGGCATCGCAGCAGATATTGGGATGAATGTGTTCTCCAACAAGGCATTTGAGGCCTCAGTAACAGTGGATACAAGAGTAAGCTGGATTAGGGGAGACCCCTTGCAGAGTATTCAAGAGAGAACGACATGGCTGCATCATTACAAGGTGTGCTATTCAAAGGAGGGACAACTTTTGTGGAGAATGTCATTCAAAACATTAAGGCACTAATTTTTTTTTGTTTGGAGGAGGTAAATGGATTTTGTAAAGGGATTTTCACATTCTTTATATTTTAATAGCATCAGGTTGACCATCCTTCAGGGTGATATTCTTTTATTCCTTTTTTGGTAATAAAAAAGATAAATAAAAATTAAAAAAAATAAAATTATAAGAACAAATGACAAAGCAAAAAAGAGAACAAGGAGAAAACAAGAAAGAAAGAATAAGAGAGAAAGAATAAAACAATAATAAGAAGAAAATGAGAAAGGAAGAAGAAGAGAAGAACAAGGGAAGATGAAATAAGAAAAAGAGAAATAGAATAAAATAGGGAGAGGAGAAAAATTCAAAAACAAAAATAAGAAAACAAGAAGAAGAAAAAAAATAGAAGAATAAGAAAAGAGAGCAAATAATATGAAAAGAAAATGAAAGAATGAAGAAGAAAAGAAGAAAGAAGATCATGAATGCTAGGGGAGGGGGTGGTGATGAGCAGGGGATACAACAAGTAAACGAACTGGGAGGGGGCCAAGTTTACCAAACGCTGGATCCAGTTTGATTTTACCTATGGACCGGATCTAGATGGACAGGTGTCGGTCCCCGATTGGTCTGGTTAACCCTCTTTCAAGCCTTTGAATAAATGGTACAAGCATGAATGGTGCCCTCAAAAGTGAGACTATTCCTTATCCACTGGATGATATTATGATTTAACTGAGCATCTCTCTGGCTCATAAAACAATCCTAGTCGGTTGCATTGGAAAGAAACAATTAATAATGAAATGGTGGCTCTTCATGCTTATCACTCTTATCACTTTTTTTAAAGATGATTTAAGGCGATCACCCGACAAAGTGGTAACTGCCCAAAGTTAACTGTGAAGAGCCCTAAAATTCTAATCATACATGATCAACCCTTTCCCAATATGTTTACACCATGAGGGAATCATGCACCAGGAGGCCCTCACCCTCATGGGCGACCCAGTCCTTAGATGAACTCTTAAAAGAGCACCTCCAATGTCGTGTTCACCGTCAAATGCGCTTTAGGGCTAAATGGTGGCCCAAATTGGGCGGGCGATGGGGTACTAAAAGAATAAATGGTGGCAGTCCATGTTGCCTCTTGTGCATAAAGTGCATACCGCCGATGTATCTGGATACATCCTCTTGCAGAAGACGTGGGTTACCTTTAACAGAATCTTTATCTGCCAAATAGCTCTCCATGTAAAGGTAGTTATTTGGTCCTCATTTCCCTAACGGTTCTTCGCATTGCGCATCCAAACTGAAAAGAAAACGCTGGTCCAAACCCATCCATCTTGTTCTCCATGTCTTAGTCATCACTGAATCAAGGTTTGTTGCATGCCCAAGAAATACACTATCCTCTGGTCTGACAGGGCATCATCTACCCTCAGATTCCATGTGGTTTATGAATGGTAGACCCAAAAATATTGCAAATAACATGTTTTCCTACCAAAGATGAACATGCTCGATATTCTCGTTTTCCTTAGCAGCCAGCCAATATTGGAACATATACCAGTTTGATATAAAAAATTATTTATATGCATGGTGCATTTAACAAGAAAGTTTATATGAAGGTGCTATATGGTATGAAACTGTCCACTAAAGCTTCTTTTAAGAAATAAATGAGCAAAGAGAGAACTCAACTTTCGGCGATGCAATGGTTAACGGAGTGTTTTTATCAACATACCATCCATGGGAATATGGTTACTCTGATTGTGTATGTAGACGACATCATCATCACTAAGAATGATTCCAATGGAATCACCAAATAAGGTGTGGCTTACTTCATTGATCCCCTTACATATTTTCTGGGCAGGCCCATTCATCCATCTTACTATTATCTTCCAGAAAAAATATATGTGTGGCTTACTTGATGAAACCAGACACATCCATTATCTGTATCTATATACTTTCTAGATTGTAAACCGAAATGTGATGACACTGATCCCCATACTGATATGTTTTCTTATCAACACTTGTTTGTTAAACTTATCTATGTTTCCCACTCCTTGCCAGATATAAAGTGAAGGACTTGGTCTTCATTTCTAGTGAAGGAACGAAATTAGTAACTCCTAAAAATATACTATTCCAAAATTCAAATCATTGACTACAAGTCCAATACAAGCCATTTCTCCCTTGTGGGTTGCAGTCTCATTTCCCAGTGCACCAACAAGTAAAATGTTCTTTCATGGTCCACTATTGAGGCTGAATTCAGAGATCCTAAGCAAGATATCTAGATTTAGGGTATTCTCTAGGAATTAGGCATCTCCTATGCTGCGATAAGCCAACTTTGATGTGATAATAAGAATATCATTAGTCTTATCCATGATCCGTTTTAGCCTGATTGGACCAAGCTTGTTGTGAGATTGACTGCCAGGATGCATGATATTTGAGATTATCAAAATCAACATGGAACTACATACTCCTAACCAAAGGTCTTTCAACAAACCAAGCATGTTTCTTGACATAGCAGAAAAGGAATGCAAGTTACGCATTCCTTGTCTCTAGATAAGGTGTTATCAGTCATATGTTTCTTCACGTTTTACTTCGCGTAGTTTTAGGAAAATATAGCAGCTACGATATCTCATTCCTCATCTTGAGATAGGTGTTTCCATGCCTTCTTTTTTTTGGCTTCCCAGCTTTTCTTCTCTTTCCCTTCATTTTTTCTTTGTCTGACCCTCTTTTCTTTCCCTCCCTTCCTTTTCTTGTCTGAAGAGAGAGAGAGAGAGAGAGAGAGAGAGAGAGAATGTCTGAAGAAGTTGAAAGTTCGAGAAGTAGAGAGAAATAGAAACAAGATGCTTACCATAATTCAATGAAAGACTGTACTTTAGTCCAGAACCTGATTCAATCGATCATCAATGTTTTCTTATGTTCCTAATTTAATTTTTTTAGCACTCTGCAGATTTGGCTTTTGTTGGCATTAATTCTATTTTAAATATTAGATCTGAACCGTTGGAATATTAGATGATGTTTTACACATTCCTAAAATGTATGAATCTCGTTTCTTCTCATAAATTAGCTACATTTTGATGTATATTTTGATGATTGTGAATTATTCTTGCTGAAACAGTCCAACAACAGGATTGGACTTAATAAAATTGTCCACTTGCTATCGTGTTTCACGCAATGGGAAAGTTGCATCCCTGAGGGAGGAGCTCAATTTGAAGATGATCTGAGACGTTTTCATTAGGTGACGGAGACATCCTTCTCTTAGTGTTCTCCAAATTCTTTGTTTGCTCATTTGGCTTACACAAATAACAAAATTGACTATGACATGTGTGAGTTTTTAAAACATAAAATATCTAAATATCCACAGCCTTTGAGTCTTAAAGAAATTTCCACTTCAACTCATTCTTAATGAGATATATAAGGTATAACCTCACATATTTAATTTAAAATATCACTGGTTTCTCGTATTATGTGATGATCGTGAATGCTTTACATCGATATTTTTACTTCAAAATAAATTTAAAGCTTCGATTATTACCAGTCTTTTATAAAGTTACTCTTCAACAATTCAATGCTAATATACATGCTTTCATAACTCATAATCCCAAGGACCATAACAATAACAAATTCATGGATTTTTTAAACAGAGAGTATCATACACGAGACATCATGTATCCATGCACAAAAAAAGTTGAAATTATTTTACAGGTTGTAGAGAAAACCTAAAATAGGTTATTTATATAATAAAATTATTTTCTGATGTAAGCTTTCATTGGGCCTTATACCAGGTCAGTCCTACAAGCTTATATTGAATGGTAATACCATTCATCACTTTCTATTCCTTCAAAATTTATCCCATGATGATGTCTGTTTTATAACACCTCAGTATTATGTCAATACCATATGCACTTTAAAATAGATACATTTTAATATCAAGATTTAAGCTTCAGATCAAACAAACGACTTTAAAATTGACATTATTATGTTTCAGTGTTTATATTCAATTACCAGTATCAATCAAGATAATATATTTATTTCATTTTATGTTTCTTCAGATTAAATTTCATATCCAAATTTAAAATAGAGAATTAATTATTTTGGGTATTTCTCAAAATAGACAAATTGCCCAAACATTACAAACTGATTCTAATTTAGAGATGGATATGTATCCAGATAATAACTAGTATATAGGTATGTAGACTTAGATTTAAAGGAGGTAGGAGATAAATGAATGTGGCTTTGGATAACTGTGTCTAATATAGGTTTAGAAACCATATTCTCCAATAAAGTCAATGTCGCGCAATGACCTTATTATAACCATAAGCCAACAGGTCCTTAGCACATTCAAGACTGGAGACACACAATCAAATATTGTTGATTATTTATAGCATTTGATTATGTAGGTCTTCTCCCTCAGCTGCATAGGCATCCCAATATTTAAGTTTGATCCAATATACACTTTTTGACTTCCTCAAGGTCCTATTTCTGGACCTTCTTTTGGGTTCTTTCCTAAATCATGTTTGTATGATAGTGTGGTTGTATAGAAACCATGCAATAGTTCTTAATTTAACTTTTGTTAATGAATCAATGATCTCTTTCACCTTTTATGACTATATCCCCCCCTCAATTTCACATTTTATATTCAAATTCAATTATACATCTCTCCTCAAATCTAACTAATTCATCAAGCTCAATCTACATCCCAAACACAATTCCCTCTTTCATATGAATAATACATAGAATAGAATCTCAATCTACATCCCACTGACTGCCTAAAATTACAATAAAGTATTTGTCCTGAGTTTACTTTTTATTTATCCAAATCTGACATTTCAAAGAAATAACTCTACGTAAATGTAATTTAAGCATAAATATCATGTAATCATAATCTGTTTGCATGTCAGTCTCTAAATCTCTATCTGAAATCAGTTAAAACTCAATTCAAAAATCACTAAATTTAAGGAACAGTATAACTGTTCCAACTCACTAATTTATCTCAATTCATTTATTTACTGTTTCCTCTCTAAAATCAAGGCACTTCAGACATTTATGCATGAAAAATTATAACTAAGAGAAAATAAACGCACAAAATGAACAATTCTTGATAAAATTTACTGAGTAGCATAAACTATTCTTACGCAAAAGCAAGCAACATGCAAGACTCAGATTGAAGGGACTTTAGTAACCCATTTGAATTTGGTTAATCTTCAAGTCTATCCAATCAATGTACTTAGCATTCCAAAACTCAGGAAAGCATTTAGAATTCCCCGAAGCCTTATCCAAAAACTTATATTTAACAAGACATTTCTGATATTTTTGTTTATTAGCGTCCATATATTTGGTTATATTGCAGCCTATCCAAGCAGTGATATGATATAAGTTGTGTCTATTTAAGAGGTATTTAAGTCCATTTGACATCATACAGGTCTA
Organism: Wolffia australiana; assembly: GCF_029677425.1. Taxonomy (NCBI): domain Eukaryota; kingdom Viridiplantae; phylum Streptophyta; class Magnoliopsida; order Alismatales; family Araceae; genus Wolffia; species Wolffia australiana. The sequence goes on along the minus strand of NC_135851.1, from coordinate 2,628,532 downwards.
TTCTTCATCCTATCACCCTTTCTATTTATTTCCCACTCTCCCTTATCTTTTTGTGCTGATTATTATCAGAAAGTCTGGGGAAAAACATGTACAAAATTACGTTTCAGGAGATTTTATCAAGATCTTTAAAATATAACAAGAGTCGACACTCTATATGAACCATTTTCAATTTTAATTTTCTGATAAACTGAGATTTATTAAAAGAGGAAGTCAAAATGTCCCTACTTTTCATATATTTCTTAATGCAATTGCACAAATCAACAGAAATCGTTACCTTAATCATGCATTCACCCACGGCTTATGCCAAGTGGATGTAAATTCTTGCAGCTGCAAAACTCCAGATAAAAACTGTTCAAACTTTTCTATTCATTGGTTCACTAAAAAAAAAGAATTTCTCAGAAATGGCCATGGTTTCTAGTTATGGTCTTTGTTGCAGAATTTACCCTTAGCTTTTCTAAGATGCCTTGGGCTGACAAAAAGTCTGGGCTTTCTGAAATTTATGGTCACTGTGATTACAGAGCATGAGGGTAATCTATCTTAGCCCAATATACCATAGGAGTTCAAGAAGAAACCTGGCAAAGATAAACCAAAAACTTGCATAATTATCATAGGCTCCGAGCAACCTTCTCGTAAAGATCTTGAGGCCAATTCCTGGCCATGTTGCTGGCCACAAAGCTTGATACCTGTGCAAAGAGAGTAAGAATCTCAGTCATTTCTTTAACAGAAGGGACGGACGGACGGACAGACGGACGGACGGACGGATGGATGGATGGACAGAGGGATGGATGGACGGAGGGATGGATGGACGGACGGACGGATGGAGGGATGGATGGATGGATGGATGGACGGACGGATGGATGGATGGACGGATGGATGCATAAATGAGGAATAGACAGATTGATGGATGGATCTATGCATGCATGCGAGGATGGAATGGATGTATGTGGATGGTTAGATGGATGCAGGCATACATGGAGTACAAAGATGGTGATGAATAGATGGGCCAATCCAGGCAAATGGATGGATGCATGTAAATCCATGCATGCAAGGATGGAATGGATGCATGTAGATGGAGGGGTAGAAAAAGTGAACGGGTGCATTGGATGGTCAGAAAGAAGCTCTCTTTCTGCCTATCAAGGAAAGTGTTCTCCTATTTATATTTCCTCAGTATCTATCAACAGAATGCCCTCTTCCTGTAAAACCATGTACTTTTCCCCCAACTTTGATGCATCTATCATTCACTCCTATATATTCAACTCAGGAACGATATGAAGGAGGATCATAAATGGATAAAGACAACCATGATGATGATGATAAACCCTCATTAACAACAACTTTGTCATCATCTGTCAACCCTTTATCCAACCATCTGTCTACATCTAACTCTTCACCAATCTCCCTCTTCTTCCATCCATCTGAGAGCTTTCGGCTTTCCATCTATCTAACAATCTCACACTCCTTTCATAGTCTTAAACCATGTCACTCTGTATGTATCCATCAACCAAACAATTCCCTCTTTACATCAATTTCAAATCTACTTTTTACACTCATCAATCCGTCCATCCACCTTTCTATGAACCCCTCAATCCATAAATCAAACACCCTCCTTAATAACTGGTTTAGAGTTTTAGGAATTAGGTTGAGCTCATTATTTCAAAATCCATCTATCCATCCATGTATCATCTATTTTGTTATTCAGGATTACGGTTTAAATGGAGAACGCTCATTAGGCTGCATACCTTTGCCTTCATCGCGCGGAGTGTCCCATCAGTGTCTCTGACATTATCCAAGCAATGAAGTACCGCCTTAAGGAGATCAGGAACACACTCTTGGACATGAGGAGACAAATTTTGGAACACATCGAGCCCTCGATCAGGTCTCCGTGGATCCAATGGCAGAAAAGATAGCTTCGTCACCTCCCTTAGGGCATCCACATACTCATTGGATCTGACTAATTTGAGGATAGATAATATGGCCTCAAGCTGTCTTAACACAGTTTTCTTTTCAGACATACTCTCCTTATCTTGAAGACTGAGAATTAGGGAGAGAGAAACGAAGTAAGAACCCAACAACACAATCTTACTGCGACGAATTCATTCGTACTGAACATATAACACCAGTTTGTAACCAAAAATGTACTCTAGGAAGTGAATCATTAAATCAGGGGACTAAAACGACCAATCGTAGTACCGAACTGAAATTAAAAACACAAGAACCACCGGACATAGGTCTATGACAGTTAGGGATCCCCAAGCTGTGTCAGTTGTTGCCTAAGTCAAGAAAGTTATTGATTGGCTGGGAGATGCTCAAGGAGGGGATTTAGGGCTTGTATGCCATTGTTATTTCTATCATTAATTCTCTTTCCTTCCCCAAAAGAAAAGCCTATTTGTAGGTCTTCATCAGTGTTATTTTTCCTGTTGTATACATTACTATATCGAGAATCTTCTTCGAAAGAAACCAAGTTGAAGAAGACAAACGTAAAGTTATTAACAGAAAGAGGAGTATTGTCCTATCAAGAGTGAAATAAATTAAATTTTCTTTCGGATAGTATTTTCCTCTCAAAGTCCAACGACCTTTTAGTGGATGAGCATGCTGGCCAAAACGCAGCTTTGGGAAACAAAAAAGTCTTATAAAAATATGCCTAGACTTAAAATTTCGGTCCAATTAGCGTAGAAAGAAAAAGTCTGGGCTGAATGAGGAAAACAAAGTTCACACGTCTAAGCCTCGTAACACGGCTTTCATTATACATGAACTCTTCAATAAAATAGAAATGGTAATAACTAAATAAGTATGTAATAACTAAATAAGTACAGTTGAAAACCTAACCTGGATTCAGTGGAATACTTGTAAGCCTCAATGACTTCATTTCCTGAGTGGATAAGACCAGTAATGCGGCTTTCACTATCTAATCTACCACGTGATAGAGCACAAATAGCCTCTGAAAGACACTTGTTAATTGTCTCCAGAGCGCATACAAAGGCTCCAACTCTCTTCTGAATCTCGACAGACTGCACAGTTGAAGGACAAACATCATTGCCGAATGGATGACAGAAATAACCATATTCAGAAAAGAGAACAAAAGACTACAATTTTAGGCCAAGTGATTTGCTAAAAATAAATGGAAAATGAAAAAAAGCAAGTGCAGCCACAGAAGTACATCTCAATAAACATACTTTGAAAAGACATCTGCTGCAAATTTAATAGGAATAAACTTGGAACAATTTGCCCTTTTCAAGGTCAAATAAATCAAAAAAAAAGGAGAAACAAGTAGTTGAAGAGAAGGAAGGTACAAAACAGTAAGAAACTGAATCAACCCTCTTCAGGAGGTCGCGTGAATATTAATAACCATCCATTAAGTTGAGAAAATTCACCCACCTTCTCATGAAGCCCCGTTTCTTGACACAGCATTCCCGTTTCAATCAAAAACTGCTGGCGACTCTGCTCATCTGGCAAATATCTTTGCAACAGGCCTTCTTCACCTGTTCCCTTTGAACCCAGTAGAAGAGAAATGCCCCCATTCCACAACAAAACCTCAGAAAGAAGCTGCTTAAGCATCATACTCCTCTGTCTCTGCTGATCTTTAGTACCTTGGCCTGTCCATGACACGTGTCCTCCTCCCATTGCAGCAGCAGCTTGCACATAATACTCTAATGCAAGACGAAGATCACCATGGCGAAGAAAGATAGACCCATAATGTCTTATTATGCTACCAACTTCTCCACATGCATCCATCACGGCTGACTTATGCCCTACTCCTGAACCTTCAGGAAGAACACCATGGTCTGCTAGAGCAATCGAAATGTGGATGGCATCCACACTGTACCCTTCTTCCCCACTCTCCTTAGTCAAGTACAAAATCGCAGGAAGAAACTGAATACTCAGGAGCAACACATAAGGGTAAACCAAAGGGTCTTTCCCATTCTTTGTGTAGTAGGAAGACTCGAATTTGTTCAAGTATGTCTGAAGATCCTGTAAAGTGTATGGCACAAATCGATTGTTGAGCACGAGGGATGGCGCCGTGCTGGGGACATCGCGCACGCACGACAGCGTGAACCAGAGAAAGTCTTCAATGGTGCTGAAAAGAGATTGAATATCTCGAAGGAGCCGGTCTATTTGACGATCGCATCCAGAAATAATTGCATAAAGAAGTAACTTCTTCCTGTCATAGCCAGGTCTACCAGCTCGATCGCTAATCCTTAATATTTTATCACACTCTTCAGATGCCAAGAGTGCAGTTTCGTGGGAAACCATACCACCAGTTGTGATCCATTCTGCGAGCTGCCAAAAACATGTCAATAGGGTAAAAGTCTGCAAAGAGAAGGCAGAAAAAACAGATTTTACCATTGGGGTGAACTGATATGCAACACGAGATGATTGGGCGACATATTTAGCCTCGTCATAATAGCCCGTCCTTAAGCAATAGTAAATCTGAAACCCAAAAGAAAGCATAGGTAAAGTTGGCAGTCAAGAGAAAGACTAAGTAAGCTACATAAGTGAATTTAGTGAGAATCATTTATAAAAATAGAAACCTGCTGCCATGTAGTATCGATAGGAGGTTGCTTGCGTGCATCGATGGAATCAAAGTCTAAAACCCCATGATCCCGCAAGCGGACCTATAATCAACATCAACATATAATCAGGCATCATATCCCATGAAATGGATACATAAAAGACCATTAGCAAAGGATAAGGCAATTTAGGTTATCATACCCGAAGAAAAGCATGAATTTTCTGCAAGTTTCCAACGCCACCACCCAGAGCAGCCTAGAAATTTTATTAGGTTCAAGAGACGATGTTACATAGCTGGAATTCAGACCCATACAAAACACATTCTTACATGCGACAACACTAAGCAGTGAAATATTAGCAGTACAAGGCTACATGGATTCCATTATACTCTTAATAGAAAGGAAATTATATGGAAGAAGAAAGAGAACGGTTAACACTGGAGTTAAAATCTGTAGAATGATGTCCCGCTGCCAACATGGTATTCCTGCGAAGTGAACAGAATATTTATAGCAGAGCAGAGAATAGATGCAGGCAAACAATCAGACACTACTCGCCTAATCCTTTCGAATTGAGTTCTGCCGGTCTCCAAATATTTGCCTAATCACGTATACACCCATTTCAGATTGATGCAGACTGCCAGTTTGATATTTCTCTGAAACCTACACCACAACATGGAAACCTTTTGGCATTCTATTTTCAACCCTACTCTCCTAAAATATGTACTCTCAACCAGACCAAATCCGGCTTGATTGTTTCATTCTTCCTTTCTGCCAATTAACAAAACTTTCTTCCTCTTCCCTAGTTAAATTTCAGAACTGGGTATGACATTTCTTGTTTTTTTGAAGAAAATAGCGAAGATCACCCCAGTTTGGTGATCAACCTGAGAAATGGGTATCAATTACCAACCTTCCGGTCAAGAAATATTATTTTAACATAAATGCAGATATTCTAAACGACTCACAAGATTGCTGGCCCGAGTTATGATCACATAAACATTCAGCAATGAGATTCAGATGAAAACACCACTCGACTTACGCATTTAACAATAGAAATAAGAAAAGAACTGCCTGACACTTGGTAGTATGGTGAGAAACTTACCTGGGCAGGATGACTTTGAATAGTTTCAAGGATATATTTCTCATGGCCGAATTCAAGATGGCGTCTTGCCCCAATTACAAGTGACATCCTTCTACAAACCTTCTGCTGAGTGCCTGAGTCTTCATTAGTTACAGTCTGGAAAACATGACAGACAAATATCATAATATCATAACGGTAGTTTAGCCAAGAAAAAATGCTGAGAAGAAAAGTTCTCCGTCTGAATTTTTCAAAAATGCCCATAATGAGAACTAAAATTTGAAAATAACAGGATTACGCACATGGATTAAATGCCAAATTTTCTGGATGCTGACTGTCTTTCCAACAGAATATTCGGCACCAAGACGGTCATGTGCAGCCCTGAAAGCTGTAGCAGGCTACAAACAAAACAGTGACTATCAAAGATTTGAAATCTAAAAAACTAGGAAAAGTGCAATATCAAAAAGATGTACTTTGAATGGCAAGCCACTCTGCCTACTGTCATTGAGGTTCCTCACAACTTCCGCATAAACTGAAGTTTTTCTATCAGAAATAGGCCTGTCCATTCCAGGCACATGATCTACAGAAGATCGACGTGAAAGCTGAGGGCTCAATGCATTAGATGTAATCTGTCCAGGTTGGGTGAGGCCACTGCTTGGGGCGCCACTCTCTCTTCTAGGTAACAACGCCAATCTGCTAAAATTATGTAGATATTCCCTCTTCTCTTTCTTCCAGTCCTCCTGTCGAACAACCAAAAGCAACATTATAAAAAAAATGCTTCACATCACGTTCGTTTTTTAACCATATCTTTTAAACGTCATTCATTAAAATCCTACATTTTTTATGAAATTGTACACATTGCAGGAGGGACAATCATTAATTACATGAACCAGACTCCAGCAGTAGGCAACACAAATGGAAAATACATCTTTAATTGCAACTGAACAAGCCATGATGCTAAATGGCCTCATACTACAGTCACCAACAATGTGCATAGAAGAGCAATATACCTAGAAGAGAATTCATTCTTCAGGTTCACTATCAAACATGATGTTCCAACAAACGTCACTCAAAATTCAGGACAAGGGCTACTGGTCATCTTAGAGAGATCATCTAGATTTTTATCGATGGAATTCACAGTGCAGAATTAATTATGAGCATTTCCCTCATTCCTAATCTCCAATCTGATATGTCCGCTTCAAATTCATTTATTCATTCAGAACAGGGATTGAGACATCTGACAACTCATCTTTGTGAACATTTAGTCTGTAAAACCACAAGATGGTTGTGAATGATAGCGGAAACTTACCTTAGTCTGCACCTTGTAGGGCAAACTGGCACATGTGGCACAATCGAGTCTTAGGAAGTTAAAGACCAAGGATAAAGTACATGAAGGACTTACATATCAAATGGACTATTTTCTGGTGAAGGGACACCGAATAACATAGAAATAATGATATCCGATGACCCAATCCAACTATTCTAAAGGCTAGATGTTGAACTCGATCATTTTTTTACCCTAAGGCAAGATTAGAAAGTACAATTCAAATACAAATTGGTATATTTGTCGCAATCATGGCAAGTAATATAATGAATAATAAGATGACTCTTAATCATTTTCATACTAAACCAATTGAACAATCAATTTTTAGAATCATGTGTTTTTATTTAACAGAAATATTGTCACACAACCCTAAGGATGTAGCAGGATGTAACCAAAGACTTGGTTGAATGCCAAGCTATTGATCAGCAGAGGATAATGAGATAGATGGCCGACCAAGAGGGGATGGGGACTAATAAAGGGGAGTGTCGGCTGGAGATCTGATGAACAAGAGGTGATAGCGAGTGAGAGAGGATTGTGTTGGGTAAATAGAGATGACGAGGTCTGAGATAACAATTGATATGGAGAGGCAGGGGGAGGATTCACAATTCAACTTTAATATTCTTGTCTGATAAGGGTAGGGCTAACCCTATTTAAAGGGAAAGTACGATACAAAAGACCCAAAGTACCCCTCGTATTGTATCATATTGATGACATAGCCTCATGCAAAAACCCCTTAGAAGGGCTCGACAAGTTTAAGAAGTTTCAACTCCAAAAAAAGTGTTAGATCATCACGGCCCAGTTAGGGCTAATTTTACTAACTTATGGGCCTGAGGCCATGTACTTGTAATAGACTAATCCTAGGGATTTAAAGGAAAAACTAACCTAAAATGGATTTAAATAAAGGCCCAATAAGGGCCCATTAACGGCCCACTAAGGACCCATTAAGGGCCCAATAGTGAGGGGCCCATTTAGGGAATATATTAGGTCCATTAAGGACCTAATATATGCTGGGCCTGATTTATATCAGGCCCAGCCTCCAACAGCTATAAATATAGCTGTTGGAAGTCCTTTTTGAAAAAGGAATCTCTTCTGCAGCTTTTTCCAACGGTCAGTTTTTGACCGTTGGACAAAAGCATTAACCTCTCTCTCTCTCTGTGAAAATTTGTATAAAAGGGGCATCTGTTCAGTAATAAAGATCAGTTCATTCTTGCCCCAATTTTTCTGTCTCTTCTCCACATTCTCAGAAATTCTCTCTGCAGTCCACTATCTCATCTTTTCCTTCAATTTATTACAAAAAGTAAGAAGGATTTTACCTTCTCTTCATCCACCACGCGTACCAGCTATGGCTAATGGAGGACAACCAGAAGAAGAAGCTTTGTAAAGAATACGAAAAACATGGTATCAGTGTGCTGAAGACTTTACAGCATAGACTTCCGCATGACCTCTTTCCATTTACCTGCTACAACTCTTGTAGCAAGTAGGGTCTGCCATCCTCGATGGCAATGACTCGAGGGCATTGATGTGTCATTGTTATCCTTGTCATTCGTCTGCACCAGAATGATGATGAGGATGTGTTTTCATCATCACAGATCAGCGACAGAAAATGACAATGACAATGAAAAGACAAATCCACTCTGCTTGCCACTGCCTCCTCCCACCACCACTGGTCTGTCACTACCGCCCCAACTACCCACCACTGTGAGCCTCTTGCAGCCTCCTGGCTGTGCCAGTCTTCTTGCTAATGACATGGTTGTTGATGCCAGCCTTCTTGTTGGCCTCCACGCCACAATGACCTTCTCAAGGTACTTGCTCCAGCAAGTTTCATATCTAAGTTGAGGATGACGAGAGTACGATGAAGAGTTTTCAATTGCCCTTATTATTTTCCAGGTCCAGGATATTGATGACCATGACAAAGTCGAGATCACCATCGTCACTCATATGCGACTAGGATGGCAATGAATATGTTTGGATGATGATGAGTTCATCATGGAACAATGATTCCTAGTAGCAACTTAAAACCGCAGGAATCAGCAAACGGGGAGACTTCCTAGCACCTATGTGGAGTCACTTTAATAACATCACATGGACAAGACAGCACAAATAATGACCGATGAGCAGTTCTGAGACTTGTATCTCTGCGATGATACTTGTGGAGCCTGCACCATGGCCAATAGTTCCAAGTGTCATGGAAACTCTGCAATACAATGGTTTCAACCTAATCCACTAGACTCAGTACTTGGAGCTCATCTTGGGTGGCAGAGGACTAAGTGTTCATCTGTTCAATGAGGTGGATGCAAACGAATTACAATTCAAGGCCGGGAAATGAGTTGATGTCAACATTCATCTGCGGCTTCTCAGCAGCATGACGGGCAACATGCTCAAGAAATTCGTGTCTCTGAAAACAACAAAGGTGACGCAGGATCAGGTTAACAACATTTGTTCCAAGAAGGGCAATGGTAGGAGATTCAATGATCTCTTACCTGATACGACAAATCTTTGCCAAGTAGAAAAAATATATAACAGAGTATGTAAGCACCGCCAGCTCCATCTGAATCTTGATTATCGTTTGAAACAGGCAAAAACTCACTGTACTTCGAGGTTGATACTGCTTCAAATACCAGCTTACATACAGGTGTGTCAAGGCCCACTTAACTTACCTTAACTAATTTCCCACGTGGAAAGAAGTTGCTTAAAAACAAGTCATGTGGCCCACATATAGAAGTGTGTCCCACTTAGAATATAACATGAAAAGAGAGATGTGGGCCACTTATAATTCGCGGCTCACTAACAAACGAAACAAAGCATCACATAATAAGAGCACTGGGACTCTTGAGCTGGTCTTTCTGCTTGCGCCCAAATACACAGCCCCATAATTATTTATACTTCCCCATTAAATGAATCCTACACGCCATATCATGCGATGATACTGATACAATACCCTCCTCTCGTATCCCGGACTGTAACAATAGGCTAGAGACACTTAAAATAAAAACACCAGGAAAATCGACGAGCAAAAAACTTTGTAGTACAGTCCACAAAGCGAGAGCAAAAAAAATGATTCTTTCAAGTTATTCTAACCTCTAAAGCATGTAGCATGTAATCGTTGAAGCTCCTCAGATTATCCTTCAGAGCTTCTTGAATGGCAGACACCATAGCCATTTCATGTACCTAGAATAAAAAATAAGTTCCAAGTAAGGAAAACTAACAACTGGAGTACAATGTAAACAGAGAAAAAAAAAGCAAAGAGGATCCAAGTTCACCTGTTGCAGATACTCTTCAACAGTCGTTGCCTCAGCAGGGAAGACATCTTCATATGTTGTCTTCGGATGAGAACAATGCGAAGTTCATTAAAAAAATTGAACTTAAGAAAATTGAGCAGAATTTCGGTCACAAATAATATCTCGAGTCCGATTACTAATCTAAAAAAAGGTAAATTGCAATGATAATCTTTATAAGGTTGTGAATCGCACCGGGCAGAAAATTCATTTTGAGAATACCTCGAAGATGATCGCCAATTTTAAGCGTACCTTAAGTTTAAATGTCTTGAGATCACGCGCGAGCTGCTCAGCACTTAATCCTTCACGGGCTAACAGCCTTTACATGAGATCAAGAAAATCAAATGGGTCACAGCAAGAACAACAATCACACCCATCCGACGAAGAGAGAAGCAATGCCACCAAAAGAAATGGCGATGAGAAGAAGCGCAATGGAAAATACAACCATCCGCACTCTGAGCTGAATCAAAATTTAACAAAAAATCAAATGGGGCACCACAAGAACAGCAATCACACCCATACGAGAAGGGACAATTAATGCGACTAAATAAAAAAGGGTTCGGAGAAGATCCGGCATGGTCAATACAATCAATCATCCACACTCGAAGCTCAACCCAAATTTAACAAAAAATCAAATGGGGCACAACAAGAACAGCAATCGCATCCGTACGAGAAGAGACAAGCAATGCGGAAACGCGCAACGGAAAATACAATCATCCACGTTTGGAGATCAATCCAAAATCAACAAGTTTTCACCTCCACGCCCTTACCTAGTCGCAGAGGTAGATTGGCGGGGCGCTTCAGCGAGGAGAGTTTTCGCCTTCAGCTTCTTCGACAACGCCTCCAACTGATCCAAGTTCCTCTGCCAAACAACGAAAAAATACCGCAAAAAAAAAATTAAAAATCGAGTCATAGACGGGGCCAAATCCGGGATCAAAAACCGAGCCATAGACGGAGATTTTGAGCGGGATTTTCAGAGGAAAGAGCGGAGGAGGCGACCTGGAGGGGGGGAAATTGGGCAGAAGGAGCGGCCTGCTCGAGAAGCTTGGTGGAGGAGTGGAGTAGGTCGGCCCATTCGCCGGCGTCGGGATCGGTCGCCATGGAAGAAGCTCGGGGAGAGAGGCCGCTGCTGTTCTTCGACGCTCCTCCTCTTCCGGCCCCGTTTAAAAACCCCGTTGCCGCTACTCTATGGCGTTTGAAGTACTAGGAACATTTGTATACACCTTTTAGAGAGAGAGAAAGAGAGAGAAAGAGCTTGAAAGACAGAGAGAGAAAGAGAGAGAAAGAGCTTGAAAGACAGAGAGAGAAAGAGAGAGAGAGCTTGAAAGACAGAGAGAGAAAGAGAGAGAGAGAGAGAGAGAGTAAGAGAGAGTTACAGAGATAGAGAGAAAGAGTGAGAGAGAGAGAGAGAGAAAGAGTGACAGAGATAGAGAGAAAGAATGAGAGAGAGAGAGATAAAGAAAGAGTGACAGAGATAGAGAGAAAGAATGAGAGAGAGAGAGAGATAAAGAAAGAGTGACAGAGATAGAGAGAAAGAGTGAGAGAGAGAGAGATAAAGAAAGAGTGACAAAGATAGAGAGAAAGAGTAAGAGAGAGAGAGAGAGAGAAAGAGTGACAGAGATAGAGAGAAAGAGTAAGAGAGAGAGAGAGAAAGAGAGACAGAGAGAGAGAAAGAGTAAGAGAGAGAGTGAAAGACAGAGAGAGAGAGTGACAGAGAGAGATAGAGTGAGAGAGGGATTGAAAGATACAGAGAAAGTGAGTGACAGAGAGAGAAAGAGCAATAGAGAGAGAGACTGAAAGACATAGAAGGACAGAGATAGAAAGAGTAAGAGAGAGACAGAGATGGAGTGACATAGAGAGAGATTGAAAGATAGAGAGAGAGTGAGTGACAGAGAGAGAAAGAGCAAGAGACAGAGACTGAAAGACATCGAAGGACAGAGATAGAAATAGTGAAAGAGAGACAGAGGCGGAGTGACAGAGAGAGAAAGAGCAAGAGACAGAGACTGAAAGACATAAAAGGACAGAGATAGAAAGAGTAAGAGAGAGACAGAGACGGAGTGACAGAGAGAGAGAGAGATAGAGTAAGAGTGAGATTGAAAGATAGAGAGAGAGTGAGTGACAGAGAGGGAGAGAGAACAAGAGACAGAGACTGAAAGACATAGAAGGACAGAGATAGAAAGAGTAAAAAAGAGACAGAGACGAAGTGACATAGAGAGGGAGATAAAGTAAGAGAGATATTGAAAGATAGAGAGAGTGACAGAGAGAGAGAGTGAGAGAGGGATTGAAAGATAGAGAGAAAGTGAGTGAGAAAGAGAGAAAGAGCAAGAGAGAGGCACTGAAAGACAGAGGGACAGAGATAGAAAGAGTAAGAGAGAGACAGAGACGAAGTGACATAGAGAGAGAGAGAGAGTAAGAAAGAGATTGAAAGATAGAGAGAGATTGAGTGACAGAGAGAGAAAGAGCATGAGACAGACTGAAAGACAGACGGACAGAGATAGAAAGAGTAAAAGAGAGAGAGACAGAGTGACAGAGAGAGAGAGAGAGAGTAAAAGAGAGAGAAAGAGCAAGAGACAGACTGAAAGACATAGACGGACAGAGATAGAAAGAGTAAAAGAGAGAGAGACAGAGTGACAGAGAGAGAGAGAGTAAAAGAGAGAGAAAGAGCAAGAGACAGAGACTGAAAGACATAGAAGGACAGAGATAGAAAGAGTAAAAGAGAGACAGAGACGAAGTGACATAGAGAGAGAGAGAGATAGAGTAAGAAAGAGATTGAAAGACAGAGAGAGAGTGAGTGACAGAGATAGAAAGAGAAAGAGAGACAGGGACCGAGTGAGAGAGAGAGAGAGAGAGTAATGTTAAGAAACGTGAGATACCCCGTAACCAAGAAGATAGAAGTAGAGAAGAAGAAGAGAGACGGAGCATCTCACGATCTTCATCAACAAGCCTTTTAGGCTGAAACAACAGAGAGAAAAAGAGATAGACGGGGATAAGAGGATAGACAGGGCGACGGGCGGAGCTGCTGCCCTGGGAGACGCAATGTAGTAAGAGAAGCCTCATTGATCTAATGTATTACACAGTTACTTATAGGCCTTAATATGAGCGTTGTGCGATTGACCGTTGTTGATCCTCTGTTGAGAAATAGCAAGTCGACCGTTGTACTGCTATTTTGAAATAGCAGCAGTCGACCGTTATCAGCAGTCGAACGTTGTCCGCCTCTTCAGACTGGTGCATTGTTATCTCCTTAACAAGTAAAAGAGAGAGAGAGTGAGTGACAGAGAGAGAAAGAGTAGGACAGAGAGACTGAAAGACCGAGAGAGATAGAGTAAGAGAGAGAATGAAAGAGATAGAAAGAGCAAGAAACAGAGACTGAAAGACATAGAAAGACAGAGATAGAAAGAGTAAAAGAGAGACAGAGACGGCGTGACAGAGAGAGAGAGAGAGTAAAAGAGAGAGATAGACTGAAAGACAGAGAGAGTGAGTGACAGAGAGAGAAAGAGTAAGAGAGAGAGACTGAAAGACAGAAATTTGCAAAATTTAAGTTTTTTTCTGGCATGCACAACCTGATCAAAGTATAAGATACCCTCAGACTAAGCCACAGAGTTTTTGGATACTAGAATTTTCCCCGGACTGATCCATTAATGCAAAACTTTGATCCTCCATTCTACCACTCTTCCACTTCCAGTTCCTTGTATCCCACTAGTGGAACCACTCAACACATCACCAGTAAACTGGACTATTATCTACAATCAACCTATCTACATTCTCTATAATAATCTCTACTTTGGAGATGTCAAATGTTAGCAGATCTATTAGATTTGTACTCCCAACCTTGATTGACCCTTAAACATGTCATTTATATTTCTCAATTATTAATAAAACTTCTAGAAGTCCACACATTTACTAATGATAATGGTTTTTCTTATTTGGGTTGTATGCATCAATGTGGTAAAAGACAGATCCATCGTCTAAATGCTGTGAGATGGTCTCTACCATCTTGAAGGCACATGTGCAGCCCCATCTGTTACATCGGCAAACATATCTTCTTTAATATATGTCATCAATGATAGGGACACCTATGCTTTAACATTATTCACTGGTCATTAGCAATTTTTTATCTTCTGAACTCTTGCGAACTTACACTAATCACATGTAAAGTGTGTGTTGTAACTAAAATGATTAAACTTATTTCTCAATCATCCTCCCATCATTCATCGAAACCTCTTGAATTAGTTCACTTGGACTTTCGAGAGTTTGCTCTTATTTAGTCACATTTGGGTTTTATGTACTATGTTTTCTTGTCAATGAATTTTACAATAATATGTGGCTTTTCCCAATCAAGGGTAAGGGTAATGTTCTTGATACATTTAAAAATTTTCATACCTATAGGGAAAATTGCAATGAAGATTGTGTCTATTGAATCTTACTAGGGAACAATGTTTCAAGTTCTCTTTTGGCTTCCACCATTTGGTGATGTGTCTTTGTACTCAAGAGCAAAATAAAACAGTGGACGCAGAGCACAACCGCATCATTGATACTGCTTTCTATGCTCCACGAGATTGACTGCCACACAATTTTTGGGATGAATCAGTAAGTGCCACTATTTTTATTAACAAAATGGTTTCACATATTACAATAAAAATCACAACTAGAGGTACTCATAACGCAATAATTATTAGGTAATTAACACAACATTTGTGTGTTTATTCAAATTAAAATGATTGTATACGTCTGTTATCAATCTAAAAATGATTAAATATACCATGAAAATGATATTTTATTAAAAATATTTGTATAGGCTTGAATATATTTTTTCAAAATTTTGACATTGATATCATGAAGATACTAGTTCTCTAGGCCATAACATAAATTTATTTATTTTGAGAGTTTTTATTTCATTTGTTATGAATAAATTGGGTATATCCTGATGTAATTTCCACACTGCCTTGTGTCGCCTTTTGATTTGATGGAATGGCAATAAATCATTAGTTTCTGCAATGACTTTTGTATTTATCATCTATTCATTCTGAAATTATAACATTATGGTATCACAATGCACAATGCCATAATTTTTTGTTTTCTAGGTCAGACATGGATTAATACAAAAAGGGGTAGATTAAAATCACAGTTAATTCCAGAGCAGACAATGAGAAAATGACCCACATATCATTGATTTTATAACAATTATAGAATTTAGTCATTTTTTGAGAAGTCAACATTATGGCCACGACATGTCACTCACATGAAACACTTGATTGGATAAACAAGTAAGCATATTGACATGGGAGGCAGTGATGCACCACCCCAGCAGACTTATTATTTAACTCCTTTTCTCTTGTGTTATTTTGAAGGGACACGTGGGGACATGCTAATTGACCAAAAAATAGCATGAGACACTGCATGGTTATACGTCACCACGTCACACGTTAATCATTTATTTAATTTTATTGTCATTGTCATTATGATCATGTTTGATATCACCTACTATTTTCACATTTTAATCCATCATCATCACCAATCTTGACCTATCATCATCATTGTGGTTTATTGTCAAGCCTTGTCACTCCACCTTCATGGCAACCACGACAACGCACCAGTACCGGACGTGCCCCCACCTTCATACGAGACATCCCCCGTCATGAAACATCACCAACGCCAACTTCAGAACTGTCCTTTGACGTGACACGTCGACACGTCGCCAACGTTGATTAATATTAGGTTTTTAAATTAACGGTTATCTTATTTTCTATTTCCTCCAAGGCCAATGTTGTAAGAAAGACTTGGTGAATTTTCTTTTGGAATTGAAGTTTTCTTCTAAGAGAATTTTTGCCCTAGTCTCCTCTCCGCCACTGACGTCGCCACTACTAGCCGCCGATGTCGCTACCTCTATCGAGAGGAAGCCTTCCTTCCGGTATCAGCACCACGCGGCCGCCCGTCCACGCGGATGCCCGCCCACGCGGCCGCCCGCCCAAGCAGCCGCCTGCCCGTGCGACTACCTGCCCACACGGTCCCCGTATTCTGTATCCAAGGGCTTTAGACTCTCATTCTGCAAGTGCACACCCTGTATACCGTTTAGGTTTTCTCACGTTATGTTATCTCATTGTCATTGTTATTAGGTTTGATATCACCTGCTATTTCACATCTTAATCCATCATCATCATCAATCTTAACCTATCATCATCATTGCGGTTCATTTTCAAGCCTTATCACTCCACCATCATTAAAACCTTAATTATAATTTTTATTCAGTCATGTCTTATGCGCACCTATCTATTCACCTTTTTATTCTGTCTTCGTCCCCCCACTACATTATCCATCTCTCTTCCGTGACAGCTCTCATATCACTATCTACCATCTTATTTAATTATTCTTAATAGATACATGTTATCTATTATCTTCAGATCTCTTGATTTCCCTCATTCTACTATCTCATATTTTGAAAGTACATCTTCGCATGTCCTTAATCTCCAATTAAGGATAATTAAATCCCGAATAACTTTTCCCTTTGAAGGCAACCCATACTCATCACTAGCTAGATTTATTTACCAAATACAATTTTTTTATAAATTTGTTGATTAAATTCAAAAGCTTTAGATGGCATTAAACCCTAATTTTGAGTTTATCACCTAATCTTTAAAAGTGTTTCACTCCATTTTTCCAAACTTTGATAAAACAATATTAAAAATTAGCACTCAGCTATCTCTACTTATCCTCAGTCAGTAATCATTTTTATGTTTATGAAGATGTTTGTTTTGATGAAATGAGTTTTCCGTATACATCCTCTGTTCTTTCTTCACAACCTTGTGAGAATTTGTCAGGGATTCCTGAACCAGAGCCCTCTAATTTTGGTTTTAACATTCTCATTGTTCCTCCCTCACATTCTCCCCAATAATCACATCTGCACCTACCCTTCAGCCTCTTGTTTCTGCTATCATTTCATATCCACCAGCGCTGGCCTGACTACACACCACCAGTCTTTGTCGTCCTATTTGTCCCCCTCAGCTGCATCTCATCCCCATCATCAACCACTCACATCTATCTCTCCCAACTTCAGTGTTTCCTATCCTCCTGATGTCCAAGCTCTATCTGGACAATCCTATACAGCCCTACCTTTGTTTCGATTTTTGCATGTACATTCTCCCCCTGTCCTTTGTAATCCTAACTCCCCTTTCTTTTTCTCCCCAACAACTGCATCCTACTCTGTTTCTTAGTTGCACTTCTCCATCTGAACCCAAATTTCCTTCCATATACTTTATTACCCTTAATGGAGACAAGCCACGGAAGATTGATTCTATGATATCTGACACAATCCCTCTTGGGACATCATTCCTCTTGACCCATGTCACCATGTAATTTGTGTATCATTCAAAATTTGGCCCTGACGGGACCTTTGATTTTTGCACATCTTGTTTTGTCACTAATGTGGATTTGTTCAAAATGTTCAGGCCCACAATCAAGCACACTATGACCCATCTTTTTTCGTTCGCGAATTCCCATGGCTTAATCAGACTCATTCAATACATTTTTTCATGGAGACATTGCTGAAGTGATTTTCATGTTTCTACCACCAGGCTTCAGTCATCCTAGATTGTGTTGTCTTTTCAAGTCTTTATATGGGCTTAAGAAAGCTTCCCCAGCTTGACGATCTACAGCTACTCATCCTTTATGTTAGTTCAAAATTTTGGGGCCCTTGCACTGACTCTTCTATCTATTTCCAAGAACCTCCATCTATTAATCTATGATAAAGACACTTGACAATGGTTCAAATTACAACGGCATCCAACTATTATTATTGCACTTGCACAGTATTTATGTATCATACACCTTGAAATTCTTCTATTGAACTAACTCAGACTACCCACGGTATGGCTCTCATTTATTTCAGTTATGTTGCTTCTTTGCTTCAACCAGCCCACGAGCTACAAGCTGTAAAATTTCTTCAACTGCCAAACATATGGGTTACTTATCTTGCTGTTAACAGAGTATTCAATGCTAGGACTAAGCACATTGAGATAGATTTCCACTTTGTTCAAGAAAGAGTTACTACTATAACATGAGAAAATGACGTAGGACGACTATGGGATGGACGATTTAGGGCGGATGACGAGGCTATGGGTAGGAATGGGTTATGGGATAAAACAATCCACAGAAATCACGGTCGATTCTCGGACTTAAAACCGATGAAATCTGGTGGTGCAGCTCCGACCCTTATCGAGGGCGGGAGTACTGTCTTCCCCCACCGCGACGATGCCTAAGCACCGAAATCAATACCTCGAATTCACGTCGCGAAGAAACACTCGAGAAAAGGAGAGAAGAAGAGGAAATCCAAGTCTAATTCTGACGGCGGTGGAAACCTCCCGAGAAAATACTGAGCGGAGAACACGTCGACACCACAGGGTTCAGGTATACCTCAGCACCGTGGTGCGTGTAGAGGCTGCAGGTAATTCTGCTCGTGGCGGCGCGGCGTGATATCGAACGGGCGCTCGGGCGTTGTCCGGCCCTGGTGGACGCGTTATGAAGCGGGGGCGCCGGGTCGGGCGCGACGAACTCCGCGCTGCGCGCGGCTGCGCGGAGCGCACGGAGCAGCACGGAGCAGCGCGGCGCGCGGCGTGCGGAGGCGCACGCCGCGCGAGATGACGCACGCGGTGGCGTGCGGTCGCGGCGTGTGAGGCGCACGCCGCGCGGAGATGGCACGCGCGGTGGCGTGCGGTCGCGGCGCGTGTGACGCAGCGGCTGCGCGCGCGGTGATGACGACGGCGGCGCAGCGCGGCGGTATGGTGGCGGCGGCGGCGGCGGTGATGACGACGGCGGCGGCGGCGGGAAGGTTAGGGCAAGATGAGGGGTAGGGCAATCCTCCAAGAAGAGTTAGAAAGAAAACTCAATTCTTGAATTATGATTGCCTAATGAGTTCTTGAAACAAATGACCTTATATAGGCCTTGGAGGAAAGAGAAAATAACTAGAAAATAAGACGCAAGGGAAAACGTGCATCACGTCACGCCAAAGGGCAGTTGTGGATCTGCCTTTGGCGTCGTGTCATGACGCGCGTGGAGACGTGCGCGGGTGGTGATGTGGCGGACGACGGTTGTGGCGTGTTGACTTCTTCGTTGACTCCTGTTGACCGAGGTGGGTTGACTTCTGTTGACTTCATCTTTGGATCCGTAACGTCTGTGTTGACCCCGACTGCCTGCGGTGACGTGTCCCAGGCTGATGCATTGGCGTCCTCGCCATCAGAAAATCCATTGTCTCACCAGTTGAGATTAACTCGTTGATATATCGATCAGGCCAGCGCTAAAAACCTATTTCATCAGTCTGCATTCCAAGATCAACACTATACCGGCACTGACATTGCCTAGCCTATTAAGGTAAGTCAGCAGAATGGTCTTAAAAGTTTCTTGAAGTCAGTTGAATTGAATAAACGTGACACATCCACAACATCTAGCAGTTGATGGAGGACCATCCAATCAATCACGCCCTGACCCATCGCCAGCCACGTCTCAGAGCCCGAGCCAACGTGAATAATCTACAGTTCCATTATCAGGTTTGAGAAGCGGCATCATCGTATCGCTTCGTGTCGTATGCCTTTACGTTATTTCCTTCCTTTTGTTGCCTTTGGATTATGGGGAGGCCCTTCCTGCGTGAGTACCGGCCTCCCTCGTACATGTTTCTGTTTTAATTATGTTTAATTGTCATCTTTAGGGGGGACGAAATCCATGTTGGGCTTCTTCTCCCCCTAAAGATCCATTTTAAGGGGAAGCCCAATAGGCCTCTTCCTTAAAAGGGGGCCCAATCGAGCCTTCATAACTGCCACTCCCTCTCTATAAAGAAGAGGGAGGAGTGGACGTGGGGGCCGAGTCATTGCGTTGAAAAAAATCCAGATTTGTTGTTAGTAGCAGTTACATTTTTTTTCGGTCGTGTTGCTCTAGAGTTCCTTCCGTGGTGTTATTTCCTCTTCATTCTCAGATGGTATCTGGAATTGTCAAGACTCCTCCAGCAGATACAACCCTTCCACCACAAGATAATCTGATTGCGGATTTATTGACTAGTGCACGGTCCTTCCTGGTTGATTGATCAGTGTAAAGTCGGGTTATCCGTCGGCGGTGTTGTGAACTCTACAGTTCTGACGCGGTGATAACGTTGTCGCTATTCTAAATTCCATTTATTTGTTGACTGAACCATCCGCAAGGATCAGACAGCTCAATGAAGATTTCAACGGTTGAAGAATTTGTGAAGGCTGCCTTGCTGGAGGCCTTGACGACAGGTGATCTGTCCTCTCTAGCTCAACCCATCGTGGATCGCCACTGTTCAAAGTCGAGCGCAGATATCCAATCGACGACGGCTGATCCACGCAGCGACGGTGCTGGAGACTTGTTATCTTTAGACGCAAACTGCCCAAGACCTCCCTCGCCAATTAATGGCGGATTTTGCTATTGTGCTCCGTCTGAAGACTTCTGCTCTGCAATATTCGTTGTTCTGAGGACCGCTCAACCCGACGGTCAATCCACCCCAACCATTCTCATGAATATTCGTTGCCTACGATAGCCTCCACGACAATAGTGACTAGCTCTTGCTGTCCGACCCTGAGCTTGAAGCCACCGAACTATTGACGACAACTTCTTGAGCTCGTGTATTGGTACTTCCGTTGGATTTGCTGTGCTCTTTTACGGGCTATAGGCACCCAAAAGCCAAGCCACAGGTCAATCTCTCTCCTTTTCTCAGTGTTATTTTATCTCTTTCAGTACCGATCTCTAAACTGCTCAGCGCCATGAGTGGATTTAACGGAGAATTTTTAGGGATAGCCACCCTACTGTGTTAGAAATATTTTTTTTCTTGATGGAATCGGATCTGATCGATTACGTTGATGGCGCCGACGCTCTTGGAGGAGATCACTCACCACTCGTCATCTTTCGATCTGCTCAAGCGGGTCATTGGGAGCTTGATTGTGACAAAACCCATCATGTGTCGTCCAATTGAGTTGTGTCTCGTGTCATTGAACGATTAAAGTACTTCTCGTTATTGTTTTCTCAAATCATGTACTTTAATTCATTTCGTTACATTGCATTTAGAGTTTTCCTTTCGTACGTAACACAAGGTGTCGATTCAGACCGTTGTGTTACATCAGCAGTTGATTGCAAATCTTTACTACAAACACCGTAGTAGAAACCTTAGAATTATATACAACATCACTAATTCAGCGCCTCTCTATTCTTCTCTGCATCTCAGTTTATCTACCTCTCTAAGCTAAAATGTCTCTCTCAGCCATCATTATCAACCAATGGTAAAAAATTATGTCCATGTTCTTCACATTCTATCTCATCTATTATTTTTCTTCTTCCTTTCTTTAGCGTGAAAGAAGGTCTTCGCCATCTCCAAAGGCGCTTGATGCCCATTGTTATTGCGTGGGGCACCTACATTACAAGAGTAGGTAACGAAGTGGGACCAACACGTATTTTTATCGCCACACCAGCCACTTCATTCAATCAATCATATGTTCTATTCACATTCATTACTTTTTTATTTTCGGATGCTTCTTTTCTCACTTTCTTTTTTCAGAGGCCGGTGACTCTTTGCTGAGTATACACTTCGCTAATTAACTTTATTCAATCAAGACAAAGAAGATAGCGCTTCTTACACCACCACTTCCAAGATAAGATACTACTCTTATTTATACTTTTAAAGCGGTACTGCTAACCGGTTGCTTGGTGCCAAGCAACCCATTGGCAAAGAATAATAAGCAAAAAGCAACTAAGCTTTAGATTTGCTTTAGCAACGGCTTTTTTTTTCAACAGGAGGCCAAGCCAGAAGTCTCTTGCACGCAAGGAGATGCTGCTTAGGACGTCATGGTTTCGGGGCGCCATGATCCTTCTCTCTGGAACAATCAAAGGCACTAACTTACTTCATCAATCATCACTCAGTGAGCTCTTAATTTCCGCCAATAGCGCTTCGTTGGAATGCAAGGCACGAGTTTATGAGTGGTTACGAGGCAGGAGATGCATTTTTAGTACTGGTTGGTGGTACTGGACAAACTCGAGGGGAATAATCTCTTTCTTAACAGAACCTTTCTTTTCCATGACGACTAGGAACATGCAAATAAAAAATTTCATTTTGAATTCCGGACCACAACATCCTTCTGCTCATGGTGTTTTACGATCAGTGTTGGAAATGAACAGAGAAGTGGTGGAACGTGCGTGATCACATATTGGATTACTCCAGTGCGGCACGAAGCCGCTGATGTCGAGTAGGTTTCTATGCCGCTAGCTATGCCCAGCTCGGTCCCCCGGCACCGTGGAGGTTCCGTAGCGTGTCATGAGCACCTGGCAAGAAAGAGGCGGGGCGGTTGAGCAACTCAAGTGAACTGAACTTACGTTTTGGGATAGAAGGGAGGCATAAGGTTGTGAAGGTGGCCTCGTTATCCACACATCCGGTCCTATGAATGGGGTGATTATTCATCACCTCGGTTTTCACGAGCGTTGGCAGGTCCTGGAGTGCCCGTCAAGGGCGCTAGCGCAAACCCCTGGGGTGATCATCACCAACTGCACCCCACATCTCGCCACAGTGGAACGTACAACCCCCTGTTGTCCAAGTCAACCACTCAATTTCCTGTCATCCATAGCGCCTAACAAAACGTGGCAGCAAGGGACAACCCACCCATACAACAGCCTGCGGGGAGGATGGCACTACTGGCAAAGACCGTCTGGCAAAAACGCTATAGGCGCGAAGTGTGGTAGGCCTGCGCTGGGGGAGCTACGCATAGGTTCTGAAGGAAAGGGAGCCCGGACAGTGAAAGAGCCAGGGGAGGCCGGGTCATTTGATGGAAATGGAAGGTTCAACATGAACGGCTCATGCATTCTTGAAGAGGTTCCAAAGAGTTTATGAGCGGGTTCGACTTTAGGCGCGACATTAGGAGCGTTTATGAGCAGGAGCGACATAGTCGGGCAGTCTCAATTTTACTACAGGTAAAAAGTAAGGGCTGGGCCACCTCGAATGGCGTGAGCCGCATGCGCAATCTCAATTCATTATGTCTCTCCACTTCCATTTGCATTTGATCAACAGTATTATTTCCTACAGTCTTATTTTACTAGAGTCTTATTTTTTCCTCCTTTTTTATATTTTTCTTCCTTTCACGCTATTTTTATTTCAATTGAATCAAGTACTCTGAATTTGACATTCGCAAGCCAACCAAATTGACAATCTGGTTACCAGATTTGACATCTCAATCAATCAAAAAAACTGAAATTCCAACCAAATTCAAAATCTGATATTTCTTAGTTGCCAAACCTCTGACTCTATGACTTCATACGAGGTATCAAGCCTTGAGTCGCCTCTAGGCTTACCAATCCTAGGTTGTTCTCTTCATTTTCTTCAATTTAAACCAGAAAGAAAAAGTTCAGTTTGATCAACATCTTGATCAATCAAACTGTTTTTCCAACCAAATTTGAAAATCAACAAGAATTCGAATCATCAGTGTTTATGAAACCAAAAAAAAAAAGAAAAAAGTATCAGGTTTCAAATCTCCTCTCCGAATTTTCTATCTGAAACCTGTTTCTACTTCTCAATCAAACGAAGTTGAAATATAACCCGAAGCTAGATATCTCACCGATTAAATCACAGGAATTCAAGCTGAATAAGAACGGAAATGGCTGCGGAATAACTTGAAATTAACCTCAACCCTAAACCTGATCAATGAATTGGATCAAATCTCCGAATGATGAAATGGACTAGCCGATATTTTATAAGCGAATTAAGAGAGCTTTGTTTCATCGAGGATTGTACTATGTCAGATCATGTAAAGATCATTATCTCTGGTATCATGATTTTTTTTTGGAAAGAGATCTTGTATTATGATGTTTCATTAATCATGAAAAATTCAAGGTAAAAAAATCATTAATTACTTTATGCAGATGTGCACCACAATCACGCAGGTTTCCAGGCCTACTGACCACTGTCTCCCTTACAAGTCCTTCTACGAACGTCCAATAGAATAAAATTCATAATTCTCGTGTAAAAAAAGAGAAAAGGATGCAACGAATCCATAAAAATCAATGCTCCGGAAGAAGTGCCAAAAATAAAAGTTTTCTTGAGGTTTTTTCAGGAACAGATGCGGGTTAAATTTACTTTTTGAAGAAATTATTAAGGCGTTGGAGCCAGTAGACATACTGATCCTGCTCTTTCTGCTGAAGATATAGAAGTAGGAAATTATTGAGCTGTGCGCTGATCCCTCTATTAATTAGATATTCCTTGAAGGCGTCTTGCAATTTGGGATCCAAGCAGCTGAAGGGATGAGAAAAACATATAAAATTGAGAAAAACATACCAAGAAACACAATGTATAAAAATCAGGTCTATTTTTGTCCCAGTTGAAAGTAGTGTTTAGTTGGATGCTCAAAATGAATGAATAAAGCCATAATTTCTTCATTTTGCAACAGGGGCAAAGAAGTAGACACTAGTCCCCGTCTCTTTACCTTGAAACGTGAAACTTATTCAAAGAAGACTTCGGAATTTGATATTTTTAAGATAATAGGTGAACCATGAAAAATCATCCTAACAAAGGGAAACATAAATACTTAGTAATATATATTTATAGTACAAAAGGGTGATACAAACTTTTTAGTGGCTCTTTGAGAAATAAGATTCTTAAGATTTAGATAATCTGAACCCTATGTCGAACACCGCAAGGAACAAGTGGCAGTGAGAGGGGCTATATTTTTCAGAAAAAAATTATCCTTCTCAAAGAAAACGAGATTGAGGAAGTTAATAAGAACAAAATCTTTTGGTACAGCTGAAAATTCTGATGATGACTTAGAATACAAAAGATTTATAAATTATTAGGTTCATGCAAATACTCATACTGACACAGGAAAAAGGAACAGACATTCAAAGCAAGACAAGAAAACTAGCTAATCAAGGTAATGGTGCAATTTCAAAATACACAGGCTATTTCTGATCTTCAATAGAAACTCGCCTTTAATGGTTTTGACCAACGGCATTTCTCAAATCTCTAGAAAACTGGAAACAGCAATGAGTTCTTAAGATTACATCAAAACCAAGTTTTCCTTCCCAACATGTGATTGTGTCTAGTTAGAAGTTAAATAATTCATTCTGTCCATTATAGAAAGGCGGGTTCAGACAAACTGATACGTTCCGCAGCCCCTATGAGAAGTATTTTGCCATTTTCAATTAGGATAATTTCCTTTAATATGCATTATCCGAAGACAACTATCTTCTTATTTTCCAAATTATCTTTCTAAATTCACTAAAGGCGATGAACAGATATAATTAAGAAGATTTAAATAGAAAGCAGCAGGGATTTAAGAGAGAGAAAACCCACCTGAAACTGGGGCCTCTGTATCTTGACTTCCCAACTGTGACGCTGGAATCAAGATAATTGACCTTGTGGATGAGAAATTCAGGTTCGACGGCATCATCTTGCCGAAAAACAGAGCAATCAAACAGCAAGATGGGCTCTGAACCAGGCTTCTTCATGCACACCTTCATCAATACATGGCGAGGAAGTGGATTTCCACCTTCATCGACTAAGGGACCCAACACTGCTGACAGCGCAATCTCTTCGCCAGAATCCTGTCTCCTCCTAAGAACAGTGTCTAAGGTGTTGGCATCGTTCCAGTCCACTACAAAGCTGCCCAATTTGCCTTCACGATCCAACTGGAGGGTTAAGCCACTGACAAGACTAAGGATTTCGATCATCAATTGGCGTTAAATAAAGAACAAGAAGACGTGGGGAGTCTTTTTTTAATCCTGTTCTTGGGGAAAGTTATAATTTTTTCTGGGATCTACATCTCCTTTTTCTACTGTGAAATTGATAAGAAGAAGACGAGGATAAGTTTCTGTCTATCTTGTTCTTGGAAGAAATCTGTTCTTTCCTGGCTCTCCATTTTTTTGAAGAATTTTCCACCACGAAATTAACAAGTAGAAGAAGCGAGGAGTTTTTTTTTCCATCGTGTTCTTGGGGAAAAGGTCTGTGTGTTTTGGGTTTCTCTGTCTTTTCTTTCTACAATGAAATTGACAAGTAGAGGACGTGGGGAGTTTTTCTCCATCGTGTTCTAGGGGGAAAAGTCTGTGTTTTCTGGGTTCTTTGTCTTCTCTTTTTACCATGAAATTGACAAGTAGAAGACGTGGGATGTTTTTTTTCATCATGTTCTTGACGAAAAACGATAATTTTTTTTTATGGGTTCTCCGTCATCTCTTTCAACCGTGAATTAAAAAGCAGAAAACGAGGGGAGATTTCTTTCCATCGTGTTCTTGGAGAAAATGGCTAGTTTTTTTCCTGGCTCCCCATCTTCTCTTTCAACTGTGAAATTGACAAGAAGAAGACGTGGGGAGGCTTTTTTTCATTACGTTCTTGGCAAAAATGGCTAGTTTTTTTTCTGGGTTCTCCATCTTCTCTTTCAACTGTGAAATTGACAAGTAGAAGACGTGAGGAGGCTTTTTTTCATCATGTTCTTGACGAAAATGGCTAGTTTTTTTTCTGGGCTCCCCATCTTCTCTTTCAACTGTGAAATTGACAAGTAGAAGACGTGGGAAGGCTTTTTTTCATCATGTTCTTGACGAAAATGGCTAGTGTTTTTTTTCTGGGTTCTCCATCTTCTCTTTCAACTGTGAAATTGACAAGTAGAAGACGTGGGGAGGCTTTTTTTCATCATTTCCTTGACGAAAATGGCTAGTTTTTTTTTCTGGATTTTCCATCTTCTCCCTCAACGGTGAAAAATCGAAACAAAAGACTGGGGAAAGAAATATTTTTTTCTGTATTGTTCACGATGAAAGAGTTTGAATATTTCTGGGTTCTAACCTGTGGAGATGTTTGAGGCTTTGAAGAGAGTTCGTGTTCTAGCTCGGATCGAAGAGCGCTGAGAAGACCACCGTCTCGATTCCGTACGAGCGCTGAACTCCTCCGCAAGAGGAAACGCGATGTCATCGCAGTGATGTGTTTTTCCTCCACGAAATTAGAAGGAAAATTGATTTGATTGCTCTACCAGGCCAATACTATCACTTGTAATATTGCTAATTTTGTAATAGGAGATAGTTTTTTTAAATATGAAAAAAATTCAAAAAAAAACTTTCAATTTTTTTTGAATTTAGAAGGAAATTAGAAGGAAAATTGATTTGATTGCTCTACCAGGCCAATACTATCACTACTTGTAAGATTGTTAATTTTGTAATAGGAGATAGTTTTTTTTAATATGAAAATTTTCAAAAAACAATTTTTTTTTAATGTAGAAGGAAATTAGAAGGAAAATTGATTTGATTGCTCTACAAGGCCAATACTATCACTAGTTCACTACTTGTAAGATTGCTAATTTTGTAATAGGAGATAGTTTTTTTTTAATTGAAAGTTTTTTTTTGTAGTGGGAGATTGATAATTTTCCTGAACTTAGCCAAGTGACAAGAGTTATTTAATGTTGAGGAATTTGTCAAGATGAAGGACAATAAGATTAATCTACATGAAAGATGCAAAATTATGGACTATTCAGCCATACTAATGCTTAAAAATAAGCACTAATAAAGGGGGACTTGCAACTAATTTTGGGAACGTGAATCAGGGGCAGTCTCATCTGAATAATTTGGCAGTTGTGGGTTACTGTGGATTTATCAACATAGTCATTAAAATATGAGGGCATGCCTCTTAGTTTGACAGTTGTGGATTTCATATTTTGCATGCATTTGAATGCTGAGATATTCTTATAGACCTGACAAATAACTTTCCATATTTGAAAGAATACATTTTATGATTCCAATAACTTTCCATATTTGAAAGAATACTTCGTCCATATGAGGAAGTTTCAAAGTGACATCATTTACATAAGAAGAGGGCTTTCAAGATCATCATTATATCTGATTTTTATATTAATCAAAATAAACAAGTAATAATTATCTCTTTATCTCTATCTGTCGCAATAATTATGTCTATTTTTCACTTTATCTCTATCTGTCACAATAATTATGTCTATGTATTTCTTAGTTTTATATACCTTTTTTTATATATACTCTCTCTTTCTTCTGTCTATATATGCATCCTTCTCTATATTTCTACATATATCTATCAATCTATCTATCTATTCTGCTTCTCTATTTATCTATTTACTCCTCGGTATCTTCCATAGGTTTCTTTATGACTCTTTACATCTTTATTTCAATCTCTCTCTTGATCTATCATTATATTTATCGCTCTATATAACACAACATGTCTCAAAATTGATCCATATTTACATCACTTTGTATCTAACTTAAGAGAACTCTGTACATTGATATACACGTATTTACTCTCCCCATTTGTATATTACTCGCTCCATTATGCATTTTTACTCCTTCCTCTAAACCTCTCTATATATTCTTGTATTTGGATTAATTAAATATACATACTTTAAGTATTTCCTAATGGACTTTGGGGATCAACTAAGTGAAGGCTTTGGAGGATCACCATGCAATGGATTGAGGATGAATTGATGCTTTGTGAATAGAGTTATTAGTTTCTGACCATTTATCTGATCTTAACGGGGGACATACTTTGTGGAGGTATTGAACTCTGTGCTCAAGGATTATAACCTCACTCAAAAGGTAAGTAATAATTGATTAAATATGTTTCTCCTAATTACTAACTTAGCAACATGATTTTCTGATTTCTTTAGGTTTTTTATCACAAATGACAATAACATATTCATGGCTTATCTTTAAATATGTCATGATGCAATATCTTTTATCTCAATTCAACAATCCTTCACTATCACTTCAAGTCTGATGTGACATGTGTGGACAGGTTTACAAATTATTAAAAGACCCTGACTTGTTTCTTTCTCTCTTTAGCACTGTATACGCATTTTCTAGACTTTGGCGTCAAGTACAATTTTGTTTGTAGACCCGTTGATTTTCAAAGAATGTGGAATAAAAAATAAATATATTATATTTAATTATGAATATGTGGAGACTAATATCTATCATTTCGTGCAGGGATAAACGAGAAATAACTTGTGTGGTGGCGATCACTTGTGAGAGCAAAGATCAACATTTTTTCTAGCATTTTCTCTGACATGATGGCATTTTAGATTTATTTTAAATCTGAAATGCCATCATTTTATTTTAAATTTATTTGTTTCTCTAGACAACACTTCTGTCGAAACTGTTTGATAAGAAGATTTTTAGGAAGTGCAACATGAAGAATAATTTTCCAACTTATATATTATTCAACAAGTAATGGAAATGATTTCACATTTTTCCGATTACCCTCAAGAGCTGTGATCCTAAGGGGAAGTCTTTGACCAGAAATGAAATCGAAAGGGCTAAGAACTTAGAATCAAGAAAATATAACTGATCATAAAATATAATATCTTGTCCAGAGCTGTTTAATCCTAACGGAAATCATTTGACCAGAAATAAAATAGAAAGGGTAAATAATTTCAAATCAAGACAATTGTTCATTTTGAATTCTTGATTTTGGGATAATAGAATGAGTGATTAGTTAATCAAAAGCCGAGCCAAAACAAAATATATTCAGCGGAGGGGTTTGAGCTGGATTTTGAAGAACGGAAAAAGTGAACGCAGAAGGAAAGTAAATTACAGTCTTTTTTATTATCACATGAAATTCATGCACAAGAGATTGTTGAATTATTGAGATAATACAACTTGGTTAAAAAAAACAAAGGAATCTATCCTCTCTTGGATAAAAAATATCAACTATAAAAAAAACGAAGCTTCTACGAAGCTCACTTCCAACAAACTATTTAATCCAACGGGCATCCCCATTCATCAATTCACATTATTTTCCTCATTCCTTCCCAACCCAGTTGAAATTCTTGTTCTATCGTATTTGAAGGTGCAACGATGAAGATATTCTCAAAGTACTTCAGCGCCTCTCCTTCCCCTGCAACAGGCTCAAAGAACAGAGAAGAGGGTGAAAACTTGAAGAAAAAAGCTAAGTTCCGGTCAGATGGGCTATCATCAACGAAGAGAAGTAACCCAGATTTTGAACTTGTGATCAAGCTTCTCAGAAGATCCGGCGGTCTTGAAGAAGAGATGTTGAATTGTGCATGCGAGGAGTCTATCAACATGGGAGATACTGATGGGTTTGGCTCTGCAGAAGAGCTTAAAGGAGCGTTTGAAGTGTTTGACTTAGACGGAGATGGGAAGATCTCTGCAGAAGAACTGATGGGTATTTTCACTACGCTGGGAGATGATAAGTGCAAGATAGAAGACTGCAGAAGGATGATAAGCGTGGTTGCCCCACATGGTGATGGGTTTGTCTGCTTTGAAGACTTTGTGCAAATGATGTCCTGCAAGGGACTTGCATGACCTGCTTGGCTGCTTCTTCTCTGAGAAGCTTTTTCTTTTTTTTTTTGGAAAAAATAGATCTTTGTATCTACAGGAAATTGATAATACCATGGTTTTTCCATTGTTTGTGTGGGTGGTGTTTACTTTGTTCATAAGATTTAGATTTTTTACACAATTATTTATTTTGGGTTTATGATTGAAGTAGTGTCATAGAATCTCATTTTTTCCATTGTTATGTATCATAGAATCTAGTAAAATTGAAGAATGGTAAAAGGTGAAGTAATTCAAAGAAAAAATGTTCACCATGTTTTTTAGGGTAGAAATGGATATCTCCCAATTTTGAAAGTTCTCAAGCATTTATTTATTTTAGGTTTGTAATTAAATGATTGTCATCTAATTATAGTATTTAATGGTATTAATGAATAATAAAAGGTGTAATAATTCCAAGACTGAAAATTCAGCAAGTTTTTTTAGGGTAGAGGTGGATATCGTTCAGGAGGTTGGCCTCCAAATTTTGAAAATTCTTATACATTGATTTATTTTAGGATTATGATTAAAGTACTGTTGCACAATCTTATTATCTAGTAAAATTGAAGAAAAATAAAAGGTGTAACAATTCAAAGAAAAAAATCACCAAGCTTTTTTAGGGTATAGGTGGATATCTCTTAATTTTGAAAGTTCTTAAGTATTTAGTTCTTTTAGGTTTGTAATTAAATGATTTTTTTCTAATTATAGTATTTAATGGTTTTAATGAATAATAAAAGGTGTAATAATTCCAAAACTGAAAATTCACCAAGTTTTTAAGGGTAGAGGTGGATATCGTTCAGGAGGTTGGCCTCCCAATTTTGAAAATTCTTAGACATTGATTTCTTTTAGGCTTATGATCAAAGTACTGTTTTATGAACATAGTATCTAGTTATATTGAAGAAAAAAAAGTTGTAACAATTCAAAGAAAAAAATCACCAAGTTCTTTTAGGGTAGAAGTGGATATCGTTTAATAGGTTGGGAGTCCCAAATTTGAAAGTTCTCAGAAAATTATTGATTTTAGGCTTCTAATTAAAGTACTGTTATATACTTACAGTTACTAATGGTATTAATGAATAATAAAAGGTGTAATAATTCCAAGTCTAAAGACTTACCAAAGATTTTTTAAGATAGAGTTGGATATCGTACTGGTGGCTGGTATTAAAATTTCGTTAGTTTTTATTAGATTTTCAGGATTTGGTTTGTACTGAAAGCTCAATGACCTGTACGAAATTGTATATAGATATAAATATTCTTGACTTGTTCATGAAGCAAAGAGTCAAGCATGACGTGTTGATGGCTTCGTTATGAAGGTTCAGATTTTGGTGCCCACTCATAAATCAGTGTTTACATGATTGAAATAATATTTGTATTTTATTTTTACATACATAAGTATAAAGACTAGTCTTTAGGATTTGTAAGTTTGAATTTCTTGTATAAAATTTTGGATGGTAACCTTTCATGATTTCTAAAATTAAGTTTGCGAGCCAAATTTAGTTATACATATAATTTAAATTTAAAGTGAGTAGCAGAAAATTTAGTTATTTTCATCCAAGTGGGAAGACCATGGGGGGATTATACATATTCGAGGTACATTTCCACAACTAAATATCTATATGGATAATATTGGTAATTATTACAGGAAAGATCTCCGTTATCCTATTATTTTCTTGTAATTTCTGCCAATGACAAATGTTAGGAAGTTGAGTGGGTAACTATTTGATAGATAACTTCTTTAATGACTCTTTAGACTTCTGATTTCATTTGATTTATTCAAGGATAGAAAGTAACCCATTTATGAAAGGTGATTTTGAATAAATACAAATTTGAATAAATTAGATGATCTTCATGATAGCTTAAAGTTATGTTTGGTTTAAGTTGAAATACTATTTATTTGGATAAGTACAGTAAATTTAAAAAAAGTTGAATAAAATATTTGGAAAGCCTAAACGACTATCTCTAATGTCAATAAGAAAAATTGCACAGTTTGTCTTTGACATGCATTGTTAAAATTAAAATATTCTAATATCTTTACAACTAGAATAAATCTACAAAGATTAGGACAAATCTTTGTAAAGACTAAATAATTATCTCTAATGCAAAGAAAAATATATGCACAGACTGTGAAAATGAATTCATGGGCATCACTTCTAATTCTTTGGATTGTTGTGAAACTAAGAAGGGCCTCAAAATATTTAAATTACAAACTGTCCCCCTATTCTATAGAAGACAAAGTTTATGTAAAAACAGGGTTCCACTAAAACCTGTCATCAGTAAAGTCAAGATCTCATCTCATATCGAATATTCCTATCAAAGCATAAAATTAAGAGAGAATTTCACTTCACATGACCTTTATTTCTTCCAGAATAGTGTCTGACACAGACTGTAGCCAAATGTTTTCCTCCAAGTCGCCTTTATGGACATCCTAAAAGGTCCCTGAAAATAGCACGAACTATAATCATACCTTGAGTCTCATAATAAACCTCGTCACAAAAATTACATTGATATGATTTTTTAATGTTAAATTATGGAGTTAATTATCTAATGAATTCAATTAGATGATCTTCTATTTCGGATAATGTAAAAGGCCAATCATGGCATACATGTCAGAGATATTCAACTCAAGATCTAATTTTGAAATGATTCAAGAGATTGAGGAATAACATGATACTTATTTCACTGATTTATCAGAAAAGACAAAAATTGACTCAGAGCATTGGAAGCCCAAGATGTTTCCTAAAGAAAAACGTATCTAAATATTTTGATGTTTTCTACAGTCTGACTTCATATTATGCACATGCATGTGTTTCAAAGTTATTGAAGGTAAATTTTAAGAAAATATAATAATTAATATAATTTATTGGTGTTAGTTTAAATGGCTAAGGTGTGACCTAAGAGTGGGGAAGGTTGAATTAGGTCATTCAAATTTTATTAACTCTAATCTTGAGAACTATGTGAAATACATTTTAACTCTCAGGGAATGAACTCGAGGATGGGGATGACTCAGCTAACCTTTTATACAGCTTAGGCTATTCCTTAATCCTCTCCGTGGGTATCCAGCCTGAGTTGATGATGAGTCCTAACAAAGATCATGTGATTGCCCTCCACACAAAAAAATGATAATTAGAGTCAAAGGATACCAATAAAATAAGATTATATCTGTTCTCCTAAACCCCAATAGTCTTCCACGGAGGGACGATGCTTGATGTCCTCTGTCTCATGGTTGGAGGTGGTCCAAGAGACTATTGTAAGCGACATTTTTCCAACAAGGTTTTGCAACTCTTTCAACTTGGACTTTTATTCTATGAACGTTTTGGATGTTGTGCACCATAGAGTCTTTGCACTTAGCATTTAACATTACAGTGTGCCATATGTCGCAAAATTTCTGATTTTTTGGGTGATTTATAATGAAAAAGGCATATATGTATACTCATAACAAGATCCAAAAATTCTTTTTATTTTATATGGAGTTCTACTTGAAAATTTGTAAGTTTTCGCCAAAAGACATTGTTAGAAGGCTTCACACCTCTATGGTCCTAGATATTCCACGTTATAAAGTCTTTCCTCAACATCATTGTTCTACCAATATTATCTCTTTTCATTATTACCTCCGCTTTTTAGAAAACTTGAAATTATAAGTACCATCCCTATGTTTGGTATAATGCACCAATACATATGATGGTTCCGTACCATGGAAAGGCCCAGTGGCATTCACACCTATGCCATACTATGTTTCAGTTTTCATGTTAAGTTGAACAATATCAAACTTTAAAATTATAAGTACCATCACAATGTTTGGTGTAATGCACCAATACATATGATGGTTCCATGCCATTACTATGTTTCAGTTGTCATGTTAGGTTTGAACTATATCAAACTTTAAAGTTCTAACAAAATAAAAAGTGAAATAGTCATGGTGTTTGCTCAAATCCATCGATGGCAAACTGATTATGTTTCTTAGGGGAGGTATAAAGTATATATATAACTATACAGGGGTAAGGATAAAGAGAGAGGGGGAGAAAGAGATGGAGGTAGATAAGTGAGAGTGACAGGGACAGATGTTATACATAGAGAGAAAATAATATAGAAAAGGATCTAGGGAAGAGAAAGTGTGTCCTCGAAAGAGATATATTTATGGAGAGAGCATGAGGGGAAAATATATATTTAGAGAGAGAATGATCTACAAAGAGAGAGTTAAGTAGTGAAAGAGATAGGTATAGAGTTTGGAAGCAGGAGATGGTGAGCAGGAAATAGCTAAAGCTTGGGAGAGGGAAATATCTAGATTAAGGGAGAGGGAGACAGTGAGAGGGAAAAAGAGAGAATTTGGGAGAGGAAGGGAGTCAGAGGGAAACAGATATCATTAGAGAGAGGGAGAGAGTGACAGGGAAACAGATAAAGCAAAAGGAGTCAGAGGGAGGGAGAGGGAATGATTGAGAGGGAATGAGATAAATCAAAAGAGAGTGAGTGAGCTAGAGAGAGATAAAGTTAGTTCTAGGAAGTGATAAAGAAAAAGATAGAGTTAGGGGTAAGGCGAGTGAGAAGGAAAGATAAAGTATTAGGGAGAGGGATGGAGTGTGAGGGAAATAGATGGAGTAAAATATTTGGAATCTTGGAGAGGGAGAGAAGGATATAGAGAGTTAGAGAGAGGTTAATATTGAGCAATAAATATTTTGATTTAGATAAAGGGAGAGTGTGAGAAGGAAAATGTTAGAATGAGGGGGCGGGTAAGAGATAATGTTAGAGAGCAGAAGAGTGAAACCAAAAGTGATAGAGTAAGGGGGAGCAGAGAGTGAGCTGGAAGGAGATATATTTAGGGAGAGAGTGGAACAAAAGTGAAAGAGTCAGAGAAAAAAGAGAGGGTGACCTGGAAGGAGAAATAAATGATGCCACATTGATGATGAAGATGATGACGATTGATCCAATGAGAGAGGATTAATGCAAAGATATTAAAAAAATAAGTTCACTAGATCAGACATTTTATAACAGTAGATTAATTAAAACTTACAGAGGTACATAATTAATAAATTGGAAGTAAAATAACACCAGTGTTAATGTATTTGCTTGATAAATTACTCAATAATGCCTTGTTATGGGATACAATATGAGAGAGAAGCATAAAAGTGTAGGGAGAGAGACTACAGCCTAAAGACGCATGAGCGAGACGTGCATGCCAATGTGAGAATGTGGAACTATTGGAAGTGGGAAGAGAAAAGCAAACATATATGTAGTACCATAAAGTATATCTGGTGCCATTGATTTTTTTTGTAGATTAACAAAAGAAAATGTTATTATAACCCATTGGATACAAAATGTATGGCTGAGTCCAAGACGGAAAAAAAATATCAGGGTTTGCAGCAGCTACATATATGGGTATATATCGTAGTTTGATTTTTTTGCATTAATAATTTAATAATTTTAATCTAATTAAGTTATTGAGTAATATACTGATTGATGTAGTTAAGAAAAAGGTAAAAAAAATTGCAAGAAGAATATAAATTTGAATTTTAGGACAGACTTGAAGTTGAAATATTTAAAATCGGTCTGAATGCAAGCTATGTTGAGAATTGAGTTCGTTAGGACTTAAAGGTAAATTGATAAAGAGAGTTGGAAGAGTATTAAAGTGAGGATGATTTGATAAGATATAAATTGTGATTGCAATGCTGTAAATACAATAGATTTTGAGAACTAAATTACATTCAATATGGAGATTAGCAAGATATATCTAACGAATTTCATCATGGTACGAATTGAATTATATTGGTAGATATTAGAAAGAGGAAGCCTTTTAGACTCTAAATTTCAGCTTGAGTTGATAGAGTCTATGTAGAGTGTTGAATTCAAAGCTCTAGGTGACAAAATCCATTAGAACTTTAGATCCCTACGGGAAAGAACTTGGTAGCCAAAGAGCATATGGAAGCCTCAGAGGCAGAAGCAGGAGAAACTCCAATATTCTAACGCAATATTTTTATGACTTGTGGATCGCCTCAGGAGGCCATAAGTATTGATATGGAGATAATGGCAGTAACCCTTTAGGGTTTATAATACTTCAGATACGATTATGAAATTTCAGAAACTTGCAAAAAGGTTTTGGTTTCATTCATTTTCAAGCACTTAATTATTTAGAAAATATCATCTGTAGTCATATGATACATTTACTTTATCCAGATTTCATCTAGAACAAAATAGAGATTTAAATAATTCGGCATCCCCTACTTAGTAGTTTCCATTGCAACATACAAATCACAACTTCAGTTGGCCTTCATGTAAAATTTTATTTATCACTGTTCATTGCAGAACCTGTTGATTCTGATTTTTTTCCTTTTTTGAAGTACTTTATTATTGTATTTGATGCTTATAATAGCTTTTATAAAGACATTTTTGTGATTCCACTGTCCTTCAGTTCATTCAACATCTTCTTAGAGAGCTATACACTAATGCATTGGAGGCCATAATTTGGATATGGCCAAAGGTATGATGGGCAGATTGAAGGGACTAATTTATGAATGGAGTCTAATCTCGTAACTTTTTAGAAGATCAGATGGTTTCAGAATGACAAATTGTTTTGAAAGAATTACGTTAGAAGCCACTCAACTTGTAGTATAAGATTGAATTTCACATTTTGTCAAGGTAAGTGGATGAGATCACTCAAATATCCCTTGCTACAACTTTCTTCTCAGTCCAGTGTATTAAGTGAAGCATCAGAATTCAAATCAAGATCACACCCTGATTTCTCAAGACTCACTTGATACAATCCCAACCAGGCATGAAGCATCCTATAGACCAACATGGATGAGATATTAAATAAACTGAAGCCAAGTTGGTATACGTCAGACTTTGGCCATAATTTACACATCCATTATTTCTTATTGGTTGAATCCCCAAAAAAATATTTCATCACATAACTTTATTAACCTGTCATAATTATGTTATTTTCATATCTGAAAAACCCTCCATACTATTTTCATGTTCTGAAATGTGTGATACTCTATTTGTAATCATTCCACTGGATCTATGTCCAATTTGAATACCTCACAATGCGGAAATGAAAAGGCAAGTACTACTCAATATCCTGCCCTCCATCGAGGGATACATGATTAAAAAGGCATGCAAGAAGGGAAATGAGAAGATGCAACAGC
This sequence comes from Wolffia australiana, assembly GCF_029677425.1. Taxonomy (NCBI): domain Eukaryota; kingdom Viridiplantae; phylum Streptophyta; class Magnoliopsida; order Alismatales; family Araceae; genus Wolffia; species Wolffia australiana. The sequence continues at coordinate 2,590,916 of NC_135851.1, read as the reverse complement.
CCCTAATGGGCTTATGATAGGCGCAAGACAGATCATATCATATTATGGAATTTGTTATTTGTCATTTTTATTTAAATGAAAATAAATAAAACATTATTTTATGAATGGATAGTTGATTTGAGGTACTTGAAATCTATAAAGGATCATTTAAAAGATTGGTAGAAGTCGAAATTTTGCTCTTTCCTTTTAGATGCTAGAGAAGAAAAAGATTGACAAATAAACAGTATTTCAATAATGATGCGGTGAGATAAATGAGAAATATGCCTTGATTCCTACTGGTGTTTGTGTAGAACACTTTAAAAATGTCATTTCATGAATATTATCCCTCAACTACAATCTAAAACAAGAATATGCATGGTTTCTTGATCAGAATGCCTGATTATTCCATCATCAGATAGAAAAGTGAATGGCCATTAACAACATTAAAGAAAAATATAGCTTTAAGCAACATACCATAGCACTTGAGACGTAGAACATAGACTAAGATCCCACTTTTGAATCTGCATCCTTCAGAGCCCGGACAAGATGGGATATTCTGTACTGAAGCTTGGCATTCTCTGCTATCAGCTTTTCTATTTCCTTTGATGCCTAAAAAAGCTCAATAATAAAACTCAAGGACTTTATTATGAGCATGATTGGTATCAAAGAACCAAAAACATTTTAGAATTGAGCAGACCTTTTCTCTCTCAGCCACAAGCTCCTGCTGAGAAATCTCTAGTTTCGAACGGACACTTTGAACCAAGGAATGTTCCTTATCACCGGATACACGGTCAGCTAGACAATCCAGATAAAGTAAGGCCAGTTAGGAAGAGGGATATGAAATTTGACATGTAACATGGTCAGGAATTATCGTAAGTGCTTACCGGAGACCGCTGCCTCGAGTCTTGCGAGGCGCTCCTGCAAGACCAAAGATCACATCTCAAAAAAGTTGTAATTAAAAATAAAATGGAGAGACTAAAAGAGTACTTGATAAGAATACATGTGTTCTTATAAAGAGATGAGTGGTAATCCAGAGGGGGGAGAGGGAGAGAGAGAGAGAGGGCTCTGAGAGAGAGAGAGAGAGAGAGAGAGAGAGAGAGAGAGAGGGCTCTGAGAGAGAGAGAGAAAGAGAGAGAGAGAGGCTCTGAGAGAGAGAGAGAAAAAGAGAGAGAGAGGGCTCTGAGAGAGAGAGAGAGAGAAAGAGCGAGAGAGGGCTCTGAGAGAGAGAGAGAGAGAAAGAGCGAGAGAGGGCGCTGAGAGAGAGAGAGAGCTCTGAGAGAGAGAGAGAGGGCGCTGAGAGAGAGAGAGAAAGATAGAGAGAGAGGGCTCTGAGAGAGAGAGAGAGAGAGGGCTCTGAGAGAGAGAGAGAGAGAGGGCTCTGAGAGAGAGAGAGAGAGAGAGGGGGATGAGAGAGAGAGAGAAAGGAAGAAAGAGAGAGAGAGAGAGAGAGAAAGAGAGAGAGAGAGAGAGAGAGAGAGAGAGAGAGAGAGAAAGAGGGAGAGAGAGAGAGAAAGAGAGAGAGAGAGGGCTCTGAGAGAGAGAGAGAGAGAGAGAAAGAGAGAGAGAGAGGGCTCTGAGAGAGAGAGAGAGAGAAAGAGAGAGAGAGAGGGCTATGAGAGAGAGAGAGAGAGAAAGGATCAAAAACCAAATCAATTGACAAACCCATTCACATGGAACTATAGGACAACTATTTCTCAACAGCTGAATTTGCTGGCAGGTTTCTCATTTATAGTTTCAAAGCGTCCAGTCATGTTCATGATACGATCAAGTAATAAAAGAGGAAATTGTTCTTAGACTACGCCGCTTGATTAAGAACGTGATATCAAACCCAATAACATCATAGAGAATCCTGAAACTATTACTTCAACAAAATCAAACGACGAGAATGGAGAAGAAAAAATTATTCTTTTCATACAAATTGGAAAAAAAAAGAGCTCAGAAAAATATTAACAATTTCTTGTTTGACTAGGCTATAGAAATCCAGGAGAAATATTATCAGGCTTGGATGGACATTTGAAAAAAATTTGCCTTGGTCAAAATGCAGTGCGACTTTTTAGAGGTGACAGAAGAGCAATTTACCTTTGATTCTTCTATAGAAAAAAAGATAATAAAGAATCGGCAAAGATAATAAAATCCCAGCACATATGATCCAGTTCGGGATGCCACTTAGACCAGAAACAAAAAAAATTGAGCACCACAGAGAATTTCATGGAAAGAACTTAAAAAGAGGAAGAGAAACCCCAATTTTTTTAGCTTCACTGTTCATCGTCACCAAACAATCGTTCTTAGATTCCCAAGGAAAAGGGTCTCATGATTTACCAAAAAGATGGCCGCCAAGCGAATAAAGAAAATTTTTTTACAGCCCAAGTAAATCTACCCAAACCCAGGAAGCACAAACAGATCTTGAAGTATTACAGCGACAAGGAAGAAGAAATGAATGTCTGTACATGATCAAAACCGGAAAAAAAGAAGATCGAATGAAGAAATGGAGAAGAAGGAGACGACGGACCTCAGCTTCTGCTGCCCGCTGCGAGAAAGTCTTGAGAATCTCTTCCAGCTGGGAGGCATCGCCGTCCGCCATTGCTTCTTCAAATCTCCAGCCAAGAGCTGAAATTGAAACAAGACTCCAGCTTTATATACTGAATTTTGTCTACTGATAAACTTATTTGGTAGCTGATATTCAGCTTATAGTCTTGCATCATCTAAAATCTTATGATCCAAAGAAATTCAGCATTTTTTTTTCTTGATCTTGGCCTTTGATAAAATGGTTAAATCTGAATACTTTAATCTGTCCTATTGGTAGCTGATATTCAGCTTATAGTCTTGCATAATCTAAAATCCTATCATCAACACAAATTCAGCATTTTTTCTTGATCTTGGCCTATGATAAAATGGTTAAATCTGTATAATTTAATCTGTCCTGTTGGTAGCTGATATTCAGCTTACAGTCTTGTATAATCAAAAATCCTATCATCAACACAAACTCATCATTTTTTCTTGAGCTTGGCCTTTGATAATATGGGTATATCTGTATATTTTTTTTATTTGCCCTATTGGTAGCTAATATTCAGCTTATAGTCTTGCATAATCTAAAATCCTATCATCAACACAATTCAGCATTTTTTCTTGATCTTGGCCTATGATAAAATGGTTAAATCTGTATAATTTAATCTGTCATGTTGGTAGCTGATATTCAGCTTAAAGTCTTGTATAATCAAAAATCCTATCATCAACACAAACTCATCATTTTTTCTTGAGCTTGGCCTTTGATAATATGGGTATATCTGTATATTTTTTTTATTTGCCCTATTGGTAGCTAATATTCAGCTTATAGTCTTGCATAATCTAAAATCATATTATCAACACAAATTCAGCATTTTTTTCTTGATCTTGGCCTATGGTAATATGGCCATATATGTATAATTTTATTTTTATTATTAGTTTTCTAGTTGCTAGTTAAATTGTTTTATAGTTTGCGGTCACAAGGTATAGTAATTGTATGTTTTTTTATGTTTTCACTTGATGAATTTTGCTGGAACTAGGAACAAGAAAAAAACTTGGATAATTGGCTTATGTGAATTACGTTTAAAAATCCATTTTGAACCAACCACATTTGCCCCTGGGGGAGGCTTCACAAGTACCCAAGTGCAGTTCTGGTGGAGAGCAGACATTTCTGCCTCCATAGCAGCTCTCCAGACTGAAGAGTTAAGTGCATGGGTGGTACTTGTGGGTTCAATGACCAGAGAAGAAGACGTGGAGGGTCGTACCTCGGTTTGGAGTGCATTTGAAGAACGAAGATATTGAGCTTGCTTGTGCGACAAGTGAGGAAGATCTAGCAGATTATAGATCCAATGTGTTCAGAGAGGTGGAGTGGATGACTGATAAGCCAAAAATAGGGGTAAATTTTATGCAATTTTAAACCCTTGTCGTTGTCAATTTTAGCTTATACAATAAAATTTATAAAAACTCTACTTAAGATGTGTAGTGATAAGTACGAGTGTCATCCAAGGGAAGCTTGTAAGGAATCAAATTGATGTTCTTCTTGAATAGTTTGAACATAATTGGGGTTAATTTAATCTTCAATAGAGATTAAATCACCCTAATTAGATGTGAGATTTGGAAAGGGGGGTAGAAGAGATGAGAGGAGTAGATGAAATAAGGGGCTCTATGTTGAATTAATTGATCCAATTGAAAGGATCAAAGAATTCAATTAGAGAGATAAATAAGAAAATTTAGAAGTGTTTTGGTTGGTTCTTTAGGTTTGACAATTCAGTAATAACTACTCTATTGGATAATGAAATGGAAAATTTAATATCCTAGAATGTTAACCCTTTTTATAAGTTTTTTTTATAGTTTTCTTTTATATGCATGTGGAATAGCTAGTAAATCTCTCAATTTCCCCTCTAAATCCTAGTCAAGGCTTGTACATTCCTCTCAAGCCAAGCGATATAGAAATTTAGACAGGGATCAAGAAGAAAGATTAAGAAATTCAACTAACAACATCCAAAATACACCAAAAGTTCAAATACAAAGAAGGAAAAAGTACCAAATAGGTTGATCCAAGCTAGAGCTCCTCTCTGTCTTGCAGCTTTGATAGAGCACCATCAAGAATGACCCCCTCCTCTCGAAATTCGGCTTTTATACCTAGGTATAATGGTAAAAATGACCATTTTACCCCTAATTAGTAATTAATTTTTATCTATCAATGTAGGCTTTATCTCAATGATACAGATAGAAAGAGGGGATCAAGACGAGCAAATACATAAAAAATTCATCTCACTCGGACTTTTGGATCAAAAGTTATGAATAAATGAATTTAAACCAATATTAGCCATTGGATTTAAATCATTTATTTATAATTTTTTTCTTTTAACCGCTCGTTGAGGTGTCATCCTCTCATTGACGGAAACCTTTCAACTTCTTCAGGCGGGTACATTCTTGTTGCGCCACGTACCCCCTGGCAAAAATAAAAAAAGAAAGAGAAAAGGCGAGAAAAATCAACACCGTAAATTTCGCCAAGCACCTAAGGTGCGTTTGTTCACTGCAATATCCACTCGCCATGTCACCGCCCGTGCGTGCGCTTTGTGTGTGCCGCACGGGTGGTAAACTTACCGCCCGGTGGCCACTATCACTACCTGTCGTCGGATTCTCATCCGATGGCTGTGATGAGGCCACGTCGTCGCCAACGAGGGTCGCCCTGTCATTTTACACATCAATCCTTTTTAAAACGTAAAATTTCCGCCCGACGCCTCCCAAAAATAATTGTGTATATACAATGAAAATTTACGAAAAGCCCTTCAAAGATCAAAAAATAATCTTAATACTCATTTTTTCCTTATAAATATATCTTTTTTCTTAAAAAATGCATTTTTTCCTCAAATAAATCTCAGAAAAATCCTAGAAAATTCACTGATTCATACCTGTAGTAATAAATCTCAAAATTAAATATTAAACTTGCCATTTTCATCCAAAAATAATTGTTTCAAGCTCAAATAAATCCCTTAAAATTCATAGAATTAACAGAAAATTAGGGAAAAATCAGAAATCACTTGAAAACAGTATTTTCATGTAAATAGATGATAACAAGCCCATTTTAAGCTCTTTAAATGTATAAAATTGTGCTAATAGCATGAAATAAAGACCGAATTTAGGGTGTTATCAATGACACAATGTCTTTTGTGGTAGAGGGAAGTGGTAAGGGACTACCAGAAATCTCATTGGCCGTGGTTGTTGGTTGTTCTGCAAGATCATCTTCATTTGGCTGCTGACCTGCGACACGTTCTTTGATGCAGGAAAACTAATGCAGGGTGACTATGGTGACGGTAAAGGGGACGACGCGTGTAAGACGACTGATGAGATAGGGGAAAAAGGATGATGAGGTGCTATATGTGGGGATTGGTTTTTGGAGAAGGTGGGTAAAACAGACCACAAATTCACACGGTCGATCTCGAGAGATTTAAATCCGATGAAATAATGGTGGTGCAGGCCTTTCCTCGTCGAGGGTGGGAGTATTGTCTTCAAACCACTGCGATGATGCCAAGCACCAAAATCAATACCTTGAATTCAAGCTCGCGGGAAACCTCAAGAAAAGACCTAATCCACTAGTCGTTGAAATTTCCAAAAAACTCAAACAAATCCAACGGCGGTGGAAGACTTCTCTAGGAACACTAGACGAAGAGCACAGGACACCAAAGAGTGTAAAGGGTCCTTCGGCACCCGGGGTGCGTGACGAGGATGCGGGGAATTCTGGTCGTATCTCTGGTCAATGTGGGGCTGGTCGAGATGTGGATGGCGTCAAGGAGTGAGGACGGTCGAAGGGCGATCAAGCGGCGCTCGGCGATCCGGGCGTTGGGTGGCCCTGGCTTTGGCGACCAAGCACTTGGTAGGCCAAGCGTTGGATGGCCTAGTCGCTCAGCGGCCTGGGCGTTGGGCAGCCCTAGCGTGGGCGGCCTAGCACCTGGGCGGCCGGGTGCTGGGCTGCCTGGTCGCCCGGTGGCCGGGGCACTAGGTGGCCCCGGCGTGGGCGGCCTGGCGCCTAGGCGGCCGGGCGCGATGCAGTCTGGTCAAGCGGGGGCCCTGGTGTGGGCGGCCTGGCGCCTGAGCGGCCAGGCGCTCGGGCGCTAGGCGGCCAGGCGCTCGGGCGCTAGGCGGCCAGGCGCTTGGGCACTAGGCGGCCAGGCACTCGGGCGCTGGGCGGCCAGGCACTCAGGCGCAAGGCAGCCTTGCGCTTGGGCGTTGGGCGTCCTGGCGCTGGGGGCGTTGGACGAACAGGTAGAGAGAAGAGGGAGAGAAAGAAGGAGAGGACGGCGGTTGGCAATGCGCGGCGGCGGAGGCGGCGATCTCGGGAAGAGGGGAGGATTAGGGCAAGTCCTCCAAGAAGAGAAAACTCAATTCCTGAATATAACTTTGCCAACTATTTCTTGCAACATTGGCCTATACATATAGGACTTGGAGGAAAGAGAAAATGCGAGAAATAAAAATAAAAATAACGATTGGCGACGTGGTATTGTGCCACGTCAAAGGGCAGTTCTTGATCTGACGTTGACGACGTGTCATGACGAGTGACAGGGTGTGCGTAGGTGGTGACATGATTGATGCGGGTGCGTCAACTTGGTCGTTGTCCGTCTAGTCCTGTAGTTGTTGACAACGTGTCGTGATGCGTGTTAGGGCGTGCGTAGGTGGAGATGTGGCTGAAGCCGGTGCGTTGACTTGGTCGGGCGACGGCGGTGGCATGTCCGCAGAAGTTGTGTTGACATCCTCGCCACCATTCTTGTTCCGTGTCATCTGCGGTCAAGGCAAAGTGAAAAACAGGATGGTCTGGCGGAGCTGATCCCAATAATCCATTAGAAGGTTGTGATTGTTTAAAAGACGGTGAAAACAGGAAGGCTGATTCATTAAAGATGACATCTCTAGAGATGTAGAGACAAGAGCTGGATAAATTGAGACATCGATATCATTTATGAAGTGAAGAATAACCAAGAAAGACACATCATTCAGATCGAGGTGAGAATTTTTTTTTACTATAGGGTCTTAAGTTTGGAAAGCACAGACATCCGAAGATTTTAAGAAATTTATAGTCCGGTGTTTTTCAATGTAAAAGTTCAAAATGCAATTTATTTTTCAATGCTGGCAAAATCATAGGATTGATAAAGTATGCAGCAGTTACCATAGCCTCATCCCAGAATTTCATCGTGAGTGAGGCTTGATGCAACATACTGAGTGCGTTTCCCGCTACGTGGCGATGTTTGCGTTCAACAATTCCATTCTGCTCCGGAGTGTGTAGGCATGAAACCTGATGCTTAATTCCACAAGTTAGAGGATATTTAGATAGAGACTGAATCTCACCTCCCCAATCCGATTGGAAGATCTGTATTTTGGTTGAGAACTGATTTTCAACCATTAGTTGAAACTGGATGAAGGTCGAGTGTACGTAGCTTTTAGCCTTAAGAGGGTAGAGCCACGTATACCTGCTAAATTCATCAATGAAACAAACATAATATGAATATCCAAGTAAGACTTAACAGGAGCCAGCCCCCACAAGTCTGAGTGCACAACTTGAAGGGGTCGCACAGAAGTAACTGTGGTGGAAAAAAAAGGGGAGCTTGTGCAATTTAGCAAGACAACAGGCTGAGCATATAAAGGATGAAATAGTTTGAGACAAAGGGCGACCAAAATGCAAGATAGTTTGTTTCAAAATATCTGTTGTCCTAGTAGTAGATGCCAGACATCCGCTGGTTGTCTCTCGCCCAAAAGAGCAGTGGCTTGTAGGGGAGTGATGCAGTAGAGTCCATCACAAACCGTTCCAGTGAGAACTAGCTCTCCCGTCATGCGATCCTTGATATAACAAGCAGTAGGATGAAACTCAACAAAAATGTGATTATCAATGGTTAACATATGAATAGACAAAAAGGTTCTTGGAAATTTGAGGCACACGAAGACAGTTTTTAAGTAAAAGAGGACGATAGACATGATATGATGGTATAGAGGATGACCTGAGTGATTTAATTGACAAACCCGTGCTGTCTCCCACATATAATTGCTCTGACCCGCCATAGGGAATGGCGCCGTGAAGATTTTATGCATCGTCCGTGACGTGGTGAGTTGTACCACTGTTGGGGTACCAGGTTTGTCGGTATGGATGGAGGCGGTGCAATGGAGCGACTGAACCAACATGCGAGACAAAGTACGCTTGTGTAGGTCCTCCAAAGGTATGTCCTGGTGGTCGCATCGTCATGGGTGAAGGAGAGTTTACTCGAATGGTGCGACGCCCGATGGCCTTGTTTCAATTGCAGCTAACATGTTGGAATAAACCATCCATTAGGATCTCTTCGACCACGATTGTCACTGCTCTGTGAGCCATAGCGTGCATGTCGCTCTCGGTGTGAGGTTGTTGGCTGGTATTGGTTGTTGGGGAGATTTTTCTGGGTCTGATTGGCCATAGGAGAAACTAGAGCTGCTGCCGCCTCATCGTCGCTTTCGAAGTTATCCAGAGAGACCTCAGCTCAAAGAGAAGCAAGTAAATCATCGAATGTAAGCTTTTCATTTTGGGTGGTAACCCCAGTGTGAAACAACCGGAACTTGGAACCAAGACCTCGAAGAAACACAAATTTTATGGTTCGATCAGCCACAAATTCTCCGGCATTAACCAATTCTGCCAAAAGTTCCCTAAACTCGGAATTATATTCGTTTAGGGATTTTGTCCCTTTCTTGATGGAGCGGAAACGCGAGGTTAACTCCATAATCCGAGTCTCAAAGGCAGAATAAAGCTCGGTGGCGAGCTTCTTCCAAGCTTCTCGTGATGTAAAACAGCCAGAGATGACAGGGAGAAGCTCGGTTGACATAGAAGAGATAATGGTAGGTAGTACTTGACGGTCATTGCGTTTCCACGGAGCATTTTCATCGTTCTTATCTTCTTCTTCAAGAGGTGGAGGATGAGTGAGATGCCTCCCCAAGCCTTGTGCCTTCACAATGGGCATGATTTGGATTTTCCAAATCAAGTAGTTGGTTTTCGTGACCTTGAGAGACATAGCTGGTGTTGTTGTGATGGTGGCCGCTCGAGCTTGTGGATGATTGCCCGCTATTTGGGGCTTCGACTGGCGAGGGAGGGACATGCATCACCATTGACATGGGAAGGCCTTCAATGGAGGCAGTGGCAGCCTCGTGTAGCTCTGATACCATGTGAGAAGTATAAGAAGATGGAGTAGTCGCAGAAGAGAGAGATTGAGAAGATGAAGGAATAGGGATAGGAGACGGAAATCCCATAATCAAAATAATGAATTGTCCAATAATTTATAAGAGTGTGAAGGCGGTCATGCATTTAATGACTTCATTAACCACATCGTCCAGCGCCATACTGTCGAGAATGATAGTTGGCACTGGTAGTCGTGCCGGGTGTTGGCAGCAGACGAGTGTCACCTCGGGACAACACGATATCAGTCTTGAGGCACTGTGTTTCAGTCAGACAATGGCATGGCTCGAGGCTAGTGGCAGCGTTCGTACGGGATTCCATAAGTTTCATTGTCATGTCGTCACTTGCGCTGTACGATGAGCGTACACTTGCCGTAGAGGTATCATTATCTCTAACATGAGCCTTCCATGCGTTATTTCTACCGCTGCCCACCCCTTTATCCTTTGTCCGTTGTAGTAAGTAGACAAAGATGAATCTGGTCAAGAGACAACGTGAAGGTCCATCAACGATCAGATTCATCTTTGTCTCCTTAATACGTTGTCACATCGCCAATGAAACCTTTCGCACATTGACGGCCCTCTTCGTCGATCACCGGGGCCCGCTCACGCCCGCCGATTGCACTCTTGATGTCGGACGTCATCGGGGACGTCATCAGGTCGACAACAAATATGATGGTTCGGTGACGAAAAGTGATGATGGTATCAAACGTCGACGGCGTCGTTGTCCGATGGATGTAACCCTAACGGGTTATGCGACTATGATGCAATAAATGAATGCCCTACGTGTCGTACGTGCAGGCTCTAACTCAAGGGAGGTGCCGAGCTCCAAGCTTGGACGGGGTTGCCGGATGACGGCGACGGTGGCCTCTCAAACCTCGTCAGAGCGACGTAGGCATCTACGACCGAACAGAATCAATCCATAGGGCTTGCATGTAACGGACGTACTCGTCCGTACTGGTAAGACACTCAAATATTTCATAGTTTTCTCTCAAGTCCTCGCTCACCTACCTAGCCCAAGGGCAATGGAGTCGAGACAAAGCTATACTGCAAGCGATAATTAAACGAGCGACGGGAGAGTACCGCGTACCTCATCAGCGTGGCTCATGGTGCAGGGAGTCGTCAACGGACGGCGGTCAGAGCGGGTTTAATGAAGAGGCGCCGGAGAGATCACGGCAGCTCGAAGAACAAAGGGGCGATGCCGAAGCTACTTGTAAAAGACAGGGAGGAGAGGACTAGAAAACAGCAGCGCTCGCGGCTCAAGCCTACCGCCAGTTCGAGTTGGCGTGCCTTGTGCGATAGGCAATGCCGACAGAGTGGGCAGCTAAGGTGAGCGGGCAGTAGACATGATCGTTCTGTTCTTTTGGTGCGAATTTTTGCAAATTGTTCGTTCTGTTCGGTTTTCTGAACAGAACAAAAATGAATTCGAACAGAACATCGAACAGACCCGTGTTCTGTTCTTTTGTCCGCTTTGTGCGAATTTTAGTCTAATTTTGTGCGAATGTGCGAATTTGTGCTAATGTGCAAATTTTGTTCATTTTTAAAAAGAAAAAGAACAGAACAAAGAACAAGGGCTTGTGCAGTTCTTTTGTGCAAATTTTGTGTTCGTTTCAAACAAACAGAACAGAACGACCATGTCTAGCGGGCGGTGACGGGAGAGTTGCCTTCGTGGCAGGACACCCGGATCCCCGTGGGATGACTGTCGAGGTAGTGGGGGTGGGCGATCGACCCACACGATCTAGCTAACCGGCGTAGAAATAGAGAGGCCAAATGATGAGACCGGACTCACCCCAGAGTATCGTCGGGTCTGGATCTCATACATTGACCAGGCAGGTTACTTCTCCTCGCTCAATAAAGACTTTAATTTCATGATCATGTGTCTCATCAATAAATTCATCAAAAACTTCAAAACTTTTACTTTTATTCAGGGTTTATCACAAGATTGATCAATTGAAGTATCATCTTGATTATCCATAAATAATACCTGAATATCAAAATTATCATCAGAATTACATGAACTATGTGAATCCACATTTTCATCTTTTCTTGAGCATGTATCTTTCCCATGATATTCATCCTTAGAAATAACATTTTGATCATCAAAAAAAGGGGATATGGTAATATGGAGAAGAGAAAATTGTTTGAAGCACGGACAGAACCGGAAGCGCCTGTTGTTTCAAAGAGAGGAAGACGGGTTATTCACATTTAATTTGATGATCAGAGGTGAATTGAATGTTAAGCAGTGATAAAAAGCCCTCCTATTGTGAACAAAAAGATGGACCCCTACAGCAAATAACATGGGTGTTTTGTATTGTATCGAACCTCCCCACATGGTAGCGATCCAACTAAAGATTTTTTTTCTATAATAACATCTGAAAATTATAAGTATCACCAAAGGGGCACAAAATATTCTCATCAAAATATTCTTTTGTTGAACATATATCATTTTCATATGTTTTATCCATAGAAGGAACATCTGAAAGTAGAACTTGAACGTTCAAAGTTTCAACAAAAGGAGATGAAATAGTTTCATCTTTATGTTCAAAAACTTCTTTTTCTTCATTTGACATCATATCACTTGGAATAGAAATTTCATTATCAACCACATGATTAGAAATCTCAACACAGTTGCTTGTACTAAATTCAACCAAATCTTCTTCAAAGTAGTCCTCGTCTGATTCTTCATAATTATATGAATATGGTCTAGCAAAACAAATCTCCAATTTTATCTTTTTCATTTTTCTTGTGAAATAAAATACCTCAATGTCACTGCATTCTTCGAACAATCTCGATAATAAAGAATTGACATCTTCTAAAAAGTTCATAATTTTTTCATAGTATTCTCCTTTCTTGTAATGTCAATTTCAGGAAATATATTTCTAACCATATTATGAAGTACTCTCATTCTGAAAATACATTTATATTTAAATTCCTTGTTTGTACTTCTTAAAATATTCTATTAAATATTGATCACTTTCATCCGAATCATCAAGTTGTCAAATTCTATTTTGAATCGATGCATACTCATTATACACACTTTTAGAATATTCATGCATTTGGCTATTATGACAAGATTGAAGATGATGACAATAAGAAGTTTCATGATTTTCAAAATCTCTAGGGACATTAGTAAAATTTTGTCGAGAGGAATGAAAATCAACATGAAATGGTTCACGTAAACATAGATCCAAATTTTTTTCATATATCCTCATCTGAAATTTATAATATCGATTAGGAAGATTTGAAATCATAATATGCTATCAAACACAAAATTCCAAAAAGACATCTAGGAGTTATCTTCAGCATTTGGAAAAAAATTCGTACCTGAGAATGATGATTTCCTCGTCCTTTTCATACTTAATAACCCTTAGAAGATATTAGTGTAAAAAAATTTACTAGAAAGAAAATAAATCCCTAATGGCCACCGTTCCCCGGCAACAGCGCCAATTGATAATCTCAATTTTAGGGTTAAAATTTGTCGTTAGTGATTGAGATTATTCAATAAAATATATTTAACCGTACTTAAAAATACTTAGTTAGTGATGAGTACGGATCGCCTCCATAGGGAACGATGATTAAGGATTTACTTTCTTAAACTAGTGATGATCAATGAGAGGATCGACAAAAACACGATTCAAGGATATGAGCTAGTGATATCGATAAAAGATATGTAATTATAAGCTAATTTAACATAGAGAAAAGAGTAAGTGATTGTGATGGATATGACAATGAACGACGGTATGAACGAGGATAGTGGTTGGATGTGGAGTGGTACGATGGCAAGGATGGAGAGATGAGAGAATGGGGATGTAAGTAAGTGAAGTGATAAATGCAACGTTGATAAAAAAACTACAACTATGATAACGATGATGTTGGGAGAGAAACAACGTAAGGCGAAGACACTTACCTTAGATCCTTACGTTCCGCCAGGATCACGGCAATTTGCCAATGCCGGTAAGCTCCCCCTCTTCTCTTTTGTCTCTTTCCACACACCCAAGACACCAAGAACACTCTTGATGGATCTCAAAACTCACTCTCTTTCAATCAGCCCACAAAAGTAGGAAGCAAGTTCAAGATGATTTTCACAATGATCTAGGCCTCTATTTATAGATTAGAGGGTATGGATAGAAAGAGGAGGGGAAGATCAAAAGTTATGGCCACTTGAGTTACCTTAGCCCCAGGCCATGCTATTCCATGATATTGGAAAAATGAAATGGCAGCGTGACGTTTTATTAGTATTGAAAGCTGGGTTGAGGGAGGGAACCTCCTGATTTTAATCAGAACGAAGAAAGCTTGCTTGAAACTCCGGGGGGGGAGAGGAAAGCGACAGCGGTCCCGACAAGGCGCGTAGCGGTTACGAGGAATGAGGCGCGAGGAGCGTGAAGATTAAGATGAAGACGCGAGTGAGCGAGCGTTTAGGAGCGAAGTAAACGTTATCCAATTATTTCAGAACGTAAGGGGCGAACGAGCGGGTTACGAAGTGAAGATGAATGTTACGAAGTCAATGAAGATGAATCTGCTAAGAAGTCAATGAAGGCGCGAGTGAGCGGGAGCAGAGTCACGAATAAAGAAGATTCAGATTCATCATAAGAAAGTTCTGTTATTTTGAACATAAGAAGTCACAGCGAATGAAGAAAAAAGAAACCCGGAAACGATCGTTCCCGTTGGGTACTTTGCTTCTTATAGTCAAGGTTGTTTTCAAGCGCTTGAATTGAAGTAGCACTTTTTTAATATGAGTTGGGATTTTTTTCTTGCAGTTCTTCTGTTACTTTGGATAACCAAGCGAGGAGCGGGGGCGACGTGCGAATTTATGATCAGGTGCGACGGAGCAAGAAAATAAGAAGAAGGAAAAGGGAGGCCACCCGGCCTCGCTCGAATAGGAGGGGGGCTTTATTCTGGATCCCGCCTGCTTGCAGAAATGAATGGATCATAGGGTTTTCTTTACGCTTCGCCCCTTCTGATCCTAAGCGCCTCCGCTTCGCCCCTTTTGCTCGTCACTTCTTCGCTCCGCTCCCTCGCGCCTTCGTTCTTTCTTGCAGAACCAAACCCTTCTGCTCGTTGCGCCTTTGACTTCATTACTTCGTAACCTTTCCAATCACTAAGACAATACCAAAAATGTTTCGTCTTTTATCGGCCCCAGGGGAGTTTACTCGACCCATTCTCCAGTCTCCCGCACAGCTCAAGTGTGCGACTCCGTATGAGGACCTCCTTCCCTTCTGCTCTGCCCACTCTCCGTTCACACGGTTATCAAAGTGGAGGAAGGGTGGGCAGTAGGTACCACGAGCCCTCTGTCCCACACATCTATCCAGAAGCAAGTGTAGTTCATCGGTTCCACCGAATGCTCCTATCTCTCGGCAAAGATCGTGTGAGTGTGCAGTTATGCTTTGGATGCTTCGCCATGGACGACCCAGTTCCCGTTCTTTTCTGGTGCACTCGTTTTGTATCTCCGACACACAAGGAAGGACGCAGTGGGAAGCAGCCCTAGCCTCTGTCCGGCCGATCATTCCGCTGGCATCTCGCATTCACGCCCCCGTTTTTCTGCCGCTCGGGGATGTAGTTGTAGATACGTGAGTCTTAGTGGGTCGTTGGCTCCACCAGTTATCTCCTTCTACGACATGCTGTTGTCGTCGCCATATTCCATATGTCACTTAGTCATATCTGCCTCGTTCAGATGCTGAACCTCCGAAATAAACGGAGGACTTCATTCAGTGACTCCGCGATCGCCCTCTAAACGATCAGAATAAGGTAAAGCTTGAAGATAAGTTTTGTACTCTATTAATTTCTCAGTTCCTCTAGTCGGGTGGGCGCCGGCCGGTCTTTCGGCTATATCCCCCTAAAAACCGTACGTGCGGGTCTCCCCGCATGCGGCTCACGCCATTCGAGGTGGCCCAGCCCTTACTTCGTACCTGTAGTAAAATTGAGACTGCTCGACTTCGCCGCTCCCGCTCGTAAACGCTCCTAACTAAGCGCCGTCGAACCCGCTCGTAAACTCTTCGGAACCTCTTCAAGAATGAATGAGCCGTTCATGCTGAACCTTCCATTTCCGTCAAATGACCCGGCCTCCCCTGGCTCTTCCACCGTCCGGGCTCCCTTTCCTTCGGAACCTATGCGTTGCTCCCCCGGCGCAGGCCTACCACGCTTCGCGCCTACGGCGTTTTCGCCAGACGGTCTTTGCCAGTAGTGCCATCCTCCCCGCTGGCTGTCGTATGGGTGGGTTGTCCCTTGCTGCCACGCTCTGTTAGGCGCTATGGATGACAGGAAATTGAGTGGTTGACTTGGACAGCAGGCGGGTTACACGTTCCACTGTGCCGAGATGTGAGGTGCAGGTGGTGATGATCACCCCGGGGTATGCGCTAGCGCCCTTGACGGGCACTCCAGGACCCGCCAACGCTCGTGAAAACCCAGGTGGTGATATAATCACCCCTGCCGACCGGATGTGTGGATAACGAGGCCACCTTCACAACCTTCTCCCTTCTATCCCAAAAAGTAAGTTCGGTTCACTTGAGTTGCTCAACCGCCCCGCCTCTTTCTTGCCCGGTGCTCATGACGCGCTACGGAACCTCCACCGGGGGACCGAGCTGGGCATAGCTAGCGGCATAGGAGCCTACTCGACGTCAGCGGCTTCGTGCCGCACTGGAGTAATCCAATATGTGGTTCCGCACGTTCCACCACTTCTCCGTTCATTTCCAATACTGATCGTGAAACACCATGAGCAGCAGGATGTTGAGGTCCGGAATTCGAAGTGAAATTTTTTATTTGCCTGTTCCTAGTCGTCATGGAAAAGAAAGGTTCTGTTAAGAAAGAGATTATTCCCCTGGAGCTTGTCCAGTACCACCAACCAGTACTAAAAATGCATCTCCTTGCCTCCGCTCGCTCACTCGCGTCTTCATCCTCATATTCACGCTCGTAAACTCGCGCCTTGCATACAAGCGAAGCGCTATTGGCGTTAAGAGCTCACTGAGCGATGATGAAGTAAGTCAGTGCCCTCGATTGTTCCAGAGAGAAGGATCATGGCGCCCCGAAACCATGACATCCTAAGCAGCATCTCCTTGCGTGCAAGAGACTTCCGGCCTGGCCTCCCGGCTCTGTGTTGAAAAAAAAAGCGGTAGCTAAAGCAAATCTAAAGCTTAGTTGCTTTTTGCTTATTATTCTTTGCCAATGGGTTGCTTGGCACCAAGCAACCGGTTAAAAGAAGCATCCCGAAATAAAAAAGTAATGAATGCGAATAGAACATATGATTGATTGAATGAAGTGGCTGGCGATAAAAATAAGTGTTGGTCTCGTTACCTGCTCTTGTAATGCAGGCGCCCCACGCTAAATAACAATGGGCCGGTGAAGACCTTCTTTCAGAACCTCTCTTCCTTCCTATAGACGACCAAGGTGCTCTCTATAGGGCTTGGCGTATAACACTTTATTTTGCGGCAGTCAAGGTCTGTCTTGTATAATCAAAGCCCCCCTCCACTTTTTTTTTATCTTGAAGATAAAAAAACCTGCGCTCCAGTCTGAATCTGAAGATTCCCCGCTTCCGCGCCTAAAGTAGCTCCTGTTCTATCTTATCTAAGCGGGAGCAGAGTTCGCCCTCCTTAAAGAGGGGGGGAGATGGAAGGGCAACCGTTCAGAATAGAATGCAAGGCGTGTGTGGAAGCGAAGAGGCAGGCAGGCGCTTGCGGCTGCGAACGATACACTTTCTTTATTACCATCAGGTTGGTGTAGTGGTGCTTCGACCAAGAAGGTAACGTTATCCGAAGGCGCTCAGGAGCGAAGGTTATCTTCAAGATAACTTATCTTGAAGAGAAATTCTCCGAAGGGGCGAGTGAGCGGGTTACGAAGTAATGTAAACATATCCTTGGAACGTCGATTCTATGGAAGGTACGAAGTAATGAACCACGGCAGAGGAGAAAGGACAGATCACCTGCCGATCTTTGATCCAACAAAACTATGCCAGAAGAATAGAGACCGGCACAAAAGCCTTCTTCATCAATCTACGCTCATTGAGGAAACGGTGACATAGAGAAAAAGGGGGGGGGCGAAAGAGATGTGTGGCTGAAGTTATGTTATATTTTAACATAAAAGAACGCATGCATTGATCTGTCGGAGGTTCGATAATCTATTAAAGGTTCCAAGCGACTTTAGGAGCGATTTATGAGCAGAAGCGACGGAGCGAAGTAAATGAGGCGCGAGGAGCGTTCAGATTAAGATGAAGACTGGAGCGTGCGAATGAGCAGAAGCGACGGAGCGAAGGGGCGAAGCGAATAAACGTTCTAAAGAAAGTCAAAGTCAAGAAAAATGTAGAAGTCAAAGAAAAAAAGTCAATGAGAAGTGGTGATCTCATCTCGTCTTGCTTGCTGGGAGAGAGGAAGCTTCTGGACCACCTTTTTCTCAGCCAGATAGCGAGCGATCACTCAGCAATGATACCGCCGGCCGGGAAGAAGTATCTATCCCTTACGGGAATCGAACCCGTGTCTTCGACATGAAAAGACGATGTCCTAACCACTGGACGAAAGGGACAAAAAAACATTCTTGCTCCCGCTCACTCGCGCCTCAGCTCCGAGACGCGAATAGAAGTGGTTCGCTTTGTTTCTATACGAAATTCGACGATTTCGTTTGTTTTTGTTTGATGCTCACTCGCCCCTTCTCCTCCTTTTTTTAGCGTACCGTGAAATAAATAAGAAAGAACGGGTTTATGGATTAAATCATCGTCGGTTTCGGTTGCGGAAACCGAAATCGGGAACCGTCGGTAATCGACAGTAGCGACGAGCCGTGCAAGGACGCAGGGATATAGCAAGTAAGCCCAGCCGCCCTTATCTTCTCTTTGTTCGGTCGGTGGGACTTCGACTGTACTGTCACTGTAGGGATGGTAGGCTTAGTAGGGCTCGAACCTACAATATCACCGTTATGAGCGGTACGTTTCAACCAATTAAACTATAAGCCCCTACTTATCTCTACATGCAATTCGCTCATTTCGAGAAGAGCGGACTGGCCAAAGCTTTGCTCTATCTGCTTCTTCCTCAACCCGGGCAAGGTTATGAAAGAAGTGACGAAAAGAACCCGACAAGCGAAGCGGCCCGGCCCTTTCGCGACTAAAACAGCCGGTACGCTTTCTTTTACGCTTTATTTCCGGCTCGCTTAGACTCAGGGCGGGGCTCTCTAAATTGCAATGTCGTTAGGTTCTGAGGCGCGACGCGCTACTTTAGGCGCGAGTTTACGAGCGATTTATTTTCTTTCTTTGATAACTTTGTTAAAACATAAAACCTTTCTGACTTCGTACGACTTCATCTTCATTGACTTCGTAACATGAATCTTCACTTCGTAACATGAAGATGCATCTTCATTGACTTCGTAACATGAATCTTCATTGACTTCTTCGTAACATTCAGATGAATCTGAATAACCTTCGTAACATGAATCTTCATCTTCATCGCTCCCGCTCACTCGCTCCTGCTCCCGCTCACTCACGCCTTCGTCGCTTCTGCTCCGCTCCCGCTCACTCGCGTCTTCATCTTAATCTGAACGCTCGTCTTCATCCTCATATATGAACCGCTTCCGCGCCTTATTAAACGTTATAAAGTTAAAGTCAATAAAAATAAGGTTTTTTTTTAACATAAAACGTTATCTTTAGATAATTATCCGCTGGATAACGTTATGTTATATTTTCACATAAAACGAAGGCGCTACTGATTGATTTAGTACTGGTATAGTAGTACAACAGAATGTTACCCGGGGCCCCCTCCGGGGTTATTTGGCAAGCCCCTTATGTAAACATAATCTACTAAAGAAGCTAAGTTACACAAGTAGTGAGTTTTAGAGTGACCGGCAGGTTCTGATTTACCAGAAGCGTTGGCGACCTAAAGTATTGTTACGCAAGACGGCCTCGATTCAGTATTTCAATAGAACAAACAAGCCCACTAATAACTTAGATAGTGGCCCTTACACTTTGGTGTAGTTGACCCTACCTATTGACTCAAGGCTTGTCTGACTCAAGTTCGGAAACTTAGAACCCTTCCGTAGTGGGATGTAGGCTTCAGTGGTTTTGGTACTTTTTCACCACTAGTTATGATTTAGTAACCTACACCGGCAGGTCAGTAGTTTAAGCGAACACTAGAAAGAACTCAGCGAGCGCTCGCGCTATGTTGTTAGCTTTTTTCAACTGAAGTCGCGTAGCGCCAATTGATAGCTGATAGAGCAGATAGAGCGCGGAGCCCCGAGTCTAAGCGAGCAAAGCCATTAGTTTCTACTGTCGTACTCACAGTACCAAAGGTTCTGATTTCTCAGAACAGAAACTTTCTTATAGTTAGGGTGGGTTACTTTTGAATCGACAGTAGTTACGAAAGGGGGAAATAGCTCAGTTGGTTAGAGTGCTGGTCTGTCACGCCAGAAGTCGCGGGTTCGAACCCCGTTTTCCCCGCCCAACCCATTTGGTCTTCACTGGAAGCTTAGCATTCAATACAAATATCTTTCTCCCCACCCAGGTAAAATTCCCCGCTCGTAAACTCGCGCCTCACCGCAGACACAGAATGAGTGGAGATTCATTTATAAAAAAAAGAAATAAGAAATATAATAACCTTGCTTATTTATTACTAGCGACTTTAGGCGCGGAAGCGGGGAAGATTAAGATTCAGACGCGACTGATGGAGCGGCGAAGAAAAAGTCTATGACGACGCGGGGCCAAAAAAGTCAAATTAGGTTCTGAAAGAATGCCAGTCTACAAGAAGCTGGCAGAGCTTTAGCCATTGGACCACATGCTAACTAAACAGTTACCCTTTTCTTGTTCGTTCTTCGAATTACGCTAGTGGTTCGACTTTAGGTTACGAAGTCAAGAGATACTACTTAAGTCTTCCCATTCATTCCTAGCTCTTATCCCTAAGAATTAAGGGAACCAAGTAACCTATACGAGAGTGAAGAAGACATTTCCAACAATCAACTTCCCACTGATTTTTTATGTCCCGACGATTCTGCTAGTTTAGAAAGTAAGTCGAAAGAAGGACAGGGGTCGCTAGGTTCTGAAATAATTGACTTCGTAACTTTCATTCAGAAAACATAAAATATCCCCAAACCTACAGTCAGTTAAAAGCCAACCGCTCTACCACTGAGCTACTGAGGAACTACGGGTGATTCGATCTCATAAAGTGCAACTCCCGTTCTCAACCCACGAACAGAGTCCGAATTCATTGACTTCGTAACCTTTGTAACTCCCGAACTTCTTCGTAGTGGCTCCGTTCCATGCTTATAAGGTTCCGCATGAACGGCTCTATTTCATTATATGAAATCTATATCCCAATTCCATTATGTAAACATAATCTTTGGTATCATTGACAAGTAATTTATGGTCTTTTTCTTTCTATATATTATTTTATTTATATATGAAAGTTAAGAAAGAATATATATTAAAGTTAAGAAAGAATCATATAATAATCGAGAAAAAAATGGTTAATTCTTTTTTTTAATCTTTCTTTACTTTTATTTTGACTTTTCTTTCTTTCAGAACGTTCTTCAAGAACGTATTCTTTACTTCGCTCCGTCGCTTCTGCTCATTCGCACGCTCCTAAGCGCCCGCTCGTAAACGCTCCTAATGTCGCGCCCGCTCACTCGCGCCTTCATCTTAATATATTCACCGCTTCCGCGCCTTCATCTTCACGCTCGTCGCGCCTTCATCTTAATATATTCACCGCTTCCGCGCCTGAATCTTAATATTCACGCTCGTCTTCATCTTCACGCTCGTCGCGCCTTCATCTTCTAAGTGTGTGGTTAAAAAAAAGTGAAATATGAAGGTTCCTAAGGAACGATGATGCGGTACTAACCAATGCAACCGGGAAACCTTATCTCAATCTGAACTGGCATCCGAAGCTAGGAGGGAATGGCGGTACGCAAGCGCCTTGTATTGCTTGGATTAGGTGACGAAGTCAGGGCTTACACCATAACATAACTCGTTGATCTGATCTTCTATGCCGTCGATAGAGAGAGCTTCGGATCGAATGGAATCTCATCTCTAGAGGCTGCATCTTTATCTAGTTCCGCGCAATCCATGCGAATCCATTTGGTTCTTAAATCATTTTTTTGTTCGCTCCCGCTCACTCGCGCCTTATCTATAACACGTCTCGCTTTTGTCGGTATCGATCTGACATGAATGCTGGTGATGCTAAACCGATTGCGCCGAATAAGCCGGCCCGCCCCTGCCTCTGTTACTGTCTATTCCGATGCCGGCCCGCTCCTGTTGCATCTGTATATAGCTATTAATAAACACTCGTATTCTTTCTGTAAGAAGAGGCTTTCCTTACCTTAGCAGCTGGCACCTTTATCTGAGCTTGGTTCCGTTTCCCGATCTCGATCCGCTAATGGATATGCTTTGGTCTTTCTTATTTCCCAGCTCAATCTGAACTTATAACTCAATGAATGCTGAACGGTTTGGTTCGGCAAGAAAGAACGAAGGTGATGCTAATCACCGAAGGTGATGCCTGGTACGAAGTCCGAAGGTTCCGAAGGGGCGAAGCGAATAAAGAACTGAGGCGCGACGAGCGTGAAGATGAAGACGAGCGAGCGGCGGGAGCGGAGCGAAGAAGCGACGGAGCGAAGGTTATGTTATTTTTCACATAAAAGAAACGATGAAACGTTACGAAGTCAAAGAAGTCAATGATTATAAAGTAAAACAAAAGAAAAGTTTAGAAGTAAAAGAAAGAATGAAACTCTCCCTAGTACGCAAATGCTTTTGTCTTTCGGATTGGTCAAGCAAGGTCCGAGAGGAACAACCTCTATCCTTGCAGAGGGTGCAGTACTCCCGGCTTACACAGCAGGGGCCTGTTTATAGTCCTGGTTCCCACTACTTACGAAAGTCATCGTTAGGTACGCTCGCTATATTGGTATGTTCACAGAGAGCAATGATTTTAGAACCGAATGTTCTGGTTACGAAGTCAATTCAGATGAAGATGAATGAAGAATTAAAAAACAAAAAAAGAATCTTAAATTTTTTAAATGGAACAAACTTCCTTTCCTAAATCTTAGCTCTTCTCTTTCTTATTCTTCTACTGTTACTTTACTGGGCCGGAAGATGTAAACCGTGACGTCTCCGGGTCGTACGCCTGGAACAAGATTTCGTACAATTTCGGCGATTAAAAATCTTTTTATTGCAGAACCTTTCTTTCCACTTCCGTTGTTCAGGTTCTGAGGTCACGTTACGAAGTCAATTCATAATATGCGAATGAAGAATTCGCAAAATAATTTGAAGTCCCGGCCCGCTTTTTTCCCACTAACCAATTACGACCATCGAACAAACTTGGTTGACGAACATGGTTTATGCGCTGCTAATGTAGCGGCTTGTCGAGCATTTGACAAACTCACACCATCCATTTCAAATGGGATTTGTCCCGTGGACACACGAGCAATCCAACCCGTAGGATTTCCTTTTCCTCTTCCCATTCTCACTTCTGTAGGTTTCCCCGTAATAGGAAGATCTGCGAGAACTCTTACCCATATCTTACCATTTCTTTGTGATTGTCCGCTCATAGCACGATGGAATTGTCCGATTATAGCCCGACGCGCTGCTTCAATGGCTCGATATGAAAGACGACCAGCTCTACAACTTTTGGTGCCATATCTTCCAAAACCAAGTTGTGTACCATCCGTAAAAACACGCCTACTACATCTGCCTTTACGATATTTACGAAATTTCGTACGTTTCGGATATAGCACGCCCCTTCTTTTTTTGACTATATGAGATCCGCACTTTGACACCTGAGATTCCGTAACGAGTAGATACTTCCGCAGGAGCATAATCGATTTTCTGGTTAAATACATTACGAGATGTTTTTCCATACTTTCCGCATTCCGTTCTAGCTATTTCCGCACCTTCTGATCGACCTGAACAACAAATACGTATCCCCTCCACCCCTTTTGGCATTATTAATGGAATATCCTTCACTATGTTACTAAAAATGGAACGAAATGAATTGTTCCTCGGTTGAAAAGAGATGTCTTGAGCAATCAGAGAAGCACTTTGATAAACAGATTTTATCTTTACCGACTCAATTAAGGCGCTTGCGGTGTGTGTTCTATTAGACAAAAAAGATCGCATTTTTTGCACTTCGTTCAAATAAGAATTGTACCCGTACGGAATTCTTCTGTTTCTAAGTATGATCTCTATCATCATCTCTATTCCCTTGTTCAATTCTCCTATCCCACCTAGGTCTATGAATTTCTCTATCAATTCCAAGCGCCTTATCCTTACCCATGAGATTCCAACATTTTTGACTTAATTGACCTAGGAGTTGTTCCCGGGCATCCTCAAAAAAGAGGTTATTATACACCCCAACCCCATCCCTTGTAAAGAAAAAGGTAGCACCGAAGAAAGGAAAGAGCGAGATGGTTGTTTTTGTTGTTCCCGCGAAGCGAAGATCATTCGCCGCGAATGAAGTGGATCAACCTCTTTTTGGCTTGGGCCAAACACTTTTTATCGCAGGTCGAGCTTTCTACAAAAAAACCGATACGAGAGCGTATTCTCTTATCTAAGCTTCCTCCCTTAGCTCCCCCCATCGTAGATGGTTCAGCCACGCCCGGTGCCACAAAATGATTGAGAACTACGACGGGGTCGAAATTCATTTTGTTCTTTGTATTAAAAAAGTATTGCATGACCAAATAATTAAAGGAGGGGCGCACAGCGGGGAGGGTCCTCTTTAGTAGATTACTCGTCGGGCCGTCAGAGTTCTTTGGTAAAAAGAACTTGAATAACTTCGTTTTTCTGAAGGAGTCTTCTATCAGGAAGGCTATGTCATTTACAACCCCGGCGGTTTTCGGATGCTTGAAGGCCCCGCTGACCCGAAGTGATTTAGAAAGATTCTTCTTTATCGATGGTGATCGGTCATGGTATCCATAGCGTTGCATCTTTTTCGGCCAAATCCGGATTTCATTTTGCTTCTCCCGGTTGTCGAGCCTGATCAACTTTATTTCAGTTCCTTTGGAACCTCTCACTTCGCTCCTGCTCCTAAAGTCGCGCCTCAGAACCGCGCTTTTTTGAAGACACCCGATTGGCTCGACTTTCCCAAATGCCCACCACCGGCCCTTCTCCTTTCCGGGTCTTGATTTGTCGCGTCGTTTTAGTCGTAGTGGTCGACGGGGAAGAAAGAAATGAATGAATGTCCTTTTGGGAAAATGTAGAATAATACACCTACCGAGACGAAAGCCAAAGGAACTTATCGTAGGTGGACGTATTGAACCGAAATAAGATCTCAGATTGACATCTTGATACACCATTTTACCATAATAATAAATAGAGTCAATGGAACGTGGGAAGAGCCGCTTCTTTCTTGCGGGGGCTTCCATTCACCAGCGCAGACTACATACAAGTGCTCTCCGAACCGTGCAGGATAGTCACCTATCACACGGCTCTCAAACCCGGTGGTTACGAAGTAAAAGCGCTTGAAAACAACCTTGCCCCATAGAGATGCTCCTCCCCGCCGATCAAGCAGCGACGCTGCTCGTGATAGGCTTAGCTTAAGCCTATCACGTTTTTATCCGCTCCCGCTCACTCGCTTCTGCTCCTAAGCGCCTGGAGTCGCGCGTCGCTTCGCTCCCGCTCCCGCTCCTAAGCGCCTAACGTTCAGAGTTGTTCTGGTTTGAGAAAGGAGCACTGCCAAGTCCGGGCGCCCTGAATGAATAAGAAATGGACAGCTGAGGGGCGAGTGAGCGGGTTGTTATCTTTAGATAAAAACGGAGTAAATTCATTCTGAGAAATCAGAACCTAAAAGTCTCTTTACTGAGCGAGACTCCCCATCCATTTTTGCATCCATATCCCGCCCATTTTCTTTTTTTCCATTCTATGATTTTAATGACAGCTTCAATTCAACTAGGCTCCATTTTAGAGTTCGGTCTTAATCATCAGGGGCGCGTCGGAACGGTAGCTGCTTAGTCTCATCCGAGTTGTACTGCTTTTGTTTCTAAAAAAAAATAAGGGTTTAGGCTCCTTCCCTTCCACTGAATAGCTGCGCTAGCGGGTACTACGAGCCCTCTGTCCCAGATTCCCTCGCTGCTAGGAAATCTGTTCACCGGTTCCACCGAATCATTTTTATAAGCGGAGCATAGTGCGGCGCCGAGCGAGAAACGTCTCTTCTTTCGGTTTATTCACTGATCTGAACTTAGCACTTTTTTTATGTTATTCTTATCCACTTTTTGCTCCCGCTCACTCGCGCCTAAAGTCCGCTCGTAAACTCGCGCCCGCTCACTCGCTCCTGATTAATTCTTGACTTCGTAACCTGGGGCTAGGCGTTCGCAGAATAAGTCAGTCTATCCTAGAAGAAAAAACCCAGATCAGTGACGGCCTCTCCAGCGGAGCTGGGCGCCGGGGCCCTGGATGCGCTAGCGATCGGCACATTAGGGGAGTGGTTGCCCGGGTTTCTCGGCCTGGTATCCTGTTCGTTCATGATATCTACATTCAACTGTGCCCTGGAGACACGATCGAAGCAAACCAGTGTGCTTCTTTCACGACATGCTCTTGTCCCGGGTGTCTTCCTGTGGTCTTCTAGCATTAGAAGAAGTCGTGTTCGTCCTGGATTCCCACTTTATTTAGTCAGGACGGAAAAAGACAGACCCATTCGGTGACTTTCGTGGTCGCCCTCACTGAACCGACTTGGATCTGAACTACGATTCAGATCAAGTCTTACCGAAATTGTTGGAAGTTGAAGCAATCCTAGCCTTTAATTTCTTCTCTCTCCTCATCAATCTTATCAGTTTTGTGCCTATTAAGAAGTCAAAGCACTTGGTATTCTGTGACTTTTTGTATTCCGTGGCTTTTCCTATTCCATGGCTTTTCGTATTCCGTGGCTTTTCGTATTCCGCAACTTTTCGTATTCCATGCCACATGTACATGTCAAAAGGACAAAAAACAAAAGAAAAAATCTCTTTCTCGACACCGACGTGGCGGCGCATCGGCACACCACGTCACCCTATGCCATAAAAAAACCAAAATACTTAAAATTTCATATTAAACCAAATAAAAGCCCAAAAAATACGTATAAATATATATATTTTGAATCTGAAAAATCATATCTTTCCAAATTTAATATCCACAAATTCCAGAAAAATCAGATTCTGTCTCAAAAGTTATATTCTTTTAGAATATACTGTTAGAAAAATCCTAAAAAATACAGAAAATTCAGAAATTTGTTCTAAAAATAGAGTTAATCATTTTAAGCTTGATAACATGCAAATATGAGTAATTTAATGCATAAAGACACATAAATATAATAATATAAGGCACTAGAAATGCATGTTATCAGCAGGGCCGACAGGGTCGCTCCGTTGGAGGTTGTTTTGCTCTAAAGCTGTGGTCACCGATAGGAGTTCTCGGCGATGGAGTAGCTCAAACGATCTAGAATAGGGCGGAGCCTCCGTGAGGGTGAACATGCGTCAACCAGCCACCGAATTGGGGGGGCGGCGGGACGCGAGATTCTCCTGTGAAGAAGCGAATCTGGCGTAGGGGAACAGGAAGGGCGGATGGTCCACCACCTTCCTTCCAACTTGTCTTTTCCATCGTCAAATTCCCTCCACGATGCCTGAGAACGGCCATGAATTATTGCCAGATCTAACGCCTTCCATGCGCAAATTTTACTCCACGATTCCTCAATCAGGAGGTAGAGAATTCCATCGTGAGTGGAAAATCCCGCTTCCCATTCTGCTCGATCGTCGTCCTCTCCCCTCCTTTCTGGGATCTCTTCTCTATAGAAGGGGAGACCAGAAATCTCAAACAAACGAACTTCCCTTTGTTCTTCCTGGTCTAAGGGGGCTAGGGCGCCCCCCTCTTCCCTTATAATGAGGAAGAGGTCAATAGGCCCTCCCCCTAGTGGGTCAACAAAACATAAAGAGGGTCCATTAGGGGGCCCTTATAAACTGGGTCCCCATTACACATAGAAGGGGAGGGGGATTTAGAATAAAATAAGATAGGAGAAGGGGGTAAAGGGAAGGCCCCTTTTCCATGATGATAAAACGCAGGCGCGAGATGTGTCGCGGTGTGACGAAAACGAGATGATGAATACGAACAAAACATAAAACACGAGGAATGAAACGATGAAAATAAGATAGGATATTCGAGCATTATCACTAGATATTCGACGACGGTAGCGGGCGGCGCAGACGACGTCATCAACAATCTTCGATGGCGTGCACCATCAACTCTCAACTGCTATCAGTCCTTTTGAAAACGATTGCTGCTGGCCCTGCTGCACCCCTATTGGCCTCTGCTTCGTGACGCCCGTAACCCCGCGTTGAGTGCTACTTTGTTGTGCCGTTACAGTACCCTCCACCACATCGGATACACTCAAGAATTGCTCTCCCTACTCAGGGTTGAACCTGTAGGTCACCCTCCCTACTCCTCCTTTTAATATTATTACTTTCGTTAGTGTTGGATTTCGATTGCTTCTCTACCTCAAGAGATTTTCTATGCGTTGTAGGATTAGCCACTGCCCTTGTGTTAGGACCTTCTTCATTGGTGTCGGGTCAGCTTCGCTCGCGGTAACAGACATGGACGCTGACGGACGGTGAACGTCCCCCATCTTGTTGGCCTTCGAACCAAACACTCGGATCATTGGGAGCTCATCTGTGCCCTGACCCCTCGTGTTGTTATCTGCGCCTATGCCCTGGACTAGTACGACTTCCATCGTACTTCTCATTGAGTTTCAGAGGAACGCATCATTTAACAATGTTGCATCTTGCATTCACGTCCCTCCCCTATGGTGTAGCATGCTCGAACCCAGCACATCATGTTACATCACGTATATATGAAACGAGGTACTAATATTAGTAAAAGATTTGAGCATTCTTAACGTTAAACATATAAATCATGTTCATTATTGATTATTTCTCTTGATATCGGATATCGATATCCGGATACCGGTTCTGATATCCGGATATCAAAAGCTGATATCCGGTATCCCATATCTGCGTCATCTTACCCATTTGATATCCGTCCCAATATCCATTTTACACATGATTGTCGATATTCGTTTGATATCCGATATACAGTATCAGACACCGTCCTGAATTTTTCCAGTTATCGGATATCGGATGTCCGATACCGGATACCAGACGGACATTCTCTATTTTGAGGTAAAAGGATAAGCCTTTAGGAGAAGACTATGGAATAGTATTTATTTTTACAAGAAAAAGGGGGGGAATGATTGACCTTTCTAACACATATTCTGCCGTACAGACATGGCCCCACAGATTTGTTTTTTATTAGAGCATCAAGCAGCACAACCCAGTCTACTTGAATAAGCTCCATGCTCGTCCAAGAAGGGAGTTGGTTAAAGATACAAATAGAGATGGAGATAGAGGTACAGATATAGATAAAGGTAGATAGGGATAGATATAGACATTGGGATACAAATACAAAAAGAGATAGAGACAGAGATAGAGAAAGGGAAAAAGATAAAGATTGAGACAATGATAAATATACGGATACAAATACACATTGGTATAGAGACATAGATAGAGATAGAGATAAGAATATAGATATAGATAGAGAAATAGATAAAGATAGACAAAGAGATGGAGATAGAGATACAAAATGATATAGAGACGGAGATAGTGAAAGAGATAGAAATAGAGATAGAGATCGAGATAGAGATAGATATAGAGACAGTGATAGAGATACAGATAGAGCTAGAGATAGAAATAGAAATAGTGATTAAGATAGAGATTGTGACAGCGATAGGGATAAATATGAAGATAGTGATAAAGCTAGAGATAAAGATAGAGATAGAGACAATGAAACATATAGAGATAGATAGAGATACATATACACATACACATATAGATAGCAATAGAGATGGAGATCAAGATAGAGGTTGCAATAGGTAAAATATAGAAAAAGGGGTGGAGATAGGTATTGAGTTATAGATAAATATAGAGATAGAGATCCAGATCGAGATAGAGAGAGAGTTAGAGGTACAGATAGACATCGAGATAAAGATCAAGATAGAGATACACTTCGAGAAAGAGATAGAGATAGAGATATAGATAAAGATAAAGATAGAGATGGAGAGAGACATAGATATAGATATAGATGTATATGGAGATATACAGATACAAAATAAGATAGAGAGAGAGAGATAAAGATCAAGATAAAGATAAGGAGAGAGATAGAGCTGGAGAGAGAGTAAGAGATGGAGATAAAAATAGAGATACATAGAGATAGAGATAGAGATAGATATAGAGATAGAGATAGAGTTAGATAGGCATAGAGATAGAGATAGGGAAAGATAGAGGGATGGAGACAGAGATAGAGATTAGGATAGAGATAAAGATACATATAGTGATAGAGATACACATAGGTGTACAGATACAGAGATGTAGATAAATAAAGAGAATGCGGTAGAGAAAGAGATTATGATAGACATACACTTGGAGATAGAAGAAAGATATAAAAAAACGAGAAACATAGATATAGAAAGAACAATAGAGATAGATATAGACACAGAGATAGAGATAGAGATATAGAAAGAGAAAGAGAGTATAAAAGATATCGAGATAGAGACAGGTATTAAGATAGAGATAGATACAAATGCAAAGACATATATAGATATACAGATGTAGCTCGACGAAGAGATAGAGAGCAAGATAGAGATAGATATACACTTAGAGAATAACAGAGAGATAGATATAGATATACAGATATAAATACAAATATAGATTAAAAAATAGATTGAGATAGAGTCAGAGATAAACATATAGAGAGAGATAGGGATAGACATGAGGATAGAGATAAAGAGGGATAGAGATAATGATAGAGAATGATAGAGATAGATAAAGACAGAGATAGAGATAGAGGAAACAAAATAGAGATAGAGAACAAGAAGCATAAAGAGAGAAATAGAGATAGAGATAGAGGAAACAAGATAGAGGTAGAGAACAAGAAGCATAGAGATATAAATAGAGATAGAGATAGTGAGCGGTAGCGATAGAGATAGAGATAGAGAAAGATATAGGGATAAAGATAAAAACAAAGAAACAGAGAGAGATAGAGATGGAGGATATAGATACAAAGATAGAGATACATGTAGAAAAAAGAGATCGAGATAGAGATAAAGATAGAGAGAGAGAGAGAGATAGATAGATAGATAGATTGATAGATAGATAGAGATAAAGATAGGGAAAGAAATACAGAAAGAGATAGAGATATAGATAAAGATAAAAATATAGTTAGAGAGAGAGATATATAGAATGAAATAAACATAGAGATAGAGACAAAGTTGGTGATTGAGATATAGATATAGATAGCATTATTTATAGAGACAGAGGTAGAGATAGAGAGAAAGAAATATAGATTGAGATATATATGGAAAGAGATATAGAAAGAGATTGAGATACAGTAAGACACAAAGACAGAGATACATATAGATATAGAGATAAAGATAGAGATAATGATAGATATTGAGATAGTGACAGAGATAGAGATAGCGATAGATATATAAATAGATATAGAGATAAATACACATTTACAGAGAGAGATAGTGATAAAGATGGATATCTTAATAGCTATAGACATAGATATGGATACAGAGAAAGAGATAAAGGTACAGGAAGAGATACAAATAAAGATAAAGATACTGATCACCATAGAAAATAGAAATTAAGATAAAGATACAGATAGAAATACACAAACCAATAGACATAGAGGTGATATTGATATAGAGATGGAGATAGAGATTGCTATTGATATAGAGTTAAAATATAGCTAGATAGAGATATAGATAATAAGAGATCTAGACAGAGATGGAGAGAAATATATAGAGACATAGCAAGAGAGAGATATAGAGATAGAGATAGATCTTGATATAGAGATAGAGATACAGATACAGGAAGAGATAGAGAAAGAGACAGTAAAAGAGATAGAGATAGAGATAGAGAAAGATATAGCGATGAAGATAGACATAGAGATAGAGATAGAGATACAGGAAGAGAGAGATAGAGATGGAGATGAGATAGAGATAGAAACAGAAAAAGAGATAGAGATAGAGATAGAGATAGAGATAGAGAAAAAGATAGATAGGGATAGAGGTAGAGATAGAGATACAGATATAAATAGATAGGGATAGAGATAGGAATATATATAGGGATGGGGATAGAGATAGAGATAGAGATACATATAGAGGTAAACATAAAGTATCAGATACAAATACGTATACAGATAGCAATTGAGATAGAGATAGAGATAGAAAAAAATAGAGACGGAACCCCCTCCTCTCTCCATTCTTCTCCCTTTCTTTCTCTCGGCCCTCTCCCTGTCCCATTGTCCCCTTCTCCCTCTCTCTTCTTGTTTTACATCTTCCTCTGTACCTATCCTTCCCAGTTCCTCTCCCCCTCCTTCCCTCTCCCTGTCTCCCTTTCTTTCTCTTTCTTATGTGCAAGTCATAATCACGAGATTTAGTGTGGGTTAGTTCAAATGCACACTGACGGGAGCAACTCATGCTGACACTTTAACACAGGATTGACTTTGAAGCAGTTGGCTTGGTCATCAACTCAATAAAATGAATAAAATTATTACAAGTAGTTCTTGCCATGGCAGCAAGACGGGGAAGACTCCTCGAGAGAGACTAGGGGAGATAGAGAAGAAAGACTACTCTCACAAAGGCAGAGGAAGATATGAAAGACAATAGAAGGAAAAATGATGGAATATTGAAAGTAGAACAAGGGTCGCTTCTTTTGTCATCTTCTTCCGTCTTATTCTCCCTTGTTCTCTCCCATCAGGACCTGTGCTGCCAAGGTGTGGCAGCAATGATTTTAACCCAATAGCGGAGTAGTGTCCGCTTCCTTTTCTGTTCCTTGGGACATGAGAGCAAAAGACTCCCTGTAAAAATAACAGGAGCGAGATGGAGAGACAGAAGGATGAAGAGAAAAGAAGGTAGAAAAGAGAATGAAGAGAGTAATCACTCTTATTCCATTGCATAAAACTGTTACAAATGTGGAGTATTTATAATGCTTCAAGAGGGGTAAATCAGGGAACATTTAGCTATAAGAATTTCGGATCTGTAACTATATTTCCAACCTTTTTGGTAACCGTTGTGAACAGGTCTTACAGGTCTTCATTCACAACGGTTATGTTATGTTTGAATATTTAGTCTTATTTCTATTCTTTTGTTTCATGGGGTATGTGGCTATTTTCAGTTTGTTTATTATTAAGTGAGTTGTGATTGGTTGTTTATTATAACGTTTCTTATTTCTTATTTCATGAAATG
Organism: Wolffia australiana; assembly: GCF_029677425.1. Classification (NCBI taxonomy): domain Eukaryota; kingdom Viridiplantae; phylum Streptophyta; class Magnoliopsida; order Alismatales; family Araceae; genus Wolffia; species Wolffia australiana. The sequence goes on along the minus strand of NC_135851.1, from coordinate 2,558,037 downwards.
TGGTACGTGTTCTTTCGTTTATTTTAGTTAAATTGACTCAGATAGGCTCTGAGTCTGAAGCCGTCGTTTTGACTCAGATAGGATCTGAGTCTGAAGCCGTTGTTTCAGTTACCTGATGAAACCTTGTCTTCAACACCCCCCCTCAAGCTCAGCCTGGGTATAAGGTTGAGCTTGCTCCTAAGCCAATCAAATCTGGTGCTTGGATATAGGTTTGGTGAGAGCATCAGCTAGCTGGTCCTTGCTTGAGACAAAGGAGATTTGTAGTTGCTTTGACGACACTTGCTCACAAACAAAGCGGAAGTCAATTTCCACATGTTTTTTTCTTGCATGGGAGACTGGATTAGCTGCCAGGTACGTTGCTCCAATGTTGTCACAGTGTAGAATTGGTGTTGGATCCAGTGGTATCTTGAGTTCCTGCACAAGAGATTTTAACCAGATAATTTATGTTTTAGCGTTAGCTAAGGCTTTGTATTCAGCCTCTATGCTGGATCTTGCAACAATTGGTTGTTTCTTTGAGCTCTAAGAGATGAGGTTTTGTCCTATATAGACTAGATAGCCACTAGTTGACCTTCGGTCTGTTTGAGATCCTGCCCAATCTGCATCACTTTAGGCATTTAAACAAAGGTTAGAGCATCTAAAGAGTTAAAGACTAAAATGAATACTTCCCTTGATGTATCTGATAACACCCTAAATTCGGTCTTTATTTCATGCTATTAGTAAAATTTCATGCATTTAAAGAGCTTAAAATTGGGTTGTTGTCATCCATTTACATGAAGAAAACTGTTTTCAAGTGAGTTCTAATTTTTCCCTAATTTTCTGTTAATTCTATGAATTTCAAGGATTTAATTTAAGCTTGAATTAACTGCTTTTGAATGAAAATGGCAAGTTTAATATTTGATTTCAAGATTTATCAGTACACATTTTCTAGGATTTTTTACGATTTTTTGGGATTTTGCTGAGATTTATTTGAAGAGGAAATGCATTTTTTTTCTAAGAAAAAAAACGAGTATTAAGATTATTTTGGAACTTTGGAGAGCCTTTTTGTAAAATTGTGTTGCAATCATACCCCCAAAACAGCTCTCGGTCGTGGTTGCAGGCGTAAAGATGTTATTTAAAATTTTCTAGGGTTTTATTGCAAATAAATTAATATTGGTTTTAATATTTTAGGAAAAAAACAGGCGGAGAGAGAATGCGCCAAGGGCATATACACGAATATTTTTGGGCGGCGTCCATTCGTAGTTGTGCGTTTTAAATGGGTTTTTTCGCAAAAAGGTCCTAAGAGCTTTTCGCGCGTCGACGTGGCGTCATTGTGGCCGTCGGATACGAATCCGACGGCGCTTGAGGAGGTGTCAGCGACGGGAGGTGAGTTCACCACCCGCGCGGCGCGTACAACGCGCATGTGGCGCACGGGCGGTGACGTGGCGCTTGCGGATTCGCCTGCGCGGCGAGAAACGCATGCGCCACATGCGTGCTAAATTTACAACTTATTTGTTTTACCTTTTTTCCTTCTAGTTTAATGTTTTCGCCAGGGGGTACGTGGCGCAACGAGGAAGCACCCACCTGGAGAAGTTGAAATGATGCCGCCAATGAGATGACGACACCTCAGCGAGCGGTTAGGAGAAGAAAAAAATTAAATAAATGAAAATATCCAATGGCTAATATTGGTTTAAATTCATTTATTCATAACTTTTGATCCAGAAGTCCGATTGAGATGATTTTTTTATGGATTTGCTCGTATTGATCCCCTCTTTCTATCTGTATGGTTGTATCATTGAGATCAAGCCTGCATTGATATATCTAAATTAATTACTAATTAGGGATAAAAGGGTAATTTATTCCATTTTATCTAGGTATAAAAGCTGAATTTCGAGAGGAGGGGGTCATTCTTGATGGTGCTCTATCACAGCTGAAAGACAGAGAGGAGCTTCAGCTTGGATCAACCTATTTGGTACTTTTTCTTTCATTGTATTTGAATTTTTTTGGTGTATTTTGGATGTTGTTAGTTGAATCTCTTAATCATTCTTCTTAATTTCTGTCTGAACTTCTAAATCTCTTGGCTTGAGCGGCATGTACAAGCCCTGACTAGGATTGAGAGGAGAAAGTGAGAGATTTACCGGGCTATTCAAGTGCATATAAAAGAAAACTATAAAAAAAAACTTATAAAAAAGGTTAACATTCTAGGATATTAAATTTTCCATTTCATTATCCAATAGAGTAGTCATTACTGAATTGTCAAACCTAAAGAACCAACCAAAACACATCTAAATCTTCTTCTTAATCTCTCTAATTGACTTCTTTGATCCTTTCAATTGGATCAATTAATTCATTTTAGAGCCCCTTATTTCTTCTACTTCTCTCATCTATTCTACCCCCCTTTCCAAATTTGTCATCTAATTAGGGTGATTTAATCTCTGTTGAAGATTAAATTAACCCCAATTAGGTTCAAATTATTCAAGAAGAACATCAATTGGATTCCTTACTAGCTTCCCTTGGACGACACTCGTACTTATCACTACACATCTTAAGTAGCGTTTTTATAAATTATTGTATAAGCTAAAATTGACAACGACAAGGGTTTAAAATTGCACAAAATTTACCCCTATTTTTGGCTTATCAGTATCGTAGCAAGTGTTTTACTTGAGTCAAGTCAACGGGAGTGGAATTATGCATTGCTTGACAAGCTCCAGTTAATGCATAATAGATGTCAGGTCTTGTCAACGTGGCATATTGTAATCCCCCCACAATACTTCTATATAGTTTTGGATCTACAGAGATGTCATTTGAGTGAGGAGTGGAGTGTTGACAGCATTGAGTTGAAGCTGGTTTACACAATTCCATGTTATCCCTTTTTAGGATAGAAGCTAAATATTTCTCTTGCGATAGTGTGTATCCATCTGATTCTGAAATAAGTTCTATGCCAAGAAAGTATCTTGCTTGTCCAAGATCTCTGATTGCAAATGGATCTGATAAAGACTTGATAGCATGTTGAATGGTTGTGGTATCTGGACTTCTAATTAGCATGTCATCAACATAAACGAGAATAAAAATAGGATGACTGGAGTGTATTTTAAAAAATAATGAGGTGTCTGTTTTGGATCCAACAAAACCGAGAGTAGATAGATGTATTGATAATTTCTTAAACCATTCACGAGGAGCCTGTTTCAGACCATAGAGAGCTTTTTTTAGCTGACAAACGTGATTAGGAAATTGTGGATGAACAAAACCTTGAGGTTGTTCCATGTATATGACATCATTAAGTGACCCATGAAGAAATGCATTGGATACATCTAATTGATGTATTGCCCAGTTTTTGGCTATAGCTACAGCTAGAAGAAGTCTAACAGTTGTATGCTTGATTACAGGACTGAAAGTTTCAAAGTAGTCAAAACCTTCTTCTTGATTAAAACCTTTTGCTACTAGCCTAGCTTTATATCGTTCAATCTGTCCATTAGCTTTATACTTTAGTTTGTAGATCCATTTGCATCCAATAATGTTCATAGTAGATAGTCTAGGAACTAGATCCCAGGTGTTATTTTGGATTAAAGCCATGAACTCAGAGTTCATGGCTTTAACCCAAAGGGGATTTTGGGAAGCAATCATGTAGGTTGTAGGTTCTGTTTCAGAATTAAGAGTAGATGACAAACATAAGGGATGGTTTGACGTAATTTTAGCTTTTTTTGGTCTACGAAGATTGTATTGAGTATGCTGTTCTTGGAGAGTATTAAGATCAACTCCAAGATCAGCATAGATATCTTTTAAATCCCTTGATTTGGGATTGGAAGTTGGCGATGCATTTGAGGTCCCCTGACCTCAAATGAAAAACTTAAATATAACATCTGAAGAATTTTCAGGATCATTGTTTGGTGATTGTGAATTAGACAGACAATTTTCAGAATAACGAAAGATATTCTCATTAAATATAACATCTCTGGAAATGAAAAACTTACCTGATTGAAGTGATAAACATCTGTATCTCGTATGGGATCCACTGTATCCCAAAAATACACATCTTTCAGATCTATATGACACTTTGTTAGGAGTATAAGGTCGAAGGTTAGGATAGCATAAACATCCAAGTGATTTAAGAAATCCACAATCAGGTGTTAGAGAAAACAATTTTTCATAAGGAGATTTATTTTGAAGTATTGATGTAGGCATTCGATTTATAAGATAAGTTGCTGTAGAAAAAGCTTCATCCCAAAATTTTTGAGGCAGATGTGCATGATGTAACATAGATAACCCAGTTTCAACAATATGTATGTGTTTTCTCTCAGCAGTCCCATTCTGTTGGGGTGTATGTGGACATGAAAATCTATGAAGTACACCATGAGATTTTAGGTGACTTGTGAGAGCTTGGAATTCCCCACCCCAATATGATTGAAATGCTACGAGTTTGGTTGATAATTGCCTTTCCATTCTTGAATGAAAGTCAATTAAAACTTGTAATACATCACTTTTCCTTTTAAGAGGATAGAGCCATGTATATTTGCTTAAAGTATCAACAAATATAACATAATATAGGAATCTGAAATGGGGTAAAACAGGTGATGGTCCCCATAAATCAGAATATATCAATTCTAATGGTTTGCTAGCATGTCGATCAGACAGTTTAAAAGGTAATTGATGACTTAGCAATACAACATGAATCAAAAACATAATTCTGAAGTTTTCTATCCGTAGGAAGTCCATATTTATTTATTATATTCTGTAAAATTCTGAAATGAGGGTGCCCAAGTCGATTGTGCCAAGTTTCAGGGGAGGCCTTTTCTCCTAGCAGTTGGATTGAGTGAAGATGTCTCTAGATGATACAAGCCATCTTTAAGGCCCCCCTTGATAAGTACTTGGCCTGTCACCTTGTCCTTCACCAAACATTAGGAAGAGTGAAATTTGAAAATTACATTGTTATCTGATGTTAGTTTCTGAACAGAGATTAAACTTTTAGTTATGTCTGGAACACGTAAGACATTTTTCAGTTTGAGTGGATATTGTGTAGAAAGAATTTCAGAAGAACCATGAGATAAGATATTCAAACCTGAGCCATTACCTATGTGAAGCTGTTGGGTGCCTTGATATGGCGCAGCATGTTGAATATGTGATGAATTTGGCATGACATGATGGGTAGCACCGCTATCTGGATACCAGGACACCGAGGAGCCGAATTCCGAAGGTGCTGAAGTGTTAGTCATGTAGACTTGAGAAGTAGCATTTGCGATGTAGGTCCTGTGGAGGTTGAGAATGATTTTGATGGTTTTGAGATCCATAGTTTCCAGTATTGTAATACCCTTGACCTGTTTGCTGTTGATTTTGAGCATGCCATCCTTGATAGTTTCTATTAAGTGAGTTGTGATTGGTTGTTTATTATAATGTTTCTTATTTCTTATTTCATGAAATGTGGTACATGTTCTTTCGTTTCTTTTAGTTAAATTGACTCAGATAGGTTCTGAGTCTGAAGTCGTTATTTCAGTTACCTGATGAAACCTTGTCTTCAACATCCCCCCTCAAGCTCAGCCTGGGTATAAGGTTGAGCTTGCTCCTGA